>NC_056447.1:5941846-8341846 GCF_018296145.1 Oncorhynchus tshawytscha | reverse complement strand
TATACACCTGTCATCAACAGGTGTGGATGAAATATCCAGATCTACTAATTTGAAGGGGTGTCCACATACTTTTGTATGTGGCCATGTAGTGTTTATTGGTCTAATCCTGATTTTGGACAGATTAACTAAGCATTACCACAAGTGCAACGTTTGCACCTTATTTTCAAGAGGTTGTAAAACAACAAAAATGTCAAAATATTAAATAAAGCTTCAGCGAACAATAAAAATGTACAGTGAAGTATTAATAAAGCACTTTGTTTTTTCTTTTATCCCCCTCTGAAAAAAGAAACAGGTGCAAACTGTCCAGGTGCAAACATTTAGTAGTTCGTTATTTTTCTATTCTCTGTCATCTCTCAGCATCTGACGTCATTCTGATAATGTATACTCCAATTACGTACTAATTGTCTCAGTTCACAAAACCAATGGGCCATTTTCCCCTTCAAAACCCTGTGTAGAACTTAATTGGGTTGGGCGGAGGTAAGGAAGAGCTTTTTGGGAAGAGCTGTCCCTCTCTACTCTTGGTGACAGAGGGACAGACCGAAGCAAAACAACAATGACTTTATTCAGCTGTTTGGATGATCATTTGAGCTGCAGCTCGTCATTAAATTAACAACGCAGCGGCTTGTACCCCGGACCCGGCTTCCTCCCGACCCGGCTTCCCCGTGCATTGTGATTCACTCAGGGGGAAACTCATTCCTTCAAGGGATACCAGGTCAAAAAGCAGGGGCGTTACATTGTGGTCCTGGCAGCCTCTGTGTTGAATAATGGGAACCGCCGCCTTGCTGCTGTGTAACGGCTCTCAGAGCAGAGTGTTGAAAATCCCTGGCAGCCGTGAAAGACAGACAGATTTGCTTTTTGTTTTTGATGTGATGCCATTTTCTTGCCATTGAAAGTGGACACGGCTTTCGTCGGTGCCAAGGCTTCTGCTGGTTAGGTCCATGGCAATATGTTTCCCATTGCAATGGTGACAATAACCCAAAACAAGGCCTGTGTACTAGCTTTGGTAAAAAAAAACACCTGTCAACACTAGTGTTGTGATGTTGCTAATGCCAACATGTCACAAGTGTGCCCAAAAGATGCGGTATGTACAATATTGTTACTAAAGTAATCACAGCATCACTACACAGGTTACTGCTCCTTGTAAGGTATTACAATCATCACTCACACATTATTACCACATCAACAGTTCAGTTAGTCCAGGACTTTTTCTTCTGATTTGTTCAGTATTTTGGCCTGAAGAGTATTGTGGTTTTAGGGCTGTAAAAATGTTTGGAGTGGGTTCCTCCCACACTTATCATCCATCTACCAAACTTTCTGGCGTTCAAATGAACTCAGTCTTGCTGTTTGAGAGTGGGTTATCTCCCCAGAGTCCTCCCACGATCTGTCTTAATCCAGTGATAGTGTTGTTGTCCCACACACAGCCCCAAGGAATCCTCCTTACAGTGCGTCTCACATCTGATATTGTTTAGCTTTGATCCCATTTTCAATTAGCTCCTATCTTCAATTTTTTCTCATTGCACTCCTCAGTCTGAGCTGAGTTGAACTCAGGCACGGATTAAAGGCGTAGATATTTTAAAGGGATATAACCATCCCAGAGTTGTCAGATGTTTTTAGACCTCAAATGTGGTGTCCCAGGCCATCTGTAGATCCAGCTATATCCCTCAATCCAAAATGAATGGAAAAGATAAGCACCTTGTAATTTTCAGGTTTGCTGTGATTATCTGTTCTGTTCATTTGGGGTTGAGTAGCTGGATCTACACAACCGATGGCGTTATACTTAAGACAACTTTAGCGGGCCATATTAAATTAAATATATATATTTGCATAACTGGTTCTTAGGGTTGACTCTTGACTTCAATGCCACAAGTCATGACAAAAGAGCACTTTTTGTTCACTTGAATAGGTTTTCCACTGTTCAGACCAATACACTACACAGACCATAAAGATTTCTCATTGTTCTCCAGTGATATATTGTTTTCTTACCATGAACAGTGCACTCATGCAAATTCGCCACTGCCATTTGTCACGCTAGCGACAGCCTTTTTAAAACACATTTACTGCCTTCGGTTTAGTCTGTATGGTCTTATCTCGTCTCTCCATTCGGCCTTTAATCTCATTGCCTGGAGTATCAGACGCGAGAAGACGGTCGTCTTGCAGGATTGTCTGGAAGATGGTGCAGAGCGATTGACGAATGGCTGCGGTATTATCGGATGGAATATGAAGCGCGGGGGCATTGAGTTTGGATTTTAAGGCGTTTTTCTGAGGTAGCCAAACGAAAGCAAATGAAATGGGCCTACTGTGCCTGCATAAATGTTAGTCTGATTTAATCGATGTAACCCCAGTATATATGGAGTTGTTGGACTTTCACCAGAGCAGTTTTTGTCCTACATGTCAAACGTTTTCTGTGTCACAGCCTGTTATTAAGTAGTGTTGGTAGACTTTCTCCAGCGTGTTTTTTGGGTAACACTTTACTTGACATAGCCATGTCATAATAGCTGACATAACTTGTCATAGCCTATATTTAGACCTGTTGTGACATATATTAATGTTATTTTAAGGCTGGTTATGACACCTAAATAAGAGTCTAAAAACCTACAAAACCTTCCAAGGTAGGTATTTTCTGACTTGTTATGACACCTACATAAGAGTGTGAAAACCCACAAAACCTACCACACAAGGCAAAACATTCCATTACACCATAACCTATGTGTCAACAGTATGTTTATGTTCTATCTTTAGATTTTTTTCATGAACATATTAAATTATCATTGTAATTGTGCACACATTGATGCCAGACATACACCTACCCCAATGCTCTGTTGCTGATGACTGGGATGAATTCAGGAGCAGATTTCAGGACAAGACACCCTCTTTTTGACTGATGACTGAAATAAGGGCATGTACAGTGCATTCAGAAAGTATTCAGACCCCTTCCTTTTTTTCTACATGTTATGTTTTTTTCCCTCATCAATCTACACACAATACCCCATAATGACAAAGCGAAAACTGTTTTTTAGAAATGTTTGCAAATACCAAATTTCTTTTTTTTAGATTTTTAAAAATACATTTGCAAACATTTCTGAAGTCCTGTTTTCGCTTTGTTATTATGGGCTATTGTGTGTAAATAATATTTAATACATTTTAGAATAAGGCTGCAATGTAACAAATTGTAGAAAAAGTCCAGGGGTCTGAATGCTTTCAGAATGCACTGTATGTCTCGATGCTTCCTGACAGTTTGTCATTTTATTTGGACTAAGAAAATGGTACACAGGATGTTCATTATACTTGTCAAAAATGCTCTAGCTGTAGGCCCACTGGAGTCTTGAATAAGCCTAACGTTACCTTTATGTTCCCTATTGATCCTAGGAAAGGCTTGAGTAACTCTATTTGGATACTGTCAAATAACAGTTTGAACACTCACACAATTTTTTTATCCCATTTTTATTCCTGTTTGCAATATTGACAAACTCAACAAAGAAGGTAGTGGTTGTAGATATGATTCAAACACTGAGAAGCGCATTTATAGCAGAACTGTAACACACATTACCACACCACAAATTACCATATTACGCAAATGTTGTTTTATGTAGACTATGCAGCAGATGCTGCTGAATTACGTAGGATATACTATATATTGATTTTTCAGCATGGCAGGGAAATGGCGGGTTTAAGGAGTGTTGTAACATATCTGACTGGTTTTATTTTCTGTATTTTGTGTCTTGTCCAGGTTGGCCTTGTTGAAGCTTCATTCTCGTAAGTAAATCCGTGTGCACACCACGTCGTCAGCCCCGAACGTCTAGGGAAAACAAACAAACACAGATTCCCATACTCTCAATTCAAGCTCACATTATACCGTTAAGAGAATAAGTCAGCAAAGGTTAAACTATAGCATAATTGAGCATTGGTTTTATTTCCACTACATTAAACACCTATTTAAATGGCAGATGAGTGCCCACGGTAATAAAACAAAGTAAATATCTTACATGTCCTCAAAATGCTAACATTGAGGGTTCCTTGTGACCAGCTTAATTCTGTCCCATTTTATTCTTTTGAAGCGAAGTGGGAAAGCTGTGCTAATTGTGAGACATAGCCTTAAACACTGATTTTAATCATAATCAATTAAATGGAGCGTGCATATTTTATGGAAATGCGCCCCAGTTATAGCGAGAACTGCCAAAGACAATCAAACTATCACTTTGAATTTCAGCTTCTGAGTCTGTGTGCTTCCTTAAAATGAATGGTTGAGCCTCGAATCGAGGCCAGACTGTTTGTTTTGGCTTTTTCGTGAAATTCCTGCATATATTTTAGTCTCACCGTCTGACCCATCATTCAAAAAGACACCGTCTGGGTGTAAGTTTGATGATGGATAACAACTCTTCTCCTCATGTCAAACTTAGATTCCAGGGTGATTAAAAAAAAAAAAAATGTTTTACAGTATATCAGTATCATCTTGGTGTGATTTTAATGCTCACAAGTATCAACTTCTGCACATTGTGGTTTAATTTGCTGCATTAGTGGTGGCTGCTCTGTTGCTTGACTAAGAGGCTACACTTTTAAAAGCATTTAAGAATTTGAAATGTTGGACTTCCTTGAACCCATCAAAACATTCTAAATCCTTAGAACTTGAAAGTTCAAAGCTACCTACACAAGAAAAGCCTGGTTAGAGCAGAGTGATATAGCATACTGTATGAAACGACCGAACATCCCTCCTGTAGTTACAAGAGAAGACCCCTGTTCTCTATCAAGCCATTATGGGGTTGCGTCATATCATGTGCAATAGTCTATGGGGACCAGTGGAGGCTGCTGAGGGTAGGGCAGTTCATAATAATGCCTGGAATGGAATGTCATCAAACACATGGAAGCCATGTGTTTGATGTATTTGATATCGTTCTGCTCCAGCCATTACCACAAGTCCCGTCCGCCCCAATTAAGGGGCCACCAACCTCCTGTGATGGGGACTGAAGTAAGAAGAGCAGTGCCTGTGTCACCAGCAGCTATTCGAATAGTTCCTCTGCTGTCCTTCTTCAACTATATCAATGGGATCCATTAGTGCTGCAAGGCACCCCCATCAGCTGGAGGTCAGACATCCAATGTCACTGGAGCCCGGCTCTGTGCACCCAACACTGCACTCTGGTTTTATCACTAACCCACTTGAAGAAAATCCATACATACACTCTTTCCTGATTGTCAGTTTTATGAGCAATGCTCATACACCAGTATATGGTGACTCATTGACAAGGAAGTGCAAGTATATAAGAAGATGTATTGCATTTTTTTAAAGGAAGATCTACTTTGTCATTAGTAGCGTTTCTGAACACCCATTTTCCACTTTGTTTGCAGTTAATTGCATTCTATTGGCTCATAATGGTGCATTGGACTAATCCTGAACACTTACTGTTCTATTTTACTTTTGGGGCTATAGACTAAACCAGGACTCAAACCCGTATTCACTGGCTTCATGCAACAGGAGTATAATGGTATTGGCAATACTCTGTTATATAACCCTCTTGTTATCCTGTAATCCTTGCACATCTCTCTGAAAGATGACGCAAAGCTCCTCACTTCAGAAGATGTCCTCTTATAATCTCGTTTCCTTTATGTGGCATTGGGAAATGGATGCATCTCCAGGGCGGCTGCTTATGGGATTCTATGAACAAAGTATTTCATAGGGCACAGTAGGTGCTTTTATATCCCATCTTTAATGTGCAGTAAATGTACATGCTGCTTTTAGGCCTTCCCCCTCATGCTATATCACTAGTTATGAGGTTTGTGACTGAGGAGTTGGGCTGGACTGCAGAAAATTAGGTTTGGAAACATATTCATAGCATCTTATAGATGCAGTGATGGTGTATTATGAAACTGGGTAACACTTGATTTGGATGGTCCGTCTGTAGATGCTCTACAGACTGAGTAATATTCCAATGAACTATCTACTATCTACTAACCCTGGCTCTAACCCTAACCTAAACCCTTATCCTAATCCTGAACTTAATGCTTACCCTAACCCTAACCTTAACCCTTATTCTAAATCACACTGTAACCTTAGCAAGTAGTTGCTTATCAACGGATAGTTTGTTGATTATAAATCCAGACTATCCAAATAAAGTGTGGCCTGAAATGGTATAATACAGAAATAGAGCACAACATAGTTGAATAATGTTGTATGCATCTAGAAGGTGCTATGACCTTTCTAAGGAATTATAACAGTTCATAACCATTTCAAGGAAAGATTTACCAATAATTCATTTATATTCTATGCGCATTGATCCATGTCAAAATGGGAGTTTGTTTAATCACTCAAGTAGTCTCTTGACCGACTGTGAGCAGGTGATTTGGTTCTGGGTGTCGAGGTTACCGCCCAAGTTCAGGTTTTTTGCTAGGGATACTACTATTACTACTACTACTATTAGTAGTATTGACTACCACTATGAGTACTATTGTAGTCCTCACCAGAATCAGCTCGTCTCCTCGCAGTTCTCTTGTCCAGTATGTCTTGGGCCCATCTCCATCCACCAGCGTCTGCTTGCACACCATCTTGTTCTCCGTCTCCCAGATTGCAAGACTCTGTGAGGCCATAGGAAGATATAGGGGGATAGTCAGTAGACTACAGTACATTCATTCATTGTTTTATAATATAAAACATAATTGTCAGATGCCTCCACAACACAACTGGTAATTTTTCCTTTTACACACAGCAATATTTTCCACATAGGGTGCCCTCGAGTAAATGCTTAAAATTGATACAAAAACAGTAGAAGAGTATAAGGTGTATAACTACAATGTATTGTCATTATTGGTGTTTGTAGGAAGCAGACAGTATGGAGCGGCGATACGAGCTTCTGTGTTTTATACTTAAAAAAAAAAAATACTTACCCGTTTAATATTTTGCTACTTGGCTGGCAGAAACAAAGCTTTTCTCACATCGCGGTTGGCTCTAGAAGCCATGACTGCTGTTTCTGACCCGAGTATAAGCATGTCGGACTGCTCTGATTTGGAGTCAGATCCAGAGATGGACAGTGAAGCCATAAAATATGAGATCTGTGATATGTTCACCATAGTGAAAGAGTGTAAGGATTTACTGACTTATACACTTGTGAAAAGTGTAAACAACTCGTTGCCTCAACAGACCAGATCATTGAGCTACTAGAGGAGAACAGGGTCTCGCTCTGGCTATGGAAACTTCAAGACTGCATGCGGTTTTTGATGCAACAATTCTAAATGACTGAGGTGATTAATCCTGGTTGCTATATGAGATTGGGCTCCTCTGCAGTAGCTACTGAGGATACTACCTCGGACCACTTTCCCATATTAACACATCCCACTGACGGGAACCGGAGAACTACTGTGTCTTGCTCTACACCATTGGAGGCAAAGTGGAATCCAACATATCCGCCCTCTCGTCCAGAGCTGCGGCTCTCTAACCGTTTTACAGCTTTGAGCCCCCTGACTTCACCGGAGCCTTCCGACGAAGTCCTCCGCCACTCCCCCTGTCCTTCTCACTCCATCTCAGTACCCAGTGCAAGATCCTCTGAATCTGGTCCTGGGTTACTGAGCCAGCCATCTCATGGGGCAGCCTCCGGACCACGTCCCACATGCCCGCAGCGACCCTCTCCTCATCCTCCAGTGGTAGTTGCTATGGGGGATCTCCGTAGTTAGGGATGTATGTGGTGGTCGCGGAAGCAAGGACCCACTGCTTCCCTGAAGCCTGTGTTTGTAACAGACTGTATATGCATGCCCCACCTTTTGATATTTAGCTTATCTCCACAGAACAAAAATATAAACGCAATATACAACCATTTCAAAGATGTTACTGAGTTACAGTTCATATATGGAAATCAGTCCATTTAAATTCATTCATTAGGCCCTAATCTATGGCATGACTGGGAGTATAGGAATGCATGTGTTGGTTACAGATACCTTTTTAATAAATGGTAGGGTCGTAGTTGAGGAAACCAGTCAGTATCTGGTGTGACCACCAGTTACAAACAGTCAGGTCAAACAAACAGATACAAGCAAACATGCCTCATGCAGCGTGACACATCTCCTTCGCATAGAGTTGTTCAGGCTGTTGATTGTGGCCTGTGGAATGTTGTCCCACTCCTCTTCAATGGCTGTGTGAAGTGGCTGGATATTGGCGGGAAATGGAATACGCTGTCGTACATGTCGATCCAGAGCATCCCAAACATGCTCAGTGGGTGACATGTCTGGTGAGTATGCAGGCCATGGAAGAACTGGGCCATCAGCTTAGAGGAATTGTGTACAGGTCCTTGCAACATGGGGACGTGCACTATCATGCTGAAACATGAGGTGATGGTAGCAGATGAATGCCACGAGAATGGGCCTCAGAATTTGGTCACCGTATCTCTGTGCATTCAAATTGCCATCGATAAAATGCAATTGTGTTTGTTGTCCGTAGCTTATGCCTGCCCATACCATAACCCCACCGCCACCATGGGGCACTCTGTTCGCAATGACATTATCAAACCGCTCGCCCACACAACGCCACACACGCTGTCTGTCTGCCATCTGCCCGGTACGTTTGAAACCAGGATTTGTCCGTGAAGATCACACTTCTCCAGCGTGCCAGCGGAAATCGAAGGTGAGCATTTGCCCACTGGAGTCGGTTAGGACGCCGAACTGCAGTCAGGCCAATATCCTGGTGAGGTTGACGAGCACACAGATGAGCTTCCCTGAGACGGTTTCTGACAGTTTGTGCAGAAATTCTTTGGTTGTGCAAACCCACAGATTCATCAGCTGTCTCGGTGGCTGGTCTCAGGCTGGTGTCAGATCCCACAGGTGAAGAAGCCGGATGTGGAGAACCTGGGCTGGTGTGGTTACACGTGGTGTGCGGTTGTGAGGCCAGTTGGACTGTCAAATTGGCTTATGGTAGAGAAATTAACATTAAATTCTCTGGCAACAGCTCTGCTGGACATTCCTACACTCGGCAGGCCAATTGCACGCTCCCTTAAAACTTGAGACATCTGTGGCATTGTCTCATGAAACATGGGACCAACACTTTACATGTTGCGTTTTTATATTTTTGTTCAGTGTGTATACATACACACACTGAGTGTAAAAAACATTAGGAACACCTTCCTAATATTGAGTTGCACCGCCTTTTGGCATCAGAACAGCCTCAATTTGTCGGGGCATGGACTCTAAATCAAATCAAATCAAATTGTATTTGTCACATACACATGGTTATCAGATGTTAATGCGAGTGTAGCGAAATGCTTGTGCTTCTAGTTCCGACAATGCAGTAATAACCAACGAGTAATCTAACCTAACAATTCCACAACTACTACCTTATACACACAAGTGTAAAGGGATAAAGAATATGTACATAAAGATACATGAATGAGCGATGGCCGAACAGCATAGGCAAGATGTAGTAGATGGTATAGAGTACAGTATATACATATGAGATGAGTAATGTAGGGTATATGCGGTCAGCTGTAGGGCTGGCTCAGGGAAGAGGACGCCCCTGCCTTGCATAGTCCCGTGGGACATCTTAATTGGGCATGGGACACAAGCTAAGGCTTGTCTAAGAAACAAACCTCCCATGCCACTCTGTCAACATCACGGCAAATCTCATGTGAGTGTATACCATCTATTGGCACAATGGACAGTTTTTAACATCTCGTCCCCATGTTTTATGATTCTTCTATAAACATGTATGTGACATAGTTTAAAGTGGCTAGTGATACATGTATTACATAAAGATGGCAAGATGCAGTAGATGATATAGAGTACAGTATATACATATGAGATGAGTAGTGTAGGGTATGTAAACATTATATGAAGTGGCATTGTTTAAAGTGGCTAGTGATATATTTTTACACCAATTTCCATCAATTTCCATTATTAAAGTGGCTGGAGTTGAGTCTGTATGTTGGCAGCAGCCACTCAATGTTAGTGGTGGCTGTTTAACAGTCTGATGGCCTTGAGATAGAAGCTGTTTTTCAGTCTCTCTGTCCCTGCTTTGATTGCACCTGTACTGACCTCGCCTTCTGGATGATAGTGGGGTGAACAGGCAGTGGCTCGGGTGGTTGTTGTCCTTGATGATCTTTATGGCCTTCCTGTGACATCGGGTGGTGTAGGTGTTCTGGAGGGCAGGTAGTTTGTGAAGGTGGTGGACCATTCTTTATACACACGAGAAACTGTTGAGCGTGAAAAACCCAGCAGCGTTGCAGTTCTTGACACACTCAAACGCCTGGTACCTACTGCCATACCCCAATCTATGTCTCAGGGCTTCTTATTTAACCAGTCTCCTCCCCTTCATCTACACTGATTGAAGTGGATTTCACAAGGGACATCTATAGGGGATCATAGCTTTCACCTGGTCAGTCTATGCCATGGAAAGAGCAGGTGTTCCTAATGTTTTGTACAGTCAGTGGATTCGGAAAGCTTTCAGAACCCTTACTTTTTCCATTTTGTTATGTTATAACCTTTTTCTAAAATGGATGAAATGGTTTTTTTCCTCATCAATCTGATGTTCGATCGGGTTCGTAATGACAAAGCGGAAACTGTTTTTTAGAACGTTTTGCTCATTTATTTAAAAACAATAACGTAAATATTAAATTTACATAAGTATTCAGACCCTGTACTCACTACTTTGTTGAAGCACCTTTGGTAGCGATTTACATCCTCAAGTATTCTTGGGTATGACGCTACAAGCTTGGCACACCTGTATTTGGAGATTTTCTACCATTTTTCTCTGCAGATCCTCTCAAGCTCTGTCAGGTTGTTTGGGGAGTGTTGCTGCACAGCTATTTTCAGGTCTCTCCAGAGATGTTCAATCGGGTTCAAGTCCGGGCTCTGGCTGTGCCACTCAAGGATATTCAGAGACTTGTCCAGAAGTCACTCCTGCTTTGTCTTGGCTGTGTGCTAAGGGTCGTTGTCCTGTTGGAAGGTGAACCTTCACCCCAGTCTGAGGTCCTGGGTGCTCTGGAGCAGGTTTTCATCAAGGATATCTCTGTATTTTGCTCCGTTCATCTTTCCCTAGATCCTGACTAATCTCCCAGTCCCTGACGCTGAAAAACATCCCCACAGCATGATACTGCCACCACCATGCTTCACAGTAGGGATGGTGCCAGGTTTCCTCCAGATGTGATGCTTGGCATTCAGGCCAAAGAGTTCAATCTTGGTTTCATCAGACCGGAGAATCTTGTTTCTCATGGACTGAGAATCTTTAGGTGCCTTCAGGCAAACTCCAAGCGGGCTGTCATGTGCCTCTTACTGATGAGTGGCTATATCCTGCCTGGCTGGATATAACCCCACCTACTTTGCCAAAGCAAAGCCTCCACACCATCAAAGGGAGATCAACACACCACTAACTTACTGAGACAAGGCTGAGTATAGCCAATGAATATCTCCCCACCGCACAAGCCTGAAGGGGCACAAAACCGGACAGGAAGATCACGTCAGTGACTCAGCCTACTTGTATAGCAAAACAATCCTGGCATAACGTGATACACCCCTCCTAGGGACGGCATTGTTGAGCTCGAGCAAGCCAATGACTCAGCCCCTGTAATAGGGTCAGAGGCAGAGAATCCCAGTGGAGAGGGGAGCCGGCCAGGCAGCATAGTGTCTATGCTGTAATAGTGTATTTACCGGGTGGCTAGGGTCAGTCTGTCCTATCTAGTTAAATTCTCCTGTCAGGTGTCCTGTGTGATCTTAGTTATTCTCTCCCTCTTCTCTCTCTCCTCTCCCAGAGGACCTGAGCCCTATGACCGTTCTTCAGGAATAGCTGGCCTGACGACTCCAGTCCACCTGGTCGTGCTTCTGTTCTGCCTGTAGCTATGGAATCCTGACCTGTTCACCGGACGTGCTACCTTGTCCCAGACCTGCTGTTTAGACTCCCTCCTCCTCCCTCTCCCTCTCTCTCTCTTGTACCTGATTCTCTCCCTCTCTCTCTCCTCTACCTTGTACTCTTGACCTCTGTATGCTTGATTATGAAATTCTGATCATCTATGAACATTTGAATATCTTGGAAGAACTTTCTGTCCTTAATGGCCATGTACCCTTGGCTGACTATTGATGCAAAATGAGCCAGATCTGTGGTTCTTGGCTAAAGAGTTTCTTGTGAAGTTTGTTTTGATAATGTTACCTTTGACCACCTCCTCTATCTTGGCAGCAATCTCAGAGCCAACTGAGAGATCTGAATAATATAGCACCACTGTCCATCTCTACCACCGCAGACTCGAGATTCAAACCTGCGTCCCCAACAACGTAACTCACTTAAGCATAACATGCAAACTTCTGGAGCCAGATGCTAGCCTGTCACTCCAGGAACTGACCAGAAGATGAAGTCACTACGCAATGCTAATTTAGTAATCCACATTCCACAATACGGTCATAGAATATTTTCCAAATGATCAAAAAGGAGTTTAATACTACGGTAACTCCAAAATATGTACAATATTTGGTCTCAACACATTTAGTCACAACTGAGTAAAACATTTTCCCAAATGATCAAAATACAACTACGGCAACTCTTTTTCAATCAATTATGAAGATTTACAAAGTAGTCTATTCCTTCTAATTGCTGGTGAATATAACTATTTTTCAATGTAATTAAAAGGAACAAAGCTCGATAGTGTGTACATAGCCGTTCTCCATGCTGTTTGATGTTGTCCACAGTTGATTATGCTGCAGTTCCTAGTCTGTGAGACCCAAATGTTAATCACCATATCAAAGGTTGGGGGAAGCGATCAGAGTGCCTGCCGGGCCCGTAGACAGACAAGCTACAGCTGAACAGTGGAGCTTCGCTGTGCACTGCGCTTTTTTCAAGCTCTCTCCTCTCCTTTCTAATAAACCCAGAGTCGATTTGCTACGGCCCCATTTTCCACTATCATCCGTCTCTGGCACCGACTCGGATGGATTTGTTCTCTCTTTCCCTCTACCTCTCTCCCTCCCTCTCTCTTTCTTCTGGTCTCTTTCTCCCCATCCCTCCTCCGGGCATTTGGTTTACCCCGTCATGCCTCTTCTGTATCATTTAACAAGCTAGTTGACTGGAACATCTGCTGGCTTTGGCTTTGGATAAGAGCCGTTCTGTTACCATGGCCTCTCAGCAGACAAAGAGGGAGTCTAATTTTAAGTGGGGAAAATCCTATTTCCTGCTCTGAATAATCATCTATGTTTTGGGGTGAATTGGGATTTCTTGTGCTTTTACTTAGCAGCATCTCAAATTAAAGCCCTTACTTCCCATGATCTCCACCCCACCCAAGATATTATTGTAGGCTATTACAGTTTTTCATTTGCTTGCAAGGTATAGATGCAGGGTGTATCTTCATAAAACATTACATTTAGTGATTGTATGACAATGCACAGTCCTGAAAGCTATCCATTAATTCATTGGTACGTCACTGGTTTTTAGTTTATCACATTGATCCAGTGAGTTGTCAACATGACACAGTGTTTGAGCAAAATTCAGCCAAAAGCATTCTTTCATGAGACTTTTCACGGCTAGCTGTGGAGCTGTGGTCTCCCCGTGCCTTGCTGCAGGCGTGTTCCCAAGCACTTGGCTGACTGTGGATGACACATTGTCTGTCAAAGGACAGCAGGGAGCGTGGCTGTCACCGCAACAGCCTAATAAGCTCCAATAGCCAAGACCCAGGGAGCCATCTCACTTAACTCTAAACTGAAGGCATGTTGCCTCACTGAACTAACTCACTTCGGATCTCCTTATACAGTGCCTTCAGAAAGTATTCACACCCCTTGACTTTTTCCACATTTTATTGTTTGACAGACTGAATTTAAAATAGATTAAATTGATATACTTTGTCACTGGCCTACACACAATACCCCAACATGTCAAAGTAGAAATATATATATAGACCGTGGGCTCCAAAATTACTGGCACAATACTTAAAATATATATATATAAACAATATACTCAAAACTCAAAATACCAACATGTGAGAAATACTGTACTTTGTTACTGTTTCAATGGAACCAACCAAAATCATACAATTATTTAATACAAAATACATTTCACCAAAATCAAGGTTTCATAATTATTGGCACTCCTCACTTCTCATCAACCACCTCTGGCAAGGATAACAGCATGGAGTCTTTTCCTGTAATGTTTGACAAGGTTAAGGAACATATTTGGAGGGATTTTGGACCAATCCTATATGCAGATCCTTTCAAGATCCTTCACATTCTTGGGTTTGCTCTTATCAACTGCCCTCTTCAACTCAGCCCACATTTTTTTTTCGATTGGCTTGAGGTCCTGCGACTGAGATGGCCATGGCAGAACATTGATTTTGTTGTCACAGAATCATTTCTGTGTGGATCTTGAGGTATGTTTTGGGTCATTGTCTCGTTGGAAAGTGCACCCACGGCCAAGTCCCAGACTTCTGGCAGAGGCAACCAGATTGTCAGCCAAAATTGCCTGATAGTTGGTGGCATTCATTATGCTGTGAATCTTAACCAGTGCCCCTGGACCTCTGGAATTAAAACAGCCCCAAAACATCACTGACCCACCACCATATTTCACCGTGGGTATGAGGTGCCTCTCCTTGTATCTCTGTTTCGACGCCAAACATGCCGATGCTGTATTTGACCAAAACGTTACATTTTGGTCTCATCTGACCAGAGCAACTTCTTCCAGTCATAAATTAAATGACTTTTGGTAAACTCCAAGCGCTTGCGTCTGTGGGTCAGAAAGGGCTTTCTTCTGGCAACCATTCCAAAGAGCCTGTGTTTGTGGAGGTGGCATCTGCTGGGGCTTTTTGAAACCTGGTGACCCCAATGCGCCACCAAGGCATGCAATTATTTCACAGTGATTTTGGGGGGTTTTGTTGCTTCTCTCACCATCCTCCTCCCTATCCTGAAGAGCAAAATGCATGTGTCCTCTACCCATGTGGTTTTCAACTGTTCCATATCTTTTGAATGTTTTAATAATTGCCCTGACAGTGCTCAGTGGTATATTCAATCGTTTGTGGATCTTCTTGTAGCCGTTACCAGATTTATGAAGGTATATGACCATCTGTCTCTTTTGAACTGCCAGTTCTTTTGTTTTCTTCATGGTGTTGGATGACAAAGGGTGTTACCTATTTTTTTTTTACCCTAGTGAAAGGGATGTAATGGCTCAATATAGTTCTTTAAGGCTTACATAAACTTAAATAAATTGAATTTAATTATTGGTTTAAATTTGGTAGATGTTATTTTCAATAATCTTTAAGGCTGCCATTAATTGTGAAACCTTGATTTGGAGGACATTGATTTATAATTAAATCAATAAATGATTTTGGTGGGTTCCATTTGAAACATTAATAAAGAACAGTATTTCTCACATGTTGGTATTTTGAGTTTCTCTACAGTTATATTGTTTATTTTTGTAAGTATTGTTTGTCCATTGCCAGTCAGGGGTGCCAGTAATTTTGGAGCCCACTGTATATATACACTACCGGTCAAAAGTTTTGGAACACCTACTCATTCAAGAGTTTTTCTTTATTTTTACTATTTTTTACATAGTAGAATAGTTTCTCAAACTAGACACTCTAATGTACTCGTCCTCTTGCTCAGTTGTGCACATTGGCCTCTCAGTCCTCTTTCTATTCTGGTTAGAGACAGTTTGTGCTGTTCTGTGAAGGGAGTAGTACACAGCGCTGTATGAGAGCTTCAGTTTCTTGGCAATTTCTCGCATGGAATAGCCTTAATTTCTCAGAACACAAATAGACTGACGAGTTTCAGAAGAAAGTGCTTTGTTTATGGCCATTTTGAGCATGTAATCGAACCCACAAATGCTGATGCTCCAGATACTCAACTAGTCTAAAGGAGGCCAGTTTTATTGCTTCTTTAATCAGAACAACAAGTTTTCAGCTGTGCTAACATGATTGCAAAAGGGTTTTATAATGATCAATTAGCCTTTTAAAATGATAAACTTGGATTAGCTAACACAACGTGCCATTGGAACACAGGAGTGATGGTTGCTGACAATGGGCCTGTCACGTCCTGAGCTTAGTTCCTTTTTTATGTCTCTGTTTTAGGTTGGGGTGGGCATTCTATGTTTTGTGTTCTATGTTTTCCATTTCTATGTGTTTGGCCTGGTATGGTTCCCAATCAGAGGCAGCTGGCAATCGTTGTCTCTGATTGAGAACCATACTTAGGCAGCCTGTTTTTCCCACTTGAGTGGTGGGTGATTGTTTTCTGTCTCTGTGTCTGCACCAGGCAGAACTGTTTCGTTTTCGTTCGTTCTCCTTGTTATTTTGTTTTTGTGTTCAGTGTTAATAAATATCAACATGGACATGTACCACGCTGCATATTGGTTCGATCCTTCCTACTCCTCCTCAGATGAAGAGGAGAAATGTTACAGGGCCTCTGTACGCCTATGTAGATATTCCATAAAAAATCTGCCATTTCCAGCTACAATAGTCAATTACAACATTAACAATGTCTACACTGTATTTCGGACAATTTGATGTTATTTTAATGGACAAAAAAATGGGATTTTCTTTCAAAAACGAGGACATTTCTAAGTGATCCCAAACTTTAGAACAATAGTGTATATATATAATTTGATTTATCTTTTTTAAATGTATTTTTTACAAATTAAATCAAAATGGAAAGCTGAAATTTCTTGTGTTAATAAGTATTCAACCCCTTTGTTATGGCATGCCTAAATCAGTTCAGGAGTAAAAACTTGCATAACTTCTCACATAAAAAGTTACATGGACTCACTTGGTGTACAGTAATAGTGTTTAACATGATTTTTTAATGACAACCAAATCTCTGTAACCTACACATACAGTGAATTTCAATCACAGATTTAAACACAAAGGCTAGAGAGGTTTTCCAATGCCTTGCAAAGAAGGTCACCTATTGGTAGATGGGTAAAAAATATGAAAAGCAAACATTGGGGCAATGCCAATAAAGCATATTACTGAGTATCACTCGACATATTTTCAAGAATAGTGGTTGCTGCATTATGTTATCGGTATACTCGGTATACTTGTAATCGTTAAGAAATGGAATGGAGCTAAGCACACCCAAAATCCTAGAGAAAAACCTGATTGTCTGCTTTCCACCAGACACTGGGAGATTGATTCACCTTTCAGCAGGACAATAACTTAAAACACAAGGCCAAATCTACACTGGAGTTGCTTACCAAGAAGACAGTGATTGTTCCTGAGTGGCCAAGATACAGTTTTGACTTAAATCTACTTGAAAATCTATGGTAAGACCTGAAAATGGTTGTCTAGCAAGGATCAACCAATTTGATAGAGCTTGAAAAATGTGTTTAATAATAATGGGCAAATGTTGCACAATCCAGGTGTGGAAAGCTCTTAGATACTTACCCAGAAAGGTGCTTCTAGAAAGTATTGACTTAGGCTTCTGAATACACATGTAAATGAGATATTTCTGCATTTCATTTTAAACAAATTTGTTTTCACTTTGTCATTATGAACTATTGTGTGTAGATATGTGAGAAAAAAAATTGTCATCCATTTTGAATTCAGTCTGTAGCACAACAAAATGTAGAACTAGTCAAGGGGTATGAATACTTTCTGAAGGGACTGTATATCAATAAGAATCACCTTTTTGTCGTCTTGATGGACCGTCTTCTCAAACGACGGGAAGGAACTACGACAGCAGTCTTTGCACGGCATCTTAATCGATCTCCCTGAACCCCCGGCACGTAGTGTACCCTGTGGCAGGTGAGTAATTCTAAAAGTCTGTCTCTATAGCAACCAGCCAGGCTAAAAGACTTGATTTGTCAAAGTCGTCTGTCGTGAAGTGCAGCGCTCTCCTCTTAGTGTCGGTCTACAGGAGAGACCATAATGGTTGCACCAAGGTTCGGTATTAAAAAATAAGTGTGGTCGCTGACAAGCAGAGTGAGTTAATCGTGGTAAGCACATATGCACAGCTGTAGCTTCTCCTTTTCAACTTTCTACAGCATCAATGGCCACTTTGACGTTGAAGAGCTTTGCGTTGGTGAAATTTGCTTGTCAACGTCAGTCAGGTTTCTCTCAGTCTCATTATCACTTTTTGGGGGAGGGTCACTGTGACTCCTGACTAAAACTTTGATCCAGCCCCCTTCCCTGTGGGGTGACTCTCAGCGCTGAATGTTCCTTATCACTTTCTCCCTGCCGGCAGAAATGAGATGCCCCTGTAAGTGAGAAGGGCTCTCCTGATCCCCTCCAATCCCCCGATTAGAGAGCGCTTTTAACCTTGTGCCAGTGTGAAACAGCCCTCGCCTGTTTGCCTTGGGTAGATTAGTGTAATCCCTTTAAACCCCCCAACCTGGGCGAGGACCAGGGCTCGGGAACCTGCCACAAGCCCAGCCAGTACGGTGTCTAATTGGGGACTGTGCCTAATATGATGCTAAGTGGAAGCCGACCAAGGAAATATACCTGGGAAATACTTGTATCGAGGATGGGAGCAGAGCCTTTTTTTAAAGTGATCCTCAAACCTCACGAACAGTCAGAAAATACTTTAAATCGAAGGAATGGAGGGATCGGTCATATGCTACCTGACAGACATGAGCCATTCCCATACACTCTACACATAAATACCCAGACATAACCAATGGGGATCTGGAGGTACAAGATGGTCTGTCCACCATGCCTGAGGGCACAGACTGTAAGGGGCCTTTCTGTCTCTTACGATCCAACACTGAATTGTAAAATATCCGGCACAGGCTACTGAACCCGGCAGGTAGCCTAGTGGTTAGAGAGTTGGACTCGTAACCAAAACGTTGCAAGATCAAATCTCTGAGCTGACAATGGTAACAATCTGTTGTTCTGCCCCTGAGCAAGGCAGTCAACCCACTGTTCCTAGGCCATCATTGAAAATAAGAATGTATTCTTAACTGACTAGTTAAATAATGGTAAAATAAAGTAAATAAAAACCCAGTGCCATAACCTGATGCTCAAACCAATGAATTACAGATTCCTGTTTCAGTCAATCTAGAAATTGAGTAAGATGCATTCGTATCATGACGATACAATGTTGGCATTTCTATTTTGTGTTTTTCACAAAAGTAAGATTTATTTTCCCCAGTAAGATTATTTTTCCCCTTACAGTTATGAGCAGCGATTTTATTGCCATAAAAGCTCTCTGCGCAATGATGCATGTTTTCCTCTTTCCATTTGCAATTATCTTGCCACCAGAATACCATTTGTCTAGACATTTTTGGGGTATTTTTGGGGGGGATTCGACTGTTATTCTTTTATTTTATTTTAAGAGGAATATGTTAGTGTCCTAGAGATGTATTACCAGCTCTTTGTAAAATCATCCCATGGACTGATCTGAAACTGGTCTTACATCTAAAGCGGTCTAAAGCGGTCTAAAGCGGTCTTAAGCGGTCTTAGATGCTATAACATGTGATTGCTGGTAAGTACCTCCAGCTACCTTAATCACATTTAAAATGACTAACTCAAGAATTGAAGATCTATGTTCTTCACATGCCCCTAAATGCAAGAGGTTAACTGATGTGACTTGGTTCAAACAATAGCAGATGGATTATTATTGCTCTGGGGTTTTCGGCATTTACATTTTTTAAATGTTCATATTAAAATAAACATTTATTTCATTCAGAATTGATCATGGCAGTGTTATTCAATAGGACAATTTATGTGATTGATTCAAATTAAGTAGAAAAGTCTGTTTTGTGTACTTGAGGGTGAGCTTATTAGGATGCGTTTACACATACAGTGCAATTCAGATCTGGGTCGTTCCACGTATAGAGTATATTTTGGGTAGTGTAACTTGGTCAAAAACAACTTCATTTCACCTCATTGTAACATTCTGTCATAAAGAGCACATGTTCAACTTCATAAAAAGCATGTTTTCCTATTTCAAAGGGTAAACGAAACGTCTTATAGTAAATGTCAATAAAGTGCCATTAAAGTAACTGGGTTGAGGGAGGGAGGGGCAATTGAATGCAAGCTTCACAAATGTGTTTTCATTGTTAAACATTTTTAGCCTATCTATCTATAGGTAACGGTTGACGTGTTAGGTAACAGGGTTGACGTGTTAGGTAACAGGGTTGACGTGTTAGGTAACAGGGTTGACGTGTTAGGTAACAGGGTTGACGTGTTAGGTAACAGGGTTGACGTGTTAGGTAACAGGGTTGACGTGTTAGGTAACAGGGTTGACGTGTTAGGTAACAGGGTTGACGTGTTAGGTAACAGGGTTGACGTGTTATGTAACAGGGTTGACGTGTTATGTAACAGGGTTGACGTGTTAGGTAACAGGATTGACGTGTTAGGTAACAGGGTTTACGTGTTAGGTAACAGGGTTGACGTGTTATGTAACAGGGTTGACGTGTTATGTAACAGGGTTGACGTGTTAGGTAACAGGGTTGACGTGTTAGGTAACAGGGTTGACGTGTTAGGTAACAGGGTTGACGTGTTATGTAACAGGGTTGACGTGTTAGGTAACAGGGTTGACGTGTTAGGTAACAGGGTTGACGTGTTAGGTAACAGGGTTGACGTGTTAGGTAACAGGGTTGACGTGTTAGGTAACAGGGTTGACGTGTTAGGTAACAGGGTTGACGTGTTAGGTAACAGGGTTGACGTGTTATGTAACAGGGTTGACGTGTTATGTAACAGGGTTGACGTGTTATGTAACAGGGTTGACGTGTTATGTAACAGGGTTGACGTGTTATGTAACAGGGTTGACGTGTTAGGTAACAGGGTTGACGTGTTATGTAACAGGGTTGACGTGTTAGGTAACAGGGTTGACGTGTTAGGTAACAGAGTTGACGTGTTAGGTAACAGGGTTGACGTGTTGTTCTCAGTTTCCCACCACAAAACACCAGCAAATGGCCAAAAAAAGTAGGACCAGCTCACCTGCTTTTACACTATGATGAGTATTATATGTTCAATGTTTCTTTTGCAAAAATCATTTAAAAGGAAATAGTTTAACCATATTAAAACGAGAGTTCAGTTCACATACCAGGGTTTACCATAAAATGAGGGATCACATGAATCAATCACATGAAATACATTAAAATCTTCAGAAATTGCGTAACTAGGCCTTTATAATGATGGTGGGTTAAGGGTTAAAATCTTCCTAGAAGTCATGATGAGGGCTGATTTTTGGCACTTTAGCAATTTAGGTGTTTATTCACATAGCCAATTCAATAAATTGAATTTTTTATGTGGTCTATATTAAAGGGTACTTTATTTAATATAACAGGTTTTTGTTTTTTAAATACAATATTGGAGCACAATTTCCACTTAAAATATCAAGGGGACGGAAAATTATAAATTGCAGATTATTTCCATATCTGATATGGGATGTGCAAACAGAAAAAAAACACATGGAATCTGATCTTTTTTTATATACCACATCCATACAGTGCATTCAGAAAGTATTCAGACCCCTTTACTTTTTTCACACTTTTTCACATTTAGTTACGTTACAGCCTTATTCTAAAATGGATTCAATTTTTTTCCCCATCATCAATCTACACACTTTTTTTTTTTTGCAAATGTATTCAAAATAAAAAACTGAAATATCTAATTTACATACAGTAAGTATTCAGACCTTTTACTCAGTACTGTGATGAGGCACCTTTGGCAGCGATTACAGCCTCGAGTCTTCTTGGGTATGATGCTACAAGCTTGGCACACCTGTATTTGGGGAGTTTCTCCCATTCCTCTCTGCAGATCCTCTCAAGCTCTGTCAGGTTGGATGGGGAGCGTCGCTGCACAGCTATTTTCAGGTCTGTCCAGAGATGTTAGATGGGGTTCAAATCCAGGCTTTTGGCTGTGACACTCAAGGACATTCAGAGACTTGTCCCAAAGTCACTCCTATGTTGTCTTGGCTGTGTGCTTAGGATGATTGTCCTGTTGGAAGGTGAACCTTTGCCCCAGTCTGAGGTCCTGAGCGCTCTGGAGCAGGTTTTCATCAAGGATCTCTCTATACTTTGCTCCGTTCATCTTTCCCTCAATCCTGACTGGTCTCCCTGTCCCTGCCGCTGAAAACCATCCCCACAGCATGATGTTGCCACAACCATGCTTCACCGTAGGGAAGGTGCCAGGTTTCCTCCAGACGTGATGCTTGCCATTCAGGCCAAATAGTTCAATCTTGGATTCTTCAGATCAGATCTTGTTTCTCATAGTCAGAGTCCTTTAAGTGACTTTTGGCAAAATCTAAGTGGGCTGTTATGTGCCTTTTACTGAGGAGTGGCTTCCGTCTGGCCACTCTACCATAAAGGCCAATTGGTGGAGTGCTGCAGATGGTTGTCCTTCTGGAAGGTTCTCCCATCTCCCCAGAAGAACTCTGGAGCTCTATCATAGTGACCATAAGGTTCTTGGTTACCTCCATGACCAAGGCCCTTCTCCCCCTTCTCCCCCAGATCTGTGCTTTGACACAATCCTTTCAGAGCTATTCCTTCTACCCCATGGCTTGGTTTTTGCTCTGACATGCACTGTCAACTATAGGACCTTATATAGACAGGTGTGTGCCTTTCCAAATCATGATCAATCAATGGAATTTACCACAGGTGAACTCCAATCAAGTTTTAGAAACATCTCAAGGATGATCATTGGAAACAGGATGCACCTGATGTCAATTTTGAGTCTTATAGCAAAGGTTCTGAATACTTATGTAAATAAGTTATTTCGTAAATAAGTTATTTATGTTTTTCTTTGCAAACATTTATAAAAACCTGTTTTCACTTTCTCGTTGTGGGATATTTTGTGTAGATTGATGAGGGAAAACATCTGAATGCTTTCCGAAAGCACAGTATGTGGATCTCAAACCTGATACAATTTTGATGTTTGCTCTGATGTGGCTTTTTTTGCACGTGACCTGGCGCTACCATGACATCCAACCCAAAATGTTAAGTAACAATGCCAGGAAATGAGCATTGCATCTGTGTGCAACTTCAGAGGCTACAGTGTGAATGTGCAAATCTGATATGGGTAAAACTGAGTGTGGACAGTGGATAAGAAAATTCAGAATTGGGTTCTTAGCATGGGCGGTGGCTTTTTGTGGACCTCCCGAATGGCGCAGTGGTCTAAGGCATTGCGTCACAGTGCTTGAGACGTCACTACAGACCGGGGTTGGATCTCAGGCTGCCGGCCGTGATCGGAAGATCCATGATGCGGCGCACAATTGGCCCAGCGTCATCCGGGTTAGGGGAGGGTTTGGCAGCCCAAGTTTTCTTTGTCCCATCGCGCTCTAGTGCTCCTTGTGGCAGGCCGGGTGCCTGCAAGTTGAATTCGGTTGCCAGCTGTACAATGTTTCCTCAGACACGCTGGTGCGAGCAGTGTGTCAAGAAGCAGTGCTTGGCAGGGTCGTTGTTTCGGAGGACACATGGCTCTCACCTTCACCTCTCCCAAGTATGTACGGCAGTTGCAGCGATGGGACCTAACTGTAACCACCAATTAGATATCACAAAATTGGGGAGAAAAAGGGGTAAAAAAATATTTGATGAAACCTATCAATTTAAATGTCCAATTTGGGTGCAATCAATTAGCTTAATTTCTCAGAGATCAAATTATTTAAATAAAAAAGTCTGCAGGAATGCTAAACGTATCTGTTTAAAACTGCAAAAATGATTTCAGAACCATCTGAGATGGTGAATGTCACGGCTTGCTGAAATGACATGCAACGACCCTAGTGGAAAAGCAGCCTATAACCGGGGACTGGTGTAGTACGGCTGAGTCACAGTTTATCTGCGCTGACGTGGCATCGTGACCTGCTCATTCCAAACAACGGCTTAAGAATTCCCCGAAGGGCCAAAGCTTGGAGAGAGGCCCCATCTATCTCATATATGTCAGCGCTCTAATCCACTTTCTCAGACGTCAGCATGATATTAATAAGTCAGCCATGTTAATGTATATTTTTCATGGAAACGCTACTCAAAAGGAAATAAGAAAACCCTAAAAGCCTTGTCACAATCACAGATTGTGACAAGCTGACCACGACTCCATTTTGTTGATCCCTGCCTACAGACAGAAACTAAAACAAGAAGCTCCCACGCTGAGGTCTGTCCAATGCTGGTCCGACCAAGCTGACTCCACACTCCAAGACTGCTTCCATCACGTGGACTGGGAGATGTTTCGTATTGTGTCAGACAACAACATTGACGAATACGCTGATTCGGTGTGCGAGTTCATTAGAACGTGCGTTGAAGATGTCGTTCCCATAGCAACGATTAAAACATTCCCTAACCAGAAACCGTGGATTGATGGCAGCATTCGTGTGAAACTGAAAGCGCGAACCACTGCTTTTAATCAGGGCAAGGTGTCTGGTGACATGACTGAATACAAACAGTGCAGCTATTCCCTCCGCAAGGCTATTAAACAAGCTAAGCGTCAGTACAGAGACAAAGTAGAATCTCAATTCAACGGCTCAGACACAAGAGGCATGTGGCAGGGTCTACAGTCAATCACGGACTACAGGAAGAAATCCAGCCCAGTCACGGACCAGGATGTCTTGCTCCCAGGCAGACTAAATAACTTTTTTGCCCGCTTTGAGGACAATACAGTGCCACTGACACGGCCTGCAATGAAAACATGCGGTCTCTCCTTCACTGCAGCCGAGGTGAGTAAGACATTTAAACGTGTTAACCCTCGCAAGGCTGCAGGCCCAGACGGCATCCCCAGCCGCGCCCTCAGAGCATGCGCAGACCAGCTGGCCGGTGTGTTTACGGACATATTCAATCAATCCCTATGCCAGTCTGCTGTTCCCACATGCTTCAAGAGGGCCACCATTGTTCCTGTTCCCAAGAAAGCTAAGGTAACTGAGCTAAACGACTACCGCCCCGTAGCACTCACATCCGTCATCATGAAGTGCTTTGAGAGACTAGTCAAGGACCATATCACCTCCACCCTACCTGACAACCTAGACCCACTCCAATTTGCTTACCGCCCAAATAGGTCCACAGACGATGCAATCTCAACCACACTGCACACTGCCCTAACCCATCTGGACAAGAGGAATACCTATGTGAGAATGCTGTTCATCGACTACAGCTCGGCATTCAACACCATAGTACCCTCCAAGCTCGTCATCAAGCTCGAGACCCTGGGTCTCGACCCCGCCCTGTGCAACTGGGTACTGGACTTCCTGACGGGCCGCCCCAGGTGGTGAGGGTAGGCAACAACATCTCCTCCCCGCTGATCCTCAACACTGGGGCCCCACAAGGGTGCGTTCTGAGCCCTCTCCTGTACTCCCTGTTCACCCACGACTGCGTGGCCACGCACGCCTCCAACTCAATCATCAAGTTTGCGGACGACACAACAGTGGTAGGCTTGATTACCAACAACGATGAGACGGCCTACAGGGAGGAGGTGAGGGCCCTCGGAGTGTGGTGTCAGGAAAATAACCTCACACTCAACGTCAACAAAACTAAGGAGATGATTGTGGACTTCAGGAAACAGCAGAGGGAACACCCCCCTATCCACATCGATGGAACAGTAGTGGAGAGGGTAGCAAGTTTTAAGTTCCTCGGCATACACATCACAGACAAACTGAATTGGTCCACTCACACAGACAGCATCGTGAAGAAGGCGCAGCAGCGCCTCTTCAACCTCAGGAGGCTGAAGAAATTCGTCTTGTCACCAAAAGCACTCACAAACTTCTACAGATGCACAATCGAGAGCATCCTGGCGGGCTGTATCACCGCCTGGTACGGCAACTGCTCCGCCCTCAACCGTAAGGCTCTCCAGAGGGTAGTGAGGTCTGCACAACGCATCACCGGGGGCAAACAACCTGCCCTCCAGGACACCTACACCACCCGATGTTACAGGAAGGCCATAAAGATCATCAAGGACATCAACCACCCGAGCCACTGCCTGTTCACCCCGCTATCATCCAGAAGGCGAGGTCAGTACAGGTGCATCAAAGCTGGGACCGAGAGACTGAAAAACAGCTTCTATCTCAAGGCCATCAGACTGTACTACAAAGTATTAACTTAAGGGGGCTGAATAATTTTGCACGCCCAAGTTTTCAGTTTTTGATTTGTTAAAAAAAGTTTGAAATATCCAATAAATGTCGTGCCACTTCATGATTGTGTCCCACTTGTTGTTGATTCTTCACAAAAAAATACAGTTTTGTATCTTTATGTTTGAAGCCTGAAATGTGGCAAAAGGTCGCAAAGTTCAAGGGGGCCGAATACTTTCGCAAGGCACTGTACATACTGTACTCTATACCATCTACTGCATCTTGCCTATGCCGTTCGGCCATCGCTCATCCATATATTTTTATGTACATATTCTTATTCATTCCTTTACACTTGTGTGTATAATGTAGTTGTTGTGAAATTGTTAGGTTAAATTACTTACTGCATGGTCGGAACTAGAAGCACAAGCATTTCGCTACACTCGCATTAACATCTGCTAACCATGTGTATGTGACAATAACATTTGATTTGATTTGAATGGCACACATACACAATCCATGTCTCAATTGTCTCAATTGTCTGAAAAATCCTTCATTAACCTGTCTCCTCCCCTTCATCTAGTCCTGGCCAAAAGTTTTTAGAATGACTCAAATATTAATTTTCACAAAGTCTGCTGCCTCAGTTTGTATGATGGCAATTTGCATATACTCCAGAATGTTATGAAGGGTGGTCAGATGAATTGCAATGAATTGCAAAGTCCCTCTTTGCCATGCAAGTGAACTGAATCCCCAAAAACATTTCCACTGCATTTCAGCCCTGCCACAAAAGGACCAGCAGACATCATGTCAGTGATTCTCTCATTAACACAGGTGTGAGTGTTGACGAGGACAAGGCTGGAGATCACTCTGTCATGCTGATTGAGTTCGAATAACAGACTGGAAGCTACAAAACTAGGGCAATGCTTGGAATAATTGTTCTTCCTCTGTCAATCATGGTTACCTGCAAGGAAACACGTGCCGTCATCATTGCTTTGCGCAAAAAGGGCTTCACAGGCAAGGATATTGCTGCCAGTAAGATTGCACCTAAATCAACCATATCGGATCATCAATAACTTCAAGGAGAGCGGTTCAATTGTTGTGAAGAAGGCTTCAGGATGCCCAATAAAGTCCAGCAAGTGTCAGGACCGTCTCCTAAAGTTGATTCAGTTGCGGGATCGGGGCACCACCAGTACAGAGCTTGCTCAGGAATGGTAGCAGGCAGGTGTGAGTGCATCTGCACGCACAGTGAGGTGAAGACTTTTGGAGGATGGCCTGGTGTCAAGAAGGGCAGCAAAGAAGCCACTTCTCTCCAGGAAAAACATCAGGGACAGGCTGATATTCTGAAAAAGGTACAGGGATTGGACTGCTAAGGACTGGGGTAAAGTCATTTTCTCTGATGAATCCCCTTTCTGATTGTTTGGGGCATCTGGAAAAAAGCTTGTCCGGCGAAGACAAGGTGAGCGCTACCATCAGTCCTGTGTCATGCCAACAATAAAGCATCCTGAGACCATTCATGTGTGGGGTTGCTTCTCAGCCAAGGGAGTGGGCTCACTCACAATTTCTCCTAAGAACACAGCCATGAATAAAAAATGGTACCAACACATTCTCAGAGAGCAACTTCTCCCAGCCATCCAGGAACAGTTTGGTGAAAAACAATGCCTTTTCCAGCATGATGGAGCACTTTGCCATAAGGCAAAAGTGATAACTAAGTGGCTCGGGGAACATAACATCAATATTTTGGGTCCATGGCCAGGAAACTCCACAGACCTTAATCCCATTGAGAACTTGTGGTCAATCCTCAAGAGGCGGGTGGACAAACAAAAACCCACAAATTCTGACAAACTCCAAGCATTGATTATGCAAGAATGGGCTGCCATCAGTCAGGATGTGGCCCAGAAGGTCATTGACAGCATGCCAGGGCGGATTGCAGAGGTCTTGAAAAAGAAGGGTCAACACTGCAAATATCGACTCTTTTCATGAACTTCATGTAATTGTCAATAAAAGCCTTTGAAGCTTATGAAATGCTTGTAATTATACTTCAGTATTCCATAGTAACATCTGACAAAAATATCTAAAAAACACTGAAGCAGAAAACTTTGTGAAAATTAATATTTGTGTCATTCTCAAAACTTTTGGCCACGACTGTACACTGATTGAAGTGGATTTAACAAGTGACATCAATAAAGGATCATAGCTTTCACCTGGATCCACCTGGTCAGTCTATGTCATGGAAAGAGCAGGAGTTCTGTATACTTTTGTATAACTGTATTCGGAAATAAATGTTTGAATATATAGGAAATCTGCAGGCAAGATTCCAGTGAAGAGAGTTTCAATTCCACAATTAGCACAATGGATTAGATTGCCAGAATCTGGCAATGTGATCACAGTTCTCTGCCAGTATTTTCATATTTAGTGTGTTAGATGTAGTCAAGTAAGCCGTTGGACTGAACGAGAAGGTGCCCTAATAACAGTGTTTATCTAACAAGTAGAAAAATAAATATGGGCATATTATGTGTAATTTGCCAAAATCTGTTGAATACTTCTTTATGACTGACTTCATGTCATATAATTGTTTTTAAATCAGTGTGCATTGGACTTATTAAGAGGCGACATGTACTGCACAATGGAGGATACCCTTTCCACATTACCTTGCATTTCCTGCCGTCCACCGTCTCCTCGTCGAACTCCTGGCCGATGTGGAAGTTGATCTCGGTGGTGCGGACGGTGGTGGATGTCTTGATGTAGAACTGCTCCCCGTCCTGACGGATCTCCACGTGAGGCTTGGAGGCAGCAGCCCCAGCCACCTTCCTCAGCATGGCATTCACGCCTGGATGGGCACAGCAGAGACCAGGGAGGGAGAAGGGAATGGAAGGGTAGGAGGAGGGAGTTAGGCCTGATTCAGACAGACAGACACCCCCCACCGCCTAGATCCGTCTGGACCAGATTTACCCCAAAACAGTCCTCGACATGACCCCTCTCTCACCATCCCACACTGCCCTACCTCTCGCTCACTCTTTATGGACTTTCTCTTCTCTTGGCTACTTAATCATGTATATTTCCTTATTTTTAAAAACATGATAGGCCAACTGAATGAGGAATAGCTTTTCTTCAACAGACACCAATTAAAAGTGATAAACCATAATAGTAGAACATTGTTCTTCTGGTAAGTGCTCTGTGGTAACAAATCTAAAAACTTGAGGAGAAATCTGAGGAATTATTGGCACTCCGGTCTGCGCAAGAGATTAAGTATTTGGCCTGATTGCCCTGAGGGGAAAAAACAACACTTGTTGTGTGACAGGGCCAGATCTGATTTAGGTTTCGGAGAATCTGGTGGCTGGCTGTGTAAAGCAGTGACCAAGAAGCATGGCAAAGTCCTGGCATGAGGGGAGTGCTTTGGCATGCCCTGTGCCACTCTGCAAGTCTGTCTGGCCACCCCTACGTCCTTCCAACTGTCTGAATCAGCCCTACCAGGTCTTGCTGGTCTCTCCCTACACTGTCCATATTATCTTGCAGGCAAAATGGCCACAAATACAGACTGACGGTTAGATTGTGGGATATTCAAGGAGGAGGACTCCCAGACATTCACCCTATGGCTTCCCTCAAACATGCATTGATCATGAAGAGATTTAGATACTTCCCACTTGGCAAAAACTGGTTGAATCAACATTGTTTCTACATCATTTCAACAACAAAAATTCAATGTGATGACATTAAATCAACATGGAAAACTGATTGGATTTGAAAAAAGTAATCAACATAAGGGAATTTCGTATTTTTTAAAAACAAATTTTAACCTAAATCCAATGACATGGTGGCATTTTTAAATATTTTTTTCCACATTGAATTCACGTGAATTCAAAACTAGACATTGAATTGCCCAGTGGATTTCAGCACTTAGCATCTGGTGTAACAGTAGTCTTAACCTTAACCAACTATAGAATGCAACAAACAAGACCACGTAACGAGCCGTGGACCAGGCTATTGCGTATGTACGCTAACATCACGTCATAGCACTAAGCTGCACACAGCACTGCATGTTCCGTGCTGCCATGGTGAAGAAACCGGCATCATGGTCCACCGCGCACCCTCTCCCTCCGAGTTAACAGAGGATTATAGGGACGTTGATAGAAACAGGCAGAGCCGCGTCGGAATCCACATTAGGCTGATGCACGGCTCTCAGTTAACCAGGCACTTATGCAAAAGGAAATTAATGATCTGCAGGGGCAGTTGTGGTTAACCTCTACGGGATCAGTGTCCCCCCCACCGGATGGTTGAGCTAACGTGCGCTAATGTGATTAGCATGATGTTCTAAGTAACAAGAACATTTCCCAGGACATAGACATGTCTTATATGGACAGAAAGCTTACATTCTTGTTAATCTAACTGTACTGTCCAATTTAAAGGAGCAAAGTGAAATTTACAGTGAAAAAATACCATTCTATTGTTTAAGGGGAGTGCACAACAACAAAAAACTTTTATCACGGCAACTGGTTTGATGCATTCACCTCTGAAGTTAGATAATGTACATTCAGTAATCTTGCTCTGATTTGTCATCCTGAGGGTCCCAGAGATAAAATTTGATTGATTGATGAAATCCATTTTTATGTAGGACCTGGGTTCTACAGTTTGAACCCCTGCTGTGTCTGCCCTGAATGTGCAAGTAGAGATACTGGGGTGCAAAGGAGCAAGATAAATAAATAAATACAGTATGGGGATGAGGTAGATTGGATGGGCTATTTACAGATGAGCTATGTACAGGTGCAGTGATCTGTGAGCTGCTCTGACAGCTGGTGCTTAAAGCTAGTGAGGGAGGTAAGAGTCTCCAGCTTCAGAGATTTTTGCAGTTCGTTCCAGTCATTGGCAGCAGAGAACTGGAAGGAGAGGCGGCTAAAGGAAGAATTGGCTTTGGGGGTGACCAGTGAGATATACCTGCTCGAGCGCGTGCTATGGGTGGGTGCTGCTATGGTGACCAGTGAGTTGAGATAAGGCGGGGCTTTACCTAGCAGAGACTTGTAGATGACCTGGAGCCAGTGGGTTTGGCGACGAGTATGAAGCGAGGGCCAGCCAACGAGAGCATACAGGTCGCAGTGGTGGGTAGTATATGGGGCTTTGGTGACAAAACGGATGGCACTGTGATAGACTGCATCCAATTTGTTGAGTAGAGTGTTGGAGGCTATTTTGTAAGTGACATCGCCGAAGTCGAGGATCGGTAGAATGGTCAGTTTTACGAGGGTATGTTTGGCAGCATGAGTGAAGGATGCTTTGTTGCGAAAATAGGAAGCGGATTCTGCATTTGATTTTTGATTAGAGATGTTTAATATGAGTCTGGAAGGAGAGTTTACAGTCTAACCAGACACCTAGGTATTTGTAGTTGTCCACATATTCTATGTCAGAGCTGTCCAGAGTAATGATGCTAGATGGGCGGACAAGTGCGTGCAGCGATCGGTTGAACAGCATGCATTTAGTTTTACTTGCATTTAAGAGCAGTTGGAGGCCACGGAAGGAGAGTTGTATGGCATTGAAGCTCATCTGGAGGTTAGTTAACACAGTGTCCAACGAAGGGCCAGAGGTATACAGAATGGTGTTGTCTGCATAGAGGTGAATCAAAGAATCACCAGCAGTGAGAGCGACATCATTGATGTATACAGAGAAGAGTCGGCCCGAGAATTGAACCCTGTAGCACCCCCATAGAGACTGCCAGAGGTCCGGACCACAGGCCCTCCGATTTGACATACTGATACAACATTTTGAACAGTAATGCAATGTTTCATTGGATCAGTCTAACACTTTTCACGTACACTGCTGCCATTTAGTGGCCAAAATGTAAATTGTGCCTAGACTCCTAAGTGATATAATGGCCTCTCTCTTGCATTTCAAAGATGATGGCAACGCATGTTTTTTTCTTTGTATTATCTTTTACCAGATCTAATGAGTTATACTCTCCTACATTAATTTCACATTTCCACAAACTTCAAAGTGTTTTCTTTCAAATGGTATCAAGAATATGCATATCCTTGCTTCAGGTCCTGAGCTACAGACAGTTAGATTTTTAAAAAAGGGTCCGATCCTTAAGAGATTGTGGGCACGACTGAACGAAACGCAGAACAGACAGAATGCATGCAATCTCTCTGAACCATACAATCATAACCATACAATCATAACCACGAAGAATGGTCCCCATTGGATCATAGCTGAACTGTGCTGTGTTGGGTTGGTAGATATCTCACAAGGAAAATGTAATCAAAGCTCAGAGTGGTTCACAGGATCTGTTTGGTGGAGGATAAGCAAGGTCAGAAAACTGCAGCTTGAATTTTTTTTTTTACCTTTATTTTACTAGGCAAGTCAGTTAGGAACAAATTCTTATTTTCAATGACGGCCTAGGAACAGTGGGTTAACTGCCTGTTCAAGGGCAGAACGACAGATTTTGTACCTTGTCAGCTCAGGGATTTGAACTTGCAACCTTTCGGTGACTAGTCCAATGCTCTAACCACTAGGCTACACTGCCGCATATTAAACAAACTTAGTTAAGCTGAGGGACTCATACAGGTCCAGAACAAGGGGGTCAAATTTCTTTCAAGTCAGGTAATTTATTTACAATTCATGAATAGAAAAGGGTTGGGCAGTTTTCAAGTTATAGATTGATACTTTTTCTGGTTTGAACTGAATTTGTACCTGGAAATATAGTACCGTAACATGTTTATGTTAATAATTTAATAGGCCTCCTGAGCCAATTTGATGACACGCACCCGTCGGGTTACTAACTGTTAAACTGTTTAATGGTGCTCACAACTCATAGCTATCCTCTGAGCAACAAACAAACCCAAACAGCCCCATATGGAATATTCTCACCCAAAACCAAAATATGACCAGTGTGTGGTCTCATTGCTTGAGCAGCATAGTACTTACAGTCCAGACACAGAAAGACCCAGCCACACAAATGAATGACCCAGATAAACTGGTCCAATTCTAAACCATCACAATGATCAGCAAGGGAAAAAAAGCAAGTGAGAGAAAAAACCCACAAAAAGCAGAAGAGGAGAGAATTCCATGAAGACCTCCACTGACACTGCTAACGCATGCCCTACTTAAACGCTAATACATGAGTAATGTTGTTCCCATGCACATGCAGCCGGGTACCCCGGCTATAACAATACCAATGTCTATATAATTGACATCTCCTGTCGCTGAAGGCTTTCCCGCTACAGCTTGCTTGTGTGCTCTCCCTCCCTCCTCGTTTAGATGAGATAAGACAATAGCATATTGTTGGAAGTGAAGCAATGCCCAAGGAAAATACAAATGTGTTTTTTTTTAAATGCACATGATGGATAAAGCTCACGCAGGGATGCACTGTGCAGGCTATTGAAAAAAGAACGGGCGAAAAAAAAGAGAGGGATGAGAGAGACAAAACGTCAAGAAGGGGCTTACCGAGGGCTTTGAGAAGTTCGTCAAAATTCTCACTGCTCTTCATTTTCCAGGTACCGGCAAAGTTGGGCATTTCTGCTGGGGCTGACAGTAAAGGCTGTGCCTGCAAAGAACCTGCTCCACGCTCTGTGCTTCCTATACCCTCTCTCTCACTCTCCTCTTTTCCTCTGCTTTGCACTCTCTTCTCCACTCACAACCTCTGCCTCTCTCAATCTTCCTCTCTCTCCTTTCTGTATCTCCCTTTCTGTAGCAGCTTCAACTTCCTCTTTGCCACGAGATAAAGCAAGTGACTCTATTCTTCATATACACACCTTTTTCTTACTGTCTGCCTTTTACTCCCTCTATCTCAGTTGTCGTCTCACTCTCTGACTCTCTCTCTCTTAGTGTCAGTTTTGACCTTGTCTCTGTCAGTAGTTATAGCCAGTGTCTTAATCTGAATAACTATAGGTCCCTCCCCTTAGAAGCCCTGTCCCATTATTAACTAAGACATTTAACACAATCTGTTCTGAGACTAGACAGATCACACCAAATTTGTCATTCCCTAACCCAGAATGGCATTCAGAACCGAGATGATAACCTTTGTAAGCATGTGTGATTTTTTTTAAATTAATGTAAAATATTCATATTGTTGGTATGGTAATCAATTACATTTTCTGATGGAATTAACATTTTAAAGTCATGTCTGATACTTCCAGTTAGTGATTGTGTATTGTGATGGGAATAGTTTTTATTCATGGCGCAATCTAGTTTACTTCCATGCTTATGGCAAAATCTTCTGATATGGTTAACCCACTACCATATGGTTGGAAATGGAAATCCTTTATTCATTGCATCCTAACTTATTGTATACCTTATATCACAAATTGGTCCCCTTATATGAATGCTCATATCGCTCTCAATAGTGAAACCTTTACCTTTTGTGGCACACTAAGGGAACCCGTGTGGCTCAGTTGGTAGAGCATAGCACTTGCAATGACAGAGTTGTGGAATCAATTCCCATGGGGGACCAATACAAAAAAAAATGTATGCACTCACCACTGTAAGTTTCTCTGTGTAAGAGCATCTACTGAAATGAAGGGGAAAAAATGTCAATTCTGAGGGTTTCATAAAATATTTTAATTTGAACTTCACTTGTTTACGTCTTTGACATTTTGAAATTGTCATGAACAGAAAAGTATGGAGTGAGTGCGCGTGTGTGTGCGCACAACAAAAGTACCCCATTAGCCCACCATACTCAGTGAGTCTCATACATACAAACAATACACACTAATGGCTATTTTCAAACTGCCAGCACCAGTTGAGTTGATTATGAACAATAAACAAGGTGATTCCCCTTTCTACTTTTAAACATATTGATTGATTTTATCTGTTTACCATCACTGAACGACACAATAAGAAACAACTTTACTGGACAGTTCTTAAAATAATGCAAAATTCTAAACAATAATTACAATTTAAATAATTTATTTCCATTTCCTTTCAAGGCTTCTGTGAAATAACTCAAGTGAAACAGCTCAGCTGGAAAGTTTTGAAAACGCACCACTTTTGGATTAACAGTGTTTTGGGGGATTCAAAATGTCATTTCCTTCACCTTGACATAGTTTGCCTCCAAACTCTAAATCCAATAATCAGGCTAAAACATATTTTTTTTGAGGTAGAAACTCCCCTATCATTTCATCGTTACATAATCACCCCCCGGATGACATGGAGAAGGAAGGGAGCGCTTGCTCTCATTGGTGTAACATCAGCAGTTAATTGTTATGAAAATCTACCAAAAACAAGTATAGGTGAATAAAGCTTGGGGTTGTGATATGAAAATGGAAGGGGCGAGATCAGAGGGTTCTGATCCTCACAGTACGGTTCCCTTAAGCCAGCCATGGCAGGCAAACACCAGATGAGCATTATCACAGCTCCAAAGCACTCGGCCCTGTCAAAGAATTCATGCCAGAGAAATCAGGCCTACCTGCCTGGGAGATTAGAGAAGAAGGGAATATATAAATAGATAGTTAAATGAAAGAGAAAATGAAAAGTCTCAGACTCAACAAAAGACAAGCACCCCATATTGGGCGGCAGGGTAGCCTAGTGGTTAGAGAGTTGGACTAGTAACCGAAAGGTTTCAAATTCAAATCCCTGAGCTGACAAGGTACAAATCTGTTGTTCTGCCCCTGAACAGGCAGTTAACCCACTGTTCCTAGGCTGTCATTGAAAATATGAATTTGTTCTTAACTGACTTGCCTAGTTAAATAAAGGTATAATTTTTTTTTCTCCCCCTAAAAAAAAGACATGCATAGGCCTACCACATTGTGAGTTTGGATTAGTACTAGTAGATATATTGCAGTAAAACAAAGATTTTAGGACATTTTGTACCATTTCAGATGTTTTGGTGAAAAGTACATATTTTGTCATGTACTTTGCGCCGAGCAAAGCTGATTGAGTATTGCAACTCATATATTTTTTAAGTGAATGTTTGCTGTAAGGACCCATGTCTAAAGTGTACTTGATGATGGATCACAGCAATGACACTGACCATTCCTGGAGCATACAAACTGAACATGAAATACATTGTTGTAACATAGCCAATATGTTGGTTGAGGGAAAAGTAAAGAAAACCATGTTGTAAGAAGGTCAAAGTAAATAAAAACTTGGTAAGAAAAATCACATCTTTACCCACAATAGAGGAACAGGAAAAGCTAAGTACAGCAAACATGTAAAGGGTTTTAAAAACATTGTCTTTCTCAAATCAATGCAAACCCATTAACATCAGCTGCATTAAAAACTAACCTCTGACGTGAGTAATTCCCTTTTAACATGTTGCAGTTAATGCAAGACATCAACTCATTATTAACAATAATTTCCCAAGTCGACTATAATGAGTCATGTGGATGTGCCTCCCAGTGAGACAAACCGCAGCACTGAGATCAGTAATGAGGTGAAACAAGCTCTGGAAGCGAAGACCTGTGGTAGAAATGGAGAGAATGAATGCACTTCATTGCTTTTGAGGAGCAAAATGTTCCCTGTATAAAAACATAAATAAGTCTGAAGTGTACTTGATTGAAAGAAACGCTGGTCTGGAAGTAAACACTTATTAGGAGCACAGAGCAACAATGACGCACTTCCTTCCATTAACAAGTGCATTCGATTCAGCTCAAGAGCCTTCTGAACATGGAGTATATTCACAAGCACACACACTCACACACACACACACACACACACACACACACACACACACAATTATATTTATGAAGTAAAAGACTTTGTGGAGATGGTATAATGTGCCCATGTGCACTGCTGTGAGCATGTGTTTCAGAAACAATTAACCAACCCCCCTTAACAGGGATACATAGAGACATACATGGTCATAACCAAAGTGGCATTAAGAGGACCAGTGTTGGACTTACCATTAGGCAGAAGAGGCAATTGTCTCAGGCCTCACATCATCTTGGGGCATCATGAGCTGGGCATAATAAAAATAAAAATAAAATAGTAATCATTAAAAAATATATTTTTTTTTTCCGCTTGAGGCCCCCTATGCTGTGTCGTGCATTTCTTTAGTAAAAAGACAGGAACTGCTGATATTACTCATCGAAGCAGAGGCACAGGACATGTACACTGTATATACAAAAGTATGTGGACACCCCTTCAGTTTATTGGATACGGCTATTTCAGCCACACCCGTTGCTGACAGGTGTATAAAATCAAGCACACAGCCATGAAATCTCCATAGTCAAACATTGGTAGTACATAGACTTACTGAAGAACACAGTGACTTTCCTCATGGCACTGTCATAGGATGCCACCTTTACAACAAGTCAGTTCGTCCAATGTTTGCCCCGGTCAACTGTAAGTGCTGTTATTATGAAATGGAAATGTCTTGGAGCAACAATGGCTTAGCCTCGAAGTGGTAGGCCATCCAAGCTCACAGAACTGGACCGCCGAGTGCTGAAGTGCGTAAAAATCGCCTGTCTTCGGTTGCAACACTCACTACCGAGTTCCAACCTGCCTCTGGAAGCAACATCAGCACAAGAACTGTTTGTAGGGAGCTTCATGAAATGGTTTTTCATGGCTGGGCAACTGCACACAAGCCTAAGATCACCATGCGCAATGCCAAGCATTGGCTGGAGTGGTGTAAAGCTTACCGCCATTGGACTCTGGAGCAGTGGAAACGCGTTCTCTCGAATTATGAATCAAGCTTCACCATCTGGCTGTCCTACGGACAAATCTGGGCGAATCTGAGTTTGGCAGATGCCAGGAGAATGCTACCTGCCCCAATGCATAGTGCCAACTGTAACGTTTGGTGGAGAAGGAATAATGGTCTGTGGCTGTTTTTCATGGTTTGTGCTAGTTCCAGTGAAGGGAAATCTTAACGCTACAGCATACAATGACATTCTAGACAATTCTGTACTTCCAACTTTGTGGCAACAGTTTGGGGAAGGCCTTTTCCTGTTTCAGCATGACAATGCCCCCGTGTATAAAGAGAGGTCCATACAGAATATTGGTTTGTCGAGATTTGGTGTGGAAGAACTTGACTGGGATGAACTGGAATGCAAACTACGAGCCAGGCCTAATCGCCCAACATCAGTGCCCGACCAGTGCTCTTGTGGCTGAATGAAAGCAAGTCCCCACAGCAATGTTCCAACTTCCCAGAAGAGCGGAGGCTGTTATAGCAGCAAAGGGGGGACCAACTCAATATTAATGCCCATGATTTTGGAATGAATGCCCATGATTTTGGAATGAGATGTTCGAAGAGCAGGTGTCCACATACTTTTGGTCATGTAGTGTATGTGTAGCCCATGTATCTGATCCTGTCTGGCCAAAAACAGTATGGAATGTCAAACTCTTTGTGGCCTGACAGCATCAGGTACATGGGCTACATATAGTAAGAGAGAGGGGAGCTGTTTTGCTTGCCGAGATGTTTTCTCCAGTGTGACAGTTTCAGCTAGAACTCTGCTACCCGATCAGAGCCCGACGGGCCCCGACATCATAGATTGTGTTAGGGCCGGGTAGGGCCTGTTTTTTCATCAATAACTAGGGTACAGGTAGGGCTCGGTATCACTAACATTTTGAAGCCTTTGCTCATGCTCTGCTGAGCAGTACAGTCATATCTGACTAAGATCATAAAATGGTGTCAGAGGTGCTTCAACCTCGTCAAATTTAAGACAGGAGAGATTATTTCACATACACTAATAATGTTCCTTGAGTTTGTCTCGTCAATGAGCAGAGTTGGCCAAGCGGAGCCATTGCTATGGAAACTCACACACTGCCATGAGCAGAGTGCATGCAGAGCGTGCTGCATTGTGCTGGCGAGTGATCTCGTTAGTCTCAGGATGTGTTTCACCTGTGCTGGCCCAGCTGGTTTTTAATTTAAGAGCTATTTAAATTGTAAAAGAGCTGTTGGGAGAGCTACACCTCACGTAAACTGAGGCGCTATTACCAGCTCAACCACTTTAGTTTGAAAGAATCGTGAGGTTTTGTGTTTCCGCTGTTTGTTTTGCTCCATATTCTTTTTCCACCCTATACTAAATTGGTGTGGGTTTTTCTTTTATGTTGTCTTTTCGGAGGAAAACCTACAGATATCGGATGTTAATATGACCCATTTTGTCGCAGGAGGAAAATAATCCTGCAACAGGAGGATTTGAATAAATAGTTTAAACACATAATCACCGCCAGGGGGCAGTTGGAAGCTGTTTGTAGGCTATACAATGCAAGATCATACCTAGGGGGCTATGGTTTTGGGAAGGCTCTGCAAACCAACCGACCTCATACTGTCAAGAATTCTCAGTTTGCACATGCATTGTGAACTGCTGTAACGCAGTGGTCTGGGCAGCACACTTTGGCTCTGGGCATCACGAGTCCCCGAAAAATGCTGGCAATTGTTTTGACACTTTGTATGAATGGAAACTAATATGTTGGTGTAGCATACTGTTATTATTTAGCCAATCCAAAGGTGGCTGCCTACCTGCCTCCAAAGGCACCTACTTGAGTAGGTAGCACTTTTCCAGTAGGTTACTGCCATTTGGGACGGTATTCGAAGGCAGCATCACGTGATAGTGCATTCACATTCTACTGAGCGCGAGACATTTGTAGCCACTGTAGTGCTAGTAATTCAGTGAACAACTATCCCAAAATGTAAATATGTAACACGAATAACATGTAACAGAATCGATCTTTGTAACGTCACCTCTTAATAAATGAAGTTGACACAGCAGAATAATTATCCTACGCTATAGGGTCCTCCTCTCGCATATTACTTGGTCTGCTGCTCCATCATTGTGGATAAGACAGGTACACTTGCATACATGAGATCTTAAAGGCTACGATTTGAGATAGCTAAATAAGCTATTTTACTGACTGTTTAAGAATGATTAATAGCCAGAATAGCGGTATTTCACTGTGAAGTTAATATTGAATTAGAGCTGCTGTTTTTTTCTAATGAGTAGGCTTGCACTGTGATAAATTCACACACCTAGCACACCCGTGCATATTATTAAATTACACCATTCAAGATAACATGGTTTTATATTCGTTGATAATTAATATTGAAAATCTAACTGGATTAGAAAGGCTACTTCACCCTAATGTAAGATAAATACTGGCAGTCAAAAGTTTGGACACACCTACTCATTCAAGTGTTTTTCTTTATTTTTACTATTTTCTACATTGAAGAATAATTGTGAAGACATTCAAACTATGAAATAACACATGGAATCATGTAGTAACCAAAAAAAGTGTTAAACAAATATTTTAATATTTGAGATTCTTCAAAGCAGCCACCCTTTGCCTTGATGACAGCTTTGCACACTCTTGGCATTCTCTCAACTAGCTTCATGAGGTCGTCACCTGGAGGTCGTCACCATGAGGTCGTCACCCGGAATGCCTTGTTCAAAGTTAAATAGTCTAATTTATTTCCTTCTTAATGCAACCCAATTACCAGCCAAAGAAATTGCAGCCCAAATAAATGCTTCACAGAGTTCAAGTAACAGACACATCTCAACATCAACTGTTAAGAGGAGACTGAGTGAATTAGGCCTTCATGGTCGAATTGCTGCAAAGAAACCACTACTAAAGGGACACCAATAAGAAGAAGACACATGCTTGGGCCAAGAAACACGAGCAAGAAAAATACATATTTCTGTCCAGTGTCTGTGCTCTTTTGCCAATCTTAATATTTTATTGGCCAGTCTGAGATATGTATTTTTCTTTGCAACTCTTCCTAGAAGGCCAGCATCCCGGAGTCGCCTCTTCACTGTTGACGTTGAAACTCGTGTTTTGCGGGTATTATTTTATGAAGCTGCCAGTTGAGGACTTGTGAGGCGTCTGTTTCTTAAACTAGACACTAATGTACTTGTCCTCTTGCTCAGTTGTGCACCGGGGCCTCTCACTCCTCTTTTTATTCTGGTTAGAGACAGTTTGCGCTGTTCTGTGAAGGGAGTAGTACACAGCGTTGCACCAGATCTTCAGTTTCTTGGCAATTGTTCCCATTGAATAGCCTTCATTTCTCAGAACAATAATAGACTGACGAGTTTCAGAAGAAAGTTATTTGTTTCTGGACATTTTGAGTCTGTAATCAAACCCACAAATGCTGATGTTCCAGATCCTCAACTAGTCTAAAGAAGGCCCGTTTTATTGCTTCTTTAATCAGGACAACAGTTTTCAGCTGTGCTAACATAATTGCAAAAGGGCTTTCTAATGATCATTTAGCCTTTTAAAATGATAAACTTGGATTAGCTAACACAACGTGCCATTGGATCACAGGAGTGATGGTTGCTGATAATGGGCCTCTGTACACCTGTGTAGATATTCCGTTTTAAAAAATCTGCCGTTCCCATCTACAATAGTCAATTAAAACATTAACAATGTCTACACTGTATTTCTGATCAATTTGATGTTATTTTAAATTGACAAAAAAGTAGCTTTTCTTTCAAAAACAAGGACATTTCTAAGTGACCCCAAACTTTTGAACAGTAGTGTGTGTATATATACAGTGCCTTGCGAAAGTATTCGGCCCCCTTGAACTTTGCGACCTTTTGCCAGATTTCAGGCTTCAAACATAAAGATATAAAACTGTATTTTTTTGTGAAGAATCAACAACAAGTGGGACACAATCATGAAGTGGAACGACATTTATTGGATATTTCAAACTTTTTTAACAAATCAAAAACTGAAAAATTGGGCGTGCAAAATTATTCAGCCCCCTTAAGTTAATACTTTGTAGCGCCACCTTTTGCTGCGATTACAGCTGTAAGTCGCTTGGGGTATGTCTCTATCAGTTTTGCACATCGGGAGACTGAATTTTTTCCCATTCCTCCTTGCAAAACAGCTCGAGCTCAGTGAGGTTGGATGGAGAGCATTTGTGAACAGCAGTTTTCAGTTCTTTCCACAGATTCTCGATTGGATTCAGGTCTGGACTTTGACTTGGCCATTCTAACACCTGGATATGTTTATTTTTGAACCATTCCATTGTAGAATTTGCTTTATGTTTTGGATCATTGTCTTGTTGGAAGACAAATCTCTGTCCCAGTCTCAGGTCTTTTGCAGACTCCATCAGGTTTTCTTCCAGAATGGTCCTGTATTTGGCTCCATCCATCTTCCCATCAATTTTAACCATCTTCCCTGTCCCTGCTGAAGAAAAGCAGGCCCAAACCATGATGCTGCCACCACCATGTTTGACAGTGGGGATGGTGTGTTCAGGGTGATGAGCTGTGTTGCTTTTACGCCAAACATAACGTTTTGCATTGTTGCCAAAAAGTTCAATTTTGGTTTCATCTGACCAGAGCACCTTCTTCCACATGTTTGGTGTGTCTCCCAGGTGGCTTGTGGCAAACTTTAAACGACACTTTTTATGGATATCTTTAAGAAATGGCTTTCTTCTTGCCACTCTTCCATAAAGGCCAGATTTGTGCAATATACGACTGATTGTTGTCCTATGGACAGAGTCTCCCACCTCAGCTGTAGATCTCTGCAGTTCATCCAGAGTGATCATGGGCCTCTTGGCTGCATCTCTGATCAGTCTTCTCCTTGTATGAGCTGAAAGTTTAGAGGGACGGCCAGGTCTTGGTAGATTTGCAGTGGTCTGATACTCCTTCCATTTTAATATTATCGCTTGCACAGTGCTCCTTGGGATGTTTAAAGCTTGGGAAATCTTTTTGTATCTAAATCCGGTTTTAAACTTCTTCACAACAGTATCTCGGACCTGCCTGGTGTGTTCCTTGTTCTTCATGATGCTCTCTGCGCTTTTAACGGACCTCTGAGACTATCACAGTGCAGGTGCATTTATACGGAGACTTGATTACACACAGGTGGATTGTATTTATCATCATTAGTCATTTAGGTCAACATTGGATCATTCAGAGATCCTCACTGAACTTCTGGAGAGAGTTTGCTGCACTGAAAGTAAAGGGGCTGAATAATTTTGCACGCCCAACTTTTCAGTTTTTGATTTGTTAAAAAAGTTTGAAATATTCAATAAATGTCGTTCCACTTCATGATTGTGTCCCACTTGTTGTTGATTCTTCACAAAAAAAATACAGTTTTATATCTTTATGTTTGAAGCCTGAAATGTGGCAAAGGGTAGCAAAGTTCAAGGGGGCCGAATACTTTCGCAAGGCACTGTATATAACGATTTAAGATGTCTTTGGTACATAATTGGTTCAAATCATACTGTATGTGCTTGTATACTTGTCACTAATTTACAAAGATATTTCACTACCCCCTAAAGAAGGTGGCAGCAATAGACCTTAAGTGTGAGTCTGCCAATAAATGTAACCTTTATTTAACTAGGCAAGTCAGAAGAAGGAGAAGTAGTGGTAGTGGGATATCGCATTTTGCAACGTGGTTTAAAAAAGGGGGCACAGGAAATTAGTTTAAAGAGTATATTGAGTAGAACGTCATTAGATGTAGTCTCAAATATTTGTTTTGTTTTTTAAGAGCATCGGGGCTGGCAGGTAAGATTTACTTTCTCCCTGACTCTTTCCCACACTCCAGTACAGTACGTGGCGGTAATGCACCATAACGTTGGATACCAACCGCCGATAAACCCCACCGAAGAAGAAGAACAGCGCTTCGAAGTTGGCTGCTTCGCGATTTCGACGCTTGTCTTGGTGCTCCAGTATCAAACGTAACATCACTAATTAATATGCATCTTTCAGCAATATCCAGGTGTTCTAGTTTATTATATTTTTTTCTGCATTTCTGGAGTAGCTATAACGGTAGCTAGCTTTACCAGGTAGAGAAATAGCTATTTAGCTAGCTAACTTTACTTAGCTAACGTTATGTGAATTATTTGACTTTCAGGACGTAAAACTACTTGCAAGATTTAACGAACAACCATGAGCACTCAAGTAAGTGAAATAATTAGCTAACGTTAGCCAAAGCCAAGGTTAGTAGCATGCTAAGTTAGCTAACGTTACTTCCTAGGTCTGTAATGTTCTGTTGTTTTAGGTAGCTAGCTAACAGTTAGCTGATTGGCTAATCTTGCGAGTAAGAAACATACAGGCGTGCTGAAATCAACGTGAGTGTGTCTGTTTCAGACATTCAGCCAGGTTCATTCATTCTCTCAGTAAGTCTCTGTTTTGGGGTGAACCAAAATCTGGATTTACAGAAGACGTTGAATATGGCGGTTCTCATTTTAAGCCATGAAGCAGCCATTCACCAGCATTTCAAGTTTAATAGTGTCAACATATGCTAGTGAGATACACCTCCCTACCCGAGGTAGAACAAAACACATCCATAATGTCGCCCATTTATGAAATGGATGGTTGTGTAAAAATATTGTACTGCAAAAGTCATTGAATATTTATGAAGAACGTAAGCTTTACTTTTTGGTAGATAATATAATAGACAACTTTCCAAGTCAAATTTGCTCTCATTCAGTGCTGTATCATCCTATCTGACAAAGATGCATACAGTTACATGTTTTTATCGTTGTGGCTAGTATAATCTAGCCACAGTGGGCTCTGACATCAGAATGTGTGTCCAAGGTAACTTGCCACAGATTCTCTTTAGGACCATCATGGATTTAGCCTTATATCCATATCCAATATGGTGTCCAAAATCCAATATGGCTGCCATAATACCATTTAATGGAAGTTAGCTGTCCAGGTAGCTGCACAATTTTGGGATAGACTCACAATTCTAGGATAGATGCAGCGACAAGGCCAGTATCCTTCCTGTATGACTGTCGGGGTATTGGGGCTGTGTGGTGATAAGTTTCAAATTCTACATCATCGGGCACTCGGGATATGCGGCTTGCATTCCAACGATACCCATTGACTAATTGGAATGTTATCTCCGTCTGAATGATGCTGAGGATAAGAGTTTTGGATCCGTTCTGAAATGAACCCGGGGCATTCCCACTCGGACCTGATATGCCTAAATATTTGTTTTTAAATATAGAGACCCATTCCGAGTGGACCCGAATACAACGAGTCTCGTTACATATTGACCTGGTCAGATCTAGACTTGGTCTGATCCGATCCAAGTAAGGGAAGCTGCAGAAAAGTAATTTTAAGCTACTTTTTATTAACCAGAGCTGTTAAAGCGTGAGAGGAGGGAGAGAGGTGCAGCTCTAGCAGACGAGGATTGGCCCTACTGTGAGCGCGTGACTTAGGGAGCAGGGAGGGCGAAATGGTAACCAAACAAGCCGACTTATGCTATAGTAGACTAATAGATGACATAGCTATGTTATTCACCATAAAATATGATTACGTAGTGCCTGTCTTGGACTGCATCAAACCGGAAGAAGCTACACTGAACAAAAATATGAACACAACATGTGAAATGTTGGTTTCATGAGCAGAAATAAAAGATCCCAGAAATGTTGCCTACTCAAAAAGTTTTGAAGTTCTTAATTTTCCGGATTGTCTGACCTTCATGTCTTAAAGTAGTGATGGACTGTTGTTTCTCTTTGCCTATTTGAGCTATTCTTGCCATAAGCCCTATTTGGTAAAATACCAAATCCATATATCTTCTGTATACTACCCCTACCATGTCACAACACAACTGATTGGCTCAAACGCATTAAGAAGGAAAGAAATTCCACAAAATAACTTTAACAAGTGTCATGACTCTCCTGTGAAGATCTGAAGATTCGGGTTACAGTGGTTCCGCTCTACAGCGCCCTCTCTCTCTCCCGCAGATCGGGAGAGGGGTGAAGTTGGCCGTTTCATGACTGTTGTAAATACTGAAAACACTCTCTCCCACTCTGCAGAAATTGAAGTAAAAAATCCCTTTGTTACAACAGAGTGAGAGTTGCAGTACGGTAACATCAAAATATATTTCTGTAATCCGAACAGTTGGAAGGGTCCGTGGGTACTTAAAGAACAATTGTCAGCTCGGTTGTTGTTTTGGGATCTCATTAACTTCTTAAGGTATAGGGGGCAGCATTTTCACTTTTGGATAAATAGAGTGCCCAATTTCAACTTCCTGCTACTCATGCCAAGAATATAAGATATGCATATTATTAGTAGATTTGGATAGAAAACACTCTGAAGTTTCTAAAACTGTTTGAATCATGTCTGAGTATAATGAAAGTCATGTAGCAGGCAAAACCCAGAGGACTAACCGTTCTTAGGAACTTGTTTTCAGTTCCTACCGCTTCCACTGGATGTCACCAGTCTTTGGAATTTGGTTGAGGTTATTCATTTGTGCAATGAAGAAGTACGGCCATCTAGGAACTGCGTAACACTGTTGAGAGTTGTGCAAGACTTGAAAAGTAGCTTGGTTTGTTGTCTTCCTGTATTGAACACAGATAGACCCGTCTTCAATTTGATCGATTTAAATCGATCTTCAATTTGATCGATTTATTAACATTTAAAAATACCTAAAGTTGTATTACAAAAGTAGTTTGAAAGGTTTTGTCAAAGTTTACATGCAACTTTTGAAGTATTTTGTAGTGACGTTGCGCAACTTGGAAGCTATTTTATCCAAAATAAATTGACATTTTGGATATATATGGACGGAATTAATCGAACAAAAGGACCAATTGTGATGTTTATGGGACATATTGGAGTGCCAACAAAAGAAGCTCGTCAAAGGTATGTTTTATATTTTATTTCTGTGTTTTGTGTAGCGCCTGCAGGGTTGAAATATGCTACCCTCTTTGTTTACTGTTGTGCTATCATCAGATAATAGCTTCTTATGCTTTCGCCGAAAAGCCTTTTTAAAATCTGACATGTTGGCTGGATTCACAACTAGTGTAGCTTTAATGTAGTATCTTACGTGTGATTTAATGAAAGTTTGATTTTTATATCATTTTATTTGAATTTGCCGCGCTGCATTTTCCCTGGCTTATGGCCTAGTGGGACGCAAGTGTCCCCTATACCATAAGAAGTTATGGACAGTATAACAACATAAATGTATCTCTGAATGTGTATATTTCCCAGTTATCAGGTTTACATCCAACTGTTGTGGAAGTTGTAGGATTAAACTATTTGTGAGGTGAAATGTGATCTTAGCCTTCTAAATGAGAATGTTTTTTCATGTAAAGTTTATCCAGTCAGTAACTACGCCCATGCGAGCACAAACATTCTGCCAAACATAATGGAACGGCCTTTTCCCCCCCCAAGTGTTTCAAAGGACCTGCTGAAGAACTCTATAGACCAGTTATGTGCAGCGCAAGCTGAATACGTTACAAATGGTTAAGAAAACTACAAGACTAGAGACCAAGCAGGCGGACGGTGTGGAACCGGACGTCATGAGACTTTATGAGACCAGAAAAATGTGGCTGCACGTTGAAATGGTTAGAAACTCAGAAGATGAAGACTACACAGGAACATTCAGTCTGCAGCTGTTTAAGTACTTTAGTCTGGTCAACTCGATCGAGAACCACGTTGAAAAATCCATTCTAACGAACACTTCCTCTGGAAGATCCGTTCTCGACTTTCTGTTGAATTACTCCCCGTAGATGAATCAAGCCTTTTAAACGGAGAGACAGCAAAGACATACACGCATAAATATGTACATTGCAATTATTTCGAAAGAGCGGCCGTTCATTAGCAAAGTATTTGCATTTCCATGAGCATAGTTATCAGCTGTATGTACGTTAGTGGAATTCATGTCTCCGCCATAACAATGAGTTGTTGTCCCAAAAGCGTGAAGGCTATAGAAACGCATTGGGCTTATTTTGGCTTTGCCTCTTCCTCTCTGGATAAAATCAGACCTTTCCTGCTGCTGGATCAGTAATTGCAGTAATGAGTGATTTTATTGGCGGTGGATTTAGACCTTGTTTTTGAAGAACATCCCGGCAGTAAGGACAATAGTTGCTTAGCGAAACTCCATTATTTCGTAAGTACTGAGTGAATTTTTAAGCTGGTGAATGGCAGCTGCCTGGGCTTAAAATAATCGCCATATTCAATGTCTCCTGTAAACCCAGATTCTGTTTCAGGTAGGGGGAAGCCATGTAAGGTGATCACATAATGAGTTGTGAAAGCTACCTGTGCGTGATTCAATAACAATTTATTTTCTTTCCAGTACAGTATTCTGTTCAAGCAAGAACATGGTGAGTTAACTCATCCTCAATATTGTTACAGACTCATTACATATTGATATTCATATTTTCCTTCAAATGGAATGTCATTTGACTCCTTGTAATTCCATTTTTGGTGTGTCTAATATGTGTGTTTGCCCACAGCCCACGACGATGCCATCTGGACTGCTGCGTGGGGTAAAAGTGAGCGGGATGGATTGGAGACAATAGTCACTGGCTCTCTGGATGACATGGTGAAAGTCTGGAAATGGTAATACACTGCATATTTTGAATCCAATTGAATTGAGCCAGTACGGTCGGTTTACACTAAGTTGACTGCTCTGTTCTCTTTCTTGCCACTCAGGTCAGATGAAAAGCTGGAGCTGCAGTGGACCCTGGAGGGCCACCAGTTGGGTATAGTCTCAGTGGACGTCAGTCCCAACGGAGCCATAGCAGCCTCCAGCTCGCTGGATGCCCACATACGCCTCTGGGACCTTGAGTTCGGCAAGCAGATCAAGTCCATGGATGCGGGCCCAGGTAGGACATTGTCTGGTGGCTTTTCAGCCACATTATGTCCGGTGAGGGCATGTGTAGCAGCAAAGGCTGGGGACAATGCGATTTTCATTCAGGAAATTAATGTAAACTCCATGAATTGAAAAAGCCCATTCAGTTATTTTTTTCATGTTTTGGGATTGACCCCAACCCTGATCTTCAACGTTGAAGATGAAGTACTATGCTCAAATGTGGTTCGTTGGGTCAGGTTTTGTCAAGCTGCCACCCTGTACAAGGCTCACATGGCTCAACTGAGTGACCACGACCGACAAACTTGCAGCCAAAGCTATTGACACAAGACATATTCCCCTCTGCAGTTGTGTATGATTTGTTTAGTTGTTGACTAATTGTAGTTCAGGCCAGAGCCATAGGAGTTATAACTCAATAAATTGGTTATAAAGCCTGCTGAGCTGACTAACATTGTGACTGTTCACCAGTGGTGGCAGCCCTCCGCTCCTCTCTCTGATTGAGAGGTTGGGTTAAATGCGGTAGACACATTTCAGTTGAACGCATTCAGTTGTACAACTGACTAGGTATCCCCTTTCCAAAACAAAACGTCTGTTTAGTGAGTCTGCCAGATCAGGCAGTAGGGATAACCAGGGATGGTCTCTTTTAAGTGTGTGAATTGGACCATTTTTCTGCCCTGCTAAGCATTTAAAATGTAATGAGTACTTTTGGGTGTCAGAGAGAATGTATGGAGTAAAAAATGTTTATTTTCTTTAGGGATGTGGTGAAGTAAAAGTTTTCCAAAATGTAAATAATACAGTACAGATGCCCCAAAAAACTACTTAAGTAGTACCTTAAAGTATTTTTTACTTAAGTGCTGTTCACACTGTACAGTACCCTCAAGGGTCACCCAGGATTACACCTTTATTCTGTTTCTCTTGTCGTTCCAATAGAACAGCTTAAGGAGAAACAAAGTAGCGCAGAAGTGTCCTGGCTTTTACTTCTGTGGGCTTCAATGTCACCCTTATGGTTTCTCTCTCTGGTTTTCTGTATTCAGCAATGTAATGAAGGGTATTTTGTCTCATTCCAGTTGATGCATGGACAGTAGCCTTCTCCCCAGATTCCAAATACATTGCCACAGGAAGCCATCTTGGAAAGGTCAACATCTTTGGGGTTGAAAGCGGCAAGAAGGAGTACTCTTTGGACACCAGAGGGAAATTCATTCTGAGTATAGCCTACGTAAGAAACAATCAAGATTGAATGTTTATGTTGGGACATTTTACTGATTATTACAGTGGAACAAGTGTTCACTCAAAATAAATTTTATAGGTCCCCACACACATTTTTCACACTTTTACAGTGTTTGCTAGTTTCAACAACATAAAACAGGAACATCTATTTTGACAGCACTGGGCCTTTTTAAAAATGATAACACCATACACACGTACAATTAGCATAAGGGCTCTCCATTTGCACTCTGGGAGAGCAATTTGTGAAAATGACTTAATGCGCATCTCTGTAAATGCACTACACCCAACACAGGCTGGTCGTTATGAGTTATGTTGACTTGAGTATAGAACATCTCGGGGAATGCAGTTATATTTCTAATACTTGTTTCGGTGTGTCACTTATGGGGATACACCTTAGGGCGGGTCACAAGCTTGACGTATCCAATCACACAGCATCTGTTGAACAGGTAATGTGGCGAATGAGGTGAGCCCCTCTCTTACATGAAGAGAGCCACTCTCCCGCCAACTGGTCATTCTCACGACTTCTTGGAGGAAGTGACTGTGTTCACTAAAAGCTCTCCTCAGAACGACTAGATTCCTGTCTTTCTACTGAACCGTTCTCAGGCAAACCGTGAGGGTAATGCTGATGTATGTAGGACATTTGCTCCTGTTGATTGTAGTGATGCACCAATATGAAATGTTTGGCCAATACCGATATTCAATATTTTCTTGCCAAAAAAGCTAAACCAACATATTTCAAATTTTAGCTGCCTTTTAAGCATTCTCGTACAGTTAAATAGTACACACACACACACACACACACCATACTGACCAAAAAGTTATTTTGTTGGCATTTATTTAAGTTGCCATTATCAGTAAAACATAATCAAAAGCCATTTATTTCACTTACTTCCTGTTTTGTTGTTTATTTGTTCAGTCGTTTCGTTCTCAACCAGGATTTCATCATACATGTCAAGCAGGGAAGTTTCTGCTCTATCCGTGACCTCTCTTCCTCGGTGCCCACTGTCACTGTGTCCGTTTCCATTTTGTCCAGCTGTGTATGTAACATTTCACATAAACCCTGTTTCTTGTCTGCATCGAAGTAGCGGTCCTTGTACATAGCATCGAGCATGGTGGCGACACATTAAAGAGAGAATGCCACCGAATCGCTTGTTCACAGCCTGTATTAGCAGTTTTGTTGAGCAGGCGTTTCAATGCCATGACTGAGGGTATCACATCTGCTGCAGGCGCAGTTGATGAGTTTATTTCTCGAGTCAGTTGTTCGAATGGAGCTAGCTAGTGTGTTCATGTTTCAAACATGTTCTCAAATGCCATTGAAATGGCAGCAGCGGTATGACAACCAGCACAATCATGAGCATGCAAGCCTCGACGACCCACTGTGCTGTCAAGACTCAGCATGCTCATGGGGCTGATATCGCTGGTCCAAATGTCAGCCGTGAAGCTAATAGCAGTGACGCTATTACTGTGCAACTCTGGTAGGGCAACATCTGAAAAATAGCGCACTTGGTATTATGTACCGGTGATCGACCAGTCGGCGAAGGCCAACATCACTCACGACAGAGAACGGTTGCTTGCCAAGGGCAATGAATCCCATTATCTTGGCGTTAATGGATTTCGCCTTTGTTGTCTCGCTGAAATGTTCTTACTCTTTCAAATCACTGCTGGACTTGGTTGACTGCTCAATCCACACAGTAGGTATTGTGGGTTAGGAATGCTGTGTTGCAAGTGTAGCGCAAAATGTTACGTGGTGTCATTGCGTCATGTACCTACGTTATATAGGTCAGCTTTGACATCGGTTTTCACATCGGCGTTAAACTAGACCTTGTGTTGACGTTGGCATTGTTAGCTAATATTGGCAGATTCGGATATGTTCACCGATATATCGTGCATCCCTAGTTGATAGTGTTGAGTGCTGACCGAAAGGTACATTTTGCTTCGAGTAGAATAAATGTTCTACTCGTCAGTCTCCATTTAGCTAGTGCCTGTCAACGGAATTGCATAATTCCTATATGTGTTCATTAATTAAAATCACTCTGTTTCTAAGAATTTGTAAGATTCTTATTTGCATAAAATAGTCTTATCAAAATTACATAATAGTATTTATTCTCGGAGCACGCTGCCATAAAACCACAAACAACCGTTTATATACAAAATATGACGTCATTAGTTATAGAATGAATCTCCTCCTCTCGACCAAGACAAAGCAGGTTCAAAAGTTCATTTCAACCCACTAGCGCACAATCCTCACACACTATATCAAGATTAACTTCTGAAGTCTCACCATTACCCATCACTATTCAGCAGACAGTTCCAGATAACGGAAAACCTAGGGAGGCTCTCGTTGTCTTATCTAAACGCTCCAGAGTTAAAGTTGAGTCGGTTCAAACAGGTTAATGATCCTTTTTGCTTAAAACCCTCAACCCATTTCTCCTCAACCTAGTTGGAATGGTGTTTATTATGTTTAATTACTCCTTGTTCATGCTACATAATCCCTTCCATATGAACTAACTTTAATCAGATATAAAACAGGGTAGAGTTTAATTAGTTATAGTTATATGTAGATATTGTTTAGTCATTATTCATAAAATTCCTATCAGTGCCACGCGGCTAGCTGTAGAGACTTTGTTAGCTCTTGCCGCAAGGCGCTAACCCGCCTAACTCACCGCAAGGCTAGCTGCACCAAACTGGCTTTTCTACCTGTAACGCTAGAATTGCTAGCTCTCCTCTGTCGTTTATCACAACACACTCACAGGCCGTGTTGACTAAACTGTCCGCCCTAGCTTCACAGCCCGATGCTCGAGAGACACACAGTTCGTGGAGAGACAAAAAAAGCATGGACTTCCTCAAGTAAAGTGTGCTAACTAGCTAGGCTATTAGCCACAAGGCAAACACTACCTAGCACACACTTTGCTTGAGGAATCATATTCCTCGGAGCCATTGAGCCTGCTACCCTTGCACAGGGAGAACCTAGCCGGCCTCCTGCCCCCATCCAAGAACTTTCACACCCGTACCAATGTCGGGCGACAATAGCGGGCAATGATACACACCCCCGTGTGCTGCCTGCTTTGGTTTTGAGCACGCTGCGGCATCACCCGCTAATCCCGGGTTCTGCGGGCACGGCCGGCTAACTCCCTTCACTGGCGAGTGCACAGAGCAAATCCCAAACAAAACACGTCACTATGTGAGGCTAACCCACATAGCATCCTCTCGAGGGTAGGGTATGTAATATGGAGCCCTCGAATCACTATCAAAACAGAACCTCCATATCGACAAATTAATACTCCAAATTGATGAGGAGGAAGAGGAAACTCAAATCCACTGCTCAAGGCCCTCTTCCGACCTCGTGAACTTTGGGCTGATCGATGTCTGTAAATGGGCAGCAACCAGGTTCTGTATCGACTGGCCCGCACCCGTGGGTGGTGGCAGCGTTGAAGGAAACTCCCCTCACAAACCATCATGGGGAAACGACTCCTCTCAGCTGTTCCTGCATGTGTGGCTGAAGCCAAACATAATTTGGACAAGCCCCTCTCCAGCAAGATCCAAACCAGACTCTTTGTTGCCATGGAAACCCAGGGCATGGAGGATGGCCATGGCCGTCACTGGCTAGCCACCTGAACCCCAGTGCCTCGTCTATGACCGGCACTGCTCTCTCTGGGAAGACTTGAGTGCTTCACCACCTTCATATTCTAAAAGGTCTATGTGGCTGCAGCACATTCAATATGGGCATTGAACACAACGTTCTTACTGCTGGCCATCTGCGGTGTTGTTGTGGACACAGGTGAAGGTCAGCAACCCAACGCTGAAAGTATTTCAGCCAAGACCAATGCGACAAGATCTGTATCGCTGTAGTTCTCAACCTCTGAGCATGCAGAGGCGCAATCCAAGTCTGGGTGAACCTTGTGATGGTGGGAGGGGGAGCCCTATGGCTCAACTTGTCCAGCCTATTGGACAAGGAGAAGGCAGTTTTCCTTGATGCTCCTATCGCGCCGAAGGAACTGTTTGGGCCTTCTGTCACCACCATGAAACACAAGTGCAAACTTCGTAAGAAGGAAGGTGGGTCTTGCACACCTCATTCCCCAGGGGGAGAAGTAGGGGAGTCCATCCAAAGGGGAACGTCCCTGGCAGTAGAGATGGGCAGTCAACAGTTCACTTCCTCCTCAAGGGACTACAACCACCCCCAAATGTGTCCAGCACCACATTTTCTTATTGGAAAACCTTCCCTAGGTATAGTGTCGAGGAAGGTGGTGACGACAGATGCGTCACTCACCGTGTGAGTCATGAGGGAAGAGTAATAAACGGATTGTGGTCCCACAGCTCCGCCATGCTCGTATAAATTACATCGAACTGCTGACAGTGTTTCTCGCATTGATACACTTTCTGCCTTTCCTTCAAATTCTCACATCCTTGTCAGGGCAGACAATATGACTGTGGTGGCACACAACCGTCAGGGTGGCACCCTCTCTCCGTCTACACAGACAAACTGTCAAGATTATTCTGTGGAGCAGGGCGCACCTGCTTTCACTACTCACATCCCAGGTGTATTGAATGTGGGAGCGGACTTGTTATCCAGAGGGATTCTCCTATACAGGGATTGGAGACAACTAGATCTGGGAGACACACGGTCTAGCCACTGTAGATCTCTGCATCGCACAAAGAAACGTGGCTCAGTTGGTAGAGCATGGCACTTGCAACACCAGGGTTGTGAGTTTGATTCACACGGGGGACCAGTATGAAAAATTTATGCACTCTCCTGTAAGTCGCTCTGGAAAAGAACATCTTCTAAATTACTTTAAAAATCTGAATGTAGACACTCATTGCCCATTCTTTGCGGTCACAGGATACGCACCACTGTGACTGGAAACACTGGCACACCCTTGGCCAAGGGTGATTCTCTGCATGTTTCCTTCTCTGCTTGAACAGAGTGAGGGATGAAAGACGGATCCCTCATCTTGGTAGCCCCTCGATTGCCAGTCAGGCAATGGTTAGCAGAGATCATTCTCCTGCTTTATGACGAGCCCTGGTAACTACCGTTATACGGTTGCCAGCCGCATAAAAAAAAAAAGGGGGCGTTCGATGCAAATAGTTCATGTAGCCATTTGATTAGCTGTTCAGCAGTCTTATGGCTTGGGGGTAGAAACTGTTAAGGAGCCTTTTGGACCTAGACTTGGTGCCCCGATACTGCTTGCTGTGCAGTCTGACAATTTTTAGGGCCTCTGACACTGCCTGGTATAGAAGTGCTGGATTGCAGGAAGCTTGGCCCCAGTGACGTGCTGGGCCGTACTACCATCCGTAGCACCTTGCGGTCGGATGCCGAGGAGTTGCCGTGTGTTTGACTCATGATAGTTTTTTGGTCATGTGGACATCAAGGAACTTGACTCTCTCTACCTGCTCTACTACAGCCCCGTCGATGAGAATACACCAGTAGGCTAGCTACAGTTTAACACCATCTGCTCTGAATTTCGCTCACTTTACATCATTCAACTACTTCGAAACGATACTATAACTCAATCTAAATCCATATTCCAATGAGACTGAGATCAAATGGTTGGTATAGAGATGCTTCGTAGTTATTTCAAACTATCAGTCACAAAATGACAGTGAGAAATGTGAAGGGAAGGACACAACAAATGTGTGTAAAGTAGAGGTAAAGAAACATGCGTAGAACATCTTACGCACATGCGCAGAAGCTTCGGGACCTTTAGTGCTCGGGAAGAAAGGTTGAGAAAAGTCGGGAGCCACAGCCTTTAAAGAATTGTCAGTGCTGCAATTATCAAATGTTCCTGATAATGAATCAGTTCTTCAGCTGGCAGTGGTTCATAGTTTTTATCCCACATTTTCCACATGATTACATCAATAACATCTAGTTAAACGTTCAAATACAACTGCTCAAAACAAGCTTTATAACTATCAGAAATACTTGAATTTGAATTGAATTTTTTCCCTATCTTTTTTCCAGAGTCCAGATGGAAAGTACTTGGCCAGTGGAGCTATAGATGGAATCATTAACATCTTTGACATTGCCACTGGGAAACTACTCCATACGCTGGAAGGTACATTCTCTGGCCTCTGTGTCCCTCAACCACTTTCTCCCACAGCCAAGCAGCAATCGTCATGTCACCAGAATAAGACCCTTGTGCTTGATGCTCCCTTCCAATAAATAACATCACTGTGCACTTTCAACACCCAGTGAAGTTCATTCTAACTTATTTAATCTGTAGTCTATTAAACTTCATGCTTTCCTGGGTTGTAGTGGGATACTATACCATTGTGTGATTACAAGTTTACACCTATGGTTATTATATCAATATTTGCACATAAAGGTGTTTTTGTCATTTCTCGCATACATTTATTTTACCGGCACAAAACGATCCCACCTTAGCGTATTTTGTTTTGTCAACATTTGTTAAGTACTTTACTCTCATAAAAAGGTTGGATGGAAACCTGGTTTGTAAAACATTTCACTGGCTGCTATGTGACTCAATCTACAATGGACAATGTCAAGCGTCTTCATATTGAAGGTGTATAGCTCTCATGAATTGTCAGCACTGAAGACAAGCTGTGTGTGTTTTAATCAAGCATGCTGTCTCCCCCTCTCTCCACTCCCTCTCTGTAGGTCACGCCATGCCTATCAGATCGCTGACGTTCTCTCCAGACTCACAGCTCTTAGTCACAGCCTCAGATGATGGCTACATCAAGATTTATGACGTGTAAGTTCACTGGGGAGTTAAAGGCCATCTGTCTCGCCTGCTCTCATTTTAGGGTATTGTGGTGTAGAATAAGAATCCTACAGACTGTTCGAAACAAATAAAAAATGCATGGCTGTATTGCTTTGTGTTCAAGGCAATGTATCCATGAATTGAGTATTGGGGATATATTTGAAACCACTTAAGAATCTTGGTGGTTCTCTTTGAGATCCAAATGAAATGTCAAATTACATTATGTCACACAGGTCCACGCTGACTTCCAGTGATGGCTCACCCTAAAATCACCCCAAAGTCTGTCAGATCTTTTCAGACATCAACAGTGGTCTGATGCCAAGCAGTCCCTATTCTCATATTTTGGGTGTTGCTATTGCTATCACGCTCCTTTTTTGGAAAACATTTAATTATTTAAAAAAAAAGTATTAACGGACACATACGGTTGCAAAGCTACCGGTAATATGGCAATCTTTGGTAACCTTTTTGTTAATGTATACTTTAAGTTTCTAGTGGCTAGACCATATGGTTCAAGATAAAATAGCCTAATTAATGAAAAAAGCATCTAATCAACAATAGCATTATTTTCAATGAACTTTTCCACAACTGCCACCAGTTTGTAGCAAAAACACTGACAACAAAAACATAGTAAAATAAATGTGTAAATATGCGGAAACCCTCATTAAACACCAATGGTATACGCTAAATTGATAATAATTTATAACTTTGTTATTTTATTTAAAAATATTTTATTATTGTACATGTGATAAGGCCACACAGAGGGCCATAGATAATTAGACACCTGTGGAAATCTGAAGGGCCCAACAGGGCCACTAGATGTCAAATTCTGTTAGTTTAATGGTAAAATTCTAAAGTTTTGTAATATACCCTCCCCTTTTAACCCTAGACCCAGATAATCACCTAGATTAATCCAAAAGCTACATGTGGTGCCAGTGTATGCACTATACAGTGCATCGGGAAGTATTCAGACCCCTTCACTTTTTCCACATTTTATGTTAGACTTATTCTAAAATAGATCAAATGCATGTTTTCCCCTCATCAATCTACACAAAGTACCTCATAATAAAGAAGCAAAAATGGGTTTTTATACATGTTTGCACATTTTTTTCAAATTATGAAACAACTTATTTAACATAAGTATTCAGTTTCCATTGATCATCCTTGAGATGTTTCTTCAACTTGATTAGAGTCCACCTGTGGTAAATTCAATTGATGGAAAGGTACACACCTGTCTATATATAGTCCCACAGTTGATAGTGCATGTCAGAGCAAAAACGAGACAGGATTGTGTTGAAGCACAGATCTGGGGAAGGGTACCAAAACATTTCTGCAGCATTGACGGTCCCCAAGAACACAGTGGTGTTCTTTAAATGGAAGAAGTTTGGAACCACCAAGACACTTCCTAGAGCTGGTCCCATCATGCAGTACAAAAAAAATACTTGTCTGTCCATTTCTCTTGTAACTTTGTTTTCTTCTTGAATCGACCATATCCTTCTCTTAGCCACTGGAGCCACGTGAGCTAGCTACATTTCCCCGCCGCCATCTTCCTGATTTTCTAGGTTCTCCCCGGTGGTTGTTTGTTAATAGCTGTCATGTTCTCCAGCTCTTCCCCCAAATTTTTATTGTCAATAGATTTACGTTTCTTTTTTACAATAAATCGATCCATGTCAACCAGACTGCAAAATTATCTATCTGCTGTCCAGAGTACACTATCTATATATTCAACGGAGTGATGTGATTCAGGCCTGCATTGAATTGAAATTGTATCATTTATGAATGGAAAATAGGAAAATTATAGTGAGCCGCAAATTAAGGGCTCATGCGGGGCCGCACAATCAATACCACTGATTTAGAGTAAATTGTTCCCAGAAGGCTAGAGGCTGTTATAGCAGCAAAGGGGGGACCAACTCCATATTAGTGCCCATGATTTGGAATGAGATGTTTGACGAGCAGGTGTCCACATACATACACTATATGAGCAAAAGTATTTTATTAAAACTTGGAAAATGTTGTTTTACAGGCAGCATGCCAAGTTGGCAGGCACTCTGAGTGGCCACGCGTCCTGGGTCCTCAACGTAGCTTTCTCCCCTGACGACACGCATTTTGTGTCCAGGTAAAGTGTGTGTGCTTGTCTTAAGTCAGTGACTGTTTTGGTTTTAAATTGTAAGTTCCCAGATCATATTTGATGTGATTTAATAATGGCAGGTGCCAAAGTCTAATTCAAAGACAATAAAACGATTGTCACTTGCATATCTTTCACCAATCCAGTTATGTAAAATCAGTTATAACGTCAATGATGGGAGAAGGAAGAGGTCCTATTTCCAAAATGTTCCAAGTTTTTTTTGTTTCACATACATTCAGATTTTGAGGACTAGAGTCTACAGACTACAAATGACAGGTGTGACGCCAAGAAGTGTTGTGAATTTTTGGGATGACAAAATTACTTTTTTGTCTTTGCTCCTCTCAGTTCCTCAGACAAGAGTGTGAAGGTTTGGGACGCCAGCTCTAGGGCGTGTGTCAACACATTTTTCGACCATCAGGACCAGGTGAGAACATTCAGTCAACTCCAAACAGCTAATGGAACATTTTATTGGTCCTGAGGACCATACATTTTTATTTAGAAAGCACTTCTCCTTTTACAATCCATAAAGTGCTCGATAGTATATTCTGGAGTGGGTGAACAGGACTCATAGCCTTAATCCGCCATATTATTTTCACCTAGTCTGATCACAAAAGAAAGAAAATGAGGGAAGGGATTAAAAATGTTATTGGGTCTAACAGCCATATCCAATACAATACACCCCTCTCTTGCCGACTTCGGTGTTATAGTGGCTGGCCACTCAAAATAATATGGGAATTGAAGTGGCTGTTGTCCTACTATGCTCCCTCCTGTGTTTCTGTTATGTCTCAGCGTTGGCAGACTGAATAATCCGAGCTGTCGTTAGATCTCCACTGCAGACGCCTGTAGGGAGGCTTAATCTTCTCTGGAAGAAAGCTCCAAATTTACAGACATTGCTCTGAGGAGAGATCAGAGGCAGTTGAGTGTCTGGTCTGCTTTCCATTTATAGCCTCTTGTCTGAATGAAAGCTGCTAGGAAGTCAAGAGAATGATATGGACAAATGCAGCTGATTTTTAAAATCATCTCTCTTTTGTAGCAGTATCTCTCGTTCCGACTGGTCACAATAGACAGAGGAGCTCTTCTTGCTTTTTAGAGGTCGAATGGATTATTGATGAAAGAACATCACATAGTTGTCCCACCATCATTTAATAATTTCAAAGGGTGCATTTTTTTTTTTTTTACAGAATAGTAATATCTGAAATCTTTTCTGACTACATTTGATGGTACAGTCATACACCTGCATTCTGAATTGGTTTCGAAATGCCTACAGAGTATTTTAAGTGACATGATGTGTTTTTCCAACTCTGCCACTGTTTTTACACTTAGCTGCTACCTTGCATGTTGTTCAAGTCTTGTCGTCTGCTTCCCCCCCCCCAGGTGTGGAGTGTGAAATACAACGGCACAGGTTCTAAGATCGTATCTGTTGGAGATGACAGGGCCATCCATATCTATGATTGTCCCATGTGATGCACCAGCTCTCATTCCTACCACCTCTCCCAGCTGCAGACCAGGCAGCCTGAATACTGGCGCTCTAGTAAGAGAACCACAGCTTATCTTGCCTGGTTCATCCTACTTATGGTGCAGCTCAATATTCTGACTTGCCCTCCTTCCTCTCAGCTGCACTGATTTGAAAATTCACATTCACAAGCCCTGCTCCTTCTCATGGAGATGGAAGGTGAGGAGAGGAAGTCCATTTAGACTGTTGAGATGCACCTATGGCCTAGCTCAGTCAGAACAGCCCATGGTTGCCCCACTGAGCCAGAGCTAAACTGCAATCAAACAATGATTGTGGGAGGTTCAATGTCATTGATTATTTTGCACTTCACCGTACCTTGCCCTCCCTTTGTTGTACTCAAAATAAAGGATTTTTTTGTATTTTCATTTCCCCAACTAATTTGAGTTAATGTTCCTTCCTACCGGTGCCTGATTTATTCAATTAACTTTTCAACATTTTCAGAATGGTAACCTAGTCATTTGTGGATTTTTTAAATTAATGTCCCCGCAAATTAAAATACAGCAGATGTTTCCTAGGCAGTTATGTTTAGAAAAACAATTACTGTACACAGGATTTCTGTGAAAAGTGAGGAAGCACACATTTCAATCAGCATGAACTTCCATCTCGGGCTGGCACCAAGGCTACAGTTAGTTATCCTATTACATTACACACAACATGCTCAAGAAGGTCTTGCAAACCAGTGCTCCATCCTGTGACCAAAAATCAGTACTGCATATAGAATTAATTCCTATTCCAAAGTGTTTTAAGAAAACTGCAACGTAATGGACACATTTGCACTTTGCCATGCCCATCGTAGAGAAGGAAAATGAGTTCACATTAAGGGGACTTTTGCCCAAGGTGGCACAGAAAAGTTTCCCGTATGATTTTTTTTCCCTTTACCTGGGGTGGGTCCGTGGGCATGCAGCCCCATGAGATTATATTTTTGTAGAATTAATTTAAAAAAGATGATTAAATGTATCCCCAACTGATGCTGAAGCATGGGGTTTCCCATCCGCATTTACCTCATTTAAAACCCCCAAAGTATGAAATGCTAATAAAAAAAAGAAAAAAAAATGGTGTTAGATGGCAATTTGGCAGGCTGAAAGTTTAGGGTGCAGACAAAACGTAAGTTAATTTCTTGCAATTCTACGTATTGTCATCAAGTATGCAGTGTTATGTTTCCTGATTGATTTTGTTATGTTTGAGTCAATGGGGGCTCCATACCATGACGTTTAATTTTATTCTCCCTTACGCTCTTTATTTTGGTGGTTAGTTCTCAAAGATCTTATTTTAAAATATGTCCATTATCTTTTCTACATACTGATTTTAGTCATTTATTTTTACACAAACGTTACCATCCCAAATGTTTCTTTTAAGGAGTGGCGGCAACGATAAATCTAGGGGATAACGGCAATTGGTGTAACATTGAGGATCAAATCAGCTTCAGGCACACTGTAGGGTTGTTACATAAGTAGGCCTGTTCCTGAAAGTGTGAAGTCCAATTTATTGTACAAACTGTCAATGACCTTGCAATTCAAATTCATGAGTTATGATTTTTTGCTAAGCATTAGGAGAAACTTAAAGGTTTGGGTGTGCTATGACAGTATTTGACATCAAGTTAAAATAACTTGTGCAAATCTATTCACTTTATTTATCCAAAACACAGTTGTGACCTGAAATTGTTGCTAATTGAAACTCATTGAAGAAATCAGAACACCCTATCCAGTTAACATGGGTATACTTCACAACTGAGCATGGTGCCAAATATCACCACTCATATTTGAGGAAGGTATGAGCAGATGGGCAAATTCATAATGCGTGAATGCTTACAAACAAGGTTAATTTCATGAACTAAAATCAATGAAGTGCAACAGTTCAGTTTACAACTTACAGAAAAAAAAGGAAATATTCAAAACAACCTTATACTCCATGAAATGTATGTAGTACATTTAGAAACCATTAATCAAATTGCTAAATTTAATTTTGGCCAAGAAACACTTCATATAGCATTTTATTGTGGCATGTTTCAGGACAATGGACTCCTAAAATGGCTGCCTCGCCATGATCAAAAGTATGTGGACACCTGCTTGTTGAACATCTTATTTCAAAATCATGGACATTCATGTGGAGTTTGTACCCCCCTTTCCTGCTGTAACGGCCTCCACTCTGGGAAGACTTTGCACTAGATGTTGGAATATTTCTGCGGGGACTCCACCAAACTTTACAGTTGCCACTATGCATTCGGGCAAGTAGCATTCTCCTGGCATCCTCCAAACCCAGACTCATCCATCGGACTGCCAGATGGTGAAGCATTTCCAGAGTCCAATGGCAGCAAGCTTTACATCACTCCAGCTCCTGCTTGGCATTGCGCATGGTGATCTTAGTCTGGAGCTTCATGAAATGTTCTGTTCCTAGGCCGTCATTGAAAATAAATATCTTAACTGACTTGCCTAGTTAAATAAAGGTAAAAAAAAAAAAAAATGGGCACCCGCACAGAAGCCTAAGTTATTTTGTTGCTTCCAGAGGCAGCATGGACCTTGATAGTGTGTTGCAGCCGAGGACAGATTATTTTTTACACGCTACGCACTTCAGCGGTCCCATTCTGTGAGCTGGTATGGCTTACCACTTTGTGGCTGAGCTGTTGTTGCTCCTAGATGTTTCCACCTCACACTCACAGCACTTACAGTTAAGCAGGGTAGAAATTTAAGGGGGCATCTTATGACAGTACCACGTTGAAAGTCATTGAGCCCGTCAGGCAATTCTACTGCCAATGTTTGTCTATGGAGATTGCATGGCTGTGTGCTCAATTTGATACACCTGTCAGCAACTGGTAGAGCTGAACTAGCCCAATCCACTAATTTGAAAGGGTGTCCACATACTTTTGTATATAGTGTACTATTCCCAACAGTCCACAAGCCTTGAGGGCAGGAATAGGTCGTACTGTTTTTAAATTGAGATGTGTTGAGGAAGCACCAGTAATCTTACCATGCCATAGTGTTTCCCAAGCCTACTTTGAATAACTTGCTTTACACAAATCTTATTCAGAGAAAAAGGGTACTAGAGAGCAGTTCTGCTCTTATTCAACATAGCCCTGGTCCTTTCTCACCAAAGGAAGAGAACTTGTTTGTTGGATGTAATAACCTGCCCTGTTGACAGGCTCTCAGCAGGGTTGTCTACATTACCTTTGCCAGTGAAACGCAACCATTGGGTGAATACATGAACAATACAAAGCTGACAAACATGTACCATTTAAAGTTAACAAACACCATTTAAGGGCAACAGAGGGTTTGAGAGAGTCCATTTTGAAAACCAGTTTAACCCAGTGTCAAATTTACCAAGCCTTATAATTGGTAAATTAAATGACTCCTTATTAATTACACTTTAAAATTTGCTTACTCTGCTGCAACAACGCACACATTTTTCTCCATACCTCTAATTGACAAGTTCCAATATCTACAGTTGTACTCCCTGAAAACAAAAAGGTATGAATCATAATTCCTCTGCCCAAACAGCATGATAAAATCCACCAACCTCACATTAAAACAAAAAAGGCAACAGTTTTTATGGGAGACCAGGTAGCTGTGTTTTGTCTGTGTTTGACAGTGTCCCTGGCTACCTGGCCCAGTCTAGCCCGGGTCTGTCCCTGGTTGTCCCTCTGGTATTTACCAGTGTCTAGAGTTGACCAGCTCAGGCCGCAGGCTCAGTCTCTTGAGGGTCTCGTAGCCCACCACGATGACCACGGCTGTGGGGGTGGAGGAGATAATGCGGGCAGACAACCCTTTAGTCATCCCCCAGGGTCCTTCCTCTGCCAGCAGCTGCTTGAAGGTTGCAATAACCGATGACCTGCCCTCCACCTTAGGAGCCACAGTGAGAAAGGTTGATATCACTCAAAAAAATACCTTTAGAGTTCATAGAGAAATAGATGGATCGAGGTAGAAAGACAAATGAGGAGTCCCTTTAGAGTCTTGACAAATGCCGACTCAGTTGTTTCTTGGTCAACATGGGAATTTTTCTGGCTATGTATTTAAGCTAGGCAAATCATTCTTATGAACGTTCAAATATCCCCTGAAAAATCCATGTTTGTAAAAGTTGGCCTGAAAACCCCTTGAACCTGCTTTGTAAAATATAATGAATTGAACTCATAAGTGCCTTGAACAGTATATACCCCTAAAATACAGTGCATTTGGAAAGTAATCATACCTCTTGACTTTTTCCACATTTTGTTACATTACAGCCTTATTGTAAAATGTATTACATTGATTAAAAAAAAAAAAAAAATCTACACACAATACCCCATTATAACAAAGCAGAAACTGGCTTTCGGAAATGTTTGCAAATGTATTAAAAATTAAAAATGTCACATTTACTTAAGTATTCAGACCATTTACTCAGTTGAAACACCTTTGGCAGTGATTACAGCCTTGAGTCTTCTTGGGTATGACGCTACAAGCTTGGCACATATTTTGGGAGTTTCTCCCATTCCTCTCTGCAGATCCTTTCAAGCTCTGTCAGGTTGGATGGGGAGCGTCACTGCACAGCTATTTTCAGGTCTCTCCAGAGATATTCGATCAGGTTCAAGTTCGGGCCACTCAAGGACATACAGAGACTTGTCCCGAAGCCACTCCTGCGTTGTCTTGGCTGTGTGCTTAGGGTCATTGTCCTGTTGGAAGGTGAACCTTCGCCCCAGTCTGAGGTTCTGAGCGCTCTGGAGCAGGTTTTCATCAAGGATCTAGACAGGTGTGTGCCTTTCCAATCAATGCACCAATTTCAACTATCATAGCAAAGGGTCTGAATACTTAAGTAAATAAGGCATCTGTTTTTTATTTTTGATAAATGTGCCAAATAGTCTATAACCCTGTTTTCGCTTTGTCATTATGGGATAGTGTGTGTAGATAGTTTTTTTTATTTAATCCATTTTAGAATAAGGCTGTAAAGTGACAAAATGTGGAGAAAGGGTCTGAATACTTTCCAAATGCACTGTATATCCAAAACGAGGATCTGGTATGGTAAACTTGAAATGGTTTGTAAACCATGTCACCAGTGATTACAAAAAGGATTAACTAAGACAATAACACTGAATATGAATGTGTCACTCTTCATACAGTTAAACCATAACAAGGATTGTTTACAGACAAAGCAATATACTTGTGGTTTTACCTGCACTCTGGCCCGCACAACATCCATGGGATTGGTGATGGTGGAGGCTGTGGCTGCTGCCATTGGCCCAGCGATAGCCTGCAGAAGCAGGTGAGGACAATCACTGGGGGCTAGTTTGGAAAGGTTCTCTGTAAACATGAACATAGTGAAAATGTAAGGAGCAAAAACATTTCAGATGCATTTCAAGCAGCTTTAGAATTGCCCATGTCATGTAATATCATACAAAACCTAGCTAAAATCTAGTACTGCTTGCTTAGTATCTGCCTGCCGTGGCAGGTAGAGTCGCCTACCTGCATAAAAATGATAAAAAGGCCACCACACCGCGCTATTGGGGATGTAGGTGAGGAGGGATGCCACGTATCCCCGGTAAAATCCCCGGAAACCATCAGCGGCGCATATCTGCACCACAATGTCCCTGGTTTGTCCGAAAGTCACTTTGCTCTTGGATGTCGCCATCATTATTTTGGGTTTGACCTTGAAGCGGCTCAGGTGTCCCACCTGGCCTTGCATCATGAGCTGCTGAGAGACCATATCTATGGGCACAGTGATGGTCTGGGCCACCAGGGACGCCGCTCCCCCTGCCCACAAAGACTTCACTGTGTTATTGCTGGAATATTGGGACACGTACTTCCTTACCAGTTCATAGGTGGTGATGTAGGCCTGGCCTGAGATCAAGGTGAAGGTGTTAACCATAAAGCCTCGGTAGAGGCCTCGCGGGCCCTCCGCCTTCAGGATCTTGTAGAAGGCGTCAAAGGTGCCTGTGTAGAGGGACTTGCCCTTCTGCACCTGCAGCCGGGTGCGGATGAGGGTGAACGGGTAAACTGTGGCCCTGGTGGTCATGGTCATGAACACACCCAGGGAGTAGAACTTTTTCTTGTCCAGGTCCTCCCATTCAATGATCCGGATGTTGCGTTTCTTCTCCTCCATCCTGCCTGCTGGTGTCCACAGCTCCTTGTTGAATGGACCGCGCCCTCCACAACACCTGATGGACCAAGAGAAGGGCATTGAGGCAGGTCTCAAAAATCACAAAAAGAGGATTTCATCACTCACCATCTCAGATTGTTTTTTTTTAAACATTATTATTTAAAGACAATTTGAACTCTGAGAAATGAAGCTAATTGATTGCACCAAAATTGGCCATTTCAATTGATAGAATATTCAATAAATATAGTAACCAACATCTGATTTGAACCAGACCTCTTATTAGCAATTATTACGTGAGGAACCCAAATAAATTGTCAAAAGCCAACCACAGACCCCCAAACCAAGCCAACGGCAAGTATACAGCATCAGTTCTCTATCTGACGAGTACTATGATGCTGCGACTAGGAGTATCGTTTCTTTCTTCATACCCATGTAATGCATTCTCAGTGAACTTGGTGATGGCCATCTTCCCCCGTTCAGAGAAATGAGTCATTGAATTTGTTAAGTACCATGTCCCATCATACAACAGCATATTACCAGGTTCTGATCACAAGATGGTGCTATTGAATGTCCCCCACACCCTCAATGTTAATTTAAGACTGAACCTTCAAATTATGATTTAGAAATGTAAATTGAATGTTTAAGTTAGAACATACATCAAATAAAAAGCATATAAAACCAGAAAAATTGCCTTGACTACTTATTCCTCATTTCATTCTTTCTTTGTTCAGTGCATCTATTGCAGTGATGTTGCTACATCCAAATTGATATTGGCAACCAGTTGCAGTGGTTTGTTCCTTAACGGTGCAGATGTTCTGCACCAAAAACAAGCATATGTCCTCTCCGTTTGGCCAAGAAAATTATCTCGCTGGATAACTGCATGAATTTCACATTTACGTCCATGTTTTCATCATCCACAGAATTGGCTATTCCAATCCAGTTATCATCATCATAGCAGCAACACTAGAATATCAGATACACACATTATTCACCCTTGTATGCTCATCAGTGAGTTTCCCATGGTCAAAGTCAAATTTTATAGCATAATCTGTGTATTTGAAAACTCTTTGTATCCATGAGGCTTTTTGAGAGTCGTACAAAGTGATGGAAGCTGTGGGTTTCTGGCAGAGTTCTTGAATTCTAGTTTGCTACTATAAGTACTGGATTGGAATTGCTGATGCTGTGGAGCAAGGTCATTTTCTTGGCCACACAAGCACCATCTGCTCCATTAAAATGAGAATTTCACTATTCAGGACTCTAACCTGTATTTGTTCATGAAAATGGCATGTTATCCTATATGGGGTAGGGGACAGCATTTTCACTTTGGATAAATAGAGTGCCCAAACTGAACTGCCTCCTACTCTGTCCCAGATCCTAATATATGCATATTATTATTGGTATTGGATAGAAAACACTCTGAAGTTTCTAAAACTGTTTGAATCATGTCTGTGAGTATAACAGAACTTATTTAGCAGGCGAAACCCCGAGGACAAACTATTCATTTTTTTTTTTTAAGTCACTGTCTATTCAATATGTTTTCATGGGGAATCCAGAATTCTAATTGACTTTCCTGCAGTTCCTACTGCTTCCACTGGATGTCACCAGTTTATAGAAATTGGTTGAGGTTTTTCCTTTGGGTAATGAAGAACTACCATAGCTCAGAACGAACGTCACTTCATGTGTACCTTTTGATAGAGGCGCGTAAACCAGAAGTAGTGTCAGTTTGTTTTGCTCCTGTATTGAACACAGATCATCCCGTCTTCAATTTGATCGATTATTTACGTTTAGAAATACCTAAAGCTGTATTACAAAAGTAGTTTGAAATGTTTTGGCAAAGTTTACAGGTAACTTTTGAGATATTTTGTAGCGACGTTGCGTAAGTTGGAAGCGTCATTTTTCTGGATCAAGCGCGCCAAATAAATGGACATTTTGGATATATAGACGGAATTAAATCGAACAAAAGAACCATTTGTGATGTTTATGGAACATATAGAAGGTAAAAGGTAAGGCATGATTTATATATTTTTTCTGTGATTTGTGTCACGCCTGCAGAGTTGAAATATGCTACTCTTTCATTGTTAACTGTTGTGCTATCATCAGATAATAGCATCTTATGCTTTCGTCAAAAAGCCTTTTTGAAATCTGACATGTTGGCTGGATTCACAACGAGTGTAGCTTTAATTTGCTATCTTGGGCATGTGTAATTTAATGAAAGTTTGATTTTTATAGAAATGTATTTTAATTTGGCGCTCTGCAATTTCCCTGGCTATTGGCCATGAGGGACGCAAGTGTCCCGCCTACCCCAGAGAGGTTAAAGAAGGTTCCAGACAGTTGTTCTTGCAATTTCACTTGTTTTTGATAAACTTACTCAAACTTCCTGAGCCTCATTCTGGAGTTCCAGGCCATCCAAAAAACATGAACAAAGGCAACAACACCCAAACACCTCATTTTAGGCAAAGCTCTCAGTATCGTGAAGCAGATCTTTAGATGTATGGCACAATTTCATGTGTACACCACCAAACTTCATCACCAACGTTATAATCCATTTTGTTGAACACAAGCGATACTTTCTGAGAGAGATGGTATGCTACAAAGTTTGCTAGCTAATACAGTAGCATCACTGATGAAAGGGGGAACACTAAGTCTGTTGTTATTTTGCTTATGTTAGCTAAAAGTTTGCTTGCTACGTAGCCAGCTTCGCACGTGTGTGTTTTGGGATAGGGTAAACAACTAGCTACTTTCAGGTTGTTTTGAGCTTCACTATTGTTATCATTCTGCAAAACATGTAGTTTGCCAACGTAAAATGGCTTAGAGCTCATTCACATATCTGATCCTGTATCTTATGTTTGGGTACCCTGATACGGCAGGTCTAGTTAGGTCTATAAAGCAAGAGTGAAATGCAATATTGTACCCAGGCGAGATGCGTTGAACTTTTTGTCCATTGTAGCCTACCTAGCTGGCTCACATCATGTAGAAATGTACGGCTCGCAAATCACATCGTGAAACGGTTATGTACAGTCGTGGCCAAAAGTTTTGAGAATGACACAAATATTAATTTCCCCAAAGTTTTCTGCCTCAGAGTTTAGATATTTTTGTCAGATGTTACTATGGAATATTGAAGTATAATTACAAGCATTTCATAAGTATCGAAGGCTTTTATTGACAATTACATGAAGTTGATGCAAAGAGTCAATATTTACAGTGTTGACCCTTCTTTTTCAAGACCTCTGCAATCCGCCCTGGCATGCTGTCAATTAACTTTTTGGCCACATCCTGACTGATGGCAGCCCATTCTTGCATAAGCAATGCTTGAAGTTTGTCAGAATTTGTGGGTTTTGGTTTGTCCACCAGCCTCTTGAGGATTGACCACAAGTTCTCAATGGGATTAAGGTCTGGGGAGTTTCCTGGCCAAGGACCCAAAATATCAATGTTTTGTTCCACGAGCCACTTAGTTAGTTATCACTTTTGCCTTATGACAAGGTGCTCCATCATGCTGGAAAAGGCATTGTTCGTCACCAAACTGTTCCCGGATGGTTGGGAGAAGTTGCTGTTGGAGGATGTGTTGGTACCATTCTTTATTCATGGCTGTGTTCTTAGGCAAAATTGTGAGTGAGCCCACTCCCTTGGCTAAGAAGCAACCCCACACATGAATGGTCTCAGGATGCTTTTTTAACAGTGTAGCTTCCGTCCCTCTCCTCGCCCCTACCTGGGCTCGAATCAGGGACCCTCTGCACACATCAACAACTGACACCCACGAAGCATCGTTACCCATTGCTCCACGAAAGCCGTGGCCCTTGCAGAGCAAGGGGAACAACTACTTCAAGGTCTCAGAGCGAGGGACGTCACCAATTGAAATGCTATTAGCGCGCACCACCGCAAACTAGCTAGCCATTTCACATCGGATACATTTTACTGTTGGCATGACACAGGACTGATGGTAGCGCTCACCTAGTCTTCTCCGGACAAGCTTTTTTCCGGATGCCCCAAACAATCTGAAAGTGGATTCATCAGAGAAAATAACTTTACCCCAGTCCTCAGCCATCCAATCCCTGTACCTTTTGCAGAATATCAGCCTGTCCCTGATGTTTTTCCTGGAGAGAAGTGGCTTCTTTGCTGCCCTTCTTGACACCAGGCCATCCCCCAAAAGTCTTCGCTTTACTGTGCATGCAGATGCACTCACACCTGCCTGCTGCCATTCCTGAGCAAGCTCTGTACTGGTGGTGCCCCGATCCCGCAGCTGAATAAACATCCTGGCGCTTGCTGGACTTTCTTGGGCGCCCTGAAGCCTTCTTCACAACAATTGAACCGCTCTCCTTGAAGTTGTTGATGATCCAATAAATGGTTGATTTAGGTGCAATCTTACTGGCAGCAATATCCTTGCCTGTGAAGCCCTTTTTGTGCAAAGCAATGATGACGGCACGTGTTTCCTTGCAGGTAACCGTGATTGACAGAGGAAGAACAATGATTCCAAGCACCACCCTCCATTTGAAGCTTCCAGTCTGTTATTCGAACGCAAAACTTATTTTGGTCATCAAAAAGAAAGGAGGACCAAGGCACTCTTCATATAATTGATTAAAATGCCTTTATTAGTGTGGCATGTTCAATAGAAACAAAGTTTTTTTTTAAACCGACACATTTAAGTTTTAAAAAAAAACTTTGTTTCTATTGAACATGCCATACTATAATAAAGGCATTTTAATCAATTATATGAAGAGTGCCTTGGTCCTCTATTTTTGATGACCAATTTACCCCTTTTACCAAAGAGCACCTTCTATCTACGAAAATGTACTATTGTGTACCTCAGTAGCGCTTCCCTTCCTCCTCTTTCTACTAGCAAAACATATTTTGTATAAATCTCACCAATGTTCCTGGGAACCCGAGTTTCATGTGAAAACGCCCCTAAATTGAACAACATGAGCTGGCAATAGATACAATGTCATTGTATAGTGACGCCATTGTAGTATTATCAGGTAGGCTAATGTGTAGAATAGATAGTGTGGGATCCTGGCTAGGGTGGATCCAGTTGTGTTTGAACTTTTCTATTTATCTATGTTATGCAGGCTGATGCCGGTGGCAGCACAGAAATGAGTGGATTGGCCATGGCTGCAGAGATTTCCACAATCAACTCCTCACCTAACTCCAAGCAAAAGCCAACCTGGAACCCATGGAACAACTGCAACTCCGGAGTCTGTAGATATCACAGAACTGAGAATGCTGCTATCCAGTTAACAGCACACTGGATAGCACCCTCGCCCTCCAATCCAACAAGGGCTATCCAACAGACTGGGCTATCCAACAGACTGGATAGCCCTCACCCTCCGATCCAACAAGTCCCAGACGTGCTCAATGGGATTGAGATCCTGGCTCTTCGCTGGCCATGGCAGAACACTGACATTCCGGTCTTGCAGGATATCATGCACAGAACGAGCAGCATGGCTGGTGGAATTGTCATGCAGGATGGTCATGTCAGGATGAGCCTACAGGAAGGGTACCACATGAGGGAGGAGGATGTCTTCCCTGTAACGCACAGCATTGAGATTGCCTGCAATGACAACAAGCTTAGTCCGATGATGCTGTGACACACCGCCCCTGACCATGACGGACCCTCCACCTCTAAATCGATCCCGCTCCAGAGTACAGGCCTCGGTGTAACGCTCATTCCTTCGATGATAAACGTGAATCCGACCATCACCCCTGGTGAGACAAAACCGCAACTCGTCAGTGAAGAGCACTTTTTTGCCAGTCCTGTCTGGTCCAGTGATGGTGGTGTCTGGTAAGGACCAGCCTTACAACAGGCCTACAAGCCCTCAGTCCAGTCTCTCTCAGCCTATTTTGGACAGTCTGAGCACTGATGGAGGGATTGTGCGTTCCTGGTGTAACTCTTTCTTTTGGTGTTTTTCAGAGTCAGTAGAAAGTCCTCTTTAGTGTCCTAAGTTTTCATAACTTAACATTACCTTAATTGTAATGACCGTTCCACAGGTCATGTTTATTAATTGTTTATGGTTCATTGAACAATCATGGGAAACAGTGTTCAAACCCTTTACAATGAAGAACTGTGAAGTTATTTGAATTTTTACAAATTGTCTTTGAAAGACAGAAATGTCCCTTTTTCAGGACCCTTTTTTTGAGGAGTTTATATATCTCAGAAATAATAATAATATGCACACTGCTTGCCAAAACAGTTATACATATAAGCAAAAATAATTATTGTTGTGGCTTATGTGTTATTTATATATATTTTTTTCACGGGAAACCTCAAGTGAATTGACCTTTGCGCCAAGTCAGCCAGAACCAACCCATAAAGTTGCACCACAAGCGAGTGGATTACATTGCATTCTTACAAGCCTTACGGATTTGTAGACAATCTTACGCCTTAGATCACTGTTTCCCGACTCCGGTTCTCGAGTACCCCCAACATCACATATTTCTGTTGTAGCTCCAGACAAAAACACCTGACAGGCAACCACTGCTGTAGACAAAATGTGATGGTTTTGCAATGGACAGGTGATGGATTCTATAAAGGGCCATGGTGTCTGGAGACACATGGTCTAGGGTTTGGGATAAGCTAATCACATTGTCATTGTTTTCAAATCTTTGTATGCTTGGGTTAGGGTTAGTAATGCTTGTCACTGTCATTGTGCATACGTTGTAATCTTATTTTCAGTAAAGGTAGACACCAGGCAGACTGTGTGGAAATCTTATGTGGAAATGAAAAAATGTGCCGTTTAATTTCTCCTCAGGCACACCCAGGTACAGTATGGTTTTCCCAAATTAAACCAAAGCCTGGGTTGCTAAGAAAATGTACTACATGTGCTGAAAAGACTGGAGGACGAGACAGTTGTGTTCAAGGACCCACTCTACCATGTCTAACTTCCAAGACGATCACCAAAGACACAAATGGTGATCAAAACCGGTTTAGGCCAACTTGGAAATATTTTTTTAAATTTACAGAATAGTAGCAAACCAGTCAAGTCAATCGGGCACACCAATTGACAGGAGACTTGGTAATGAAATATTGCCTTTTGTAAAAATTTAAGCAGACTTTTTCCAGACATCACACACACAACTGTTGCTACTGCACCACTATCTATGCAACAACTCTCTCTTACTTGACTCAACTGCATTGTACCCACCTGACCAACTGTAAGTGTTATTACTATACATACAGAATCCATTCATTCTACCAACCACCATCTAGCTAGTCCATGCTACTGTACTGATACTGTAGAAACACCCCTCTGAACCTGGAAGTTAGGGAGACTGTGACTCTCTCTCCAGAAGGCTCCCTAGTCATCTCCCTAAACGAATGTGTGAATTCCCCTCTATGGCAAGACTATAGTCAGACTGGTCGGGGGATGAAATAAACGTGCGCCGAATACAACAGGTGTAGTAGACTGTCACGTAGAGTAGGCCAGAAGGCTATACTTGAAAACCTAACCTCTATCAAAATAAAAAGATGGCAGAGCCACAAAAGTTATTCTGTGCAAGGGTGTTTATTTACATAATGATTCCAGAACAAAATGCTGCCCCATTCACAGCTCAATCCAAAATGCCTCTATGAACTGAAAGAGAGGCTCCTTTTGTAGGGCTAGCCCCTCCCCTCAGAACAATTAACACTAATTAATTAAGCAATTACCTAGTCAAACCTACATTTTCCATTAACTAAACATACTAAAGGATATACATTGCAACACATTTTTTATGGAACAATATCACACTTACATCACTACTGACAGTGTCTTTCAATATTCCCATTTACATGAATGAACCATTCGGGACAGGCACTACAAAGTCAACCCAATTCCCTTAGCTCGGGTCCTTATCCAGCATACCCGGAAGCCACAGAGATAGAGAGAGGAACAGAACAAACAAACGCGCTCATCCACAACATAGATAAGTATAATAAATATTGCTTATATTAAATATGAACACTGACAAGTGTGAAATGTATGTACTTACTAAGACAGAAGTTAATTTGTGTGTCGACCCACATTGTTAACTTATCTTATAACGGAGCAGGGAGGAGTGATGAATGTGTGCGTGTGTTAAAGTACCAAATGCTGCCCGCGGCCAGTGACTGACTTCTACGTCACATAGACCTTACAGTGAAATGCTTACTTACAAGCCCTTAACCAACAGTGCAGTTAAGTAAAAAAGGTATTAGGTAAACAATAGATAAGTAAAGAAATACAAATAAAAGAAAAACATTTTTAAAAATGGTGGCGGGACACAATGCATAATCCAGGTATCCATTTGATTAGCTGTTCAGAAGTCTTATGGCCTCTAACCCTATTACAGGGGCTGAGTCACTGGCTTACTGGGGCTCTCTCATGCCGTCCCTGGACGGGGTGCGTCACCTGAGTGGGTTGATTCACTGATGTGGTCATCCTGTCTGGGTTGGTGCCCCCCCCTTGGGTTGTGCCTTGGCGGGTTTCAACTGTTCTGTCTTATTATTATTCGACCATGCTGGTCATTTATGAACATCTTGGCCATGTTCTGTTATAATCTCCACTCGGCACAGCCAGAAGAGGACTGGCCACCCCACATAGCCTGGTTCCTCTCTAGGTTTCTTCCTAGGTTTTGGCCTTTCTAGGGAGTTTTTCCTAGTCACCGTGCTTCTACACCTGCATTGCTTGCTGTTGGGGTTTTAGGCTGGGTTTCTGTACAGCACTTTGAGATATCAGCTGATGTACGAAGGGCTATATAAATACATTTGATTTGCTTAGAGGTATGTGCTGTTGTGAAGCCTTTTGGTCCTAGACTTGGCGCTCCGGTACAGCTTGCCGTGCTGTAGCAGAGAGAAGTCTATGACTGGGGTGGCTGGAGTCATTTCTTTGTGCCTTCCTCTGACACCGCCTGGTATAGAGGTTCTAGATGGCAGGCAGCTTAGCCCCAGTGATATACTGGGCCGTACACACGACCCTCTGTAGTGCCTTGCGGTCGGAGGCTGAGCAGTTGCCGTACCAGGCAGTGATATAACCTTTTGAGGATCTGAGGACCCATGCCAAATCCTTTTAGTTTCCTGAGGGGGAAATGGGCTTTGTCATGCCCCCTTCACGACTTTGGTGTGTTTGGACCATGTTAGTTTGTTGGTGATGTGGACACCAAGGAACTTAAAGCTCTCAACCTGCTCCACTACAGCCCTGTCGATGAGAATGGGGGCATGCTTGGTCCTTTTCCTGTAGTCCACAATCATCTCCTTTTCCTTGATTACGTTGAAGGATAGGTTGTTATTCTGGCACCACCCGGCCAGGTCTCTGACCTCCCTATAGGCTGTCTCGTCTTTGTCAGGCCTACCACTTGTGTCGTCTGCAAATGTAATGATAGTGTTGGAGTCGTGCCTGGCCATGCAGTCGTGGGTGAACAGAGAGTACAGGAGGGGACCTGAGCACACATCCGAGGGGCTTGTGTTGAGGATCAGCGTGGCAGATGTGTTGTTACCAACCCTTACCACCTGTGGGCGGCCCGTCAGGTAGTCTAGGATCCAGTTGTAGAGGGAGGTGTTTAGTCCCAGGATCCTCAACTTAGTGATGAGCTTTGAGGGCACTATGGCATTGAACGCTGAGCTGTGGTCAATGAGTAGCATTCTCACGTAGGAGTTCCTTTTGTCCATGTGGGAAAGGGCAGTGTAGAGTGCAATAGAGATTGCATCACCTGTGGATCTGTTTGAGCAGTATGAAAATTGGAGTGGGTTTCTGGGATTATGGTGTTAATGTGAGCCATAACTAGCCTTTCAAAGCACTTCATGGCTATGGACTTGAGTGCTACGAGTCTGTAGTCATTTAGGCAGGTTACCTTTGTGTTCTTGGGCACAGGGACTATGGTGGTCCGCTTGAAACATGTTGGTATAACAAACTCAATCAGGGACAATCAGACACCTGACTGATCACAGTCGTCCAGAAGCCGGTGTAGTACAATTCAATCTTAGTCCTGTATTGGCGCTTTGCTTGTTTGTTTGTTTGATTGTTAGTCTGAAGGCATAGCAGGATTTCTTATAAGCGTCCAGGTTAGAGTCCCGCTCCTTGAAGGCGGCAGCTCAAGCCTTTAGCTCAGTGCGGATGTTGCCTGTAATCCACGGTTTCTGGTTGGGGGTGACATCATCGATGCACTTATTGATGAAGCCAGTGACTGATGTGGTGTACTCCTCAATGGTATCAGAGGAATCGCGGAACATATTCCAGTCTATGCTAGCAAAACAGTCCTGTAGCTTAGCATCTGCGGGATCTGACCACTTTATTGACAGAGTCACTGGTGCTCCCCACTTTAGTTTTTGCTTGTAAGCAGGAATCAGGAGGATGGAATTATGGTCAGATTTGCTAAATGGGGGGCGAGGGAGAGCTTTGTATGCGTCTCTGTGTGTGGTATAAAAGGTGGTCTAGAGTTTTTTTCCCTCTGGTTGCACATTTAACATGCTGATAAAAATTAAGACTGATTTAAGTTTCCCTGCATTAAAGTCCCCGGCCATTTGGAGCGCTGCGTCAGGATGAGCATTTTCCTGTTTCCTTATGGCCGTATACAGCTCATTGAATGCGCTCTTAGTGCCAGCACCCGTCTGTGGTGGTAAATAAACAGCCACGAAAAAATATAGATGAACTCTTGGCAAATAGTGTGGTTTACAGCTTATCATTAGATACTCTACTTCAGGCGAGCAAAATCTAGAGACTTCCTTAGATTTCGTGCACCAGCTTTTTTTTACAAATATACATAGACCAACCAGTCTTACCGGAGTGTGCTGTTCTGTCTAGCTGATGCAGCGTATATTCCGCCAGCTGAATGTTATCCATGTCGTCATTCAGCCACGATATAGTGATATTACAGTTTATGTCCCGTTGGTAGGATATTTGTGATCATACCTTGACAACTTGTCAGACATAGAGAACTGATTATGTACACTGGCCGTTGGGGTGGGCTTGGCTTGGTGTGGTGTCAGGGGTCAGTGGATGGCTTTTGACCATTTATTTGGTAGGATGATGTTTGGTCCAAATCGGATGTTAGCTTCTATATTTATGGAATATTATGCAAATCCTAATTTTTTAAAAAGGGACAACTTGGGTGCAATCAATTAGCTTCAAATCTCAAATCATATTTCAACAACAATGTTGCAGGAATGCTTATCTCATGTTTCTAACTGCAGAAATAATTTCAGAACAATCTGAGATGATGGGTGTCATGGCTTGCTGAAATGACAAAGAATCCATCATAGTCTGTGACAAAAATGGTCTGTTGAACCTCTCATGATTTTAGTACTATAACACAGTTGTACTTGAGGAATACCTATGCAAATTTAGCTTATAACATACTCAGGGTTCCTACACCTTCTTAAACATCAAATTCAAGGACTTTCCAGGCCCAATTCCCTCAAATTCAAGGACCCAACATGGCATAGTTTGAGACGTGGATCAAGGTTAGTTACAACACTGTTCATTTTTATAATGAGAACCAGCAGGCTTTATAGAAGCTCACAGACAACAATTAAAAAGAGGCTTGAATGTGTGAAAACTTCTCAATTGTGCTGCGTTACAGTGATGGCAGACTAAGTGGTCTCTTGCCTTCTCTAACAGCACAGCAAAACAATATATTGTGTAAGTTGAGCGATAAAGACCGACTTATTTACGAGTTGAAGAGCTAAGTAACTCCTCGTTTATTTCATTAGCACCAGCTTCACCACATAAAACATGTCGCAGAGCAAAAACAACCTTTTTTTCCATGACCAAATGAATAGATAAACAAAAACACATGACCATAAATAAAATATTTTGCAACAAAAGATTAGATAAATTAATTGGATAAAAATAAATAAATAAAACATTTGCCCAACCATTGTGTTCTGGGGTTGTTGGCCTTTTTGGTTAATTTGCTTTTTTATTTAATTTTTTAGCACTTGCTCATTAAGTAGTTTCTCAAACTTAAAACAGTGCCAAACCCTTGCTTTTTACTGCTATGCCCTTTAATTTCCTTTTCAGGTCATTCACTTTTATCTTTACCACCCTTTCTCAGGCTATTGGACTTGGCAATAAGAGTGAGGTTGCCTGTGCTCTCCGCTTTGAGTGCAAATTTGTCTGCTGAGGTCTTGGGAGCATTTATGCCATCTGTCAGTCTTATCTTCCCATTAAGTTCATCTAGAAGGTATTTTCTTTGTTTTTTTTTTGCTCCTCCATTCTTCTGTCTCTGTTCCTTTTGATGTGTCACATACCTCTGCCTTGCAGATGCCACTGACATCAGCAGCGGTCTGTCAATGCACACATTTTGTATGCCCCCCACAGCTCTTATGTGGTCAACTATACATCTCTGTGCTACGTATGAATCTTCAAGTTCTCCACTTCAATCTGCCAATTGCTGGAGAACCCACACTCTACTGAGGCTTGCCTGTGTGACAGTAAGAGGAGTTGGCGGCAAAGTCTCCACAGATTTCTGAGCTCTGACATTACTCATGTAAAAATGTGTCCATGCGGTCTTGGACAGGATCAAAGTTTACAAACAGTGTTGGGCCTGGACAATGTCATCAATAAAATGTGAGTATTGTCAAATGTCATCATCACAATCTCCTTCCTTCACCCGATGACTATTTACAAGGTAGATCAGGGCCTTCAACTTTGCTGTACACAGCGTCTTTCCATTTGTGCCCTGCCATTTCCCTTGGATCCAAGAAAGAAAGATGCGAGACCAGAGATCACTCCAATGGAGATTTCTCAATGAGTTTGTTAACAGTTCTGAGCACACTTCTTGCAAGAGATTTTGAAGTCCAATGTTTTCTGGCCAATTTTCTTCCCTGTGGACAAGTCTCTCACAATTCTTAGAGTAACAAAGCCCAAGTCGACCTGTGAGGAGTCGATGTGATTGGATGACTGGGTCACCTCGACATCAAGAGGTTTTTGAGGGGTTTTCGCTTCTTTCATGAGGTCTGGCTTAATGAATCTGCTCATCAAGCTCTTAAGCAGGTTGATCAAGTCTGTAGAGAGAAATGGCACCATGGGCTTATCGGTCTGGTAGCATGTGAGGAAAGCCTCCTGAATCACCTCAAAGGACTTTGTGCCTGGATTTGGACATCTCTTCTCTACAGCCTTCACATATGGACTAAATACTCTAAAGCGCTTTCAAGCACAGGCGCATTTTCAACCCACCGTGTCATGCAAAACTTAAGTGGCATTTAGGGATCTAATGATCCAATGATGTTAAAGTAGTCCTCCCTACGGGCTGGAGTACCCTTCAAAAGGTGGTACATAGCATGCAGTACACTGTTGACTTTCCACTCTGTTTCTTCCACTCCATGTACAATATGGAGACCGCAACTGCCTATGTTTATAAGGTGTAGGACTATTTTATTCTCACAGGGCTTCTCAACCTTTGGGTAAAATGACCAATTTACATTTGGTTCATCCATGGAGATCTGAACCATGTTTTTCTTTGGTAGATCTTCGGTGCTCTTCTCATAGACCGCTTTAAGGTCCAACGCAGTCGCATGTCCCATAAATTTAGAATCGTAAAACCTCGTCACAACTTTCCTCATCCCATAAACGGAAGTGAAAGTCACACTGCTTTGACTGTTTTTTTTTCTGTTGAGGCTCTCAAAGTGAAGTACATAGTCCTCCTCCCCAGCAGACAGTTTTTTAGACAAGTGCTTGAAATGAGGAGTCAAGCCATGTGTGCACACATAGCTGGACTTTGTTGGCCCGCATGCGAAGGTCTTGGCTACCGCACAGTCTGGGAATGTCGCTGAGAACAGCACACCTAAGAGTAAAAAAATATTGATTTTAAACACTTATTTCTGTTTCTAGCCTGTGTTTTAACGTGTGTGTCACAGAGAGAGAATATGAAATATGAAAACAATAACATTCTTAAAAATAATTATGTTACAGTTTATACTTAGCTAACATTTGCTTGCTAGCACTATATTGACAGGTGTGATTCTGTGGGAGAACTGACAGACATCTAGATAACATTAGCTAACAACATAACAAAAGTGAATTTTGTCTAATAATTATGTAACGTTAAAGTTTATATACCTAACCACAAAGAGACAGAATAATCTAGCTAACTAATTAACGTTAGTAACTAACTAAGTAAGTTATTGTATTCCTTTCTACATGTTACCAGGGGTAGGACCTACCTGCTTTTAACTTGCAGAGTGCCGTCCTGTATGATTCTCCAGCAGCATGGCTCATCACAGCTGCTTCGCCCATGGCGTGAACTTTTATTGACTTGCTGCAGGCTCTGTATTGGGCCACATGGATGCCCCGCGGATCTTTAACAAGCCAGTCTTTGTAAATGTCTTTGAGCCACGAGTCCTGGAATTTACATTTTCCAGGCATAGCTGAAGGTTCGCTTATCGTTAACTTTCTCGCTTGCTTGCCACTGTTTAACCTGCACCATTCGACTTCAATCACTCATGCACGCATGTGACCGTCGCATTCTCGAGGCAGGTGGCGTGTGAAACAAGGATACACAGACAGCGGGAGACACACACGCAGACAGCAGAACGTAGCTTATCACTGACATTAAATTTTAAAAAATAAACTAAAAGAACTTCAATTTCTATTCTTGCACAAAATGTATAAATTCAAGCACTTTCAATGACCCATGTCTATTTTCAAAAACTTTTTCATTCAAACTTTCAAGGATTTCAAGGACCCGTGGGAACCCTTCATACTGCATGAAGTGTGGCTAGATGAAACTTAGATTTTAGTTTAAGTGAATGTGTAGCAAACAGACTAGTGACTACTTATTAGGGCTGACCCCAATTAGTCAACTGGTAGATTGTTTGGTCGTTAGGCTGTTGGTCAACCAAGATTGTTTTAATTTGAGCAGTAACATATATATTGGCGCCCATCTCGGTGAACTAACCCATTGCGGACGCCTAGATTAAAAGGCAATTCATGCTTAATCCAAAAATGTGGTCAGAGGTTCCATATGGAGGGTGTGACGCAACTGCTAAGCCTCCAGAGGCATGCAGAGACCAAATCAAGCTCCATACCGCATCGCCTCCCAAATTTTGAAACAATGCGGAGGACTCTGTATAGCTTCGGATTGATATGATTGGTTGGCGGTAGAAATCACAAACCAACTTCCTTGACAACAGCTCTGTGCTGTTCCGCGAAGCACAAGAAGCCTGAATGCCCTGACTTCTGTGGAGGTCGTATCACCGTAAATGCTGCATTGCCAATGCAGACGTCGGGTTGACCATGCGCCCAGATGCACTTCTCTCTTCAGAATGCGCACTACCCCGCCCTGTTATTTTTATCCCCAGATTCCTACCGCAAACGGAACATTTTCATCTGGATCTTCTCAACTAGCTAACCGCAATCCCAGATGACTACTCCTGGCTAGCGTTTCCATCCCAGAGCAAGCACCAATTAGCTTAAAGCTAGCCCGGCCAGGGCTCCTGTGCTACCACCGAAGTACACTCCTGCGCGACAATATCCGGACCCCTTCTACAGCCGGTACGGGGCATGGAACCCCGCAGATCCCCTAAGGACTGGAATACCGACAATCTGCCCGAGGACTCCTAACAGGCCCCTCAGGCGCGACGCCCGCTGAAGGCCCATTATGCTAACCAGCTAGCTACCTAGAGCTACTTGGAACCCTACTAATTCCACGACTGGTCTATTGACGTCACCACACGATGACGCAAAAACAGACTTACCCCCATCGCGACGTCCCCCAAAGTCTAACTTTCTAGCCCCTGCTATCTGCTTGCTTGCTAACCCGGACAGCTAACTGCTAGCTTGCCTGCCCGGTCTGCTAACCGCTAGCCCTTGCTAACTGCTTGCTTGCTAACCCGGTCTGCTAACTGCTAGCCCCTGCTAACCCGGCCTGCTAACTGCTAGCTTGCCCCGGTCTACTAGTGGCTAGCTTGTTTAGCCCCGGCCTACTAACTGTTAGCATCGGCCTGCTAACTGTCTGAATCACTGTGTCCCCAGCCAGCCCAACCACTCACTTGACCCATATGTTCACTTGGCTACGCATGCCTCTCTCTAATATCAATATGCCTTGTCCATTACTGTCCTGGTTAGTGATTACTGTCTTATTTCACTGTAGAGCCTCTAGCCCTGCTCAATATGCCTTAACCAACCATGTTGTTCCAACTCCTACATATGCGATGACATCACCTGGTTTAAACATCTCTAGAGACTCTCTCTCTTCATTACTCAATGTCTAGGTTTACCTCCAATGTACTCACATCCTACCTTACCTTTGTCTGTACACTATGCCTTGACTCTATGCTATCGTGCCCAGAAACATGCTCTTTTTACTCTCTGTTCTGAACGTGCTACACGGACAGTTCGTATAGTCTTTAGCCGTACCCTTATCCTACTTCTCCTCTGGTGATGTGGAGGTTAATCCAGGTCCTGCAGTGCCTAGCTCCACTCCCACCCCACAGGTGCTCTCATTTGTTGACTTCTGTAAACGTAAAAGCCTTGGTTTCATCATCAAAATCAAATCAAATTTATTTATATAGCACTTCGTACATCAGCTGATATCTCAAAGTGCTGTACAGAAACCCAGCCTAAAACCCCAAACAGCAAGCAATGCAGGTGTAGAAGCACGGTGGCTAGGAAAAACTCCCTAGAAAGGCCAAAACCTAGGAAGAAACCTAGAGAGGAACCAGGCTGTGGGGTGGCCAGTCCTCTTCTGGCATGTTTCATGCATGTTAACATTAGAAGTCTACTCCCTAAGTTTGTTTTACTCACTGCTTTAGCACTCTGCCAACCCAGATGTCTTAGCCGTGTCTGAATCCTGGCTTAGGAAAACCACCAAAAACCCTGAAATATCCATTGCTAACTATAACGTTTTCCGCCAAGATAGAACTGCCAAAGGGGGCGGTGTTGCAATCTACTGCAAAGATAGTAATACAGAACTCTGCAGGCTAAGTCTGTACCCAAATCCAGATAGCTGATGTTCTGAAAGAGCTGCAAAATCTGGACCCCTACAAATCAGCCAGGCTAGACAATCTGGACCCTCTCTAAAATGATCTGCCCGAAATTGTTGCAACCCCTATTACTAGCCTGTTCAACCTCTCTTTCGTGTCGTCTGAGATTCCCAAAGATTGGAAAGCTGTCGCGGTCATCCCCCTCTTCAAAGGGGGTGACACTCTAGACCCGAACTGCTACAGACCTATATATATCCTACCCTGTCTTTCTAAGGTCTTCGAAAGTTAAACAGATTACTGACCATTTCGAAACCCACCATACCTTTTCCGCTATGCAATCTGGTTTCAGAGATGGTCATGAGTGCACCTCAGCCACGCTCAAGGTTCTAAACGACATCATAACCACCATCGATAAGAGACATTACTGTGCAGCTGTATTCATCGACCTGGCCAAGGCTTTCGACTCTGTCAATCACCACATTCTTATTGGCAGACTCGACAGCCTTGGTTTCTCAAATGATTGCCTCGCCTGGTTTACCAACTACTTCTCTGATAGAGTTCAGTGTGTCAAATCGGAGGGACTGTTGTCCGGACCTCTGACAGTCTATGGGTGTGCCACAGGGTTCAATTCAACTCTCTTTTCTGTATACATCAATGTTGCTCTTGCTGCTGGTGGTTCTCTGATCCACCTCTACACAGACGACACCATTCTGTATACCTCTGGCCCTTCGTTGGACACTGTTAACTAACCTCCAGACGAGCTTCAATGCCATACAACTCTCCTTCTGTGGCCTCCAACTGCTCTTAAACGTAGGTAAAACTAAATGCATGCTATTCAATCGATCACTGCCCGCACCTGCTCGCCCGTCCAGCATCACTACTCTGGACGGCTCTGACTTAGAATACGTGGACAACTACAAATACTTAGGTGTCCGGTTAGACTGTAAACTCTCCTTCCAGACTCACATTATTAAATATCTCCAATCCAAAATTAAATCTAGAATCAGCTTCCTTTATCGCAACAAAGCATCCTTCACTCATGCTGCCAAACATACCCTCGTAAAACTGACCATCCTACCGATCCTCGACTTCGGTGATGTCATCTATAAAATAGCCTCCAACACTCTACTCAACAAACTGGATGCAGTCTATCACAGTGCCATCCGTTTTGTCACCAAAGCCCCATACACTACCCACCATTGCGACCTGTACGCTCTCGTTGGTTGGCCCTCGCTTCATACTTGTCGCCAAATCCATTGGCTACAGGTTAAGTCTCTGCTAGGTAAAGCCCCGCCTTGTCTCAGCTCACTGGTCACCATAACAGCACCCACTCGTAGCACGCGCTCTAGCAGGTATATCTCACTGGTCACCCCCAAAGCCAATTCCTCCCAGTTCTCTGCTGCCCATGACTGGAACGAATTCAAAAATCTCTGAAGCTGGAGACTCATCTCCCTCACTAGCTTTAAGCACCAGCACATAGATAGATGGGCTGTTTACAGATGGGCTATCTATCTACCTACCTCATCCCCATACTGGTATTTATTTATTTTGCTCCTTTGCACCCCAGTATCTCTACCTGCACATTCATCTTCTGCCGATCTACCATTTGTTTAATTGCTATATTGTAATTACTTCGCCACCATGGCCTATTTATTTCCTTAGCTTACCTCATTTGCACTCACTGTATATAGACTTTTTGTTTTCTTTTGTTCTACTGTATTATTGACTGTTTGGTTTATTCCATGTGTAACTCGGTTGTTGTATGTGTCGATTTGCTACACTTTACCTTGGCCAGGTCGCAGTTGCAAATGAGAAATTGTTCTCAACTAGCCTACCTGGTTAAATAAAGGTGAAATAACTTTTTTTAATAAAAAAATTGTGTACCTTCATTGTGTGAATTGTTTGTGATTGAATAGAACACATAATAAAACACACTGAGTAATGATAACTTGGCTATATAGACAGAGTACCATAACAGAGTCGATGTAATTGAGGTAGATCTGTAGCAGCCGTGCGGTAGCATGGAGAACAGTCTGACTTGGGAGGCTGGAGGCTGCCAATGTTTAGGGACTTCCTCTGACACCGGTTGGCATAGAAGTCCTGGGTGATGACAGGGACCTCGGCCCTAGTGATTAGAGGTCGACCGATTAATTAGGGCCGACTTCAAGTTTTCATAACAATCGTTAATTGGTATTTTTGATATTTTTTTTACACCTTTATTAAACTGGGCAAGTCAGTTAAGTACACATTCTTATTTTCAATGACGGACTAGGAACGATGGGTTAACTGCCTTGTTCAGGGGCAGAACGACAGATTTTTACCTTGTCAGCTCAGGCATTCGTTTTTGCAACATTCCGGTCACTAGTCCATCACTCTAACGACCTGCCTTACATTGCACTCCTGCGTGGCAGACTGACTACCTGTTACGCGAGGGCAGCAAGAAGCCAAGGTAAGTTGCTAGCTAACATTAAACTTATCTTAACATAATCACTAGTTAACTACACATGGTTGATGATATTGCTAGTTTATCTAGCATGTCCTGCGTTGCATATAATCGATGCGGTGCCTGTTAGTTTCTCATTGAATCACAGCCTACTTGATGATTTAACAAGCGCATATTCAAAAAAGCACTGTCATTGCACCAATATACCTAACCATAAACATCAATGTCTTTCTTTAAAATCAATACACAAGTATATATATTTAAACCTGCATTTAGTTAATATTGCCTGCTAACATGAATTTCTTATAACTAGGGAAATTAAGTCATTTCACTTGCGTTCCGTGCAAGCAGTCAGGGTATATGCAGCAGTTTGGGCCGCATGGCTCATTGCAAACTGTGTGAAGTCCATTTATTCCTAACAAAGGCTGTAGATAATTTGCCAGAATTGTACATAATTATGACATAACATTGAAGGTTGTACAATGTAAACAGCAATATTTAGACTTAGGGATGCCATCCGTTAGATAAATAATTTCACTGAAAGAATAAACGTTTTGTTTTCGAAATTATAGTTTCCGGATTCTACCATTTTAATGACCAAAGGCTCGTATTTGTGTGTTATGTTATAATTAAGTCTATGATTTGATAGAGCAGTCTGACTGAGCGATGGTAGACACCAGCAGGCTCATAAGCATTCATTCAAACAGCACTTTAGTGCGTTTTGCCAGCAGCTCTTCACTGTGCTTCAAGCATTGAGCTGTTTATGACTTCAAGCCTATCAACTCCCGAGATAAGACTGGTGTAACCAATGTGAAATGGCTAGCTAGTTAGCGGGGTGCGCGCTAATAGCATTTTAAACATCACTCGCTCTGAGAATTGGAGTAGTTATTCCCCTTGCTCTGCATGGCCCTCGCTGCTTCGAGGGTGGCTGTGTTCCCGATTCGAGCCCAGGTAGGGCGAGGGACGGAAGATATACTGTTACACTGGCAATACTAAAGTGCCTATAAGAACATCCAATAGTCAAAGGTATATGAAATACAAATCGTAGAGAGAAATAGTCCTATAATTCCTATAATAACTACAACCTAAAACTTCTTACCTGGGAATATTGAAGACTCGTGTTAAAAGGAACCACCAGCTTTCATATGTTCTCATGTTCTGAGCAAGGAACTTAAACGTTAGCTTTCTTACATTGCACATATTGCACTTTTACTTCTCCAACACTGTGTTTTTGCATTATTTAAACCAAATTGAACATGTTTCATTAGTTGAGGCTAAATTGATTTTATTGATGTATTATATTAAGTTAAAATAAGTGTTCATTCAGTATTGTTGTAATTGTCATTATTACAAAAAAAAAAAAAAAATGGCTGATTAATCAGTATGGGCTTTTTTTGGTCCTCCAATAATCGGTATCGGTGTTGAAAAATCATAATCAGTCGACCTCTACTAAAGGTCTTACAACGGCTACGGAGAGCATGATCACAAAGTCGTCCAGAACAGCTGGTGCTCTCATGCATTGTTCAGTGTTGCTTGCCTCGAAGCACGCATAGAAGGCTTTTAGCTAGTCTGGTAGGCCTGCGTCAAAGGGGCATTTCACGGCTGGATTTCCCTTTGCAATCTGTGATAGTTTGCAAGCCCTGCCAGATACGCTTACACACACACACACACACAGGTGTTTGGAGCACACTAGACAGCTAATTAGTACATGCGGCCACTTAGGTCTTCTGTAAACATACAATGTTACAAGGAGATATGGCCGTGTGGGAACACTAACCCTATAAAGGTGGTAGTAATTAAACTTTTTTTTTTTACCTCCTCGCTGATATGAAAGATACGTTACTTATATTTCCAAAACCGTACCACATGCGATGCATTTTAACGTTCAGAGCGAGTGTCAACCTTAACAAAACTCCCTCGACCATAAGATACTATCGTCAATAGGCACATAAGCAGTTAGCGTCTAGGAATGGGTTAGTTTTTAGATACAAATAATGGCTACAATAACCATGTTTCCATAGTTTTTATTTTTTCAGTTTAATTTTATAAATGCAGACAGAATGTTAATTCGGCATTGTGGGAATTTGTCGTAAAATTCATAATGTGGTAGAGTTGAAAATGCGATGGAAACATTTACATTTCCATTTTTTTCCCGGTACATTAAAACTTCAGGGAAAAAGTAAATGTGCGCACTACGTCATCACGCACTGATTTGTATCCGCAACAAGTCCGTTTGGTGGAATCACCACTGGTGGGAACATTCGCATATTTTCTTTTGCGGATGTATTACTTTCGCATGAAAATCGATCCCCAATTGTTTGGAAACCTAGCTATTTTCTGCAGACAGCGCACACGCAATTGAAGAATAATATTTAACATGAGCGCTCTGGTTAAACCTATCGCATGAACTGTTGATAAAAAGCTTAGCTATGTGTCATCGTAGGAATAAACATGGTGCATCGACCTTTACAAAACAAGGAAACGTGACTTACCGTGTTATAGAGCCATTTTCACATAGCTCAAGACGCCATGTCTATGCTACACACGGCTAAACTGAACTATATGTATAACGTTCTAATAGCCTTGTAAAAATAAGCATTCGTTGAAAGGATTCGGACTAGTTAGAATATGGGTTGATGTCAAATTCATGCCGTCCATTCGTAAATGTACGGTCACCGATGCTTGAGCGAGCGTCTCGTCAGCAGCATTAAAAACGTACTTCCGGGTCACGACATTTTAAAATAAAAGTCCCCTCCCCCTCTTATGAAAAATGTTTACTGCATTTACAGTGTAATTGGAGTGCAGTACAACTGCAGTATGCTGCAAATACTGCGTCCAAAATAACATTTTTACTCTAGTAATTTTGCAGTACAACTGCAGTTACAGTGCCATATAACTGCAGTTTTCTGCAATTACTGCATCCAACATACCACAGTCGCCTGCAGTTACTGCACTTTTTCAGAACTGAAATCTTTTTTTGCAAGGGACGTAACAGTAGAAGTGTCATTAAAGACATTAGACATTTGCATTAAATGTGAGTTTTAAAACATGTTTCAAGGTCAAATAAATGCCACAAATACAGTACACTGTATATGAAATACATATTTTTCTAGGTGCTGAAGTAAAAGTGGGGTTGGGATTATTCACTTGGGTTTTTAGAATCTAAATGTGGTGTTATTTCATGGGGGGGGCAGAGGTCTAAATGCCGAGCAACACTTTGTACTCCATTCACTGCACTGTAGACATACAGGTGATCAATTACTGAACAAGCAAAACGATTGAGAGTGTGTCCATAGAATACAAAACAGCCAATTTTTTTTTTTCTTTAAGCCTCTTCCGTCAAGTAAACGGATGAGGTCCAACAAGTCCAGAACAGCAAGGCTTGGTAACAGCACCTACACTGAGGCTGTGAGATCGGTGAACTCAAGTTGAGTCATAATCGTACCACTTAAATTTTGTACTGTCACTAACGCTCTGCTGAATGACTAATTCAGGACTATATCTAATCAATAGATACAGTTGCAGTAGGAAGTTTACATACACTTGAGGTGATGAGACGATGAGGTCATTAGAACTTATTCTTCAACCACTCCACAAATGTCTTGTTCATAACAAACTATAGTTTTGGCAAGTCGGTTTGGACATCTACTTTGTGCATGACACAACAATTGTTTCCAGAAAGATTATTTCACTTATAATTCACTGTATCACAATTCCAATGGGTCAGAAGATTACATACACTAACTTGACTGTGCCTTTAAATAGCTTGGAAAATTTGTGAAAATTACGTCATGGTTTTAGAAGCATCTGATAGGCTAATTGACATAAATTGATTCAATTGGAGGTGTACCTGTGAATGTATTTCAATGCCTACCTTCAAATTCAGTGCCTCTTTGCATGATTTTCATGGGAAAATCAAAAAAAAAAAATTGTAGCCCTCCACAAGTCTGGTTCATCCTTGGGAGCAATTTCCAAATGCCTGAAGGTACCACGTTGATCTGTACAAACAATAGTACGCAAGTATAAACACCATGGGACCATGCAGCCGTCATACTGCTCAGGAAGGAGACGCATTCTGTCTCCTAGAGATGAACGCACTTTGGTGTGAAAAGTGCATATCAATCACAGAACAGCAAAGGACCTTGTGAAGATGCTGGAGGAAACCGGTAGAAAAGTATCCATATCCACAGTAAAATGAGTTCTATATCGACATAACCTGAAAGGCCGCTCAACAAGAAACCACTACACCAGAAGCACCATAAAAAGCCAGACTACGGTTTGCAACTGCACATGGGGACAAAGATCGTACTTTTTGGAGAAATGTCCTCTGGTCTGATGAAACAAAAATAGAACTGTTTGGCCATAATGACAATTGTTATGTTTGGAGGAAAAAGGGGGAGGCTTGCAAGCCAAAGAACACCATCCGAACCGTGAAGCACGGGGGTGGCAGCATCATGTTGTTGGGTTGCTTTGCTGCAGGAGGGACTGGTGCACTTCACAAAATAGATGGCATCATGAGGCAGGACAATTATGTGGTTATATGGAAGCAACATCTCAAACATTAGTCAGGAAGTTAAAGCTTAGTCACAAATGGGTCTTCCCAGGCCAAAATTCACACAACTTATTGTGGGAAGGTGGTGGAAGGCTACCCGAAACGTTTGACCCATGTTAAACAATTTAAAGGCAATGCTACCAAATACTAATTGAGTGTAAAACTTCTGACCTACTGGGAATGTGATGAAAGAAATAAAAGCTGAAATAAGTAATTCTCTCTACTATTATTATTCTGACATTTCACATTATTAAAATAAAGTGGTGATCCTAACTGACCTAAGACAGGGAATTGTACTAGGATTGTGAAAAAACTGAGTTTAAAACGTATTTAGCTAAGGTGTATGTAAACTTCTGACTTCAACTGTAAGTGATCAGTACATGGGGTGTTCATAGATTGGGTGTTAACTGACCGGCATGCCTGTAAAATGACCTACATTATCCTAATGATGATGAGCAGGCTGCAGACTTTACACGTGTAAATCAGCCCAAGGCCAGCCTGAACGTGCCAAAACATGAATTAGGTCAAGCGTTTTGGCTAGACAAATAACATTTATTGGAAGGCAGTATCCTAGTAAGATCATGCTGCTATAATATCACCCCAATTATGCCTGTAGCCTATCAACGGTTATCACATAGGTTAACAGCGCTTTTCTTCAACCCATCCTGGTCGCAATTAATCAAAAGGTTTCCATCTTGGACTGAAATTATTTGCGATGTGGGTTCAGGTTTTTGTGATTGTGTGACCTATTATTGCCTCGTAAAATAGCTAGACTCTGGTGAATAGACTGGACACAATCGATTGTTTTGCCAGTGCAGTGCTATATTTGAACAGTATCGTGTCCAATAGCTCCATTTTAAGCTGTTTGACCACAGTAAAACTCCAACGCTTGCTATGCCCAAGCTTTTAGTTAAAACTGGAAACCCATTGTCACTAAATGTATCCATATCATACACATAGCATTTTACCGCAGACCTTTATTTGGAAGGGAAAAGCAGAAAACCGGAAGTGTTAATGCTGCTGACATGACGCTTATGCTGCCATGAGCTAATGCTGCCTGCATGAAAATTGACAAAAGGTGAAAGGTCACACACCGCATATTTAAAATAAGTGTTATAATTTTTTATAGTGATTTTTAGATGTGGGTGTTGTCAAGTATGCATAATGTTATTCTCAATGACTGTGATGCAAATGTTTATATTTATTTATAAAAAAGTCGTTATAAGCATTGTCTTTACATCACAAATTGTCATGTTCTCTGTTGCCCATGACTGGAACAAACTGCAGAAAGCACTGAAGCTGGAGACTCATATCTCCCTCACTAACTTTAAGCATCAGCTGTCAGAGCAGCTTACAGATCATTGCACCTGTACATAGCCCATCTGTAAATAGCCCATTCAACTACCTCATCCCCATATTGATTTTTTTTTTTTTGCTCCTTTGCACCCCAGTATCTCTACTTGCACATACATCTTCTGCGCATCTATCACTTCAGGGTTTAATTGCTAAATTGTAATTATTTCGTCACTATGACCTATTTATTGCCTTACCTCTCTAATCTTACTACATTTGCACACACTGTATATAGATTTTTCTATTGTGTTATTGACTGTACGTTTCTTTATCCCATGTGTAACTCTGTGTTGTTTTTGTCGCACTACTTTGATTTATCTTTGCCAGGTCGCAGTTCTTGAACATGGAACTTGTTCTCAACTGTCCTGAGAACTGGAAGGAAAGGCGGCCAAAGTAGGAATTGGCTTTGGGGGTGACCAGTGGGCTGAGGTGACCAGTGAAATATACCTGCTGGAGCACGTGCTACGGGTGGGTGACCAGTGAGCTGAGCTGAGATAAGGTGGGGCTTTACCTAGCAAAGACTTATAGATGACCTGGAGCCAGTGGGTTTGGCAATGAATATGAAGCGAGGGCCAGCCAACGAGAGCATACAGGTTGCAGTGGTGGGTTTTATTTTTATTTATTTTGTTTTACCTTTATTTAACCAGGTAGGCAAGTTGAGAACAAGTTCTCATTTACAATTGCGACCTGGCCAAGATAAAGCAAAGCAGTTCGACAGATACAACGACACAGAGTTACACATGGAGTAAAACAAACATACAGTCAATAATACAGTATAAACAAGTCTATATACAATGTGAGCAAATGAGGTGAGAAGGGAGGTAAAGGCAAAAAGGCCATGGTGGCAAAGTAAATACAATATAGCAAGTAAAACACTGGAATGGTAGTTTTGCAATGGAAGAATGTGCAAAGTAGAAATGAAAATAATGGGGTGCAAAGGAGCAAAATAAATTAAATACAGTTGGGAAAGAGGTAGTTGTTTGGGCTAAATTATAGGTGGGCTATGTACAGGTGCAGTAATCTGTGAGCTGCTCTGACAGTTGGTGCTTAAAGCTAGTGAGGGAGATAAGTGTTTCCAGTTTCAGAGATTTTTGTAGTTCGTTCCAGTCATTGGCAGCAGAGAACTGGAAGGAGAGGCGGCCAAAGAAAGAATTGGTTTTGGGGGTGACTAGAGAGATATACCTGCTGGAGCGTGTGCTACAGGTGGGAGATGCTATGGTGACCAGCGAGCTGAGATAAGGGGGACTTTACCTAGCAGGGTCTTGTAGATGACATGGAGCCAGTGGGTTTGGCGACGAGTATGAAGCGAGGGCCAGCCAACGAGAGCGTACAGGTCGCAATGGTGGGTAGTATATGGGGCTTTGGTGACAAAACGGATTGCACTGTGATAGCATGCATCCAATTTGTTGAGTAGGGTATTGGAGGCTATTTTGTAAATGACATTGCCAAAGTCGAGGATTGGTAGGATGGTCAGTTTTACAAGGGTATGTTTGGCAGCATGAGTGAAGGATGCTTTGTTGCGAAATAGGAAGCCAATTCTAGATTTAACTTTGGATTGGAGATGTTTGATATGGGTCTGGAAGGAGAGTTTACAGTCTAACCAGACACCTAAGTATTTGTAGTTGTCCACGTATTCTAAGTCAGAGCCGTTCAGAGTAGTGATGTTGGACAGGCGGGTAGGTGCAGGTAGCGATCGGTTGAAGAGCATGCATTTAGTTTTACTTGTATTTAAGAGCAATTGGAGGCCACGGAAGGAGAGTTGTATGGCATTGAAGCTTGCCTGGAGGGTTGTTAAAAACCTCTTAGGGAGGCTGCGAATTTTCGCAGCTTTTTGTTAAAAATCGCGCAACATTTCAGCGCCCTGCTACTCATGCCAGGAATATAGTATATGATTAGTATGTGTGGATAGAAAACACTCAGACGTTTCTAAAACTGGTTAAATCACGGCTGTGACTATAACAGAACGTGCGTTTCATCGAAAAGTGCAGGAAAATCTGATCACTGAAAATGGGAAAATATATCCATGCGCCACTTCAACCCATTGTTAAAAGTGACCCACATTAAATGGGGCCGAGGTTGCAATACCTACAGCTTCCACACGATGTCAACAGTCTTGTCATTTGTCTCGGATTTGTTTCTTGGTCAAACCGAAACAAGGCAGCCGATTTATTCCGGTCTCCGACAGGATGTTTTGGTTGAGAAATATCCGGACATGATTTCAAGACGTGGAGCTATAGAATATACATCGCCCCGTGATCATTTTGATAGATTATTAACGTTTACTAATACCTAAAGTTGCATTACAAAAGTATTTCGAAGTGTTTTGTGAAAGTTTATCGTCAACTTTTTTTAATTTTTAAAAATGACGTTGTGTTATCAAACTCAGTTTTTTCCTTGATTACACAGTCTTCATAGATCGATATCTAGGCTATATATGGACCGATTTAATCGAAAAAAAGACCCAAATAAATGTTTATGGGACATCTAGGAGTGCCAAGAAAGAAGCTCGTCAAAGGTAATGAATGTTTTATATTTTATTTCTGCGTTTTGGGTAGCGCCGGCTACCGCAAAATCTGTCGTGTTAGGTGACGTTGCAGTATTTTGGGGGTACATGCTATCAGATAATAGCTTCTCATGCTTTCGCCGAAAAGCATTTTACAAATCTGACTTGGTGGATAGATTCACAACGAGTGTAGCTTTAATTCACTACCTTGAATGTGTATTTTAATGAAAGTTTAATGAAATTATGAGTTTTATCAAAAACTATAGGTGGCGCTCTGAAATCCGCTGAGTGATGTTCCTGCATGGGAACAGTATTCTGCGTCATCCTTAAGAAGTTTTAACACAGTGTCCAAAGAAGGGCCGGAAGTATACAGAATGGTGTCGTCTGCGTAGAGGTGGATCAGAGACTCACCAGCAGCAAGAGCGATATACAGCGGTATACAGAGAAGAGAGTCGGTCCAAGAATAGAACCCTGTGGCACCCCCATAGAGACTGCCAGAGGTCCGGACAGCATACCCTCCGATTTGACACACTGAACTCTATCAGAGAAGTAGTTGGTGAACCAGGCGAGGCAATCATTTGAGAAACCAAGGCTGTCGAGTATGCCGATGAGGATGTGGTGATTGACAGAGTCGAAAGCCTTGGCCAGATCAGTGAATACGGCTGCACAGTAATGTTTCTTATCGATGGCGGTTAAGATATCGTTTAGGACCTTGAGCGTGGCTGAGGTGCACGGGTGCAAGGTATGGTGAGATTCGAAATGGTCGGTAATCTGTTTGTTGACTTGGCTTTCGAAGACCTTAGAAAGGCAGGGTAGGATAGATATAGGTCTGTAGCAGTTTGGGTCAAGAGTGTCCCCCCCTTTGAAGAGGGGGATGACTGCAGCTGCTTTCCAATCTTTGGGAATCTCAGACGACACGAAAGAGAGGTTGAACAGGCTAGTAATAGGGGTGGCAACAATTTTGGCAGATAATTTTAGAAAGAAAGGGTCCAGATTGTCTAGCCCGGCTGATTTGTAGAGGTCTAGATTTTGCAGCTCTTTCAGAACATCAGCTGAATGGATTTGGGAGAAGGAGAAATGGGGAAGGCTTGGGCGAGTTGCTGTAGGGGGTGCAGTGCTGTTGACCGGGGTAGGAGTAGCCAGGTGGAAAGCATGGCCAGCCGTAGAAAAATGCTTATTGAAATTCTCAATTATGGTGGATTTATCAGTGGTGACAGTGTTTCCTATCTTCAGTGCAGTGGGTAGCTGGGAGGAGGTGTTCTTATTCTCCATGGACTTTACAGTGTCCCAGAACTTTTTTGAGTTAGTGTTGCAGGAAGCAAATTTCTGCTTGAAAAAGCTAGCCTTGGCATTTCTAACTGCCTGTGTATAATGGTTTCTAGCTTCCCTGAACAGCTGCATATCACAGGGGCTGTTCGATGCTAATGCAGAACGCCATAGGATGTTTTTGTGTTGGTTAAGGGCAGTCAGGTCTGGGGAGAACCAAGGGCTATATCTGTTCCTGGTTCTAAATTTCTTGAATGGGGCATGTTTATTTAAGATGGTTAGGAAGGCATTTTTAAAAAATATCCAGGCATCCTCTACTGACGGGATGAGATCAATATCCTTCCAGGATACCCCGGCCAGGTCGATTAGAAAGGCCTGCTCGCAGAAGTGTTTCAGGGAGCGTTTTACAGTGATGAGTGGAGGTCGTTTGACCGCTGACCCATTACAGATGCAGGCAATGAGGCAGTGATCGCTGAGATCTTGGTTGAAGACAGCAGAGGTGTATTTAGAGGGGAAGTTGGTTAAGATGATATCTATGAGGGTGCCCATGTTTAAGGCTTTGGGGAGGTACCTGGTAGGTTCATTGATAATTTGTGTGAGATTGAGGGCATAGTATATGGGGCTTTGGTGACAAAATGGATGGCACTGTGATAGACTGCATCCAATTTGCTGAGTAGAGTGTCGGAGGTTATTTTGTAAATGACATCGCCGAAGTCAAGGATTGGTAGGTTTTTGAAAGAAAAGCACATTTTTTTGTCCATTGAAATAACATCAAATTAATCCGAAATACAGTGTAGACATTGCTTATGTTGAAAATGACTATTGTAGATGGAAACGCCTGATTTTTAATGGAATATCTACATAGGCGTACAGAGGCTCATTATCAGCAACCATCACTCCTGTGTTCCAGTGGCACGTTGTGTTAGCTAATCCAAGTTTATCCTTTGAAAAGGCTAAATAATCATTAGAAAACCCATTTACAATTAGCTTAGCAAAGCAAAAAACTTGTTCTGATTAAAGAAGCAATAAAACTGGCCTTCTTTAGACTGGTTGAGTATCTGGACCATCAGCATTTGTGGTTTCGATTACAGGCTCAAAAGGTCCAGAAACGAAGTACTTTCTTATGAATGTCTTCAGTCTATTCTTGTTCTGAGAAATGAAGGCTATTCCATGCGAGAAATTGCCTCGAATCTGAAGGTCTCATTCAACGCTGTGTACTGCTCCCTTCACAGAACAGCACAAACTGGCTCTAAGAAAGAGGAGTGGGAGGCCCCGGTGCACAACTGAGCAAGAGGACAAGTACATTTAGTGTCAAGTTTGAGTCCTCAACTGTCCTCAACTGGCAGCTTCATTAAATAGTACCTAAGGATTGTGTTTGTCTTGGAATAGAAACACCATAATATTAATCAAATTAATTCACCTAATTTCTTCAAATCAATCCCATATATGTTCTAGTACAGCCAATATTAAAAACAGTCAAATTCTTCTCAAAGATGCCCTCTGGTGGTCAAACTAGCACTAACTAGCATTCATGGCAACAATGGCCGACACTCAAATACATGCCATAGAATTCTGTGGCAGCCCGCAAGCTGTCCTGCATTACGACTACTTTTAAAGAAAGAACCACTGTATGTGATGGGGGTCTATGGTCAGTCTGTTATATATGGTGTAATTCTGTCTTATTTGGTGTCCTTTGTGAATTTAAGTATGCTCCTTCTAATTCTCTCTCCCTCTTTCCCCTCCCCTCCCGGAGGACCTGAGCCCTAGGATCATGCCTCAGGACTACCTGGCCTGATGACTCCTGGCTATCCCCAGTCCACCTGATCATGCTACTGCTCCAGTTTCAAATGTTCTGCCTGTGGCTGTAACAGGATTATATTGGTGATTCCCCTTGTCACTTTATTGTTAAGCCAATGGGTTTTTATTTTTGTCTTGCCTTCACCTACTCAACATGGCATCTTATTGGCTGGTTTGCATAGCTTGCTTACGAGGGAGGATGTTTCAGTTAGTGCTTGTTCACTGGGACGATTCTAAGTCAAAAGTGATTTTTATACACCCAAGTGATGATTTAAATGTACAATTTATATACATTTGTTTGTAAATGTTATTAAAACACCACACCTAAGATGTAACGTTTTTTGGTGCATATTTGTTGTGCATTTTGTTGCAGAACATTCCAGCTAATACTAGCTAGCAACTAACTGTGTCTGGTGGGGGGGTTTGTGTATTTTGTACAGTGCGTGAGTGCAGAGTTGGATGGTGAGCCGTGCATTGCATGACGTGCAATTTTGTGCTGTTTCTATCAGAATAAATCTCCATGACTGGTGCTACAAGTTGGAGTTCGTGTCGATGATTGATTGTACACAACGCAAGAAGATTACTGTTACACGGCTATGGAACCCTGACCTGTTCACAGGACGTGCTACCTTGTCCCGGACCTGCTGTTTTCGACTCTCTCTACCGCACCTGCTGTCTCGACCTCTGAATGCTCAGCTATGAAAAGCCAACTGACATTTACTCCTGAGGTACTGACCTGCACCCTATACAACCACTGTGATTCTTACTTGACGCTACTGGTCATCTATGAATGTTTGAACATCTGCCACCCGGCAGAAGAAAAGAAAATGGCCACCCCTCAGAGCCTGGATCATCTTTAGGTTTCTTCCTAGGTTCCTGCCTTTCTAGGGAGTTTTTCCAAGCTCCCGTGCTTCTACATCTGCATTGCTTGCGGTTTGGGGTTTTAGGTGCTGATCTGCTGATGTAAAAAGGGCTTTATAAATACATTTGATTGATTGATTGATTGATTGATTTAAGTGTCCCTATGTTGCAAGAGACCTTACCATTGAAAAGGCAGTGAAGTCGAAGGATTTCTATATCAAGGAAGTGTCACGCCCTGGTCGAAGTATTTTGTGTTTATCTTTATTTATTTGGTCAGGCCAGGGTGTGGCATGGGTTTTTTATATGTGGTGTGTATGTATTGGGATTGTAGCTAGTGGGGTGTTCTAGTTAATTCTATGGCTGTCTGAAGTGGTTCTCAATCAGAGGCAGGTGTTTATCGTTGTCTCTGATTGGGAACCATATTTAGGCAGCCATATTCTTTGAGTTTGTCGTGGGTGATTGTCCTTAGTGTCCTTGTTCCTGTTTTTGTTAGTTTACACAAGTATAGGCTGTTTCGGTTTTCGTTTGTTACGTTTATTGTTTGTAGTGTTTGTATTTAGATTCGTGTTACGTTTGTTCATTAAACATGGATCGCAATCTACACGCTGCATTTTGGTCCGACTCTCCTTCACACCTAGAAAACCGTTACAGGAAGGAGGGTCTTATCGCCTCTGTGATGACCATCCTTACTGGCACCAGGCCCAAGGTCAGCTCCACATCACTGGAAGGGACACCTGCTTTTTCATTGTGTGGACCACCAAAGCCTCCATCACCATCCAGCTTGAAGACTTCTGACAGACTCATTTAGCTCCTCCTGTCAGTACCTGTTTTCAGGAAACCCAATGATCAAAACATATTCCACACACACGGCTCCCATAAGCAGCCAACTAAAGTAATGTAGTTACCTTTATCATGGGCGCACTGGAATTTCTATCTTTGATGTTCAGATTATTTCTTACCCCATGTCTTACGAAAGCCCCCTGCCTGTACTTGACATTGTTGAAAAGCAAGTTAACAATGAATAAAGACCATACAAACAGTAGGCTCCTAGAATAGATTATATTACATTCAAGTTTTGCTCAGCCCAGCCAAATGAACTAATGTACACTAAACAGAAATATAAATGTAACATGTAAAGTGTTTGTCCCATGTTTCATGAGCTGAAATAAAAGATCCCATTTCTTTTCCATATGCACAAAAAGCTTATTTCTCTCCAATTTTGTGTACAAATGTGTTTACATCCCTGTTGGTGAGGATTTCTTCTTTGCCAAGATAGTCCATCCACCTGACAGGTGTGGCATATCAAGAAGCTGATTAATTTTAAGCAGCAGGATCATTACTCAAGTGCAACTTGTGCCGGGGACAATAAAAAGGCCACTCTAAAATGTGAAGTTATGTCACACAATGCCACATATGTCTCAAGTTTTCAGGGAGCGTGCAATTTGCATGCTGACTGCAGGAATGTCCACCAGAGCTGTTGCCAGAGAATTGAATGTTAATTTCTCTACTATAACCTGCCTCCAACGTGGAGTATTTCTGTCTGTAATGAAGCACTTTTGTGGAGAAAAACTCAGTCCAATTGGCTGGCCCTGGCTCCCCAGTGGGTGGGCTGATGCCCTCCCAGGCCCACCCATGGCTGCATCCCTGCCCAGTCATGTGAAATCCATAGATTAGGGCCTAATGAATTTCAATTGACTGATTTCCTTTTATGAACTGTAAAGCAGTAAAATCGTTGAAATTGTTGCATTTATATTCTTGATCAGTATAGTTAACGTAAGTTCAATCACAAAGGCTGGTCTAAGTGCATCTCACAGTTTCATTCAGTAGTATAACACAATTCACATTGCATTTTTATCATGGCCACAGTGGGAATGTACATCTGTGATGTTTAAATTATGTCCATTTTTGTATTATTGATTTTTAAAACATACAATCTACCTGCAGTGAAGCCACTCAACATTTACATTACATTCAATCATCTAGCAAACACTCCCATCCAAAGTGACCCAAAGGAGCAACCAGGGTCAAGCGGCCCGCCTAAGGGCACATCGACAGATCTCTCACCAAGTCGAATCAGGGACCCACACCAGCGACCTCATTGAGGGGGGCGTTGATCATGCACTGATCTCGTGGGATGTGCCTGATGTTCCGCATGTGGTAGCAGTTGATGTTACTCTTGTTGTTTTGCTTCCCTTTTTTTTGGCCACAGCCTTTTGTTACGCTAGTGTTTCAGCATTGGATGTTCCCTGTACTGGAGTTACTTTTTAGGGTGAAAAAAGACCTGTTTAGTAAATGATACAAAATAAACCACTGCCTCTGGTCTGTTCAATATATGCCTCCCACCTGTGTTAGGGTGCTTCGGACAAACTGAATTGTTTTTTTGCGTTATTTCTTACATTATTAGCCCAGATGTTTTTTGGTGCTATTACATACAGCCAGAAATAACTTTTGGATATCAGAGCGGCTGTAACTCACCAGCATTATGACCAGGAATACAATTTTCCCGAATTGGATTCTTTGTTCGTGCCCCCCAGGGCAATTTAACTTATTTCAGAGGCTGCTCCAAAACACTTCCGGCGGAGAAGGACTTCTAGTCTGACTCAATAGGCATGCACACCATCCACCACTTCCGAGTATATTACTCGTTCAGTCTCTGGATAATAAAGTAGACAAGCTCTGGGCGAGGATCTCCTTCCAGAGAGACATCAGGGTTTGTAACATACTCTGTTTCACGGAAACATGGCTCTCTAGGGATATATTGTCCCAGTCCATACAGCCAGCTGAGTTCTCAGCACATCGTGCAGACAGGAATAAAGAACTCTCTGGGAAGAAGAAAGGCGGGGGTGTATGTTTCATGATGAACTACTCATGGTGTGATTAACATTAAGAAATTCAAGTCCTTTTGTTCACCCGACCTAGAATACCTCAATCAAATGCTGAGCATATTACCTCCCAAGATAATTGTCTTTCGGTTATAGTCACAGCAGTGTACACTCCCCCTCAAGCCGATACCACAAAGGCCCTCAATGAACTACGCTGGACTTTTTGCAAACAACATATCCTGAGGCCACATTTATTGTAACTGGGGATTTTAACAAAGAAAATTTGAGGAAAGCGCTACCGAAGTTCTAACAACACATTGACTTCAGTACATGCTCAGGAAAAACATTGTACCACTGCTACTCAACTTTTCGAAAAACCTCCCCCGCCCTCCCGTCCGCATATCTGATCACGACTCCTTTTTGCTTCTCCGTTCCTATAGGCAAAAACTCAGACAGGAAGTACCCGTGCTAAGATCTACTCAAAACCGGTCTGACCAATGGACATCCATGCTTCAAGATTGTTTTGATCAGGTGAACCGGGATATGTTCCAGGTGGCCTCTGAGAATAACAGATGAATACGGTGACTGAGTTCATCAGGAAGTGTATAGAAGATATTGTACCCATTGTGACTTAAAACCTACCCAAACCAGAAACCGTGGATAGATGGCAGCATTCGTACAAAACTGAAAGAGCGAACCACCGCATTTAACCATAGCAAGGTAACTGGGAATATGGCCGAATACAAATAATCCCCCCTTAAGGCAATCAAACAGGCAAAACATCAAAGTGGAGTCTCAATTTAACGGCTCAGACACAATACTTATGTGGCAGGGTCTACAGACAATCACCAACTACAAAAGAAAAAACAGCCACGTCGCGGACACCGACTTCTTGCATCGGGACAAGCTAAACACATTCTTTGCCCGCTTTGAGGATAACGCAGTGCCACCGACGAGACCAGCTACTACCAAGGACTGTGTGCTCTCCTTCTTCGTGGCCAACATAAGTAAGACATTTTAATTTAAAAAAACATGTATTTCACCATTATTTAACCAGGTAGGCCAGTTGAGAACACGTTCTCATTTAGAACTGCGACCTGGCCAATTTAGAGCAAAGCAGTGCGACACAAACACATGGGATAAACAAACGTACAGTCAATAACACAATAGAAAAGTCTATATACAGTGTGTGCAAATGTAGTAAGATTTGGGAGGTAAGGCAATAAATAGGCCATAGTGGCAAAATAAATACAATTTAGCAATTAAACACTTGAGTGATAGACGTGCAGACAATGAATGTGCAAGTAGAGAGAGATACTCGGGTGAAGGAGCAACAAAATAAAAAATAACAATATGGGGATGAGGTAGTTGGGTGGGCTATGAAAAGGTGCAATGATCGGTAAGCTGCTCTGACAGCTGATGCTTAAAGTTAGTGAGGGAGATAAGTCTCCAGCTTCAGTGAATTTTGCAATTTGTTTCAGACATTGGCAGCAGAGAACTGTAAGGAAAGGCGGCCAAAGGAGGAGTTGGCTTTGGGGGTATACAGTTGAAGTCGGAAGTTTACATACATTTAGGTTGGAGTCATTAAAACTCGTTTTTCAACCAGTCAACAAATTTCTTGTTAACAAACTATAGTTTTGGCAAGTTGGTTTAGACATCTACTTTGTGCATGACACAAGTCATTTTTCCAACAATTGTTTACAGAGATTAATTCACTTATAATTTTATAATTCACTGTATCACAATTCCAGTGGGTTAGAAGTTTACATACACTAAGTTGACTGTGCCTTTAAACAGCTTGGAAAATTCCATAAAATTATGTCATGGCTTTAGAAGCTTCTGATAGGCTAATTGACGTCACTTGAGTCAATTGGAGATGTACCTCTGGATGTATTGCAAGGCCTACCTTCAAACTCAGTGCGTCTTTGCATGACACCATGGGAAAATCAAAAGAAATCAGCCAAGACCTCAGATTTTTTTTTTTGATGCCTGAAAGTACCACGTTCATCTGTACAAACAATAGTACGCAAGTATAAACACCATGGGACCACACAGTCTTCATACCGCTCAGGAAGGCGACGCATTCTGTCTCCTAGAGATGAACGTACTTTGGTGTGAAAAATGCAGATCAGGCCCAGAACAGCAGCAAAGGACCCTGTGAAAATGCTGGAAGAAACAGGTAGAAAAGTATCTATATCCACAGTAAAACGAGTCCTATATCAACATAACCTGAAGGACCGCTCAGCAAGGAAGAAGCCACTGCTCCAAAACCACCATAAAAATGCCAGACTACGGTTTGCAACTGCACATCGGGATAAAGAACGTACTTTTTGGAGAAATGTCCTCTGGTCTGATGAAACAAAAATAGAACTGTTTGGCCATAATGACCATTGTTATGTTTGGAGGAAAAGGGGGAGGCTTGCAAGCCAAAGAACATCATCCCAACTGTGAAATCATGTTGTGGGGGTGCTTTGCTGCAGGAGGGACTGGTGCACTTCACAAAATAGATGTCATCATGAGGCAGAAAAATGATGTGGATATATTGAAGCAACATCTCAAGATATCAGTCAGGAAGTTAAAGCTTGGTCGCAGATAGGTCTTCCAAATGGACAATGACCCCAAGCATACTTCCAAAGTTGTAGCATAATGGCATAAGGAAAACAAAGTCAATTGGAGTGGCCATCAAAGTCCTGGCCTCAATCCTATAGAAAATGTGTTGGCAGAACTGAAAAAGCGTGTTCGAGCAAGGAGGTCTACAAACCTGCCTCAGTTACACCAGCTCTGTCAGGAGGAATGGGCCAAAATTCACCCAACTTATTGTGAATGCTTATGGAAGGATACCTGAAATGTTTGACCCAAGTTAAACAATTTAAAAGGCAATGCTACCAAATACTAATTGAAACTTCTGACTCACTGGGAATGTGATGAAAGAAATAAAATCTGAAATAAATCATTCTCTCTACTATTATTCTGACATTTCACATTCTTAAAATAAAGTGGTAATCCTAACTGGCCTAAGAGAGGGAATTTTTACTCTGATTAAATGTCAGGAATTGTGAAAAACTGAGTTTAAATGTATTTGCCTAAGGTGTATGTAAACTTCCGACTTCAACTGTACATCTTGTTTTTGCCCTCTCAAGGGACGCCATTTTCCAACTCTTTCCCAGAGCTCAATCACAGTGCGACATTAGCTAAGCGACCTGTTTGACTTCTTTGTTAAGGTTTAACGGCTGTTGGTATCTAATAAATGTTGCATTACCGCCATAACTAGACTGGAGTATAACTCCCTTATACTTTGCTATAACTGCATGACATCAAAACACAGACCTTATATGAAGTAGTTCAAAAAATTCCCAATGGAAAAATGAATTGTGAAAAAATGATTCGAACCATCTCCGGGTTTTACTGCTAGGTTTTCTGGGTATTATGACTAATGCTGTGTTCAAAGTCGGAAATCCCCGACTGGAGAAAATCGATTTGAACGGTCATTCAACTCAGAATTCCAGCTAAGGCCTCTTTCTAGAGTTCTGACATGCCATGTTCAAAAACACTGGGTACTCAGAAAAATGATGACATCAGTGATCACCAGGTCAGAAAGTCAGCGCTCTAAAAAGAAGCCAGAGTTCCCGAGTTAGAATTCTGAGTTGGATGACCCTTCAAATAGATTTTTCCCAGTAGGATCACGCGGCATCAATAAAGACACGCCAGGTGCCCAAATTGATGAAGTATGTTGCACAGCGAGAGTGGAGAAAAACTGATTTGTTTCAGTCAGTGGTCCTGATGAGCCCTTCCCAGCTAGCTAGTTTAAAGATGTGCCAAGAAACGTGTCTGCCGAAGTTGGGGCTTAGGCACGTGTTCAGAAATAATTGCGTTTTTAATCAGAGTAATGAATATGATTTTTCACAAAATGTAGACGTTAATGCCGTAGTTGTACATTTCCGGTGTTTATCACTACATTAAATGTGCTTTAGCCGTCACCCTGGCCTGATATGGGGGGTCAGAGGTGCCAGGACAACAACCTCTCTCTCAACATGATCAAGAAAAAGGGGATGATTGTGGACTACAGGAAAAGGAGGACCAAGCACACCCCCATTCTCACTGATGGGGCTGTAGTGGAACAAGTTGAGAGCTTCAAGTTCCTTGGTGTCCACATCACCAACAAACTAACATGGTCCAAATACACCAAGACAGTCATGAAGAGTGCACGACAAAGCCTATTGCCCCTCAGGTGACTGAAAAGATTTGGCATGGGTCCTCAGATCCTCAAAAGGTTCTACAGTTTTTTTTCACCTTTATTTAACCAGGTAGGCTAGTTGAGAACAAGTTCTCATTTGCAACTGCGACCTGGCCAAGATAAAGCATAGCAGTGTGAACAGACAACACAGAGTTAAACATGGAGTAGACAATTAACAAGTCAATAACACAGTAGAAAAAAAAGAGAGTCTATATACATTCTGTGCAAAAGGCATGAGGAGGTAGGCGAATAATTACAATTTTGCAGATTAACACTGGAGTGATAAATAATCAGATGGTCATGTACAGGTATAGATATTGGTGTGCAAAAGAGCAGAAAAGTAAATAAATATAAACAGTATGGGGATGAGGTAGGTACAATTGGTTGGGCTATTTACCGATAGACTATGTACAGCTGCAGCGATCGGTTAGCTGCTCAGATAGCAGATGTTTGAAGTTGGTGAGGGAGATAAGTCTCCAACTTCAGCGATTTTTGCAATTCGTTCCAGTCACAGGCAGCAGAGAACTGGAACGAAAGGTGACCAAATGAGGTGTTGGCTTTAGGGATGATCAGTGAGATACACCTGCTGGAGCGCGTGCTACGGGTGGGTGTTGCCATCGTGACCAGTGAACTGAGATAAGGTGGAGCTTTACCTAGCATGGACTTGTAGATGACATTGCAACATTGAGAGCATCCGGTCTGGTTACATCATTGCCTGGTATGGCAACTGCTCAGCCTCCGACCGCAAGGCACTGCATTTTTTTCCTTAATATTTTATTTGTATTTTTTCGATAATTTCTTAAAGTATTGTTGGTTAAGGACTTGTACGTAAGCATTTCACTGTATGGTCTACTACACCTGTTGTATTCGGCGCACGTGACAAATAACATTTGATTTGCCAGCATAAACTAGCTTGCTGGGAAGGGCCATTGAGCTTTAAAAGAACATGAAAGGGCTCATCAGGGCGACTGACTGAACCAAATCCAATCTTCTCCACGACATATGTCATCAATTTAGGTAACATCTATTGCCGCGTTCACGTGACATTCGGAACTAGCAAACTCTAACATGTTCGACTTGCTAACTGGTATAGCGATACACGTGTCGCGTTCAACCTGTTATCAAGTGAGAAATGTCCGAGGTTCCGACTAGTACGTGGACGCGGCATAAGACTCTATGGCTGTATAGCCAGAGATACTGGATCTAATAACGAGATGCTCAGGTCTCAGCCCTAACAATTGAAATCGATGTCCACCGCGTGGAACGGCGTGTTTCTATGCTTTCTTTTGATTGGTGGATACATATCTTTATTTTAATACAATTTGAATATTCGATGAGGGGTGTTGACGTCAAACGGCCTGAATTCAATGGAGAGTGAAACGCTATGCTAGCCTCATAAATATAAATGATTTCACCAGGGACAAATTAAATCACATTTTATTTGTGACATGCACCAGCAGGTAACCAAGTGGTTAGAGGGTTGGGCCAGTTACCAAAAGGTTGCTAGATCGAAATCCAGAGCTGACAAGGTAAATATCTGTCGTTCTGCCCCCGAACAAGGCAGTTGACCAGCTGTTCCTATGTCGTCATTGTAAATAAGAATTTGTTCTTAACTGGCTTGCCTAGTTAAATAAAGGTTAAATAAAAAAGTGAAATAAAATGAAATGCTTACTTACCAGCCCTTAACCAACTGATAAAGTAGTTTTTTTCCACACAGTTGCCAGGATACCACACTTGTACTGCTTAGGTTATTAGGAGTGGACTGACAACTTTTATTTGATCAATATAGAATTTCATTTTTATCTCCCTAAATTCGACACTCATTGCCCCCACATACAAAAACGCCTCACCTGCTTAATAATTAATGAGTTGCTTAACGTGGACATGTTTTGGGCGGAGTAAACCCTCTCGCTTCGACTCTTCCTCTCTGCTATAGCCTCTCCCGTTTCAGAAGTCATCATGGCGCTCACTTCCTCAGTCAAAGGTAAGAGTCGTCTAAAATAACATTGCCAAGCTATTATTTCAAATCAACACAGTTTGCAAAGCAGTTGACGGCCATGTCAATTATTTTATTATGTGTAAAGCCTGAAATGTCTCACGTTTACTTGAGCTTCCTCACTGTCAATGTAGCTTGTTATGCTAATGATACTTAGCTAGCTAACGTTAGCTGGCTAGTAACATTACTCCTTTAATCTTCACTTGCAGTCGCCCCAAAAAAGTCACGTTACCTAGCTAGCTATACATCCAATTATCTAACGGGGAATTGCACTACAGTAACGTTATTTATTGAATGTGTTGGTGAAAATATTTCGCCAACGTTAACTAGCTATTAACTATAGCGTGCTAGTAACGTTAGCGCGTTTGTTCTATCAGGATGTAATACACAATTGGTATATACACAGGCTGAAACTAATGCTTCCAAAATCGTGTACATTTTTCTTACAAGCCAGAATGTTGAATAAAATTACATTTAAACGTACTCTACCGCTTGTACGTGTCCTATAGCTGCTCGAAATTTGAGACAAAATATCCACAGGAAAGTATTTTTTTACCTGACTTTTTAGAGAGCCGGTAGGTACAGTGGGGAGAACAAGTATTTGGCACACTGCCGATTTTGCAGATTTCCTACATGTACATCAGAAACCTTTGTTTGCAATTACAGAGATCATACGTTTCCTGTAGTTCTTGACCAGGTTTGCACACACTGCAGCAGGGATTTTGGTCCACTCCTACATACAGACCTTCTCCAGATCCTTCAGGTTTTGGGGCTGTCGCTGGGCAATACGAACTTTCAGCTCCCTCCAAAGATTAGGCTAAGATTTGGCTAGGCCACTCCAGTACCTTGAAATGCTTCTTCTGAAGCCACTCTTTAGTTGCCCTGGCTGTGTGTTTTGGGTCGTTCTCATGCTGGAAGACCCAGCCACGACCCATCTTCAATGCTCTTACTGAGGGAAGGAGGTTGTTGGCCAAGATCTCACGATACATGGCCCCATCCATCCTCCCCTCAATACGGTGCAGTCGTCCAGTCCCCTTTGCAGAAAAGCATACCCAAAGAATGATGTTTCCACCTCCATGCTTCACGGTTGGGATGGTGTTCTTGGGGTTGTACTCATCCTTTCTCCAAACACGGCGAGTGGAGTTTAGACCAAAAAGCTCTATTTTTGTCTCAGACCACATGACCTTCTCTCATTCCTCCTCATCCAGATGGTCATTGGCAAACTTCAGACGGGCCTGGACATGTGCTGGCTTGAGCTGGGGGACCTTGCGTGCGCTGCAGGATTTTAATCCATGATGGCGTAGTGTTACTGATGGTTTTCTTTGAGATTGTGGTCCCAGCTCTCTTCAGGTCATTGACCAGATCCTGCCGTGTAGTTCTGGGCTGAACCCTCACCTTCCTCATGATCATTGATGCCCCACGGGGTGAGATCTTGCTTGGAGCCCCAGACCGAGGGTGATTGACCATCTTGAACTTCTTCCATTTTCTAATAATTGAGCCAACAGTTGTTGCCTTCTCACCAAGCTGCTTGCCTATTGTCCTGTAGCCTATCACAGCCTTGTGCAGGTCTACAATTTTATCCCTGATGTCCTTACACAGCTCTCTGGTCTTGGCCATTGTGGAGAGGTTGGAGTCTGTTTGAGTGTGTGGACAGGTGTCTTTTATACAGGTAACAAGTTCAAACAGGTGCAGTTAATACAGGTAATGAGTGGAGAACAGGAGGGCTTCTTAAAGAAAAACTAACAGGTCTGTGAGAGCTGGAATTCTTACCGGTTGGTAGGTGATCAAATACTTATGTCATGCAATAAAATGCAAATTAATTACTTAAAAATAATACAATGTGATTTTCTGGATTTTTGTTTTAGATTCCGTCTCTCACAGTTGAAGTGTACCTATGATAAAAATGATAGACCTCTACATGCTTTGTAAGTAGGAAACACTGACGATTTTGTAGGTTATCAAATACTTGTTCTCACCACTGTATATGGTTCAGCACCGATTATAACGTTAAAGTGAGTTTTGTATTGGATATTCGGTTTCCTCTCGTCAATAGCAATTGAACCAAGCATGACAATGGACAAGTTCATTTTGCATGGCCCTGTGTCAAAGGTGGGCGGATTTTGATCATTTTAGACCATTCCATTGGTCCTTAAAGGAAATGTTCACCCATTTTCAATGTTGTATTGTTTTTGTGCATCTCTGAGTGATGTTCTATCGATTTTCCCTGGGTTATTTCGTGCTTGCATGTGTATCTGAGGTATTGCCGTTCAAGCAGTCAGATCCGTCCGGTATGGGTTAGTACTGTGATAAAGTCGCTCTCAGTAAACTGGAAGATAATAGAAATATGACTTTTAGATTGTGAAAACGTCTTATCATTTATGTCAGATTTCAATACTGGCCGATGTGATAACTCGGGAGAATGTATTTTCTCGAATGAGCCATTGATCATATTTTTGCGATATTCCTACCTTGAGAATTCTTTTATTTAATGGAGGTTCTATCACATTTTTCCTTTTTGTCTGCCTCTAGGCCAGAGTGCATTGCATAGTGCCATTGCCAGATATATATTATAGAAAGGAGATAGGAATCGAATGAATGAAGGAATGTATAATGCAGCACCCAGCAGACTGTCGACAAATCATGTTTACGTTATCGTGCTGCTCACGCGGTTGCTAAGCTAATCGTCACACAATCCTTTCTCAAAGTCATTAGCTGCGCTCGAATACTCATACTATTTGTGACGTGAATTGAATGTATATTGTATGCTTATTGGTTATAGTATGGATATAGTTAGTATGTCAAAAGTTCCCGGATGTCGTACTAAATTTGCCAAAATATGAAGTATACAGAGGACACTGTCTACTTTAGGGCTCATAATGCAATTCTTCAGGAAATGGGCATGGCTACACATCGTTTTCAGATTTGAAGAAAATTGCGGAAAGTTTGCAGCCGAAGTACAACGAGATCGGATACAAATTCATAGCGTTAACTAACGCATGGTGTCTCCGGGAGAAAACCTTGCGTAAAATACTGAGGTAGCCATTTTTCCAATCATTTTTTATGAGAAACCAACTGCCTCCACGGATATATTATCGAATACATATGTTAAAAACACCTTGAGGATGGATCCTAAACAACGTTTGCCGTGTTTGTGTCGATATTATGGAGCAAATTTTGAAAAAAGTTTGGCGTTATAGTTTAAGTATTTTCGGTCGATTTCTCAGCCAAGCAGGATATTCTTTTTGGAAAAAAGGAACATTTGCTATCTAACTGGGAGTCTCCTGAGTGAAAGCATCTGAAGTTCTTCAAAGGTAAATTATTTAATTTGGTTGCTTTTCTTATTTTTGTGAAAATGTTGCCTGCTGCCAGCACAGCCTAGCATAGCATTATGCCATGCTAAACTTACACAAATGCTTGTAAAATTGGCTGTAACGCATATTTTGAAAATCTGAGATGAGTGTTGTTAACAAAAAGCTAAGCTTGTGTTTGAATATATTTATTTCATTTCATTTGTGATTTTCATGAATAGGAAACGTTGCGTTATGGTAACGCGCTTGAGGCTATGATTACGCTCCCGGATACGGGATTGCTCGTCGCTAGAGGTTAACTTCTCTTGCAGTCTGTGCAAGCAGAGTCAGGGTATATGCAGCAGTTTGGGCTGCCTGGCTCGTTGCGAATTGTGTGAAGACCATTTCTTCCTAACAAAGACCCAAATTAATTTGCCAGAATTGTACATAATTATGACATTGAAGGTTGTGCAATGTAACAGCAATATTCAGACTTAGGGATGCCACCCGTTCGATAAAATACGTAACGGTTCCGTATTTCACTGAAAAAATAAACGTTTTGTTTTCGAAATGGTCGTTTCCGGATTTGACCATATTAATGACATAAAGCTCGTATTTGTGTGTGTTATTATATTATAATTAAGTCTATGATTTGATAGAGCAGTCTGACAGAGCGGTGGTAGGCAGCAGCAGGCTCGTAAGCATTCATTCAAACAGCACTTTCCAGCATTTGCCAGCAGCTCTTCGCTGTGCTTCAAGCATTGTGCTGTTTATGACTTCAAGCCTATCAACTCCCGAGATTAGGCTGGCAATACTATAGTGCCTATAAGAACACCCAATCGTCAAAGGTATATGAAATACAAATGGTATAGACAGAAATAGTCCTATAATTCCTATAATACCTTCAATCTAAAACTTCTTGACTGGGAAGACTCATGTTAAAAGGAACCACCAGCTTTCATATGTTCTCATGTTCTGAGCAAGGAACTTAAATGTTAGCTTTTTTACATGGCAAATATTGCACTTTTACTTTCTTCTCCAACACTGTGGTCAAACATTGCACAACCTTCAATGTTATGTCATAATTACGTACAATTCTGGCAAATTAATTAGGGTCTTTGTTAGGAAGCAATGGTCTTCAAACAGTTTGCAACAAGCCAGGCGGCCCAAACTGCTGCATATACCCTGACTCTGCTTGCACAGAGCGCAAGAGAATTGACCATTTCTCTAGTTAAAAGAAATTAATGTTAGCAGGCAATATTAACTAAATATGCAGATTTTAAAATATGTGTGTGTTGATTTTAAGAAATGCATTGATGTTTATGGTTAGGTACACATTGTTGCAACGACAGTGCTTTTTCCGCGAATGCACTTGTTAAGATTGATTGTTTTTTATAAGATCGGTTTAATGCTAGCTAGCACCTTACCTTGGCTCCTTGCTGCACTCGCATAACAGATACTTGTGGGGTGCAATGTAATAGGCCATATTCGGTGTCCAAAAATACTGAGTGTTATGAAAACTTGAAATCGGCCCTAATTAATCGGCCATTCTGATTTAATCGGTCAACCTCTAGTATTGTGTGTACGCCATTGACAAAAAATCTAGATGTAATCCTTTTTCAATTCAGGCTGTAACACAACAAAATGTGGGAAAATTAAAGGGGTGTGAACTTACCGACGGGCATTGTAATAATAAAGCAATTCTCAGAGCTTTGAGAACTATATAATGAAAAGCGGTATACAAATTAAATGTGTTATTATATACATCTAGTCTTTTGTATGATTAGCTAACTCCACACTAGCAACGGTGTTTATACTGTATGCCTAATCTTTCGAAAACATTTGACATGAGGCTTGTGATGATAAGCAGAACACGTTACCTCCCTTTACTAAATAGGAGCATATTTGAGTTCCCTTCCTTGTGTCCATCATTTCTTTTTACTCATGATCTTATGTGGTTGATTTACTGGTGACGGTACGCATGTTGATTTTTCAGTATGCATGCAAGTCTTAACTGTTATTCAATTATTTGAGGCTTGTCATGCCTAGAAGGAAGAAATTAGTTGCCTTACACAGATGCACAATGGACAGTTATGTTGGCAACAAGATGCTTGCATTTTTCTAATACTAATGTGGTGAAATTACGACCATTGTTTTCAAACAGTAGCCACCTAGTCTCGGAAATCCCAGGCCTTGGTGCAGAGCATTCGTACATTTTGGGGGGCAACCCGTCTGTCTAGAGAGACTCGTAGGCACCTGTTTATCTAAATCTCAACACGTTCCTAGTGCTAGTAGGCTGGTTAAGTCACAAACATTGGGACCACTTTGCTGTCCCCTACGGAGGCCTTCCTGACCACTTGTGATTTAGCTTTCATTCTAGCCTTGGTTCAAAGGGCCAGGGACCAAGTTGAACAGAACACACAGGCCTACATGACATTCCCCAGGCTTCTTTTTTTTACAGGCAAAATTGAAGGGAAAGTTAAATGGCGCTGATTTAAAGCGAGTCAACCACTGAGAAGGTGGTGAAGGCTCTTCAAATGGCCCTCAAAGTTTACATAGGATGTACAGTGTAATTTTCGCTCCGATACAGAATATATCGGGGCGGCAGGTAGCCTAGTGGTTAGAGCGTTGGACTAGTAATCTGCAGGTTGCAAGATCAAATCCCCGAGCTGACAAGGATACAAGCTGTCGTTCTGCCCCTGAACAAGGCAGTTAACCCACTTCCTAGGCCGTCATTGAAAATAAGAATTAGTTCTTAACTGACTTGCCTAGTTAAATAAAGGTAAAATAAAAATACAATGATCCCTCATGCTAATAGACACTAGAGGTCGACCGATTAATCGGAATGGCCGATTAATTAGGGACGATTTCAAGTTTTCATAACAATCGGAAATCTGTATTTTTGGACACAGATTATTTTTTTATTTTTACAACGGTGGGTTAACTGCCTCGTTCAGGGGCAGAATGATAGCTTTTCACCATGTCAGCTTGGGGGATCCAATCTTGCAACCTTACAGTTAACTAGTCCAATGCAATAACGACCTGCCTCTCTCTCGTGGCACTCCACAAGGAGACTGCCTGTTACGCGAATCCAGTAAGCCAAGGTAAGTTGCTAGCTAGCATTAAACTTTAAACTTTAGCATTAAAAAAAAATTATCATCACTAGTTAACTACACATGGTTGATGATATTACTAGATATTATTTGGCGTGTCCTGCGTTGCGTATAATCTGACTGAGCATACAAGTATCTAAGTATCTGACTGAGCGTTGGTAGACAGGTGCGTAAACATTCATTCAAACAGCACTTTCGTGCATTTTGCCAGCAGCTCTTCGTTGTGCGTCAAGCATTGCGCTGTTTTTGACTTCAAGCCTATCAACTCCCGCGATGAGGCTGGTGTAACTGAAGTGGCTAGCTAGTTAGCGCGCGCTATTGGCGTTTCAAACGTCACTCGCACTGAGCCTTGGGGTGGTTGTTTCCCTTGCTCTGCATGGGTAACGCTGCTTCGAGGGTGGGTTTTGTCATTGTGTTCCTGGTTCGAGCCCAGGGAGGAGCGAGGAGAGGGACGGAAGCTATACTGTTACACTGGCAATACTAAAGTGCCTATAAGAACATCCAATAGTCAAAGGTTAATGAAATACAAATAGTATAGTGGGAAATAGTCCTATAATTCCTATAATAACTACAACCTAAAACTTCTTACCTGGGAATATTGAAGACTCATGTTATAAGGAACCACCAGCTTTCATATGTTCTCATGTTCTGAGCAAGGAACTTAAACGTTAGCTTTCTTACATTGCACACTTTTACTTTCTTCTCCAACACTTTGTTTTTGCATTATTTAAACCAAATTGAACATGTTCAGTTATTTATTTGAGGCTAAATTGATTTTATTGATGTATTTAGTTAAAATAAGTTTTCATTCAGTATTGTTGTAATTGTCATTATTACAAATATATTTTAAAAAATCGGACGATTAATCGGTACCGGCTTATTTGGCCCTCCAGTAATCGGTATCGGCATTGAAAAATCATAATCGGTCGACCTCTAATACACACTCACTCACTCGTTGTGTGAGGCTGGAAGTAGTAGTAGCCTAGTTGAACTCATGCGGGGTGTAAATAATGAGTGTACGTGCTCTCCTCTAGGACGGGCAGTCTCTAGTGTCAGATTGATATGTGTTTCTCTTTCCCTATACAGGGGAGCATCCTTTTAACCACCTGATTGACACGCTGAAAGATGGCGACCGGAAGTATTTCAATCCACAGAAGATGAATGATGCAAGATACGGTGAGTGTGGATTTGTCAGCTCCTGTGTTGAACAACAATAGGCTAAGGCTTGCACTTATGCATCAAAAGACCAAACCAGAGTCTAATTATTTCTCAAAATGCAGCTTTTGTCATTATAGGGCCATGAGTTGAACTGTGGTCAACCAATAGAATGTAAATAAATGCCACATGCATGCCAAAAGTTATTTTTTGATAATGGTCTCTCATTCCTTTCCTTTCCATAGACAAGCTGCCTCTATCCATCCGTGTCCTCTTGGAGGCGGCCATACGCAAATGTGACGGTTTCTATGTGAAAGAAGAGGACGTCCACAACATCCTAGACTGGAGCGAGCAGCAGAATGTGGCAGAGGTGCCATTCCCTCCTGCCCGGGTCCTGCTGCAAGACTTCACGTGAGTGTCTTTTCCTACCTCCCCAACCTTGGATTATCCAGGTTAATCTCTTTGATATACAATATTTTTCGCAAGAGAAACCTGGTCCAAGATACCAGCAGTGTCCCTGTGTCATAGCATACTCCCTGTCTATCCCTCCAAAGAAATGTAGAGTTGCAGCCATCCCCAGACCTTTTTGTTGGCTTCCTTTTTGTAGCGCCTGTAGGTGAAGTATATGGAGTCTCTAATATTTTGTAGTTCAGGGCTCACCACCGGTATCCTCAGTGTATTCATCTTGGGCAGTTGATCAAGTACACACAGTCTTGCTTGTTGTCTTAGGAATGAACAGTATTTTTCTGAAGAGACCTTGCTCAAGGTTATAGCAACATTGCAGCACTATCTGGTTACATGATCGAATCAAGATCTTGAGTACAATTAGTTAAACTAGCCTATTGCAAAGACTGTTCCACTAATTTCTATGGTTCCACCTCCTTAAAATCCCAATAGGCCTACATGTATTAAATCCTAGTGCGATCACCAATACTGCATCGCAGTGCTGTCGGTCACCAGTGTTGGTTTCCCTGTGTGTTATTGTTTGTTTTGTGGAGTAGTATGGTGGATCTGATTGTTGTTCCTTCCACACAGGGGCATCCCTGCCATGGTGGACCTGGCTGCCATGAGGGATGCAGTGACCAAACACGGAGCTGACCCCAGCCTGGTCAACCCTGTGTGCCCCACAGACCTCATTGTTGACCACTCGCTACAGATCGACCTCAACAAATGGTGGGCTTAAAGGGACTGTTTGCGTAAAGTTACATATTTTACCTTACGATAGCTGGGAAACCCTCCTGAGGTTGATGGCTTCTTTATCTGAGTTGGATATCTTGATACTGTGCTATTTCTGAAATTAACCTTTGCTGTTTCTTAATTATCCTCAGAAATTATCCTGCTCTTTCTGAAATTATCCACCCTTTCTCTGCAGTGCTATACAGAACGCCCCCAACCCTGGTGGAGGGGATAGCCAGAGCCAGGGGCCTCCGTCTCGCCCCTCCCCCGCCAGACCCACACCCAGAAGGGGGTCTCAGTGTGGAGGCGAGAGAGGCAGCTGCAGCAAAGGGGGCTGCAGTGACACCCCGGGAAGACCCGCCACTGCTGTCCAGCAGATTGAGAACACCCCTCTCCTATGCCCCTTCCATCTACAACCCGTCTCTGAGTAAGACACTATACATATTCATGAATTGCACGTTGCATCAAGCCATTGTTAGGAATATTCTCTTGAAGACTGGGGTGTATTCATTACGCTAATTCTGTTGCTAAATATTTATTCTGTTGCAAAACTGTTTACTTCAAACGCTACTGAGATTCGTTTTGTTAAAAGGAAGGTTTAGTTCAGTTGCGTCTCAAAAAAAAAAAGCGGCTGTAAGGAAAAAACCCAGTGGACTTCACTCCACTTTAGAGCATGGAAGTATGGATCATTTATAGATTTGAAGTGAACTACAACTTCACATTGAAGTGTTTGGAGTAAACAGTTTGCTGCAGAACGTTTTGCAACAGAATCAGCGTAATAAATAAAGAAAATGAATACATCCCTGAATACTGACTGAACGTTCTACTTAATGCTAATCAATTGGTGCATATGAAGATGTCATCAAAAGTGCATTATAGTGCCTTGGAGATTACTTGTATGAAGGAGACATAATTGGTAGGAATAACTTTTGTCGTCATTGTGATGTCAGATTGACTTTAGATGCAGTTTAACATTCGCTAGCTAGCTAAGATTGAGGGGAGAGGATTGGAGCTAGCTAACGTTAGCATTGCTAGGGATTTTTGACAAACTTTAATGGCTAATGGCAATATGACCATGTCTAAAGTAAAATTGTCGACAACATACTGATGGCAAAGTTGTTTCCTACTAATTATTTGTCATTGTTTTGTTGAATATTTGTTATTTTTAAATACCTGCAGGCAACTTGTGCACAAGGTTAATTAACTTTTTGGCGCACCCATCCCGTTAGTGGGATCATTTTTGTCAACATCCGCTGAATTGCAGAGTGCCAATTTCAAATTAAATTACTAAAAATATTAAATTTTCATGAAATCACAAGTGCAATATAGCAAAACACAGCATAGCTTGTTAATCCACCTGGCGTGTCAGATTTCAAAAAAGCTTTTCGGGCGAAAGCTATCCAAGCATTTATGTTAGGACATCTGTCTTAGCAGACAAAACATTACAAACAGCTAGCAGCAAAGTAGATTGGTCACGAAAGTCAGAAAAGCAATAAAATTAATCGCTTACCTTTGATCTTCGGATGTTTGCACTCCCAGTTACACAATAAATGTTCCTTTTGTTCCATAAAGATTATTTTTATATCCAAAATACCTCCATTTGTTTGGCGCGTTATGTTCAGATATCCACAGGCTCGAGCGGTCACGACGGGGCAGTATCCGTAAATTTGTAGAAACATGTCAAATGTTTTTAATAAATAATCGATAATATTTCAACCGGACCGTAGCTTTTTCAATAGGAGTGAGAGAGAAAATGTCTGCTCCAAGCTGCTCACGCATGCAAAACTCTGCTAGCACCCAGCCATCCAATGACGCGATGTGATCTTTCTCGCAAATTTTTCTGAATAAAAGCCTGAAACTATGTCTAAAGACTGTTCACACCATGTGGAAGCCATAGGAAAAGGAATCTGGTTGATATCCCTTTAAATGGAGGGAAGGCATGCAATGGAACAGAGAGGTTTCAGGAAAAACAGCACTTTCTGGTTGGATTTTCCTCAGGTTTTCGCCTGCAATATCAGTTCTGTTATACTCAGACAGTATTTTGACAGTTTTGGAAACTTTAGAGTGTTTTCTATCCTAATCTGACAATTATATGCATATTCTGGGCCTGAGAAATAGGCAGTTTCATTTGGGTACGTTTTTCATCCAAACACCAAAATACTGCCCCCTAGGTTAATAGATAAAGCAGATTGCGTTCTTCATTTCGCTAGTTGCATTATTTTTTAATTATGAAGCCATTCCCCCAAAGCAGCTGATCGAGTCACATGGCGTTTATTTGCGAAGAGCACACAGAGCAAGCGGAAGCTTTCGTGACGTGACGATCCACTGTTGTGTAGGTGATCAAGTTGCACTTAAAATTCACTACTACTGTTTTCCAGTTAAATATATTATAGGTATAAGTTTAACTATGTAAGATGTGCCAAATAAATGATCTACAGCTCAGCGCTCCAACTATACTATGTAACTGGCTAGCTTGCAAGATCAAGCTTCTTGACAACCAATATTTTTTACCTTTTTATTTAACTAGGTAAGTCAGTTAAGAACAAATTCTTATTTTCAATGACGGCCTAGGAACAGTGGGTTAACTGCCTGTTCAGGGGCAGAACGACAGATTTGTACCTTGTCAGCTCGGGGATTAGAACTTGCAACCTTTCGGTTACTAGTCCAACGCTCTAACCACTAGGCTACCCTGCCGCCCCAAATATGCAGAAACAGTTTGTGATATATTGAAAACATAGAACATTTTATCTACACAGCATGTGCAACAATAGTAATCATATTACTTGTATTTTTTTAAACGATCACTTTATAAACTGCACATTAACCAAAAACCCAGTTGAAACTACCACAACTTTTTTTTAAACATGCGGGAGACAGAGTGCATTCTGGAGAGAGCCTATAAAAAAACAGAGAGGCAAACAATTCACACAATGAAACTATGAATACACACAAATTAACGGGAGACTGAGAGCGCATTCTGGAGAGAGACTTGCTTACTAGTGCATCTTCGTCACACACCCCAGTTCCCTTCTTTTTGTGCCGACATTTTACATTTGAGATGTCATTTCTGAAAATACTAAGCTGTAGTGTAGACCACAACTAAATTATTTTAGCTAGGCCTACAACAGAAAATGCATGTGAACCGTTAACTTTCACTGCCTGCTAGACAAGTCAAAACAATTCTGCTGGCTTGCGCAGCAATTGAGCTGCATTATTTTATCTTTCGGATCCATGTGGGATACAGGCCCGACCCAATTTTGCTTCGATTCTCCCTCATTTCTGACATATTTTGGGTCGGGGGGGACGGGGACTACTGGGTCAAGTCGTTCTGGAGTTTCACACATCCAATTCCATTCGGATCTCAATTTCGGAATCCGAGAGCCTCTAATTCGGGAATGCAGGTCCTGGCTCCTGCGTATTGGGTGGATTTATAGTGTAGCAAAGCCTACTTGGTACCCTGTATAGGAGAGAGGAAAGGTGCACATTGTCCTTGTCATTGTTTTCTGCAGACCTGAAACAGCTCTGAAAAACCAGGAGTTGGAGCTGATCCGAAACAAAGAACGGCTGCAGTTCTTTAAGGTAACTTTCTGTCTCTCTCGTTTCCGTCAAAGTAAATTCAATGTAAACAAGATACTTAGTTACAGAGACTCTGCAGCAGCTATTTCGAACTGAAACCAGCACCTATAATCACACATTGTAACACGTCTGCAACTTATTTAGGCCCGTGTAGCGCACCAGTCTAACCTTTTTCTTACGTCTTTCTCCTTTTCCCCTGAAGTGGTGCTCCAAAGCGTTTAAGAACGTGAACGTGGTGCCCCCGGATGTGGGCGCAGTACACCAGCTAAACCTGGAGTACCTGTCTCAGGTGGTGCAGGAGAGCCAGGGCTTCATCTACCCAGACAGCGTGGTGGGCACAGACTCTCACACCACCATGATCAACGGTCTGGGCATCCTCGGCTGGGGTAAAGAACAACAATTTAAAGTTCTATCAATGTCCACACAGCTGCCAATACTGGCTGAAATCATTGGAATTTAAAAAAAAGTTATGCATATAACTACAGTGCCCTGAAGGAGGGACATTTCGCAAGTGATCAACCTCACAATAGCTGTCTGTTGCACAGAGTATACGGACTGAAGTACCCATTAACCCCAATAAATACTAGATTAGCATCAAACAGAAAAACGTCAAAGAGAATAGATAAAAGAAAGGACTAAGAATTATGCTGAAACCACATTCATCAGGTCATAGGTTAATATCCAAGTTACAATGCTTTGGTGATGAAAGAACTTAGGAAGGAGATTGACGTGTGAATTATCCAATAGCTTTAAGGTTTCCTGTCTCTTTCCCGCTCTCTGTCTCAGGTGTGGGAGGGATCGAGTCAGAGGCAGTGATGCTGGGCCAGCCCATCTCTCTGACCCTTCCCCAGGTGGTTGGCTGCAGGCTAGTAGGCTCCGTCAACATCCTGGCCACGTCCATCGATATTGTTCTGGGGATCACCAAGGTAGGCTACAGCTAAGAAATTAAACATACTGGTACACATCTGAGGGTAGCTCAGAAATGTTGAAACCATATTCAAAAGAAGCTTCCATACATAGGACTTGCAAAGTATCACTTTTTATTGATTGCTAGCGTTTAACTTCTCTGGGATATGTGGGACGCTCGCCAACAGCCAGTGAAATTGCAGGTCGCCAAATTCAAACAGACATCTCATAATTAAAATTCTTCAAACATACGAGTAGTATACATCATTTCAAAGATAAACTTCTTGTTAATCCAGCCACAGTGTCTGATTTCAAAAAGACTTAACGGCGAAAGCACACCTTGCGATTATGTTAGGTCAGCGCCTAGCCACAGAAAACCATACAGCCATTTTCCAAAGAAGGAGAGGTGTCACAAAAGACAGAAATAGCGATAAAATTAATCTCTAACCTTTGATGAGCTTCACTGGATGGCACTCCCAGGACTCCATGTTAGACAATAAATGTGTGTTTTGTTCGTTAAAGTTGAATCTTTATGTCCAAAAACCTCATTTGAAATTGGTGCGTAATGTTCAGAAATGCATTGTCTCAAACATCCGGTGAAAGTGCAGAGAGCCACATCAAATTACAGAAATACTCATCATAAACATTGATCTAAGATACAAGTGTTATACATACGATTATATATAAACTTCTCCTTAATGCAACTGCTGTCAGATTTTTTTTAAACGTTACGGTAAAAGCACACCATGCAATTATGTTAGGGTGGCGCCTAGTCACAGAAAAACATACAGCCATTTTTCAACCAAGGAGAGGTGTCACAAAACTCAGAAATAGCATTATAAATATTCACTTACCTTTGATGATTTTCATCGGAATGCACTCCCAGGAATCCCAGTTCCACAATAAATGTTTGTTTTGATCGATAAAGTCCATCATTTATGTCCAAATACCTCCTTTTTGTTTGTGTTTAGTTCACAAATCCAAATTCACAAGGCGCAGGCACTTAGTCCAGACAAAGTCAAAACAGTTCCATTACAGTTCGTAGAAACATGTCAAACAATGTATATAATCAATCTTTAGGATGTTTTTATCATAAATATTCAATAATATTCCAACCGGACAATTCCTTTGTCTTTAGAAATTAAAGGGAAGGCAGCTCGCTCTCACAGCCATGCGCGACTTAGCTCATGGCATTCTACCAGACCCCTCATTGAAACGGCTCTTAAACGCCTGAAACAAGGTTCTAAAGACTGTTGACATCTAGTGGAAGCCTTAGGAAGTGCAATATGACCCCATAGACACTATACTGGATAGGCAATGACTTGAAAAACTACAAACCTCAGATTTCCCACTTCGTGGTTGGATTTTTTTCTCAGGTTTTTGCCTGCCATATGAGTTCTGTTGTACACAGACATCATTCAAACAGTTTTAAAAACTTCAGTGTTTTCTATCCAAATCTATTAATTATATGCATATTCTAGCTTCTGGGCCTGAGTAGCAGGCAGTTTTCTCTGGGCACCTTTATTCATCCAAGCTACTCAATACTTCCCCCCAGTCCCAAAGAAGTTAAGCTACATGTCGTTGAACCTCCTTTAGGTCTTTTTAATTTCCTTTGTATTATCTATATTGTCATTGTAAAGTACATGATGGAGATGTTTTAAATGCTCTGCCAAGCTTGATTCTATGTGTTCTCCATCTCAGCACCTTCGTCAGGCGGGCATAGCTGGGAAGTTTGTGGAGTTTTTTGGTCCCGGCATGTCCCAGCTGTCTGTCCCAGACAGGACCACCATCGCCAACATGTGTCCCGAATACAATGCCACCGTCAGCTTCTTCCCTGTCGACCATGTCACACTCAAACACTTTAAGCAAACAAGTAAGACAGGAAGCTGTCACTAGCCTGTTTCCAGGTCTGTTTGTGCTGTCTTGCCAACTTATCTGGTCATTAGCGTAACAATTACCATAGGAGATGGTAAGACAGCACATGCTGTGAAAATTTACCATAAGAATTGGCAAGAGCTGGGAACAGGCTAGACTGTCACTTCTGAGGCTGGGATGTATGTCAGGTGTTATTTCGAGATTTATGTGCATGCTATTTAGAACATGCTGTTATAAAGAAAATTTTTATTGCAACCTCTTTGCAATAAGGAATTGAGACCAAAAGCTCATGAGAAGTTTCAAGTGTTTATTACCAAGGATGCCATCAGCTGAGTGCATACATTTATAATCTTCCCTCCTTTTGGTCACCAGCTTGTAGGTGTCACCTCCCCAGCCATACATTTTATGACCCAAATGAGTTTCCCGTATCTCCCATGTGGAATGTCCATTGTCCTCTCTTTGTTTAGCTATATGACAGAATCACAACCTGTCATTGTCCTGGGCCTGACCATGCTTTCTGATCCTAGGCAATTTCCTCTTATCAGATTAGGTCAACCTTTACAAATTAGCATACACAGAGTTTCATGGCCTAAACTCCATTTAATACTCACAGTAATCATTCACGAAACAGGATACAAACAAACTACAGTTTAACTTGAAACATGTTACATTTGAACAGAATCCATCAATGCTAAGAGAAGCTGTATTAATTGTTTTTCGCTCAGCAATGTTAATGCTAACTTCAACAAACCCAAATTCGGTCAACAGACTACTTTCTTGGTTTCCATAAGGTGGGGTAAATTTGGCATTTGGGTGAACTATCTCTTGATTTTTAAATGTTGCATATGTGGCATGTAATGTTAAAACTTGATGTTTTCCTTTGCTCTCAGACTTTACTGAGGAGAAACTTGAATTATTGGAGGCTTATCTGAAGGCTGTGAAACTCTTCAGGAGCTACGAGGACTCGTCAGAAGACCCACAATATTCTGAGGTATTCTTTTAGTCTTTTCAGATATTAGTGGCCAATCAGTAGAGGAAGCTATGGCGGAATATTGGTCCATATTACGAAGTGCATCGTTTTTCTGTTTCACAATCAGAGGTATAGTTATGTTGTCCCTGTTTTCTCTAAAGGTGATTGAGATCAACCTGAGCTCCATGGTGCCCCATGTGAGTGGGCCAAAAAGGCCCCAGGACAGGGTGGCTGTCAGCAGCATGAAGGAGGACTTCCAGAGCTGTCTCAACGAGAAGGTAACATATCAGTCAGACGCCTTAGGTCAACAAAGTAGAGAACTAATACTAATACTTGAGATCATCACACAATTGGCCTATTCATATTTTAGTTTGCATAGCAACAGAAAAGTAAAACTGCCCATTGAGGGGAAATGTCCTACAGGCTTTTTGTTGGTTCATCTCAAACGAATCAATCATGTGACCCTTGTTCACTACGACTTTATATGAGTGATAAATACTTTTGTTAGAATGACCAGTTTTTTTCTGTTACGTAGAAAGAGGTGAGATCCCTGCCACATCTTCTGGCTGTAAAATATTGAAAGTATGGATTAGTTAATTAAATTTAGTTTCTCTTTCCAGGTGGGTTTCAAAGGGTTCCATATCTCCAAGGAGAAGCAGGAGAGCCTGGTGCCTTTCCTCCACGGCGGTCAGGAGTACGAGTTGGCCCACGGCTCTGTGGTCATCGCAGCCGTCATCAGCTGCACCAACAACTGCAACCCCTCCGTCATGTTGACAGCAGGTGAGAGACACTGGAGGAACACGGTACTATATTCGCAGGTTTTCCTGAAATCCCAATTGGACTGTCAGGAATTTTGCCAATGCAACTGGTATCGCCTTTTGATTGACAGGTTTGCTGGCCAAGAAAGCGGTGGAGGCGGGCCTTATCGTCAAGCCTTACATCCGCACCAGCCTGGCTCCTGGCAGTGGCATGGTCACCCACTACCTCAACACCAGTGGAGTACTGCCTTACCTCAGCCAGCTAGGGTGAGGACACGCACGTCACGGACAGGATCTGAACCCAGGTCTCCTACGGGAGAAACCAATGTCTTGACCGTTAGACCAAGAGACTCTTGGGCCAAGGGCTGACACAGGTTTTAAAGTCACAGGCAGGGCTACCTCATCACGAGACCATGAGCAACTATGTACCTGACTCATGTCCGACACACACCCACATCACTTGATTATGCATAATTGGCAGGAGTAGAATATTAGATAATTGTTCCTCATATCTGACTCAGGTTTGAAGTGATAGGCTATGGATGTGCCACCTGCGTTGGAAACACTGCACCTTTACCGGAGACCGTCTCTGAAGCTATCAAAGAGGTACTTGAACAAACTCTGTTTTAACTTGGTTACTATTCACTGCAGAGCTGGGAATGAATAAGACTGTATTCCAGAATGAAGTATTTAGGAGATATTATCCATTCCAGTGTTAATTTGATCCTTGGAAAAAATCAAATACACTTGGCTGCCTCCTTTAACGCACTCTCATCAAATATTTTGACCAAATGGGTAACTAAGAGAGAGTGACGGAGAGGTTTTATAGGAAGGTCTAACCTTCCCCATGCGCCCGCTGTAGGGGGACTTGGTGGCCTGCGGAGTGCTATCTGGGAACAGACACTTTGAGGGACGCCTATGTGACTGTGTCAGGGCCAACTATCTGGCCTCTCCACCCTTAGTAGTGGCGTACGCCATCGCCGGCACCGTCAGCATCAACTTCGAGAAAGAGCCTCTGGGTAAGTGAACAACATCACGTTTCAAGCCTCAAAACCACATTTTGAGGTTTGTTTGACACTTTATTGTAATCTGTCTTCTACACTTTTTGGTACCTTTGATGAACTACCGTTCACTTGCTGTGATGGTCCAAAAACGTTATCTGGGGGGGGTCCATTTGTTCCCCCTGGGGGAGACCCCAATGGAAGGTTAAACATAATGTGTTAGCATGTTTGTTACCCTGTCCCTCTGGTGTAGGTGTGACCTCTGAGGGGAAGGAGGTGTACCTGCGGGATGTGTGGCCCACCAGGGAGGAGGTGCAGCAGATAGAGCAGGACAAGGTCATCTCTTCCATCTTCACAGAGCTCCGTGCCAGAAGGGAGGTGAGGGTCCTTTTTGTTTAGGGTTGGCTCCCTCTCTTGAGTCTTTTTCTTCCTCAACCTATTCAAGTTTCATTACGGTGCAGTCATTACGGTGTGCTGTTTGTCACTCTGTTACAGAAAGGGAACACGTTTTGGAATAACCTTGAATGTCCAGAGTCTGTGGTTTTCCCATGGGATCCCAAATCCACATATATCCGCTCTCCTTCCTTCTTCAACAAACTTGTGGGTCTTATTTTTTGTGTGTAAAATTACTCAAATGTACAACAATAATAAACACTTTTGAGAGAGATAATTTAAGAAACTCCGAAGTAGATATATTTCATATATTCAAAGTGTAATGGATAGTTTGTGAAACATATTAGCATCAGGTTAAGCTGAATTCATATTTCAGAACTACTCTGGGCCCTGGTTCTATATGACCTCTCCCCTCTCTCCCAGTGTAAAGAGGTCCAACCGCCCCAGTCTATAGAGAACGCCCATGCCCTACTGTTCCTGGGAGACAAGGTGACCACCGACCACATCTCCCCTGCCGGGAGCATCGCCAGGGTCAGTGCTGCTGCCAAGTACCTGCTGAGCAAACGGTGAGCATCCTATAATTTATGTACGCAGACTGCTGCAGCAGGGGCTGGGTTGTTCAAATTCTTCACCTCCATGTAATTTATTTATTTATGTCGTATGCAAAGTGCTAGCATTTTACCAGGGTCAGGAGCAAATGTTTTGGTAAACTCTCAGTGGAACTCAGGAGGAAAGCAGTTTGACCTTTAAACTCTGGATTTCTCACTCTCAGCCTTACACCACGAGAGTTCAATTCGTACGGCGCCCGGAGGGGAAACGACGCGGTGATGACCCGAGGGACATTTGCCAGCATCAAACTCCAGAACCGGTTAATCGGCAAACCGGGCCCCAAGACCGTGCACATTCCATCAGGCCAGACTGTAAGTGAGAGAGAGGGTCAAGTCTAGAAACAGTGCACTTGAACTGTGCTCTTCATTCAGCTCTGTACGGAAGGGAATAAGTATCTCCCTATTGCTCACGATTTGATAACCCAAGCAAACGCTTCAAGTGATATAGCAAAATACCTTATTACAAATAACATGAGATTCATCTTTGCAGTAAATGGAGAGTGGATAATATACATGATTTCGGCCAAGTTGTTTAACAGTGTGTTTTTGTGCTGTTAGCTGGACGTGTTTGAGGCAGTAGAGCGCTACCAGAGAGACGGGATTCCCCTCATCATCCTGGCAGGGAAGCAGTACGGCTCAGGAAACTCTCGGGACTGGGCGGCCAAAGGACCCTACCTACTGGTAAAGGCTACATTCCACACCCAAGAGCCTCCAGCACTGGTCACATGCCAATAAAACTGGCTTCTGGGTGGAGCTTGTTCTTTAACACTTTTTAAAACACTCTTTAACACTTGAAGTGTTGCAAGATTTTTCTAATATATATATATATATATGATTTTTTTTTTTATATTGGAAGAATCTTTAGAGGTTTACTTAGTCGCAGCTACAGTATGCCTAATTGCATATCATGGCACAGCTACACTACATGACCAAAAGTGGACACCTGCTCGTCTAACATCTTATTCTAAAATCATGGGCATTATTATGGAGTTGGCCTCCCCTTTGCTGCTATAACAGCCTCCACTCTTCTGGGAAGGCTTTCCACTAGATGTTGGAACATTGCTGCGGGGACCTGCTTTCATTCAGCCACGAGCATTAGTGAGTTTGAGCTCAAATGTTTGGCGATTAGGCCCGGCTCGCAGTCGGCATGCCAATTTATTCCAAAAGTGTTCCGTGGGGTTGAGTTCAGGGGTCTGTTTAGGCCAGTCAAGTTCTTTCACACCAATCTCGACAAGCCTTTTCTGTATGTAGCTCACTTTGTGCACGTGGGCATTGTTGCCTAGTGGTTAGAATGTTGGGCCAGTAACCGAAAGGTTGCTGGATCGAATACCCAAGCTGACAAGTTAAAAATCTGTCGTTCTGCCCCCGAGTTAAGCAGTTAACCCACTGTTCCCCGGGGGCTGAAGATGTCGATTATGACAGCCCCCCGCACCGCTCTGATTCAGAAGGGTTGGGTTAAATGCAAAAGACTCATTTCAGTTGAATGCATTTAGTTGTTTTACAATTGACTGGGTATCCCCCTTTCCCTTCCCTTTCCCATTGTCATGCAAAAACAGGAAAGAGCGGTCCCTAAACTGTTGCCACGAGGTCGGAAGCCGATAATCGTCTAGAATGTCATTGCATGCTGTAGCGTTAAGATATCCCTTCACTGGAACTAAGGGTCTTAGCCCAAACCGTAAAAACAGCCCCAGACCATTTTTCCTCCTCCAACAAACGTTACAGTTCGTATGTACACAATGAAATTCTAAATAAGTCAAATATTCCTTGGGAAATTTCATTCAATTGTATATGTGCCTTTTTTCTCCATGGGATACAGATCCCATTGGTCTCTTATTCTGTGTGTTCTATGGTTGGCAGGGTGTGCGAGCTGTCATAGCAGAAAGCTTTGAGAAGATGCACAAGAACCACCTGGTGGGCATGGGCATCGCGCCCCTCCAGTTCTTGCCAGGCCAGAGTGCCGATTCGCTAGAGCTCTGCGGGAAGGAGAAGTTCACTATCACTCTACCAGAGGACCTGTCCCCAAAGCAAATGCTGACTGTCAAAGTATGGCATCCAATCAAATGTTACCTTTTTATAACTCAAATTTCCCATCCCCAGTTAATGTCTCACAACTATCTTTGTCCGTGGCATTGTCTCTTCATTGACATACATTTTTCCCTTTTTTCTCTCTAGACTAGCTCTGGAAAGACCTTCAGTGTGACGACTCTGTTTGACAACGAGATGGATGTGGCCTTTTACCGGCATGGCGGGCTGCTGCGATACGTGGCTCGGACCATGCTCTAGACTAGATCATTTTATCTTAACTCCGCTTTAACCCCAAGGACTGATTTTCTTTCTGTGCTTATATATGGGGTTAGTCAGGCTCCAACCATCTAGTTGAATGTGTGGAAATGGGCCTACTAAACTAGCTTGCTCAAGTAGGGAAGACACAGAAGCTAATTCACAGAGATTATGTACCCTCCCCTGCCCACAGACAAATGCCTCCCAGGTCTAAACCGAACCTGTGCTGTTTTGAACTGCTTGTGACCAGTCCAGTCTGCTCCACTTCAGACTAGCTCAGACCTGCCCAACATTCTTTCAGCTCCAAAACCAGCTCAGTCCTCTTTGACGATATCAATCTGCTTCAGCATTTAGACCAACACAATCCACTTTAGATTGATATTTAACGGCTGAGCATGCCCCATTCAGAACAACCAGCTCCAGCAGGGTGCCTGTTCTATAGGGTGGAACATTCCGAACGTTGCAGTGTAGAAGCCCAATGTAAAGAATGGGCATAACCTGATAAAGTCATTGAATTTTATCTGTGTCAGTCGGAAAGTTTAATCTCTTTTGAACAGGTATCTGCACTTTTTATCAGCGCTTGAGCTTCCTAACCACATCAGTCAAGTTCAATTCTGAAACCAGATCGATCTGCTTTAGCCGAACAGATGAGACCTTGTGCCCAATTGCAACCCAACTCTTTCTCTCTACTCCTTTGATGCGTATGTAGATCTGGACAGATTGGATTGCTGTAAGCAACAGAGAGAATATTCTACTTTGCCTACATAATGTAATCTTTTAAGATTTTGATTTGGAATCGTGCACCAGTCTCGGCTGTGCATATCTCCTGCAGACTCGTCCATCCTTTACAACAGAGTATTTCCAGGGATGTCCTCTTTTGCACTTATGGTCAGAATGAGAATGTGGAGGAAACAGTTGTTATTTGCTCTCCATGTCTGCACAGCTTCATTGTCTACTGGTTGAACTGATTATCTGACAACGGGGTTAGTTTCCACACCCAAATACTATCGATTTCACTGGTGCTGAGGCAGAGGTGTCAAAATGTCCTTCGCTTTGGTGCTTCTAATGACAATTTGCGAGGTCCTCTGTAAGATGCATACAATCTAGAACTGTATATCTCTATATATGGCTCTGATAGTCTAGTTTGATCTACAATATCTCATTACATGTTGCTTGTCAGGTACCAGTATTTAAGGTTTACAAAGTAGCGGGCAACCATTGTTCGTGTGTTGGTATTAACACTGTGGTTGGACATTTTGCATGTTAAGGCTGTCTGTGTGACAATGTTGCCTCAGTTGGCTTACTCAGATAATGGCACTATATGAAACTTTATTCATACAATATAATTGAGACTTCTGGAATGTGGATTTGAACATTAGCTTTTAAACAAATACTTTAGTGGTCATTGAGATTGTCAAGTATTTATTGTCATACTAAATTCAAACAGTTGACTGTCTGGTGCTGTTTGAAAACCCAACATATTTTTTTATTTTTTACTTTCCAAGAGTGAACAATGCCGTTGTGTTGTCATGACACATTTCCAAAGCAAGTTTAAGCAGAGAACAGAGTTTCCTGACCTGTAATGTCATTTGTTTTGAGGGTGCATACACACACACACACACACGTTGATGTCTTTGGTTGTCAAACTACAGAGCTTCAATTAGCCTGATTTGGGCTTATTGGTTTCCTTTGTTTTGTTGTGTTTTGATTGGGTACTTGAGTCCTGGCCGCTGGTCTGATCAAGATGGTGCAACACTGAAGAACTTTCAGAATCAGGTAGAAATGTCTAGTGTAGATACGATTTAGTTGTCACGTAGAACATGTAATCAAGTCAACTGTGTTCATTTCTATCTGCAATGTTATTCTGAGTATTTCACCTCACTGAGTATACCCCAGTTTTATCTTAATGCAGTTTCCCTTGAAAGTGTGATCCGTTCTATTGGCTTGACTTCAAAGGTATGCGTCTCACTGACTGCTTTGGGGATTTTAGGTTTTTCCCTGAGAGTACAAGCACACGGTAATGTAGTACATTTTAATTCATGGATGACGTATGTGATGTTATTATTTGTGTGTAGCTGTTGTTGGGGTACTGCTTCATTTTTCATTTTCACAAAAAATTACCATATGCAAACAAAGCAAGTGCAACATTGCACATAACAATAAGTACCTGGTTAATGCAGAGAAGTGGTTAAAAAAAAAAAATTAAGTACCGAATACTGAATTATAACAGATATTGTATATAGTTTTTAATAAATGATTAAAATGAAAGTTTTGTTGAATGTTTTACTGTAAAGAAACTACAAAAAAAACCATCTCTTTGGATGCTGGGCTCTCAAATCAGTGCTGGCATTATTGTTCCAGCACATCACCCGCAAGTCCAAGACAGACCTTTTTCACACTGCTTTGTTCTTAGTCCTGGGCTATCTTACCCCCAGGCTAGACTGGCTCATTGTTTTGCTTAGCAATGACCAAGAAGGGTAAAGAAGCTTCAGAATTTTGGAAAACCCATTCACTTACATGTTTGCTTGAAATTAACATGCTACATTTGTAGGTTTAAATGCTATCTTAACTGGCTGTAAAATAGATCCTTTACTACAGCACTACTAATATCCAAATTCGACTTGAAGAATGTCTGTTCTTTGCCAGGAGATACCGACCCTGCCGTTATGCTTGTTTACACTGAGCTGCACTGTCGGGATGCGATCCATTACGTTCTATCCACCACATTTTCTAACGTTTCTATGGACACTGCCAAACAACAGAAGTGATGGATTCGACTTCTGTTTACTTTCTTATTGCAGCGCAACGGTGGCAAACTTGCCGGAGTAAATTATTTGAGCGTCAATTTATAGAGAATCAAAGTCAAGTAAACGTGTGTGTGTGTGTGTGTGTGTGTGTGTGTGTGTGTATATATATAAAAACGTCCCCTTTTCAGGACCCTGTCTTTCAAAGACAATTTGTAAAAATCCAAAATAACTTCACAGATCTTCATTGTAAATGGTTTAAACACTGTTTCCCATGCTTGTTCAGTGAACCATAAACAATTAATGAACATGCACCTGTGGAACGGTCATTAAGACACTAACAGCTTACAGACTGTAGGCAATTTAAGGTCACGGTTATGAAAATTTAGGACACTACAGAGGCTTTTCTACTGACTGAAAAACACCAAAAGAAAGATGCCCCCGGGTCCCTGCTCATCTGCGTGAACGTGCCTTAGGCATGCTGCAATGAGGCATGAGGACTGCAGATGTGGCCAGGGCTATAAATTGCAATGCCCGTAATGTGAGACGCCTAAGACAGCGCTACAGGGAGACAGGACGGACAGCTGATCGTCCTCGCAGTGGCAGACCACGTGTAACAACACCTGCACAGGATCGGTACATCCGAACATCACACCTGTGGGACAGGTACAGGATGGCAACAACAACTGCCCGAGTTACTCCAGGAACACACAATCCCTCTATAAATGCTCGGACTATTCGCAATAGGCTGAGAGGGGCTGGACTGAGGGCTTGTAGGCCTGTTGTAAGGCAGGTCCTCACCAGACATCACAAGCAACAATGTCGCCTATGGGCACAAACCCACCGTTGCTGGACCAGACAGGCCTGGCAAAAAGTGCTCTTCACTGACGAGTCACGGTTTTGTCTCACCAGGGATGAAGGTTGGATTTGCATTTATCGTCGAAGGAATGAGCGTTACACCGAGGCCTGTACTCTGGAGCGGGATTGAGGTGGAGGGTCTGTCATGGTCGGGGGCGGTGTGTCACAGCATCATTGGACTGTGCCTGTAATGACAACAAGCTATCTCAACGCTGTGCGTTACAGGGAAGACAGACATCCTCCTTCCTCATGTGGTACCCTTCCTGCAGGCTCAATCTGACATGACCCTCCAGCATGACAATGCCACCAGCCATACTGGTCGTTCTGTGCATGATTTCCTGCAAAACAGGAATGTCAGTGTTCTGCCAGGGCCAGTGAAGAGCCCAGATCTCAATCCCATTGAGCACGTCTTGGTCCTATTGGATCAGAGGGTGAGGGCTTGGGCCATTCCACACGGAAATGTCCGGGAACATATATATATAATACAGTTAAAGTCGGAAGTTTACATACACTTAGGTTGGAATCATTAAAACTCGTTTTTCAACCACTCCACACATTTCTTGTTAACAAACTATAGTTTTGGTAAGTCGGTTAGGACATCTACTTGGTGCATGACAAAAGTGATTTTTCCAACAATTGTTTACAGACAGATTATTTCACTTAAAATTCACTATCACAATTTCAGTGGGTCAGAAGTTTACAAACACCAAGTTAACTGCCTTTAAACGGCTTGGAACATTTCAGAAAATTATGTCATGGCTTTAGAAGCTTCTGATAGGCTAATTGCCATACTTTGAGTCAATTGGAGGTGTACCTGTGGATGTATTTCAAGGCCTACCTTCAAACTCAGTGCCTCTTTGCTTGACATCATGGGAAAATCAAAAGAAATCGGCCAAGACCTCAGAATTTATTTTGTTGACCTCCAGAAAGGTCTGGTTCATCCAGCAATTTCCAAACGCCCGAAGGTACCACGTTCATCTGTACAAACAGTAGTACTGTCGTGGAAATTTCCTGTATTTACCAAATCATGAGAGCAAACCACACACAAGTCAGAGTTTATCACAAAGTCCATCTTTAATTATATGAGCTCCATCACAACCATGTGACTCTCAGATCAATTCAGTGTCTATAAATGAATTCTCCGAGAGTCCCTTACACATTGCAACTGAGATCCTTTATAGCAAAGACACACATAGCCAGACAGCATTGGCCATAATTTATCGTTCAGCTTTGTCTCCCAAACTATGTACTTTTCTCAAACTCAGAACCTAAACAAATCCTCATATCAACAGGCATACATCAAATCCATCCTGGGGGACAAAATGGCGCCGTAGAGAGAACACAGTGTTTCAGCGAGCTCTCGTGGCATTCGTAAATTTATATTCTTACATTAATCTCCTAGCTTGAAAAAGTGGTAGAATTGGCTAAATAAGTTACCATATAATGAGTCTTGACGACTATTTCGCAAAAATCTCCGACAACATGCCCAATAGAACTACTAAGAAGTCGACCAAAACCACCACCCCTGTGGATGTGCATGAGGAGCTAGCTAACGTTAGCGAAGCTAACACCATTGCGGATCCAGGCACAATGGACCTGATGATTCAAAAGATGACTGATAACATAACATTACTAAAGTGATCGATGCTAAGATAAGAACGGTCTTGGAAGCAATAGCAGGCCATTCAGCTGAAATACAGAGCGTTGTGAAACGTGTTGTTGAGGCGGAAGGAAGAATTGCTGCAGTGGAAACTTCAACTACATCTATGGACGCTAAGATAAAAGCACTTGAGAAACAGGTGCGCGAAATGGCGGAGCACATTGACGACTTGGATAATCGAGGACGCAGATGCAATATTCGTGTTGTGGGACTCCCGGAAAATTCTGAAGGGACACGTTCAGTAAAATTCTTTGAGGAATGGATCCCTGGCTACCTACAAATGGACACTAAGGCTGGTCGTGTGAAGCTGGACAGAGCCCATCGCTCTCAAGCACCGATACCCGGTCCCAATCAGCGCCCACGGCCGGTGGTTATAAAGTTCCACAACTTCACCGACAAGCAGCGCGTCATGGATGCGGCTAGAAACATCGGCTCTGATGGTAGTCAACATAAAGGTCCAAAGGTCTCATTCTTCAATGATTATTCCACAGCGGTTGTACGAAGACGCAAAGCGTATGATGAGGCGAAGGCTCGACTCAGGAGAATGAAGATGGACTACGCACTGTTGTACCCGGCCACATTGAAGATTATGGTCAACGGATCACCTAAAAAGCTCTACACACCTGAAGAGGCTGCTGCGTTTATTGACTCTCTCGGGTAAATAACTTTAAGCTGCACCTCCAAAAGCATTGAATAACTTTGTTTATTTTTGGTTGAATCTGATCATGAAACAGTGGTGTGAGTCCTCACGTACTCCGGCTCAGTAATATTCGTATCTTTATTATTTTTCTTGCTAAAGTAATAGCCGCTATAGCTCAGGCTGAGATATGTGTGAATCCATATTGGTGCCCAGGCTTGGTTTTAGGTGGAAGAGCCTCAATCTTCTTCTATTGATTTTCTTTTCCATATATATAAAGGATGAGGCTATTGAGCGGCAATGCGGACTTAAGAGTCTACATTGGAGTGTTGAAATCCCCTGCATGTTAGCTAGTGGGAAAACCCCCTTTTGGATCTTTACATGTTTAATTTTTGGGTTTAGTATAGTTCGAGTTCAGGGTTCATATTTTTTGTTTATGCTCAGTGAGATAGAGGAGAGTTCAACACATGGAAAAAGGTACCACCCCACTTTTACAGTAGGATCCAGTCTGGATATTGAATGGTCAAGATACAATGGCAGATAACAGACTGCGAACATTAGAGGGGGCCATAACCCCATTAAAAGGAAGAAAGTACTGTCTTTTTTGAAAAAAGAAAATATTGATATTGCCCTGTTGCAAGAAACTCATTTGGATGATAAGGAGCACCTGAAATTACAACAAGGAGGGTTTGGTCAAGTGTTTTTCTCATCATTTACATCCAGGAGTAGAGGTGTAGCAATTCTGGTGAAAAAGAACTTACCACTTAAGGTCTTGAATTGTGTGAAAGATAAATTTGTTCGCTTTGTTATAATTAATGGTACTTTACAAGGGCAGAACATTTCCATAATGAATATTTACTTCCCCCCTGCTCACCCCCCTGATTTCCTCACTAAGGCATTTCTAGACTTTTCAGAATTAAACTCAGACACTGCAGTGGTTGGAGGAGATTTTAACTGCTTGTTGAACCCCCTTATTGATAAGTTTCCCAGTGGTATAGCTTCACTCTCTCCTCAAGCTAAGTCACTTAAAGTTATTTGTGATGATCTGGGGTATGCAGATGTCTGGAGAGCTTTTCATCCCTCCAACAGAGAGTTCACTTTTTTCTCTGCACCTCATTGGATGTCAGACTAGAATAGATTATTTTTTTATGCCCAAGACATCTTTGCAGTCTGTTTTATCCGCTAGGATAGGAAGCATAGTCATATCTGATCATGCTGAGGTGATCCTGGACATAAAACTCAACGGGGCATTCAATCGGTCAAGACATTGGAGGTTGAACACAACCATTCTTAAAGACCATACATTCACATCATATTTTATAATAGAGTTTAAAGCATTTTTCTCTTAACTCTCAATCAACAGATAACCCCTCGCTCCTTTGGGAGACCTGTAAAGCGTATGCCAGGGGTCTGATTATGTCATACACAGCTACTAAGAGACGGAAAAAGCGGGAAAAGCAAAAAATGTTAGAGGGTGAATTAGTAACTAAAGAGAAGGACTACGTTAAAACGCCCACTCCTGCCCTATTAAAGGAAATATCAGTCATTAGATCAACGTTAGACTCTCTCCTAACACAGGACGCTGAAAAGAAAATGAGATTTGTCAGGCAAAAGCTATATGAACATGGCGATAAGCCAGGAAAGTACTTGGCATACCTAGCTAAAAAGAGGGCTGACTCTCAGTCAATTGCTACTATTACTGATTCTGATGGTAATCATTTATATGAAAATAAATTGATAAGTGACTCATTTAAGAAATTTTATACAAACCTTTATGCCTCAGAACTGCCAAAGGATGCACCCAAATTAATGGAGAACTTTTTTGTAAGATTGAGCTCCCTACTATCTCCGAAGAGCAGAGGTCCCTCCTTAATGCCCCTATTACCAAGGAAGAGATAATGTTCGCAATTATGAATCTGCAAAATGGTAAAGCCCCAGGACCAGACGGGTTTTGTAGTGAGTTCTATAAAGAGTTCCATGGCCTGATCCTTGAGCCATTGCGTGATATGTTTAACCACTCATTTTCAAATGACCAACTCCCTCAAATGCTGAGAGAAGCCAACATTTCACTTATTCTCAAAAAGGGAAAATGTCCAGAGTCTTGTTCCTCGTACAGACCAATTTCCCTTCTGAATGTGGATAGAAAATTGCTTTCTAAAATTCTAGCCACAAGATTAGAGGACTCACTGCCACTAATTGTGAAAGGAGACCAAACTGGCTTCATTAGGGGCCGTAAGTCATGCAACAACGTCAGGCGCTTCAAGCCTACCAACAAAGTGCTGTGGATGTTCTTGTGCTCTCCCTAGATGCTGAGAAAGCATTTGATCGTGTGGAGTGGTCTTACCTATTATTTGCTCTAAATAAATTTGGTCTGGGGGACAACTTTATAAAATGGGTGAAAGTTTTATATGATGATCCTCAGGCTGCTGTCCTTACTAATGGGCTACGGTCAAATAGCTTCTCTATACACAGAGGTACCAGACAGGGCTGTCCTTTATCCCCGCTCCTCTTTGCACTCGTTATGGAACCACTGGCCGAGGCCATCAGGGTAACGCCTGCTATACAGGGGCTGCTCATTGGTGATGTTCACCATAAAATAAGCTTGTATGCGGATGATGTCCTGATATTCATCTCTAGTCCCGAGACTTCAATTACATCTCTTATTAATATTATTGAATTATTCAGCGAATTCTCAGGCTACAAGATTAACCTTACTAAGTCAGAGGCTATGCCACTTGGTAGCCTACACTCTGTACCTAATACTTCTCCCCCTTCCCTTTTAAATGGTCTCCCTCAGGTTTCATGTATCTGGGTATATTTGTAACTCCTAAATTCCAGCTAATGTACAAAGCCAATTTTGTTCCCTTGTTTGATACAATAAGACAGGATCTGGAGCGCTGGAACTCTCTCCCGATTTCTTGGTTGGGTAGAATATCCCTCTTGAAAATGAACATTTTACCTAGACTACTTTACCCAATCCAAATGATCCCAGTATTATTCTCCAATAAGGTAATAAAGGATGTAAATGGATGGCTAAGTTCCTTTATATGGAGTAAACTCAAGCCAAGACTTAAGATGGCAATATTGCAGCTGCCAAGTTCTATGGGCGGCTTGGACCTGCCCGATATCAGGTTCTATCAATGGTGTGCCCACCTTTGTTATATTTCTGACTGGATCACAAACGATGACTCTATTTGGTTAGACATTGAGACTTCTCTTTCAAAATACCCCTTACAGGATCTTTTATTTTTCAGAAGTTTCAAGTCTGTAGAAGATCACTGCAATAATAATAATAAACACACTCAAAGTATGGAGGTCAGTTCAACGCTTCCTGGGAAGGTCCAAACTAACCTCTGCTCTTACCCCAATTCTTAACAACCCAGATTTCAGTCCAGGATTGCTGGATGCTGGCTTTAACTTGTGGCTTAATAAGGGCATACGCAGGCTAAATTACTTATTTGCTGATAAGATTTTGTTGTCATTTGAGCAGATGGTCGAGAAATATCGACTCCCAAAGCAGGACTTTTTCCGCTTCCTACAAGTAAGACATTATATTCTGAAGAGCACCACCTTAATTGGTAACCCTGATGTGTCTGTCATTGAAAGAATGCTTTTTTTCCCACAAAGGAAAATGTCTGTTAGTCTGTTTTATGATACTTTAAGGTCCTTTTCTGCTGTCAACACACAGAGGGTGAAACAAGTGTGGGAGAAAGAATTGTCTGTTACTATTGACGAAGAGATGTGGGAGGACATTTGGAGATATGCAAAAACAATATCTATATGTAACCGTACTAGAGCAATCCAATAAAGAATAATACACAGATTGCATATATCCCCAAATCGCAGACATGCTTTTAGCCCCACTTCCTCTTCCCCTCAGTGTCTTAAATGCAAAACTGATACAGGCACCCTAACACATTGTTTATGGTCATGTATCAAAATACAAAGATACTGGTCTGGTGTTCTGCAAGAAATTGAAAAGATCCTAGGGGTTGATCTAGAATTGGACCCAGTTTCTTTACTGTTAGGTCTCCCTAGTAGGCATGTTACTTCTGTCGGTAAAAGGAGGCTTTACAACATCCTTACCTTCGCAGCGAGGAAAAATATCCTTTTACAGTGGATTAGTGATAAGGTTCCTTCTATTAACGATTGGCATAAGATACTATTTGAATGGGTGCCTCTGGAATATCTGACATGTACATTTGCATTCTAAAACAGACCAGTTCTACAAAGTATGGGAACCTTATCTAAATGACCTAGAACCTGAGGTATCAGTTATTATGCTGCAAGGATTCTCTTAGAATGGCGGGGGATCTATGTATTTCAGAACTACACTGTACGTTCCATGTGTGGAACATAACCTCTTGGTTTAAACTGAGCTTTTTTGTTTAATTTCTGTTTGTAAGTTTGTTTAAAATGTATATATTGAGAGACGCAATGATGGTGATGGGGTGAGAGAAGTAGCACCGAGCGGGAAGAGGAAAATGGTGTACGTATGTATGGGTGTGTATATGTGTGTGTGAGCGTGCGTGTATGTATGCGTATGTGTGTGTATATGCATGGGCATATGTATGTGTGTGTATGTATGTGTGTATATATATGCACGTAGATATGTGTAAGTGGGTGCTGTTTTTCTTTTTTTTGTTCTGTGTGCTTTGTCTCTGTTGTATCTCTTAATATGGGTGAAAATGGTGAAATTCCAATAAAAATACTGTTACAAAAAATCCATCCTATCTTGACAAGATCACAGAGACACATTGACTGGCACACAGACATTGTGGAGCCAAGAGATACACGCTTGACCTCTCTCCGGCCCCAGTAAATTAGTCTTGACAGAGAACAGATGACGGCAAACCCGGCCACAGTATTATACAAAAATTAACATTCTGATGAGAAGTAACTTACAAACATATGTTGAATATAAAACATCTTACCTATGTTACCAACTAATTCTGATTATTCCCCAACAGTACGCAAGTATAAACACCATGGGACCATTCAGGCATCATACCGCTCAAGAAGGAGACGTGTTCTGTCTCCTAGAGATGAATGTACTTTGGTGCGAAAAGTGAAAATCAATCCCAGAACAACAGCAAAGGACCTTGCGAAGATGCTGGAGGAAACAGGTACAAAGGTATCTATATCCACAATAAAACGAGTCCTATATCGACGTAACCTGAAAGGCCGCTCAGCAAGGCAGAAGCCACTGCTCCAAAACCGCCATAAAAATGCCAGACTGCAGTTTGCAACTGCACATGGGGACAAAGATCGTACTTTTGGGAGAAATGTCCTCTGGTCTGATGAAACAAAGTAGAACTGTTTGGCCATAATGACCATCGTTATGTTTGGAGGAAGAAGGGGGAGGCTTGCAAGCTGAAGACCACCATCCAAACCGTGAAGCACGGGGGTGGCAGCATCATGTTGTGGGGGTGCTTTGCTGCAGGAGGGACTGGTGCACTTCACAAAATGGATGGCAACATGAGGCAGGAAAATTATGTGGTTTACTACGAGCCCATCCTCCCCAATTAAGGTGCCACCAACCTCCTGTGTACATCACACGGAACGCACTGCAAGGCAAACCCAGCATTCCATTGGAAATGAATGTACTTCTGATGTACCAAAACGCAAGAACACTGTCGGTGTGAAGGCCTTAATGCTGTAGCTAATTTCATTCAGAAATCAAGAGAAAGCGTGCATCTGTCCTCCGGTAGGCTACAGAAAATAAGTCAAAATAAGTATCCAACAAGTTTTTGTAGTCTGGCTTTTCCTGGGATGGACTCAACAAGATGTATAAGGAATAGCCGTGGCAGCTGAGAGGCCAGGTGAGTAATTGTGCAACAGAGCAATGAAGACAGACAGGCTTGAGATGTAACCTATATCCTAAATTAGAAGCGTAAGCATATTATCCCACAATTCATAAACTCAATGTTAGGCTTAATACTGCAGTGAATATATCCAGTCAATTTACACAGTGAAATATATATATTTTTAAATGAGATAATAAAATCATAGATAGCTTACACTATGAGCGCTCCCTCCCAGTCCCCGGGAATGCAGCTCGAAAATCTACCATATTGTTTCAGTTTTTTAGGGACAATAATTGTATTATACCTAGGCTACAACAACACAACGCAATGAAGAATTGTATTATTGTTTTCGAGTACAAAACTCTAGTATGGGCTGTAAACTGCAGTGAATAGCCTGTGTAATTTGAATAACCGCTCAAAAGCCTGTCGTTTAGAATGCATATTCATCATTTCAAAATAACTGCATCTAGCCTGCCTGACTGGGCAACCATTTGGATCAGTTACGTTTTTTATTTTCTTGGCAGTTTAGCCTACAAGGGGCAAACACATTAGCAGGGTGTATTTTGTATTTTGTCATGATGTATGATGTATGGGCTAACAGAAACATGCTTATGCAGGGATTTCTAGTGGCGCTCATATGAATTATAATAATGCGTGAACAAAAAATAAGTTGTATCCATAGTTTCCGCGTTTGGCTTCTGTTTTTAAAAACGTTCTAAAATGAAGGGGATACTGAGAAGGAACTGCCAGATGCATCATAATAGCCCGGAAGTAAAGCTGCACTAGGAGCCAAATTTTAAATGGAATAGATTGAATACATGGAGCAGGGTATAAACACTCGCATAAAACACTATTTAAATGTATTTTCAGAAGGAAATGGTCATCATTCAATTATTACATCAAATATATACAGTGCCTTGCAAAAGTATTCGGCCCCCTTGAACTTTGCGACCTTTTGCCACATTTCAGGCTTCAAACATAAAGATATAAAACTGTATTTTTTTTGTGAAGAATCAACATCAAGTGGGACACAATCATGAAGTGGAACGACATTTATTGGATATTTCAAACTTTTTTAACAAATCAAAAACTGAAAAATTGGGCGTGCAAAATTATTCAGCCCCTTTACTTTCAGTGCAGCAAACTCTCTCCAGAAGTTCAGTGAGGATCTCTGAATGATCCAATGTTGACCTAGATGGCTAATGATGATAAATTCAATCCACCTGTGTGTAATCAAGTCTCCGTATAAATGCACCTGCACTGTGATAGTCTCAGAGGTCCGTTAAAAGCGCAGAGAGCATCATGAAGAACAAGGAACACACCAGGCAGGTCCGAGATACTGTTGTGAAGAAGTTTAAAGCCGGATTTGGATACAAAAAGATTTCCCAAGCTTTAAACATCCCAAGGAGCACTGTGCAAGCGATAATATTGAAATGGAAGGAGTATCGGACCACTGCAAATCTACCAAGACCTGGCCGTCCCTCTAAACTTTCAGCTCATACAAGGAGAAGACTGATCAGAGATGCAGCCAAGAGGCCCATGATCACTCTGGATGAACTGCAGAGATCTACAGCTGAGGTGGGAGAGTCTGTCCATAGGACAACAATCAGTCGTATATTGCACAAATCTGGCCTTTATGGAAGAGTGGCAAGAAGAATTCAATTTCTTAAAGATATCCATAAAAAGTGTCGTTTAAAGTTTGCCACAAGCCACCTGGGAGACACACCAAACATGTGGAAGAAGGTGCTCTGGTCAGATGAAACCAAAATTGAACTTTGTGGCAACAATGCAAAACGTTATGTTTGGCGTAAAAGCAACACAGCTCATCACCCTGAATACACCATCCCCACTGTCAAACATGGTGGTGGCAGCATCATGGTTTGGGCCTGCTTTTCTTCAGCAGGGACAGGGAAGATGGTTAAAATTGATGGGAAGATGGATGGAGCCAAATACAGGACCATTCTGGAAGAAAACCTGATGGAGTCTGCAAAAGACCTGAGACTGGGACGGAGATTTGTCTTCCAACAAGACAATGATCCAAAACATAAAGCAAAATCTACAATGGAATGGTTCAAAAATAAACATATCCAGGTGTTAGAATGGCCAAGTCAAAGTCCAGACCTGAATCCAATCGAGAATCTGTGGAAAGAACTGAAAACTGCTGTTCACAAATGCTCTCCATCCAACCTCACTGAGCTCGAGCTGTTTTGCAAGGAGGAATGGGAAAAAAATTCAGTCTCTCGATGTGCAAAACTGATAGAGACATACCCCAAGCGACTTACAGCTGTAATCGCAGCAAAAGGTGGCGCTACAAAGTATTAACTTAAGGGGGCTGAATAATTTTGCACGCCCAATTTTTCAGTTTTTGATTTGTTAAAAAAGTTTGAAATATCCAATAAATGTCGTTCCACTTCATGATTGTGTCCCACTTGATGTTGATTCTTCACAAAAAAAATACAGTTTTATATCTTTATGTTTGAAGCCTGAAATGTGGCAAAAGGTCGCAAAGTTCAAGGGGGCCGAATACTTTCGCAAGGCACTGTACATCTCATGGTAGTGGGTAGTTATTTTATATATTTTTTCACAGGTCCATTATTTTTTGCAAAAGTCTTATTAGCGACCTTATATTTTTGGCAGCCCTGGTGTGAAGGTTGAGGAATGGAAGAGCAGACTGTCATATCGCAGATAGAACAATGAGACGGATATTTCACTGGATGTAGGGCCCATACATGTGAAGCATCCAGTTGGAGTTTCCACTCACTACCAAATCTGGTGATGAGAGGAAGTCCCCATGGTTGGCAGTGGGAGAAGATGGAGGGAGATGGATTTTGGCGAACATTCTGCAGGTTTTCTCATAGATAAAACATTTGATCTCCATACAGTTTTCTGTTTCCATAACTAGAATCTGTTACAAACAGAGTGGACTGTGTTGTGTAGAGCAATGACAAATTGAGCACACATGCACTTCAAAGAGTAGGCGATTAAATGCTTGAACACACCAATAGGATCTCACTAGCTGGTGCTTGGCTCTGCACACCTTGCTTGTTCTGCCCACTAAGATGAATTTACTCCCATTGGAAACAACACAACAGGATCTGGTCTATCTTGGGTTAGTTATACAAATCTTTGGTCATATAACCATAAATATTATTGATGTGCAATTTGGAATTACAATTTAAGAGGACTAAGTAGCAAAACAAATCTCAGATCCGTCCTGTTTGGGTGCAATGTAAGACTGCATATCATTCTTAACTCTTCAGAGCGCACTGATGCACAAGTGATAGGCCTACATTGTATATCATGCTGACTACACCGTCTGCGTGTGTGAGCGTTGCAAAATAAATGTACAAATGCATGTTATTCAATCATTTCATCCAAAGCTTGCACGTCAATGAGCGTCTGCGTAAGCAGGTGCTAAAATAGAATTTGGTTCTATTTTTGACGCTTGACATGCTGCAAGTCCAGCCTCTCTGATTTCTTCATTGGTTTTTAGGAGCATATACCCATGTGGGTGATTTGAAAGATGACTGAGGTCCACACTCCAGTCAAAATTGTTTGCCAACGGCCATATAAAGGCCATAGAAGAAGACTAAAGGAGGAGAGATTACTAGAAACTAACTAGGTTTCACCTTTTATTTGTGGATTAATTGTTGGAGTAGCCAACACATGATTTTGTGTGACTCAAAATTGGTAAAAATTCTACAAAGATCCAGAAAAAAAGGACCTTGTGCATTTCAGGTTAAATAACAACCCAATGTTTATGTCCCAGGACAAAGAAGCTAGCAATAGCCAGCTAGATAGGTAAATATCCATTAATGTTTCATGTGTTTTGACCTGTCCCTAAATTAATATAATTGGTTCAGAGTTTGTTTGGATATTTCAACCTACGGGTCCTGATCGCATCTGGTGTGGATGGACAAAATCAAAATGCATGGTCTAGTCAGCACAACTCAGTGAAACATAAGATATTACCGATTTTAATGTCCCGTTGGTAGGATATTCGTGATCATAGCTTGTCTATTTTGTTATCCAATGATTGTACGTTGGCTAATAGGACCGATGGTAAAGGCAGATTACACACTCGCCGTCAGATCCTTACAAGGCACCCCGACCTACGTCCCTGAAAACTCTCTCTTTCTCCTGCGAATGACAGGGAAGTTGGCCTTGTCGGGTGTCGATCATAAGAGACAGTGGCAGAAACATTATGTACAAAATAAGTTACAAATAATGTGAAAAAACACACACAATAGCACAATTGGTTAAGAGCCCGTAAAACGGCAGCCATCTCCTCCGGCACCTATTATGGCCATTGCACTACTGACGTCACGAACTGCAGTAAGAAATCCATCGCCATCTGCGCCCATTCAACATAGCCGATGTTTAAGTTTTTATTACTTCTAAATAAAATAACTTTTTGGGGTTCTCATATGCTTTCACTGATGTTTTGATTCTTGCTTGAACACTCGCTAAGATTATATTTGGTTGTTATCTTTGCAAAATAACTCTTTTGGATGTAGCAGTTGTTAGCTAGAATACTAACTTGCATAACCTAGGACGTAGGTGCATTACTATCAGAGGTCATAGAGGGGGCGGAGGATACGAACTGTACCTCTCAAAGGACCAAAATAACAAGGGTTACATAAGCATAACTCAGGAAGTGTAGCGGAAATGTTGTTTCCTCAGATTGAGGCACCATAGCTGTAAGTGTATATTTTCTATTTGAAGGATTCTTTCTCGCTGATGAAAGATAAGGGCCATATGTTTCAAAGCCGTGTCGCATGTGATGATTATTGATGTTTCTAAACGTTAAAACACAGCATTGGGATTTTAGTTCACATGAGTCAATCGTGAACGTAGCCAGTGGTGTAAAGTACTTAAGTAAAAATACTTGAAGTACTACTTAAGTAGTGTTTTGGGGGTATCTGCACTGTGCTTTACTATTTATATTTTTGACAACTTTTACTTCACTACATTCATAAAGAAAAGTATGTACTTTTTTACTCCATACATTTTCCCTGACAACCAAAAGTACTCCTACATTTTGAATGCTTATAGCAGGACAGGAAAATGGTCCAATTCACACACTAAGAGAACATCCCTGGTCATCCCTACTGCATCTTATCTGGCAGACTCAAGAAACACAATTGGTTCGTTTGTAAATTATGCCTTAGTGTTGGAGCATGCCCCTGGCTATCTGTAAAAACAATAATAATTATGTAATCTAGTTTGCTCAATATAAAGAATTTTAAATGATTTATACTTTTGATACTTAAGTATATTTAAAATCAAATACTTTTAGACTTACTCAAGTAGTGATGACTTTTACTTGAGTACTCTTCTATGAAGGTATCTTTACTTTTACTCACGTATGACCATTGGCTAATGGCTGAAAACTGTAGGTAGAAGGCAGAATGCCCCTGAGTTTGAGAGCTATGTTCAAAGCATTGATCTTGAAAATGTAATCTATTTCTATTTTCTTTTCTAAAGCTATCTATCCGGATTTTGGATATTGGATGGGATTAAATGCATAGAAATAGAACGAGAGTCCCCATTAAACTCAATTATTTGTATTTCTATGCATGTAATCCTATCCAATAGGTGAAATCCAGATAATTTTTGAAAAACTGGGCACTGGAGTGCAAAACACTTGCCAAGTCCTCCACAACACTAGGTGGCATAGCCGAGGCAGTTTTATTTTTTTTTATTTCACCTTTATTTAACCAGTTAGGCCAGTTGAGAACAAGTTCTCATTTACAACTGTGACCTGTACAAGATAAAGCAAAACATTGCGACACAAACAACACAGTTACACATGGAATAAACAAACGTACAGTCAATAACACAATAGAAAATTCTATATACAGTGTGTGCAAATCAAGTAAGATAAGAGAGGTAAGGCAATAAATAGGCCATGGTGGCAAAGTAATTACAATAAAGCAATTAAACACTGGAATGGTAGGATGTGCACAAGATGAATGTGCAAGTAGAGATACTGGGGTGCAAAGAAGCAATCAAATAAAACAATATGGGGATGTTGGGTGGGCTATTTACAGATGGGCTGTAATGATCAGTAAGCTGCTCTGACAGCTGATGCTTAAAGTTAGTGAGGGAGATATAAGTCTCCAGCTTCAGTGATTTAAAAAAATATATATATATATTATTTTTATTTTTTGCAATTCGTTCCAATCATTGGCAGCAGAGAACTGGAAGGAAAGGCGGCCAAAGGACGAGTTGGCTTTGGGGATGACCAGTGAAATATACCTGCTAGAGCACGTGATATGGGTGGGTGCTGCTATGGTGACCAGTGAGTTGAGATAAGGCGGGACTTTACCTAGCAAAGACTTATAGATGACCTGGAGCCACTGGGTTTGGCGATGAATATGAATCGAGGGCCAGCCAACGAAAGCATACAGGTCGCAGTGGTGGGTGGTATATGGGACTTTGGTGACAAAACGGATGGCACTATGATAGACTAGATCCAGTTTGCTGACTATTGTGTTGGAGGTCAAGGATCGGTAAGGATAGTCAGTTTTACGAGGGTATGTTTGGCAGCATGAGTGAAGGATGCTTTAATTTTGGATTGGAGATGCTTAATGTGAGTCTGGAAGGAGAGTTTACAGTCTAACCAGACACCTAGGTATTTGTAGTTGTCCACATATTCTAAGTCAGAACCATCCAGAGTAGTGATGCTAGACGGGCGGGCGGGATCTGTCTAAAGTCATAGTGGCCGGTCTTTAAGATTGTTGAGATAATGGGCGAAAGGCTTCATACTCCAGTAGAGTAGGTGGCGGTGTATGCACCTTAAATTGGATGTGGTCCTCCAACCTAATCCCGAAGAAGAAGTCGAAGGGGGAAAAAAAGTACAACAAGGAAATATTTTTGACAGTCTTTTTTTCACGCCGGCTACGTTAGGTTACAACTCAAGAGAAGGTGTATGACAATTTGCGTTGTATATTTCCGCTTTTAGTTATCCCTTTAAAAAAATGAGAACACGCGTATTGCTTTGCACAGTAATGATATTGTAATTCATGTCATTTAGCTAGCTAGCCATTTCCTTTAACATCTGTAATGGTGGATGGAGTGGGGAGCTAGTGAGCTAAAAGTTGCTGCTTCATGGTAGCTCGAGAGCTAGCAAGCATACTAATTGATAGAGCTTGCGCTATTACAAAAGTTGTAACTATGGCGTAAACAGAAGTTAACGTTAACTTGCAATGAATCAATCCATATTGGTGTGTACATATGTTGTCCTTATAGCGAATTATTTCAAAATCCTCAGGTACTACTGCACTTTCAGTTTCACTCTGCTGGCCTCCGCACTAGCGCAGGCAAACTAGCTAACGTTAGCCATAGCTATGACAAGCAAGCGCTGAAAAACTAGAATACCGGCATGGATAAATATCAATCTGGCAGAATGAGTTGCTAAGCCTTTAGCAACTTGCTTATCACATAGTGGAGTTGATGAATTTGTTATCTAAACATTATTTGTTTAACCTCCACAGCATTTTAAAGGAAACTACTAAGATGGTGAGTATCAAAGCAACCTGAGATCTTAAGTTTTTGTAATGGAAGCCAAAGAAACTGATGGATGCGCAACAGCAATTTATGACAGTTTGTAGTCTGCCCTATGTAGTGTGATATTGTTGACCTTTTACAGTCTCGTCGATATGATTCAAGAACAACCATCTTCTCGCCTGAAGGTAAGATTGAGCCTCTCAATTTATAGGCAGTAAAGTTATTGACAACTGATGGACATTCATGTTGGAATACTTTTGAATGCATCCTTCACTTGCTCCTTGAAATAAGATGGATCAAATACAATTGGATAGGTGAAAGCTTATATCCTACTGCGAAGTTTTACAAATCGAATCATGTCAGATCAGTTATTTCTTCATCTTGGGCCAGCCATTAGGCAGGACTAGGCTGCCGCCAGTTGGCAGATTGACACGGGCGGTATTTTCTGAGCTGAACTGATCCAGACGAACCTCCAATAACACAAAATCTCACAATTCTACCCAAAAACAAAGACAATTTGTCAGCCTGTGTCATATGGGCTTTTTAGGTGAGCGTTGATGCCACCCTGTGATAGGCAGTGCCCACTTTGTCAAAGGCAGGGATGCAAATGATTTATATTGTCCATTCAAAGCACTCCTCTCAAGGCTGCTGTTGGAGCGAGTCACCTCCAACATTCTGTCAACAAAAATTATCGAACATAAATCATGAGGCAAATATAGCATATGGTAGAGAGTATGTGGTCTTCTCTGTAGCCTACAGGCTGGAGATAAATGTATGACAATGTAATGAGACAGAAACCTTTTACTTCATGCAGGGTTCTCTGATCAAATAGCCTAACCTAAATGGCGCCCAATCAAAAAAAAAAAAAAAATGTGCTGACCTGTTGAACAACATATCCTAAAAACAGGACAGACCAAAGTAAAATGTAGAATATGGAACGGACAATCAGGCTACTCCATGAGTTTCATGGACAGCAGTTGTCATGATCAATGATTTCAAGTTTTTAACTCAATCTTTTATGGGCTGATCGTAGCGAAAAAGAAAATACTTCTGCATTTCCTGCTGTGTTATTGCAAATTGGTTTATGAGAACTCCTGATAAAGTTGGGTATCTGATATTCAGAGCTTAAATAGCCACGTCGATTAGTGACAGGAAAGAGGACTAATAAAGCCAATGCAACGACCTGTTTTAGAAACGGTGGGCCTACCACATAGATAGCCGTTCCTAAAATTAAATTTCAGGTGACACTGTAGGCTATACCTCAGTAAGTGCGCACCGCCGCTGACGCCTTTTGGACCTATTTTCTTGGTCCGGACATATTTTTTTGGTGCAGTTCGGATCGTCCTTGATTTCCATATCCACGGACATTGCATTTTGGTCTGGACCAAATCCGAACCAATCATAGACATCTAATGTTTGGTTCAGATTTTGTCCGGTCTGTACAGGCCTTGATTTGGCCCAAACATAGATGTCTTTAAATGATGTATTTTCACCATATCATAACTTCAATGTCTGGTAAATAGTTATTTTGAACGTCATTTTGCTTACTGTTCTAGTCTTGTGGGGGAAGGCAATTTTAACCCTAAAAGGAAGGGTGCATTTATAAACTCAGTAAAAACAAACATACTCACAGTCAACTGCGCTTATTTTCAGCAAACTTAACATGTAAATATTTGTATGAACATAACAAGATTTAACAACTGAGACATAAACTGAACAAGTTCCACAGACAGACTAACAGAAATGGAATAATGTGTCCCTGGGTGAGGTCAAAATAAAAAGTAAGTCCGTATCTGGTGTGGCCACCAGCTGCATTAAGTACTGCAGTGCATCTCCTCCTAATGGACTTCACCAGATTTGCCAGTTCTTGCTGTGAGATGTTACCCCATTCTTCCACCAAGGCACCTGCAAGTTCCAAGACAAATGGCCCTAGCATTCACCCTCCGATCCAACAGGTCCGAGACGTGCTCAATGGGATTGAGATCCGGGCTCTTTGCTGGCCATGGCAGAACACTGACATTCCTTGCAGGTAATACCGCACAGAACAAGTGGCTGGTGGTATTGTCATGCTGGAGGGTCATGTCAGGATGAGCCTGTAGGAAGGATACCACATGAGGGTGGAGGATGTCTTCCCTGTAACGCACAGCGTTGAGATTGCCTGCAATGACAACAAGCTCAGTCCAATGATGCTGTGACACACTGCCCCAGACCATGATGGACCCTCCACCTCCAAATCAACCCCGCTCCAGAGTACAGGCCTCAGTGTAGCGCTCATTCCTTCGACGATAAATGCGAATCCGACCATCACCCCTGGTGAGACTAAACCGCGACTCGTAATTGAAGAGCACTTTTTGCCAGTCTTGTCTGGTCCAGAAACGTTGGGTTTGTGCCCATAGGCGACGTTGTTGCCGGTGATGTTACAACCGGCCTACAAGCCCTCAGTCCAGTCTCTCTCAGCCTATTGCGGACAGTCTGAGCACTGATGGCGGGATTGTGCGTTCCTGGTATAACTCGGGCAGGTGTAACGATTAGCTGTCCGTCCTGTCTCCTTGTAGCGCTGTCTTAGTCGTCTCACAGTACAGACATTGCAATTTATTGCCCTGGCCACATCTGCAGTCCTCATGCCTCCTTGCAGCATGCCTAAGGCACGTTCACGCAGATGAGCAGGGACAATGGGCATCTTTCTTTTGGTGTTTTTCAGAGTCAGTAGAAAGGACTCTTTAGTGTCCTAAGTTTTCATAATTGTGACCTTAATTTCCTACAGTCTGTAAGCTGTTAGTGTCTTAACGACTGTTCCACAGGTGCATGTTAATTTATTATTTATGGTTCATTGAACAAGCATGGGAAACGGTGTTTAAACCCTTCGCAATGAAGATCTGTGAAGTTATTTTGGATTTTTACGAATTGTCTTTGAAAGACAGGGTCCTGAAAAGGGGACGTTTCTTTTGTTTCGTTGTGCTGAGACACACAGGCAATTCCATGGTAACGGAGTTGCGCAGCGACTCAGATTTTGTCACAGTAATGTATACCAAACAAAAACAATGATTTCACAGTTTAACAAACCATAGAGCTCTATGCACCAGGACTACTTTTAACATTTTCCACTGACAATTTTACAAAAACACATTTACAGGAACTGTGGAGATGCAGTATTTGGTCAAAATAAAACTGAAGGAGGTTTTACCTTTTGTTTCCAAACTTTGCATCTGCACAGTTATTCCAGGAAAGTATTTTTTAATTTGTATTATTTCTTACTGTGTAAATTGTTCAAAGTAGTCATTGTGCATGGAGTTATATGGTTTGTTAAAATTTGACATTCCGTTACCATGGAATTGCCCACACTTATCATTTGCCATCTGTCATTGGCAGGCCGCCTATACCAGGTAGAGTATGCCATGGAGGCCATTGGTCACGCTGGCACTTGTCTGGGGATTTTGGCCAATGACGGTGTGCTGCTGGCGGCTGAGAGGAGGAACATCCACAAGCTATTGGACGAGGTGTTTTTCTCAGAAAAGATCTACAAGCTGAATGAGTAAGTTGCTGTCAAGCAGAAGTGCCCTTCCATTGCCTCTACTGGCTTGTGTGACATTTCCTCTTGTCTTGTGTTGCAGGGATATGGCGTGTAGTGTGGCTGGAATCACATCCGATGCCAACGTACTGACCAATGAGCTGAGACTAATAGCACAGAGGTGAGCAGGGGACCACCTAAGAGATGAATAGAGCACTGATATATATATATAGGATACATGCACTTCATAGCTATGATGAAGCATAATAATACATTTGGAAAACATTTCAGAGAACCGAAAAGACAATTGTTTTCCTTACCAATGACAAATGTCACTTCCATTTTACAGGAATGCACTATATATACAAAAGTATGTGTACATCCATTCAAATGAGTGGATTCAGCTATTTCAGCCACACCTGTTGCTGACAAGTGTATAAAATTGCGGCCACAGCCATGCAATCTCCATACGAAACATTGGCAGTACAATGGACTTACTGAAGAGCTTGGTGACTTTCAGCATGGCACCGCCATAGGATGCCACCTTTCCAACAAGTCAGTTCATCAAATTCCTGCCCTGCTAGAGCTGCCCCGGTCAACTGTAAGTGCTGTTCTTGTGAAGTGGAAACTTCTCGGAGCAACAACGGCTCAGCCGCGAAGTGGTAGGTCACAAGCTCACAGAACGGCACCGCCGAGTGCTGAAGTGCGAAAAAAATTGTCTGTCCTCATTTGCAACACTCACTACAGAGTTCCAAACGGACTCTGGAAGCAACGTCAGCACAATAACTGTTCGTCAGGAGCTTCATGAAATGGGTTTCTGTGGCCGAGCAGCCGCACACAAGCATAAGATCACCATGCACAATGCCAAGCATCAGCTGAAGTTGGTGGAAAGCTTGCCACCATTGGACTCTGGAGCAGTGGAAACGCGTTCTCTTGCGTGATAAATCACGCTTCACCATCTGGCATTGCAACTTACAAATCTGGGTTTGGTAGATGCCAGGAGAACGATACCTGCCCGACTGCATAATGCCAAATGTAAAGTTTGGTGGAGGAGGAATAATGGTCTGGGGCTGTTTTTCATGGCTTTGGCTAGGCCCCTTAGTTCCAGTGAAGGGATATCTTAACGCTACAGCATACAATGACATTCTAGACGATTCTGTGCTTCCTACTTTTGGGGAAGGCCCTTTCCTGTTTTCAGATGTTTGCGCAGGTGTCCACATACACTACCTGAGCAAAAGTATCTAATTTACATAAGTATTCACACCCCTGAGGCAATACATGTTAGAATCACATTTTGGTAGGGCCTCCCGATTGGCTCAGCGGTCTAAGACACTGCATCGCAGTGCTTGATGCGTCCCTACAGACCCGGGTTTGATCCCGGTTTGTCACAACCAGCCGCGACCGGAAGACCCATGAGGCGGCACACAATTGACCCAGCGTCGTCTGGGTTAGGCGAGGTTCCGGCCGGCTGGGATGTCCTTGCCCCATCGCGCTCTAGCGACTCCTTGTGCATGCACGCTGACACGGTCGCCAGTTGTATGGTGTTTCCTCCGACACATTTGTGCGACTGGCAACCGGGTTAAGCGCGCAGTGTGTCAAGAAGCAGTGCGGCTTGGCAGAGTCGTGTTTCCGAGGACGCATGGCTCTTGACCTTTGCCTCTCCTGAGTCCGTACGGGAGTTGCAGCGATGGGACAAGACTGTAACTCCCAATTGGCTATCATGAGAATTTGTGAGGAAAAAAGGGTTTAAAAAGTACAAAATAAGAATAACCTTTAGCAGTGACTACAGCAGTGAGTCTTTCTAGACAAGTCTCTAAGAGCTTTGCACACCTGGATTGTACAAAATTTGCACATTTTATTATTTTCAAAATTATTCAAATTGGTTGTTGACGATTGCTAGTCTTGCCCTAGATTTAAAAGCAGATTTAAGTCAAAACTGTAAGTCGGCCACTCTGGAACTTTCACTCTCTTCTTGGTAAGCAACTCAGTGTAGATTTGGCCTTTTTTTATTTTAGGTTATTGTCCTGCTGAAAGGTGAGTTCATCGCCGGGTGTCTGGTGGAAAGCAGACTGAACCAGGTTTTCCTTTTAGGATTTTGCCTATCCATTTATTTTGAATCCTGACCAACTCCCCAGTCCTTAATGATTAAAAGCATACCCATAACATGAATCAGCCACCACTATGGTTGAAAATATGGATAGTGGTATTTGGTAATGTATTGGATCTGATCCAAACGCAGCCCTTTGTATTCAGGAAAAAATGTTTTTTTGCAGTATTACTTAAGTGCGTTGTTGCAAACAGGATGCATGTTTGGCAATATTTTTATTCTGTACAGTCTTCCTTTTCGTTCTGTCAATTAGGTTAGTATTGTGCAGTAACTATACTGAACAAAAATATAAATGCAACATGCAACAATTTCAATGACTTTATTGAGTTACATTTCATGGAAGGAAATCAGTCAATTGGAGAAAAAAAATATTAGGCCTTATCTATGGATTTCACATGATTGGGGTGCAGCCATCTGTGGCCCTGGGAGTGCATGGGCCCACCCACTTGGGAGCCAGGCCCTGCCAATCAGAATGAGTTTTTCAGAAATACTCAGTTTCACCAACTGTCTGGGTGGCTGGTCACAGATAATCCACAGGTGGAGGTCCTGGGCTGGTGAGGTTACATGTTGTGAGGCCGGTTGGACGTAGTACCAAATTCTCTAAAATGACGGAGGCAGCTTATGGTAGAAAAATGTACAATAAATTCTCTGGCAACAGCTCTGGTGGACATTCCTGCAATCAGCATGTCAATTGCATACTCCCTCAATTACTCCCTCAATTTGAGACATGTGTGGCATTATGTTGTATGACACAACTGCAGATTTTAGTAGCCTTTTGTTGTCGCCACCACAAGGGGCACCTGTGAAATGATCATGTTTAATCAGCTACTTGATATGCCACACCGATCAGGTGGAGGGATTACCTTGACAAAGGCTAAAATGCTCACAAATAGGGATGTGCTCAAAATTGGAGAAATAAGCTTTTTAATGCGATTGAAACATTTCTGGGATATTTTATTTCAGCTCATGAAACATGGACCCAACGGTTAACATGTTGCACTTTATAATTTTGTTCAGTGTGTTTGCCTGTTCTAAATAAGATAGCTAGCTAGCTAACGTCATTTAGAATGTGTGTCTTGCTAATCGCACTCTGAAAAGTTTTCTGTAGAAATCTCACACGCTCCGGCAATCCAAACCAGAGTAGCGTGTTTCATATGTGAAAATGCCCTAAAGGTAGCCTAAATTTCGGTCTTTGTGCCTTTTTGTTGCTCCTAAATAGTTTATTGAAGCTAGTGATGAAGCAACATTGTGGAAACGTATGGAATTCCTCTTCTCCCTTCCCACAGATACCTACTGCAGTACCAGGAGCCTATCCCCTGTGAGCAGCTGGTTACAGCTCTGTGTGACATCAAACAGGCCTACACACAGTTTGGAGGTAAGTTGCGGTCTACACCAGATGAGGCTTTATTCAGTAACACTCTCCAATGAAACGAGAGTCCACCTGCAGGTCACCGTAAGCAACTAGAGCGCTGTGTCAATTGGAAGGCCATTATGTTTAGCTCACTGCTCCTCAATACTGTAATTTCAAGTGTGTAGTTAAGTGGCTGGTCCGGCCACCTTCAGTGTAAAAAGCAGTGTCTTCTGAATTCATGATTGCCTTTCGATCTCTGAGGTTGTTCAAAAAGCAAAGTTGACTTTATAGATACCATTCTTTACATTTCTGTTTGTGCGGTTTGACCACAGGGAAAAGGCCGTTTGGCGTGTCTCTGCTGTACATGGGTTGGGACAAACACTATGGTTTCCAGCTCTACCAGAGTGACCCCAGCGGCAACTACGGAGGCTGGAAGGCCACCTGTATCGGCAACAATAGTGCCGTAAGTCCCTCTTAACATTGGATGTGTTTACGTGCTGCGTTCTTCATCTGTTGTGGCAAATTGCAATCACCAGAGATTTACCACGGGTCGACTATGGACAAATGACCCATTTTTGTTTTTTTGTCAGCCCTAAATCCCCTTTTATATAGAGCAGCCTGTTTCTGTGGTAGATTCTCAGATGACCTGTAGTATACTTTGAGATTTGAGTTAGTTATGGAGAACCAGTACATGAACAGTACCATAATACTGGTTCCTACATTACTACCACACCCGATTTCACTTAGTCCACCAAAAGACCACTCATCAAAGACCACTCACTCATGGCTGCACCTGCTTCCCCCTCTTTGTTCGTATGCTGTGACGTCTTTCCTGCAATACATTTAATGATGAAACTATGCAAAGCTTGGCCACCAGAGGGCGGAAGCTGTGCTTCTGAAGGTCTCTGCATGTTGGAAAAGTAAACTCAAATGTTTCACCACACAGGATTGTTGTATATGATGGCTCAGTCTTTGACTAACCTGAATATCAAGGACATGTTTGCTTAGCCAGATTGTGTATGCATTTTTGCCAAATGGAATGGCATCAAGCACATAGAACCATGTGTTTGATACCATTCCACTCATTTTGCTCCAGCCATTACGACGAGCCCGTCCTCCCCAGTTAAGGTGCTACTAACCTCCTGTGCTATACAGTGCCTTCAGAAAGTATTCATACCCCTTGACTTTCTAAATCAAATCAAAAGTTTGTCACGTGTGCTGAATACAACAACACCTTACAGTGAAATGTTTACTTACAGGCTCTAACCAATAGAGCAGAAAAGGTATTAGGTGAACAATGGGTAGGTAAAGAAATAAAACCACAGTAAAAAGACAGGCTATAGAAGTAGCGAGGCTACATACAGACACCGGTTAGTCAGGCTTATTGAGGTTGTATGTACATGTAGATATGGTTAAAGTGACTATACATATATGATGAAAAGAGAGTAGCAGTAGTGTTAAAGAGGGGTTGGCGGGTGGTGGGTGGGACACAATTCAGATAACCCGGTTAGCCAATGTGCGGGAGCACTGGTTGGTCAGCCCAATTTTGTTACAGCCTTATTCTAAAATGGATTTTCCTCAGCAATCTACACACAATACCCCATATTGAAAAAGTGAAAACAGGTGTTTAGAATGTTTTTTGCAAATGTATTAAAATAAAAAAACATTTACCTTATTTAATTAACTATTTAGACCCTTTGCTATGTTACTCGAAATTTCGATCAGGTGCATCCTGTTTCCATTGATCATCCTTGATGATTCTTCAACTTGATTGAAGTACACCTGTGGTAAATTCAATTGATTGGACAGGATTTGGAAAGGCACACACCTGTCTATATAAGGTCCCACAGTCGACCAGTGCATTTCAGAACAAAAACCAAGCCATGAGGTCGAAGGAATTGTCTGTAGAGCGCTGAGACAGGATTGCACAGATCTTGGGAAGTTTACCAAAAAATGTCTTCAGCATTAAAGGTCCCCAAGAACACAGTGGCCTCCATCATTCTTCAATGGAAGAAATTTAGAACCACCAAGGCTACCTAGAGCTGACTGCCCAGCCAAACTGAGCAATTGGGGGTAAGGAAGGTGACCAAGAACCTGATAGTCACCGTTCTAGAGTTCCTCTGTGGAGATGGGAGAACCTTCCAGAAATACAACCATCACTGCAGCACTCCAACAATCAGGCCTTTATGGTACAGTGACCAGACAGAACCCACTCTTCAGTAAAAGACGCATGACAACTGGCTAGGAGTTTGCCTAAAGGCACCTAAAGACTCAGACCATGAGAAAAGACATTCTTTGAAGAAACCAAGATTTAACTATTTGTCCTGAATGCAAAGTGTCATCTCTGGAGGAAATCTGGCACCATCCCTACATTGTAGCATGGTGGTGTAGCATCACTACTGGCTACACACAGAGTGATTGACAAATGCCTGCACCACACAGTAAAGGGCAATATTGCTGGAAATAATTCATAAGCAGATATTTGGCTTTTTAAGCTAATAGTGGCTAACCAGGGGTGAGAGAATGTTGCGTTGGTTAGATAGTAGCTGGGATCTTGCAGTGTCTGATACTTGAGATTTGTTTATGACAGTTTGTGGTGGAACACGGGGAAATTGCATATTCTTTCAGAATTGTTTGGTGAGCTACTTATCGGTGGTCTGCGAGCTGCTGGTAGCTCACGGTCGACCTGTTGGAGACCCCTGCTATAGCCTACAAAATAACGTGTGCCTCTTTGCCCTGTCATTGACTCTTCAGACAGTCACATTTGATATGCCTATGCACAATTCACAACATAGGCATCTCTGTCACAGACATGAATCCTGTTACAATTTCCCCTCGTGCCTTTGAATTATCTTCTGTCCTAGAGCCTAGGCTAGTTTCCAAACCCACTGAAACCCCAAATCAAATCAAATTTTATTTGTCACATACACATGGTTAGCAGATGTTAATGCGAGTGTAGCGAAATGCTTGTGCTTCTAGTTCCGACAATGCAGTAATAACGAACAAGTAATCTAACAATTCCAAAAAACTACTGTCTTATACACAGTGTAAGGGGATAAAGAATATGTACATAAGGATATATGAATGAGTAATGGTACAGAGCAGCATAGGCAAGATACAGTAGATGATATCGAGTACAGTATATACATATGAGATGAGTATGTAAACCAAGTGGCATAGTTAAAGTGGCTAGTGATACATGTATTACATAAGGATGCAGTCGATGATATAGAGTACAGTATCTACGTATGCATATGAGATGAATAATGTAGGGTAAGTAACATTATATAAGGTAGCATTGTTTAAAGTGGCTAGTGATATTTTACATTTCCCATCAATTCCCATTATTAAAGTGGCTGGAGTAGAGTCAGTGTCATTGACAGTGTGTTGGCAGTAGCCACTCAATGTTAGTGGTGGCTGTTTAACAGTCTGATGGCCTTGAGATAGAAGCTGTTTTTCAGTCTCTCGGTCCCAGCTTTGATGCACCTGTACTGACCTCGCCTTCTGGATGACAGCGGGGTGAACAGGCAGTGGCTCGGGTGGTTGATGTCCTTGATGATCTTTATGGCCTTCCTGTAGCATCGGGTGGTGTAGGTGTCCTGGAGGGCAGGTAGTTTGCCCCCGGTGATGCGTTGTGCAGACCTCACTACCCTCTGGAGAGCCTTACGGTTGAGGGCGGTGCAGTTGCCATACCAGGCGGTGATACAGCCCGCCAGGATGCTCTCAATTGTGCATCTGTAGAAGTTTGTGTGCTTTTGGTGACAAGCCGAATTTCTTCAGCCTCCTGAGGTTGAAGAGGCGCTGCTGCGCCTTCCTCACGATGCTGTCTGTGTGAGTGTACCAATTCAGTTTGTCTGTGATGTGTATGCCGAGGAACTTAAAACTTGCTACCCTCTCCACTACTGTTCCATCGATGTGGATGGGGGGGTGTTCCCTCTGCTGTTTCCTGAAGTCCACAATCATCTCCTTAGTTTTGTTGACGTTGAGTGTGAGGTTATTTTCCTGACACCACACTCCGAGGGCCCTCACCTCCTCCCTGTAGGCCGTCTCGTCGTTGTTGGTAATCAAGCCTACCACTGTTGTGTCGTCCGCAAACTTGATGATTGAGTTGGAGGCGTGCGTGGCCACGCAGTCGTGGGTGAACAGGGAGTACAGGAGAGGGCTCAGAACGCACCCTTGTGGGGCCCCAGTGTTGAGGATCAGCGGGGAGGAGATGTTGTTGCCTACCCTCACCACCTGGGGGCGGCCCGTCAGGAAGTCCAGTACCCAGTTGCACAGGGCGGGGTCGAGACCCAGGGTCTCGAGCTTGATGACGAGCTTGGAGGGTACTATGGTGTTGAATGCCGAGCTGTAGTCGATGAACAGCATTCTCACATAGGTATTCCTCTTGTCCAGATGGGTTAGGGCAGATGACTTCTGTCTCGCATGGAAATTCCTAACTTTATTCTGTCATCCATAGGTTGCATTATCAAAAAGCACATCTTTCAACCTATGAATGCCAAAATACCGCCATAACATTTCACCCGCATCTTTGCGCTGTGTCGTAAATTATGCCCGTACTAGAGCTTTCGGCAGAGAATGTGAGATCAATGTTGGTATTTTAACTACTCTTAACAAAAAATATAAAAGCAACATGTAAAGTGTTGGTCCCATGTTTCATGAGTTGAAATAAAAGATCCTGGGGAACTTGTGCAAAATAATCTTATTTCTTTTAAGATTTTGTTTACATCCCTGTTAGTGAGCAGTTCTCCTTTGACAAGATAATCCATCCACCTGACAGGTGTGGCATATCAAGAAGCTGATTAAACCGAATGATCTTTACACAGTTGGACCTTGTGCTGGGGACAATAAAAGGCCACTCTAAAATCTGTAGTTTTGTCACACAACACCACAAACGTCTCAAGTGTGAGGGAGCATGCAATTAGCATGCTGACTGCAGGAATGTCCACCAGTGCTGTTGCCAGAGAATTCTATTCCTTAAGCCGACTCATTGTCGTTTTCGAGAACTTGGCAGTACGTCCAACCGGCCTCACAACCATGTATGGCAAGCGATTTGCTGACGTCAGCGTTGTGAACAAAGTGCCCCATGGTGGCGGTGGGGTTAAGGTATGGGCAGGCATAAGCTTGCGTACTCACAAGACATGTCACCCATTGAGCATGTTTGGGATGCTCTGGATCGACGTGCACAACAGCGTGTTCCAGTTCCCAACAATATCCACCAACTTCGCACAGCCATTGAAGAGGAGTTTGACAACATTCCACTGGCCACAATCAAAAGCCTGATCAACTCAATGTGAAGTAGACGTGGAGGAATGGGCCAAAATACCAGCAACAGTGTGTGAAAACCTTGTGAAGACTTACAGAAAACGTTTGACCTCTGTCATTGCCAACAAAGGGTAAATAACAAAGTATTGAGAAACTTTTGTTATTGACCAAATACTTATTTTCCACCATAATTTGCAAATAAAATCATAAAAAATCCTACAATGTGATTTTCTGGTATTTTTTTTCTCATTTTGTCTGTCATAGTTGAAGTCTACCTATGAAGAAAATTACAGGCCTCTCTCATCTTAAGTGGAAGAACTTGCACAATTGGTGGCTGACTAAATACTTTTTTGCCCCACTGTAATTCTTTTGTAATATTGTATTTTTCTCACAGGTGTGTGGGATCGTCTGGACAATAATTTATGGCCATTTAGGGGACCCTTTTTGGCTCACCAGCACCCCCAGTGTCTTCTTAATTTAACTTTAAAGTGTGTGTTTTTTTTCAGTGTTGTGTTAAAGATGTTAAGTGTCTTGTTTGTGTCTTCTCCAAGGCGGCCGTGTCCATGCTGAAGCAGGACTTCAAAGAAGGAGAGATGTCTCTGTCCTCTGCCCTGGCTCTGGCCGTCAAAGTGCTCAACAAGACTATGGACGTCAGCAAGCTGTCTGCTGAGAAAGGTGTGTGTTAGTGAAAGATTGCCTGTGTGTATGAGAGAGCTCTTGAGACTCAATCAGAATGGAATATTACTCAAATTGAGAGTTAATGGACATTTTTAACTTAAGCCATGTTGACATTGGCAGTTTGAAGTGACTCAGATATTTCAGGCCACATTTCAAACCACCTTTGTAGGTTGTTTAAAGTCAGATGCAAATCTGATTCCTGCCCTAAGGCTGGGTAGGGTACCCTATTTTACTATATACTGGTGTTGATGGACGGACCAGGCTGGGTTTTTACTTAACCTTCTGTAACGGCATTTGAATGTTGGTTTGTTAAATGTGATCCCCCGTGTATAACATCCATTTTTATAGTTGACTTTGTTACTTGGGTCATCTCTCTCTATGCCACTTTCTACACAGACCTAGCCCCGACCCCTGTCACTCAAGGAGCGCAATTTGTTGTTCCTCGAACATGAGAGAGAGACACTTGCGTTCAGTCTGCATGGTCAATGCAGCACATGCAACAATGCTTCTTACTATAAATCCACTAGTGTTCTATACTGAACAAAAATATTAACACAACATGCAACAATTTCAAAGATTTTACTGCGTTAGTTCATAGAAGGAAATCACTAAATTGAAATAAATTCATTAGGCCCTAATTTATGGATTTAACATGACTGGGGCCCACCCACTGAGGAGGCAGGCCCAGCCAATCAGAAATATTCATTCTCTACAAAACTAAATTCTCTTCAGCATCCCACCTCCACAGACGATCCCGCAGGTAAAGAAGCTGAATGTGGAGATCCTGGGCTGGCGTGGTTACACGTGGTCTGCGGTTGTGAGGCCAGTTGGACGTACTGCCAAATTCTTTAAAATTACGTTGGAGGCGGCTTATTGTAGAGAAATTAACATTAAATTCTCTATTGACATTACTGCAGTCAGCATGCCAATTGCACGCTCCATCAAGACTTGAGACATCTGCGGCCTTGTGTTGTGACAACTGCACATTTGAGTGGCCTTTTGTCCCCAGCACAAGGTGCACTTCTGTAATGATCATGCTGTTTAATCAGCTTCTTGATATGCTACAACTGTCAGGTGGATGGATTATCTTGGCAAAGGAGAAATGCTCACTAACAAGGATGTAAAAAATGTGTGCACAATTTGAGAGAGAAAAGCTTTTTGTGTGTATGGAACATTTCTGGGATCTTTTATTTCAGCTCATGAAACATGGAACCAACACTACATGTTGCTTTATATTTTTGTTCAGTATATAATTACACTATTAGTTTGTTTCATACATCTGCAAATAGCTAGTTTGTTTTTTCTTAGCAAGTTGTTCCTAAATCTTGTTAGTCACTAATGTTAGTTAGCTGGCTAGCTAGCTAATAAATGTACTTAGTCAGAGTAAAAGTAATTAGCTATACAGCCTGATAATACCAGTAATGGTGTAGACTTAAATGCGCATGTTTGTGCAACAGGATCTTCTAAATCAGTGGTTCCCAAACCTTTTTATAGTCTTTTTCAAACATTCAACCTCCAGCTGCGTGCCCCTTCTAGCACCAGGGTCAGCGCACTCTCAAATGTTGTTTTTTGCCATCATTGTAAGCCTGCCACACACTATACAATACATTTTTTAAACATAAGAATTAGATTTTTTGTCACAACCCAGCTCGTGGGAAGTGACAGAGCTCTTATAAGAGGACCAGGGCACAAATGATAATAATTATGCTCTTTATTTAGCGATCTTACATATAAAACATTATTTGTTAATTGAATATTGTGAATAACTCACCACAGGTTACTGAGAAGGGTGTGCTTGAAAGGATGCACATAACTCTGCAGTGTTGGGTTGTATTGGAGTCGGTCTTAAATAATTCCCATTCACAGTCTGCGCCTGCATTTAGTTTTCATGCTTGTGAGGGCTGAGAATCCACTCTCACACATGTACGTGGTTGCAAAAGACATCAATGTCTTAACAGCGCGATTTGCCAAGGCAGGATACTCTGAGTGCTGCCCTATCCAGAAATCTGGCAGTGGCTTCTGATTTTAAATTCAATTTTCACAGAACCGCTGCAATTTGTTGCAGTTGCAATTTTTTGATGAGGCTTATATCAGTAAGTGGACTGGAGGCAGGGCATGAAAGGGATAACAAATCCAGTTTGTGTCATCTGTTTCGGGAAAGTACCTGTGTAATTGCGCACCCAGCTCACTTGTGCTTCGCTGTATCACATTTGACATTGTCCGTATCTTGAGTTCATTTGCACACACATCATACAATGATGGAAAGACCTGTGTTGTCCTTGTTAATGCAGACAAAAAATATCTCCAACTTCTTTAGCCTCAATTTTGTCCCGCACATTGAATATAGAGGCCCTGTAATTCAGATCATTCAGGCGAGGGGAAAAAACATCATCCAGATAGGCCAGTCGTGTTAGAAACTCGTCATCGTGCAAGCAGTCAGACAAGTGAAAATTATGGTCAGTAAGAACTTTAAGCTCGTCACTCAATTTTTTTTTTTTGAAAGTGTCAATACTTTGCCCTTTGATAACCAGCGCACTTCTGTATGTTGTAAAAGCATTACATGGTCGCTGCCCATATCGCATAATGCAGAAACTACACTAGAGTTCAGGGGCCTTGCTTTAACAAAGTTAAAGTCCAAAACATCTTTCAAGCTGTCAGGCATTCCCTTGGCAGCAAGAGTCTCTCGGTGGATGCTGCAGTGTACCCAAGTGGCGTCGGGAGCAACTGCTTGCACGCGTGTTACCAATCCACTAGGTCCCCTTGTCTTGGCTTTTGCGCCATCAGTACAGATACCAACACATCTTGACCACAAGTCCATTTGATGTCCCCCCCATGTCTGACATCCAACTGTAACGCACACAATTCACTGGCTTGTATGCGAAGCAGTAATTGTTTCAAAATAGTGTTGTTTGATGAAGGCATTGTCTATAGTTTTTTTTTTTTGCCTTTTTCCCCCAGCATTGTCCCAGCCATATCTGCGGCAGCTGGGAGAATTAAGTCAGTAGCTCACCATATAAGACTCTTCTAGGCTCTTCTTATTAATGGTATCTGTTGCATTTATTCATGTCTCAAAAGTAATCTTTATTCTCGATCAAACTCCTGTGGCTTATTTTTCAAATTGTCATATTTCATTTCAAAATGTCTGCGCAAGAGTGAAGGTTTCCCACAAGAGAGTAACGGTTAATGTGATTGGATGTTAACTATTTGACTAGGCTACCTGTATTTGACTTAGTGTGGTTATTTCGCTGAACACTAGATGGTTTAATTGTATTTTTGGCAGTGAAACGAGGTTCCTCAGGCGAGGGCAAAAAACCTCACCCAAATGTATAGTCCCATTTTGGAAAATATAAATGTACTGTTTGAAAATGTGAAGGAAAAAAATATTAATCACATTTTTATTTGGCGTAACACGACGGCATTGCGCGTACCCCTGAGGAATATGCAAGGCATGAATGGTAGCTACCAGAAGTAGCTAAGAGTAAGGATTCCATGTAGCCAAAGATTATAGAGTCACCTATGAAACACTTTATCAACACTTTGGTTCCTACCCTGTCACAACTTTTATTATTCGACAACATAAATTCCGTCATATTGTCAATTTCTTTTTCAATGCTGTGATATATTTTGGCCATATTGCCCAGCCCTATCCTTGACATGTGACTTGTCTGAACGGTCAAATCTGATTTATTTGCCCTCAAGTGGTTTTTATATAGTTTATTGCTAGCTACTCTGTTTGACAAGAACATTGTAGCTAACTAGCTTGTTAATTGTTTACAAACAAATTGGTGATTGTGCTAGAAAGCCAAAAAGGTGTAGTTATGAAAGTTATAATTTTGAGGCTTTAATAGTGTTCTTATCCTATGATTTAGAACATTCAGAGGAAATGGAAAATGTCCATGGCAGGCATTGTCACCTTAGCTTGCTACTTAACTTTTGAGGAATGGGAAACAAGCACCACCATCAATCAGCTTACACACTGCACACACACACTGTTGTTACTATGACAACTAGCATAGACTTGTCAGCAAATGACTGCTGTCTGAAAACACACACACCCATTTTGGTCACTTGTAACTTGCTGTTTGGACAGTCCAGTAGTCCAAAATGGATTTGAAATACTGATTTGAGCATTAAGGCCTGCTGTGTGAACAAGGCTTTATTTGCATATACTGTATATGCATGTCTGTTGTATTGCGTTCCTCATTTTTCCCCCTTCCAATCTCCTTAAGTGCTAAATATTCCCCCCAAAAGTTGTGTTATTGGTTTACATGCTGGGTGGTAGCTTCCTTTTTGTAACCCTATGTGTCTCCGCTTTGGTGTTATCTAGTGGAGATCGCCACTCTGACCAGAGAGAACGGAAAGACTTGCATCAAGGTGCTGAAACAGAAGGAAGTGGATGAGCTGATCAAGAGACATGAGGCGGAGGAGGCCAAAGCGGAGAAAGAGAAGAAGGAAAAAGAGCAGAAGGAGAAAGACAAATGAGTGGCCCACATTGTTACTTTTCTGTTAAAAAAAATCCAAATAGTTCAGGTTTTCTAAATTGTTCTTTGACTATCTGTTGTATTTCTTTAAATAAAGGCTAAATACTATACATGTCTGGCATCTGCTGAATGATGTTTATTCAGAAAGCTAGGGCTGACTGCATGTTTTCTGTGTAACAACTCTGTACAAAACTCAAAGCCTCTGCACAGTCTAAAATTTGTCACACTACGTGTGCAGTGTGTCATATATTAATCATATGAGCCATCTTTTCAGGACACAGTATGTTTGAGAGGGAATATGTGACTTATGCTGTAAACTATATGCTGAGCCATCAGTGCTGAGGAAATGTTCATATCATGTAATGTGGAGAATATTGAAGCTCCCTAAATGTGCTTACGCAACATCCATATTCCATGCGCTTTTCTGGTGGAATTGGCGGATATCAGATGCGATGTAAAAGATGAGTCGGTCATTTTTAGAAGGGATTAGTCATTGATTCTACCTTGCTTTAATTCTGCTGACCTGATCCTCGAACCCTGATCGCTGTACATGCAGAAAAGGGACTTCTGCAAAAGGTCGTGACTGACATCCATGCGATAAGAGCGTCAATCTGAAGGCTTGTTGTGTAAAGTAAAGTGAAGATTAAGGTCAGAAGAGACTGACTGTCCTTTTTTGCACCGCCAGGGATTAGTGATGGGAGCCAGAATGGCAGCTGGGTTTCTGCTGTGTCAAAGTCATGTTGCATAAAACATTTTGTGTGGAAAATCATCTAATGTGTTGTACTGTACATCAGCCTTACAACTGGAGTGTGTACAGGGCCTAAAATACACCTTGTAACCCAGCAACAAAATAGGCCCACATTCAGACTAAATAAATAGCATGTCTAAATGTCTGAGACCATAGTGATTGTGTGACTACATAGATGAATAGGATTTTTAAAGTCCGTTTCAAACCATGCTGCTGCTATGAAACCGAACAGATGCTTTGGGAGCAGCCTAGGTTAAACAAGTTACTTTCCACTTAGCAGTAAACAGGCCTAACTCTGTCATCTGCACACAATGCCTGTAAATGAGGTCAGAGGTCAAGCTCTGTCCTTTGAGCTGCCTTGACACTGGACTGGAAAATGCCTAGGTGAAGTGGACCATAAGGCATGTAGCACAGCACCTTTACTGGCCTGACACCCCGGAAATAGATGGAAAGATCAACCAATTTGGGACAAAGTGGGCTTGGCAGAACATCAGGAGTGTCAGGACAGTTTCCCGGAAACAGTCTGAAGATTATTGGTTGAATCGGCAAGAGAGCTGAGAGCCCAGCAGGAGAAGAGCGTTTTATAGCCTTTGGCCTACTCATTCTGATAAACAACTCTGCATTTGACTCACCTATTCCATTAATCCCAACATCTTTGTCTCTCACATGCACTAGGTTACTGTTGGTGTATACCTTTTTTAAGGTTTTGTAAAGCCTTGTCTAAATAAGGTTGAGGTGGTAGTTCACAATCACACACACAAGTGTAGGCCGACAGACAGCAGACCCAAAATGTATTTGTGCTACATCTGAGATAAAGGGAAGGCCCACACATGGTGTATTGCTGTTCCCCATTGTATCATATCATACTGCAGCAATAAAGCAAAGGTTTGACTTCACAGAAGCCTTTGTCAGGGCCAGATCACTGAAGTCTAAATGGTGCAGGAAATGGAATAAAGCCCTGGGGATGACATTGACTTCTATGAAGTCAACACGTATAACATCAGCGCAGGAATAACAGTGCACTTTTTTCTAATTCTACAATTTACTTTTTGTCTTATGTTTTGTAGGTGGATATGACCGACCCTATTTAGCGTCACCACTACATCATCCTAATTACTGCCAATTACAGAAGATTAAATGCTAAATTAAACAACGGGTTTGTTGGACCGTTGTCAGTACAGGTTCTGTCTGTCAAATAATGGTGCTCATGAGGCGGTTATTACCGTTTATTATATTACTTTTTTTGGTGCCAAAGCCCGGGGTCAAACCCAGGGACATAAATTCTTACTCAAACACATTCTCTCTCAATTGTCAGCAACTATGCACACACATCCCAATGGATAAACAAACACAAGCAAGATAGATTTTTATTTTATTTTTTTCCAGACAGAAAAAGTTAAAAGGTATACATGTATGGATTGCCATTGAATGATCCTCTGTATGCCACTGTAAACAAAACAACTAAACTAGGCTATAAGAAACTATCAAACAAGAAAGATACATAAAAATATAACTCTGAAGATGAATAGACTCGTTTTCGTCACTGCTCATTCAACAGCTAGACGGGTTGGTTGTTTAGCAACACAACTGACGCGTGCGCAACTATGGGGCAAAACCGACTGGGTTGACTTGTAAACTATATTTCTTCAATGTTTATTGAAATCATAAATGCATTTGCATTAATGAACATTTCTCTCTCAAATACATATTTACAGTTGTTGGTTAGCTAGCTAGCAAAATTTTCCCATAAGCATTGACATGAATTCAGTCAAAACAAGACATGGTATCAAGAACATGATGAAACTAGCTAAAAATGAGTCATTTACAATTCCCCACATGGCAGATTCTTGTTATTTTTGGTAGATATCTGGCCAATCAGAATCACAACTCCTCATGGACTTCTGCCCCATTTGAAGTGTGTATAGTTTTAGTGACGTTATCTAACCCATCTATGAAGACTCAACCTCTACACACATGCAAAAATGAAAGCCCCCTGCACATAGGATCCCAAGCACACATCACTCTTGTCCATGTTCCTCTGAGACAAAATGCTATTGTTAGGGGAATATATTTGTATACTGCTTTCCTGAACAAACCAGGTCACCCTAGCACTGTTTTAGGGATCTTGTTAGTGTGAGAAAGAAACTTAAGCCAGTATCCTATAGGATTACTGTTGACCGGAACTTTTTAACTGTTACTGCTGAATGTAGAACTATTTCTTTGGCAATTCTGTCTGGTTTGCACGGCAAAACAAAATAGAAGGCGCTGGCCACTTCTCCGTAATGGACCCTAATGCACTTCCACTCGATTTTACGTGGCTACCTAAAGTGCTTGTGTTGTGACTTTTCCCTTCATGGGTTGGTTTCCTTTTTGCCACATTGCTTTGGGTAGCTAGGGATGAATGTGGGAAATAAGACTGAAGTGTAAAAGAGAACATTGCACTCTTTTCTTAGGTGGAAAAGGCCCCACCACAACCCTCTCAAAATAGTTTCAACTGAGCAGAGGTGTTGTTGGGGGTGGTACTACTAGTTCAAAAGGGCTCTGGTTGATAGAACTGTATACAAAGATATGAATTTTAACTGGGATTGAAACCAGGAAGAGCTGTCTCAGCCCATGCTAAATGATGAGGGCTAAGTCTAGCCATATTTATGTGGTGACTTATGTGCCGAGTGAGAATGGATTACAACATATGTTTAATGCTCTTCCACTCTTCTCGATGTACCTCTACTGGCTCAATAATTCAGGTGTTAGTTTCACAGGTTCATTGCGTAGCTGAGCGACCTCAAGTGAGGGGAACGCACATCATTGCTGCAGAAAGCTGTGAACTAGATTGCCCTGACCCAACATTCAAAACAACGACCTTCGCTCAGCTTTCAAATATCAAACGAGACTAACAATATCACGCTAACTATAATCTGGTAAGAAAATAAGAAAACCGTAAGCTGAAAGATCATAGCTAGTGACGCAAAAGTAGGAATGAAGACTTAATATACCCAACAGTTTGAGAAAAAAAATATATGTTATAGAATGAATGCAATTGTAAAAGAAAGATCAGTGTTATACTTGTCCCTATCATAGAAAAAAACACAAGCAGAACAATTCATTCATTCATGTTGACCCAACCATACCCAGGCAAATATCCCCTTAAAATAATTCCCTTATGCTACCCATTACATTACTGTCCCTACTAAACAAGCCCTGCTTTGTATAGAAACTACTGTACATTAAAAGACCCAAGTCAGGCTCTTTGATATTCCGTGCAAGCTGTCAGAGTATAGATATGCTTTTTCTTCCAGCCAAAAAGTCACCCTGTTGGATTGTTGTGGGCAGGCATGTAAAGCCTGGCATGGAGTGGGGCGATTAGTAAAATCTGAACCAATCGGGTGATGACTCGGTCCAAGCTCCGCCCTTCCATGCTCCACCGCTGTGCTCATCAGGGGAAGATGTATCACCACAGAGATCTTAGCATCCCCAAGCAGCATATCCCTCTTATAATGGAGTCTACAAAATTGTGACAACCCAATCAATGAGAAGGGTAGAGGTTTGGGTGGAAGAGTATCTTTGGGGTTAGGGAGGGGGCACACAGTTTGAGGATGGGGGACAGGGATGAAGGCAGCTGGCGGGAGGGGTTCTGTGGGGGTCATGGGTGGGCTAGGGAGCGGCAGGGTGGTCCGGTGTTTCATTCACTCCTCATCGGAGCTGCTGTTTTCCAGAGAGTAGACCATGAAGATGAGGTCTGTCCGAGCCGGCACCAGAGGGTTGCCGGGTTTCACCACCTCAAAGCCCATGTAGTGGAAAGTCTTTATGATGGATACTGTTCAGAGAAAAAAAGAGAGACCATGCAGAGAAGTTAGTGAACCTAGCAGGACCAGGACAGGATTAACCAGTGTTGTGGCCGTTCTGTCTTGGGTACCAGATTATAAGCACTCTCTCAGTTTAACTTCGCTAGAACATCACTGCCACTTCTATAATCAAGATACTTTTGGTCATGTAGTGTATGTGGACACCTACTCATCGAACATCTTATTCCAAATTCATAGGCATTAATATGGTGTTGGTCTCCACTTTGCTGCTATAAGAGCCTCCACTTTCTTGGAAAGCTTTCTACTAGATGGCGGGGTGGCAGGTAGCCTAGTGGTTAGAGCATTGAACTAGTAACTGAAAGGTTGCAAGATCGAATCCCCGAGCTGACAAGGTAAAAATCTGTTGTTCTGCCCCTGAACAAGGTAGTTAACCCACTGTTCCTAGGCCGTCATTGAAAATAAGAATGTGTTCTTAACTGACTTGCCTGGTTAAATAAAGGTAAAATAAACAAATTAAAAAATGGTGGAACATTGCTGCGAGGACTTGCTTCCATTCAGTCACAAGAGCATTAGTGAGGTTGGGAATTGATGTTGGTTAGGCCTGGATCACAGTTGGCGTTCCATTCTACCTCAAAGGTGTTTGATGGGTTTGAGGTCAGGGCCAGTCATGTTCTTCCACACCTATCTCGACAAACCATTTCTGTATGGACAAGAGCATTACCGGTAGTCAGGTCGGGCACGGATTTTGGGGGATTAGGTCTGGCTCACAGTCGGCGTTCCAATACATCCCAAAGGTGTTCGATGGGGTTGAGGTCAGGGCTCTGTGCAGGCCAGGCAAGTTCTTCCACACCGATCTTGACAAACCATTTCTGACAGACCTCACTTTGTGCACGGGGGCATTGTCATGCTGAAACAGGAAAAGGCCTTCCACAAACTGTTGCCATAAAAATGGAAGCACAGAATCGTCTAGAATGTCATTGTATGCTGTAGCGTTAAGATATCCCTTCACTGGAACTACGGGGCTTAGCCCGAACCATGAAAAACAGTCCCAGACCATTGTTCCTCCTCTACCAAACTTTAAAGTTGGGACTAGGCATTTGGTCGGGTAGCGTTCCCCTGGCATCCGCCAAACCCAGAATCGTTCGTCGGACAGCCAGATGGTGAATCGTGATTCATCACTCTAGAGAACATGTTTCCACTGCTCCAGAGTCCAATGGCGGCGAGCTTTGCACCACTCCAGCAGACCCTTGGCATTGCGCATGGTGATCTTAGGCTTGTGTGCGGCTGCTCGGACATGGAACCCCATTTCATGAAGCTCCCGACAAACAGTTCTTGTGCTGACGTTGCTTCCAGAGGCTGTTTGGAACTCAGTAGTGAGTGTTGCAACCGAGGACAGATGATTTTTACGCATTCTGTGAGCTTGTGTGGCCTACCACTTTGCGGCAGAGCCGTTGTTGCTCCTAGATGTTTCCACTTCACAATAACAAAACTTACAGTTAACCGGGGTAGCTCCAGCAGGGCAGAAATTAGACGAACTGACTTGTTGTCAAGGTGGCATCCTATGACGGTGCCATGTGGAAAATCACTGAGCTGTTCAGTAAGGCCATTCTACAGCCAATGTTTATGTATGGAGATTGCATGGCTGTGTGCTCGATTTTATACACCTGTCAGCAACGGGTGTGGTTCATTTGAAGGGGTGTCCACATACTTTTGTATGTATAGGTGTACATAAGCTATGGTCGTTTGATTTCATGGACGTTATTAATATACTAAAGGATAGCTCAATCAAATGTAATTATCCATTCAATGTTTTTTTTCTCCAAGGAAATGTTCTACAGTTGGAAAGGAACTGAAACCCTTGCTTTCCAATGTTTATCATAGTCTAAACATCTAATTGGGACAGTCCAAGTACATTATATGGAAATGAATTAGCATGCTAATGCTAACCACCAATTATGTGCCCATTATTGGCAGTTGCTTCATCCATTTGTGACTTATACATTAATGATATATAGCCATTGATTCTTTAAGAATATAACTTAAATGCCCCCAAATGTCATACCTCATCAGAACCCAAAATATAAGATTGTTTACAAGATTAGAGTAAAACAATGTAAATGTAAACAAACAGTGTATAGCCTCAACATGTTTAAAACTATAATTTTGATATCATGGATGGTCAGTCCTTGCATCCATCCAGAGCTTTTCACCAAAACAGAGGCGGGGTGGCATTTTTTTTGTTTCAAATAAGAATTCTAGCTGCACTCCTCTTTTGAACCCAGCACTAAATAGTGGAACGCTTACATCGATCCTCTCTGGCTCTATCGAACCACAAGAACACGTAGTTGACTTTCAGCTTCTCCTCAGCAAACTCCAGCAGGCTGGTGAGCCTGGAAAGAGAAGGGGGAGAGAATGAGATGATGCACTGTTTTTACATAAGAGAGTAGACTTACATAATAATGCAGTGGCAGCTGCAGTGGCCCTTAGAATTAGCTCTGCAGTGTCGGAGAAGACGCTGAGACTGTGCTGGCACCTCGCCAATGTCGTGCCAAGAGGATATTGACATGACACTGATGACATATTACATGACGACGCCACGTAAATGGCTCATTTCTATTCATAAAAGGAAAGGACTAGAGCAGTGTTCCCCAACCCCAGTCCTCGAGTACCCCGAACAGTACATATTTTTGTAGTGGCCCTGTTGACAAGAAGAAACATACCTGATTCTACTTGTCAAATATTGATCAAGCCCTTGACAAGTTGAATGAATCAGGTGTTTTTTGTTCGGGACTACAACAAAAATGTGTGCCGTTAGGGGTACTCGAGGACCGGAGTTGGGAAACAACACTGGACTAGAGAGAGAGGATAGCCTCCCTGAAAGGCATTTTTTCAAGTTTTATTAGTCATATGTAAGGGACATGCATGCAGGGCCGGATTACCGAACAAGCACACAGGGCATGTGCCCCTCGTGACAAAATGTGTAGAATAGCGTTATAAACTGCACATTTTACTCTCCGCACCATGGAAAAATGCTGTAAGTTAGATTTCTTCCGCCGAAAATCTTCAGGAGCATTAGGAAGTAGAGGCGCTGTTGCACCCTCTTGACTACTGGTGATGTTGTTGGTCCATGTCAAGTCCTCGGTGATGTGGATGCCGAGGAACTTAATACAATTGACTCTATCAGAAGTCCCATTCATGTGGATCGGAGCAAGTCAACATTCAAATATTTTGTTTTGCTGACGTTGAGGGAGAGGTTGTTGTACTGGCACCGCAATACCAGTTCACTTACCTCCTCCCTTTTAGGTTCACTCGTCGTTGTAGGTTCAGGCCTACAACCGTTGAGTTCGTGCAAAGCCACGCAGTTGTGGGTGAACAGGGAGTACAGCAGAGGGCTGAGGACACACCCCTGGGGGGCCCCTTTGTTAAGAGTCAGTGTGGTGGAAGTGTTGTTGCCAATCCTCACAGCCTATGGTCTGCTCGTCAGGAAGTCCAGGATACAGTTGCAGACGGTGGTGTCCAGACCCAGGGCTCTGAGCTTGGAGGGAACAATAGTGTTGAATGCTGAACTGTAGTCAATTTACAGAATTCTCACAAAGGTGTTCCTCTGGTCCAGACAAGAGTATGCGAGTGGAGTTGAGTGGTCGGGAAATCCCACTTATTGCTCATGGAGTGGTGGCTTGCACACTACTCAGCGCTCCACGTCCTTTCCAACTGCTCCGCTAAAAACCGCTCCTAGCTCAAAGGTAAATTAAACTGCTACTCCAAATTCACTCAAATCACAATTTAGCCAACACACATCTATTTTTTTTGACTACCTGGACCTACCATTTGGTGTTGAAGTATTGAAACCAAATCTCCCGAGTGGCGCAGCAGTCTAAGGCACTGCATCTCAGTGCAAGAGGAGTCACTACAGTCTAGAGGCTGTATCACATCTGGCCGTGATTGGGAATCCAGTCGGGCGGCGCACAGTTGGCCCAGCGTCGTCCGGGTTTGGCCGGGGTAGGCCATCATTGTAAATAAGAATTTGTTCTTAACTGACTTGCCGAGTTAAATAAAATATGATTTGAATGAAAAGTATTTCAATAAATAACAGGAAAAAGTGACTGTAAAAGGTGCTTATAATTTCAAGTAGGCTACATGTCATACAGTATTAAACAGCATATAAACACTCTAAATAGGTCAGGAGCCAGACAGGTAGTCTAAGAAGGAACGATTAATTTATTATTTAGGCTATATTATTTACATTATTTCAAGGCTATAGCCTTCAAATAAATAAATAGTGAAGCATTTGAATGTGTGACACTAGGTTGGCAGGGACATTAAGCGCTCAGAATTTAAACATTAAATTGTATGAAATAATTGTAGATTATAAATTGCACATAAACTGTGACTTACTTAGAATTCAATTCAAATTGAAAAAATGCCTTATTAGGCTCAGTCTTATGTGCCTTTTGAATTCATTTTTAGAAACATGAGTTTGGCCAGAGTCTGGTCCCTGGAGAGCAGGCCAGCAGAGGAGAATACCCTGTCAGTGCTTGCAGAGCCACTGGAGACGCTAAACACCCTTTGTGTCACTCTTACCAGGCTGTGCAGGGATGTGTAGTTTTCTTTCTGTAGGTAGGCCTAAAGGATTTTTAGATCAAATAATCCTATCAAAACTGAAAGCTCATTGAAAGAGGTAATGTGCCAGGCCAAAATCAATCATGGTAATAGAACGAAAATTAGATCAGATTTTTTGTTGATAAATACTTTGCTACAATGACACACTTAGCTAGCTACCCACCTCGTCCTTTCTGTTAGCATGTGCACACTCCGTTGTCCTTATACTATAAATGTTGTCAGAGTATAACTTGCATGTGAAATTAGTAACCTAACAGGCTATCCAACATTTCTGTAATGGGTGTCTGCAGGCAAGCTGGTAGGTCTTAACAAGGGGTATGTGTCTCAGAGCTGTGTGTAACACCCTGCCTGTCTGTCCGTCTGCGATTGTGCCCATGCTTACCCCTCTTTGCTGCCCTCCGCCAGTGCCCCAGCGGGGATCTCCAGAAAGAGGCTGTCCGAGGAGAGGGCTGTTTCCCAGCAGGCCGTGCGGCACTCGCTCAGTTGGTAGTGGAAGTGCAGGATGGCTGGTGTCCCATTGACAGGAGCTGCCCGCGTCACCGTAAGCCTCTCGTCCTTTAGTGGAGAGGAAGGGAGGACAGATGAAAAGGTACATTTCCTGAAGATAATTTGTGTGCTTGCGTCATACAAACTGTTCACACAGCACTCTGACTCCTAGCTCATTTAAGAGAACAGTGGCCATGGCGTTTTTCAAAAGAGTGGGAATGGGGATTAGAGTATTATGGGAGGTCTAAATTCTCTAAACCTTGAAACAATGCAGATTTCTTTTCCTATTGACTGTATTCAATCCCATGAGTTTCCCATGGAATATTTGAGATAAAACCAATGAAGTACAGTATATAAACCCTGGATTTCTGATGCTATGTATTGGCCAATGAGAGGCTTAAAAGCCACCAGTCAGCCATATTGGTATTCCCCAGTAGGAGCAGTCTTCCATAGGAATGAATGGAATGCTACAGTATTTCAATTAAATGTTTCAAGAACAAAATGACATCTATTTAAAGACTGACTGACACAAAAAAATAAAAAATAAATCCCTTTGAAAACGGCCCATGTGGCATCGATATGAGTCAGAAACATAGATTTGTGTGTCAAAATTTACTACGAAGTGTAAATAGGATCATGTTGGCCATAAAGTCAGTCTGGTCTATAACCGAGTTTGGAACCTCAGTGCATCACAACGAGGTTGGGTTTGGATTACAATTATGTCTATCGTGGGTGAAGAGACAATAATAAGATGAATGCGTACTGTCGCCTATCATTGAACGTCTGACTGACATGTCGTGACAGCTGCGTCTTAGAAAATAGCATTGAAATATATTGTTCATCTGCAGGCTATTATAATACCCTTAAGCCTCAACTGTGAGAGGGTCTACTCATACAATTTTGATTAGATTGTCTTTTAGGTTCAAAAGAATCGTGTCTTCTTACATGGTAAGCCTACTGCTGGTAACTTTAGACTATATTGTGCTGGTTTTTTTGGGGGGGCACCATTGCATTGGATGTCGGCATAAACACCACGGCAATTATGCACTCCAACAGTAATTATATGCAACATGCTTCAATCCACTGTAGGCCTATCTAACAATGTAATTATTACCCCAGCATCACTGCCGTAGTGCAGTTTCTCTGGACCACCGCAAGGTCGGAGTCCAGACAGAAAGTTTCCTAAAATAGGCCTAGCCTGAATGGACATAGAGAGAATTAGCAAACTGATACACACACACTTTAAAAGGACCCATCAACCAAAGCAACCTGCAGCGTAAGCAAATCAATTTCTCCTTTCCCCAAAAACCTTGCCTTAGCTTTAAATCCTTTCTGTAGGATATCAAAAACTATACATTATTGGAGCATGCTAAATCAATGTAGCCTATCATGTAAATTGAGGGGGAAAGTTAAAATCAAATCGTATTTGTCAAATACCAACAGGCTTTACAGTGAAAAGCTTACAACAATGCAGTTAAGGGGAAGATAGAGACAGCTGTGATATACAATGACTTCTGAATGTATTCACACCCATTGACTGTTTCCACATTTTGTTGTGTTACAAATTGGGATTATAATGGATTTAATTGTATTTTTTATTGACGATCTACACAAAATACTCTAAAAGAAATTCTAACACTTTTAAACATGAATGAAAAATTAAACACTGATATATCTTGATTAGATATATTGTAGTCAATACATGTTAGAATCACCTTTGGCAGCGATTACAGCTGCGAGTATTTTGGGGGTAAATCTCTAAGAGCTTTGCACACCTGGATTGTACAATATTTGCCCGTTTATTTTTTTTTTTAAACTCTTCAAGCTCTGTCAAGTCAGTTGTTGATCATTACTCGAAATCCATTTGAAAGTACTGCCATAGATTTAAGTCGGTTTAAAATCAAAACTTTAATTAGGTCACTCAATGTTCAATGTTGTCTTGGTAAGCAACTCCTGTGTGTATTTGGCCTTGAGTTTTAGCATATTGTCCTGCTGAAAGGTGATTTGTCTCCCAGGGTCTGTTGGAAAGCAGACCGAACCAGGTTTTCTTCAGGGATTTTGCGTGTGCTAAGCTCTATTTTTTATACAAAAAAAACTCCATAATCCTTGTAGTTGACAAGCATACCCATGTAGCCACCACTATGCTTGAAAATATGAAGTGGTACTCAGTGATGTGTTGGATTTGCTCCAAACAACATAATGCGTTGTATTCAGGATAAAAATATTTATTTATTTGCCAAAAACCTCTGGTCTTTGGGGTTGAATCTGTGCTTGAAATTCATTACTCGCCTGAGGGACCTTTACAGATAATTGTATTTGTGGGGTACAGAGATGTGGTAATCATTAAAAAAATAAAATAATGTTAACCACTATTATTGCACTCATAGTCCATGCCATTTGTGACTTAATCAAACGTTTATTCAACCTCTTTGTTATTGCAAGCCTAAATACATTCAGGAGTACTTATTGATTAAAGACATTTCAGCTTTACTTTAAAAAATAAATCATTTCAAAACATTTCTAAAAACAAAATGATACTTTGCCATTGTGTGGTGTTGTGCGTAGATCAGTGGCACAACATCTCAATTGAATCCATTTTAAATTCAGACTCACATAACAAAATGTGGAAAAAGTCCGTGTGAATACTTTCTGAAGGCACAGTAGGCCTAGGCTATGAAGATGAAATTGACAACCATTCGAAAATAGAAACACAAACGCAACATGTCCATAGCCGATTAGCCATTGATTCATTTTAGTGAAGCATTGGGTAGTTGTGTTCACACTAAGCCTGCATTTACATTTTAGCGCTTTATCTAAATCTGTGACACCACTTATTGATATGGGTAACCTAAACTCCGGCGGATATTTCACTGTTCCCTTCTTGTAATTCACGCATCTCCGCTGGCAACTACCCTATCCCTTCGCCCTCTCTCTAGCGCTTAAGCAAGTAGTCTAGGCTATCCTGAAAATGATTCGCTCTGGTGTGATGTGATCCCATTGGCTAAATTGATACATTGTCACAATGATGCATGGCAAAAAAACAAAAAACAGGCAGAAATATTCAAACATTCATTCACACAATGAACCCACAGACCTGTCAGCAGCAGACTGTCAGTGGCAGGCTAAATAGCCTTCCCTGTATTTTTTGTTGTCTTAAAAACATTCTGATAAGGTCTCCAGTCATATAAAATGTAATTTTTTCCCAGGCAGAGAAAGGAAGAAGAAATGTCTCTCTATTTGCCATTTCTAACATAGGCATTGGAATTCTTCCATGCAGCTCTCACGCAGTAGCGTAGGCTACATATACCTACAATAAAGCATTGTTTTATATAGGCCTATATGCGTTTATTCAAACAAATTATAAAAACAGGATCATCGAATAGTTTCATTAATTATGTGCCTGTGTTTGTCGCCATGCGTTCAATGTTAGGCTAGGCTATATGTTGTTAGAGATCAATTGTTTTGTACTGTTTAAAAGCAACGTTTTACAATATCATGGAAAGAAAAATATATACTGAACAAAAATATAAACCCAGCATGTGAAGTGTTGGTCCAATGTTTCATGAGCTGAAATAAAAGATCCCTGAAATTTTCCATATGCATAAAAAGCTTATTTCTCTCAAATTGTGAGCATTTCTCCTTTGCCAAGATAATTCAAGTTGAGGGACTGTGCATTTGGCATGCTTACTGCAGGAATGTCCACCAGAGCTGTTGTCAGAGGATTGAATGTTAATTTCTCCACCATAAATCGCCCATTTCATTTTAGAGAATTTGGCTGTATGTCCTCTGTATGTCCTCTCACTCAAACCCTTGTCATGTTTTTGTCTTATGCTTCACCTACCACACATTTTCCAGGAATATTCCTGAATGTATCCAGAGTATTTTCAGATTTCGTTGCTGCCAAAAGTACAGTAAATGTCAAATTCACATAAAATCAAGCAGAATGTTTGGATTCATTCTTGTGTCAGGTGAGCTGTTGTGTCCTCGCCTTTGGTCTAATCATTTCCCCATAATCTCAAAACTGAGATTAAAACTATACTAGTGTATATATAAATCACTGAGTAAAACTAATTTCAACATCAGTCAATTCCGAAATTGAACTGGACACAGTATCCAATACGACCACACCTCTGTTTTTGTTATTAAATGTGTTTAATGTTGACCCTCCACCTCTCTTTCCCTCTTCTCATTGGTGGTACCTAATAAAACAGAGGGTAGCAGCAGAGCTGCGAGCCTTCTGCTGTCAATGAAAGGGCTCTTTCTTTCATACGTGAGGCAATGATGTTGATATCACAGGTGTGACTGATCTGTTTAAGCCTAACCCTCTTAGCCCACTCTGAGACAGTCACATGTCTGGGGCAAGGACACACCTGTGTGTGTGTGTGCAAGTGTTTGCAAAGAGAAGGAGGGTAGAGCAGATTCAGGTGCGAATACAGTTGCAAAGACTCAAATGTGTGTGCTTGGGGCCTCCCGAGTGGCGCAGTGATCTCAGGCACTGCGTCGCAGCCGGCCCTTGACCGGGAGACCCATGGGGCGGGGCACAATTGGCCCAGCGTCATCCGCGTTAGGGGAGGGTTTGGCCGGCAGGGATGTTCTTGTCCCATCGCACTCTAGCGACTCCTGTGGTGGGCCGGGCGCAATGCACGCTGACACTTCAGGTGTACGGTGTTTCCTCCGACACGTTGGTGTGGCTGGCTTCGGGGTTAAGCGGGCAGTGTCAAGAAGCAGTGCGGCTTGGCTGGGTTGTGTTTTGGAGGACGCACGGCTCTCGACCGTCGCCTCTCCCGATTCCGTACGGGAGTTGCAGCGATGAGACATGACTACCAATTGGATACCACGAAATTGGGTAAAAGTACAAAATAAATAAATCCACGGTAGCACAGATGGTTATTAAGAACCCAAAAGGATATTGTGGTAGAGAGCTTCAAGTTCCTCGGTGTCCAAATCACTAAGGACGTATCATGGTCCAAACAAACCAACAGTCGTGAAGAGGGCACTACAACACCACTTCCCCCTCAGGAAACTGAAAAGATTTGGCATGAGCCCTCAGATCCTCAAAAAGTTCTACAGCTGCACCATTGAGAGCATCTTTACTGGCTGCATCACAACTTGGTATGGCAACTGCTTGGCATCTGACCGTAAGGCGCTACAGAGGGTAGTGCGTATGGTCCAGTACATCATTGGGGCCACCAAAGTCAGACTGTTCTTTCTGCTACCGCACGGCAATCGGTACTGGATCGCCAAGTCTGTGACCAAAAGGCTCCTGAACAGCTTCTACCCCCAAGCCATAAGACTGCTGAACAGTTAATCAAATCACAGATAGGACACACTTTCACTCTTCACATACACTGCTGCTACTCTGTTTATTATCTATCCTGATTGCCTAGTCACTTTTACCCTTACTTACATGTACATACAGTGCATTCGGAAAAGTATTGAGACCCCTTGACTTTTTCCACATTTTATTACCTTACAGCCTTATTCTAAAATGGATACAATAAAACATTTTCCTCATCAATCTATACACAATACCCAATAATGACAAAGTGAAAACCTTTATTTTTTTACATTTTAGCACATTTATTAAAAAACAAACAGAAATACCTTATTTACATAAGTATTCAGAGCCTTTGTTATGAAACTCAAAATTGAGCTCAGGTGCATCCTGTTTCCATTTATCACCTTTGAGCTGTTTCTACAACTTGATTGGAGTCCATCTGTGGTAAATTCAATTGATTGGACATGATTTGTAAAAGCACACACCTGTCTATATATGGTCCCATAATTGACAGTGCGTGTCCGTAGAGCTCCGATACAGGATTGTGTAGAGGCACAGATCTGGGGAAGGGTACCAAAACATTTCTGCAGCATTGAAGGTCCCCAAGAACACAGTTGCCTCCATCATTCTTAAATGGAAGATGTTTGGAACCACCAAGACTCTTCTTAGAGCTGGCCGCCCAGACAAACTGAGCAATCGGGGGAGAAGGGCCTTGGTCAGGGATGTGGCCAAGAACCCGATGGACACACTGACAAAGCTCCAGAGTTCCTCTGTGGAGATGGGATAACCTTACAGAAGGACAACCATCTTTGCAGCACTCTACAAATCAGGCCTTTTAAGGTAGAATGGCCAGACAGAAGCCATTCTTCAGTAAAAGTCACATGACAGCCTGCTTAGACTCTCAGACCATGAAAAACAAGATTCTCTGGTCTGATGAAACCAAGATTGAACACTTTGGCCTGAATGCCAAGCGTCACATCTGGAGGAAACCTGGCACCATCGCTATGGTGAAGCATGGTGATGGCAGCATCATGCTGTCACAATGTTTTTTCAGCGGCAGGGACTGGGAGACTAGTCTGGATCAAGGGAAAGATGAACGGAGCAAAGTACAGAGATATCCTTGATGAAAACCTGGCCCAGAGCACTCAAGACCTCAGACTGGGGTGAAGGTTCACCTACTATCAGGATAACGACCCTAAGCACACAGACAAGACAACACTGGAGTAGCTTCAGGACAATTATCAGAGCCCAGACTTGAACCCGATCCAACATCTCTGAAGAGACCTGAAAATAACTGTGCAGCGACGCTCCCATCCAACCTGACTGAGCTTGAGAGGATCTACAGAGAAGAATGGTAGAAACTCCCCAAATACAGGTCTGCCAAGCTTGTAGCATCATAGCCAAGAAGACTTGAGGCCGTAATTCGCTGCCAAAGGCGCTTCAACAAATTACTGAGTAAAGGGTCTGAATACTTATGTAAATGTGATATTTACATTTTTTCAGAAGAACAGTTTTTTCTGTCATTATGGAGTATTGTGTGTAGATTGATTTTAGAATAAGGCTGTAACCTAACAAAATGTGGAAAAAGTCAAGGGGTCTGAATACTTTCCGAATGCACTGTATTACCTCAATTACCTACACATTGACTCTGTACCAGTAGACCTTGTATAGTCTCATTATTGTTATTTTATTGTGTTACTATTTTTTTATTGTACTTTTACTCTGCATTGTTGGGAAAGGGCTCGTAAGTAAGCATTTCACTAAATGTCTACACCTTTTGTATTTGGCGTATGTGACAAATAACATTTTATTTGACTTGATATTAACTCTTGGACAACGCACACTTTCTAGATCACCATGTACAGAGTCTATGGTTGATAACTTATCTCAGATATTTTGACTGCCTCTGTTCAAACCATATATGGTTTCAATATTGTCTGCGGGGCTATAGATCAGCAGCATTTTCATGTACTATAATTGTACATAAGACACGTTTTTATCAGGTTATTACTTTGACAGTACACTGTGTATACAGTTCACTGTGTACATTATACATGCTGATATGGGGTGATCAGGGCAAAATAGGAAGTGCATGTAGGATTCCTGTGTTGTCTCAGCATAAAGAGCATAAATCATTCAATGATATTCAGCTTTTCAGGGGATCCATTTGAGCAAGGCGAGGCTCAGACTCATTTATCATGATCACTTAAGGAGTATTTAGGGGTTGATGTGATTTGTTGATCAGTGGCTGCAATGAAGTTGCCTCTGGTGTTCTCACCTTGTGTAGTAACAGGCCGAGAGAGTGATCCCTGCCAGTCCCTCGCCCACCCGGGATCTTCAAGTGTGGGTGAGGGGCATCAGGAGCACCACAGAGGCCCCGGAGCCTGGTGCCTGGAGCAGTGGAACCTGGAGCCCACTAACAAAGAACTGCAGAGAGGGGATAGAAGGAAAAAGAAAGAGAGAGATGAATGACCATGCCACAGGATTCATGAAAGAGACATGAAAAGCAGGAGCACTTGACTGATTGAGCATTCAGGTTCAGGTTTAGATTTGTCGGTTTTTAGAGGTTTGGGGCAAGGTTTGGAATATATACGATTTCCCTAGTCTCATTCACCAGCCTTGTGTCTGTTGGCAGCTATTAACTTGATAAAATGTTGGCGGAGATACTATTTCCGTAAAACCATTGATTCAGTGTTTCAACATAGGACCAGGATCAATAAGTAGTTAAAAGGGCCCAGGGTATTTCATCTTCTTTCCTAGAGGTACCAGTTTTGTCCCAAATGGCACCCTATTCCCTACATAGTGCACTACTTTTGACCAGGGCCCTATGGATCCTGGTCAAAAGTAGCACACTATACAGGGAATAAGGTGCCATTTGGGATACACGCACTGTTACAATAACACTAAGTGGTGCACTGCCATGTCATAACGTCAACCCACATACCTCCCGTTGCTACTCTACTTGGACATTTATGATTTTAATACACTTAATGAAAGTGGATGGCTAATGGGAACCAAGCACCCAAGTAATAAAAGTGCCCAGTTTGCATTAGATTGATGTCTTTCTTTGGTTGTCTTCAATTTGCCAGCTTGTTGCGTCACTGGCACTAGGACAGTCCTACCTTAGTGTTAATCTAAGTGCTGTTCCACAAATAGCACCAAATAACAGCATCTCGGTAACAACACCTCTTTGCTCCTGCCTATGCCAAAGGCAAAGTAATACAGTTATGTGTTTGAGAAGTAGCAGTGTGCCATCTGCACTGCATCTAATCTCAGCAACCTCAACCTTCATTGAGGCAGGCGATGTCATAGAGAACAAATGGACTTTTACAATAACAACCTGCTGAAGTTAAGTGTTAGCTCTGCCTCTGTCAATGCCCGCCCCCTCTGTTTTATTCATGGTTCACCTCACTGCAGTCCTTGGCTGGAACAGCTTGCCCTATTTTCCCAAGTCATGTCTAATCAGGGCCTGAAGAATAGTACATTATAACATGACATGCTGTGGCTGTACTTGTCATTGTCTGCTCTCATAAGACGTCTCGTAAACATCCCATAAGACTAAAGCAGCCGCCAAGCCTCTTATCAGACGCAGGTAGTACTGAATGTACAAAATCAGTGGCCTTCACCTTGAGCTTTAAGGCAGGCTGGACAGGCTTGACTGGCTTGACTGGTTTTAACTTTCTCTGGGGCAGACAAGTAAACAAGTCTGTGTAATCAACTCTTTGGCCTCAGGGCCTTTCGACTAGTAATAAATAATACTAACCCAGCCTAAACCATAAACAAAGTAAATAATCAAAATGTCAGGGGTAGCCAACTCTGGTCTCCGGTTCTGCAAATATTGTTATGGAACAAATGTGCGCATACACTGTAGCTACTCAGGAAGGGGGTTGTCTATGCTACCCATTGTTGCAATATGGGAAAAAAATAAAAAACGACTTTATTTTCAAAGCTATGAAATTATCAGCACTTAAATCGAAAAGTCACACTACACTGTGGTTTGACTTGAGAGGCTGCTAAGTCTTGTACCAGCAGCAGAGGAACTACTGTGATGTGAAGAGAAAGGCTCTGGCTTGTGGTGGAAAGGCATGCATCACAAACAAGCGCATGATCTGTAAACACCTCTGCAAATAGCCTCGTCGGGGCCCAGGAACACACATCTCGGTCGTTTGGAGTTACGGGGCCTAGTTTCAGGGCAGTAGTAAGAATAGCCCGATGCTCCCGAGGGGGCTTACAAAAACATTGCATGGGTCAGTATTTCCATTAAGAAAATGTGCCGCCGCACATTTGACCGGTAACATTTTGATTGACCAGAAATTAACCGGACCCATACGCATTGGGTGCATAACTCAATTAGGGGATCCAACCACAGTGCTCAGAATGACAAATCACATGTAGAATATGGTAGTTCATTTTAACAGACCATGCAAGTCGAGGACGCAACAACATGGGTCCTTCTTACCGAATTCCGATGTGTACTTTGAAGATTTTATAATAATGCCCCATTCATATCAACCATAAGTAGTCCATTACGTCGCCACGGAGGTAATTCATTTGAATGGGGACCGTCCACAACGCCCCCTTACGGTCGAAGAACAGGAAGTTGCCAAACCACTGAAGAAGAGGCAAATATGTGGTTTTGGACGATGGATTTATGGGATAGCTAGCAACTTGTAAACAATTACACATTCCTATAAGTGAGTACTATTTTAATAGTATGTTAAACAATACACATTTACTGGTATGCCAATTATACTTCATGACTGTTGCCTCCCGTTTTAGTTTGTGATGGTAATGACGTTTGTTTTTTTATGATAATTATTAGGTGGAGGTCGCTAGCTACAGTATAGCCTAGATTTTAGCTAGCTAGCTGCTCTGTAAGCTATCTTGACTTGCTATAAAGCTATAGAAACAAGTTCAGGAAAACTGTTTTATTATCAACTGAATCAATATGGTTCCACCTGTCTTGAATAAAAAGGTCATATTTGACAATCTCACAAAATAAATGCGATCCCTGACAAGGCACTAGGCTCTCCACAATCGTATCTTGCATTGTGAAAACCTTCTTAAACTCTCCGTCCAGGAACTGAACAAGATTGCATGAAGATAACGTATGGCATAATGAAACATAACTGTACACATTTACTTTCCCTCAGGCAACAAGACAAGTAACAAATAGCAAAATCACTAGCCTATGTCAATCTACTACACCCCAAAGTAGAAAAATGTACCTATTCTATTGGTCACCTTGTAGATAAAGAAACCGCCTATTCCTAACAGATTGTGGGACGACAGATTCCAAATTCATACCACCAGTAGGCCTGGGCTACATAAAACAACTTTAAAAGGCAATGAGGCTGATGCAACAGATTAGAATGTTTAGCTTTAAATGTTGATAAAATAATATTTATTCACATTGTAAGCGCAGCAATGCGCACAAGGTAGTACGTAGGCTACGAGAAAATGTTCATTCCACGATGCAATTAGCACATAAACACTTGTCAAAAGCGCACCGCACATGCGAGCGGTTCCATGTGACCAAGATGAAAATAATTTAACAGCTTAATGTATTTCCATCGACTGGTATTTCCATCAATTAATAGGCTAAAAAAAACATTATTTCGCAAAGGGATTTTTTGTCCTTTTTATTCATCAGTTTAAAAAGAGAGAAAAAAGATATCGGCCAAAAGCTGAGCCGACAATTACTGGCTGACTGAAGCCCTGGTATGGGGTCAATTCACTCTGGGGAGTGTCTGTATGTCTCCCCTGCAGCTAGTGTGGACTGGTGGTTAGCCACGTAAGTTCAGAGGCTTTTTTCAAATCAATTATTATTTGTCACATGAGCTGAATACAATGGGTGTAGACTTTACAGTGAAATGCTTGCTTACGAGCCCTTCCCAATGATGCAGAGTTAAACACCCTCTGTAGTGCTTTATGGTTGCGGGCGGTGCATTTACCATACCAAGTGGTGATGCAGCCAATCAAGATGCTATGATGGTGCAGCTGTAGAACTTTGAGGATTCAAGGGCCCATGACATATCTTTTCAGCCTCCTGAGAGCATCTTCTCATGTCATCTTCACGACTGTTTTGGTGTGTGTGGACCATGTTAAGCCCTTAGTGATATGGACACCAAGGAACTTGAAGCTCTTGACCTGCTACACTACAGCCCTGTTGATGTGGATGGTGAAGTGCTCTCCCCTCTTTCTCCTGTAATCCACAATCAGCTCCTTGGTCTTACTGATGTTGAGGAAGACGCTGTTGTCCTGGCACCACACTGCCAAGTCTCTGACCTCCTCCCTGTAGGCTGTCTCATTGCTGTCGGTGATCAGGCCTACCACCTCTGTGACGACAGCAAAATTGATGATGGTGTTGGAGTTGTGCGTGGCCACGTGATTGTGGGTGAACAAGTACAGGACGGGACTAAGTACAGACACCTGTGGGGCCTCTCTGTTGAGGGTCAGCGTGGCAGTGGTATTGTTGCCTCACCACCTGCGGCCGGCCCTTCTGGAAGTCCAGGATCCAGTTGTAGAGGGAGGTGTTCAGTCCCAGGGTCCCGAGCTTGGCGACGAGCTTGGAGGGGACTATGGTGTTGAAGGCTGAACTGTAGTCTATGAACAGCATTCTCACAGTTATTTCGCCTCTTGTCCAGGTGGGAGAGGGCAGTGTGAAATGCAATTGAGATTTTGTCATCTGTGGCTTTGTTGGGGCGGTAAGAGACTTGGAGTGAGTCCAGGGTGTCTGGGATGATGGTGTCATGACCAGCCTTTCAAAACACTTCATAATTACAGATGAGAGTGCTACAGGGCGGTAGTCATTGAGGCAGGTTACCTTTGAGTTCTTGGGAACAGGGACAATGGTGGTCAGCCTGAAACATGTTTGGATTATAGACTGGGACAAGGAGGATTGAAAATGTCTGTGAGGACACTTGCCAACTGGTCTGTGCATGCTCTGAGAACGCGCCCTGGTATTCCGTCTGGCCCGGCTGCCTTACGAGTGTTAACCTGTTAAAAAATTTGACCTACATCGGCCACAGAGCGAAATCACACAGTCATCTGGAACAACAGGGGCTTTCATACAAGACTGTGTGTTGTTGTCCTCTAAGTGAGTATAAAAGGCATTTAGCTCATTTGGAAGTTCTTCGTCACTCACGGGTGGGTTTCCCATTTTAGTCTGTTTATCGTCTGCAAGCCCTGCCACATAAAACAAGCATCGGAGCCGGTGTAAATGGGATTCCACTTCCTATGTCCTTTTTTATTTTTTTATGTCTCGGAGTTCATAGTTGGCTTTTATGTGTCCATGTCTGTGTCCCGTTCCTTGTAAACGGTAGCTCTAGCCTTTAGCCTCGTGCTTAAATGTATTGATGAAGTCTGTGACTGATGTGTAAACTCCTCAATGCTATCAGATGAATCCCAGAACATATTCCAGGCTTGTACTAGCAAAACAGTCTTGTAGCCACACGTCTGCTTCATCAGACCACGTCCGTACGTCCATATGTCACTGGTACTTCCTGTTTGAGCTTTTGTTTGTAAGCAGGAACCAGGAGGATAGAGTTGTGGTCTGATTTACCGAAGGGAGATCGAGGGAGGGCCTTCTGTGTTTCTGCGGGTAGAATAAAAATGGTCTAGCGTTTTAGCGCCATATTGGCGCAGGAGACGTGTTGGTAAAAGTGAGGTAGAACGGTTTTAAGTCTCACCTCATCATTACCTCGGTTTTAAGTCTCACCTCAAGTCTCTGCCCACCAGTAATGCTGCCTCTGGGTGTGCGGTTTCTTGTTTGTTTATAGCCCCATACAGTTCGTAATTCAATCAAAAGTGGTTTCTTGGAGTTACCTTGGAAAGGCTTTGAGAGAGCATTATTTACCAGTTGCTGTTCTGATAGTTGATTTAGTTAATCTATTGATTATATTGTTCCAAATGTGCAGCGCAAAATCTAGCAGTGCAAAACAAATATGCTCTTTGGGCGAATCATGGAAACTCCTAGTGGGTGACTTGCATTGATTTATTTGTTGTCACTAGCCACATGATTAATGTGTCACGAGATGACGAGAGCATTCCAAAAGTTTCAGGAGGGTCACAGCTCCTAAAAAGTTTTGAACCCGCTCAGCATTCTTAGTTGTGCTAACACTTTCTTGGGCACATTCCATTTTTACATTTACATTTTATACATTTACCAGACACTCTTATCCAGAGTGACTTACAGTAGTGAGTGCAGGTTTTGTTTTTACTTTTTTTGTACTGGTCCCCCATGGGAATCGAACCCACAACCCTGCCGTTGCAAGCGCAATCTTCTGCCAACTTCCTAAGGAGGTTACGGTTAGGATTAAATAATGGTGGCACTGCTAATAAAATGCTGAGAACCAGCACCTTTTTCCATTCCCCTATATAGGAAAGCTCCTGTCCTTGCACGAAATGCCAGCTTGTTTTGAAAGGCAACACTCTCGCCCTCTGACATTCAGACCCCCCCTAGTGCCAAAGGGCGCTAGGCTAAATAACCACAGTCACAAGTTGAAAAACGAACAAAAACCACTGCACCCTAGTATAAACATTATTCAAGTCATGCAGCAGTGACCTAGCTTGCACTGTACTGTATTAACATACGGGTGAGGTATTAATCATATCTGTGTTGCAGGCACAGCACTGGGACACAAGGATATAAGTGCGTCATGCACCATGTATTCTCCCGGGACTTGTGTGAGAGAGTGGTTGTATAATCACTGGAACCCAGGCAAGCATACCAAACTCTGCTTTAGGGTTTAATATAGAGTACACTGCAGTGCAATGAGAGAGTACTGTATGGAAGATCGATAAATAATATGGTCTGAAGGTGATAGGTAAATCCAAAACCCATAGTGCTTTTTGTCTGGTCAGGATTTTTGGATTATTTCAAATATCATGAGTTCTGCAATTATTAATAAAACTGTGTTTTTTTTCAGTCCATTTCCCTTGGTGCTGCAGTTGTTTGAGTTTCAACCTTTGGCAGCCTGATTTGAGTTAATTATTCCTTAGATAATGGCTTTGGATTCTATGTTTGCCCTGGTGACTGGTTAAGAGTTTGTGAGTGTGGCACACATCCAAGGAACAGAAGGCTCCAAAACAGGATACTATTCCTCGGAAGTCTTCCAGGAAAACGCTAACAGACTAGCTCAGAGAGAATGGCCAAACCACCTATTAGCCAGTTAATCTATGTGTCAAACCTGAGCTGCTCCAAATATTTTATAACTAGTTTTATACAATTTAAGTGAGTCAACAATATACTATTAACCATACTATTAACCATTTGCCTACTGGATAAACAAATCCTTGCCTACATTGCAAACCAAAAGTTCCCATGAACTTGATGGGTAGCATTTAGAGCTGTACCGTATAAGTGTGAATGTAGGTTCTCGTTTCTAAAAAAAAAAAACAGGATACCAAACTGAGAAGTTCTGGTAATTCGAGCTGCATGTGCTCATTGGAGACTACCATGTGTACCCTGTCCCGATCCCCTTTCCACTCTTGACTTGGCTTAGGTCAAGAGTATCACGACCACAGTAAATGTCACCTGACAGCCAGAACCTACTACGTACAAAAATGTTTATATGACGTTTGTCTTAACCTACAGTACAGTATCAAGTTGCATTCAGGATGCCATTTTAGGACAGAACAGCACATCACAAGGTGATCCCTTGAGGAGATCAGTGTACTGTACAGCATGGCATAGCCTCATATGATCTATTCAAAGTGTTCCCCTATCATCCATAGAAATTAATCGCATTAGACTAGTAAGAAAATCGTACTGTTAAACAGATAGCGTCCATAGCATCCCACACAGGTTTCCACTGGTGCTTTAGCCACAAGCTAATATAATCTAGTCCAAGCCCATTGGGGGCTCGGCTGGTTGTGTAATAGTGTGTGTCTGTGTGATGTAGGGCAGCTGATGCCTTCTGCTGACAGGGACATAAGCTAGCACGCTAGTGAATGGACCCTGCGCTTGCCACCACACATGTAAAACATGAATGCACATGTGTGCATAGTACACACATACTATGTTGTCAATGTATTCAATGTAGGCTATTTTTATATTTTTAGCTTCTGCATATCATGTAATGCATACTTTTATGAGAAAGGCTGGTGGTATATGATGATGGAATACTGCTGTGGACATTGGCACTCATTCTTGAAAAGGCAGGACCATGTTTACCAAGATTGAGTGATAGGCTATAAATGACTCTCCTGATGGAACATGGAAGAAGATTCTGAAGATGATAGCATTGTGGATGCATCACGTCATTATATAGGCTAGTCTAGGAGGCTACTGTTGCTCTGATGCTTCGACTACAGCTAAGCAACCCTGTCCTGAGGAGCAATTTCCACTTTGACACAAAGCTGATTTATAGATGAAAGCAAAAAAAATCTAAGTAGGTCTAGGCATGGGGGTGATATCAGGTCATAGGTAGGCATGGCACCTGGACAGATTATGGCAACAATAGCCTAATAATAAGAGGTGCATCTATATTTTTCCGTATTATCATCTCATTTATATTAAAGGGATACTAACCCTATTGATTTGACTTTCTAAGAAAATATGCGGTATTAGTGCGACATTTGGGCATCAAGAAAATAGGTTACGTTTACTGACACTGCACAAAATGAAATGTCCCGTGCGCAGAAAGTACAAGGCGGAAATGTTTTTGGTAATTCGATCCATCTTCAACGCTGTATGAAAACAACTTCGTTGGACAACTGTTGTAAGACGTAGGGGTAAGCATTATAAAAAAATATTAAGTATATGCCAATTTAATTATTGTTGGAGCAATTAAATGCAAATGCATAGTGCGCAATAGGGTCATTGTTGAATACATTGATACAAAATGTCCTATAACCAATAACAAACCATATGTGGTCTATGTTATGCATGTAGGCGTACAAATGCTATTAGGACATGTTACATTATATGGGCCTAGTATGTGACATCGATACTATTCTATTGGTGTTCATAAATAGTATAGAAAATTCACATGCATAACGCTACTGTAAATTAATCTAATCAAAAACCTAAAGCAAATCATGAATACACCAGCTATTATTGACAACCTACAGACAGGAATTACAGCCAAATATTCAGTTATTATCACAACATGAAATATCTGGTTATTATTGTGTTATTCTGAAAAGTTAAAGGGTGGAAAACTAATGCATTTAAATAGTCATAATCATTTAAATATTATTAATCAATGGTCAGTTTAGCAAATCAATGGAAACAAATATTAGGAAAATAAATATCCATAATTGTAGAAATGTATTCGCAAAATCGTGTAAGACATTGCCTACCTTTCCTCGGTATTCAGCATGATACCCTCGAGGAAATCGAAAACTTTATGTCCTTTTTGACAACCAAAGCAATGACTATTTAACAGAAGCTCCACGGAGAAGTGCACCATCCGTAAAAAAACGGAATTAGAATTAACTCCGGCGCGGTTCTAGCTATATAATATGAGGCTTCAATTCGCTAAAGAACCAGCCGTAGACGCCTCTGCATCGACAATAGTGTTGATGCTGGAAAGGGGCTATTTATATGCCCGTCATACACGACCATTGGAATCATGGGTAACTCAAAGCAGGAAGCAATGTACTAGTTATTGACCGATTGGGTAAAGACAGTACAGTATGAAGATACGCAGAAACAGCTTCTCCAATAGAAATCCCCGATCACGTATGTAGACGATGTCATGGCAACGTTGGCTAGCTAAACTCATGCGCAGAAACACGTAATCGTCTTAACGGTCGTCTTGTGCCAAACTGCGCATGTGCAGACCATCAAACCAACGACACTCTTTCCATATAAAGTTGTTTTTGACGAAAATTAAAAATGTGTAGGTTTGTAAATTCCACGAGCTTGGATTAATAACATGTTCAACTACTTAAGACATTGGCTCGAATTTAGGTTGTGTCTTTTATATTTTGAGAAAATGAACAACTAAGAAATAATTGTTCACTTATTTTATTAACTTCTCACACCCTACCCTAAATCTAACCATAACCCTTGTCTGCGTGGTCTTCTTCGCAAGCGTTCCTGGAAGTCTCATTATGCTGAGCTTCTGCGTTTAGAAACTCTGTGATTTGTGTGCGTTTCAAATAGGAAGATTAGTGCTAACTGGAATCCTTGGGAAATCCCTACCCCAAACATAACCTTAGCCATAACCCTTACCTAAGCATACCCTTAACTCATACCTTAAATATTTTACAATGGGTTTGGGACCTCTCAAGGACCTCAGATAGCAAGGACTGTTCCGGATACACAAAGGGTCACAGACCTGAGCTGGTTATCAAATCTTTACAATGCCTGCTCAGCCTCAGTTTGCCACCTAGCTAACGTTAGTGTTAGCCACCTATTTAAGAAAAGTTTTTCAACAGAATCAGTAGAATGAATACACATGAATTAACACAGTTAATTTTCATAGCAGCCACGTTGTATTCCTTCTTTCATCTATGCACTCTCCTCTCACATTTTCCCTTTGCTTGTGGACTTCAATGCACAACTCATCAGCTGTATGTGACCAGGCAAAAAACCTTTCCAAGCCAAACCATATCCGCTACACACAGCCTACATCATTGTCACCATATTGGCTAAAGTAAGGTCATAGTAAACATAGCTAATAGAACTAACACGTTAGTAAACACAATACAATCATGGGGCGGCAGGTAGCCTAGTGGTTAGAGCGTTGGACTAGTAACTGAAAGGTTGCAAGATTGAATCCCCGAGCCGACAAGGTAAAAATCTGTCGTTCTGCCCCTGAAAAAGACAGTTAACCCACTTTTCCTAGGCTCTCATTGAAAATAAGAATTTGTTCTTAACTGATTTGCCTGGTTAAATAAAGGTCAAATACAATTTTTAAAATGCAGTAATGTTACAGTGTACTGTCAGTAAGCAGTTTAGCACTTACACTAAATTTCCTCAGCCGGTAATTGTCAAACAAATAACTGTCGGTCTCACGATAATTGACCATTAATTAACATAAACACATTTAGCATCTCCTGGCTTCCACACATGGCCTACCAGCCATTTTAAAAAGTCAAATCTATCTAATATAGCCTACACCTTCACAATGAGTCCATTATTTATTTTAGACACATCTAAAGAAGCATGATATGAAGAAAATCTAGTCTATTTCCGAAGAAAAGAAAAGCACAACTCAGAGTATGCTAATGGTAGGTCCTGATGTGGCTATGCCAAATGGCTGTGGGCTGCACTAGTTCATTTAGCAGACAGGATTTGCTTATAATTCTGTGGCATTATTTTATATTATTTTATAGTATGAAGAATACAATTGAACAAAGCTGAATAAAATATAAATATTTTCTCCAAACAATGAGTCAACCTATTCTGTGCGAGAAATAAATATTCGGTCACCGCAGCAGCCTTAACCTTGACTTGGAAGAGTTCCGGTGTTGTGTTGGGTAGTCCAAGCCAGCTAGCTAACATAGCATCCCTCTGTTTTAGCAGGGTGTTTGAGTAGGCTAAACTAGCTAGCTGCGTTTAGTAGATAAGTAAGTGAAACTGAAAGTAGAAGAAAATGCTAAATCTCTCCATCTCTCTCTTGCTTCGCCTTCATTTTGAAAGTAATGAATTTGTTCACAACTGTTAAACTATTGTCTTTCTCTCTCTTTGGGTCAACTAATCACTACAGTGCTAGCTAGCTGTAGCTTATGCTTTCAGTACTAGATTCATACTCTGATCCTTTGATTTGGTGGACAAGAATTCATGCTGCAAGAGCTCTGATAGGTTGGAAGACGTCTTCCGGAAGTTGTCATAATTATTGTGTAAGTCTATGGAAGGGGGTGAGAACCATGAGCCTCCTAGGTTTTCTATTGAAGTCACTGTATCCAGAGGAGGACGGAAGCTAGCTGTCTTCCGGCTACACCATGGTGCAACCCTACAGAGACGCTACTGTAGAGCTTCATTGCAAAACAGTGTGTTTTAATAAATGATTTTGTGACGTGAATATATTTAGTATAGTTCTATCTAATAAGGATAACATTTAAATGTTTTAACGTTTTCATTTTTATTCAATTCTGAGGAGGGTGGTCCTTCCTCCTCTGAGGAGCCTCCACTGGTTTGAAACAACATTAGCTAGTTACAACATATATTTATAACTGTTTTGGTTGTTTACACCACCAAGTGTATCCCAACACTTATGTAAAGCCAAGGATGGAAAAGAGCCACTCTGCCAAAACAGATTAAGAGATTAGTAACAAGATACCAACTTCGGTACTTGAACCTGGCATCAAGGTGACTTTAATAACGGTGTCAGTCCGACTGGCCTTGATAAAGCTTGCTGTGTGAAGGCTAACAGAACCACAGCCACCTTGTATAGTGCCCATGGCTCTGGTCAAAAGTAATGCACTATATAGGGGATAGAGTGCCATTTGGGATGGACCACTTGTGAGACACTGAAATTCTGTCGTTATGCAAATTCTATTTGACAGCTCGTCTCGGACATTGTGTCATCGTTCAGGCCGAGATGTACCATGGAGTGGAGTATAAATGCTGAATCATGAGGGGTGCTGATTCTGAATCAAAGGTTAAAGCCCCGGAAGGGAATGCTCTCCCATGTGTGTTATCTCACTGTAACATTGCGATGGGATCGTCTACAGTATGTCAACTCCAGATATCCATGTAAGCATACACTCAAATGAGACCCTTTCCATAAACATAGGGCTCTAGTCAAAAGAAGTGCACTATGTAGGGAATAGGATGCCATTCGGAAAGCAGCCTATATCCTTCCCTCCCATGGGGATGAAATATTCAGGAGCTCTAGGTGGAGAACAAAGCCATGAAAAATTTGAGCCAAAGACCGTCTGCCGCCTCCTGTTACCAGATGGAGAGGTTAGATAAGAGAACAAGGCTAGTCGTCAGGGCTGGGACATCCCAAGGAAAGTACATATCTCATGGAGATGTAGCTGGACAGTGTATTGTTCATTCTGTGGAGAGTGATAGCCTCCCTCCTATCCATACGGTGCACACACTGTCTACTGTCTACCTGGTATGTGTGTCTACCTGGTATGTGTGCGTACCTGTCTGTCTGTGTCCAGTGCATGAGTGTATCTATATGACCGTGCCTATGTGTGTGTGTCTTGTGAGTGAGATGCCGACCTTTTCCACCACTCACATTCTCTGGACAGCCTACTTAATCTAATTAAAGGGTCCATTGTATCTCTTCCCCTCTGGCACTCTCCTCCGGTATGTCCGGGAAATGTATATTTACTAGGCCAGGTAATCACAACAAACATTGAGTGCAGGAGAAGTGAATTCCATGCTGGCTTGATTGTCTGGATTGTGTAACGGGATGACACTGGCAAGGACCCACTGCAGCACTCTTGCAGCATCCACTTCCATGGATTTTTGATTTAAGGGTGAAGTTCGGGTGCGATCTCAGAATAATGCACTTGACTGACTTGCTCTCTTTCTCTCCTTCCAAATGTATTTGCTCTCTTTTATTCTCTCTGATGTGTATTTTTCCCACTGCAATGCTATGTCAGTAACCTTACTCCATCCATGTTTGGGAAAAATGTGAAACATCTCATCAAATGTTGTTTGTTGAAAACTTTAAAAAACCATTTGGATTCCACAATCAATCATCTAGGACGGGATCCCAAATTAATCTGTTTTGGGGGGGAAGTTTGCAGCTGAGATGATGCTAGTTACATTATCTAGAAATCAGGCTGTTATGGTATGAGAGCTGGTGCCAGATCTGTTTGACATGTTAAGGCTGATGTAAGTTGGAGTTGGCAAGGCATCACAAACAGATCTGGTAAATAAACGCACAAGCACCTCCCGCAGCATTACTGCATCATATCTTAGCACACAAGGAACTGTCTTGTCTCTCTCACGGATGAAATCAACACCTTCTTAAGCTGATTGTGTGGCAGTAATACGGCCCAGGTATGTCTACCTCAGAGTTTCCATGGCAGGGATACACACAAACATGCATGCACACAAACACACACACAAACGTATTAAATGCACGCACACACACAAAAGTACACAAACACATGTATGCATGCACGCAGACACACACATGGTTTAGCAAGGCTAACTGAGGACAAGGCTAACCCAGGACAAATTATGTATTGTAAATAGGTATGTTTTGATTAGAGGCACTGAAGTAGGTAAGAATGGTAATATCATTAGGAACTCCTAGAAGCTCAAGCATACACTACTCTAAGCCATTGCTAAATTGGAATATTGTGGCTAGCCTCTTAGAAAGGGACACTGCAAATATCAATGCAGAGTAAATCAAATATCTGGCAGCATGCAGTCAGCGTGTGGATCTGTTAAGTCGGGTTTTATTAAACCAAAACTAAATTGAGGACAAAAATAAAAGTGAATTACATGAATGACTTTCAGTAAAGCTTCTCCCCTGATCCATTCATTCACTAGATTTCCTATTTGTCTACATTCTAAGATAAGTTTATGTTGCTTGCCTAAAAACGTAATGCTAAGTGGTCATGTGACCATTGACATCCTGAGGCGAGTGAGGCAGTCTGTGCCAATCTGCACTGTCAGGGCCCATGATCTTTGCTCTGTTACACATCTGTCTTTTCACCCCACTACCTGTATTACCAATATGCATTTCGCAAAACACCCGCAATAACATCTGCTAAACATGTGTATGTGCGAAATAAAATTTGATTTGCTCTTATCTTCTCAAAAGGAGGTCTGTACTTTGCTATGTAACCCCCTCCCCTTCTCCACTCATCCTTTCCCTCCCCAAGACTGCAGTGCAGTCCAATGGAAAATGCTGGAAGCCTAGGTACACACACACACACACACACACACACAAATGTGCATGTACACACACACAGAGAAACACACACAGGATCAAAAGTATGCATGGACACACACGCACAAAAGTGCAGACTCAAGACAGAACCCACTCAAGGTCTCGCCTGAGCATTACAGTAAGATTAATATTTAATAAGATTACGCAACCTGGACCCACTGCTTAGCTATCCTTTTAAGTGTCTTGTCACTGCTGTCAAATCCCTACATAAGACAAGGCCTGCTAGGGAGGTGTGCGGACTGCTATGTCAGCCTTGTGTTCCATGGGGTGTTGTTGTATGGTACTTATCCCGGAGCACTGACCTAACGTCAGCTTTTATTAAAACTCTCAGTGCTCAAGGGCCATGTTGAAGGAGAAGTGAACAGATTCTAGAACAGCCCTTAGGGGAGACTCCGGTTTGGAGGTTGTTTAGCGTATTGTATTACCCCTTAGAGTATTGCATTACCCCCTATTGCTAATTCAGGTATTGCTGCCAGACACAGGGGGATAATTTGTGATGACAATTATTGAAGAGAAGGAGAGCGAGAAAAAAAATACAACATACACAACCACATACACAACCACACACACACTAGCACACAAAAGAACGTGCACACACTAACATCTCCAGATGATAAGGTTTGCAGCCTGTGCAAAACAAATTGCTTCATGGTTTTCATTACCAAATCAAATTTTATTCACATACACATGTATGTTAGCATGTATGTTAGGTCACATACACATGGTCAGCAGATGTTAATGCGAGTGTAGCGAAATGCTTGTGCTTCTAGTTCCGACAATGCAATAGTATCTAACAAGTAATCTAACAAATTCACAATAACTACCATATACACACAAATGTAAGAGATGAATCAGAATATGAACATATGGACGAGCGATGGCCGTGTGGCGTAGGCAAGATGCGGTAGATGGTATAGAGTACAGTATATACATATGAGATGAGTAATGTAGGATATGTAAACATTATAAAGTGGCATTGTTTAAAGTGACTAGTGATACATTTATTGCATCCCATTTTTATTTATTAAAGTGGCTAGAGATTTGAGTCAGTATGTTGGCAGCAGCCACTCAATGTTAGTGATGGCTGTTTAACAGTCTGATGGCCTTGAGATAGAAGCTGTTTTTCAGTCTCTCGGTCCCAGCTTTGATGCACCTGTACTGACCTCACCTTCTGGATGATAGCGGGGTGAACAGGCAGTGGCTCGGGTGATTGTTGTCCTTGATGATCTTTTTGGCCTTCCTGTGATATCAGGTGCTGTAGGTGTCCTGGAGGGCAGGTAGTTTGCCCCCGGTGATGCATTGTGCAGACCTCACTATCAATCAAATTTATTTATAAAGCCCTTCTTACATCAGCTGATGTCACAAAGTGCTGTACAGTCCCCTACCCTCTGGAGAGCCTTGTGGTTGAGGGCGGGGCAGTTGCTGTACCAGGCAGTGATACAGACTGGTACAGCCCGGTACAGGATGCTCTCGATTGTGCATCTGTAAAGGTTTGTGGGGGTTTAAGGTGACAAGCCAAATTTCTTCAGCCTCCTGAGGTTGAAGAGGCACTGTTGCGCCTTCTTCACCATGATGTCTGTGTGGGTGGACCATTTCAGTTTGTCCGTGATGTGTACTTCAAACTTTCCACCTTCTCTACTACTGTCCCGTCGATGTGGATGGGGGGGGAACACCCAGTCAACATTTTTGGTCAATCTCATGTGAACCAAAAACAGTGGCATTTCTTTGATGACTTTATTTACCATTCCCATCCTGACACACAATATCTATTTCAGTTAAGCTTCTGAGAAGAAACCCAGATCTGATCAGATCCTTTTGGTAATTCCCATGGGAGAGAGCTAAGGATGACCAGACCTTGCCCTGCAGCTTCCAGCTTCCCTCTATGTTTGTTTGACTAAATTAGCCCTGCAGTGCTCTCTGAATGGACTGGAGGCCTTTGTTGACTTCCTCTTTCGAGCCCTCAGCGAGCAGTAAAGGTGAAGGAAGTGCAGGGGGTCGTGGGAACTCGCTCTGTGCCATAACACACCACGTCCATGTCCCAGTGAAAGCTCTTTCCAGAGAACAACATCACTCTGAAAAAAACGCCACAAAAAGAAAATAAAAAAAACAGAGGAAGCTAGATAACAATGAAGTTTCACATCGAAGCAAGGCAGTTTAGTGATCTTGGGTGGGAACCCAGAGCCTGCGGCCCTACGTTACTGTGCTGTTAAGCTAACATTGTGGGCGTAAAAGAAATGCCTGAGCAGGGTATATGTAACCGGTTTTCAGTCTTCCCCTCTTCTTTTCCCCTGAAAACGGATGCTTCCTGTTTCTACAACCCAGCTGAGGGTGCTGTGCTGTAGCCTACATCTGGGTCTCTGTATAGTCGTGGGAAGATGTTTGGGGGTGGTGGTTCTGCGAGGAGGGGGACTATATCAGTCCTCTAATCTAGGACTGGTAAAGGCCCAGTCCACTACTTTTGTAATAAAAACATGTAATGTATTATTCATATTCTTTTTAAATTCAGATTTTTCAGGGGGTACTGCAGCACCCTCAGCATCCGTACTTCTCGTGTCTGTGGGTCTCTGGCCATCCAAGCTCATTGACCCAAAATTTGACCTCAGTTCTCACAGTGACCGTTCCCACAGTAGTTGCAAGTCTTCTATTTACATGTGCCTTGTTGCCTCTACTTTCCCTCTGACTGGCCAGAGTCACAGCACTTTCTTGATGAAAGTATTACTGTTGTATTTGACCCTGTGTGATTTATGTTTTTCCATTTTTCAGGCAGATTTGTCTGGATTTTGTTGTTTTGGTTGAAAAAGAGAACTCATATTTTAGACCATATTCATTTAAAATGTGACACGAGTTGTAATGAACTGTCATTCTGTGTTAGGTCAAGTTCCAAGTGGAGTTGTTTATGACAACGTTATGTAGGCAATTCTGAAACAATAATGCATGTTTTTTAGTTCAACCTGTCTTGCCAATTTACAATTTACACAGGGAAATAAGCCGGTACAGATAGATCTTTGGAATCCATCTGTATCTGTGGCCTAGTATACACTCAGCTTGTACTGATGTAGGCTGCAATGCATTTGACAAAACGGTTGTGATACAAGTTTTTCTGCACAAATATTTTGACACAACCATTGTGTGGAACCATTTCTAGCAAAGATAACTGCAGAAATGTGTACTACAGTGCATTACATTGCAGTTATACTGTGGTTAAACTGCAGCTACTGTTTCCTAAAAACTAGGCACTTTCATAACAGCAATGATATTTCAGTATGCAGCATGTCTGCAGTGCAGTCATTTTGCATTCAACTGCAGTTCAACTGTGTTGTGTACTTTGCAGTTCAACTGTGTTGTGTACTCTGCAGTTCAACTGTGTTGTGTACTCTGCAGTTCAACTGTGTTGTGTACTCTGCAGTTCAACTGTGTTGTGTACTCTGCAGTTCAACTGTGTTGTGTACTCTGCAGTTCAACTGTGTTGTGTACTCTGCAGTTCAACTGTGTTGTGTACTCTGCAGTTCAACTGTGTTGTGTACTTTGCGGTAAGACTGATAAATATGATATTTGACACTGATATGATCCTTGCTTGATATTATTTTGGGGTGATACTGCAATTTCGAGGTCCACAAACTCAGTTACTTTCGCAACTACGGTTTCAAAATGGCAATAATATTTTTGTAATTGGTGGCACAGGAAGAACTGACATAAGAGCTGTACGGGCCATCGGTGTGACAGAATGCATTTACGGGCATCCAAGCTGGTGTGTTGTGATTCCCTTTTAATCTCTGTGATTTCGTAACAAAGCCACTTGCAGGAAGCTATGCCAGATATGTCCGGCCCGTCATGCCCTTCCCAGCAGAGCCGCTTCGTGAACAATAACACTGTTTCACTGAACAATCCCAATCGACACAAACAAGGCCAAGCTTCACAACAGGGGATTTAGCCAAGTCCACGTTTGTGCCGACTCCAGGGAATTCTTTCCATACTTCCCTCCCGGTGAGCCACCGTATGCCTGACTGCACCTGGGCAAAACAAGGACCATGGCAGTTATGAGATAGGTCTGACCTGGTCTGGTAGAAAGCCCAGAGTGTTTCTGTCAGAACAACACAATTCTGTTTTTTTCCGAGCTGGTGGATGGACGTTTAGACAATCCACAGCAACCAGGTCGAAGGAATTTTGGGGTCAGTGCAAAACAACATTCTTCCACAGCAACAAATCATGCTGGAATGGAGGGCCTTCTTTCTACAGAGTTCCCATTTGTTTAATAGATTCGCTGAACGTAAAAGCAAATTCACAAAGCTCACATAGTATCCAGACGCCTGAATATTGCTTTTCATTGAATAGTCCCATCAGTAATATTAATTGATTTCATCACACGGTTGTATTTAGCCTCATTGGACTCATCGTCACTTTATAATAAGGTAGGATGATGTGTGTGTCTCTAACTGTTAGAAACTGGAGTAGAGTTTATCGATGAACACAGACCCAGTCATAGTGGGTGTGTCTGTCGGTCCGTCTTGGTCGGTCCGTCCCTCTATACGTGCGCGGGTGTGTGTGTGTGTGTGTGTGTGTGTGTGTGTGTAAGAGACAGATCGACATTTACAGAATGGTTACCTGGAGGAAAATGGGAAGGGTCATGCTTTTTCAATTTCAGTCGAGGGGAGGTTTTGGTATTTTTTTAAATCTAAATTTAGTTGAGGGGAGGGTCATGTAATTTGCAATTGATGAAATGTCAATATTTCTGACTTTTAGAATGAGTTGCTTATTAGGCTATGCTGTGTATATCAATGTGTGTCCAATGCCGCCCCTCATTTCTAATTCTCCGCTGGGAGCGGAATATCAATTGCACATATAGGTTATTTAGTGTGGTCTCAATCAAATGATCCATATCCTATAGGCTATAGGCTATAAAGTGCATGCTCGGAGAAGCACAGAGCAAAGTTATATTCCTAAAATAGCTGCTGTGATGATGTAAATAAATCACACTGCAATAGATATTCCAATCCTGAGCCCCGGCCTGGTCTGCTCTTGCTGATCATAAACTGTTTTGTGTGCTGCTTAACCAATGGCTGTTCTGTATAGAGCTATGGTGGCAGTTCAGGAAGAGAGTCAAAGGTTTATTCCGAAAACATTTTTTTATTGGGCTTAGTCCAAAAAATGCACTATCATGCACGCAGACTAGCCTATGTTCTGTTCAGTTTGAGAAGGACAGCACAAAGACGAGGACGACCGGAGGTCAACTTTGATAGATTGCTACTACTATAATTTCTTTTTTATTAAAAACAATATATTTCTTGCCCATGATATACAGTATTTATCAGAGTTACTGACTTCACAATATAAACCAGATTCGTTGACACAGCAGATGCGGCACAATCAATTGGAAATGGACAGCTCATGGTGCTGAAAGTAGGCAAATTCGAGGAGGCATAATTCATTTAAACCGTATTCATTTTAGTAAGACTTTACTAACTAACAACGAGGTCTTATTGTTGGAGCCTATTTCTTCCTATTTAAGAAATAAGAAGTAGGCCAGTGGAGGCTCTTCAGAGGAGGAAGGGGAGGACCATCCTACTCAGTGGATTTAAGAAAATGTCAAATAATATTTTTTTTTAGATAAAATTGTACTAAATATATCCACGTCACCAAATACCTGTTTTTGCAATGAAGGTTTACAGTAGTCTCAACAACACACTCTGGGCTAGCAACTTGGTGAAGCCGGAGGACAGCTATTTCCCAGCCTCCTCTGGCTACATTGACTTCAATACAAAACCTAGGTGGCTCGTAGGCCTTACCCCCTTCCATAGACCTACATGGTAATTATGACCACTTCAGGAGGATGTCCTACGACTAATCAAATATTTTGTAATATGAACTTAATATGAACATGTTGTCCATCCAATCATAGGAGTAAGATCAGAGAACAAACCTAGTGTGATGTATTGGGGTTGTGCCACAGAGCATTATGGGGGTTCTATGTGTTGAGAAGCTTGGTGAGTTGGTGAAATATTGGATTGAGAGTGAAGAGTGCTAGTTGAACATTTTTAGGATATTATAGTGAAGAGGTAGATTATATATTGTTTTCTTGGTTTTAGAACAATTTTTCTGTGGAGTCAGCAAGGCAAATTGTAATAAATTGCACTAACTTTTAGTAACAAGTAGCTAGCTAACATTCACTAGCTACCATAGAATGCCAAGAATGTGCAAAGATGTCATCAAGGCAAAGGGTGGCTACTTTGAAAAACCTAAAATATGACATATATTTGGATTTACTTAACACTTTTTGGTGTACTCCATGACTTCATATGTGTTATTTCGTAGTTTTGACGTCTTCACTATTATTATACTATGAAGAAAAACCCTTGAATGAGTAGTTGTGTCCAAACTTTTGACTGGTACTGTATATATTCCAGATTTTTCAGGTGCTGCGGCATCCTTACTTTCCGTGGCTATGGCTGTGATGCTGCCCTCATATTATTATTATTATTATTGCTAAACATTGGACTTCGCTATTATTATATTGCCTATGGTCCAGGACATTTAGACAATGATTCCACGGCATTTAATGAACAATGGACAGACAATATATTGAAGTGTCATATAGACTGGGGTTGCGTCCTTGTGGGGCTACAGCGCATTGCATCCTTATGGGCTAAACTGTTTAGGATAAATGGCCAGTCCCATATGGGCTACCACACAACTTTTTTTAATTTGATTTTTTAACTTTTTTTCTTATAAATGGCTGTTTTCGCCGCTGAATTCATCTCCCAGGGAGGACTTTTCCTACCAGCCACGATTCACTATTGTGAAGATCTGGATTATAGACCTAGACTCCATTTCTTGCACATACCCTCTTCTTTTTGATTTTTTTTTGTACATAGTATAGAGCACCTATATGCTTAATACAAATTGAGGGGACATTATGTTTAGGACAATTTACACCATATTGCAAATGAAAATGGATCAAGAGCCATTGTTCCTACAGCCTTCCCGTTTGGTTGTTTAGGCTTGAATTTCTCTTGTTATATTTAACTTTCTTTTTAATTTTCTCTTCCTTTTCCCCCTCATGAACCACCCTAATTCATCAAGGGCCCGATTCCGACTTTCTTATGCACACCTTTCCTACACACTTATCAGTAGTTGGTATCCAGACTTATTTTATGAAGGTGCGTATTGGGCTTTACAGGCGTGGTTCCCTTGCACACACGGAATAAATGCAATTCGACTGCTGAAAACCCTCCCACTTGCTGGCCAGCAGATTTCTGTGGAGTTTTCATTCAATAGGGATTTCAGTACAGCCATCCCTTTAAATACGGTGTACACTTTAGTTTGAATTTTGTCAACAGACTCTGTAGAATATATTGAGAGAACATATAAGAAAAAACATACAACAATGTACCGTACCAGTCAAAAGTTTGGACACACCTTCTCATTCAAGGGTTGTTCTTTATTTTTTACTATTTTCTACATTGTAGAATAATAGTGAAGACATCAACACTATGAAATTACACAAATGGAATCGTAGGAACCAGAAAAGTGTTCAAACAAATCAAAATATATTTTATATTTGAGATTCTTCAAAGTAGCCACCCTTTGCCTTGATGACAGCTTTGCACACTCTTGGCATTCTCTCAACCAGCTTCATGTGGTAGTCACCTGGAATGCATTTCAATTAACAGGTATGCCTTGTTAAAAGTTAGTTTGTGGAATTTTTTTCCTTCTTAATGCGTTTGAGCCAATCAGTTGTGTTGTGACAAGGTAGGGGTGGTATACTGAAGATAGCCCTATTTGGTAAAAGACCAAATCCATATTATGGCAAGAACAGCTCAAAAAAGCAAATAGAAACAAAGGTCCATCATTACTTTAAGACATGAAGGTCAGTCAATCTGGAAAATGTCAAGAACTTTTAAAGTTTCTTCAAGTGCATTCACAAAAACCATCAAGCGCTATGTTGAAACTGGCTCTCATGAGGACAGCCACAGGAAAGGAAGACCCAGAGTTACCTCTGCTGCAGAGGATAAGAACATTAGAGTTAACTGCACCACAGGTTGCAGAGTTCAAGTAACAGACACAAACATCAACTGTTCAGAGGAGACTGTGTGAATTAACAACAATTTCACTTGCACTGTACAATACACGTTTTCTACACTCAACCTATCAATGTTCTAAACCTTAAATGCACATTGCCCTGACCTTGAAGATCCTGGCAGTGGGGACTGCTCTGGAACATGATCTGAACTTTGGAAGTGTGGTCAAGTTCCTCAGTGCTCCTTTACTCTCCAGTTCTCCACCGTTTACGCTTCTGAGGCTGGTCTCTCTCACTTAAATCACTGATCTTTTTCCCTGCCTCAACATTTCTTTACGATCTCTAACGCTCTCTCAAGGTATTTTTCCCTTTTCTCTGGGTCAGCATTTTGACGCGCTTGACACTGCCTTTGTCTTTCTGCTGGTGATGTGGGTGCCATCATTCCCTAGATGTTTCAATGGATAACGTTAAATCAAAGATTCTTAGAATATATACAGTTGAAGTTGGAAGTTTACATACTTTTAGGTTGGAGCCAAATTTCTTGTGGAGTGGTTGAACTATAGTTAAACTATAATTGAAATTATAGTTTTGGCAAGTGGATTAGGACATCTACTTTGTGCATGACACAAGTAAGTTTTCCAACAATTGTTGACAGAGATTATTTCACTTATAATTCACAATTCCAGTGGGTCAGAAAAATGCAAATGAATTACTTAAAAATCATACAATATGATTTTCTGGATTTTTGTTTTAGATTCCGTCTCTCACAGTTGAAGTGTACCTATGATAAAAATTACAGACCTCTACATGCTTTGTAAGTAGGAAAACCTGCAAAATCGGCAGTGTATCAAATACTTGTTCTCCCCACTGTATAGTACAATGAGTCCTATATCGACATAACCTAAAAGGCCGCTCAGCAAGGAAGAAGCCACTTTTGGTATCTTTTAGTTACTGTATTAAACTAAGCATTGATGATGTTGAAATGTTCAAGTTGAAATGGTGCTGGAATAGTAGAGGCAGCTCCTGTTTTCTTTGCGACTTGCTTTTACTCTCTGTGGTTCTAAATCAAAAGTTGTTTAGTAGTCCGAAAATGTTGAAAACGTTGACTTGCTTGACCATTCTTTAGGTCATGTAACTGAATGTTTCATGCAATATGCTTTGTGTACTTCAAAGGACAGAGGCTGCTCTCGGGATTTGTGATGGAAAAGGAGTGGTTGAATTTATTCTGCCACTGTCTTCTTATTGTCTCAGCCTTAAGCCTAAATATCATGGTCACAAGGCATATGAACTAACAGGTTATAGAGCAAACAACGCAATTATCACAACGCATAAATTGTAATTTGGCTTTTTTTATGGCTTGACTTACTCAGTGATATTACCCACGCACCGCTACTGACCTAAATATATGCATATTTGTCTCAGTTTTAGCACCAATTGGTAGATTTAAAAATACTCTGATCTTGTAGATTATTTAGGGTTAGGAAAGTATTTATGAATCATAAAAAACAGGGTGGGGAACCGCATTGGGTGGGTTTCCCTGTGGGTCCTGATTTTTGTTTGACATCCATGGGCTTATCAAGATTAAATATAACAATTACATCATTAATGATTAAACTTTTTTTTTTTAATTCTCACTTGGAATTTGAAAGGCCTAAACTGCCCTATTAAACATCCCAGCTGTCTTGATCTCCTAGCAAGAAACCATGTTGATATAGCAATGCTCCAAGAAACACACCTATTCCAAAATGGCTCACATAAAATAGAGAACCATTGCAAACTGGCTGCTTTTTCATCATCCCCATACAAAAAGGTGCAATCATAACTGTCCATAAGAAACTAAAAATGACTATCTTGGGTAAAGGCGACAACCAAGAATGCAGAATTACTTTCCTTAATGTAACTATCCATAGTGGAAAGAAAATAACCTTTGTTAATGTGTATACTTCAAATTCATATAATCTTACGTTTTTTGATTCTCTGAGCAGCATATTGTTACAATTAACTGAATTTCATCTGGTTATTGGGACAGACATGAATTCCATTTTGGACAAGCGGGACAAATCTAATAATACCAATCACAATCTACATGCAGCCAAGGCTCTCCAGTATACACTCTGATTACAACCTCATTGATGCCTTGCTGATGAGCACCTAATCCTAAAGATAAAGAGTACACTTTCTACTCAAACAGGCATAAACGATGATCTCGAATCGATTTCATACTATTATCTACACCTCTATTTTCTTTCATTAAGAAAATAGAAATTTCACTTATAAGCTTGTATGAACACCACGCTTACTATTGCCATCTTCAAATGTCAGAATCTCCTAAAAGATCCACAAAATAGCATTTCAACGATTCATTACTACAAATTCCTACATTCTGAGATCAATTTGAAATTGAACTAAATTAATTAATGATGATCAATACAAATTAGGCATTTACGCATAGGCTACAAGCTGCATACAAGCCGCTGATGCGCGTCTTCAGAAGATCTACATTTAAATAAGTCTAATAAATCAATTTAATATTCAGTACACCATCACAATAAATCCATTATTGATTTTAGGCAGTTCTAAAGAAACATGATATGAAGATAATGTATTTCAGAAGAACAGTATGAGTTGGCCTACTGTATGTTATTTGGCTATGTGCCATTCCATAGGCTGTAGGCTTATTCATTGAGCAGACAAGATATGCTTAAGTCCCGTGGCATTATTTAACATGATGTGATTTTATAGTAAGAAGAATGTATTTGAACTTTGCTGAATAAAATAGAAAGGATATACTTCCCATTGCGGAGCAAGTGCACATTTGAAGTGGCTGTTGAGCGTAAAAGTGATCATTTGAAACAGGTCATATAGATTTAGAGTTATTTGGCAACTTTAGTTGTGAATGATACAGGCCTTAGAATGTCTAAGAAATCAAAACATATATGGGCTGCATGATGTGACTATAGGCTATTGATATTTAAAAAGTATTTTAAAAAGCTTGCACTCTGTTCCTGTCATCTTATCAGCCGGAGATGATATGCTCCTAACCAACTGTGCTATTTTGTTAGTTTTCTTGTGTTGTTTAACTTATTTTTTAAACTTATTTTGTGCATAATGTTGTGGTACCGTCTTTTGACTGAAAATAACTTCTGGACATCAGAACAGCTGTCAGGAGGTGGGTGTAGCTGGTGCATGAAGTCAGGCGCAGGTGAGCAGAGATAAGTGAACAACGCACTTTAATAAAGGCAAATGCACAAAGTAACAAACCCAATGTGAGAACAAAAAATAACGGTAGCCTCTAAACACTGGGTGAAACAGCACCCGGGAATAAACCAGCCGGAAACGTACAGACCTAACAATAAACAATCATGCACAAAGACATGGGGGAAACAGAGGACTAAACCAGGTGTGTGGGAAAACAAGACAACACAAATGGAAAATGAAAAATGGATCAGTGATGGCTAGAAGACCGTCGACCGCCGAACACCGCCCGAACAAGGAGAGGCATCGACTTCTGACAACAGCGATTACTCACCTCAAACTGGAATAAGCTTTTTCCATTAAGGAGACCGACAACTCCGAATCTGACGCGAAGGATATTCTGCTTCCCAGGAACAGGACCAAATCCCCATAATTTGCTTGAAGAAAATGCGGAGAAAAAGGAGGGCGAAGTTCAGCTGCCTTCTGAGAGTTCGTAGGCGAGCGAGCAAACTCCCACTGCCATTCGTTCTATTGGCCACCGTGCAATCATTGGAAAATAAAATCGATGACCTACAATCAAGATTATCCTACCAACGGGACATTAAAAACTGTAATATCTTATGTTTCACCGAGTCGTGGCTAAACGACGACACAGATCATATAGAGCTGGCGGGATTTTCCATGCACCGGCAGAACAGAGAAGCTACGTCTGGTAAGATGAGGGGTGGGATGTGTGTCAATAACAGCTGGTGCGTGATGTCTAATACTAAAGAAGTCTCGAGGTATTGCTCGCCTGAGGTAGAGTACCCCCTCAGGAGACTGAAAAGAGTTTTTGGATCCTCCAAAAGTTCTTCAGCTGCACCATCGAGAGCATCCTGACCGGTTGCATCACCGCCTGGTATGGCGACTTCTCGGCATCTGACCGAAAGGCACTACAGAGTGTAGTGCGTAAGGCCCAGTACATCACTGGGCCAAGCTTCCTGCCATCCAGGACCTATATAATAGGCGGTGTCAGAGGAAGCCCAAAAAATTGTCAGACTCCAGTCACCCAAGTCATAGACTGTTTTCTCTGCTACCGCACGGCAAGCGGTACCAGAGCGCGGAGTCTAGGACCAAAAGGCTCCTTAACAGCTCCTACTTCCATGGTAATTGTCCCAGGTGTTTACTGGCCAAGCTACGCAGTAATTATCAATTGGCTGATATAGCAACTATAGCAACTAATGAATCAGTGTTTTCTATCCAAATATCCTAATAATATGCATATATTAGCAACTGCGACGGAGTAGCAGGCCGTTTACTCTGGGCACCTCTGGGCACCTTATTCATCCAAGCTACTCAATACTGCCCCCAGCCATAAGAAGTTTAACAGAACACTCACATCAATTCAACCTGACCTCAGTAGATGGAATAATATCCTAGTTGCTTTAACCGGCAGAATAACTATTGTCAAAAGGAATATATTGCCACGGCTGAATTTCTGCAGTTCAATGCTTTTTTATGCCCCCCCCTTCTGGCTATTAGGGTCAAATTCATAGTGTGGTTTCAAAATGTATCTGGCAAGGTAAACAATCTCGGATCAAATTAACACAATTACAAAGAGGGAAAGATGTAGGGGTACTATCTGTACCAAACTTTAAATAGCATTTCTAGGTACTAGCATTTCTTCTCATCCTAAATTGGTTGAGACATGATTATTCTGCCCCCTGGCTGAGTGTAAAGATAAATATGGTGTCTCCTATTGGCCTGGAAGAGGTGATCTTCACTGATATATCCCTTAAACAATGTAAATTATTCTTTGGTTCTATTATTACTCACACAATTTCTATTTGGCACAACATTTTAAAACAATGTAACTGGGAATCAAAATGGAATGCCCATACTCCAATATTTCACAATAACGCCTTGCAATCTGGAGGGGGTGCGTTTTGCATCCCCCCAATGGCCCAAATGTGAAATCCTTACACCGATATCACCGATTTCATGGTTTGAGAACATTCCAAGATCTGAAAGATACATACACATTACCAGGCAACTCCTTTTTTCTATATTTGCAACTTATTCTGGCCTATTGAGTCCCTTGGGAAACTAAACTACTATCCAGTGATAGGATTTATAAATAAATGATCTGGGCTCCCAAAAGGATGGGTCTCTATAATATATAAAACACTTTTGGAAAGCTCATATTCTGAGCTAGCCATTAAAAATGTATGGTCCACAGATCTAATTGAATCTTGACAACCCTTTAACTGGAACCGTATATGGAAAAATATGACCTTGGAATCCAAACCTTGCAATCCGAACCATCAATTTATATATTTTAAGTTTGTTCACAGACTGTAGTTAACATCAAGGAAATGTTTTATGATGAAATTGCATCAAACTGCTAACTGTTCACTGTGTCCCCTAAATCAGGTAGGCACAGTCCTTCATATGATGTGAGAGTGCCCTGCAGTTAAGTGCTTCTCGGACAACGTTTAGGCAGGTTACCTTAGTTTTCTTGGGTACAGGGACAATGGTGGACATCTTGAAGCATGGGGGACCACAGACTGGGACAGGGAGTGGTTGAATATGTCAGTGAACACTCCAGCCAGCTCTGAGGACACGGCCAGGGATGCCGTCTTGGTCGCGCTTAAAGGTCTTACTCACAACGGCCACAGAGATTGAGAGGATTATCAGTGTTGATGGCCTCTAAACGAGCATAGAAGTTGTTTAGTTCGTCTAGGAGTGATGCATCGGTGTACGCACCTATAGTTTTCCCCTTGTAGTCTGTGATGATTTGTAGACCTTATACTATACACCTGTGCTTTCTTTTTTCGTCCTTGACTGATTTCCGGAGGTTGAAGCTGGTAATTTTGTTTTCATCCATATCCCCAGATATCTGACCAAAGTTAAATGCTTTGGTCCACGCTCTCAGTTTTGCGCAGATGTTGCTATTTACTCATGGTTTCTATTTGGGGTATGTGCGAATTGTCATTGTTGGGATAACATCCTTTGTGCATTTCCTGATGAACCCAGTGACTGAATCTGTATACTCGTTGATGTTATTGTCGGAGGCGACCCGGAAACATTTCCCAGTTCACGTGCTCAAAGCAGTCTTGTAGCATAGATTCTAATTGGCCAGACCAGCATTCAACGGATCTTACCACGGCTACCTCCTATTTAAATAATAATAACTTTCTCTAGATTCCTTTTGTCCAGGTTGGGGGAATAGAAAGTCTTAAGGATTTGTACATTCCTACAATCACACAATGAGTTGTTGATCATGAAACATACTCCTCCGCCTTTGTTTTTCACATAAAGCTAATTGTTTCTGTCTGTGCAGTGTATAGAAATCCCCACAGGCTGTATAGTCGTATCAAGCACCTCCCCCATTAGCCAAGTAAAACAGATTACGTTACAATTTGTCGTATCTCTAGTAGGAAATCTGTGCTTTTAGCTTGCTTAGTTTATTATTCAGAGACTGTACATTAGCAAGTAATATACTAGGAAGCAGAGGGTGGTTTACCTTTCTCCTTAGTCTGACTAGAACGTCAACTCTCCTAACCATTCTACAGCGGAACCTTTTTGGGAGGGTTCCCGTGATGATTGGAACTGCTTCGGATAATCCAGACAAAGGATCTGACTCCATTTCTAATTGGGACTGAAGAACCCAAGTACAAGCAGTCTCAGTGAAGAAGTAAGACTTAAAGCGCTAGTGTAGCCTGAACTATACACTAAGCCGTCTCAGAAGAATACTTTATTTTTGGCTGGAGTTTAGGCGGCGCTAGTGTCAAACGTACAGTCTTTGGCAATTCCGACTTGTAAAAGCCAGTGCTCTGCTATTTTCCAACCCTGGCATCAGGGTTTGTAATTGACCTGTGTCATGACTCTCCTGTGAGGGTCCAAGAGATTAGGTTACAGTGGATCAGCTCTACACAGATCCTTCTCTCTCCCGCAGTGGGGGAGAGGGATGGAGGTGGGGATTATATGACACCTCACGCCCATCGTAAATTGTAAGGCAGCAGATGATTCCTCTCTGCTCTAGTATGGGGACTGGAATGTCTTTGTCTGCCTTATGAGAGTATACCTCAAAACTACAATATCAAATAAATTGACTCTGGGACAATATATTTCATCCTCCAAATGCTGGTAAGGATAAGAGATGGAATGTGGAAGATCAATGTCTATTTTTGTGATGTCATTAAAAGTTAAATGAGGACGTTATGATGAAAACATTGTATCTTGAAGAGTTTTCATGTGTATATGATGTTTACATACTTTACGTTGTGTAGTTTTTGTGACGATGAGACTTTGATTTTGGTTATCTAAATGAGATCATAGTAAATTGTGATACCTTGCCTTGTAAATGGCTACGCCCCAGGGCACCCAGAGCAAGATGAAAACGGACCCTTTCTACCCGAGGGTATAAAGCACGAGTTAAGAATTAACATATTGGAATAAGATGACCACTCGTTGCAGCCGAGGTATACAATTAGTCACAACCCCAAATGCAACACAACGTTGAAGAAGACAAAGAAAATCTCTTAACAGTCAATGCTATGGTGGAGTAGCTAAGAAGGGGAATTTAAGCAGGACCATCCGGTGATTCTCTTCAAACAATCGGTTGTCTACACGGCTTTCCGACCCACGCTGGGAGCATTGACACGGCTGATTATCCGTCCTCAGAAGACCACTCTTACAGAACGAGTGCAAGGAAACAGACAACTAAGTGATGGGACATTGTGACATCTTGTGGACAATCAGAGTCTTGCACCTGAGGACGAAAGACCAGGCCACCCAAAGTGGGCCCAACAGCGATATCCAACAGATACCCAACGGAGACCGTCAACACGTAAATGCATGCATTACACTTCTTACCCTTAAGAGGGGCAATTCGGGGCAAGGTATTAGGGCTAAACTAAGCGTAGTTTACAAATGTATCCAAGTGTTGTTTTGCTCTCTCCATATTTAAATCTCCATCTTGTGCAATGTGTCATATTGTGTCGGTCCGCTAGGGACCTGTTGTCATTGTATTCAGTTCTAATCAATAACCGAGACTGTGTGTGTGTGTGTGTGTGTGTGTGTGTGTGTGTGTGTGTGTGTGTGTGTGTGTGTGTGTGTGTGTGTGTGCGTGTGTGTGCGTGTCTTATGTTATCATTTAGCTTGTTTGTAAAAAATTATCAACTCAATTTGTGTGGTACGGACTGATTTGTGAGACCTGGGTTTGTGCAGATTTAGAGAGTCTACTACATTCAGAATGAGACTGATTTTGACTGTTATGATATTCTTATATATTCTTGAGTTAATTTGGGAAATGGTAACTCATTAAACAAACTTTTCCTGAGGTGCCTCAAGTTACTAATGAGTTAATTGTTACATGATTCATTTAATCATGTAATAATTAAACATAGTTAATTATTCAATAAATAGCATGTCATCACATGAATAATAGTCACATCACAACACCCGTCTAATATCAACTCACTTGCGCTGAGGTGGGAGGGGTAAAATATTTTAGGTGTGGCCTCAAAAACATACTCCAATACCTACTGGTGATATTTAAGACTGACCTAAAGCCGGGTTTAGCGGTAATGCAAATGGTTATGGCATCGAGTTTGCCAAGCGGAGGCACACAGTAGCCTAATCAGTAGGCTGTAACCAATGTTTAAAGAATTATCTTGAGCAGCAAAGCAGTCAATCGACAATTTCTTTATATTAGACATAATTTTTGACCATACAGCATCTGTGACAAATTTGGCCCTATGTGCGATGCATATTTAATGAAAGGTGTCAGTGAATTTGAAGTGTCTGTTTAGGAACATCATTACAATAGACTGCTTATTGTTTTTCCGGTAACAGTTTATTTGACTAGTCTGCAAAGCATCTACAGTTTATCAGTAACATTTCAACTAACTATCTACTCACCCTAGCTCTAGCCCTAACCTTAACCCTTATCCTAACCCTAAATTTAACCCTTACACTTACCCTAGCCCTAACCTTAACCCTTACCCTAACCCTTATTCTAAACCTAACCTCAGCGAACAGTTGCTTATCAACAGATAGTTTGTTGATAGTATGACCAACTGTGGAGCATCTACAGAGGGAAAATCCAGACTACCCAAATAAATTGACTGTTTTTCTTTTATCATTTTGTAAAAAGAAGTTGTAACTGTCATTGTGGGAATTCTGATCTCTATCCTTGGTGCTGAATCCGCTTGCGGCCCAGGCTATTTGTCTACTTGTTTGTTTACCTTTCACTTGGCAAAGTCACTAACAGGCCATATCAACGGCGATGGTAGGCTAATCTTATTAACGTTTGGGCAATGTCCAATTGCCCATGGCTCGAACGTGCAGTGCACTTTCGAAATGTGAATGCAATGTGTGTAGACTAATATTTCCATTTTGAAGCAAATACAACAGCTTGATTGGCTACATGTTGTTATAACTAGGCCTATTGTAGGGTTACAGTATACTATTTAATAAAATACACACCATGACCAAAAGTATGTGGACACCTGCTCATCAAACATCTCACTCCAAAATCATGGGCATTAATATGGAGATGCTCCCCCCCTTGCTGCTCTATCAGCCTCTACTTTTCTGGGAAGGCTTCCCACTAGATGTTGGAACATATCTGTGGGGACTTCCATTCAGCCACAAGAGCATTAATGAGGTCGGTCACTAATGTTGGCCAATTAGGCCTGGCTCCCAGTCGGCGTTCCAATTCATCCCAAAGGTGTTCAATGGAGTTGAGGTCAGGGCTCTGTGCAGGCCAGTCAAGTTCTTCCACACCAATATTGACAAACCATTTCTGTATGAACCTCGCTTTGTGCACAGGGGCATTGTCATGCATTGTCATGCCCCAAACTGTTGCCACAAAGTTGGAAGCATAGAATCTTCTAGAATGTCATTGTATGCTGTAGCGTTAAGACTTCCCTTCACTGGAACTAAGGTGTCTAGCCTGAACCATGAAAAACAGCCCCAGATCATTATTCCTCCTCCACCAAACTTTACAATTGGCACTATGCATTCAGACAGGTAGCATCCTCTTGGCCGTTGCCAAACCCAGATTTGGCGGCTGCCAGGAGTTTCGTACGTCCGGACTGCCAGATGGTGAAGCGTGATTCATCACTCCAGAGAACGCGTTTCCACTGCTCCAGAGTCCAATGATGGCGAACTATACACCAGTCCAGCCGACGCTTGACATTGCACATGGTGATCTTAGGCTTGTGTGTGGCTGCTCGGCCATGGAAATCCTTTTCATGACTGTGAAGATTGCATGACTGTGTATACACCTGTCAGCAAAGGGTGTGGCTGATATAGCCAAATCGACAAATTTGAAGGGGTATCCACATACTTTTGTGTATCTACAATGGATAGGACAAACATCCATGCCTCCTGCCGAAGACCCCTTAGGCCTACATGTGCACACATTGCCTCATGCTCATGGAATGAGAGATATGATTTATATAATTCTGACCCCATCCAACTTAGAAATATTGTTCTTATTTTTTTTTTTAAATAGATTGATGGTTTTTAATTTAATTAGATTAAAAAACAAATTTATAAGAAACATTCGCCGTCCATTGGTTTTATTGGTTTACGCATAGAGCGTACATGGCTCGAATGTAATGCAATTTCGGCTGTTATTTCTGGAGAAGTGTAAATATAATCTGCACTATAACGGTGAATGGACATTCCCCCTTTTTATATTGTATCTTTGTCCAGCTCCTGTGAAAAGTTTGGATGTGCGTATAACCCTCAATTCTAAGGCCTAGATTCAATCAGATCAAAGGTTAGCAGACACCCGCGTAGAGGATGTTTTGGCGTGTCAGAGGTGGAACTGTGTTGGAGCCGTCAAATCGCTGAGTAGCTGCTCTTGTGATCATTGTCTGGAAGCCACATCCGCCACACTCCTGTTGGAAGTGCAGAACGAGAAAGTGTGGGCTATACAGAAATAATTATGCTCATTGAAAAATCATTAAACAAAATAATGAGGATTTCTATCATAATCAAGATGTAGATTACATCTCACATTCCATTGTTCAGACTTGTAAACAAGACAGTATAAGTGTTTCTGTTAATGCGACTCCGTGCAGCCAATGGCAATGTTCCCTTTAGGTAATAATGCCAGGAGCCACTTGTGGATTTGAAACCACAACTTCCACCTCACTGTCAAAACAACCACTATGTTGGATGCTAGCTAAAGTGGATCTGATTGAATAGAGCCCTTAGTTGCCTTGTCTGTATTATATGCACACGGGGAGCAAAGATGGTGCCTGTAACTGTATTCAGACATTGCCTATTTAAAACAAGTTGTTGTTTAATTTTTATTCGAATATATTGGTGACACGACGTTTGGTGATAAGGCCTACCACCGCCGTGCCGTCAGAGATTATTTCTACTGCGCTGTATCCACCAATTTTTCATGTTTGTTTTTTAACAGAAATGATTGCTAATATGTACGTTCATGTGTGTTTAAAATATTACTGTTCATAGATTTTAGATCGGTTTGAAAATGAGTGTGTGCGTGCGTCTATGTGTGTGTCTCTGTCTGTGTGTGTGGGTTCAGAGGTGATTGGGTGTACACAGTGATAAGTAAACTTCCCCATGGATTTTATTTAACCCTCGTCATTAGAAACCAATGTCCATATCAGACTTAATTAGGCCAAGCGGATGAGTTCCTGGATGTTTACAGCAGCGAATGATGTCAGAGTTGTTTACAAATACCATTCCCTCGTCCTTTGGCAGTTGTCGGGACAGGGCCCTCAACACTCCACATTCCTCCAGCAGATTTGCAACATTGCTGTCGCAACATGTGTTTGGCTTATCAAGGGAGAGAATGGTGCCAAAGTCTGGCAGCATTAGCAAAGGCATCCGAATGGATGGACAAACCACTGATGTGTTCTGTTGCACCAAGGTCCAGACACAACATCCATGCACTGTAACTAGCAACTAGGTATTATAAGGGCACGTAATGAATCGTTGAGAAATGACAACTTGATTATGTATTTTCCTGCTGAAAGATAGTATCGTGATGTATTAGTAACAGACCTTTGATGTTCAGGAACACGTTGGGAATGGAGGTAATTTGGAACACAGAAATTATAACTTTGAAATTCGCTTTTTTTTAATGTTTCCAACGTTTATGAAAATGATTGATTCTGTATTCACATTTTCTATTCAAATGTATCAATACACCCAGTCACTACAAAAATACAGGCATCCTTCCAAACTCAGTTGCCCGAGAGGAAGGAAACCACTCAGGGATTTTACCATGAGGCCAATGGTCATTTTAAGTCAGTTACAGAGTTTAATGGCTGTGATAGGAGAAAACAGGATGTATCAACAACATTGTAGTTATACAATGTATCCGTGATAGGAGGACATACATGTAAACAGGGCCGAAAGGTGACTGGCTGCAAGAATATATAAATATATAATATATACATATAAACAGGAGTAATAGTGGCCAGTAGCAGGATAAATAGATACAGTGCCTTGCGAAAGTATTCGGCCCCCTTGAACTTTGCGACCTTTTGCCACATTTCAGGCTTCAAACATAAAGATATAAAACTGTATTTTTTTGTGAAGAATCAACAACAAGTGGGACTCAATCATGAAGTGGAACGACATTTATTGGATATTTCAAACTTTTTTTAACAAATCAAAAACTGAAAAATTGGGCGTGCAAAATTATTCAGCCCCTTTACTTTCAGTGCAGCAAACTCTCTCCAGAAGTTCAGTGAGGATCTCTGAATGATCCAATGTTGACCTAAATGACTAATGATGATAAATACAATCCACCTGTGTGTAATCAAGTCTCCGTATAAATGCACCTGCACTGTGATAGTCTCAGAGGTCCGTTAAAAGCGCAGAGAGCATCATGAAGAACAAGGAACACACCAGGCAGGTCCGAGATACTGTTGTGAAGGATTTGGATACAAAAAGATTTCCCAAGCTTTAAACATCCCAAGGAGCACTGTGCAAGCGATAATATTGAAATGGAAGGAGTATCAGACCACTGCAAATCTACCAAGACCTGGCCGTCCCTCTAAACTTTCAGCTCATACGAGAAGAAGACTGATCAGAGATGCAGCCAAGAGGCCCATGATCACTCTGGATGAACTGCAGAGATCTACAGCTGAGGTGGGAGACTCTGTCCATAGGACAACAATCAGTCCTATATTGCACAAATCTGGCCTTTATGGAAGAGTGGCAAGAAGAAAGCCATTTCTTAAAGATATCCATAAAAAGTGTTGTTTAAAGTTCGCCACAAGCCACCTGGGAGACACACCAAACATGTGGAAGAAGGTGCTCTGGTCAGATGAAATCAAAATTGAACTTTTTGGCAACAATGCAAAACGTTATGTTTGGCGTAAAAGCAACACAGCTCATCACCCTGAACACATCATCCCCACTGTCAAACATGGTGGTGGCAGCATCATGGTTTGGGCCTGCTTTTCTTCAGCAGGGACAGGGAAGATGGTTAAAATTGATGGGAAGATGGATGGAGCCAAATACAGGACCATTCTGGAAGAAAACCTGATGGAGTCTGCAAAAGACCTGAGACTGGGACGGAGATTTGTCTTCCAACAAGACAATGATCCAAAACATAAAGCAAAATCTACAATGGAATGGTTCAAAAATAAACATATTCAGGTGTTAGAATGGCCAAGTCAAAGTCCAGACCTGAATCCAATCGAGAATCTGTGGAAAGAACTGAAAACTGCTGTTCACAAATGCTCTCCATCCAACCTCACTGAGCTCGAGCTGTTTTGCAAGGAGGAATGGGAAAAAATGTCAGTCTCTCGATGTGCAAAACTGATAGACATACCCCAAGCGACTTACAGCTGTAATCGCAGCAAAAGGTGGCGCTACAAAGTATTAACTTAAAGGGGCTGAATAATTTTGCACGCCCAATTTTTCAGTTTTTGATTTGTTAAAAAAGTTTGAAATATCCAATAAATGTCATTCCACTTCATGATTGTGTCCCACTTGTTGTTGATTCTTCACAAAAAAATACAGTTTTATATCTTTATGTTTGAAGCCTGAAATGTGGCAAAAGGTCGCAAAGTTCAAGGGGGCCGAATACTTTCGCAAGGCACTGTAGATGCTAATGGTAATGGCAATCAATAATCAATTAACAGTATCTTAGTGGTAGTAATACATCTAATCAGTAATAATTTTAGCTGTAGCGTAGGTGTGGGGGGGGGCAGTACATGTTAGCCATTTACAAATCTTATGCAGGGGATAGAAGCTTTTTAGGAGTCTGTTGGTCTGAACCTTGATGCACCAGTACCACCTGCCAGACACTCCATGTCTTGGATGACTTGAGTGTTTGGCAATTTTCCAGGCCTTTTTGAGACACCACCTGCCATGTACGTCCTGGATAGCTGGGAACTCACCCCCAGTGATGTGCTGGGCCGTCCGCACCACCCTCTGTAGGGTTGTCTGTACCACCCTCTGTAGGGTTGTCTGTACCACCCTCTGTAGGGCCGTAAGGACCACCCTCTGTAGGCCCGTCTGGTCGAGGGCGGTGCAGTTGCCATACCAGATGGTGATACAACCAGTAAGGATGCTCTCGATGGTGCAGCAATAAAAATCCCTAAGGATCTTAGGGGCCATGCCAAATAGTTTCAGACTCCTGAGGAAGAAGTGGCTCCTTGGGCTTGCTGATGTTGAGGGAGAGCTTGTTGTCCTGGCACCACACTGCCATGTCTCTGACCTCCTCCCTGTAGGCTGTCTCATCGCCATTGGTGATCAGGCCTACCACCGTGATGTCATCAGCAAACTTCATGATGGAGTTGGAGTCGAACGTGGCCACACAGTCATGGGTGAACTCTTGGTTGCTGGGTGGGGGATGTAATAGGGTTTTGAGTATCAGTCTCCCCATAATTATCATATAATCTCAGACATACTCATGTGATGCAACCAGTCCAGATGTTCAAAGGATGTTATGTGAACCTTAAATCCACTTTGTGTTGCTGCATCTTAATCAGAAGCGGAGCTGCAAAGTATCAAATATACATATCAAGTACAGTTCCTTCCTGCTTTTGATGGATTGCAATTAATTTAGAAGTCAATGCAGTAAGTTAGTTTAACTTTTAATTAATTAATATAAATTGAGAGTGTATTATTTTGACATTACAGGCATTTAAGTTACATTAAAATTCATGTTCTGAGTTGAAACTGAGTTGAATTTGACCCCCTCTGGTCAGTCTGGTCAGTGATATGCAGATGGATGTTTAGCAATCTTGGTCGAGGGGAAAGAGGACCTTACTCAACCTCTAATGATGTCACAGCCACCAATATTTAGTGGCATTTAGTGACTGGTATGGCAGGTTATGCAACATTTGCATGTTGATGAGAGGAGGCTGTGTTGTGACCGTTGCTTGGGAACGGTGCATTGATTGAGAGGGCAAGGGGATGACCGATCTAGAGCGCTCTGCATCAACGCATTCTATTAAAAGTCCTCCCACAAAGGAAAACCACTACACTGTGTTTTGCTAACAAGCTATGTTCTTATCCATCCGAAATGCAGCTGCATAAATAATGGACCTACACTGTACAGTAATTCACACTTTGAGTTCAGTCCTTGTCATCATAAACAGTGAATAGTACATTTCAGTTCAGTCCTAGTCATTATAAACAGTGAATAGTAAAATGTACTACTGTATGTGCATTTTTTATTTTTTGCTTGTAGTAAAGGTGGTGCACAATAAGTGACGGATAAAAAAAATGATTTGTAAGAGTTTTTAGTGGAGAAAAACATGAAAGGTGATGTAAACAATTATATCCATGAAATTTACTGCAGGTATATCTAAAACAACAACAGCACTAATGCTGCTTTCTTGTCAGTGAATAAGTGGATCTGAGCCTCTTTTGTGACATAACCCAACTGGCGATATGGTGGTTCATATCCAAACCTTGCCTTTATCTCTCTGTCATACGTGACACATAAAAACTTCCACTGCAGAATCCCATTAGCTTAGCTGTAACGAACGTAGGCCTACTGGTAGTGAATGAGACTTTGGTTCCTCAAAGTAGTAGCGCCATCTGCTGAAATATTTCAGTATGACTTCCAAAACAATCTCACCTTTACTACACTTTTCTGTTGTTTTTACTTTTATTGTCATCTCATTGAGGATAAATAAATAAATGGATAGAGGAGGTCGGAATGAATTTGGGATAAGGGGACTGTGAATTAATTATATTAATGCCTCACTGAAAACACATTGATAACTATGAGTCAGAGATTGAATGTTTCGGTATGCTGTAATGATTTTTATTGGAAATATTAAGCAAATGAAAGAAAATAACATTTATTTGATTTTAGAATAATTGTATCTGGTCTGAACAGACACTCAGAACCAATTACATGACACAGCTTACTCATTTGATGATAAATCACATGGAATGGACATTGATTATTATGATCTGGCCAAAGGCTGTATACATATCCAGTAAAAATAAACCAACTTCACCTGGAATGCTTTTCTAACAGTCTTGAAGGAGTTCCCAAATATGCTGAGCACTTGTTGGCTGCTTTTCCTTCACTCTGCGGTCCAACTCATCCCTAACCATCTCAATTGGGTTGAGACCGGTTGATTGTGGAGGCCAGGTCATCTGATGCAGCACTCCATCCCTCCTCTTCTTGTTCAAATAGCCCTTACACAGCCTGGAGGTGTGTTGGGTCATTGTCTTGTTGAAAAACTAATAATAGTCCCACTAAGCGCAAACCAGATGGGATGGCGAATCGCTGCAGAATGCTGTGGTTGCATTGCTGGTTAAGTGCGTCTTGAAGTCTAAATAAATCACAGACACTGTCCCCAACAAAGCACCCCGACACCATCACCACTCCTCCATGCTTCACGGTGGAAACCACACATGCGTAGATCATCCTTTCATCTTCATGTCTCATTGCTTATTTGAGCTGTTCTTGCCATAATATGGACTTGGTCTTTTACCAAATAGGGCAATCTTCTGTATACCACCCCAACCTTGTCACAACACAACCGATTGGCTCAAACGCATTAAGAAGGAAAGATTCCACAAATGAACTTTTAACAAGACACACCTGTTAATTGAAATGCATTCCAGGTGACTACCTCATGAAGCTGGTTGAGAGAATGCCAAGAGTATGCAAAGCTGTCATCAAGGCAAAGGGTTACCCACCCTTTGCCTTGATGACAGCTCAATATTGGTGGCTGTGACATCATTAGACTGACCAGAGGGGGTCAAACTCTTTGAAGAATCTGAAATATAAAACATATTTTGATTTTTTTAAACACTTTTCTATTACTACATAATTGCATGTGTTATTTCATTGTTTCGCTGTTGTCACTAATATTCTATAATGTAGAAAATAGGTAAAAATAAAGAAAAACCCTGGAATGAGTAGGTGTCCAAACTTTTGACTGGTACTGTATATACATACATACATACACACACATATATATATATATATATACACAGTGGGGAGAACAAGTATTTGAAACACTGCCGATTTTGCAGGTTTTCCTACTTACAAAGCATGTAGAGGTCTGTAATTTTTATCATAGGTACACTTCAACTGTGAGAAACGGAATCTAAAACAAAAATCCAGAAAATCACATTGTATGATTTTAAAGTCATTAATTTGCATTTTATTGCATGACATAAGTATTTGATCACCTACCAACCAGTAATAATTCCGGCTTTCACAGACCTTCGTTTTTCTTTAAGAAGCCCTCCTGTTCTCCACTCATTACCTGTATTAACTGCACCTGTTTGAACTCGTTACCTGTATAAAAGACACCTGTCCACACACTCAATCAAACAGACGCCAACCTCTCCACAAAGGCCAATACCAGAAGGCACTCACAGTTGAAGTGTACCTATGATAAAAATTGCAGACCTCTACATGCTTTGTAAGTAGGAAAACCTGCAAAATCGGCAGTGTATCAAATACTTGTTCTCCCCACTATATATATATATATATATATATATACAATTGAAGTCTGAAGTTTACATATACCTTAGCCAAATACATTTAAACTCAGTTTTTCCCAATTCCTTACATTTAATCCTAGTAGTAATTCCCTGTTTTAGGTCAGTTAGGATAACCACAATATTTTAATATTGTGTCAGAATAATAGTAGAGAGAATGATTTATTTCAGCTTCTATTTCTTTCATCACATTTCATCACATTCCCAGTGGGTCAGACGTTTACATACACTCAATTAATATTTGGTAGCATTGCCATTAAATTGTTTAACTTGGGTCAAATGTTTCGGGTAGCCTTCCACAAGCTTTCCATAATAAGATGGGTGAATTTTGGCCCATTCCTCCTGACACAGCTGGTGTAACTGAGTCAGGTTTGTAGGCCTCCTTGCTCGCACACGCTTTTTCAGTTCTGCCCAAAGATTTTCTTTCGGATTGAGGTCAGGGCTTTGTGATGGCTACTTCAATACCTTGTTGTCTTTAAGCCATTTTGCCACAACTTTAGAAATATGCTTGGGGTCATTGTCCATTTGGAAGACCCATTTGCGACCAAGCTTTAACTTCCTGACTGATGTCTTGATGTTGCTTCAATATATCCACATAATTGTCGTTCCTCACGATGTCATCCATTTTGTGAAGTGCAACAGTCCCTCCTGCAGCAAAGCACCCCCACAACATGATGCTGCCACCCCCGTGCTTCACGTTTGGGATGGTGTTCTTCGGCTTACAAGCCTCCCCCTTTTTCCTCCAAACATAACCATGGTCATTATGGCCAAACAGTTCTATTTTGTGTCATCAGACCAAAGGATATTTCTCCAAGAAGTACAATCTTTGTCCTCATGTGCAGTTGCAAACCGTAGTCTGGCTTTTTTTATGATGGTTTTGGAGCAATGGCTTCTTCCTTGCTGAGCGGCCTTTCAGGTTATGTCGATATAGGACTAGTTTTACTCTGGATATAGATACTTTTGTACCTGTTTCCTCCAGCATCTTCACAAGGTCCTTTGCTGCTGTTCTGGGATTGATTTGCACTTTTCGCATCAAAGTACGTTCATCTCTAGGAGACAGAACGTATCTCCTTCCTGAGCAGTATGACGGCTACGTGGTCCCATGGTGTTTATACTTGCATACTATTGTTTGTACAGATGAACGTGGTACCTTCAGGCATTTGGAAATTGCTCCCAAGAATGAACCAGGCTTGTGGAGGTCTTGGCTTATTTATTTTGATTTTCCCATGATGTCAAGCAAAGAGGCACTGAGTTTGAAGGTAGGCCTTGAAGTACATCCACAGGTACACCTCCAATTGACTCAAATGATGTCAATTAGCCTATCAGAAGCTTCTAAAGCCATGACATAATTTTCTGGAATTTTCTAAGCTGTTTAAAGGCACAGTCAACTTAGTGTTTGCAAACTTCTGACCCACTGGAATTGTGATACAGTGAATTATAAAATTATAAGTGAATTAATCTCTGTAAACAATTGTTGGAAAAATGACTTGTGTCATGCAGAAAGTAGATGTCCTAACCGACTTTCCAAAATTATCGTTTTCTAACAAGAAATTTGTGGACTGGTTGGAAAACTAGTTTTAATTACTCAAACCTAAGTGTATGTAAACTTCCGACTTCAACTGTGTGTGTGTGTGTGTGTGTGTGTGTGTGTGTGTGTGTGTGTGTGTGTGTGTGTGTGTGTGTGTGTGTGTATATATATATATATATTTTATTAATCCATGGACTCTTAGAAAAAAAGTTTCTTCGGCTTTCCACATAGGAAAACCCTTTTTTGGTTCCAGCTAGAACTCTTTTGGGTTCCATTTAGAACCTTCTGTGGAAAGGGTTCTACCTGGAACCAAATATGGTTCTTCAAAGGGTTATTCTATGGGGATAGCCGAAGAAACCTTTCAGGTTATAGATAGCACTTTTTTTTAAATAAAGAGTGTTCAGTAATATGAGATCTGTATGTAAAACATTTACATATTACATTTTAGTCCTTTAGCAGCAGATGCTCTTATCCTGAGCGACTTCCACTTCTGTGGAATCCTTGCCTTGATTAGCCCATAGGCTAGGGGTTAGGCTTGTACTTGCTACACAAATCTCCGGTAAGGGTCGCAGGTGAGGGTGTACTCAACATTGCCGTTGTCCAGCCTGCAGGATTGTTCGTGCGTGCCCTGCTTGAGGTTGAAGCCACCCAGGTTGTCGTTATCGCACAAATCAGCATCAAACGCCTCCACTCTCAGAATGTGATGGGTGTCCACCACACCAAAGTCATAGGTGACATACCACCTGGTGTGGTCAGTGTGTTCCTCGTGGGTTTGGATCCATAACGGACTATAGCAAAGAACTCAGTTTCACTCCAAATGTCCCCCCACAGCTCACTAGCCCTGTCACGTAAAGTAGGCCAGAAGGCTAATCTGGAGAACCTAACCAAAATAAAAAGTTGGCGGAGCCGCAAAAGTTCTTCTGTGCAAGGGTGTTTATTTACAAAGTGATTCCCTGAACAAAAACAACAGTACTGCCATCAAACATATACCTTATGGGCCAGCTAAAAACAATGCTACACTACCTATCCACAGCTCAATCCAAAAATGCCTCTTCATGAACTGAAAGAGAGGTTCCTTTTGTAGGGCTAGCCCCTCCCATCAGAACAATTAACACTAAGTAATTAGGCAATTATCTATACAAACCTACATTTTCCATTTAACTAAACATACTAAAGTATATACATTGCAACATGTTTTTTATGAAACAATATCACAATATATCATTTACAAAATTACATCACTACTGACGGTGTCTCTCAATATAGCCATTTACATTGATGAGCCATTTGGGACAGGCACTACAAAGTCAGTCCAATTCCCTTAGCTCGGGTCCTTATCCAGCATACCCGGAAGCTACAGAGATGGTGGAGAGAGGGAGGAACAGAACAAACAAACAAACAACGTGCTCATCCACCACATCAATAAGTATAATAAATATTGCTTATATTAAATATGAACACTGACATACAGTGGGGGAAAAAGTATTTAGTCAGCCACCAATTGTGCAAGTTCTCCCACTTAAAAAGATGAGAGGCCTGTAATTTTCATCATAGGTACACTTCAACTATGACAGACAAAATGAGGGAAAAAAATCCAGAAATTCACATTGTAGGATTTTTTATTAATTTATTTGCGAATTTTGGTGGAAAATAAGTATTTGGTCAATAACAAAAGTTTATCTCAATACATTGTTATATACCCTTTGTTGGTAATGACAGAGGTTAAACGTTTTCTGTAAGTCTTCACAAGGTTTTCACACACTGTTGCTGGTCTTTTGGCCCATTCCTCCATGCAGATCTCCTCTAGAGCAGTGATGTTTTGGGGATGTTGCTGGGCAACACGGACTTTCAACTCCCTCCAAAGATGTTCTATGGGGTTGAGATCTGGAGACTGGCTAGGCCACTCCAGGACCTTGAAATGCTTCTTACGAAGCCACTCCTTCGTTGCCCGGGCGGTGTGTTTGGGATCATTGTCATGCTGAAAGACCCAGCCACGTTCCATCTTCAATGCCCTTGCTGATGGAAGGAGATTTTCACTCAAAATCTCACGATACATGGCCCCATTCATTCTTTCCTTTACACGGATCAGTCGTCCTGGTCCCTTTTCAGAAAAACAGCCCCAAAGCATGATGTTTCCACCCCCATGCTTCACAGTAGGTATGGTTTTCTTTGGATGCAACTCAGCATTCTTTGTCCTCCAAACACGACGAGTTGAGTTTTTACCAAAACGTTCTATTTTGGTTTAATCTGACCAAATGACATTCTCCCAATCTTCTTCTGGATCATCAAAATGCTCTCTAGCAAACTTCAGACGGGCCTGGACATGTACTGGCTTAAGCAGGGGGACACATCTGGCACTGCAGAATTTGAGTCCCTGTCGGCGTAGTGTGTTACTGATGGTAGGCTTTGTTACTTTGGTCCCAGCTCTCTGCAGGTCATTCACTAGGTGTGGTTCTGGGATTTTTGCTCACCGTTCTTGTGATCATTTTGACCCCACGGGGTGAGATCTTGCGTGGTGGCCCAGATCGAGGGAGATTATCAGTGGTCTTGTATGTCTTCCATTTCCTAATAGTTGCTCCCACAGTTGATTTCTTCAAACCAAGCTGCTTACCTATTGCAGATTCAGTCTTCCCAGCCTGGTGCAGGTCTACAATTTTATTTCTGGTGTCTTTTGACAGCTCTTTGGTCTTGGCCATAGTGGAGTTTGGAGTGTGACTGTTTGAGGTTGTGGACAGGTGTCTTTTATACTGATAACAAGTTCAAACAGGTGCCATTAATACAGGTAACGAGTGGAGGACAGAGGAGCCTCTTAAAGAAGAAGTTACAGGTCTGTGAGAGCCAGAAATCTTGCTTGTTTGTAGGTGACCAAATACTTATTTTCCACAATGATTTGCAAATAAATTCATTAAAAATCCTACAATGTGATTTTCTGGATTTTTTTCCCTCATTTTGTCTGTCATAGTTGAAGTCTACCTATGATGAAAATTACATCTTTTTAAGTGGGAGAACTTGCACAAATGGTGGCTGACTAAATACTTTTTTGCCCCACTGTAAGTGTGAAATGTATGCATGTAAGACAGAGAAGTTAACTTGTGTGTCGACACACATTGTTAACTTATCTGATAACGGAGCAGGGACGAGTTATGAATGTGTGCTTGCGTTAAAGTACCAAATGTTGACCGCGGCCAGTGACGGACTTCTACGTCACAAGCCCACTTCATGTATACTGACAACTTGCCTCACACGATCGTCAGCAGAAAGCTGGGCACTCCAGAGGTTGTAGAGACGCCATTCTCATTCAGGTACTCTTGGATAGCATTCTTTAGGCCGTGTTTGATGGTGTCTGGAAGGAGCTTATGCAGAGGGCACAGGTCGTATTTGATGACATCTGGGTGGTCCGTCAGGCTGTAGAGCTACTTGTTGAAGCCTGCTGCATCGTTCTTAGTGTAGGACACGGACCCAAGCCAGCCCGTACCACCAGCCACCTCAGTGAAGGAACCGAGGAAGCCACTGGAATAGCTTGCCTGGGCGTCACGGTTTTGTAGAACATTGATGAAGGTTCCGGAGCTGTAGGAGGCCTGAAACAGGCCTACTTTCAGCCCCACACTCAGACACTCGCTCACCTGGTCAGCTGAAACAGGTTCGTATAGCTGTGACTGTCTTTACCCTGCCACCAAGTTACACACTCCAGATGTAGTGGGTTCCATAGGTGTCAATGAGATGGCGGTATTTGTCTTGGTATCTACTGAGTGGGGAGTGAGCAGCCAACATCCTTACGGAACTCAGGACTGAGAGGTGGGCTACTGGAGACATGATCACTGGAATGGAGAATATAAAAAACAACAACGAGACAATGACCTGCTCTTGACACCAGTTCTAGCTCATGGACATTATGATTCTTACTAAAGCAAAAAAGCATGATGAGAGGAAGAGAACATAATGTGAATAAATTACAGCTAATGGGTATTGTTATACACCTCAAGAGAAGCTGTTACCTACAGATTTACTGTGACACATTGTGAATAATGCACTGTTGAAACACCTTTTAACCAATCATTAAATAAAAAAGTAGGATGCTGAATCCTTGTAACTATAATCTATAAGACATTTTTGTAGAAATAACAGGCAGCCCTCTCCAGAAGGGAGATTTAAATGATGAATTCCTAACATGACCCCCTACAGAATGACTAACCTACAGCGGGTGCAGTGCAGCTGGTGGGTGGTGAAGGAGAATCGGTCAGTCTTGGTCCTTTCCACGGCAATGCTTTTCATCTCTGATTTGGTCCCAGCCACCTCCAAGCCACCTGAGACATTGCCTGTGTCTATAGCCAAGTCAGCCTTCACACTGCCGGCCAAACTGAGGCTGCTGGTGAGGCCGTGATGACAGTGATGGCAGTGGCTATGGCAGCGCCAGTCCAGTGCAGACATGGGTCGCTTGTGGAGCTTGCCGCCCTGCAGTTGGTTACAGCACAGGATGCAGGTGCTGTTCGGTGTCAGGTAGGACTTCACAACCACGTAGTATGCATCCCTGCGCTGGAGTCGGACCACGTCAAAACTAGGTTGTGGCCCGGATGAAGGAGCAGCAATGCTCTCGTCTTTAGTGCCGTTTTGTGGGATTGGAAGGGCCCAAGGTGAGACAGTAGCAGGAGACATACATAGGCGGCACATCCAATAGACTAGACGCTAAGCTTCCCCTAACATAAAATGAATTGAACTTGACGAAATTATATAATTAAATAATAATTACTGATTGTTGATTTGCAGCTGTCAATGGAAATGATTGAAAATAGGCCTTTCGCAATATTTCTAAATAAAATTGCTGGAAAAAACAAATGAGAGGAGACAAAGAAAAAACTCTAACCTGTCTTTATTTAGCCTATCAAAATTCTCAACTCCCAATAGGCTAGTGATCAAACTCCAAGCAGGTTGTTACTGAAAGGCTTCTGCCTGGCCTCTACCATAAAGGCCTGATTGGTGGAGTGCTGCAGATTGTTGTCCTTCTGGAAGGTTCTCCCATCTCCACAGAGGAACTCTGGAGTTCTGTCAGAGTGACCATCCAATTCTTGGTCACCTCCCTGACCAAAGCCCTTCTCCCTCGATTGCTCAGTTTGGCCGAGCAGTCAGCTCTAGGAAGAGTCTTGGTGGTTCAAAACGTTTTCCATTTAAGAATGATGGAGGCCACTGTGTTCTTGGGGACCTTTTTTTAGTACCTGTCCCCAGATCTGTGCCTTGACACAATCCTGTCTCAGAGCTCTATGGACAATTCCTGTGACCTCATGGCTTGGTTTTTGCTCTGGTATGCACTGTCAACTGTGGGACCTTATATAGACAAGATACTGTATGTGTCTTTCCAAATCATGTCCAATCACCACAGGTGGACTCCAATCAAGTTGCAGAAACATATCAAGCATGATCAATGGAAACAGGATGCACTTGAGCTCAATTTCGAGTCTCATAGCAAAGGGTCTGAAAATGTGTCAATAAGGTATATCCGTTTTTTATTTTTAATAAATGTGCATAAATGTCTAAAAACCTGTTTTTGCTTTGTCATTATGGGATATCGTGTGTAGATTGATTAGGGGAAAAATATATACTTAATCAATTTTAGAATAAGGCTGTAACGTAACGAAAAATGTAAAAAGTTATAGGGTGTGAATATTTTCAGAATGAACTGTAGACAGTGAAAAAGTGGATGGCAAATTTGCCAACATTAAGGAGAGGAGGATGGAAATGGGACATTTTAAAATGGGACCTTGATTTGTACATAGTTCATTCACCTTTTGGAATAATTATTTTGTTCTATTCTATTATTTTGTTTTATTCCATGATGATGTAATTAACAAATGGACTACACTACATCAAACTACAACATTGCTACATTGGCTGAGCAGGGACGACTTGGTTATGCCTTTCAAAACTTGTGTCTGGCTAAGTGATACTATATCTCTCTGTATTGTTTATTGGAAATAGGCTTGTATGGCTCAATATGTGATGATGCCTGATGTGCGTTTATGATATCACCTATTGTTTTGATATCACGCCATATCACTTATTGTTTAAAAAAAAACGAATTTGGTCAGAAGGGCCCCTCAAGACCGCCCCGCCCCCTCTGTGCTGAGACCCTAGCTCCTCGCTTGAGTGGGATGGGTTTTTGTATTTATTATATGTTTGTATTGTATATGATGTTTATTTTTCCCCCCATTACCCATACAGTAGGTGGCGGTATGCACCTGTAACATTTGTTTGTGGACTGCCAGAATACCAGAGAAAAATAATGGAGAAAAGGAATGTTCACTAGTTTCTACAAAGTCAAACGCCCGCCTACTCAACCAGTCAGATAAGGGAGTGTGATGACGTGTATGCTGGCTTGCTTGCAGGAGCAGACGAGGCATGCATTTCTTAAATCTATTCATCCATCAAGGATTTTGTTATTTATTAGCTATAGTTCCCAGTGATTTTACCCAGTCACCGCTACTGCAAAGTCATTTATTTATTTCACTTAACATAGCCTTGCAGTCCACATTTTTTATTTTTTTTACCAGTTTTCGTCTCTGTACAAAAGCATGGTCTTCAAAGTATGGATGATGGCAAAACATTTAATAATAATAATTCATTGGACTTGGCAATTTTCTAGACACCCATCTCCGAACACACGTATGTAAGGGTGATTCTTTGGCCATGCGAACTTTCAGAAATTAAAACTTATTCAAACACCATTTTACCAGTATTGTACTTGTCTTTGATTTGTCTAGAAACTATATCTGATAATGGCTGCGATCTAACTATTCGGGAATTTATATATTTTTGTCATTTTTCCCAGACAGCCATTTAGTTGAAAATGAAATATCATATAATTGATTTATAACGGATTTCTTATACATTTGTACATGAACTTGTATTGAATATTATTTTAAGTGATTTTTAAGGTTTTTCTAAGTGATTCAACATGACGCCTGAATGTATAAACTATAAACCGACAGATTTATCATTTATTTATCATGAAAAATAAGATATTTCCACCCAACCTTTTTGTGAGGTTATGATAACAACCACATGATTTCTATATCTAAAATAAATGTATGTAAATTATACATAATATACTAATTTACCTAAAAAATATGGGTTGTGATGGAAATGACATCTATGTAAAAAAATCAAAATGTATGAAAACAATATTTTATTGCAAACATTTTGAACAACAACCATTGTTAAACATTTATTTAATATAAGACAAAGTAAGATTCCAAAACACTGGAACTAGCACCTTTTCAACATGAAAAAAATGTGTTGTCCTTGACTATACATAGATGCTACAAATAGAAATTCAAGCACATATACAGAGGAAAGAGTTAATTGAGAGCTACACATGTTTTTTTTAATGAATGATTATATGCCCTGCTTTGTATGTACTGTATAGTGAGTTTCCAAGTGTATCTAAGGCTTAGAAAGAGAGCTACGTTCCTCCCAGACCAAGGCATCCAGCTCCATATGCCTTTTGGTCACTAGATGAGGCTCAGGGACAAGTCCAAGCACATGCTGCGGTCTGTACCATATGATGTCATCTCTCATTGGTTGGAGCCAACGCGATACCAGGGTAAACGCGACTCATGGTTTTCACAAAAGCACCACTTTCTGCGTCAACGTCTTGCACGATACCAGGGTAAACGTCCTGATCATACTCCACCACACACCACTTTCCAATCAATGCTTCACTTAGATCTTCAATGGGCTGGACGGTGCTTTGAGATGAGTTGAATTTTCCATCTTGGTCTGCCTCTGTTTTTTCGACAGTCTGTGGGCTGAAACAGCTGCAGTGATGTGGAAAGCAACAGAAGCAACTGAGTATCCGCCAAGTTATCTCCCCTTGACTGTCAGTGACAATCTGGAAACACAGGACATTCAAAAAGTTATGCACATTCGGAATATGGAATCATAGCATAGTCTAGTGATACATAGTGTAGTGATAATATGTTTGTATAAAAACTGTGAAATTCGACATAAAATAGCCCACAACTATTACCTGGTGTATCTTCATTGTCCCACGAATTGTCTCCAGGTGAACCGGTAGGAGGGCCTCTGCTCTATCTCCTCCTCTGAAATGTATAAGAGTTTATATCTGACTGATCTTTTGACAGTTCCTCAAATACAGTTTTTCCATTTGGGAGGTCCTTGCCTTGTGCCACAATTCCATCTGCTCTTCGTTTCACAGCTGCTCCTACCCCATCACTTTCCATGTTCGGCTACTAGGAAATTCCATGTAACTCTCTGGGAGCCCATTTCAAAGGGAAGGGTGGAGAGATGTGTAAATTATTTTTAGACCTATACTGGGTTGTAGGCCCATCACACACAAAGTGTACAGCAGTAGCCAATGGGCAGAGCTCAAGGAAGTAGGCCAGTATTTTTGAGAGATGGGCCCAGATAGCAGAGGGGTTATGCCGCATGGAAGAGCTCAGTGCTTTGACCAGGCCATACTTTCTCAGGATGTTGCCTCTGAGCATTGTTGAAGCCACTTGTTTGTCCTTGGCACTGCACATTGTTTTATACTGTTGTTTCAATGATGGCATTTTGAAACAATAAAATCCTTCAAGTTCTTCGAGGTTCCCTTCATTTGCTGTTTTGTCTTTGGAGAATCTTGTCTCTCCATTTTGTTCATCAGTCGATCCTACCTTTTGTTGTATTTCTCAGCTTTCCGTAAAGCATTATCAAGTTTGACATTTGTCATACTAAGATCTCTGTTTTTAAGCTTTTGAGCGACCTCTTCCAACCTTTTTCCTTTCAGCAAGTATTCGACTTCTCATTCCTGTTGCAGACGATGAGGAAGGGGTATCAGGGTCATCAGGTAAATTAGGGGTAGGTATATTAGCTTCATGTTCTGGCTGCAAGTCATCTGGTGACTGAGGTGGTGTGTTGCCTGATAGGTAGGTCTCCATTGTAACTGAGGTGGTGTTTTGCCTGATAGGTAGGTCTCCATTGTAACTGAGGTGGTATGTTGTCTGATAGGTAGGTCTCCATTGTAACTGAGGTGGTGTGTTGCCTGATAGGTATGTCTCCATTGTAACTGAGGTGGTGTGTTGTCTGATAGGTATGTCTCCATTGTAACTGAGGTGGTGTGTTGTCTGATAGGTAGGTCTCCATTGTAACTGAGGTGGTGTGTTGCCTGATAGGTAGGTCTCCATTGTAACTGAGGTGGTATGTTGTCTGATAGGTATGTCTCCATTGTAACTGAGGTGGTGTGTTGTCTGATAGGTAGGTCTCCATTGTAACTGAGGTGGTGTGTTGCCTGATAGGTATGTCTCCATTGTAACTGAGGTGGTGTGTTGTCTGATAGGTATGTCTCCATTGTAACTGAGGTGGTGTGTTGTCTGATAGGTAGGTCTCCATTGTAACTGAGGTGGTGTGTTGCCTGATAGGTATGTCTCCATTGTAACTGAGGTGGTGTGTTGTCTGATAGGTAGGTCTCCATTGTAACTGAGGTGGTGTGTTGCCTGATAGGTAGGTCTCCATTGTAACTGAGGTGGTGTGTTGCCTGATAGGTAGGTCTCCATTGTAACTGAGGTGGTGTGTTGCCTGATAGGTAGGTCTCCATTGTAACTGAGGTGGTATGTTGTCTGATAGGTAGGTTTCCGTAGCAACCGTTCTCTTTAAAGTCTGTCTTCTATTCCGTTGGTTCCATTTCCATTGTCTTCTCTTGTTTCTTTGTTCTCGCTTTGTAAGCACAGAGAGAGATTTTACTTCTCCCCCCTCTTTTTGCTTCCAGTATCTCTCCCTGTCTTTTTGCAGATGTTCCTGGCATCGTACAGGATAATTTTTTATTTTGTTTCTATATGTCTGTGACCTCTGTGCTGTTTTATGTGGCATCTTCTGAAAATAAACACAAATACTACTTAGTTTTCAACTTGTGCATGCACACGTTGGAGCATTTTCTAGAATAAATGAATTTCAAACATGATTAAATAAGCCTAAAGTTTTTTTAAAGGTAAAGTAAAAACTAAGAAGATAATGGGATTGTGTCATTTCCACCACATTTAAGTTTGTGATGGAAATGACACTTCTACAGTTTCTGGAGAAAATTGACAGACTGCTTAGCATGCTTTGGTTAGTATTACAGCTAGCATATCATTTACACTAAATACATAAAATATTGTTAAAAATTCAAAAGTTCTACCACAAATTAAAGAAATTATAGCCTGTTTGGAAATGACTGACAATTAAAATATTCTCTACACAAGCAATATTTACCTCGATTTTTCTTCAACTTCTGGACATCTGTCATGAGAATTAGGTTCTCAAATGTTCATACCCCAATTAATTTAAATGACTCTGTCTGCAACCAGGATTTGTAAGATACTGGTTGGAATGAAAACAGACAGAGGCCCAGTCCACAATAGTCAAATGTTTATTCACGGGAACGTTCTGGTGTGCACAGTACAAAGACCTTGATTTTATATTGACACACATACTTCCACACAAAACATTAGTTATCATACGCCCGCACTGTCCTGCTACCCAGCCGACATAGGGAGAGACCCTGGGAAGTTCTCAGTGTCGAGACCCTGGGAAGTTCTCAGTGCCCCAGCCAAGGTCGGCCCCGAATCTTGCTCAGACAGTCCGTTATATCAAGACACTAGATATATTGTCACCAAAACATTAATTCTGACTACGAACTACACTCTCAGATATAATTCTACTGACTAAATCACACACAGCATTAAAATAGTCTAATGATGCTAATCAATTTCATACTATCATATGGTTTCAGAGTTATGGTCTCAGAGGGTAATATTCTAATCATTCTAATCATATAATTCTATTAACAACATCACATCTGGAACAACTGTCCACTGCAGCCATGTGCTTCAGTGTCACAATATGTTTCCATGGTAACTAAATTAACATTCTCTTGAAAAAACTTTATTAATGAGGAATTTGTCCTCAGTGGTGTAAATGACACCACTCCCAGAGAACAGGTATATTTTGTGTAAAAAAAACAATATAAAGAGCATATTAACAATAAATATTGATATAGATTTTATTTAATTGACTTTCTGTAGTACATAACATTACATAATGTGTAATTATTAATGTTTCTTCACAGACAAACATAGAAGCTTAAAAGTTTGGGTCAGGGACAAGGGCAAAATAATGAAATTGAGGTACAAAATGCATCTTAAAAGTAGCTAAAATACTTTAGATAGGTGTTTTAAAAAGTATGGAGTGAATCTAGTGTAAACTTAACATACAAATATTTGTATTTGTTTTATTTTTTATAAAATCCCCAAAATTGACCCGAAGACATAGAAGTGCCCATAGTTGCAGAATAATTTTGTATTTTGTGAAATTATGTTGTGAAATTATTTTGATGTATAGGGATTTATGTTTCTAAAACCATACCGCAATTGAGAATCAATTCACGTTTAGATGCTGTTTTGGCTTCCAGAGCCAATTCGCTGTTTTTATTGGGCGCAGGGTACGGTAGTGGATCCCCCCCATGGTTTACATTCACTGTTTAGCAGCTTTTACTGTGTAATTTCTTCCATCCTAGCCAAATGTCCTCATCTGCTTGCATGCTCCTCCCCTATGTCAAGGTGTTTTGGTACTTCCTTTAAACTTCTTACTATACCACAGGTCAGTATAGTCTAACAGTATAACCTGCCCTGTATCCATCATTCATAGTGACAATAATAAGAGGTGGATCGTTTGTTCAAATCTGCAATAGGCTAACTAGCAATCCTACCACAAATAAAACCATTAAAAGCTGCATCAATCTTTAATATGAATCGACAAGAACAAATAGGAATAGCTGATAGGCAGCGGAGAGGCAAGGTGCATCATTGTTCATGAAAGAACAGTGAAAATATGAGACACAGAGTTAAAAAATCTCCCCTTATTGATCTTGTTTAGGGACAATACAATTATCCAACCTAGACTAGCCTACAACACCACAATGCAACGAATAATTGCATTATTGTGTTCAAGTGAGTACGACATTCTAGCCTGCAGTGAAAATGTTATTTGAATAATGGCGCAAAAGCCCTGTGATTTGAATGTTTAATTCGATTTGGATCAGTTGTGGGTCTACTCTCGACAGTTTATAAGGTCTAGAAATCCACACTAGCATTCCAGTCTAGCTATATTTTTTACTACTGATACTGAATGCGCTGTCTTGTTGTAGATCATCATTCTCCCAAGTCCTCCTATAATAATGTAGCCTTTTAAACGTGGCATAAACAATACCAGTCAAAATGTTTTTAATCCGATTAGGCTACTTCAAAAGTCTCCTGTGCGCATGCGCACATTCATCCAAAATATAATTCCACCATCCTCAAAGGTTTGACATTAACAGGTTTCCATCCAAACTTTTTATGCGAGTAAAGTATCCTATATGTCTGATAAAAAAAATGTCATCACATCATGGGAAAGCTTGCAATTTATTAGGCTACAGATTAAATCAATTATTAACTTCACAGGGTGGTGAAAGTGCACAGTGATGAGGTTGATGCACCTTTCAATAAATATCATGGGTCTTATTCTGGTGACATGGGGATTGACGCTCGGCTGCCATTTGACAAATAAAATGTATCTCGCACCTTTGTCCATAATAATCTCATCATGTAGTAGGCTATACCTGCACGGTATCTGCGAGCTGTTGGCTAGAGCACACGTGCCAATACCAGAGTGCGGATACATTCGTTATACCAAATCAATTTTTTGTTACAAAACCATCAGTATGCCTAGAGGTGAAAATGCGATGGAAACCCATTTAACTTGTATTTTGTATTCGATACATGGGAATTTAACCTCAAGGTCTCTTTATGTGCACTACGAAGTTACTCACAGACTTTTATCTGCAACAACGCAATATAATGGAAACAACTCTGACGGGAAAATGCTCCAGGGTTTCACTTAGCTCGTAATTGCCTGCATTTGGCTGATAAACATTTTTAAACCAGATAAATAAAATTGTAGCAGGCCAGGCTACTGCGCAACTCCCTATTCAGGTAGGGATGCAATTTTGGAACTTATATTTATGTATAATCATTTATTTTATCAATATTATTATTATTGTATATAATTGTTATTATTGTAAGCACATTTATTCATCCAAAAATTAGGCCAGGCTACTGCGCAACTCCCTATTCAGGTAGGGATGCAATTTTGGAACTTATATTTATGTATAATCATTTATTTTATCAATATTATTATTATTGTATATAATTGTTATTATTGTAAGCACATTTATTCATCCAAAAATTAGGCCAGGCTACTGCGCAACTCCCTATTCAGGTAGGGATGCAATTTTGGAACTTATATTTATGTATAATCATTTATTTTATAAATATTATTATTATTATTGTATATAATTGTTATTATTGTAAGCACATTTATTCATCCAAAAATTATTTAAATGTAAAAAAAAAACGGTTTTGTTTCATTCTGTTGAGACATTTTTATTGGCTAAATTAAATTTGATCTGTATTTTTTGTGTGCTACGTATTTCGTTTAAGACAGGTTCTATGTATGTATGTTGTAATATAAATAACATTAAGATATTTCTGTCATTTGTTGGGTATGGTAGGCACTTGCCTTTTGTGAAGGTTTTAACCAGTCATTCTCTTTGGCCAAATTAAGTTCCAACTGTAATGCTGTGTTTACCGCAAAATAATAGCCTGCTAGTATTTTCCCTATAAACAATGGCTTGATTTACCTTTGATATTACGCTAATAAAGTTTAGAAACATTTGTGAAGGTTAGGTGTAGCTATTATGAAGCTTTAGCTACCGTAAGTGCAACAGTACTCCAACTGACTCCAAGTTTAACTTGAGGCGAAGAAGAATGTTTCAGGCGTGCCAGAGTTACTCCGATAATGCTTATCTTTATACTAAATATTCTGATCGAAAATGAATGAATTAGCTTCCTGTACATCTACATCTGTATAACAGACGCAGTAGCCATCGGACATAAAGAAATGCATGTCGGTGTCGTAGCATTTTATTTTACTAGGCAAGTCAGTAAAGAACAAATTCCTATTTTCAATGACGGCTTAGGAACAGTGGGTTAAGCAGAACGACAGATTTGTACCTTGTCATCTCAGGGGTTTGAACTTGCAACCTTCCGGTTACTAGTCCAACGCTCTAACCACTAGGCTACCCTGCTGCCCATGACGCTGTCATGTATCTCTCTGGGGCTAGGCCTGAGTTTCCCTTCCTTTATATAAAAGCTATATCTTTTTTTATATTAATATCATCCAGTGGACACCTAAGCCTGTAGGCCTATGCATGCAATTCCCTGATTCATTTAGTGCTCAAATCTCTGACAGCTGAACCATGAGGTGGATAGTTATTGTTTTTGGAAAGTAGCCTAACCCCCCCCAAAAAATAAAAAAATAAAAAAAATATGATAAAGTTGCTATACATCGAAACACAAGGAATAGTATTTGGACAATATCCCTCGCTGTCTGCGGATCTGTTTGGATGTTCGGTAAATATCTCAACTGGCAGAGCGCTAACCGGATTTATTTTTTATTTATAAAGCCCTTCTTACATCAGCTGATATCTCAAAGTGCTGTACAGAAACCCAGCCTAAAACCCCAAACAGAAAGCAATGCAGGTGTAGGAGCACGGTGGCTAGGAAAAACTCCCTAGAAAGGCCAGAACCTTGACAGGAACAAGTCAGATTCCCACTCCTTTCTGTATTTTTGAGTGTACAGTTTAGACTGAGACATGATGAGCTAGCCAGCTAGATTTTTAGCTTATGTCACAGAGAGACACACACACACAGTGGACAAGGTGAGTAAGTGACTGAGGCTGTGTGAGTCAAATGTAGTGATTTATTTTAGACAAAGAACATTTTACATTTACATCCCGCCCTGAATGTAAGCCAGGGCGGGATCAGCCAGCGGCGGCTTCCTTGCATGTGCGATTCATTTGCAGTCTGGACTCGGAGCGGTGAACATCTCCTGCTCTGACTGCAGCTGGGAGGGACTGCTGCGTGAGGACTGGGAGTGGGAGTGCTTTGGGCCGGGTTGGGTTGCTTTGTGCCTGTGAGTGCTTTGGGCCGGGTTGGGTTCCACGGCAGCACCTGCTGCTCGTAGAGAAGAGTAAGAACGACACTTGCTTTCAAGGCAGAGTCTCTAAAAGTCTCCAATAACACCAGAAAAAGATGCTAGATTTGTTGCTCATCGATTTTTTTGAAAATGTGTTGCTAGAGGGGTCTGAATACTCGCTAAATATAGCGACAAAGTCGTTAAGTTGGCAACACTGGTGCTGCGCATTTTGGAGTATATGTGGCCGCAGTCTGCTTCTATTCGTCTATTTCTCATTGGTGCTTGCTTTGTCACTGGTTCTGCTAGATTGGTAGCTAGCTATTGTGGTAGCATGTGACTGTGTCAGCACTTGAAGCTGGAGCTCTGGCTGGTATGGCGTGCAGGTGGATAGAGAAAAAGGAGCACCCATCCCTCATAACTGGAGCCAAGCAGGTCCGCCTGTTCAGGTAATCAGAGGCATGCTAGTGATTTGGCAGCCTGGTCTCATAGACTAGACGTAACATAGTAAATACAAGACACTCAAATTAGTATGATACGTTACATTTGGTAAAGTGATTTATTTTTTGGTATGGTTACATAAGACAGGTTACTTAAAGAGCCACTGAACACTGTGAGGTTCTGTGTTATGCACTATAGCCCGTTACCATATCATATGTGATTGAATATTATCTGCTGTTGGCTTGTGTGGATGTATGTGTTATGCAACATGGCTGACTTGAGACAATGTTAACAGTTTCAGGGCCATGGGCCTTTCTCATGATGGAAAAATACAGAATGACATGAAGACAGGTACTGTGCAATGAGTTGGGGGGGCACATTCAGAACGTAGTGTTGCGAGAACAAACAGTATTTTGTTAGATAACAGGAGCCAGGTGCCCGATAACTGTATATTCTACACAGCTACAACGACTGACCGCTGAAGCGCTTAGGGGGCTGGGACCAGCCTCTGCACCAACAATCAACGATAGGCTGGGTGAGTTTAAACCACGCCCAGTCTCTACTCTGACAGGCCGGCTCGGAAGCAGGAACTACCTCTGTCAGAGTACATTTATAATATCTTTGTCAGGAACAAGTCAGTTCTCTGTTTGCCCTGCGAGGTGGGACAGAGAGCCCGTATATACAAAAATTGCATTTACCACTTATTGCTTAGCTAATAAAAAATACATAGTATACAATCGGTGACTCAATGTCATATTTATCCTGATACCAGATTCTAATTGACGCAACCCTAACAATTGGTGACCCCGACGTGAACTGGTGAAGGACTTCGCTGGACATTGGTGTGCCAGCCGATTGGCCAGTACTGTCGTCGGACGGTGTGTCTCACAAATCCTGACCGGTCAACTCAAAAAGGTAAGCAGACACCTGTTGTGAAAAACTAAAGTTCTGCATATTGGCGTTATCCAAATTTAGTTTTGTGAAACACCTGTTTGATGTAAGTTACCAAAGTATGTGAATACTATAATTGACAAAAAATAATTGAATATGACATATATGCTGTGGTAAATGCAATTTTTAACTGATCGATCACTTTTATGGAATGACAGTGAATGTAATGTACTAGGTAGTTCGGCGAAGCTACTGGTGAGGGTGGGTCGGCGAACCTACTGGTGTGAGTGTGGATGAACGGCAATATAACAGTGAATGTAATGTACTAGGCGGGTCGGCGTACCTACTGGTTTGTGTGTGGGTGAGTCGGCGTACTTACTGGTGTGAATGAAGATTTGATAAGGACAAATCGAATGATTGTGGTACATTCGTTATCAGTCGGCGTACTGATGACGGGCTGAATGATCTACAGGTAATAGTACAGGCAAGAGACCTGTGTTATATTGGAAATAAGATAAGTTCATTGAGTGACTGTGGTACATTTAGTTATTAGTCGGTGTACAATAACAGTTTGAATGACCTAAGGGTAATGAGATGGGTTTTATTGGAAATAAGATAAGTTCACTGAATGAATGTAGTACATTGGGTATTGAGTGGGAATATCTAATACCAGTTGGAACGACCTACGGGTATTTCTTGAAATCATACTGTTAATTAACTAAGGAGGTAGCAACGTTGACATTAAAAAAGTGGTGGCGAATTGGTATTGGAAATAATCCTACAAATTATATGATACACACCCCAAATTTACTTAACAATGACTAGTCAGGAGGCTGAGAAGGTGTTGAAAACATTGAAATCAACACTGAAAATTAACAGAGGTAAAGATGGAAAGGACTGGAAGAAGAAAGGAGATACTATACAGGGAGTGGACAGAAGAGGGCAGAATTGCCGCGCCCAGTCGAGGGGGAACCTGGTAGGATATTGGTGACGTTGAAGCGGAAAGTGAACAAAACCTGTTCCGAATGGAAACAGGGTGGGGAGTCCACCAAGGGTAAAATTAAAGAAGCAATGGAGAATACTAAATTAAAGGAGCGCATAGTATTGGCTATATTGGAGAAACTCAAGAAAATGTGTGAGGAGGAGCAAACCACTCCCAACAAATTGTACCCTCAACTCCCTATTTCACCCCCACCCTACGAAGGTCCGCGGGTAATGGCCCCCGTGCTGGACCTCACGGATACCGTAAATTATAAAAAAAGACCAGATGGTGCTGAACATGGAGAGTCCTGGCAACGAGCCAGTGAAAGCAGAAAAGAAGAAATACAGGCTCTGGTGGAAGCTGCAAGAGAGTTGAGCAGAGGAGTGGCTGAACTAAGTAAAGTACAGATGGAAGGAGGAAATATGAGCATAGACAGCAGGAGTGAAAGTGGATCCTCTGATAATGGAATCAGATGGACTGAGACAAGCCTGACAAATACCCAAGAGGAGCAGAGGAGAGTATGGAATGAACTCCAAGACAAACTCAGAAAGGAGGAGGGAGCAGTGAAAATACTGGAACGGATCCTGAAAGACATGGAACGGATTGAAATAAGGCGTAAGGAACAGACTAAGCTGAATCAATGCACACCGACATCAGGGCCAGGTGTACATTTCATCAGGCTGGGTATGCACAGCCAAGGAACAGAGGAATATGAAGATGGTGAAGACACACCCCGGGTTGGGCCCCCACAGTGTGAGCTTGACCAAAGATTAATCTGTGGCGTATTTGAGGGGGGCCTATGGGATCAACAGTCCACTCCCGCACACCACACCAGGAGTAAGACCAAACAGGGTGGTGCTAACATGATGCCACTAAGACAACTACCTGGTGGACAAACAGTATACAAACCTTGGGCTCACAGGGTCTTGCAGACTCTAGTAGAAGCCCTGCCGCTACCAGAAGAGTCTGGATGTAGGTGGGTGAAGGCCTTTGAGAGCCTGACTGCAGCAGATGAACTGACAGTAGGAGACATGGTGGCTGTCATGAATAGATGCATGGGGGACCAGGAATGTCGTGAACTCATGAATGATGCAGGGATGAGAGGGATGTTTGCCATAAAGACTCCATTTGATCAATACCGCAATGGGATGTGGACTGCCATCAGGAGGAAATACCCCACTCAACCCAGGCCTCAGTTAATGAAATCATTGACCCTAGAAGAGGATGAAACTGTGCCGGTTTATATGAAAAAAGCCAGGATCCTGCGGAGACAGGCCTGGAATGCTGAGCCAGATAAGAATGAGATGAAACATCTATTTCTGGAACAGCGCATAAAAGGGCTGCTGGACCAGGTGTGCACAGAGTGTGAAAAAGTGGTGGGGATCACTACAAAGAATGTGATGGAATTCACTGAGATTGCTCAACACCATGTGGAGAGATGGAGAGAAGGAAAAAGAAAGGAAGTGGATGAAATAAAGCAACGACAGAAGAAAGTCTTGAAGAAGCAACTGGCAGAGGATAAGCCAGCAAACAGATGCCTCTAACCAGCACTCCTCAACCTGCACCACAACCTTCTGGAGCCAACACCAGTGACACTGTTACTGCTGTGGTGCAGACTATGGTGGGATTGATGACACCCCAAAGGAATGCGTATGGGGGGCAACCACCTTCTACAGGATGGCCAAGCTACAATCAAGATCCAGACAGAGGGGCTAACCTCACCTGTTATAGATGTGGAGGATTTGGTTACTGGGCATGGAGTTGTGGGCAGTCATCAGGAGTAGAGGTAGGGGACCTTTTGGACCCCAAAGGGGGAGAGGCCAATGGGGGACACGCAGGAACTCAGAGAGCTGGCAGGATCAGAGAGGGGGTTCACAAGGTCAACAATACCAACAACCACAATGGATTGCAGGTTGAGTTTATTTGGAGAAAGATTGAATGAGTTACATGAAACAGAGTATTTCCATTTTCCCAGAGACATGATATCTATCTTAAAGGGGTACACTCACATATGAAATATTTGTCACGTTCTGACCATTATTTCCTTTGTTTTGTCATTATTTAGTATAGTCAGGGCGTGAGTTGGGGTGGGCAGTCTATGTTTGTTTTTCTATGATTTGGGGATTTCTATGTTTCGGCCTAGTATGGTTCTCAATCAGAGGCAGGTGTCATTAGTTGTCTCTGATTGAGAATCATACTTAGGTAGCCTGGGTTTCACTGTTTGTTTGTGGGTGTTTGTTTCCGTGTCTGTGTTTTTCACCACACGGTACTGTTTTGGGTTTCGTTCGTTCCACCGTTATTGTTTTTGTATTTCAGTCGTGTTCATGTGTAGTATTTCTTATTAAAAGAACCATGGACACTTACCACGCCGCATATTGGTCCTCCGATCCTTCTCGCCTCTCCTCTTCGGAAGAAGAGGAGGAAATCCCTTACAATAGTAAAGTGTTTATTTTCTGAGTCTTAATTAAATAGGTGAAATCTTTTGAAAAAGGAATGTTGTTTAATATAGTAAGAAACACTTCTTTGGAGGGGTGGTATGACTTCTGACCTCCATTGTAACTTTCCTTTGTGGTCTGATCAGCCTCATTGGAAAGCCATTTGGATGGAGAATCTAGGGTCATTTGTAATACTGCTATTAAGGTAATTTAATACAAAAAGGCAGTGAAATTTACATTATAGTGTCATGATATTTTCTCTGATGAATGTGGTGTGAAAATTAGCTAGGATAAGTTTTAATTATGGTAGACTCATGTTAAGTATTTGGGACATATTTTGAGCCAACAGGGCAGGGAAGAAATTGAGTAATTTGTGTTTGGTTTTAACACCTGTGCATAGGAGGGTGCCAGTGTACCTGTGTAATGGGGGAGGGTGTCCGTATGGGGATTACATGATAACCAACTTGGGATAGTTCTGGGATTGGAGAAGAGCGTATCCTTATAACATAGGGGATCCCACAAAGGTGGATAGGTTTTCCAAGATATGGGGAAAACCTGGGAGCACTGTTGAACTCTGTAAAGGTGATGAAATCCTACTAACCATTAGGTCCATTAAGCTTTCTGATGCAGGAACCTATACCCCCGGTCTGGAAAGGAATGGGGCTGACACAATGGATGTGTTCTCTGTAAAAGTGCTGCCTGTGCCACAACGGTCCCAGACGAACCAGAGCCAGACCCAGAAACACTCCTCCACCACTCCAGGTCCAACCCTGTCTCCAACCAAAATACCAAACCCTATCCAGGTAATTAATGTTAAGGATATCACAGATAGTGACCAATTGGATATGACGGTAGGGAAAATATGTGGTTGGCATACATGCAATATACTGCCAAGACATTACAAAGGAAGGACTGTTATTTGTGGCCATACTTGACCTGTATTGGCTACTCATCCATTTGCCTTGGGAAAGGATGGAGGTGTGTACTGAAAAGTGTTTACCAACCTTAACAACACCCCGATTGGCATGTGTCTTTTTCTCATTAGATTAACAAGATTTCAGATTCCGCGTTTGGTTGATATGTTTCTACCTCATTTCACTTCCTCACAATCCCCAGAATGAATCTAAGATGACTCGAGAAATCTGTAATTAATTTTGACGTATTTACAGAGGGTGTTTTAGTTCCCAATTTTACATCTAACTAAGGTAGGTGTTTGGTGCAGTATTTCTCAAGTAAAGAAATGTGCAATGTGCAATCTGAGCTGCTGAGCAGGTCTGTTGCACTGTCTAGGCTATTGGATAGAGAGCAATCACAGTAGCTGTTCACCCCATGTTAGTGGGCAAATGGACATTGTCAAATCAAAACCCAACCTTCGTTTACCTGTTGTGACACATTGATATTCCAAACTCCGTTTTATACGAGACTGACTTTATAACTAAAATGATCCTATTTACACTATAACTGTTTTTGACTTATATCGATGCCACATAGATCATTTTCAAAGGAATTTGTGGCTTTTTAAAAGAAGTCGCTCTTTAAGGCCAAAAAAAATTAATGTTGAACGTGTAGCAACCAAATGGTTGCGCGTTCAAATCTCATCACGGACAACTTTAGCTAATTTAGCAACTTTGGAACGACTTACTATGTTTTAGCTACGTTGCAAATACTTAGCATGTTTTCTAAACTTTCCCCGAACCTTAACCCTTTAACCTAACACCTATCCCTAACCTTAACCTCAACCCTAAAAACTAGCCTTGTTAACATTTGGTGCAAATACAGAACATATCATATGAATTGTAATTCGTAACAGATCATATGAAATGGATGATGGACAGCCACAAATAATACATCCCAGAGATGTTCACAAGTCTTTGAGGTGAGTCCAAGTCATGTCTCAAGTCTTTTAGGGCCAAGTCTAAGTCGAGTCTCAAGACTTTAAAGCATTTTAGCGTGGCTAAACCTCTTCAGAAACATCTTATATTTTCTTCATGGTGGCCAGAAAACTGTATTAAATATGCCACCTAGTCCAGTCCAATTACCTATTTTTAAAATAAAATAAACAAAATAGTTGCTCTTTAAGTTTACTAAGATGATTCACTAGGTCAACAGTCAATGTGAAACCATGTCTTCTTAAAAAAAATTAAAAAAAATAAACAGAAATTTACTACATTCTTTTTTGGACAATTTTGTTAGTTGCCAAACACTGTCATAATTATATAATTTACAGCATAATATTTAAATATGACATATGGTATGATAAACGAAAGCTAACTTTTGCTTGCATTTTAATGTTCCGATCTATAGAGCAATAGTATACACAATGTCCGCTCAATCAATCCGTGGCCTCCAACTGCTCTTAAATACAAGTAAAACTAAATGCATGCTCTTCAACCGATCCCTGCCCGCCGTCTAGCATCACTACTCTGGACGGTTCTGACTTAGAATATGTGGACAACTACAAATACCTAGGTGTCTGGTTAGACTGTAAACTCTCCTTCCAGACTCACATTAAGCATCTCCAATCCAAAATTAAATCTAGAATTGGTGCTTTTTTGTTGTTGCAACAAAGCATCCTTCACTCATGCTGCCAAACATACCCTCGTAAAACTGACTATCCTACCGATCCTTGACTTCGGCGATGTCATTTACAAAATAGCCTCCATCACAGTGCCATCCGTTATGTCACCAAAGCCTCATATACTATCCACTACTGCGACCTGTATGCTCTCGTTGGCTGCTTCATATTCGTCGCCAAACCCACTGGCTTCAGGTCATCTATAATCTTTGCTAGGTAAAGCCCCACCTTATCTCAGCTCACTGGTCACCATAGCAACACCCACCCGTAGCACGCGCTCCAGCAGGTATACTTCACTGGTCACCCCCAAAGCCAATTCCTCTTTGGCCGCCTTTCCTTCCAGTTCTCTGATGCCAATGACTGGAACGAACTGCAAAAATCCCTGAAGCTGGAGACTCATATCTCCCTCACTAATTTTAAGCATGTCAGAGCAGCTTACAGATCACTGCACCTGTAACATAGCCCAACTGTAAATAGCCCAACCGACAACCTCATCCCCATATTGTTATTATTATTTATTTTTTCTCCTTTGCACCCCAGTATCTCTACTTGCACATTCATCTTCTGCACATCTATCACTCCAGTGTTTAATTGCCGAATTATAATTATTTTGCCATTATGGCCTATTTATTGCCTTACCTCCCTAATCTTACATTATTTGCACACACTGTATATAGACTTTTCTATTGTGTTATTTACTGTACGTTTGTTTATTCTATGTGTAACTCTGTGTTTGTCACGCCCTGGTCAAAGTATTTTGTGTTTATCTTTATGTATTTGGTCAGGCCAGGGTGTGGCATGGGGTTTTTGTAATTGTAGTGTGTTTGTCTTGGGGTTTTGGTGGTGGTATTGGGATTGTAGCTTAGTGGGTTGTCTAGCAAGGTCTATGGCTGTCTGGAGTGGCTCTCAATCAGAGGCAGGTGCTTATCGTTGTCTCTGATTGGGAACCATATTTAGGCAGCCATATTCTTTGAGTTTGTCGTGGGTGATTGTCCTTAGTGTCCTATGTGTACTCTCTGTTAGTTTGCACCAGATAGGCTGTTTCGGTTTCGTTTATTGTTTTGTGTAGTGTTCGTGTTTTCTTTGTTGTATTAAACATGGATCGCAATCGACACGCTGCAGTTTGGTCCGACTCTCCTTCATCACCACTAGAAAACCGTTACAGAATCACCCACCACCAACGGACCAAGCGGCGTGTCAACAGGCAGGCGCAGCCGAAAAAGGAGATGCTCAACAAGGATTTCTGGTCATGGGAGGAGATCTTCGACGGGAGAGGACCCTGGGCTAAACCAGGGAGTGTAGCCGCCCAAAGGAGCAACAGGAGAAGAGGCAACAGAGGCAGCAGCAGCAGGAGCAGCAGCAGCTACAGTGGGAGAGGTTGCACCACCTGGAGATATGGACATGGGAGGAGGAATTGGACGGTAAAGGACCCTGGAATGAGCCTGGAGATTATTGTCGCCCCAAAGCCGAGCTGGAGGCAGCAAAAGCAGAGAGGCGGCATTATGAGGAGCTAGCACGGCAGAGCGGATGGAAGCCCGAGAGTCAGCCCCAAAAATTTCTTGGGGGCTCACAGGGAGTATGGCTATGCCAGGTAGGAGACCTGCGCAAACTCCCTGTGCTTACCGGGGGCTGGAGAGACCGGGCAGGCACCGTGTTATGCTGTGGAGCGCACGGTGTCTCCAGTGCGGGTGCACAGCCCGGTTCGGTATATTCCAGCTCCTCGTATCGGCCGGGCTAGAGTGGGCATCGAGCCAGGTAAGGTTGGGCAGGCTCGGTGCTCAAGAGCTCCAGTGCGCCTGCACGGTCCGGTCTATCCAGTACCACCTCCACACCCCAGCCCTCCGGTAGCAGCTCCCCGCACCAGGCTTCCTGTGCGTGTCCTCGATCCAGTACCGCCAGTTCCAGCACCACGCACCAGGCCTTCAGTGTGCCTCGCCTGTTCAGCGCAGCCAGCGCTTTTCTCCTCTCCTGCGCTGCTGGATTCTCCCGCCTGTTTAGCGCAGCCAGAGCCTTTCTCCTCTACAGCGCTGCCGGAGCCTCCCGCCTGTTTAGCGCAGCCAGAGCCTTTCTCCTCTCCTGCGCTGCCGGAGTCTCCCGCCTATCTAGCGCTGTTAGAGCTTTCCTCATCTCCAGCGCTGCCGGAGTCTCCCGCCTGTTCAGCGCAGCCAGAGCTGCCAGTCTGCATGAAGCAGCCAGAGCTGTCAGTCTGTATGGAGCAGTCAAAGCTGTCAGTCTGCATGGAGCAGCCAGAGCTGTCAGTGTACATGAAGCAGCCCGAGCTGCCAGTCTGCATGAAGCAGCCAGTCTACATGGAGCAGCCAGAGCTGTCAGTCCGCATGGAGCAGCCAGAGCTGTCAGTCTACATGAAGCAGCCCGAGCTGCCAGTCTGCATGAAGCAGCCAGTCTACATGGAGCAGCCAGTCTGCATGGAACTGCCAGTCTGCATGGAACTGCCAGTCTGCATGGAACTGCCAGTCTGCACGGAACTGCCAGTCTGCACGGAGCTGTCAGTCTGCACGGCTGTCAGTCTGCACGGAGCTGTCAGTCTGTAAGGAGCTGCCAGTCTGCAAGGAGCTGCCAGTCAGCACGGAGCCGCCAGAGCGGTCAGTCTGTAAGAAGCCGCCAGAGCTGTCAGCCTATATGGAGCAGCCAGTGCCACCAGTCTGCCCAGCGCCGCCAGTGCCCCCCGTCTGCCCAGCGTCGCCAGTCTGCCCAGCGTCGCCAGTCTGCCCAGCGCCGTCAGTCTGCCCAGCGCCGTCAGTCTGCCCAGCACCGCCAGTCTGCCCAGCACTGCCAGTCTGCCCAGCGCCGCCAGATCTGCCAGTCAACCAGACTCTTCCAGATCTGCCAGTCAACCAGACTCTTCCAGATCTGCCAGTCAACCAGACTCTTCCAGATCTGCCAGTCAACCAGACTCTTCCAGATCTGCCAGTCAACCAGACTCTTCCAGATCTGCCAGTCAACCAGACTCTTCCAGATCTGCCAGTCAACCTGACTCTTCCAGATCTGCCAGTCAACCAGACTCTTCCAGATCTGCCAGTCAACCAGACTCTTCCAGATCTGCCAGTCAGCCAGGATCTGCCAGTCAGCCAGGATCTGCCAGTCAGCCAGGATCTGCTGAAACCACCAGCCAGCCGGGAGCTGGTAGATCTATCGACCTGCCTGAGCTTCCTCTCACTCCTGAGCTTCCTCTCACTCCTGAGCTTCCTCTCACTCCTGAGCTTCCTCTCACTCCCGAGCTTCCCCTTAGTCCCGAGCTGCCTCGGTCCCGAGCTGTCCTTCAGTCCCGATCTGCTCCTCAGTCCAGTGGGGTTCTGGGTGAGGACTACTAGGCCATGGTCGGCGGCGAGGGTGGACTATCCAGGGACGAAGGGAGAGGGGACTAAGACATTAAAGGAGTGGGGTCCACGTCCCGCGCCGGAGCCGCCACCATGGACAGACGCCCACCCGGACCCTCCCTATTGTTTTGAGGTGCGTTCGGGAGTCCGCACCTTAGGGGGTTCTGTCACGCCCTGGTCAAAGTATTTTGTGTTTATCTTTATGTATTTGGTCAGGCCAGGGTGTGGCATGGGGTTTTTGTAATTGTGGTGTGTTTGTCTTGGGGTTTTGGTGGTGGTATTGGGATTGTAGCTTAGTGGGTTGTCTAGCAAGGTCTATGGCTGTCTGGAGTGGTTCTCAATCAGAGGCAGGTGCTTATCGTTGTCTCTGATTAGGAACCATATTTAGGCAGCCATATTCTTTGAGTTTGTTGTGGGTGATTGTCCTTAGTGTCCTATGTGTACTCTCTGTTAGTTTGCACCAGATAGGCTGTTTCGGTTTCGTTTATTGTTTTGTGTAGTGTTCGTGTTTTCTTTGTTGTATTAAACATGGATCGCAATCGACACGCTGCAGTTTGGTCCGACTCTCCTTCATCACCACTAGAAAACCGTTACAGTGTTGTTGTTTGTGTCGCACTGCTTTGCTTTATCTTGGACAGGTCGCAGTTGTAAATGAGAATTTGTTCTCAACTGTCCTACCTGGTTAAATAAAGGTTAAATAAATTAAATCAAATTAGGTGCAAATAGGAGTAACCACTATCCTCCCATTGAAATAGATACATCCTTGTCTGCAATTGTTTTGCAGAACGCAGACGTTCTAGAACGCCTTTCCGCCCTCTGTATTAAAGTACTTTCTCTGTGTTACAACACCGCCTGTTCCATGTTATCTGGCAGAATGCACAACAAAATCTTATCCCAGTACTGACTTACATTGTTCACAAGTCTCTCATCTAGAGTCCAAGTCAAGTCTCAAGTCAATTGATCACAAGTCTAAGTAATTGTCTTTGTGACTTAAAACCTGTTGAGTGTAGGGGGCAGTATTTTGATGTTTGGATGAAAAACGTACCCAAATGAAACTGCCTATTTCTCAGGCCCAGAATTTAGAATATGCATATAATTGTCAGATTAGGATAGAAAACACTCTAAAGTTTCCAAAACGGTCCAAAAATATTGTCTGAGTATAACAGAACTGATATTGCATGCGAAAACCTGAGGGAAATCCAACCCGGAAGTGCTGTTTTTCCTGAAAGCTCTCTGTTCCATTGCCTGAATTCGCTCCATTTAAAGGGATATCAACCAGACTCCTTTTCCTATGGCTTCCACATGTTGTAAACAGTCTTTAGACGGAAAGATCACATTGCGTCATTGTATGGCTGGGTGCCAGCAGCGTTTTACATGCGTAACAGCTTGGAGCAGACATTTTCTCTCTCTCTCCCATTGAAGAAGGTACAGTCCGGTTGAAATATTATTGATTATTTTTTGTAAAAATAACCTGAGGATTGATTATAAAAAAACATTTGACATGTTTCTACGAACTTTATGGATACTATTTGGAATTTTCGTCTGCCCTGTCGTGACCGCTCGAGCCTGTTGATTTCTGAACATAACCAAATGGAGGTATTTTGGATATAAAAATAATCTTTATGGAACAAAAAGAACATCTATTGTGTAACTGGAGTCTCGTGAGTGCAAACATCTGAAGATCATTAAAGGTAAGCAATTCATTTTATTGCTTTTCTGACTTTCGTGACTAATCTACTTGGCTGCTAGCTGTTTGTAATGATTTGTCTGCTGAGAGAGATGTCCTTGCATAAAAGCTTGGTATGCTTTCGCCGAAATGCTTTTTTGAAATCTGACACTCCAGGTGGCTTAACAACAAGCTACGCTGTGTTTTATTATATTGCACTTGTAATTTCATGAAAATTAAATATTTTTAGTAATTTAATTTGAATTTGGCGCTCTGCAATTCAGTGGATGTTGACGAAAATGATCCCGCTAACGGAATGGGTGCATCAAGAAGTTCTTCTTATGGCTGGGGGCAGTATTGAGTAGCTTGGATGAATGAGGTGCCCAGAGGTGCCCAGAGTAAACTGCCTGCTACTCAGTCCCAGTTGCTAATATATGCATATTATATTTGGATAGAAAACACTTTGAAGTTTCTAAAACTGTTTGAATGATGTATGTGAGTATAACATAACTCATATGGCAGGCAAAAACCTGAGAAAAAATCTAACCAGGAAGTGGGAAATCTGAGGTTGGTCGTTTTTCAACTCATTCCCTATTGAAGATACAGTGGGATATTGGTCATGTACAGTGGGATATTGGTCACTTCCTAAGGCTTATTCTAGATGACAACAGTCTTTAGAACCTTGTTTGATGCTTCTACTGTGAAGTGGGGTTGAATGAGAAGGGAATGAGTTAGAGGTCTGCCAGAATTCCTTGAGCTCGTGATGCTCGTTCATGTGAGAGCGAGCTCTGTTCTATCGCAATTCTACAGACAAAGGAATTCTCCGGTTGGAACATTATTGAATATTTATGTTAAAAACATCCAAAGATTGATTCTATACTTCGTTTGACATGTTTCCATGGACTGTAACAGAACTTTTGGACTTTTGGTCTGCTCGTGCGTCATGAAGTTGGATTACTGGGCCGAACGAGCTAACAACAAGGAGGAATTTAAACATAAATTATGGACATTATCGAACAAAACAAACATTTATTGTGGAACTGTGATTCCTGGGAATGCATTCTGATGAAGATCATCAAAGGTAAGTGAATATTTATAATGTTAATTCTGACTTCTGTTGACTGCACAATATGGCGGATATCTTTTTGGCTTGTTTGGTCTATGAGCGCCGTACTCAGATTATTGCATGGTTTTGCTTTTTCCGTAAAGCTTTTTTGAAATCTGATACAGCGGTTGCATTAACTTGTTATGGCTATAATCCCGATATCGGGATAAGTGTCATCAACAACCGCTGAATAGCATAGTGCTACATACAATAAATATTACTATAAATATTTATTTTCATGAAATCACAAGTGCAATATAGCGAAACACAGCTTAGCCTTTTATTAATCCACCTGTCGTGTCAGATTTTGAAATTATGCTTTACAGCGAAAGCAATCCAATCGTTTGTGTACATTTATCGATCGCACGATAAAACATTAAGTACACTTAGCATCAGGTAGCTCGGTCACAAATCAGAAAAGCAATCAAATTAATCGTTTACCTTTGATCTTCGGATGTTTTCACTCACGAAACTCCCAGTTACACAACAAATGTTCCTTTTGTTCCATAAAGATTATTTTTAGATTCAAAATACCTCCGTTTGTTTGTCGCGTTATGTTCAGAAATTCACAGGAAAGAGCAGTCACGACAATGCAGACAAATTCCAAATAGTTTCCATAATGTCCACAGAAACACGTGAAACGTTTTTTTATAATCAATCCTCAGGTTGTTTTTAAAATATATAATCGATAATATATCAACCGCAAATGTCTTTCACAGTAGGAGAGGGAAAAGCAATACCTATCCAAACTCTGTTGCGCGAGCAAAACTCATGTGACCACTTGACGTGATGTTATCGTTCTGGCTCATTTTTCAAAATAAAAGCCTGAAACTATGTCTGAAGACTTGACACCTTGAAGAAGTGATAGGAAAAGGAATCTGGTTCATATCCCTTTAAATGGAGCAAAGGGAGGCTATGGAACATGGAGTTTTCAAAATAGAAGCCACTTCCTGCTTTGATTTTCCTCAGGGTTTCGCCTGCAATATCAGTTCTGTTATACTCACAGACAATATTTTGACAGTTTCGGAAACTTTAGTGTTTTCTATCCAATACTAATAATAATATGCATATATTACCAACTGAGACTGAGGAGCTGGCCGTTTACAATGGGCACCTTTTCATCCAAGCTACTCAATGCTGCCCCTGCAGCCATAAAAAGTTAAGGAGAAGTGTATCTAAAGTTTCATGCATAACACTTGTATTTTCATCAGCATTTATACTGAGTATTTCTGTAAATTGATGTGGCTCTCTGCAAAATCACCAGATGTTTTGGAACTACTGAACATAATTCGCCAATGTATACTGAGATTGTTTTATATAAATATGAACTTTATCGAACAAAACATACATGTATTGTGTAACATGAAGTCCTATGAGTGTCATCTGATGAAGATCATCAAAGGTTAGTGATTAATTCTATCTCTATTTCTGATTTTTGTGATCCTCTCTTTGGCTGAAAAAATGTCTCTGTTTTTCTGTGACTTGGCTCTGACCTAACAATTGTTTGTGGTGCTTTCGCCGTCAAGCCTATATCGGACACTGTGGTGGGATTAACAAGAAGTGTATCTTTAAAATTGTGTGAAATACTATGTCTGAGGAATTTTAATTATGAGATTTCTGTTTTGAATTTGGCGCCCTGCACTTTCACTGGCTGTTGTCATATCGATCCCGTTAGCGGGATCTCAGCCCTAAGAAGTGCCACTCGAGTCCGAGTCTGACTTGAGTTTCCATCTCTGATACATACCATACAAAACGTAACATATCATACTAATTGGAGTGTTCTGGACTCACATTTACTATGTTACGTCTACCCCTGAGTCCAGGATGGATTTGGGGCTGCAAATATTCTAGCAGTTAGAGCGCTAGACCAGTCACCGAAAGGTTGCTGGTTGGAATACCCAAGCCAACATGCTAACAGAATTTGCTCCAGGGGTGCCATACTACTATTGCTGACCCTGTACAACAGCACATTTCACTGCACCTATCCAGTGTATGTGACAATAAAACAGGGGGTGGGGGGCTTACACACAAAGGGGTAGGGTTAATAGCATGAGATTGTCACATCGTATACAAATCACAGTAAACCCCCTTTGCCTCATAATACATCATTATCACATATTTTGTGAGAATGAACATCATAGTTTGTTTGTAGCCTCTTTTGCATTGCACTGCTTGCTAAACCCAGTCATACACATCCATGCGATAGCCTGCCAAAAAAGCATATCATATTCCTCACCACCAGTTGTCTGGCGGTGTTGTCCCTCGGTCCCTCACCAGTTGTCCCTCGGTCTCGCTCTCTCTATGTCTACCCCAGCTAGGTGACGTCAGGGTGGGAAAGTGAGGCTGAGGAGGCAGGAGGACCTCCAAACGCTTCTAGGGCATGGACCCTTAAGACCAATACCCCCTCTTTCCCACAGAGGCTGTTAATAGGGAGAGATGGGGCTTAGGTATCTCCTTCCCCAACTCCCTGGTATCAGGCTAATGCCACATTTGAAAACTCGCCCCTGTAAAGACCTTTTCTTCTATTTAATTCATACTATGTAAATTCACTGCACAAGAAGCTACTGTACACAACCTCAGAGGAGGCTGGTGGGGGGAACTATAGGAGGATGGGTTTATTCTAATGGCTGGAAGGGAATAAATGGAACGGTATCAAACATATGGAAACCACATGTTTGGCTCGATTCCATTAATTACATTCCAGCTATTATAATGAGCCCGTCCTCCTATAGCTCCTCCCACCAGCCTCCTCTGCACAGCCTACTATATGCATGGTTTGTGTAGCATTGGAGAATATCAATTGCATTTCCTTGATTCCCCCTGTCCTCCCTTATCCTTCTCAAACCCCATTGGATGTTCTGACCTTCTCATCCAATGGGTTTTGAGAAGGAGCCAAGGACACGAGGAATCAAGGAAATGCAATTGAGATTCTTCCCATTGTGCAGTCTTTCACATCCATTGCTCTTATTGACATCCCCAAGCATTTTCTCTGTTCTCCAGTAGAGAGCAGCACACACACACACAGAATCTGTAGTGTCCTGGGGCACTAGTTTCAATATATACTGTACTGTACCCAGCACCGGAGGTTGGTGGTAACTTAATTGGGGAGGACTGGGTCGTGGTAATGGCTGGAGCGGAATCAGAGGAATGGTATCAAATACATCAAACACATGGCTTGATGCAATTGCATTCGCTCTGTTCAAGCCATTATTATGAGCCGTCCTCCCCTCAGCAGCCTCCACTGGTATCCAGTAACTTACTGCATTGTACACCCTCCAATGTACTTACATATTACTACTAATATTGCTCTAATTGTTGGCTTTTCAGCATGGCTTTTCAGAATGAAGGGGATGAAGATTGTGATGATGATTAAGTACATTTGATGTACGAAGGGTCAAACATATGTAATAATTTGGCCTTGTTCCCAGATTGTATGATTTTCTGTGCAGTAATCCCAGCTAGCACATAATGTTCTGAAAACCATATGTTTTTTAGAGCTTGGTGAGTGCATAGTTGTCCTATGCTTCTTTTGCATACAACCATCCCACAACTTTCTAACAATGGTGCAGTACAGTTGCTTGGCTTTGGAACATTCTCAGCACATTTAAGGAACTTGACAAAAAAAACATTATTTTCGTGGAATTTAAATAGTACACCAGAACATTTCCTAAAATGTCTAACATGGTTACATTTAATTGAATTGTTGGTAATGTTCCGAGAACGCTAAGAAACAACGTTGTTCTGCAGTTCTATTTAAATGTCATATTTTTTCTACATTCTGGGAACGTTCTCAAAAATGGTGAGACTTAGGCAATGTTTTCAAAACGTTCAGAGAATGTATGGTTCTCTTTATGTCAGTTCTTGGCAATATTCTGGGAACGTTCCAAAAACGTTGAAAACTTTTCATCAGAAAACACAAGAAAATGTTTAACGTTCAGAAAACGTTATTTAAAAACATATACATTCCATTATCAGCGTCAACAAATGCTCTCTAACCTCTATCTTGTTACTCAATCAATCCCAATTATTTTATAAAGCCCTTTTTACATCAGTAGTTGTCACAAAATGCTTACACAGATACCCAGCCTAGCAGTGGCTATGAACAACTCCCTAGAAAGGCAGGAATCTTGGAAGAAACCTTTTAGAGGAACCAGTGAACTAAGTGAAATAAATAAAAACAATGAAAATGGTAAAAACAAACAAACAATAGAAATAGCATCATAACTGCATCATAATAGCAGTGATAAATGTATGTCCATTGGGATGGAGGCAGAGTAAAGACTGTTGGGAGGGTGCAGGGGAATGACCACAGGGGAAGCAGTAGTCAGACTAAATGACCATTGATCTGGTGTGGGGACCAAGTGAAATTATTTTTATTGTATTATCATAAAGATTGAAATAATAATATACAGTTGAAGTCGGAAGTTTACATACACTTAGGTTGGAAACTCGTTTCTCAACCACTCCACAAAATTCTTGTTAACAAACTATAGTTTTGGCAAGTCGGTTAGGACATCTACTTTGCATGACACAAGTCATTTTTCCAAAAATTGTTTACAGACAGATTATTTAACTTATAATTCACTGTATCACAATTCAAGTGGGTCAGAAGTTTACATACACTGTGACTTTAAACAGCTTGGAAAATTCCAGAAAATTATGTCATGGTTTTAGAAGCTTCTGATAGGCTAATTGACATAATTTGAGTCAATTGGAGGTGTACCTGTGGATGTATTTCAAGGCCTACCTTCAAACTCAGTGCCTTTTTGCTTGACATCATGGGAAAGTCAAAATAAATCAGCCAAGACCTCAGAAAACAATTGTAGACCTCCAAAAGTCTGGTTCATCCTTGGGAGCAATTTCCAAACACCTGAAGGTACCATGTTCATCAAAACAAACAATAATACGCAAGTATAAACACCATGGGACCATGCAGCCGTCAAACCGCTCAGGAAGGAGACGAGTTCTGTCTCCTAGAGATGAATGTACTTTTGTGCGAAAAGTGCAAATCAATCCCAGAACGACAGCAAAGGACCTTGTGAAGATGCTGGAGGAAACCGGTAGAAAAGTATTTATATCCACAGTAAAAATAGTCCTATATCGACATAAACTGCATGGCCGCTCAGCAAGGAAGTAGCCACTGCTCCAAAACCGCCATAAAAAAGCCAGACTACAGTTTGCAACTGCACATGGGGACAAAGATTGTACTTCTTGGAGAAATATCCTCTGGTCTGATGAAACAAAAATAGAACTGTTTGGCCATGATGACCATCGTTATGTTTGGAGGAAAAAGGGGGAGGCTTGCAAGCCAAAGAACACCATCCTAACCGTGAAGCACGGGGGTGGCAGCATCATGTTGTGGGGGTGCTTTGCTGCAGGAGGGAATGGTGCACTTCACAAAATAAATGGCATCATGAGGAAGGAAAAGTATTTGGATATATTGAAGCAACATCTCAAGACATCAGTCAGGAAGTTAAAGCTTGGTTGCAAATGGGCCTTCCAAATGGACAATGACCCCAAGCATACTTCCAAAGTCGTGGCTAAATGGCTTAAGGACAACAAAGTCAAGGTATTGGAGTTGCCATCACAAAGCTCAATACCAAAGAACATTTGTGGGCAGAACTGAATTTGGCCAAGGTGTATGTAAACCTCTAACTTCAACTGTACATTAACAACTGCAACAGTGATGAATGTCATTGGAGTGTGGGCAGAGTAAAGGTCTATTGAGCGGGTGGGGGTAAAATGTCCATAAGGGGAGCAGCAGGTAAAGTATTGACCAGGGGGGTGTCCATAGGGGGAGTTGCAGGGAGGAGTGGGTAGCAGCCTGATGGTCTGGGGGTAGAAACCACTCTTCCAGTCTTTGACATGCTCCTGTACTGCCCCCGTCTGAGTGATGGAAGCGGGGAGAAAAGGGCATGGCTTGGGGGGCTGGGGTCCCTGATGATCTTGGCCTTCCTGCAACACCAATGGTGCGCTTGGCTGTGCGTATCACCCTCTGAAGCACCTTGCGGCAGTGGAGTGTCCATACAAGGCTGGGATGCAGACTGACAGTACGATCTTGCTGGTGCTCCTGTAGAACACTGTGAGGGCCCTCGGCAACAGGCCAAATCTCTTCAGCATCCTGAGGTTGAAGAGTTGCGGTCGTGCTTTCTTCACTGCTGTGTCCGTCTGGTTGGATAATTTCAGCTTCTCTGAGATGAAAACACTGATGAATTTGAAGTTATGAACCGTCTCCACAGAGGCTCAGTTGATGAGGATGGGGGCGTGTCCAGCCTGGATCCTCCTGAAGTCCACAATCAGCTCCTTTGTTTTGTTGACATTTAGGGAGAGGTTGTTTACCTGGCATCACACTGTCAGAGTGCCTACCTCCTCCCTGTAGGCTGTCTCGTCGTTGTTTGCATTCAGGCCTACTACTGTCGTGTTGTCAGCGAACTTGATGATGGAGTTGGAACTGTGTGAGGCACACAGTCATGGGTATACAGGGAATACAGGAGGGGACTGAGGATGCACACTTTGCAATGAGTTTATAGGGCACTATGGTATTGAAGGCTGAGCTGTGGTCGATGAAATGCATCCTCACATATGCATTCCTTTTGTCCAGGTGGGTAATGACATTGTGCAGTGCAATGGCAATTATGTCATCTGTGGATCTGTCAGGGCGGTAGGCGAATTGGAGAGGGTTGAGTGTGTCTGGGAGGGAGGAGGTGATATGGTCTTTGACTAGCTTCTCGAAGCACTTCGTGATGACGGAAGTGAGTGCTACTGGTCGGTAGTCATTCAGTTCAGTTACTTTCCCTTTTTTGGGCACGGGATGATTGTGGACATCTTGAAGCATGTGGGTATATTATACATTTTGCTCTTAGAGTGTTAAGAAAACGTTCTATAATAACCATAACAAAACTTTCACAACATTTAGAGAATGTTCTTTTAATTAACTTCAAAATACCTATAATTTCTATTCTCAGATCTTTATTAAAACCTCCCAGGAAAACTGGTAAGGAACCGGAGTAAAACCTTCTCAGAACCTCCGTGGAAGCCAAAAACAAACATTCCCAGAACAGGTGAATGTTCACTTCTGTTCTAAGAATGTAAAAAAAAAAAATGTTTTACCAGTCAGGAAACTTGTCTTTGTTTTCACAACCAACGTGAAACCAAAAACATACGTTGCCACAACTTCCAAGAAACCAAATGTAATAAGACTAACCATAATAGTCTTACTTGTCATAATCTAAAAGGCCAAACTGATCCTAGATCAGCATTCCTACTCTGAGACGCTTTGTGAATACGGGCCGGGGCCCTGATCTTATTGACTTTCCCCCCACTAATGCAGTGTCATTTTTCTTCTGTAACCCAAGTGTCAATGTACAACTGGAGCAGAAAGGTGTTGCCAATGATTTTCCAAAGAGGCTCAAGGTCAGAGTCAACACTGTGGAAGTACTTAAAAATACTGTCAAAACAGCTTTGTTTTGGAACAGAATTGCAATGACTGTGGGTTGGGATGATACAAATGCAGTATATAATATTATAAACTCGTCAAAAAAAGAAACATCCCTTTTTCAGGATCCTGTCTTTCAAAGATAATTCGTAAAAATCCAAATAACGTCACAGATCTTCATTGTAAAGGGTTTAAACACTGTTTCTTATGCTTGTTCAATGAACCATAAACAATTAATGAACATGCACCTGTGGAACGGTCATTAAGACACTAACAGCTTACAGACGGTAGGCAATTAAGGTCACAGTTATGAAAATGTAGGACACTACATGAAAATGTAGGACACTTTCTACTGACTTTGAAAAACACCAAACGAAAGATGCCCAGAGTCGCTGCTCATCTGCGTGAACGTGCCTTAGGCATGCTGCAAGGAGGCATGAGGGCTGCAAAGAGGCATGAGGACTGCAGATATGGCCAGGGCAATAAATTGCAATGTCCGTACTGTGAGACGCCTAAGACGGGACAGGTACAGGATGGCAACAACAACTGCCCGAGTTACACCAGGAACGGACACAACAAAAAAAGTTGTGGTTTTGTATCGCCAGGGGTGATGGTTGGATTTGTGTTTATCATCGAAGGAATGAGCATTACACCGAGGCCTATACTCTGGAGCGGGATCAATTTGGAGGTGGAGGGTCCGTCATGGTCTGGGGCAGTGTGTCACATTATCATCGGACTGAGTTTGTTGTCATTGCAGGAAATCTCAACGCTGTGCGTTACAGAGAAGACATCCTCCTCCCTCATGTGGTACCCTTCCTGCAGGCTCATCCCGACATGATCCTCCAGCATGACAATTCCACCAGCCATACTGCTCGTTCTGTGCGTGATTTCCTGCAAGACAGGAATGTCAGTGTTCTGCCATGACCAGCGAAGAGCCCGGATCCCATTGAGCACGTCTGGAACCTGTTCGATCGGAGGGTGAGGGCTAGGGTCATTCCCCCCAGAAATTTCCGGGAACTTGCAGGTGCCTTGGTGGAAGAGTGGGGTAACATCTCACAGCAAGAACTGACAAATCTGGTGCAGTCTGAGGAGATGTACTGCAGTACTTAATGCAGCTGGTGACCATACTAGATACTGACTGTTACTTTTGATTTTGGCCCCCCCCTTTTGATCATGGACACATTATTCCATTTCTGTTAGTCACATGTCTGTGGAACTTGTTCAGTTTATGTCTCGTTTGTTGAATCTTGTTATGTTCATACAAATATTTACACGTTAAGTTTGCTAAAAAAAATAAATGCAGTTGACAGTGAGAGGACGTTTATTTTTTTGCTGAGTTTATATATATTATAACCGGATATGTTATACAGAATAGGTATTTCAACATTATTTTGAAGTTCTTGAAGGCCCAACGATTTACATAGGGATATCTTTCTATTCAGTGGAATCTTTTGTTTGACAGTTGATTTCAGGCGAAACATATCATCCTTTTTGCTCTGGTCTCCTCCTCCTCTGTTTGTGATAGACAAAGTGAGAGAGAGGTACATACATGAAGAGATTTACAAGGCCTTGTGTTCATCATCTCATCTCATCTTTCATCATCTCTGTTATCTTCAACTCAGAGGAAACAAATATAACCCTAAATATTGTAAGGGAGCAGAAAGTATAGAAAGGGAGATGGCAGGTGAGTAGGAGATCTGTAAGAACTGTGCTGTCATTGCCCTCTTCTTCCTCCTTCTTTCCCTCCCTCCCTCCTCTTCATCCTCTACAGCTCAGAGAGCCTGCCTTTCACCTGTTTTTAGAATCAGAGAGGAGTGGGAGAGATAGAGAGAAGAAAGTAAGGAGAGGGTGGGCAACGGAGTGTGCGATGGAGAGCGACATGAGATTTGGAAAGGTCCCTGAATAACGCATGGGCTGTGGGGCTGAGTTGGGTGGAGGCAGGGAGGCCCTTAGATGTACCTCCAAACAGAAAGCGACAGGGTGGTATTGGCGGGGGTGAAGAGGCCATGAAATATTCACACTGCTAAGTAGGCCTCAGCCAAGCTGGCCCTGATGAGAGGCGATGGGCGGCCGAGTAATGCAACAGGCCTCATGGGGGGACCTGTGTGTAATGCACTTCACTTTGGAACTCTTGAACATTTTACACACCAGTTTCTCCACCTTTTACAGCCCCCCTTAAAACCGCATGTATATGCGTACACAGATGGGTACACACACACACAGTGTGTGTACAGTATACGCCCCTTTACTACCATTGCTTCCCCTATGAGGTAAGAACATGCCATTTTGTGAATTTATAAGCCATTCTTTAACACAGTCAATAGGATTGTGTATTTAAGACCAGTGATGCACAATTTGGAAACAAGTGTTGAGGAGAAAGGTTCAGGAAACCAAAGTGAGTGAAGATTAAACAAACTGTTAAAAACACTTGGTCTCTGTTGCCAGGGAAACAAGAGTCAAGTTTCACTCACTGGGTCTGATGGGACTTTGATCTCTGTTCAATCTTGTTCAATCTTGTTTGACCCTCTGGTCCACAGTGGCAGAGGTGGAAGGAGATGGATGTTGCATGCTGCATGTTATTTGTATGATTCGTATTGTTACACTATTGTTTGTATTGTATGGGCACAGATGTATACGCTACGTAGAAATCCTCATTTGATTGGGAGAAAACAGATCAAACAAAATGTTGATGAATTTGTCATCGAACTGAAAAGCCTCATAATACTGGATGGATTTCAGACTCATTGAAGTTTCTCTTGTAGTCAGACGGTCAAATGTAAACTTCCGCTGTCCACATGTAATTCCTGATTGCAAGTTTGATATGGCTGATTTCCAACAGGCTATTATGTAACTAACGGAGGTACATTTTCTTAAATTTGTCGCCTTACAGTTAACAATAATTACCAGTTCCACCTGAAGTAAATAAATGCTTTACAAAGAAATAGGAGCGGAATGGTTCTCTGATTCAATCTGTTTCAGTAGGCTAGTCTAACATTATGTTACCATTCAAATTGACCCCTATCCTGCCTCACAGGCCTCCCGGGCTGAGTCCCAAATACAGTGCACTACTTTTGACCAGATGTAGGGTAAACAGATGTGACCGAAATCTGTCTTGCCTACTACTTACTAAAACTACATCCCGTGTATTAATCGTACTACATACTATTTGCAACATACAGTTTCGTAAAAACATATGCAGTTAGCAATATCAACATACTAGGCTCATACAGTACATACATCAAATGTGCAATTGCATTGGGCCCTGGTAAAAGAAGTGCACTACATAGGGAATGCCACTTGGGACACAGGTCCCCAGTCTGTTCACCTTACATGGCATAGGAATATGACCATACTTTACACTAGGTGAAAGATTTATTTTGTATAATACTGTATGCACTCCTACCCTTTCCCTCACTTTACTCTACTGAAAACCACTGAATTCTCCCTCCATCTAAATCTTGAATTAGCTTATTAGACCATGAGCCTCTAGGTATAACACTATCCTGGCAGATCTCACTGAGTTTTGGTGGAAAACATGGAGAAAGGAAGGACAATGTGATCAAAATGAAGACGGAGAAATGAAGGGGATCTGGAATTGGGTCTGTTTTTTCTCTCTCTTTGCACATGTGTGTCCCAAATGGCACCCTATTCCCAATATAGTGCACGACTTTCTTTTTTTTTTACCAGGGCCCACGGGGCGCTTGTCAAAAGTTGTGCACTATGTAGGATGCCACTTGGGACGCAACCTGTGGCTTAGTGAGGCTGTGAGGGTCTCCGGAGGGAGAGGAGCGGGAGAACGTCTTGTAAACAGAGGGGGAGAGAAACAGCAGGAATTTCCTGCGAGGCCACAGGGATAAATGAGATCCTTCTCTACCGTCCCATCTGATCGACGGGATGTCCCTGGTGTAAATCACACCGCTTCCGTCAACGCAAACAGGAAATGACTCCCGAAGCCATTCTGTGGCCTCTGTAAAACTCTGCAAGAGGGAGAAAGTTCAATCTAGTCTTACTTTTTAATGTATTTTGACAACTCTGCGTCTGTCTGTAAAACTCTGTTAGAGGGTGACAGTTCAATGGTGTCTTACTTTTTTAAAGTATCGAGGTTTCCCTGTAACTGCGGGCCTCTCGATCAAAAAAGGCCAAACTGGATGACTTTTAATCTCCTATTTTTATTTTATTTAACTAGGCAAGTCAGTTAACAACAAATGCTTATTATCAATGACAGGCTAGGAACAGTGGGTTAATTGCCTTGTTCAGGGGCAGAACAACAGATTTTTACCTTGTCAGCTCTGGGATTTAATCTTGCAACCTTTCGGTTACAAGTCCAACGCTCTAACCACTAGGCTACCTGCAGCCCCATATTGTGCTGGTTACAGTCAATGCTGGTGCGTCAGGAAAAAATATATACATTTATTAGAGAAATTACAGCAAAGTCACACTAAGATTTGCAGATACTTATCAATTAAAATAGTCAGAGCTTACATAATTACAGTTTAAAAAGGCACATTTGGTTATTAAGATTTGCAGATACTTATCAAATAAAATAGTCCAAGCTTTCAATAATTACAGTTTAAAAAGACACATTTGGTTATTAAAAAGTTGAAGTTAACTTGCGGAGGATTCTGCCAATAGTGTCTCTCCTTCTCTGTGGTAGGAGATCATGTAAGGCATGTGTCAAACTCATTCCACAGAGGGCCGAGTGTCTGCGGGTTTTCACTCCACCCTTGTACTTGATCAATGAAGTAAGATCACTAATTAGTGAGGAACACCCCTCACCTGGTTGTCTAGGTTTTAATTGAAAGAAAAAGCTAAAACCTGCAGATACTCTTTTTTGACACCCCTGATGTGGTCAGGTTGGTGCATGTCTGTGTAAAAGACTGTCTGATACCTTCTCATAGTTCATCAGGCTATATTAAGCAATAGAGAAATGCAGCAATAGTTTAGAAGAATGTCCCTGAAATTACTCTGAGGACTAAGCCGTACTCTGTTTATATGTTAATTAAGAAACACGTCAACAAGTCAATGGATCTCTAAGAGTCCCTGTTGAAGCTCTGTGTAGAAAGAAAACAGGGTTTGTGGTGACCAACTTTCACAACACATTCAACCACCCAAAACCTTGTTGCTTGCCTGTTCTCTGTGGGACCCTTGGGATCCTGGGGAGGCATAGCCTCCTCGCTCCATGCTTCGTGGCGACCCTTTTCATTTTTGATGAGATTAGTTCTGCTGACTGGCTTTGCAGTGTTAGTTCTGCCCGGGTGAATTCTTCGGCCTCTTAAATAGAGCAGCAGAGAGTGACTGCCTACCTGCCTGCCTTTCTGCTTTGGTGCAGCATATGGGTCTGTTGTTTGTATTGATCCTTGTAAGGGTGGATCTGTTAACCTGGTTGAACCAGACTAAAATAACTCATCAGTGTAGGAGCACAAATCCTTAACCTAAACCAGACTTAACGCTCTGAGCATAGCCTGTTTTTTAAATTTCTTATTTATTGGATGAACAATGGCCATATCAGACATCAGTACATCCAATTATCATAATCAATGATTTGAGGCATTCATCCAGCACAAAGAGGTGTACTCCATGACAACGCAGACTTGAGCTTTGAAAAATTGTTTCTCGGCCCTCTGTCAAGTTTGTTGGCCACCTTCCTCAGCGCACCAAGTCTTTGTCCTGGTCTGATGGAGACAGTGGCAACCAGTCATTCATGGAAGGTGGGGCAGAGCCTGTTTTGAGCACCACCTGTTTAGCAAAAAAAAAAATATATATATATATATATATATATGAGTACCAGTCAAAAGTTTGGACACACCTACTCATTCCAGGCCTTTTCTGTATTATTACTGCTTTCTACATTGAGTAATATTGAAGACATTAAAACTATAAAATTCACAGTTATGGAATCATGTAGTAAGCAAAAAAAAAGTGTTGAACAAATCCAAATATATTTTATATTCTTCAAAGTAGCCACCCTTCGCCTTGATGACAGCTTTGCACACTCTTGGCATTATCGCAACCAGCTTCATGGGGTAGTCACCTGGAATGCATTTCAATTTGCAGAATTTCTTTCCTTAATGCGATTGAGCCAATCAGTTGTTTTGTGACAAGGTAGGGTTGGTATACAGAAGATTTGGTAAAAGACCAAGTTCATATTATGGGAAGAACGCTCAAATAAGCAAAGAGACATGACAGGAAAGGAGGACCCAGAGTTACCTCTGCTGCAGAGGATAAGTTCATTAGAGTTACCAGCCACGGAAATCTGCAATTAACTGCACCTCAGATTGCAGCCCAAATAAATGCTTCAAAGTTCAAGTAACAGACACATCTCAACATCAACTGTTCAAAGGAGACCGCGTGATTCAGGCCTTCATGGTCAAATTGCTGCAAAGAAACCATTACTAAAGGACACCAATAAGACGAATAGACTTGCTTCAGGCAAGAAACACCAGCAATGGACATTAGACTGGTGGAAATCTGTCCTTTGGTCTGATGACTCCAAATTTGAGATTTTTGGTTCCAACTGCCGTGTCTTTGTGAAACGCAGAGTAGGTGAACCGATGATCTCTGCATGCGTGGTTCCCACCGTTAAGCATGGAGGAGGAGGTGTGATGGTGTGGGGGTGCTTTGCTGGTGTCACTGTCTGGGTTGTATTTAGATTAAGGCACACTTAACAGGCATGGCTATCACAGCATTCTGCAGTGATACGCCATGCCCTCTGGTTTGCGGTTAGTTGGCGAGCGAGCTGAGATAAGGGGACTTTACCTAGCAGGGTCTTGTAGATGACCTGGAGCCAGTGGGTTTGGCGACGAGTATGAAGCGAGGGCCAGCCAATGAGAGCGTACAGGTTGCAGTGGTGGGTAGTATATGGGGCTTTGGTGACAAAACGGATGTCACTGTGATAGACTGCATCCAATTTATTGAGTAGGGTATTGGAGGCTATTTTGTAAATGACATCGCCGAAGTCGATAGGATCGGTAGGATGGTCAGTTTTACGAGGGTATGTTTGGTAGCATGAGTGAAGGATGCTTTGTTGCGAAATAGGAAGCCATTTCTAGATTTAACTTTGGATTGGAGATGTTTGATGTGAGTCTGGAAGGAGAGTTTACAGTCTAACCAGACACCTAGAATATGTGGAGAACTACAAATACCTAAGTCAGAACCGTCCAGAGTAGGGATGTTGGACGGGCGGGCAGGTGCAGGCAGCGATCAGTTGAAGAGCATGCATTTGGTTTTACTTGTATTTAGAAGCAGTTGGAGGCCACGGAAGGAGAGTTATATGGCATTGAAGCTCGTCTGGAGGGTTGTTAATATAGTGTCCAAAGAAGGGCCAGAGTACACAGAATGGTGTCGTCTGCGTAGAGGGGGATCAGAGACTCACCAGCAGCAAGAGCGACATCATTGATGTATACAGAGAAGAGAGTCAGTCCAAGAATTGAACCCTGTGGCACCCCCATAGAGACTGCCAGAGGTCCGGACAGCAGACCCTCCGATTTGACACACTGAACTCTATCAGAGAAGTAGTTGGTGAACCAGGCGAGGCAATCATTTGAGAAACCAAGGCTATCGAGTCTGCCGATGAGGATGTGGTGATTGACAGAGTCGAAAGCCTTGGCCAGGTCAATGAATACGGCTGCACAGTATTGTTTCTTATCGATGGTGGTTAAGATATCGTTTAGGACCTTGAGCGTGGCTGAGGTGCACCCATGACCAGCTCTGAAACCAGAATGCATAGTGGAGAAGGTGCGGTGGGATTCGAAATGGTCCGTAATCTGTTTGTTGACTTGGATTTCGAAGCAGTTTGGGTCAAGAGTGTCCCCAGCTGCTTTCCAATCTTTGGGCATCTCAGACGACACGAAAGAGAGGTTGAACAGGCTAGTAATAGGGGTTGCAACAATTTCGGCATATCATTTTTAGAAAGAAAGGGACCAGAATGTAACATGTAACAAATAATGTCAAATTGATCAGAAATACAGTGTAGACATGGTTAATGTTGGAAATTACTATTGTAGCTGGAAACGGCTGATTTATTTTTAGGCGTACAGAGGCCCATTATCATCAACCATCACTCCTGTGTTCCAATGGCACGTTGTGTTAGCTAATCTAAGTTGATCATTTTAAAAGGCTAATTGATCATGAGAACTCTTTTGCATTTATGTTAGCACAGCTGAAAACGTTTTTTTTCTGATTAAAGAAGCAATAAAACTGGCCTTCTTTAGACTAGTTGAGTGTCTGGAACATCAGCATTTGTGGGTTCGATTACAGGATCTAAATGTCCAGAAAGAAATAACTTTCTTCTGAAACTCGTCAGTCTATTCTTGTTCTGAGAGATGAAGGCTATTCCATGTGAGAAATTGCCCAGAAACTGAAGATCTCATACAACGCCGTGTACTACTCCATACACAGAACAGCGCAAACTGGCCCTAACCAGAATTGAAAGAGGAAGTGGGGGCCCCGGTGCACAACTGAGCAAGAGGACAAGTACATTTGAGTGTCTGGTTTGAGAAACAGATGCCTCACAAGTCCTCAACTGGCAGCTTCATTAAATAGTACCGCAAAACACTAGTCTCAACGTCAACAGTGAAGAGGCGACTCCAGGATGCTGGCCTTCTAGGCAGAGTTGCAAAGAAAAAGCCATATCTCTATCCAGTGTCTGTTTTTTTCCCATCTTAATCTTTTATTTTTATTGGCCAGTCTGAGATATGGCTTTTTCTTTGCAACTCTGCCTAGAAGGCCAGCATCCTGGAGTCACCTCTTCACTGTTGACGTTGAGACTGGTGTTTTGCATTAATGTCTTCATCAAAACTACGGATTGCCTCTTATCCGCTCGTAGTTCCCTTATGCCATAGTGTGTACATCTCAATTGTCAGTAGAAACCACATTTTTTAAAGAAAGTCAGCCTTATCAGCTATGTTTTTTAAAAAGGCAGTAAATGAGGCTGAATGAACTGTTTTGCTGGCAGACAAGGCTCCACTGATAGCCGGGTGTATTGGTGGTAAGGATTCACTCCGTGGTGCTGAAAATAAAGCTCTGCAGTTGGGACAGCTTTATGTAGGCCCTAAGTTTGTTGGCACCATTTGTCACTGTTATAGTTCAATGAATGTATTGTTTAGTGTTGTTGTGGCTTTGCTGGCATACATCTAAAAACATGTCTTTGAGTTTGCCTCACCAAGATTTACATGCTAAAATTGCCACTGGATGGAGATATTGGTGAGATGTTTTGACCATGTCAGCTTGCAGTCAGTGATACTGCATAGTATCTCGAGCTTGCTTATTTATTGGTAAAACCAGGAAGTTCAGTCTGGTTTTAAAGTTAAATGGGTTCTCACGCACAAAATGCTTATTAGCCAGTGAAAAGCATGGACTGCTTACTTGTGACCAAATGTTAAATTTTAGCTGCTATGAACAGATAACATGGTACAAGTTAGCCCTATGCTAACTTCAACAGGTGGCACTGACTATATCCTGGCAAAAGTGTATCAGCCAAATAAAATATTTGAAGTAGTTGGACGTGTTGCAACACTTGTTCATGGATGGAAGTGTCCTACGGAAAGTGTTCAGAACCCTTGACTTTTCCCCCATTTTGTTACGTTACAGCATTATTCTTAAATTGATTATATCAATCTACACAGGTTTTAGAATTTGAGGAAAATGTATTAAAAACAAAAAACAGAATGACCTTATTTACATAAGTATTAAGACAGTTTGCTATGAGACTCGAAATTGAGCCCAGGTGCATCCTGTTTCCATTGATAATCCTTGAGATGCTTCTACAACTTGAATGGAGTCCAAAACAATAGTGCTCAATCATTAATGTTCAGCTGGAGAGAAACCTTAGCATACACAGTTGGTTATTTTATTTTAGACTTTAGGCTAGAACATAGAGCAGAGGCTATCTTTGTGTTTAGAGAAGAGATGTACCAGGGACAGACCGGTCACGTCTGGGCTGTGTCACCAACAGGTTCCTTCTGACACCAAACATCACTCCTGCTGTGTGTGTGTGTGTGTGTGTGTGTGTGTGTGACCTAAGAAAGGAGAACCAATGCCACATTGCACAACATAAATGTCACAGAGGATAGTATGGGAAGACGGTAATGTTACTGCTAGCACAGAACATTTCGAAATTCCTGTCTTTGGCATAGGTTAGGTTATCAGGATTAGGCTTCTTCTTGGCAACCCCTGGTCAGATGTTAGCCGGCTCTTTGGTGGTCTGGCGGGTAGATAGAGTAATTTTAGAAATAATGGCGTCGGAGGGGATGGCTGTCGTTTTGGGGCTCCTAACGAATTGTGCTATTTTGTGTGTTTTTTGTTTCTGACTGAAAAGAGCTTCTGGATATCAGAACAACAATGATTCAACTCGAACTGGACAATGAGTTTTTATGTCCTCAATGTGTTTTAGCATTAGTTATTAGGCTATTTGTCAGCGTGTGCCCGATCCCGCTCCTCATTCTCCTCTGGGCACACAATATCAATTATATGTAACGTAATACACTGGGAGTTGAGAAGCAGGTGCAGAAGATGAGTTTAATAAAGAATAAATGCAGAAGAACATAACATGAGAAGTGAACATAATGTGAGAGAAAACAATCTTACGGAGTGACTGCTGTCTACTGAGGGCTAAATAAAGGGGGAGTAATCAAGGAGATAATGATGAACAGGTGTGCGTAATGATGGGAAGCAGTTGTGTGTAATGATTGTTGCCAGGGCCGGTGTTCAGTAGACCGGCGATGTCGAGCGCTGGAGAGAGGGAGCAGGCGTGACAGTACCCCTCCCCTGATGCGCAGCTCCAGCTTAGGACAACGCGGGCCAGGAGGACGGCCCCGAGGGTGAGGAGCGGGCTGGTCAGGACGGCAGAGATGGAAATGCGGATAAGATTGTAGGCACTCCGCAGGTCCAGCTTCGTAATAAAACGGGTCCAGCAGAGCTGTTCAAAGGCGGAAGGGGGTAACGGTACTGAATGTATTGAAATTGAGACCTCTAATCAATGCAGGGACGCATACCCCATCCTTATTGGTCACAAAGAAGAAACCTGCAGATGCTGGAGAGCCTCTTGGATATACACCTCCATGGCCTCGGTCTCAGCCACCGACAGAGGTTAGACGCAGCTGCAATGCAACGCAGAGCCTTCTTAACAGGTCGATGGCACAGTCCCAGGGACAATGAGGGAGACAAGTGGCTTGAGTCTTGGAGAACACCTCCCGAAGATCCTGGTAAGCCTCCGGGATGTCGGGCTGCAGGGTAACCACAAGACTCAACCGGCGTGGAACCACAGGGCTAGGGAAAGCAAGTCTTCCAGCATTCGGGTGATCAGTCGGTGATTTCCATCCTCAACCAGGAGGGCTCATGACTTTAAAGCCACGGGAGGCCAAGGATGACTTTGTGCACTGGTGCGGTGATGATGAGGAAGGGAAGGCTCTCCTGTGCATGGATCCTACGGTGAAGGTGCGTGGTGCTGTGACGCAACAGACATCGCTGAAGCTGGTACCCCTCCCGACCACAATAGGCACAGAGCCCCAGCTGTCTCCGGGGATGCCGCTCTGCTGCGGGGAATTGTGTGGACCCTATCTCTATGGGTTCAGTCTCTGGATGGCCAAAGGAGGGAGGTGAGTGGCAAGGTGGACACCGGAGCTCCCGATTTTAAGGTTATTAAAATCAAATGTTATTGTACACATATTTAGCATATGTTATTGCAGGTGTAGCGAAGTGCTTGTGTTCCTACCATCCAACAGTGCAGTAGTATCTAACAATACACACAAATCTAAAAGTAAAAGAATGGAATTAAGAAATATATAAAATATTAGGACGAGCAATGTCGGAATGGCAATGACTAAAATACAGTCAAATAGAATACAGTATATACATATGAAATGAATAAAGCAGTGTGTAAACATTACTCAAGTGATTAGTGATTCCATGTCTATGTACATGGGGCAGTAGCTGCTAAGGTGCAGGGTTGAGTAACCGGGTGGTAGCCTGCTAGGGATGACCATTTAACAGTCTGATGGCCTTGAGATAGAAGCTGCTTTTCAGTCTCTCGGTCCCAGGTTTGATGCACCTGTACTGATCTCACCTTCTGGATGATAGCGGGGTGAACAGGCCGTGGCTCGGGTGGTTGGTCCTTGATCTTTTTGGCCTTCCTGTGGTATCGGGTGCTGTAGGTGTCCTGGAGGCAGGCAGTGTGCTCACAGTGATGCATTGTGCAGACCACACCACCCTGCAGTTAAGGGTGGTTTAGTTGCCGTACCAGGCTGTAATACAGCCCGACAGGATGCTCTCAATTGTGCATCTGTGAAAGCTTGTGAAGGTCTTAGGGGCTAAACCAAATTTCTTCAGCCTCCTGAGGTTGAAGAGGCGCTGTTGCGCCTTTTTCACCACACTGTCTGTGTGGGTGAACCATTTCAGATTGTTAGTGATGTGTACGCCTAGGAAGCATTCCACTTTCTCCACTGCTGTCCCATCAATGTGGATAGGTGCATGCTCTCTCTGCTGTTCACAGCAGAGAGAGCTTCTTAGTTTCGGCTTCTTAGTTTCTTGGTTTCTTAGCTTCTTAGTTTTGTTGACGTTGAGGGAGAGGTTATAGTTTCCTGGCACCACTCCACCAAGGCCCTCACCTCCTCCCTGTAGGCTGTCTCATTATTGTTGGTAATCAGGCCTACTACTGTTGTATAGGGTAGAAAACATCATCTCCACCCCACTGATCCTCAACACAGGGGCCCCACAAGGGTGCGTTCTCAGCCCTCTCCTGTACTCCCTGTTCACATATGACTGCGTGGCCATGCACGTCTCCAACTAAATCGTAAAGTTTGCAGTCGACACTACAGTGGTAGGCTTGATTACCAACAATGACGAGATGGCCTACAGGGAGGAGGTGAGGGCCCTCGGAGTGTGGTGTCAGGAAAATAACCTCACACTCAACGTCAACAAAACAAAAGGAGATGATAGTGGTCTTCAGGAAACAGCAGAGATAGCACCCCCCCTATCCACATCGACGAGACAGTAGTGGAGAAGGTGGAAAGTTTTAAGTTCCTCGGCACATACATCACGGACAAACTGAAATGGTCCACCCACACAGACAGCGTGGTGAGGCTGAAGAAACACTCAAACTTTTACAGATGGACAATCAAGAGCATCCTGTCAGGCTGTATCAACTCCTGGTACGGCAACTGCTCCGCCCACAACCGTAAGGCTCTCCAGAGGGTAGTGAGGTCTGCACTAGAGGTCGACCGATTATGATTTTTCGACGCCGATACCGATTTATTGGAGGACCAAAACATGCTAATACCGATTAAATCGGCAAATCTTTATTAATTATTTGTAATAATGACAATAACAACAATACTGAATGAACACTTATTTTAACTTAATATAATACATCAATGAACTCATTTAGCTGCAAATAAAGAATGAAACATGTTCAATTTGGTTTAAATAATGCGAGAAGAAAGTAAAAGTGCAATATGTGCCGTGTAAGAAAGCTAACGTTTAAGTTCCTTGCTCAGAACATGAGAACATATGAAAGCTGGTGGTTCCTTTTAACATGACTCTTCAATATTCCCAGGTAAGAAGTTTTAGGTTGTAGTTATTATAGGAATTATAGGACTATTTCTCTCTCTACAATTTGTATTTCATATACCTTTTGACTATTGGATGTTCTTATAGGCACTTTAGTATTGCCAGTGTAACAGTATAGCTTCCGCCCCTCTCCTCGCTCCTACCTGGGCTCGAACCAGGAACACATCGACAACAGCCACCCTCAAAGCAGCGTTACCCATGCAGAGCAGGGGGAACAACTACTCCAAGTCTCAGAGTGAGTGACGTTTGAAACACTATAAGCGTGCACCCAGCTAACTAGTTAGCCATTTCACATCGGTTACACCAGCCTATTCTTGGGAGTTGATAGGCTTGAAGTCATAAACAGCGCAATGCTTGAAGCGAAGAGCTGCTGGGAAAACGCACTAAATTGCTGTTTGAATGAATGCTTACGAGCCTGCTGGTGCCTACCATCGCTCAGTCAGACTGCTCTATCAAATCATAGACTTAATTAGAACATAATAACACACAGAAATACGAGCCTTAGGTCATTAATATGGTCGAATCCAGAAACTATCATCTCGAAAACAAAACATTTATTCTTTCAGTGAAATACTTTCAGATGAAAACCGTTCCGTATTTTATCTAACGGGTGGCATCCATAAGTCTAAATATTCCTGTTGCATTGCACAACCTTCAATGTTATGTCATAATTACATAAAATTATGGCAAATTAGTTTGCAATGAGCCAGGCTCTGCGAGCAATGAACACAAAGAGAAGTGACACAATTTCACCTGTTTAATATTGCCTACTAACCTGGATTTCTTTTAGCTAAATATGCAGAGTTAAAAATATATACTTCTGTGTATTGATTTTAAGAAGGGCATTGATGTTTATGGTTAGGTACAGTCGTGCAACGATTGTGCTTTTTTCGCAAATGCGCTTTTGTTAAATCATCCCCCGTTTGGCGAAGTTGGCTGTCTTTGTTAGGAAAAAATAGTTTTCACACAGTTCGCAACAAGACCAGGCGGCTCAAACTGCAGCATATACCCTGACTCTGTTGCAAGAGAAGTGACACAAAGAAATTAATGTTAGCAGCCAATATTAACTAAATATGCAGGTTTAAAAATATAAACTTGTGTATTGATTTTAAGAAAGGCATGGATGTTTATGGTTAGGTACACATTGGAGCAACGACAGTCCTTTTTCGCAAATGCGCACCGCATCGATTATATGCAACGTAGGACACGCTAAATAAACTAGTAATATCAACAACCATGTGTCGTTAACTAGTGATTATGATTGATTGATTGTTTTTAATAAGATACGTTTAACACTAGCTAGCAACTTACCTTGGCTTCTTACTGCATTCGCGTAACAGGCAGGCTCCTCGTGGAGTGCAATGAGAGGCAGGTGGTTAGAGCATTGGACTAGTTAACCGGAAGGTTGCAAGATTGAATCACCGAGTTGACAAGGTAAAAATCTGTCGTTCTGCCCCTGAACAAGGCAGTTAACCCACCATTCCTAGGCCGTCATTGAAAATAATAATGTGTTCTTAACTGACTTGCCTAGTTAAATAAAGGTGTAAATATTATTATTATTTTTTAATCGGCCAAATCGGTGTCCAAAAATACAGATTTACAATTGTTATAAAAACTTGAAATCGGCCCTAATTAATCGGTCATTACGATTAATCGGTCGACCTGTAGTCTGCACAACCCATCACCGGGGGTAAACTACCTGCCCTCCAGGACACCTAAAGCACCCGATGTCACAGGAAGGCCATAAAGATCATCAAGGACAACAACCACCCGAGCCACTGCCTGTTCACCCCGCTATCATCCAGAAGGCGAGGTCAGTACAGGTGCATCAAAGCAGGGACCGAGAGACTGAAAAACAGCTTCTATCTCAAGGCCATCAGACTGTTAAACAGCCACCACTAACATTGAGTGGCTGCTGCCAACACACTGACTCAACTCCAGCCACTTTAATAATGGGAATTGATGTAAAATATATCACTAGTCACTTTAAACAATGCTACTTAATATAATGTTTACATACCCTACATTATTCATCTTGTATATACTGTACTCTATCATCTACTGCATCTTTATGTAATACATGTATCACTAGCCACTTTAAACTATGCCACTTTGTTTACATACCCTACATTACTCATCTCATATGTATATACTGTACTCGATACCATCTACTGCATCTTGCCTATGCCGTTCTGTACCATCACTCATTCATATCTTTATGTACATATTCTTTATCCCTTTACACTTGTATAAGGTAGTAGTTTTGGAATTGTTAGGTTAGATTACTCGTTGGTTATTACTGCATTGTCGGAACTAGAAGCACAAGCATGTCGCTACACTTGCATTAATATCTGCTAACCATGTGTATGTGACAAATACATTTGATTTGATTTGACTAACGAGTGGCTCCATAAGAAGCATCTCAAGGTCCTGGAGTGGCCTAGCCAGTCTCCAGACCTCAACCCAATAGAAAATCTTTGGAGGGAGCTGAAAATCCGTTTTGCCCAGCGACAGCCCCGAAACCTGAAGGATCAGGACAAAAAAATCCCTGCTGCAGTGTGTGCAAACCTGGTCCAGAACTACAGCAAACATATGATCTCTGTAATTGCAAACAAATGTTTCTGTACCGAATATTACGTTCTGCTTTTCTGATGTATCAAATACTTATGTCATGCAATAAAATGCAAATTAATTAGTTAAAAATCATAGTGTGATTTTTCTGGATTTTTGTTTTAGGTTCCGTCTCTCACAGTTGAAGTGTACCTATGATAAAAATTACAGACCTCTACATGCTTTGTAAGTAGGAAACACTGCCGATTTTGCAGGTTATCAAATACTTGTTCTCCCCACTGTGTGTGTGTGTATATATATATATATATTTTTTTTTTTACAATTTCATCCTCATTTTATGTCAATATTCCTGCTTGCTCAGCCTCAGTCATTTTTCTGCATCCAACAGCCTGGAGTCTTCAGCCCTGTAAGACACATGAAACACATGTAGGTTGTTGAATTGTCATTATGTCTGTCATGGATCCTGACCATACATAACCATTTTGCTGTTCTCAGTTTAATCCAGAGAATTGATTATCGGCAGGGATTCTCTCTCTGTATATAGTCAAGACAGTGCTGTCGGGTTCCTACCGACTGTGTACATCAACACCCAGGTCATGTCCCCTATGATTGTCCAGCCTTGTTGTAGTCCTGACTACTCTATCCAGGTGTTGTAGGGATTTTAGCAGGGAAGGACAATCATGATTTTGTATTTTTGGGGAGAAAGAGAATCCTCTCTTTCTTTTTTGGGTGTGTGTGTTATGACGTTATTAAGTGATATAGACCTACTTTCACAATAAGCAACTCAAATGCATGTGTACTGTCACACCCTGATGTGGTTCACCTGTCCTTGTGATTGTCTCCACCCCCTCCAGGTGTCACTTATTATCCCCGGTCTATATATCCCTGTGTTTCCTGTCTCTCTATGCCAGTTCGTCTTGTTTTCCAAGTCAACCAGCGGTTTTCCTTGCACCTAGTTTCCACCGTCTCTGTTTGTTTCTAGTCCTCTTGGTTTTGACCCTTGCCTGTCCTGACTCCGAACCCACCTGCCTGACCACTGCTGGTTTTGACTACCAGCCAGCATATCCCCTTGTACTGTTTTTGGACTCGGATCTGGTATCTGACCCCTGCCTGGCCTGCCTGGCCTGACCTTGAGACTGCCTATCGTCTGTTTGGACTCTGACCTGGTTGAACTCTTGCCTGTCCTCGACCTGCTTTGCCTACTCCCTTTGTTATAATAAATATCGGAGCTCTACCATCTGCCTCCTGTGTCTACATTTTGGCTCTCACCTTGTGCCCTTATAGTGTACACTGTATGTGTCCTGGACAAACTTCCGTGAGGCTGAATTTTTGTCTGTTAACTCCCGTAAGACAAAGGTGGAGTAAGTGAATAGTCACATTTCCTGTCTGTCATGGATCAATGTCTAAATTCTATGAACTTGACAATGACATACTCAAACATTCTCAGTGGGGGGAAGGTGTCGGTCTGACCATGGTTTCACATCTGTGGCCACTCAGAGCAGAGGGTGGCTGGGATGGGTAGCCTAAGAAAATCACATGTAGAATGTTACTCTGCTAAACACAGAAGTGTAAAATTGAGGGATGAACTCATTTGACTAGCTACTAATTAAAACAATTGTTTATAACACAGATTTTTAGGTGACCAATGACATTGTCCGTCTTCCTTTTGAGATTACCCTAGAGCAACTGCTTTGGTACAAAACTTGCTTAGACTAGCTGGGACACTCTTACTTCATATGGCTGCTATGCTACCTAGCCAGCCTTGCAGTTAGCACGCTCTCCTAGAAACAATAAGATGTCCCAGCTGTTTACATTTCACCGATCCACTAATCAGAATAATATAGCTCTTTTCTTACTCAAAACAAAGTTTATTTGTCACGTGCGCTGAATACAACCTTACAGTGAAATTCTTACAGGCTCTAACCAATAGTGCAAAAAAGGTATTAGGTGAACAATGGGTAGGTAAAGAAATAAAACAACAGTAAAAAGACAGGCTATATACAGTATCGAGGTTACATACAGACACCGGTTAGTCAGGCTCATTGAGGTTGTATGTACATGTAGATATGGTTAAAGTGACTGCATATATGATGAACAGAGAGTAGCATTAGCGTAAAAGAGGGGTTGGCGGTTGGTGGGTGGGACACAATGCAGATAGCCTGGTTAGCCACTGTGCGGGAGCACTGGTTGGTCGGCCCAATTGTGGGAGTATGTACATGAATGTATAGTTAAAGTGACTATGCATATATATATGATAAACAGAGAGTAGCACTGAGAGTACTCACCGTTTCACCGGCGACAGCCCATCAAACATCTCCCAACAGTCAAAATACATTGCATACTGCAGTAAGCCACAGTAGCAACAGGTTGAAAATAGGAAGTAAGGAGCCCACACTTCTTAGCTCTAACACGTTTGTAGGTATGTACACTATACAGTGCATTCGGAAGGTATTTAGACCCCTTACATTTTTCCACATTTTGTTACGTTACAGCCTTATTCTAAAATTGATTAAATCATTTTTCCCTCATCAATCTCCACACAATACCCCATTATGACAAAGCGAAAACAGGTTTTTAGAATGTATTTTAAAAAACAAAACAGAAATACCTTATTTACATATGTATTCAGACCCTTTGCTTTGAGACTCGAAATTAAGCTCAGGTGGATCCTGTTTCCAGTGATCATCCTTGGGATGTTTCTACAACTTGATTGGAGTCCACCTGTGGTAAATTCAATTGATTGGACATGATTTGGAAAGGCACACACCTGTCTATATAAGGTCCCACAGTTGAAAGTGGATGTCAGAGCAAAAACCAAGCCATGAGGTTGAAAGAATTATTCCGTCGAGTGCTGAGACAGAACTGTGTCGAGGCACAGATCTGGGGGAAGGGTACCAAAAAATGTCTTCAGTTTTGAAGGTCCCCAAGAACACAGTGGCCTCCATCATTCTCAAATGGAAGTCTTTCATTTACGGTAGTGTATGTAAATGTGATATTTCAGGGGGGGGAACTATTTTAATACATTTTAGAATAGGACTATAACATAACAAAAAGTGAGTCTTGGAGCAACAATGGCTCAGCCACGAAATGGTGGGCCACACAAGCTCACAGAACTGAAGCATGTAGCGAGTGCTGAAGTGTCCTCGTTTGCAACACTCAAGACCGAGTTCCAAACTGCCTCTGGAAGCAACGTCGAGCAGCTGCACACAAGCCAACTCCATATTAATATCCAACAGCTCCGCCCCCCCGGCAGCTCCTCGCCCAAGCCTCTCCAGGTTCTCCTTTACCCAAATCCAGATAGCAGATGTTCTGAAAGAGCTGCAAAACCTGGACCCGTACAAATCAGCTGGGCTTGACAATCTGGACCCCCTATTTCTGAAACTATCCGCCGCCATTGTCGCAACCCCTATTACCAGCCTGTTCAACCTCTCTTTCATATCGTCTGAGATCCCCAAGGATTGAAAGCTGCCGCAGTCATTCCCCTCTTCAAAGGGGAGACACCCTGGACCCAAACTGTTACAGACCTATATCCATCCTGCCCTGCCTATCTAAGGTCTTCGAAAGCCAAGTCAACAAACAGGTCACTGACCATCTCGAATCCCACCGTACCTTCTCCGCTGTGCAATCTGGTTTCCGAGCCGGTCACGGGTGCACCTCAGCCACACTCAAGGTACTAAACGATATCATAACCGCCATCGATAAAAGACAGTACTGTGCAGCCGTCTTCATTGACCTTGCCAAGGCTTTCGACTCTGTCAATCACCATATTCTTATCGGCAGACTCAGTAGCCTCGGTTTTTCGGATGACTGCCTTGCCTGGTTCACCAATTACTTTGCAGACAGAGTTCAGTGTGTCAAATCGGAGGGCATGCTGTCCGGTCCTCTGGCAGTCTCTATGGGGGTGCCACAGGGTTCAATTCTCGGGCCGACTCTTTTCTCTGTATATATCAATGATGTTGCTCTTGCTGCGGGCGATTCCCTGATCCACCTCTACGCAGACGACACCATTCTATATACTTTCGGCCCGTCATTGGACACTGTGCTATCTAACCTCCAAACAAGCTTCAATGCCATACAACACTCCTTCCGTGGCCTCCAACTGCTCTTAAACGCTAGTAAAACCAAATGCATGCATTTCAACCGATCGCTGCCTGCACCCGCATGCCCGACTAGCATCACCACCCTGGATGGTTCCGACCTTGAATATGTGGATATCTATAAGTACCTAGGTGTCTGGCTAGACTGCAAACTCTCCTTCCAGACTCATATCAAACATCTCCAATCGAAAATCAAATCAAGAGTCGGCTTTATATTCCGCAACAAAGCCTCCTTCACTCACGCCGCCAAGCTTACCCTAGTAAAACTGACTATCCTACCGATCCTCGACTTCGGCGATGTCATCTACAAAATGGCTTCCAACACTCTACTCAGCAAACTGGATGCAGTCTATCACAGTGCCATCCGTTTTGTCTCTAAAGCACCTTATACCACCCACCACTGCGACTTGTATGCTGTAGTTGGCTGGCCCTCGTTACATATTTGTCGCCAGACCCACTGGCTCCAGGTCATCTACAAGTCCATGCTAGGTAAAGCTCTGCCTTATCTCAGTTCACTGGTCACGATGGCAACACCCATCCATAGCACGCGCTCCAGCAGGTGTATCTCACTGATCATCCCTAAAGCCAACACCTCATTTGGCCGCCTTTCGTTCCAGTACTCTGCTGCCTGTGACTGGAACGAATTGCAAAAATCGCTGAGGTTGGAGACTTTTATCTCCCTCACCAACTTCAAAAATCAGCTATCTGAGCAGCTAACCGATCGCTGCAGCTGTACATAGTCTATTGGTAAAAAGCCCACCCATTTTCACCTACCTCATCCCCATACTGTTTTTATTTATTTACTTTTCTGCTCTTTTGCACACCAATATCTCTACCTGTACATGACCATCTGATCATTTATCACTCCAGTGTTAATCTGCAAAATTGTAATTATTTGCCTACCTCCTCATGCCTTTTGCACACATTGTATATAGACTCCCCCCTTTGTTTTCTACTGTGTTATTGACTAGTTAATTGTTTATTCCATGTGTAACTCTGTGTTGTCTGCTCACACTGCTATGCTTTATCTTGGCCAGGTCGCAGTTGCAAATGAGAACTTGTTCTCAACTAGCCTACCCGGTTAAATAAAGGTGAAATAAAAAAATAAAAATTAAATGAGGTGTCCACATACTTTTGTTCATGTAGTGTAGGTGGTTCAAAATGAACTAAATGCCAGTCCTGTAACTGACATTCAAGTCAGAAAAAACGTACACGTCATTGACATTAATTTCCACAAAGTTCCCACTTCAAGTATATAATATATAATACTTTGACTAAAACAATTACTTAAATTGTTGCGCAACATCATGGGTAAGTTCTGTGCATCGTCTTCCAGCTGAAAAAAGTGGATTTTCGCTGCTATGGATTTTTTCAAATTGTTTTTTTAAGAAAGTTTTTGCTCAATATCAGAAGTAGGGGAAATAGGAGAACTGTGACGCAATCAGACTAATCAAAATCCTTTTTGGCTCATAACAGTCGGGTGAAATCACAATATATTGTCAAGCACTGATACGATCAGTAATAAAAGACCTAGTAAGAGTGTCTTAGAATCGAGTTCCGCTGGCATTCAGTCCAGCAGATTCACACTAGATGTTCATAAGGTTCTTGAGATAGATTTGTAGGCAACTTGGAAAACACATTTCATTATTATTTTTTTCTCCCATTGTTCCTTTGCTTTTAGCAAATTTAAAAAAGAGCATACTGGTTTCCATGTTTGGTTTCCATGAGCTTCAACATAACCACTTGCTAGCATGCCTAAACCACTTGCTAGCATGCCTAAACCACTCACTAGCATGCCTAAATCTAACCTAAACCACTCGCTAGCATGCCTAAACCTAACCTAAACCACTCACTAGCATGCCTAAATCTAACCTAAACCACTTGCTAGCATGCCTAAACCTAACCTAAACCACTCACTAGCATGCCTAAATCTAACCTAAACCACTCGCTAGCATGCCTAAACCTAACCTAAACCACTCGCTAGCATGCCTAAACCTAACCTAAACCACTCGCTAGCATGCCTAAACCTAACCTAAACCACTCGCTAGCATGCCTAAACCACTCGCTAGCATGCCTAAATCTAACCTAAACCACTCGGTAGCATGCCTAAAGCTAACCTAAACCACTCGGTAGCATGCATAAAGCTAACCTAAACCACTCGGTAGCATGCCTAAAGCTAACCCAATCCACTCGGTAGCATGCCTAAAGCTAACCTAAACCACTCGGTAGCATGCCTAAATCTAACCTAAACCACTCGCTAGCATGCCTAAAGCTAACCTAAACCACTCGCTAGCATGCCTAAAGTTAACCTAAACCACTCGGTAGCATGCCTAAATCCAACCTTGCATTTTGGCCCTTTGCAATTCAGAGAACGTGAGCTCTTAGGCTATTACAATTTGGACAATGTGAGCATTGTTTTATTGAACTTTTATTTATACAGGGGAGCCCAATTGAGACCAGGTACTCAATTGTTGGTATCGGGCACTACTCTGGTTGAATGCTACATAATTTATTTAAAAATCATTGGGCGTTGTACTTTACTATCAACCGTATTGGGCACCACTACAGAGAGTGATGCTCTGAGAATCATAGCCTCTGGAGGTACGGGTGATTAGGGTGCTGCAGCAAGATACAACACAAATCAATTATCACATTCAAACAGAAACACTCGCAAACTTCAATTCCTCAGCTTTCTAAACTGCCCTATTGGCACCAGGGATTCAACATATGAGGATTGTAAATTATTCAATTGTGAGATCAAGTTGTCTAAACACACCCCTAACAATACCAAGGTGTAGAACCAAAGCCGGGAGTGTGATGAACACGAGAGGAGACAGAGCTGGTTTCAAGCGCAGGGTGCAGCAGGTGTCTATTGCAAAGTACCACAGGAGAAGGCAGGCAGGTCATACACAGGGCGTCCGAAAGGGCAACGGTATAGGCAGGGAAAAGGCTAGTAACGTGATCCGATAGGCTAAAGTACAGGCAGGAATAAGTTTTGCCTGCGTCACTGATGCCTTTAACCATCATTCACGGGAGAAACAGAGCTCCGAAAGACGTGTGCCACAAAACAAACAATACCTCACAGTGACGGGGTGCAAAGAACTGAACTAAATAGTGTGATAATGACATACAGGTGATTGGGATCTGCAGAGTGAGCTATGTTCAGGGGATCTAGGTGTTTGAGGGTGTGAGTTGGAAACAGATGTTACATGGGGTGGTAGATTTCTCAATCGGAGCTCCGTAGTTATGAAACAAGTAAGAGGATCTAAAGCTACAGATCATATCAAAACCTAACCAAGATCTGAAAATGTTGACATTTGCAAAGTGGAGCTGAACTAGCTTTGAGAGATATAGCACCCACGGCAACCTGATAATGTATAAAGGGGTTGGAAGCCGCTCTCTCTGTGCCTGGTAGGCGCCTTGACAAATTTCCCCCGATAACATCTCCAAACTCTCCTCAGAGGGCTGGAAATGGCGTGCTGGCCAGAGCTCATACCAACTTCATTAACAGGCATAGGGCTGTTAACAGCTACTGCCAGGTAGGGCCACACAACCCCTTGAAGAGCTGAGGGAAGTCTTATCCTAATGTCACCCCGATACCACAGACAGTCGAGGGTCAGAGAGCCACAAATTAGGAGCAACGCTGAACATCTGTTTATCGTCCTGATCTGGGTTATTAATTATCTTCACGTTAGAGTTCTGACAGAATATTCACACCTAATTGAGTGTAGTTTTAAACTACATCCAGATGTAGGCTATTTGACCTATGGTGAACACTTGTAAAGTGCTTACAAAGTAAAGAATAATCTAGGAGATTAGATAGTTCTGTGGCTCTGGATCAACTGTTACAGACCATATATGGGGGAAGTCACCATCAGATCCAAGAAATGCTATAAAATATAGACTGGAACTTTAATATAACGCTTCCCATTAGACAGGAATGTTAATACTGTATGACGTTTACCCATCGGCTGTAGTAAAAAGGTTAGTTAATATTGACCTTGTGAACTTCCTGCCTTTGAGGTTTGAGGTTCTGTGATCGGTTTTTAAACAGTTTCTCTTCAGCCACAGAGGTTCTTAATCTGATGAAAATGTAGAGAAATCATAGAATCAAAAGATGTTCAGGGGACATGTTGGGTTGCACAAACACTGTGTGGCCCTATCGTATGTTTGTGTAACGTAGCCACATGAATGCCATGTGCTGTAACTAGAACTCAAGAACAAAACAAGATATCCGACCTAAACATCTTTTGAATCATAAAGATCAAAAGTCCTATGGGACCATGAGCAAGCAACATAAGATCAAGTGTGTCATGTCTCTCCATTTCACACAATTCTTGATACGATTTGTGTATATTATAGGCATTGGGGATAACAATCTGTGCTATATTATATTGTTTTCTCCTGGGGATATGTACAAAACCTAGAACAAGGGAATTGTACAATTTGGTTGCCACCTGATTTGGTTGCACCTTTCCAAAACATCTTTTCCGAAATAACAAGAACCGATGTGGCCAAAAGTCTGCAATTAAAGTGGAAAATTGTGTTTCAAGTCACATAATTACACTGGCTTTCCCAACAGAGTCCAAGTTCGACCCATCTATTACATTTCTAAGCAGACAGAGATTTCAGCACTCTAGTCAATCTACGACACATAAAACACAGGCTTACTGTGCTACAGCAGGTAGCAAGGACTCCTGAAGGCTGACTTACACTGGCAGTGAAATATGCTATGTTAAAACTTACTGCCTGTTACTCAGAGGCCAGCTATATATGTCAGCCTATCCACATTCCTGTCCTACCAGTCTAACAATCTACAGGAGGAAGTGGGGGTACCGGGAGAATCAGCCTTCAGTGGGAAAGACCCATGTCCCAGCCACCCCCTTCTCCTTCCAGTGTGGTTTCACTCATAGGGACCCTCAGGAATTGGATCAGAGGTCAAGCTTTCACATGGTGAGCTCTGGCTAGTACCCTGGGAAGAGTGAAGTATAAGTACTTTACTTGGTTTAGGAGGGTTGCCTTGTTGCTTGTTTTTTTTTCCTGTGTGAGTTAGCTAGGGCGCAAGGCTACGGGACACTCATTCATTGAGGCGACCCAACATGGAGAGGAACCAATGCATATTTATTTACCCACTTAGGCCTTTTACGCCTCCTGGAGCACAACCCATTGACAACAGTTTTCCAGCATATCTGGTTCTGGGAATTATTTTTATTTTCTTTTTTTTAGCTCTCCCCATGTGTGTCCAGTTTTCCACATCATCTGCCTCAAGTTCTCATCTCAAGGAACTAATACATGCATACTCTACTTTCCACTAGATTCACATACCCTGTCCCTTTTAAGTGGATCAATCAATCAATTTGTATAGTACTTCTTACAAGTACTGTGCATTGTGGTGTTAAAACCATCACATATACACTCTTTGGCATCAGAGCCAGTCAGGTGGGTCCTACAGTATATCAATCTTCCCAGCCTCTCTCAAAGGGTGAGCTGATGACGTTTGGTTTATTTGTTCTCTCACTGGACCCTAAAAGGTGGTCCCTATGGGTCATGTCTCTCACTGACAGAGGGGGGTGGGAGGATGCTGGTGAGTTGGTGTTTTGTTTGAGCCAAGGGGGTGTTAGAGACTCCTATGATCTGTTAACTTGCAGGGATAGAAACTGTTGTTCCCAGGCTTGGGATTGTTCGATGGGAACATGTTGCCCTTTGGATTGGAGAGTGCAACCCCCTTTCATCACATTCACAAGCCAGAACTAAACAGGATGCAGAAGAATTCTGTGGTGCCCTAAGAAACATGGGAAGATGTGGGGGAGTTGTGTACTGTCAGCTGCTCTAGTGTGTTTCCTCTAGTTTCGTTTTTTGACACTTTTGCCGTCGGAAAGTATTCAGACCCATTGATTTTTTTCCCCCACATTTGTTAAGTTACAGCCTTATTCTAAAATGGATTACATTGTTTTTCTCCCCCCCATCAATCTACACACAGTACCCCATAATAAGGAAGCAAAAACTGATTTTTTTATACATTTTTGCAAATGTAAATCTTTTTTAAACTGAAATATAACATTTACATACGGTATCAGTCAAAAGTTTGGGCACATCTACTCATTCCAGGGTTTTTATTTTTTTCAATTTTCTACATTGTAGACTAATAGTGAGGACATCAAAACTATGGAATCATGTAGTAACCAAAAAAGTGTTCAACAAATCAAAATATATTTTATATTTGAGTAGCCACCCTTTGCCTTGACAGCTTGCACACACTTGGCATTCTCTCAACTAGCTACATTAGGTAGTCACCTGGAATGCATTTCAATTAACAGGTGTGCCTTGTTAAAAGTTAATTTGTGGAATTTCTTTCCTTCTTAATGTGTTTGAGCCAATCGGTTGTGTTGTAACAAGGTAGGGTTGGAATACAGAAGATGGGCCTATTTGGTAAAATACCAAGTCTGTATTATTGCTCAAATAAGCAAAGACAAATGACAGTCCATTACTTTACGACCTGAAAGGTTAGTCAATCGGAACATTAAAAAAATAAAAAATTGACCTTTCAAGTGCAGTAGCAAAAACCATCAATCGCTATGATGAAACTGGCTCTCATGAGGACCGCCACAGGAAAGAAAGACCCAGAGTTACCTCTGCTGCAGAGGATACATTCATTAGAGTTACCAGCCTCAGAATTTGCAGCCCAAATAAAAGCTTCAGAGTTCAAGTAACATACACATCTCAACATCAACTGTTCAGAGGAGACTGTGTGGATCAGGCCTTCATGGTCAAATTGCTGCAAAGAAACCTCTACTAAAGGATACCAATAAAAAGAGACTCGCTGTGGCTAAGAAACACGAGCAATGGACATTAGACCGGTGGAAATTTGTCTTTTGGTCTGAGTCCAAATTAGATGTTTTGTTTTAACAGCCATATCTTTGAGACACAGAGTAGGTGAACCAATGATCACCGCATGTGTGGTTCCCACCGTGAAGCATGGAGGAGGTGCGATGGTGTGGGGGTGCTTTGATGGTGACAGTGTCTGATTTATTTAGAATTAAAGGCATACTTAACAGGCATGTCTACCACAGCATTCTGCAGCAATATGCTATCCCTTCTGGTTTGCGCTTAGTGGGACTGTCATTTGTTTTTCAACAGGACAATGACCCAACACACCTCCAGCCTGTGTAATGGCTATTTGACCAAGAAGGAGAGTGATGGAGTGCTGCATCAGATGACCTGGCCAGCACAATCACCCTACCTCAACCCAATTGAGATGGTTTGGGATGAGTTGGAACGCAGAGTGAAGGAAAAGCAGCCAACAAGTGCCTTACATATGTGGGAACTCCTTCTAGGCTGTTAGAAAAGCATTCCATGTGAAGCTGATTGAGAGAATGCCAAGAGTGGTCAAAGCTGTCATCAAGGCAAAGGGTGCTAACTTTGAAGAATCTAAAATATATTTTAATTTGGTTAACACTGTTTATTTTTTAGGTTACTACATGATTCCATACAGTGGTTCTTCCTTTAAACGTTTTGAGCTTGTACTGCGACCGCTTGTGGGAGATGCTGGCATAAAAATAATGAAACCCTTGAATGAGTAGGTGTGTCCAAACCTTTGACTGGTACTGTAAGTATTCAGACCCTTTACTCAGTACTTTGTTGAAGCACTTATTGGTAGTAGCGATTACAGCCTCGAGTCTTCTTGGGTATGACGCTACAAACTTGGCACACCTGTATTTGGGAATTTCTCCCATTCTTCTCTGCAGATTGTCTCAAGCTCTATCAGGTTGGATGGGGAGCGTTGCTGCACAGTTATTGTCAGGTCTCTCCAGAGATGTTTGATCAGGTTCAAGTCCAGGCTCTGCCTGGGCCACTCAATGACTTTGAGACTTGTCCCGAAGCCACTCCTGGGTTGTCTTGGCTGTCTGCTTAGGGTTGTTGTCTTGTTGGAAGGTGAACCTTCATCCCAGTCTGAGGTCCTGAGCACTCTGGAGCAGGTTTTCATCTCTGTACTTTGCTCCGTTTATTTTTGCCTCAATCCTGACTAGTCTCCCAGTCCCTGCCACTGAAAAATATCCCCACAGCATGATTCTGCCACCACCATGCTTCACCGTAGGGAAGGTGCAAGGTTTCCTCCAGATGTGACACTTGGAATTCAGGCCAAAGAGTTCAAGCTTGGTTTCATCAGACCAGAGAATCTTGTTTCTCATTGTCTGAGGGTCTTTAGGTGCCTTTTGGCAAACTCCAAGCGGGATGTCATGCGCCTTTTACTGAGGAGTGGTTTTCGTCTGGCCCCTCTACCATAAAGGCCTGATCGGTGGAGTGCTGCAGAGATGGTTGTCCTTCTGGAATGTTCTCCCATCGCCACAGAGGAACTCTAGAGCTCCTTCAGAGTGACCATCGGGTTCTTGGTCACCTCTCTGAACAAGGCCCTTCTCCACCAACTGCTCGGCCAGCTCTAGGAAGAGTCTTGGTGTTTCCAAACTTCTTCCATTTAAGAGTGATGGAGGCCACTGTTCTCTTGGGGACCTTCAATGCTGCAGACATTTTTTTGGTACTTCCCAGATATGTGCCTCGACACAATCCTGTCTTGGTGCTCTACGAACAATTCCTTCGACCTCATGGCTTGGTTTTTGCTCTGACAACTGTGGGACCTTATATAGGACAGGCATGTTCCTTTCCAAATCATGTCCAATCAATTGAATTGACCACAGGTGGACTCCAATCAAGTTGTAGAAACATCTCAAGGGTGATCAATGGAAACAGGATGCACCTGAGCTTATATTTGAGTCTCATAGCAAAGGGTCTGAATGTAAAGATATTTCTGTTTTAAAAAATGTATACAAAAAAAAACGTTTTCACTTTGTCATTATGAGGTATTGTGTGTAGATTGCTCAGGGTTTTTTATTTAATAATTTTAGAATAAGACTGTAATGTAAAAAATGTGGAAAAAGTCAAGGGGTCTGAATACTTTCCGAAGGCACTGTATATGTGTGCTCTTTATGATGTAATTTACCTAGTTACCGTAAATAGTTCATAGCTGAATATCCATTTTAGTCATCACAAGGTATTTTCTATATTTCATGAAGAAACACACTGGTACTAATCCCATTTATTTAATTGTATGTATTAAACTGAGACTTAGTGATATGACATTGTCACGAGCAGCACCGCAGATATTGAGATGAGCGCGATGCACACAGAGTATCTGCACACGTGGACTGGTGCCACTTTACGCTGCTACAACATGATAGCAACAGGACCCAAACAGCAGAAAAGTTTAGCCTTGTGCTTCAATGCACTTAGTAGTTTGGAAATCGACCTGATATTGCTGTTTATTTTGTGCATCACGTACTCTACCTTTTTAAAAATTAATTGATAACATGACTCCAAACATGCATTCTCGCAATGCAAGAGCATTGTCTTCATCTTTGTCTGGACATAGCTAATGGTTGTGTTTCAGTAGGGCTCAGTTGTTAGTATCTCTATTGCTAGCTCTATGTAAAACCAAGGGCCCCCCAAGGGTCCCCCCAACTCATGGCCCCTATCCCCCTATGTTCACAGGTGTAAAGCATTACTGGGAGCAACACATTCCATTGGCAGCAATATTTACTTAAGGTCAACAGTTATTCCTCATACATATCCTTACACCTCCCCCACTTTCTCTCCTAAATCTCAACCTCATCCGAAGGGCCAAGTGTCAGAACACACTGTCCTGCCTGCTTTCTTTGGTTCTGTTAACATTCTAGAGAGTGCTCTTTTCTCTCTCACTCCACACCGAGGAGAACACGTCTTTCGCACGTCAGACCCCTTTCAACCATGAAAGGGGTCTGACGTGCGAATAGACGTGTTCTGACACTTGGCCCTTCGGATGGGGTTGAGATTTATGAAGCTACAGTATAAACGAAGGAAAAGTTATGCCAGAGAAAGGGAAAGACGAGGAGGAAGAGAAGAGCCAAGGTTCCTCAAAGCACTTATGTCTGGGTTATTCTGACATTGAGTATGAATGTGGGAGGATACAGAACTAGGCTACGTCCCAATTGTATTAAATGGCTTCCTTTCCTCATCTCCTTTCCGTTGAATTATGATGCACCCTGAATTAAAAGGACAAGATAGGTGAGGGCAAGATGGTGGAACTTCCACAACTGTTTTCCACCCACCCAGTCAGAGGAGGAAAGGAGCTACGCAACATGTCCACATTGACACAATGTGGGTCCAATGCGGGTTAAAACATTTGACCCATGTAGATTGGGCCAATTTGCTTGTAGATTCATTATTTTTTTATTTAACAAGACAAGTTACGTTCAGAACAAATTCTTATTTACAATGACGGCCTACCCCCCGGCCAAACCCGGACGTCGCTGGGTCAATTGTGCGCCGCCCTATGGGACTCCCAATCACAGCTGGATGTGATACAGCCTGGAACAGAACCAGGGTCTGTAGTGACGCTTCTTGTACTGAGATGCAGTGCCTTAGACCGCTGCGCCACTCGGGAGCATGAAGAGGAGGAAATGGGATAGAGAAGGATTTGTAAGCCTTGAGCCAAATGAGACATAACTGGTGTATGTGTGAATGGGAAAGACAAAAGACTTAAGTGGAACTCAATATTAGGAAGATCTTCAAAATATTTTTCACACTGGTATATATTTCTCCAAAGACAAATTCAGTTTCTCATAATGTCACATGCACTTACTTAAGTATTTTCAGACTTCATCATTGGCAGTGTACAATATAATTTATTTGTTAATGTCACACAACAGAACACTTGAAGTGGAACGACACAAAGTAATGGTTTCACAAAAATGGTAATTTGAAAAAATTGGATTCTGAGATAATTGGCTTTAAAGTTCAGAACCCTCATTAGTTTGAATGGTGTTAGCAATTTTTATCTTATTGTTTTATTTAACAACATTAATTGGGGCATTTGCAAACTATGCCCTGAAATATTCTCATAAGCCCTTGTTTCTACATTATGAAATAGTAGCTGGGCTTGGTGTGGGATAGACCATGTTGGGCTTGGTGTCTACTAGCCTGTGCTGGTCTGGTGTAGGCTAGCCTGTGTTTGGCAATTGTAGGCTAGCTCGTGTTGGACTTGATATGGGCTAGTTGTGGGCTAGCCTGTGTTGGTCTAGTGTAGGCTAGCCTGTGTTGGGCTGATATGGGCTTGTTGTGGGCTAGCCTGTTTTGAGCTGGTGTAGTCTAGCCCTTGTTGGGCTGATGTGGGATTGGTGTGGACTTGCCAGTGTTGGGAATGGTGTGGGCATGCCCGTGTTGGGAATGGTGTGGGCTTGCCCATGTTGGGAATGGTGTGGGCTTGCCCGTGTTGGGATTGGTGTGGGCTTGCCCGTGTTGGGAATGGTGTGGGCTTGCCCATGTTGGGATTGGTGTGGGCTTGCCCGTGTTGGGATTGGTGTGGGCTTGCCCATGTTGGGATTGGTGTGGGCTTGCCCGTGTTGGGCTGGTGTGGGATTGCTGTAGGCTAGTCTGTGCTGGGCTTGCCCGTGTTGGGCTGGTGTGAAGTTGGTGTGGCTTGGTGTGGGCTAGCCCATGCCCACCTTGCCCACCTACAGTAATACCCACATGGGGCCATGTTTGCTGGGTAACTAAGAGTAGTGGGACACAGCCCCAGTCATTTCTACTGTTTAAAATAATACACATGATTGCATTTAAACATAAACATTGCACAGTTGATACAGCACTCATGTAAGAACCCATAAGATGATTTTCTGAAAATACAGTATGATAACATAATATTTTCCAAGGGGGTTCTGAAGAACTGAAGCCTTTGATAGTGATTCATTACAAAGGACATGGGTTTTTTCTAAACGACTTTAGTAGATCTTAGATTACCATAATCCTCTCTTGGTGTATGGGGTGTGTGTAGTTTATTTACACTTTGTGGTAGATAAAGGGAGATTATGTCATGTGGGTGGTGAAGGAAATTTCAGTCCTGGGTCCCCCCAGTGTCGCACCGGAGACAGACTTGCAGGGTTTTCTCATTGCCATGGCAACAGCTGATCCTGGAAGACATTTGACTCTGACCTTCGTTTGATCTCTGGTCGTATTATCACAAAATCAGGACTTGGACTTGACCACCCTAAAGACATACAACAAACAAAATGGCCACTCACGTGATGAGAAGTTGCGAACTGAAGACACAGTGCTCAAGCGGTGATATTAACATATTTATCAAAATTCACCAAAATTCATTCATTATTGAATGGTCAGTCCCCTGAACCATGAGGCAGGTTAAGTCGTTCCTGGGGTTAGCAGGCTATTACAGTCGATTTGTAACTAAGTTTTCCGCAATAGATTCTCCCCTCACAGACCTAAAGAAGGCACACCTAACCCAGACGGTGCGATAGACACTGAGACAAAGTTCCAGGCCATGAAGGACGCGCTATGTTCGCACCCGGTACTTGTCACCCCGGATTTCTCAAAAAACCTCCTGGTCCAGACAGACGCATCTGGCACAGGGGTGGGGGCCGTCTTGTCCCAAGAGCAGGAAGGCAAGGAGAACCCCATCATGTATTTCAGTAAGAAGCTCCTTCCGAGGGATAAGATTTTCGATTGTTATGAAATTTTGAAATCGGCCATTCCGATTAATCGGTCGACCTCTAATGCAGATGTCTGCCAACGCGGGTTAAGCTCAATCTGATTGAATTGAGGCCCAAATGTACTCGATTGTCGAGAAGGAGTGCCTTGCGGTGAAGTGGCCACTGGGCACCCTCAAGCATTACCCCCTCGGGAGGAAGTTCACCCTGATCACCGACCATTCCCCCCTCGTGTGGATGGCAAGAGGTAAGGACACAAATGACCATTCCTGTCCTTACAGCGATACTCTTTCTCTGTCATCCACAGGTGGTTGGGGGCCCGGCAATGTGTATGTCCTACGAATTTTACAGATAATATTTTGATTTTTCGTCTGCCTGTTGTGACTGCATTTGAGCCTGTGGATTACTGAACAAAACTGAGGTTTTGGATATAAACAGGGACTTTATCGAACAAAACAAACATTTATTGAGTAAATGGGAGTCTTGTGAGTGCAACCATATGAAGGTCATCAAAAGTAAGTGATTAATTTTATTGCTATTTCTGACTTCTACTTCCTCTACTTGGCTGGTAACTGTTGGTAATGATTTGTCTGCTGGGCACTGTTCTTAGATAATCGCATGGTATGCTTTCTCTGTAAAGTCTTTTTGAAATCTGACACCGTGGTTGGATTAACAAGAAATTCATCTTTAAACCCATGTATAACATTTGTATGTTTTATGCATTTGTATTATGAGTATTTCTGTTTTTGAATTTGGCGCTCTGCAATTTCACAGCCAGGTGGGACGCTAGCTACCTCAGGAAGCTGAAGAAATTCAGCTTGTCACCAAAAGCACTCACAAACTTTTACAGATGCACAATTGAGAGCATCCTGTCGGGCTGTATCACCACCTGGTACGGCAACCGCTCCGCCCATAACCGTAAGGCTCTCCAGAGGGTAGTGAGGTCTGCACAACGCATCACCGGGGGCAAACTACCTGCCCTCCAGGACACCTACACCACCCGATGTCACAGGAAGGCCAAAAAGATCATCAAGGACAACAACCACCCGAGCCACTGCCTGTTCACCCTGCTATCATCCAGAAGGCGAGGTCAGTACAGGTGCATCAAAGCAGGGACCGAGAGACTGAAAAACAGTTTCTATCTCAAGGCCATCAGACTGTTAAACAGCCATCACTAACATTGAGTGGATGCTGCCAACATACTGACTCAACTCTAGCCACTTTAATGGAAAAATGTATCACTAGCCACTTACATTACTCATCTCATAGGTACATACTGTACTCTATACCATCTACTACATCTTGCCTATGCCGTTCGGCCATCACTCATTCATATATTTGTATGTACATATTCTTATTAATTCCTTTACACTTGTGTGTGTATAAGGTAGTTGTTGTGAAATTGTTAGGTTAGATTACTTGTTAGATATTACTGCATGGTCAGAACTAGAAACACAAGCATTTCGCTACACTCACATTAACATCTGCTAACCATGTGTAGGTGACTAATACAATTTGATTTGATTTGTATGGGGCCCTTGCACAGTGAAGGAGAGGAAAGTCGATGAGGGCCAGGCGTCTTTAGTCTTATCTTTCCCTCTGATAGGCTAGGGCGAATCTTTTCCATATTCATCTAATCCTCTCAGATCTACATTAGTGAGTAGAAGCTAGGGGCGGTAGGGGGTTGCTTCTGAACAAGGCTCACAATACATTATTATGGGACTAACATTTGTATTGGGATGAGTTGGGGAGAAGAGGAGGATATCGATTCTATCCTTGCCCTCCCCCCTGAAATATTTCGACCTGCTTGGATTGACATTTCAAGACGCATTACCCTGTATTGTCATGTACTGTATGCATAATGATGTAATCCCCAGACAGGCTGGAGATAAGAGGGAGGTGTCTTCCAGGGAGCCCATAGTCAAATGTCTGGAAGTAAAGAGCACATCAACGAGCAGGTGTTGGCATGAGTTCTTTAGGGAATGAAACAGAAAATGTTGCAACGGAATATGAAAAAAGTCCAGGTAGTCCCTCTCTGTTTTAGTCCGTTTTCTCCCGTTTAGTACACTACATGACCGAAAGTATGTAGACACCTGTTTGTCAAACATCTCATTCCAAAATCATGGGCATTATTATGGAGTTGGTCCCCCCTTTACTGCTATAACAACCTCCACTCTTCTGGGTAGGCTTTTCACTAGATGTTGGAACATTGCTGTATAACCCAGACTTGCTTCCATTTTAACCACGCATTAGTGAGGTTGGGCACTGATGTTGTGCGACTAGGCCTGGCACGCAGTCGGCGTTCCAATTCATCCCAAAGGTGTTCAATAGGGTTGAGGTCAAGGCTCTGTGCAGGCCAGTCAAGTTCTTCCACAGTGATCTCGACAAACCATTTCTGTATGGACCTCGCTTCTGCATGGCGGCATTGTCAGGAAAGAGCCTTCACCAAACTGTTGCCACAAAGTTGGAATCACAAAATCGTTTCAATGTCATTGTATGCTGTAGCATTAAGATTTCCCTTCACTAGAACTAAGAGGCCTAGCCTGGCCCATGAAACACAGCCCCAGACCATTATTCGTCCTTTGGACTACCAGATGGTGAAGAGTGATTCATCACTTCAGAGAACACGTTTCCACTGCACCAGAGTCTAATGGCGACACGCTTTGGAAACCCATTTCATGAAGCTCCCGATGAACAGTTCTTGTGCTGATGTTGTTTCCAGAGGCAGTTTGTAACTCGATAGTGAGTGTTGCAAACGAGGACAGAGGGTTTTACACACTACGTGCTTCAGCACTCGGCGGTCACTTTCTGTGAGCTTGTGTGGCCTACCACTTTCGGGCTGAGCCATTGTTGCTCCTAGACGTTTCAACTTCACAATAACAGCACTTACAGTTGACCGAAGCAGCTCTAGCAGTTTATAAAACTGACTTGTTAGAAAGGTGACATCCTATGACAGTGCCACACTGAAAGTCACTGAGCTCTTCTGTAAGGCCATTCTACTGCCAATGTTTGTCTATGGAGATTACATGGCTGTTTGCTCTATTTCCTACACCTTTCAGCAATCCAGTGATTCGAAGGGGTGTCCACATACTTTTGTATATATAGTGTACTTTATAAATACAACCCAGGTGTTAGCACGAGTAAGGAAGGAAGGAAGGAAGGCTTATACACACAGATAGGACCAGCGAGGATGGTAGAGTAACACTCAGTGGCCTAAAGCCAAGATGGAGAACAATTAAGACACAAATCAAGTGCTGAGCCAAGCAAGCCCAGACCATGGAACAAACAGCAACTCTGTGTCATGAAACAATGGGTTTCCAAGCTATTCAGAGCAGTCTTGTGGCTACATGTTTGCTGCTCTGTCTAACTATTTGTCTGTGTTCACATCTTAAACCTAAAGATGTTCTATTTTTAAAAACAGTTTTGTCTCTAAGCCTCAAGTCCTAAATCCTCTTCATTTGATCAATGTTGATGCCATGCAGAGCTGCAAAAGTCTAGGGACATCATGGAAGCTGAAAACTAGCCACACTTGTTTCATCAGGTGGTTCACAGAGGAAAGTAGCTAGCTTAACTTTGGCTCACTCCAGCACTATTCTCTGCATTTATATACCCATGAATGATTTAACTCCCTGACGGCACTAGTTGATGCCGAGTTGAGCAGCGGACAGGCATGGGGCCCCTGCGGTTGCTTCTGGGGGCTCATTACTTATGGAGCCTCTGCGGGCGAGGAGGGGTTGGATACAATGTTTCCTCCTGAGCGAGCACAAAATAGAAACTGACCATTAATAAGAAATAGCTTTAAAGGGCGACTGACTCACGAAAGCAACTTCTCCTTTTGAAAACGGCCTATGGGGCATCGATAGGAGTCAGAAACATGTATTATAGTGTCAAAATGTACTACAAAGTATAAATAGGATAATTTTGGTCATAAAGTCTGTCTAGTCCAAAACGGAGATTTGCAAGATTATTAGGAAAAAATTGTACAGTATGTTACGAGTGAAGGGTATGCCACAGTTTTCCTGAGGGGTCGGGTATGGATTACGTGCCCTCTTTTTCCAATGGTGCCCAATTCCCCAGTGACAATACAGTGTGGTAACACCCCCCTGCCATGAGGATCATACTGTCATGTCTACAGATGCAGCATGTGGTGCTACACACATTTTGCTATGCAAATACAAGTGAATCTGGGCTTACATAAAGTTGCTCGGCAATCCTGGGCAGATGGCAAGGATATGGATTAAATACGATGCTAGCTATGACCTCTGTGGGCTGTCAACTGTCAAACCTGAGACTGGTGTGTTGTTGTTGGTTATAACTAGCTAGTTACGTATTTGATCATGCTGGAGAGCCAGGCTAGCCATGATACTGTGATGTAACTAGCTAAATATGTAGCCTCTCCCTAACGTGTATCAGGTATGAAAGTAAGACCTAGATGCAGCCAACGTTGAATTAACAATGGTTTAATAATCCAACAAGGGCAGCAATAGACAGGTCAAGGCAGGCAGGGGTCAGTAACCAGAGGTGGGGCAACAGTACCGGACGGCAGGCAGGCTCAGGGGCAGGCAGAGGTCAATAATCCAGAGGTGGGGCAAAGGTACAGGTTGGCAGGCAGGCTCAGGGGCAGGCAGAGATTTTAAAATTGTTTTATATTTTTTTTATTTCACCTTTATTTAACCAGGTAGGCTAGTTGAGAACAAGTTCTCATTTGCAACTGCGACCTGGCCAAGATAAAGCATAGCAGTGTGAACAGACAACACAGAGTTAAACATGGAGTAAACAATTAACAAGTCAATAACACAGTAGAAAAAAAAGGGGAGTCTATATACATTGTGTGCAAAAGGCATGAGGAGGTAGGCGAATAATTACAATTTTGCAGATTAACACTGGAGTGATAAATGATCAGATGGTCATGTACAGGTAGAGATATTGGTGTGCAAAAGAGCAGAAAAGTAAATAAATATAAACAGTATGGGGATGAGGTAGGTAAAAATGGGTGGGCTATTTACCGATAGACTATGTGCAGCTGCAGCGATCGGTTAGCTGCTCAGATAGCAGATGTTTGAAGTTGGTGAGGGAGATAAAAGTCTCCAACTTCAGCGATTTTTGCAATTCGTTCCAGTCACAGGCAGCAGAGAACTGGAACGAAAGGCGGCCAAATGAGTTGTTGGCTTTAGGGATGATCAGTGAGATACACCTGCTGGAGCGCGTGCTACGGATGGGTGTTGCCATCGTGACCAGTGAACTGAGATAAGGCGGAGCTTTACCTAGCATGGACTTGTAGATGACCTGGAGCCAGTGGGTCTGGCGACAAATATGTAGCGAGGGCCAGCCGACTAGAGCATACAAGTCGCAGTGGTGGGTGGTATAAGGTACTTTAGTGACAAAACGGATGGCACTGTGATAAACTGCATCCAGTTTGCTGAGTAGAGTGTTGGAAGCAATTTTGTAGATGACATCGCCGAAGTCGAGGATCGGTAGGATAGTCAGTTTTACTAGGGTAAGTTTGGCGGCGTGAGTGAAGGAGGCTTTGTTGCGGAATAGAAAGCCGACTCTTGATTTGATTTTCGATTGGAGATGTTTGATATGAGTCTGGAAGGAGAGTTTACAGTCTAGCCAGACACCTAAGTACATATAGATGTCCACATATTCAAGGTCGGAACCATCCAGGGTGGTGATGCTGGTCAGGCGTGCGGGTGCAGGCAGCGAACGGTTGAAAAGCATGCATTTGATTTACTAGCGTTTAAGAGCAGTTGGAGGCCACGGAAGGAGTGTTGTATGGCATTGAAGCTCGTTTGGAGGTTAGATAGCACAGTGTCCAAGGACGGGCCGGAAGTATATAGAATGGTGTCGTCTGCGTAGAGGTGGATCAGGGAATCGCCCACAGCAAGAGCAACATCATTGATATATACAGAGAAAAGAGTCGGCCCGAGGATTGAACCCTGTGGCACCCCCATAGAGACTGTCAGAGAACCGGACAGCATGCCCTCCGATTTGACACACTGAACTCTGCCTGCAAAGTAATTGGTGAACCAGGCAAGGCAGTCATCCGAAAAACCGAGGCTACTGAGTCTGCCGATAAGAATATGGTGATTGACAGAGTCGAAAGCCTTGGCAAGGTCGATGAAGACGGCTGCACAGTACTGTCTTTTATCGATGGCGGTTATGATATCGTTTAGTACCTTGAGCGTGGCTGAGGTGCACCCGTGACCGGCTCGGAAACCAGATTGCACAGCGGAGAAGGTGCGGTGGGATTCGAGATGGTCAGTGACCTGTTTGTTGACTTGGCTTTCGAAGACCTTAGATAGGCAGGGCAGGATGGATATAGGTCTGTAACAGTTTGGGTCCAGGGTGTCTCCCCCTTTGAAGAGGGGGATGACTGCGGCAGCTTTCCAATCCTTGGGGATCTCAGACGATATGAAAGAGAGGTTGAACAGGCTGGTAATAGGGGTTACGACAATGGCGGCGGATAGTTTCAGAAATAGAGGGTCCAGATTGTCAAGCCCAGCTGATTTGTACGGGTCCAGGTTTTGCAGCTCTTTCAGAACATCTGCTATCTGGATTTGGGTAAAGGAGAACCTGGAGAGGCTTGGGCGAGTAGCTGCGGGGGGGCGGAGCTGTTGGCCGAGGTTGGAGTAGCCAGGCGGAAGGCATGGCCAGCTGTTGAGAAATGCTTGTTGAAGTTTTCGATAATCATGGATTTATCGGTGGTGACCGTGTTACCTAGCCTCAGTGCAGTGGGCAGCTGGGAGGAGGTGCTCTTGTTCTCCATGGACTTCACAGTGTCCCAGAACTTTTTGGAGTTGGAGCTACAGGATGCAAACTTCTGCCTGAAGAAGCTGGCCTTAGCTTTCCTGACTGACTGCGTGTATTGGTTCCTGACTTCCCTGAACAGTTGCATATCGCGGGGACTTTTCGATGCTATTGCAGTCCGCCACAGGATATTTTTGTGCTGGTCGAGGGCAGTCAGGTCTGGAGCGAACCAAGGGCTATATCTGTTCTTAGTTCTGCATTTTTTGAACGGAGCATGCTTATCTAAAATGGTGAGGAAGTTACTTTTAAAGAATGACCAGGCATCCTCAACTGACGGGATGAGGTCAATGTCCTTCCAGGATACCCGGGCCAGGTCGATTAGAAAGGCCTGCTCACAGAAGTGTTTTAGGGAGCGTTTGACAGTGATGAGGGGTGGTCGTTTGACTGCGGCTCCGTAGCGGATACAGGCAATGAGGCAGTGATCGCTGAGATCCTGTTTGTAGACAGCGGAGGTGTATTTGGAGGGCCAGTTGGTCAGGATGACGTCTATGAGGGTGCCCTTGTTTACAGATTTAGGGTTGTACCTGGTGGGTTCCTTGATGATTTGTGTGAGATTGAGGGCATCTAGCTTAGATTGTAGGACTGCCTGGGTGTTAAGCATATCCCAGTTTAGGTCACCTAACAGAACAAACTCTGAAGCTAGATGGGGGGCGATCGATTCACAAATGGTGTCCAGGGCACAGCTGGGAGCTGAGGGGGGTCGGTAGCAGGCGGCAACAGTGAGAGACTTATTTCTGGAGAGAGTAATTTTCAAAATTAGTAGTTCGAACTGTTTGGGTATGGACCTGGAAAGTATGACATTACTTTGCAGGCTATCTCTGCAGTAAACTGCAACTCCTCCCCCTTTGGCAGTTCTATCTTGGTCAGGCAGGCGGGGTCAGAGTCAGAACAGGCAAGGTTAAAAACCAGGAGGGTGAGAAAAAGAGAGATTTTGAAAAGCAGGAGCTGAAACACAAATGCTGGTTGACTTGACAAACAAGGTGAACTGGCAACAGACAAACAGAGAACACAGGTAAATACACAGGGGATAATGGGGAAGATGGGTGACACCTGGAGGGGGGTGGAGACAAGCACAAAGACAGGTAAAACAGATCAGGGTGTGACAACATGTAATCAAATAAAATTGAATTGTCATATGCTTTGTAAACAACAGGTGTATACTAACAGTGAAATGCTTATTTGTGGAAAAAGGACCCGTGTGACTCAGTTGGTAGAGCATGGCGCTTACTAGTCTAGGATAATGGGTTCGATTCCCACAGGGGGATCAGTATGAAAATGTATGCTCTCACAACTGTACGTCACTCTGGATAACAGCGTCTGCTAAACTACTAAAATGTCAAACGTAAAGGATTATACAATACACATCTATGAATCTTATGGTACTATCAAAACATGTCAGGGAACTCCTGTTCTTATACGGGAAACCACACAGGAAGATATGACTACTGACATGTTTGAAGAAAGTAAATAGGAAAGCACTCTGGTAAATAAACCTAAAGCATTGAGGTAGGTGTATATCTGACATCAATATGTGGGAAATTACAATGATCATTTATTATGGTTCATTTCCACCATAATATATAAAATAAAGATACTGTTGACGCGTAGGCTATGGTATAAAGGAATGTTTAGCCTTTTAAATATTTTTTTTTAACCTTTATTTAGTTAGGTTAAAGGTGAGGTTAAGAACAAATTCTTATTTACAGGGACGGCTTACTCCGGCCAAACCCTAACCCGAACGATGCTTGGCCAATTGTGCGCCGCCCTATGGGACTCCCAATCACAGCTGGTTGTGATACAGCCTGGAATAGAACCAGGGTCTGTAATGATGCCTCTAGCACTGAGATGCAGTGCCTTAGACCGCTGCGCCACTCGGGAGCCCAAAGCCTTGTGTGGTAGAGGTGTTGTGGGTTTTGACGCTCTTCTGTTGGTGTCATAACCAGCCATAAAATAATGCAATATGTCACAATAGGTCTAAATATGTGTCATGACAGTGTTATGACCATATTATAACAGGTTATGACAAGTTATGTCAGCTGTTAGGACACATTATGACATGGTTATGACCGTTTCATAACGTGATATGATGCTGGGTGTCATGTAAAGTGTTACCTTGTTGGGTAATCAGAACACTGCTTCTACAGTATTATGTGTATTATGGTTTATTCTACATGGAACTGTTGTCAAAACATTTTCTTTAGAATATGTTCATACTATATGTTCAGCAATTGCACTCTTCTCATATTACTTTGTAAACTACTGACCGATTCAAATCTTCCTCCTGGAGGAGGTGTCATGCACTTCACCCCTCCTGCCACCTGTCTGGACCTGTCCATAACCTGTAAGACATGACATAGATGGAAGGGACTTCTGGTTAGACATTCTATCTAGTTCTTCACACAACTTATTTTGGCATACAGTCTTTATAAGCACGTCAATGTGATTTTCACAGCAGAATTCTTTCTTTCTTTGTAACATGAACACACCCATCGATTGATAAATCCATCTACACTCAAGTTGGGTGATGTTTGTGAGATGTCCACATGTATCCTACACCTGTAGGGATATTAGTAGTTCTGGGATTTGTCCCCTGGGAAATATCTAACAGTGGACATGAGGAGAGACAAGACAAGACACAATCAGTTACAGAATATTGTGTTTTATGACTGAAATCCAGGCATTCAGCTCGCAGTTGATACCGTTTCCATAGTAACATGTCTTTACATGACGTGATGAAACTTTGCAACTAAGTTGCAAGCTACTTTCTTGGCAAGGTGTTGTAGTGAACGAGTGTCTCATGAAATATTCCAGACACTGGTTCTTGCTATCATGGCATAACTGTGATTTGACAGAGAAATATCAGCTAGATAGGCTAGCCAGCTGCAGCTATCCCCAAGCTATGCTAGCTATCTGTTGTCAACTTGGCTAAACACAAGGTCAGTGAAGCCCTTAGCCTAACTTACACATATAACTGAATTGGCTGACTTTGTTCTCTCCATAGCAAAACTAGCTTAGCTTACTTCGCTGTCGCTACTCACTACTGCCCTTGTATGCTGTGTTTGAATGGCAAAAACACACCAAAGAAATACCCACATCAAACCACACCCCCAAGACAACTAGTTTGACTTCAGTCATGGTTGCTAGCATTTCTTAATGAGCAAGCTAAAAAAATAAGGCCAAATCAGGATGTTCAGACCCCCTTTAACGCGAACTTTAGTTGAAGACTGTGGAAGGCTGATGTTTCCAATGGGGGCTGTACTGTAAACTAGGCCTCGGGGGGTTCTACGTACTTGGGGATGTTTCTCTCAGTCGAGGTCCATCAAGTGAGCGCCCAGCGGGAGGCATCAGCAGGTGGCTAATGCACAGAGTACATAAGGGGATCTGGCCCGCCCCAAACGTGGGGGCAGAGCTATGCATGTTGTAGCTGAGGGTGTTGAGGCTCATCGGACTTGACAGCAGCAGCAGTTTCAGGCCTTAATAAGCTGGGAACTCTCCAGGCTAGCGTGGATCATGCTACTTAACCTATGAAGCTGGCTCTATGTACTGATGTACATTCACATCCGAAGGAAGAACTATTGGCCACTGTTAGCATTTGTGTTGGCGTTGATTAGAACCATTTGCTCCAAATAATGTACATTTATGGACATACAGCCTTTTAGAGAAATGTTCCATTTGTTGGCGCTGTGGAAAATAACCATTCAAATACTGAACAATGTAATCAGTTTAATGGTCATTTTATTAACACAAAATGTATTAGATTAGACCCTCCAGATGTGACCACTTTCTATGTGGGAGCGAAAAGTGTGTATATTACAGATGTTTCCCAGCCTACAGTAGTTTCCAGGAAGAAAGCAGGAAGTAGATTACCTTCCATTCATTCCAATCTCTTACTCATATTAGGGGGCAATACAATACACAACGCCAAATAAGGCCACTCCATGTTTCCTTCGGGATATCCAATGTCATGATTTCATATAGAGTATTTGTTGAGGAATGGAATTTCAGTTTCTGACCCAAATTGCCCTCATGACCTTGTATTGCCCCCTATACTATAGATTCCAAGCTCTTTTCTCCTATTGTGACAAATGGCAGATGCTCCTGATTTTCAACAGCTCAGCTCACCACTAAATCAAGACAACACTGCACTTTCTCTAGAACTCTACACTAAACTTTCTCTCTCCCTTCTTCCACTCTCCCCTCACCTAATTTTTTGCCATGATCCCAGCGCACACATTGCATTTATTTTTTATTTGCATTACATTACTTTGGCTGACTGCTGTCTCTAAAAGCAGGCCCAACATGTGTGATAGGAGAAAGGTTCTTTCTGAACTTTCTTGCCTGGGTAATGAAGCAGAAGACTCATCTTTGTGGAAAGAGAAGCAGTGAGACAGAAGACAGGCCCCCCGAGGTCTGCTAAAAGCCTGCCTCTGTTACTCTGTCCTGGGGCCACTCCTGTTCGACGAACCCTACTCTAGCTACCACTGACTGACTGAGGAATGGCTGGTGGTTATACTTCACCTCTTTTCCATCCATCAATGTCTGCTTTCGTCTTGAGCATACACTGATTTACAATCTAGGGTTAGAGTAAATTAAATACTTAGGAGTTGAATTTGAAATGACAAATTCCCTATTTGCGCGATAGACAAATTGAGGAAGAAACCACAACCTAAATAATCTTGACTATAACGTGTATAATAATTTACTTAACTGCTGGGGAATTAGGGGTCAATATTAGGGGTCAATGGTGGTCAGTGGTGAACCAGTCAAAAGGTCCTTGGTTTTGTATACACAACATTTATAGAAATCCTGTATTTACACGAGATTTCATGATATATTTCAAGCACACACATCCCTGGGTCGCTCCTCTTTTCAGTTCGCTGCAACTAGCGACTGGAACGAGTTGCAAAAAAACCTCAAACTGGACTGTTTTATCTCCATCTCTTCATTCAAAGACTCAATCATGGACACTCTTACTGACATTTGTGGCTGTTTCGCGTGATGTATTGTGGTCTCTAACTTCTTGCCTTTTGTGCTGTTGTCAGTTTGTCTCTGTGAATTTGTCTCAGTTTGTCTCTGTGAAACAGATATCAGTTTGTCTCTGTGAATGGTTTGTCCTCTGACAAATCAACTGTAAATTTCGGTGTTCCTCAAGGTTCTGTTTTAGGACCACTATTGTTTTCACTATATATTTTACCTCTTGGGGATGTCATTCGAAAACATAATGTTAACTTTCACTGCTATGCAGATGACACACAGCTGTACATTTCAATGAAACATGGTGAAGCCCCAAAATTGCCCTCGCTAGAAGCATGTGTTTCAGACATAAGGACGTGGATGGCTGCAAACTTTCTACTTTTAAACTCGGACAAAACAGAAATGCTTGTTCTAGGTCCCAAGAAACGAAGAGATCTTCTGTTGAATCTGACAATTAATCTTAATGGTTGTACAGTCGTCTCAAATAAAACTGTGAAGGACCTCGGCGTTACTCTGGACCCTGATCTCTCTTTTGAAGAACATATCAAGACCATTTCAAGGACAGCTTTTTTCCATCTACGTAACATTGCAAAAATCAGAAACTTTCTGTCCAAAAATTATGCAGAAAAATGTATCCATGCTTTTGTCACTTCTAGGTTAGACTACTGCAATGCTCTACTTTCCGGCTACCCGGATAAAGCACTAAATAAACTTCAGTTAGTGCTAAATACGGCTGCTAGAATCCTGACTAGAACCAAAAAATGTGATCATATTACTCCAGTGCTAGCCTCCCTACACTGGCTTCCTGTCAAGGCAAGGGCTGATTTCAAGGTTTTACTGCTAACCTACAAAGCATTACATGGGCTTGCTCCTACGTATCTCTCTGATTTGGTCCTGCCGTACATACAGTGCCTTGCGAAAGTATTCGGCCCCCTTGAACTTTACGACCTTTTCCACATTTCAGGCTTCAAATATAAATATATAAAACTGTATTTTTTTGTGAAGAATCAACAACAAGTGGGACACAATCATGAAGTGGAACGACATTTATTGGATATTTCAAACTTTTTTAACAAATCAAAAACTGAAAAATTGGGCGTGCAAAATTATTCAGCCCCCTTAAGTTAATACTTTGTAGCGCCACCTTTTGCTGCGATTACAGCTGTAAGTTGCTTGGGGTATGTCTCTATCAGTTTTGCACATTGAAATCTTTTCCCATTCCTCCTTGCAAAACAGCTCGAGCTCAGTGAGGTTGGATGGAGAGCATTTGTGAACAGCAGTTTTCAGTTCTTTCCACAGATTCTCGATTGGATTCAGGTCTGGACTTTGACTTGGCCATTCTAACACCTGGATATGTTTATTTTTGAACCATTCCATTGTAGATTTTGCTTTATGTTTTGGATCACTGTCTTGTTGGAAGACAAATTTCCATCCCAGTCTCAGGTCTTTTGCAGACTCCATCAGGTTTTCTTCCAGAATGGTCCTGTATTTGGCTCCATCCATCTTCCCATCAATTTTAACCATCTTCCCTGTCCCTGCTGAAGAAAAGCAGGCCCAAACCATGATGCTGCCACCACCATGTTTGACAGTGGGGATGGTGTGTCCAGGGTGATGATGAGCTGTGTTGCTTTTACGCCAAACATAACGTTTTGCATTGTTGCCAAAAAGTTCCATTTTGGTTTCATCTGAGCACCTTCTTCCACATGTTTGGTGTGTCTCCCAGGTGGCTTGTGGCAAACTTTAAACGACACTTTTTATGGATATCTTTAAGAAATGGCTTTCTTCTTGCCACTTCCATAAAGGCCAGATTTGTGCAATATACGACTGATTGTTGTCCTATGGACAGAGTCTCCCACCTCAGCTGTAGATCTCTGCAGTTCATCCAGAGTGATCATGGGCCTCTTGGCTGCATCTCTGATCAGTCTTCTCCTTGTATGAGCTGAACGTTTAGAGGGACGGCCAGGTCTTGGTAGATTTGCAGTGGTCTGATACTCCTTCCATTTCAATATTATCGCTTGCACAGTGGTCCTTGGGATGTTTAAAGCTTGGGAAATCTTTTTGTATCCAAATCCGGCTTTAAACTTCTTCACAACAGTATCTCGGACCTGCCTGGTGTGTTCCTTGTTCTTCATGATGCTCTCTGCGCTTTTAACGGACCTCTGAGACTATCACAGTGCAGGTGCATTTATACGGAGACTTGATTACACACAGGTGGATTGTATTTATCATCATTAGTCATTTAGGTCAATATTGGATCATTCAGAGATCCTCACTGAACTTCTGGAGAGAAAGGGGCTGAATAATTTTGCACGCCCAATTTTTCAGTTTTTGATTTGTTAAAAACGTTTGAAATATCTAATAAATGTCGTTCCACTTCATGATTGTGTCCCACTTGTTGATTCTTCACAAAAAAATACAGTTTTATATCTTTATGTTTGAAGCCTGAAATGTGGCAAAAGGTCGCAAAGTTCAAGGGGGCCGAATACTTTCGCAAGGCACTGTACCTACACGTACGCTATGGTCACAAGACGCAGGCCTCCTAATTGTCCCTAGAATTTCTAAGCAAACAGCTGGAGGCAGGGCTTTCTCCTATAGAGCTCCATTTTTATGGAATGGTCTGCCTACCCATGTAAGAGACGTAAACTCGGTCTCAACCTTTAAGTCTTTACTGAAGACTCATCTCTTCAGTGGTTCATATGATTGAGTGTAGTCTGGCCCAGGAGTGGGAAGGTGAACGGAAAGGCTCTGGAGCAACGAACCGCCCTTGCTGTCTCTGCCTGGCCGGTTCCCCTTTTTCCACTGGGATTCTCTGCCTCTAACCCTATTACAGGGGCTGAGTCACTGGCTTACTGGGGCTCTTTCATACCGTCCCTAGGAGGGGTGCGTCACTTGAGTGGGTTGAGTCACTGATGTGATCTTCCTGTCTGGGTTGGCGCCCCCCCTTGGGTTGTGCCGTGGCGGAGAACTTTGTGGGCTATACTCGGCCTTGTCTCAGGATGGTAAGTTGGTGGTTGAAGATATCCCTCAAGTGGTGTGGGGGCTGTGCTTTGGCAAAGTGGGTGGGGATATATCCTTCCTGTTTGGCCCTGTCCGGGGGTGTCCTCGGATGGGGCCACAGTGTCTCCTGACCCCTCCTGTCTCAGCCTCCAGTATTTATGCTGCAGTAGTTTATGTGTCGGGGGGCTAGGGTCAGTTTGTTATATCTGGAGTACTTCTCCTGTCCTATTCGGTGTCCTGTGTGAATTTAATTGTGTTCTCTCTAATTCTCTCTTTCTCTCTTTCTTTCTCTCTCTCAGCCCTAGGACCATGCCTCAGGACTACCTGACATGATGACTCCTTGCTGTCCCCAGTCCACCTGACCGTGCTGCTGCTCCAGTTTCAACTGTTCTGCCTTATTATTATTGGACCATGCTGGTCATTTATGAACATTTGAACATCTTGGCCATGTTCTGTTATAATCTCCACCCGGCACAGCCAGAAGAGGACTGGCCACCCCACATAGCCTGGTTCCTCTCTAGGTTTCTTCCTAGGTTTTGGCCTTTCTAGGGAGTTTTTCCTAGCCACCGTGCTTCTACACCTGCATTGCTTGCTGTTTGGGGTTTTAGGCTGGGTTTCTGTACAGCACTTTGAGATATCAGCTGAGGTACGAAGGGCTATATAAATACATTTGATTTGATTTGTCTATGCCCAATAATGTTTTTACCATGTTTTGTGCTGCTACCATGTTGTGTTGTTACCATGTTGTTGTTATGTTGTGTTGCTACCATGCTGTGTTTTCATGGGTTGCTGCCATGCTGTTGTTGTCTTAGGTCTCTCTTTATGTAGTGTTGTGGTGTCTCGCTTGTCGTGATGTGTGTTTTGTCCTATATTTTATTTTGTATTTGTAATCCCATCCCCTGTCTCCACAGGAGGCCTTTTGCCTTCTGATAGGCCATCATTGTAAATAAGAATTTGTTATTTTAATTAACTGACTTGCCTTGTTAAATAAAGGATAAATAAATACAAAATTCAATGTATGCTTGTGACTATGATGATGATGATAATAATTACAATGATGTTGATGACGACCAACAATGATCTTTGCCAGTTGCTCACTTCCAAAAGTCCACCGCTCCACACACATAATATTCCCAACTTCAAAAATACCCACTCCAAACTCCAAGCAAAATGCCAAGGTACAGTATTAGATTACATGGGTTTCCTACAGTGAAACTTACCCTTCAACCCTACAGTGGTGAATCAAGCTCTATAACCACTACCCCACTCTCGAGGCCCAGACATCTCACCAAGGTGCCCCTTATGGAGCCGGGCCTGGGACTGCGTAGTGTCAACCCTAATATGCTTATCAGGGCCCCTCCTTAGGTCGTAGGGGATGTGCTGAGTGTCAGGGAGCGAGCCCCAGTCCTCCTGCTCTCCACCAGTTAGAGATAAAGACCTCAGGAACAGACAGGCCCTTTTAAGGAAGAGAGAAGAGGAAGGGGAGATCATGCTTATCTCCCTCTCTCAGAGTGCCAATTACAGGGGCCCAGGGGGGACTCAGACCCCCTGAATGAGACATGAGTCCCCATAAATGCAACAGTCAAACTTGAACCATTCTCATAATTGTTTAAAATGCAATTTGTACTGATGCAGTGGTAAATATAAAAATAAAAGTTTATTCCAAATTTAACAAACATCCCCACCTCTGTGTCAGGGTTTTAAAATTGTCTGCTCTTGTGATCCCGGGACAGTCCCGTAGCTCAGCACCTTTTCAGGCGTAACAACCTTTCTTTCTATAAAAAATGTAATAATAATTTAGTTCAGGCTATAAGACTGTAGACCCAGTGACAATTGCCGAATGTCATTACCTACACACTACGTTAATTCAACGTGAATTGGGTAATATTTGGTTGAGACGTTGATTAGTGAAATTACAACCTATATTTACCCACTCATAAAGGCAGACAAAAGTCAGTTGAATTTCCAATGTGTTATGACTACACTTCCAAACATCTAAAAACACAACCAAATTCCATTGGAAAAACAATGTCAGGATTTTGGTGTAGTTGTCACCCAAATGTCTATCACTGTCACGTTCGTCGTAAAGAGGAGACCAAAGCACAGCGTGATTAGAATACATTCTTCCTCCTGAGTGTAGGGGGCAGTATTTTGATGTTTGGATGAAAAACGTACCCAAATTAAACTGCCTATTTCTCAGGCTCAGAATCTAGAATATGCATATAATTGTCAGATTAGGATAGAAAACACTCTAAAGTTTCCAAAACTGTCAAAAATATTGTCTGTGAGTATAACATAACTGATATTATCAAACCAGGAAGTGGACTCTATTTTGAAAGCTCCATGTTCCATAGCCTGCCTTCGCTCCATTTAAAGGGATATCAACCAGATTCGTTTCAAGCTTTTATTTTGATAAATGAGAGAGAAAGATCACATCGCATCATTGTATGGCTGGGTGCCAGCAGGATTTTGTATGTGCAACAGCTTGTAGCAGCCATTTTCTCTCTCTCTCCTATTGAAGAAGCTACATTCCCGGTTGATATATTATCGATTATATATTGTAAAAACAACTTGAGGATTGATTATAAAAAACATTTGAAATGTTTCTACGAACATTACGGATACTATTTGGAATTTTCATCTGTGATGTCGTGACCGCTGGAGCCTGTTGATTTCTGAACATAACGCGCCAACCAAATGGAGGTATTTTGGATATGAAAATAATCTTTATGGAACAAAAGGAACATTTATTATGCAACTGGGAGTCCCGTGAGTGCAAACATCCGAAGATCATCGAAGGTAAGAGACTTTCGTGACCAATCTACTTGGCTGCTAGCTGTTTGTAATATTTTGACTTCTGAGAGAGATGTGCTTACATAAACGCTTGGTATGCTTTCGCCGAAAAGCTTTATTGAAATCTGACACACCAGGTGGATTAACAACAAGCTAAACTGTGTTTTGCTATATTGCACTTGTGATTTCATGAAAATGTAATATTTTTAGTGATTTAATTTGAATTTGGCGCTCTGCAATTCAGCGGTGGTTGACGAAAATGATCCCACTAACGGGATGGGTGCATCAAGAAGTTATTTTAATGAAGGAAGAACACTTAAACAAACTGTAATATTCATATGTGTAAACATACTGAATTGTAATTGGATGCATTTTACCACTATATCATACTGTGCTATGATTGGTTAAGACCACCCAAATGGTTAGGTCATGGTCAGTTTGATCCTGGTTGGCGATACGTGAACATGCCATTACATTTTAGTCATCTCTCCTCCTTCCAGGCTATTTCATCTTTGAACTTATATGGTGATCGTCATCTAAACTTTCATAGTATTACCACGACGGCCTGCAAAACAGTTTGTCTTTCAATCACCCACGTGGGTATAACCAATGAGGAGATGGCACGTGGGTCCCTGCTTCTATAAACCAATGAGGAGACGGGAGAGGCAGGACTTCCAGCGCGATCTGCATCAGAAATAGAAAGGAGTTCTATTTTAGCCCTTGGCATCGCAGACGCTCGTAAGCACGCAATAATTGAATAACATGGATTTCAACATTTATTTTGCGACGCTCGCGCACACGATGTGTCCAGTCTGGTCAGCATGTCAGTGGCAGTTCCACTCCGCTAGAGCGTTGCAGAACACATCTTGCACTTCCTTCATTATTTTCCAGAGAACGCATACTCCTCGTTGATTATCCCTTACACATTTAATTGTGCTGGGTGACAACGCAACCAAATATCAACATTTAAAGGAGATGATCTATACTGCTTGGATAGTTACATCGGAGCCACTGGCTTAATAACATTCTTTAACTTCTATTTTTGGTTGAGTTGGAGACGTGAATCCAACATATCATTTGTTAACTTCAGTTGTCGACAGGTTTATAGGCATTTCAAAAGTGATGTTGTGTTTGGTTGTCAATGCAACCAAATGTCAACATTTGAAGGAGGTTTTATCTTCTGTTTGGATTCCAATTGGTTCCAGTTTGTTTACAAATGAATAATTGTGTGTCCCGTTTACTATGTTACGTCTAGTCTATGAGACCAGGCTGCTATTCTTGTTGTGTGACCCTCCAGAGTTTCCATCAGCTGGCTTAGTAATGTGGAGGAATGATGCTACACACTACACACATATGATAACACATCACACAAACAAGTAAACAAGCACACTCACAAACACAAGCATATTACTCAGTCTCCCTCTCCAAACACAAACAAACACACCTGCACACTTACATATGCCCTCTATCTGTCTGTCTGTCAAACACAGATATTGTAATATTTAAAGTTATGTCAATTCATATCAGGTGAAATAACCATGTAGCCTTAGCGGACGAGTCTTTCTTGAACACACAGTTTTAAATAACACAAACTCTGCGGGCCTCAGAGTCACCTAGCGGGGTGATACATCAGATTCACAGAGAAACACTACACACAAGTCCCGGTGATGTCATTCCAGAGTTCCCGCAACATAAACCAAACATATAACCCCACTAAGAACCTCAGAGCATACTGTTCTTTTCCCCGCTCCTGACTTTAGTCTGAAACGCACGCACACACACACACATGCACACACACATGGGGTCAGTGAAGACAATAGCTGGAGGTGATGTGTTTTTCCTTCGTTGTATTTACTTTGATGTCCTTGACTGCCTCGCTTCCCTACAAGGACTGGAAAGCACAAAATACCACAGATCTCCCTAAATAGGGTCCACGCTTTTTCAATTTGGTGAGTATCTAATAAAAGCCACAAAGACACTGGACCACACAGGTTTGGAACCAATTCAAATGGGAGGGAGAAATCTTCAATCCACGTAAGGTTGAACTGACTCTGAATCTTTGCTCTTGTCATCATCTATCTGCTTGGTGTCAGTTGTCTAGGTTTCCTCTTTCAGATTGCAGACTTCCAGGGCCCGACTCTGAGATGCTTTATGAATGGGGGCCCAGATCTTCCCAGACTAGACATTTTAGGGGGGTGGGGCTTCCTCTTAACAGATCATTTTAAATGTGAGATTAAGGGGTCCCTCAACTCCTAAATGCCTCTGAAAGTAAAAGGTGAAGGTGGTTTAAGTAGGTCAGCACAGGAGACCATAAAAGGACCTGTGGTACTGGAGAAATCATGTTTACATAGTTCATTGTTCTGGGAGCATGATGTATTTTCTAGGGGATGCGAGGTACTTTCTAACCCTTGTGTACATATTTGATTATTAATTTATTACGCGTAGGACTACTACATGCTATGTGACACGGATCAATTTCTTGCTCTCTCAATTTTTCACGCACGCACACGCACACACACACACACACACACACACACACACACACACACACACACACACACACACACACACACACACACACACATCACCTTATTGTACAGCATGTTGCTGTTAACAGAGACCAGAGAACATGTAGAGTTTATTATGTCCTGTTGTTAGTGTGTTTAACACGTGGGGTAGGCTGGTGAATATCCCAGTGACAGTCCTTGAGGAGTCACTGAGAAGCGCTCACCCTGATCTTGGCAGCCATCGCACAGAGCGTTGGGCCTGAGCAAAACACATCCATGAGATCACCTTAAAAGGAGGGGAATCTTCACTGTTATCATAAACCCAATGAAGCGCTTCGATGGCTTCACCTCAACCAACAGTTTGTAGTCACTCTTCTGTGGCACATGTAGCTTCTGTTCTGTTTGACTAGTTGTCTACTGCAATGGGTGAGTCAAGGGTGTAGAGTGTGTTGTGTGAGGGACCACAAAACAAAATGTCCTGAGTAATTTGTCAATATAGGCCTACATAAACCCTTCAAGAAAAATGACTTGAATATGAAAGATTTGAAAAAAGATTCACTCAACAAGGATCTTTTGATTAGGAGCTGTCAATATTCAGGCCTCACCAAAGTCCAAATACTAACAGGTTTTCTTCCTGTTTGGACAGTGAAACACTTCTTTTTCATTTCACCGCTGTTATAAACCATCTCTAACAAACACTGAAGTGAAAAACAAACAGTATCTCTGCTACCAAATGTGGTGAGAAAGATCACTGGGCAGCATGATCTTTATTCTACTCATTCATTTGAGTTAATCCAAGCATTTGTATTTGTAGCCAGGTTAAAAGCAAACGAATAAAGAAATTCCTCAAAACTCAGGGAACATTGAATCATATTTTTGGATTGGGTTTGGTAAACAAAATCTGGCTTCTGGATTTAAAATGTACGGGATACATTTTCATTTTTAACTCCTGTATCTTCTTCACTGACATGAAATTGCTATAAAAAGCATTTCTTATTTTATCACTGCACTAAAGTATTTCTGGTAAAGTGGAAACTGACGAGACAAACCCAAACACTTGGGCAAAGTGGTAACTGTACCAATTGGCCGAGGATAGCTGTCATTGAATAGACAATTTTGGCTTTTTAATTAAAAGTAAAGAATAGAAAAGGTTTGAGAAAGGTACATCCATCCTGTGGAATGATAGCCACTGGGCTTTCTGTGGCCCTTCTTGGGCAGTGCATACTGACAACAACAGTACCACAGGAGCAACACAGGAGCCCAATAAAGTAACACATGTGACACGTGTAACACATGTTGATCAGAGCGCTTTTTTGCCCTGACATAATTGGCTCTTCTTGTTAATCTCTTTCTTCAAAAAAAAAAATGTGATGTATGACATTGTGACACAACATTTTAGTAAAATGGTATGTGCAGTGCCAGAGCTTTTTTGCAGTAAAATGTATACACTGAGTATAGCAAACGTTAGGTACACCTTCCTAATATTGAGTTGTAGACAGGTAGAGTGGTGAATGAGGTGAGACTCTCACTTCTATAAAAGGAATCTCCTGCCCTCTGGTTCTTCTAGCTTCTCTTCCTCATGAAGAGTGTCACTACTCTAGCTCTTACAGAGTGCGAATTATAATTCAAATAAAATCAAATTGTATTGGTCACATACACGTGATTAGCAGATGTTATTGCGGGTGTAGCAAAATGCTTGTGCTTCTAGCTCCAACAGTGGAGTAATATCTAACAAGTAATATCTAACAAATTACACAACATATACAGTTGAAGTTGGAAGTTTACATGCACCTTAGCCAAATACATTTAAACTCAGTTTTTCCACAATTCCTGACATTTAACCCTAGTAAAAATTCCATGTCTTAGGTCAGTTAGGATCACCACTTTATTTTAAGAATGTGACATTTCAGAATATTAGTAGAGAGAATTATTTATTTCAGCTTTTATTTCTTTCATCACATTCCCAGTGGGTCAGAAGTTTACTTACACTCAGTTAGTACTTGGTAGCATTGCCTAGAAATTGTTTAACTTGGGTCAAGCGTGTCGGGTAGCCTTCCAGAAGCTTCCCACAATAAGTTGGGTGAATTTTGGCCCATTCCTCCTGACAGAGCTGGTGTAACTGAGTCAGGTTCGTAGGCCTCCTTGCTCGCACACACCTTACGTTTTGCCCACAAATGTTCTATAGGATTGAGGTCAGGGCTTTGATGGTCACTTCAATACCTTGACTTTGTTGTCCTTAAGCCATTTTGCCACAACTTTGGAAGTATGCTTGGGGTCATTGTCCATTTGGGAAACCTACTTGTGACCAAGCTTTACCTTCCTGACTGATGTCTTGAGATGTTGCTTCAATATATCCACATCATTTCCCTTCCTCGTGATGCCATCTATTTTGTGATTTGTAAAAGCAAAAGTGAGGAGGCGCATCAATGCAAATAGTCCGGATGGCCATTTGATTAATTGTTCAGAAGACTTATGGCTTGAGGGTAGAAGCTGTTAAGGAGCCTTTTAGACCTAGAATTGGCGCTCCGGTATTGCTTGCCGTGTGGTAGCAGAGAAAACGGTCTATAACTTGGGTGACTGGAGTCTTTGACAATTTTGGGGGCCTTTCTCTAACACCGCCTAGTAAGAAGCTTGGCCCCGGTGATGTACTGGGCCATACGCACTACCCTCTGTAGCACCTTCTGGTCGGATGCCAATCAATTGCCATACCAGGCGGTGATGCAAATAGTCAGGATGCTCTCGATGGTATTGTTGTGTTATTTGTTCACTCATGTTCCCTTTATCTAATATTAGGTTTTGGTTGAGGATCTGATAACATTCCGTATAAAAACTATGTAAAAGTTGGGAAAATTAGAAAGGGGGAAAATACCTTCTCACGGCACTGTATGTCTAACTTTATGGCCCTGCCTTCCACAGAACTAGGTCCTCTGTCAGAGTGTTGGGAGATGTGACACGACAAGGGCTGTTATCTAAAAACCCAGAGCGGCTGATAGAGGAGAGGCGCTTGGAGACATCTTTATCACAGAGATTTACCCAGTGGGAAGGACAGGGTACATGTCAAACATTGTGCCAGAGGTTGGCCTTGTGGTCAACACAGCTGACTCTAAACCACATATAGCCCCAAACAGCACTGGGTATGAATCCCTAGTGTGCCACCTTCTATGCTGTCTATTACATTCTGTTTAGTTTAGCACGGTCTTAAAATAGAGAAAAATGCCAAATGGGAGTTTGGTTAATCCCCCCCAGCATTGGATGTTGGTTCAGCCCTGTTGGTCACCCTTTGTCATTCTGACAGCCTTTATAGGTCAATTGTCTGACTTTGATGATATATTAACTCTGAACCAATTCCTGGCCAGCCAAAGTAGAATGGGCTCAACTTCTAAGGCAGGGGTACTCACGTACTATTTGAGAAGGTCCGGTCAGAAAAACATCCTTGGTGGCAAAGGTCCGAAAGGATATTGTCATTTATTGGCTTAGTAACAAACCCGCACCTCGCAACCCATGTGATCCCAAACTATTCAAACTGTTCACACCCCTTTTGTTGGCAGAGAATACATTTAGCATTTTGAAAGCTTATTTCCTGCAATTCTACACATTTTGCCATGGTGCAGAGACAAAATGTTGCATTTTAAAGCTAATTTCCTGCAATTCTACATTTGACCATGTCTTATGTGTGTTGATATGGTATCAGCGGTTGAGGCCCAACAGTTCCATTTTGTCGGGACCAGTGGTCCGTATTGACCCTGTTCTGGGTCCAGATCTGGGCCGCAATCCGCCTGTTGAGTACAGCTGTTCTAGGGCTTGCTTCCTCTCAAGCACTTGGTCAGAGAAATTTCATAGAAATGGGATGGGATGGTTCCTCTCTCCCGGGTCCAGTGTCCGTATCCTTCATACGGGTCTCTTGCCACACTGGTAGGGCTGAAGCCTTCGGATAGAGGGAGGGAGGGGCAGGCAAAGCTTCCGGAAGCCCTCCAGGAATTAAGGGATCAGGCTTGGCAAACAGTTGCCTCAGGGGAAAAAGGTAACTCTTTCACTTGTGTTGACTCCATCGTATCACATCAGAGAAAATGGATTGTGGCCTGAATATTAATTTACTGCATTGGGCCAAATCAGGCTCACACAGAGTGTTTCTTGGTAATCTTAAATACATCTATTTTGAAACAGAAGTATACACCTCATACACGTGGTTATGGGCTTAAAAAAACATGACACCTGTACCTTGTCAGATATACTGTGCATTCGGGAAGCATTCAGACCACTTGACCTTTTCAAAAAATGTCATTTACATTTTTTTTACCCTTATCAATCTACACACAATACAATACACACAATATACACACAATATATATATATTTTTTTTACCTGAAATATCACATTTACATAAGTATTCACACCCTTTACTCAGTACTTTGCTGAAGTACCTTTGGCAGCGATTACAGCCTTGAGTCTTCTTGGGTGTAACGCTACAAGCTTGGCACATCTGTATTTGGGGAGTTTCTCCCATTATGCTCTGCATATCCTTTCAAGCTCTGCCAGGTTGGATGGGGAGCGTCACTGCACAGCTATTTTCAGGTCTCTCCAGAGATGTTTGATCGGGTTCAAGTCCAGGCTCTGGCTGGGCCACTCAAGGACATTCAGAGACTTGTGCCAAACCCACTAATGCACTGTCTGGCTGTGTGCTTAGTGTCGTTGTCCTGTTGGAAGATGAACCTTCACCCCAGTATGAGGTCCTGAGTGCTCCATTCATCTTTCCCTTGATCCTGACTAGTCTCCCAGTCCCTGCCGCTGAAAAACATCCCCACAGCATTTTTCACTGTAGGGATGGTGCCAGGTTTCATCCAGATGTGACACTTGGCATTCAGGCCAAAGAGTTCAATCTTGGTTTCATCAGACAAGAGAATCTTGTTTCTCATGGTCTGAGAGTCCATTAGGTGCCTTTTGGCAAATTCCAAGCGTGCTGTGTCTGGCCACTCTACCATAGATGGTGGTCCTTCTCAAAGGTTCTCCCAACTCCCCAGAGGAACTCTGGAGCTCTGTCAGAGTGACAATTGTGTTCTTGCTCACCTCCTTGAACAAGGTCCTTCTCCCCTGATTGTTCAGTTTGGCCGGGCAGCCAGCTCTAGGAAGAGTCTTGGTGGTTCCAAACTACTTACATTTAAGAATGATGGAAGCCACTGTGTACTTGTGGACCTTCAATGCTGCAGAAATGTTTTGGTACCCTTCCCCATATCTGTGCCACAATCCTGTCTCGGAGCTCTACGGACAATTCCTTCGACCTCGTGGCTTGGTTTTTGCTCTAACATGCACTGTCAACTGTGGGACCTAATATAGACGTGTGTGTGCCTTTCCAAATCATGTCCAATCAATTTAATTGATTTAATTGACGACAGGTGGAAACAGCTCAATTTCGAGTCTCATAGCAAAGGGTCTGAATACCTATGTAAATACATACATAGATTTTTTTTTATAGATTTGCAAACATTTCTAAAAATCTGTTTTCACTTTGTCATTATAGAGTGTTGTGTGTAGATTGAGGAGGGGGGGAAATGATTGTATCAATTTTAGAATAAGGCTGTAATGTAAAAAAATGTGGAAAAGGGGAAGGGGTCTGAATAATTTCTGAATGTACTGTAGAGTTGAAATGTATTCAATTTTGAGTTTGCATCCCAATATTACTCTTATACATTACAGAAGCCTGAAATATATGTTTATTAATGTTTATTAATTATTAATAATAATAATGTTTATTATTAACGGCTGGAAACGGCTACCCAAGAGGCCAAGCCTCTGCAATAATAGCTGTGTAGAGGTTGAACATTGACATCGCTGAAACAATACCCAGCTTTGAGTTGTAAGTATTTTCAGCCTGGTATCACACTGATCCAAAAGATATTGTCATGGTTCTACCTGTCACCAGAGGGCGGCAGAGACCGTCCTAGAGACATTAACGACACTTAGGTGTGTCCTATTTACTCGTTATGATTTCCCTTTAAAAGAGGTGTGTTTTCTGTTTTGCTTTGCTGCCTGCCTGCCTGCCTGCGGTCTCCTGGATGAGCTGTTGAGACTTTGTGTTTTCCCAGTGTTACTATGATCCTTTGTTTACCGTTTCTCAGTAAAGTATTATGTTTATCCTTAACCACTGATTTCTCATCTGGTGTCTTCTTTGCACCTGGATCCAACCTCATCACGTCACAGCAAGCTTCTGCCTCAACATAGACCCAGCAGAGATCTCCCAGATCAAGAATGTTGTGACCCACCACAGAGCACTGCTGGGTGCTGCAGCAAGAACAACTCTCCGGAGACCTCCCGGGCACTTACCGACTTCCTCCAACCACAGTGCAACCCTAACCCAGGATGAGCCAATGCCCAAGTCTCATTGCCCAGTGCTACAAGCATTGCCGTAGTTCCTCCAGCGAACTTGCACTGGGAACCCAAGATCCCAGCCCCTGATAGGCATGACTGCCACCCGGGAGGATGCAAGGGGTTCCTCACTCAGTGCTCTCTGGTGTTCGAGCTACAGTCCTCCTCGTTCCACACTGATCGGGCCATGATCGCCTACATCATCTCTCTACTCTCGGGCAAGGCCTTGGCATGGGCAACAGCGGTGTGGGAACAGCAGCTACCATCCTGCAGCTCCATATTAGCCTTCACTGCTGAGCATCGACTGCTGAGCTTCAACCACCCAGTTGGCAGACGAGAAGCGGGAAGCCGACTGTTCAACCTCCGCCAAGGGGCCAGACCAGTTGTTGACTTCGCCATTGAGTTCCACCCACTCGCCACCGAGAGTGGGTGGGATACTGAGGCACTGGTCACCGCTTTCCATCTGAGTCTGTCTAACTCCATCAAGGATGAACTGGCCGCTCGAGAACTGGGAGAGGACCTCGAGTCCCTGATAACGTTGACTTTTCCACTCTCTCTCCCGAGTACTTCGACCTCCGGGAGGCCTTCGGTAAGAGATAATCCTCCACCCTCCCTCCTCATCATCCATACGACTGTGCCATAGAACTCCTACATGGCTCCACCCCTCCCTGAGGCCGTCTGTACTCCCTCTTGGCCCCTGAAGCAGCAATCATGGACAATTACATCCGGGAGTTGCTGGGGGCATGTTACATTCGCTCCTCTACATCCCCAGCTGGTGCAGACTTCTTCTTTGTGGGAAAGAAGGATGGAGGTCTGCGTCCCTGAATTGATTACAGAAGGCTGAACAGGATTACGATTAAGAATCATTACCCCCTACCCCAGATGTCCGCCGCCTTGGAGTTGGCCCGTGGGGCCCAATTCTTCACCAAATTGAACCTCCCCAATGCTTACAATCTGGTAAGAATCAGGGAGGGAGATGAATGGAAGACTGCCTTTAACACCCCAAGTGGCCACTATGAGCATTTAGTCATGCCCTTCGGCTTATTGAACTCACCGGCAGTCTTCCAAGCATTGATCAATGACACGCTTAGGGATATATTGAATCAGTTCGACGACATTCTGATCTTCTCCAAGACCCTTCCGGAACACATCCTGCAAGTCCTGAGACACCCCCCGCAGAGACAACTATACATCAAGATAGAGAAGTATGAGTTCCTTGTATGCCAAGTTTCTTTCCTGGGCCACATTATCTCTACATCCGTCATCCAAATTGACCCTGTAAAGGTGAGGGCGGTCACCGACTGGCCCCATCCCGCCTCTCAAGTCCACCTCTCACGGCCCTAACCCGCAAGTCCCTGAAGCATTTTTTGCTGGCCCCGAGGCTGACAGGGCATTTGGGGAACTCAAGGGACATTTCACCTCCAGACCCATCCTGATCCTACGTGTCCCTTCGTGGTAGAGTTGGACGCCTCAGACACCGGAGCAGGGCCGGCCCTTTCACAGCAGAATGAGTGGGACAAGAAACTGCACCAATGTGCCTTTCTCGCCAAGCGGTTCTCGCCAGCAGAACGCAACTATGATGTAGGCAACCAGGAGCTCTTGGCAGTTAAGTGGGGCCTTGAGGGGTGGAGACACTGGCACCTCATCCTTTTGTGATCTGGACGGACCATAGGAACTTGGTCTCCATTCAAGAAGCCAAGAGATTGAACGCTCGCCAGGCTAGGTGGGCTCTGTTCTTTAACAGGTTCAACTTCACACTAGCCTATTGTCCGGGATCCAAGAATCAGAAAGCAGACGCCCTGTCCCGCCAACACGATGTCTCTAACAAGGACAGAGACTCTGAGCCCATCATCCCCAGCTCCTGCATTGTGGCCACTATGATAAGGAATATTGAGACCATGGTCTGACAAGCCCAGACCTGAGAACCTGACCCCGGCGGGGTCAGACTTTATGTTCTGCGACCAGCCAGTTCTACAATGGGGACACTCCTCTAACTAGACATTGTTTGCCGTGTGCGTTTGTCTCCTGTGTGAGTTTTCCAGACTTGTCCCATTGATACTGTGATCCTAAATATTCTAAAATTAATTTGTAGGCCTGTAATAATTCGTAATTGACTTATATGTTATTAAATATTAGGGGGGAAATACATTTCTCAGAATGCATTAGATGAAACACTCCAGAATGCAAGGGAGCAGCCTAACATCTCATGGCAAAAATACAAATAAAATACTGTTTGACATTTTTTTTAAATTATAATCAAGCTAATTTTAAATGGTGTCTGTATTCTTTGCATTAATAAGTGGCAGATGCTTTTAGCAAAATGTTTGAGATTCATGTTTTATGTCTCAGTTTAATTTCTTTGAATCAAATTCTACTTCCTTCAAATTCTGCTTCCTGTGGAGTGTGGTCAATTAGAATTTCAATTCATGGGCTGAATTGAATTAAATACCGAATTGACCTCAAACCTGACAGATATCTAGAAATTGTGTCTACATCGATATGGGGTTATAAGGGGTGATGCATATGATAATACATTGCATTCAAGCAAAACAAGTTGTTGATAAAGCTGCAATGGGTAGACAGACAGACAGACCGACAGTTTCAAGTCAATCAAAACAATTGTCACCAACACCTTCAGAATTCACTCTAACAAGGCTCTTAGTTTCTTGAACTGTATAATGTAGTTTAAAAATGCTTTTGGGCCCTTTGACGTCAAATTTGACATGTCATGATGGTCCTCCAGGCACAACTAAAGTTGAAGTCGGAAGTTTACATACACCTTAGCCAAATATACTTATACTCAGTTTTTCACAATTCCTGACATTTAATTATAGTAAAAATTCCCTGTCTTAGTTAGGTCAGTTAGGATCACCACTTTATTTTAAGAATGTGAAATGTCAGAATAATTGTAGAGAGTGATTTATTTAAGCTTTTATTTCTTTCATCACATTCCCAGTGGGTCAGAAGTTTAAATGCACTCAGTTAGGATTTGGTAGCATTGCCAATAAATTGTTTAACTTGGGTCAAATGTTTTGGGTAGCCTTCCACAAGCTTCCCACAATACATTGGGTGAATTTTGGCCCATTCCTCCTGACAGAGCTGGTGTAACGGATTCAGGTTTGTAAGGCATCCTTGCTCGCACATGCTTTTTCAGTTCTGCCCACACATTTTCTGTGGGATTGAGGTCAGGGCTTTGTGATGGCCACTCCAAAACATTGCCTTTGTTGTCCTTAAGCCATTTTGCCACAACTTTGGAAGTATGCTTGGGGTCATTGTCCATTTGAAAGACCCCTTTGTGACCAAGATTTAACTTCCTGACGTATGTCATGAGATGTTGCTTCAATATATCCACATAATATTCCCCCTTCATGATGCCATCTATTTTGTGAAGTGCACCAGTCCCTCCTGCAGCAAAGCACCCCCACAACATGATGCTGCCACCCCATGCTTCACGGTTGGGATGGTGTTCTTCGGCTTGCAAGCCTCACCCTTTTTCCTCCAAACCTAACAATGGTCATTATGGCCAAACAGTTCTATTTTTGTTTCGTCAGACCAGAGGACATTTCTCCAAAAAGTATGATCTTTGTTCCCATGTGTAGTTGCAAACCGTAGTCTGGAATTTAAAAATATATATATATATTTTACCCCCTTTTCATGGTATCCAATTGTTAGTAGTTACTATCTTGTCTCATCGCTACAACTCCCGTACAGGCTCGGGAGAGACGAAGGTTGAAAGCCATGCGTCCTCCGAAATACAACCCAACCAAGCCACACTGCTTCTTAACACAGCCGCACCAATGTGTCGGAGGAAACACTGTGCACCTGGCGACCTGGTTAGCGTGCACTGCTCCCGGCCTGCCACAGGAGTTGCTGATGCGCGATGAGACAAGGATATCCCTACCGGCCAAACCCTCCCTAGGCCAATTGTGTGCCACCCCACTGACCTCCCGGTCGTGGCTGGCTGCGACAGAGCCTGGGCGCGAACCCAGAGTCTCTGGTGGCACAGCTAGCATGGCAATGCAGTGCCCTAGACCCCTGCGCCACCCGGGAGGCGTAGTCTGGCATTTTTATGGTGATTTTGGAGAAATAGCTTCTTCCTTGCTGAGCAGCCTTTCAGGTTATGTCCACATAGGACTAATTTTACTCTGGATATAGATACTTTTGTACCCGTTTCCTCCAGCATCTTCACAAGGTCCTTTGCTGTTGTTCTGGGATAGATTTGCACTTTTCGCACCAAAGTACGTTCATCTCTAGGAGACAGAACGCGTCTCCTTCCTGAGCGGTATGACAGCTGCGTGATCCCATGGTGTTTATACTTGCCTACTATTGTTTGTACAGATGAACGTGGTACCTTCAAATTTTACAAAGTTTATTTGTCACCTGCGCCGAATACAACAGGTGTTACAGTGAAATGCTTACTTACAGGCTCTAACCAATAGAGCGAAAAAAGGTGTGTGTGTGTGTGTGTGTGTGTATATAAGTAAAGAAATAAAACAACAGACAAAAAGAGTATCAAGGCTATATACAGACACCGGTTAGTCAGGCTTATTGAGGTAGTATGTACATGTAGGTATGGTTAAAGTGACTATGCATATATGATGAACAGAGAGTAGAGTAAAAAGAGGGGTTGGTGGGTGGCGGGACACAATGCAGATAGGCTGGTTAGCCAATGTGTAGGAGCACTGGTTGGTCGGGCCAATTGAGGTAGTATGTACATGAATGTATGGTTAAAGTGACTATGCATATAAGATAAACAGAGAGAAGCAGCAGCGTAAAAGAGGGGTTGGGGGGGGCACACAATGCAAATAGTCCGGGTAACCATTTGGTTACCTGTTCAGGAGTCTTATGGCTTGGGGGTAAAAACTGTTGAGAAGCCTTTTTGTCCTAAACTTGGCACTCCGGTACCGCTTGCCATGCGGTAGTAGAGAGAACACTCTATGACTGGGGTGGCTGGGGTCTTTGACAATTTTTAGGGCCTTCCTCTGACACCGCCTGGTGTAGAGGTCCTGGATGGCAGGCAGCTTTGCCCCAGTGGTGTACTGGGCCGTACACACTACCCTCTGAAGTGCCTTGTGGTCGGAGGCCGAGCAATTACCGTACCAGGCAGTGATGCAACTGGTCAGGATGCTCTCGATGTTGCAGGCATTTGGAAGTTGAAGGATGAACCAGACTTGTGGAGGTCTACAATTTTTTTTCTGAAGTCTTGGCTGATTTCTTTTGATTTTCCTATGATGTCAAACAAAGAGGCACTGTTTTTGAAGGTAGGCCTTGAAATACATCCACAGGTACTCCTCCAATTGACTCAAATGATGTCAATTAGCCTATCAGAATCTTCTAAAGCCATGACATAATTTTCTGGAATTTTCCAAGCTGTTTAAAGGCACAGTCAACTTAGTGTATGTAAACATCTGACCCACTGGAATTGTGATACAGTGAATTATAAGTGAAATAATCTGTCTGTAAACAATTGTTGTAAAAATTACTTGTATCATGCACAAAGTAGATGTCCTAACCGACTTGCCAAAAATGTAGTTTGTTAAACAAGAAATTTGTGGAGTGGTTGAAAAACGAGTTTTAATGACTCCAACCTAATTGTATGTAAACTTCTGACTTCAACTCTATAGACAATTTGGGAAGATTCAACCTTTTCAACCCATCCAACCCCCATGACCCCTAATTCAACGTACAGCCTCCTGGGAACACTTTTTAACAATACTCTTTACATTAATAATTGACTATTCTACAGAGGATGGAAGCCAGTGTTTTGTGTAACTGCAGGGAGAGAATGAAGGACCATGTTGAGGAAGAATTAAGCCACTTCCTTTTGCCACAGAAAGCTGAACCTCAACACATGGCATCCTATAAGGTCACAATGGGTTTGTGGAAGGACGGTTAGCTAGCTCAATGGAGTTCACATGCGTAAGTTTATGTAAGGGTTGTAGGTAATGCTTTTCTATGGAAGAATGTTCGCTGTGGGACCAAGTTTTCACTGTGAAGAGTTCATTTCACATGGTGACGTGTAGGTTTGCGTTCAACCAGAGTGTCTGCTGAAAGATTGAATACGTGAATAATTTCTAGTCTCTGCCGATGTCTCTAGCTTCATGCCCGCATCCCGGGTCAACCCTAAACCTAGCCTTAACCCTATCCCTAGCTTCAAATCCACATTCCGGCTCCACCCTCACCTAAGACTCAACACTAATCAGAGCAGGAAGTTGCAATTGGCCTGTGCAACTCAAGGCTTGATACCAGCACAAACAGAAACCCTCTTAAATGTAACCATAACCATAACCCTAGCTTCACATCCACTCCTGGTTCAACCCTAAACCTCCACCCTCGCTTCATCTTCACATCTTGGCTCAACCCTAGCTATAACACTAAACCTAAATTCTTGTCCACATCCCAGCTCAACTCTAACTCCAAACTCAACACTTAACCTATGGCTAGGGTTAGGGTTGAGCCAGAATTTGGACATGAAGCTAGGGTTAGGGTAGGTTTAGGGTTGAGATTAGAGTCAGCCTGCCGGACTGTCTGAGTCTTTCACCAATTTACCCATTGCGGGAGAATGAGAGAAGGGGGAGATTGAGGGAGGTGGGGAGAGGGTGAAGGAGAGAGGGGGAGAGAGGACAGAGGGGAGAGAGAGAGATTGGGAGAGGTGGGAAGAGGGTGGAGGGGTGAAATAAGAGGGAGGGAGAGAGAAGAGAATGAGGAGGGGATAAAGAGGAGTTAGAGAGAGAGATAGGGAGAGGAAGGGATTAGAAAAGAGAGAGAGATGTCTGTCTGTCTATAAATGTACAGTATATGTCTGTCTGTGACTTTCTCCAATTTACACATTGCAGCTTTAACACCAACTTTTTTTTGCATTGAATATAATGTATTGACTTAATTTTGGTGGTTTCCTGAGCCAATGGAATCAGATCATAACAATAATCCTAGTGAAACTGATGTCATGAATTTGAAAAGTTGCGTAACATTTGTGTAAAGGTTATACAGAATGTGTACCAATTTTCGTGTAACATGTGTGTGTAAAGTTTATCAACTGCAGTAGAATGTGGTTTTATGTTTCTTGAGTAATATCTCACACCACTGGGAGAATATGACCATTCCTAACATGAACAGCAACATAAACCGTAACATAAACAGCACATCTAACCAAATATAGAAAATAGGTAATGAATTAACAGCTAGAATAACTGAGGAGTTGTAACATTCCACAAGTATTATATCATATATCACCATAACACCGACTCCTTTCCTCAACTAGCAAGGTTTTCACACCGAGATATAACATCACTGCAGCAGTTACTAAGGAGTGCTAATATTTTGCATCCCTGCCAAGTTTGATAGAAAGCCAGGGAGGGGAAAAACGAAAGAGGCCCTAGTGTCTATTTATAGGCCTGGCTGTAAGAAACAACATTGGGTCAATGATTACAAAAGAACCAAATATTTCCAGAGCCCCCCGAGAGCCCGGCCTTTCCCTAATTGTGTTCCCACACAAAGTCAGGAAACGGTATGCTCGTGGAGACACAAGCTAGCTCCACACTCCTGAGGAGAGGAACGCTGTTTAATATATCAACGGACAGCCTCCAACGGGGTCACACACACTAAAACAAGGCCCCCCACTTCTCTGATGCTGAAAACCTAGGCTAATCTCCCCTTTTAATTAAATATCCACTCCTTCTCCGGAGCATTTTATTCGACTGCATGTTTCTATAACATTCTGTGACATTCTTCTTTAATTGAGGAACTAGGGCAGTTTGCAATGAGCGCCCACACTTGCGTCAGAGATTGCAGAGATAGAGCGGAACAGGCAGAGATCTGTGCAAAACATTTTCACCGACACCTGAGGGAATTGATGCAGGACCATAGACTTACATCATTGTATCTGTCCTATTATGGCGTTTGTGAGAGCATGGTCTCCATTGAGGCCATCTCCATTTTGAAGTAGTCCATTTTCTTCTTCTACTACTTCTATGAGTTGTCAAACAAACTGAAAGGGTTCACTCTGCCACCTATAGTGTGTTGTTTGAACAGGTATAAAGCCAATGTTGGCGACTTACTGCCATATGCGGTTATGGAATGTTTCCTCACAAGTATAATTAATTGTCTGATCCCCCTGGTGACCTGGATGGAATCATGTGATCCTTCCTTAACCCATAGGAAGTTGACTACTTCAAAATGGTGAAAGTCCTTAATGGCACTGGAGTCATCTATCTATATCTGTGGGCAGGACCAGGGGCCATCATTGGGGAGAAATTGAGATTAGTGCAGGGAGGGAGGGCAGGGCACAAGTTTCCGCCCTCTCCCCCCTTTTGGCTGAACTGGTGCTGGGGTGTTAGCTGTTGTTTTGCTCCGTATCAAGACCTCTGGAGGTCTGGGATTCGTCATCAGAGATGGAGCCTCCTCTTGAACGCTTCATTAGCAGCTCATTCTGCACCACACAGCATGCAGGGTACAGCCCAGGACAGGGTTAATCACAGGCAAAGAAAACATGAGGCACCGATTGTAACCTCTTAACTGATATTATGCACTGTCGAGATGGAAAACTTGGGAGGTCCTTCTTTAGTATTCTTATTTTGTTTTTTTTAGAACGTGTTTTTAATGAATGGGGGGAAGAAATCATATAATTATTCTTATAGAATGTGTTATTCAACCAATTTGTTTTATTCCTTTTCATCCCCTTTAATATATTACACAAATAAAACATGTAAATGAAATAAAATAGCAGAATGCATGTAGAGCATTATATTATTTTACATTGTTTTCTTTCTGCATTGATAATCTTGGGCAAATTCGGCTTAACCTATAGAATTAGACAATAAAGCAATGCAACCATCTTTGAAGACTTTTTGTGAATAGCATTAAAAACAAATTGAAAAACATAAAACTTACATTTATACAGTATTCTCTAAACCTAAGCACTATTATTTTTAAGAAGTACACAAAGATATTACATAGGCCTACTCTGTCATCAGAAAGGGGGAGCTCTCACAGTTTATTGTCTAAACAATTAATATCGACATTATAATAATCACTATTTACAGTAAATATTTTTGTTTGTTATAATATGTGTAATAGTATTCAATAATATATGAGAGTTTCTCATTATTTTTCCATTAATCAATTATGTGCAAAGAAGCATTTTATTAACCCTCATACTGGGGTCATTTTGACGCCAAACAAAAACACCTTATTCCACCTATAGTAATTTGATAAACAGGACCTTTATTTTAATCTGGAGACATAATGACAAGTTATCCAATACCACCAGAGGGTGGAGGGAGACCTGCATCAGTGATTTTGACCTGATCGTATGACTGTCTGCAAAACCAAAATGATCTTATTTTTGTGCATTTAAAAATCAGCCAATGGTAGACAAAGTTGATACAACTGAATATACATAGAGAGCTGTATTGGTGTGTAATTCTCAGAAAAGTAGTTATTCTAGGGTAAATATCTTTTTAAGTATATATTATAATCCAGGTTTCTCTGGAGACATAATATAAAATTATACATAACCTCAGAAGGTGGAGGGGGACATGTATCAGTGATTTTGACTAGATATACAGTCTGGCTTCCCAGTGGGTGGACCTATGCCCTACCAGGCCCGCCATGGCTGCGCCCCTGCCCAGCCATGTGAAATCCATAGATTAGGGCCGAATGAATTTATTTAAATGGACTGATTTCCTCATATGAATTCTAACTCACTTGAAATTATTGCATGTTGCGTTTAGATTTTTGTTCAGTATATAAATACCAGAATATCGATAATATCCTCCAATATTCTATATGTGCAACTTGTTGTGGTATTTGGGTTGCTATAACATTTGGTTTGAAGGGACTGAGGATTTGGATATAATGTTTTAAGCATCCTGCCATAGACCCTACCGCTCCACTACTAGTGACGCTAAAGCTGGCTGTGGAGTAAGTAACTAATGGAAACTGAGCCACATTTTTGGTAATGTCTCTTAGGATCAATGGATGAATCGCTTTTTTCTCTCAATAAAATTCAGTACATTTCAAATGTTGGTGTACTGCCCCCCTTTTACCACATAAATGTGACAAAATTAGTATTTAATTCAAAATATGTTAAACGAAATAAGCTACTAAAATCAAATTATGCTAAATCGGATTTTTTTGTAATAACGTCTACTAGACACTCCTAGCAAAATTATTGCTTGAGAAATGGCTATTGCTAAAAATCATTTTTTTGTTTAATTTTGACCAATTGAAAATAATCGCAGTAAGGTCCTTAATTGTTACCCAGAAATTATTTGATGTCGAGATAAAAACGCCTGCATTGGACCTTTCATTTTCCTTTATGAAGTAGCTCAGTGATTGACCGTGGTGGAGTGGGTTGGACTTTGTTGGACAAGCTGAGAGCCATCAGAGATGAGTGCAAGTCATTCGCTTTGGCTTTTAATGTAATTGATGAGCAAATTGCAAAGCAGAGGACGAGGAACAACGGCGTGGACACCTCACGTTAAAGATTTTCCTAGGTCGAATTTTTTTCTTCTTTATTTCATTTTGACGCAAACGAGCTTGATGTGAGCAAGGGGGAAACAAGAGCACTTGTTTTTTTTAACCTTTCTCTCACCTTCACAGTGCACATATCCACTATTTCACCTTTAGTTTAACTTATTGTGTGGTTCCTTGGATACTTTTGGCTTTCCAGCACGGCTTCACCTGGTCACCCTTTTACTGCAGTCTCACGAAACGGCACCAAGATTTCTTCCGCAACTTTAAAGCACTTCAGAGAAAAATCTACCAACAGGGAAACCATACTTTTGTCTTATACAAAGAAGCGCAAAAGTCACACAATGAGTCTCAAATCTGATTCTGAGCCGAACAACAATGTTGTATCCTTGGAAGAGGAGGTAAGGGGAAGATTAGTCCTTGGTGTTTTGTTGCGCACATTTTTATTGAGCGTGTCAGTTGTGTTTATCGCTTTTTTTCAGGTCTGAGGATTCCAATAAGTCTTCCATTTTTAAGACTGATTTGCATAGTGTGTAAACTTGTAGCGCATGCATCTTCCTTTGTAGCCTAGCTTCGTTGTATCTTACACGTCTGTAGGCCTTTTTAAATTACGCCATATAAATCCAAATGTTGGATTTGAAAGGAGGAATGAGGTTACTTTTAAAGAAATTACTCCGAATTCACTGTTTTCACACTTCAACATAGTACCTTGTTTTATTTTTGACCAAGTCAATATATTGGATAAGGATATTATAGCGCAAGTAGACCAAAAACATGTTTCCTCTTAGTATCGCATTTGACTCTTTAGGTGGATTGACACTATGCGACACACCTGTAACGTAGGACTACCTTGTGGGAAAGCCAGCGTGCGATCAAACCACAAATATTGCTTCAATGTGAGTTACAATGTTTTCGTCTTGTAAAGGCAGAGTTTACGAGAGTTCACTACTTGCAAACTAAAGGGAGGATTTCTGAAGTCGAAATATTATTTACAAACAGTGGGGGGCCTGTGGAAATCTTATCGTTTTATTAGTCAACCTTGACCTTGAGAGCATTTCAGGAAAAAAAGGTTGAATTTCGATTGTGTGGGATGTATGTTCAGCTTAGTCTTCCATTCCTAATTGAGACCTTAATTGGTGAACATTTGATTCCCCAATATTTTTTAAAGCATGAATTGGCTGCAACTGCGTTTTTATTAAATACAGCGTGTTTGATGGGTTTTGGAGGCTATTTCACTACTATGGGGAGGGTAATGCATAATCAAAATACACACTGCACATAATCTACAAGTAGGCCTACTGGAACATTCTGCAATTACTGCTATTCAATGGTCATTTAAGCAATAAGGCACAAGGGGTATGGGCTGTTTTTACACACGACAATGCTGAATGCCTGGATACAGCCCTTAAGGTGACTTATTGCTATTACAAACTGGTTACCAACGTAACAAATGTTTTGTCATACCTGTGGTATACCACGGCTGTCAGCCAATTAGCATTCAGGGCTTGTACTACCCATTTTATAATTAAATATTCCCATAGTTTCTTGAAGAATGTTATTTGGGGTGGCAGGGTAGCCTAGTGGTTAGAGCGTTGGACTAGTAAAGGTTGCAAGTTCAAATCCCCGAGCTGACAAGGTACAAAGCTGTCGTTCTGCCCCTGAACAGGCAGTTAATCCACTGTTCCTAGGCCGTCATTGAAAATAAGTATTTGTTCTTAACTGACTTGCCTAGTTAAATAAAGGTTTAAAAAATTATAATTGTAGGCTAAGCCGAATTAGCTTTAATAGGACAACAATTACCCCATGAAAATTGAAATGTTTTACTCCAATGTAAACAATTTATACTGTTAGCTTCATTGTGTTAAACTTGAACTCATGGATTTTCATTCTTTGCATCCATAGTTCAATCTATGAATTTGAGTGAGTAGTTTCTCCAGCCCTCCAGCCCAATCTTAGCTTTATAGTAAAAAAGTGGTGATATTGCTGTTTGGCCAAATTAATTTGATTGTGGCTTCAATGTGATATACAGTGCCTTCGGAAAGTTTATAAACCCCTTGACTTTTTCCAAGTTGTGTTACAATACTGCCTCATTCTAAAATTGATAACTTTCTATATATTTTTTTAAATCCACACAACACCCCATAATGACAAAGCGAAACAGGTTTAGACATTGTGCAAATATATTAAACATAACTTATTTACATCCATCCGTATGCAGACCCTTTGCTATGACATTCAATTGTGCTCAGGTGCATCCTGTTTCCATTGATCATCCTTGATGTTTCTACAACTTGATTGGAGTCCACCTGTGGTAAATTCAATTGATTGGACATGATTTGGAAAGGCACACACCTGTCCTATATAAGGTCCCACAGTTGACAGTGCATGTCAGAGCAAAAACCAAGCCATGAGGTTGAAGGAATTGTCCGTAGAGCTCAGACAGGATTGTGTCGAGGTACTCTTCCCCAGAACTGTGCCAAAACATTTCTGCAGTGTTGACAGTCCACAAGAAGTGTCCTCCATCATTCTTCAATGGAAGAAGTTAAGGACCACCAATACTCTCCCTAGAGCTGGCTGCCCAGCCAAACTGGGCAATCGGGGGAGAATGGCCTTGGTCAGGGAGGTGTTGGTCACTGACAGAGCTCCAGAGATCCTATGTGGAGATGGTTGCCCTTCTGGAATGTTCTCCCATCTCTTCAACACTCCACCAGTTAGGCCTTCATGGTAGTGGCCAGACAACACTTAAAGACTCTTCGACCTTGAGAAACAAGATTCTCTGGTCTGATGAAACCAATATAACTCTTTTGCCTGAATGCCAAGCATCATGTCTGGAAGAAACCTGGCACCATCCCTACGGTGAAGCATGGTGGCGGTGGACACATGCTATGGGGATGTTATTCAGCGGCAGGGACTGGGAGACTAATCAGGATTGAGGGAAAGATGAATCTTGAACTTGATCGAACATCTCTAGAGAGACTTGAAAATAGCTGTGCAGCAATGCTCCACATCCAACCTGACAGAGCTTGAGAGGATCTGCAGAGAAGAATGGGAGAAACTCTCCAAATACAGGTGTACCAAGCTTGTAGCGTCATACCCAAGAAGATTTGAGGCTGTAATTGTTGCTGAAGGTGCTTCAACAAAGTACTGAGTAAAGGGTTTGAATACTTATGTAAATGTGTTATTTCCATTTTTTTATTTCTAAAAATTGGTTTTAACTGTTTCATTATGGGGTATTGTGTGTAGATTGACAATTTAATACACTTTAGATTAAGGCTGTAAAATAACAATGTGGAAAAAGTCAAAGGGTCTGAATACATTCCGAATGCACTGAATGACATGTCCTGTGTGGCGTGGCTGGTAGAGCATGTCCAGGGTTGTGGGTTTGATTCACATGGTGGACCAGTATAAAAATGTATTCAGTCACTACTGTAAGTCCTGCTAAATGACAAATGTTAATGAGAGCTATCTATTAGTGGGGATTCCTTTTAGATGTACACTAACATTCAAAAGTTTGGGGTCACTTAGAAATTATCTTTGTTTTTGAAAGCACATTTTGTCCATTTAAAATAACATCAAGTTGCTCAGAAATACACTGTAGAGATGTTTAATGTTGTAAATGACTATTGTAGCTGGAAACGGCTGATTGTACGCCTATGTAGATATTGCATAAACAATCAGCTGTTTCCAGCTACAATAGTCATTTACAACATTAACAATGTCTACACTGTATTTCTGATCAATGTGATGTTAATTTAATGGACAGAATGTTCTTTCAAAAACAAGGACATTTCTAAGTGACCCAACTTTAGAACAGTTGTGTACAGTACCAGTCAATAGTTTGGACAGCTATTCATTCCAGGGTTTTTCTTTGTACTATTTTCTATATTGTAGAATAATATTGAGGACAAACTGAAATAAACAAATCAAAATGTATTTGCGGTTGTTCAAATAGGCACCCTTTGCCTTGATTAAAGCTTTGCACACTCTTGGCATTCTGTCAGCCAGCTTCGAGGTAGTCACCAGCAATGCATTTCAATTAACTTCGCCTTGTTAATTTGTGGAATTTCTTTACTTCATGCATTTGAGCCACTCAGTTGTGTTGTGACAAGGTAGAGGTGGTATACAGAAGATGGCCCTATTTGATGAAAGACCCAGTCCATATTATGGCAAGAACAGCACAAATAAGCAAAGAGAAACGACAGCCCATTACTTTAAGACATGGTCGTTCAATCAGGAAAATGTAAAGAACTTTGAATGTTTCTTCAAGTGCAGTCAAACCATCAAGCGCTATGATGAAACTGGCTCTCACGAGGACCGCCACAGGAAAGACCCAGAGTTACCTCTGCTGCGGAGGATACGTTCATTTGAGTTACCAGCCTCAAATTGCAGCCCAAATAAATGAGTTCAAGTAACAGACGCATCTCAATATCAACTGTTCAGGGGAGACTGCGCGAATCAGGCCTTCATGGTTGAATTGCTGCAAAGAAACCACTACTAAAGGACACCAGTAAGAAGAGACTTGTGTCAAACTCTAGCAATGGACATTAGACCGGTGGAAATCTGTCCTTTTTGGTTCCAACCGAGGTGTCCTTGTGAGACGCAGGGTAGATGAACGGAACTCTGCATGGAGCTATGGGGGTGCTCTGCTGGTGACCCTGTTAGTGATTTATTTTGAATTCAAAGCACGCTTAACCAGCATGGCTACCACCGCATTCTGCAGCAATACGCCATCCCATCTGGCTTGCGCTTAGTCCCGCTATCATTTGTTTTTCAACAGGACAATCGCCTTACACACCTCCAGACTGTAAGGGCAATTTGAACAAGAATTGGAGTGATGTAGTGCTGCATCAGATGACCTGGCCTCCACAATCGCCCAACCTCAACCCAGTTTGGGATGAGTTGGAAAAGAAGCCAACGAGCTCAGCATATGTGTGAACTCCAAGACTGTTAGAAAAGCATTCCTCGTGAAGCTGGTTGAGAGAATGCCAAGAGTATGGAAAGCTGTCATTAATGCAAAGACTGGCTACTTTTGGAGACTCTAAAATGCGTTTTGATTTGTTAAACACTTTGTTTTTGTTACTACATGATTCCATGTGTTAATAGTTTTGATGCCTTCATTCTACCGTGTAGAAAATATTTAAAAAATAAACCCTTGAATGAGTGTTTCCAAACTTGAGTGGTACTGTATATCATTTAATCTGCATGTTTACTGTCCAGCCCTTGAATGTATTGCTACAGTGAAACTGCACAGCTTTGGTCCAATGGAAGCTCTTGAATCCACTGCCAGCCCTGTCAAGCAATTATGCCTACAAAAACCAATGTAAAATCCTCCAGTAGGAGGCAGTATAATTTTTGTTTTCCACTTGAGTTCAAGCTACCCATTGTGCTGAGGCTATTGCGACCTTGCTCCTGGAAATGTTACAGGCCCTGTATGCTTTTTGGTTCTTTTGTCAAAAGCCAATGAAGTGACTGTAGAATAATTGGATGAATATGAATATTTTAGTGAGTTTCATGTTACTTCAAAGTTAACATCTAGATTTCAGTTAATTATGTGTTGTCTTACCGGATAAATGAAATGTAGTAGTCATTATATCCTCAGACCTGTCCTCGGTGATCTGAAGTCAGCTTTTGGACCAGTGGTACTGTACTTGTTTCATAGGGCTTACTGTTGTAAATATCCTCCAGTGTACAGGTAGTCTCTAAGGCTTCAGTTCCTGTAGCCTACAGCCCAATCCCAAATAGACAACTAAACCCTAAACACTTGTGGAGATCTGAAAGGATGAAATATGGTAAATGCTCCCCCTGGTAGTTTAGGGAGAAGTTTCACTGTATTGCTCATACCAATCAAATCCTTTCTCCAAGTGTCGGCCCTAGGGGAAAGGTCAACCATTTCCTATTTTAATTGAGTAGAAAATGTGTGCAAAATGTCACTTGTGAATTTCTTCACAAACTGCAATGAGATCTGTATTTTAATTTACCACCTGAGCATTGCATGCACTAAAGCTGGAATCCACATTACAGGAAACAGCGCACTGTTCACCCCAGCACTTTTTTAAAAAAATTATGAAACTGAGGGGAGGACCATTTTTAGAATTGTTTAAAAAAAATTAAACGCAATACATAATCTGCTGTTCTATCGCTCATGCAATGATTTCTGAGGGCAAAGTCTTCGTTTTCTTTGTTGTAATATCGGAAATTGGCGTGGCAGTTTCACCATTACTGATTCCAGCTTTAAGATCTACTTTTTTCTCTGAATTGCTAGATGGGTGTTAGTTACTGTGCTGCTATCGTAATTACCCTTGTTAGAAAATCAATTGCTTTGTGTTCTCCCAGGAATAATATACTCATGGTGTCTGAAGTGTTGAGTAATTTCCAGTGTATTGGTGGAAATTACCCTCTGTCCTGAATAAGGAAAACCCATCTCTTGGTATTGCCTTTTTTTGTGTGTATGCGTGCACGCATCCTTAGCCTCCCTTTTAATGTCCAGGAACCTCGACCATATACTTGGCTAGGTTCTGAAATAGCCTTTCTAAATGTTTTTTTTTCTTGATTCCTCACATCTGTCTGAAATCTGTGATGCCCATTTGGTCTAAAATTGGATGCCATTCACCCTTGTTTTTAATCGGCAGGTTCAATTGAACAAGTATCAGTTCCCTTTGGCTGAAGTTGCCATAATTTCCCCAAAAGGCCTGTTAATATGAGCCCTAGGTGGTGTTCACATTTATTCCTTTGAAAGCCTGGCGTTCACTTGTTCTCATCCTATCTAGTGCAAAAAAACGTTCTCACAGATTAGCTGTACATTGGCAGAAGTCTCTGAATACCTGTATTAAGTGTTCTGATACTTGCACATTTTTCCCAAAGCCCATCAAAAGCCAAAGTTAGGAATGACACGTACGTATACCAGTGAAATTTATGAAAATGTCATTTTTTCGAAAGTAAGCCTCAGTGAAAAATGCTACAGAAGGTAAGAATGGAAAACCTGAAATTAAACAGATGGGGTGACTTCACACAAGGCAATATACACGCTTCTGTGGCCTTTTAAGGTGCCGAGTGAGTGTTAAAGGCTCAAAGCTGTACCCAAATTAAGCCTGAAGTTCAACTTGTATTCATTGTTGTGATTGAAATGATTGTATCAATGCTGATAGTTGTAATTGCTAGATTTTCGCTTTCAATATTAAATGTACACTTCTTAGGCGTCTGTGCTTCAGCTAGTAAACTCTGCTTCTCATGTGCATTGGTTGGCTTCTTCATGCATTCTGACATAAGTTGTGTTATCTGGAATTTGAAGCTACATAAGAAATAGGCTATTTGACCTATTGAGCTAATAAAAAAGGACATCGACAAATTATAACTATTGAACATATAAACTTAGCTCAAATTTGAATCAAAGTAGGGTTGTTTCTTTAAGGGTGATAAGTCTTGCTCTTTTCATTCTATCCCATGCCTGCCTCACTCAGGGCGGCAGGGTAGCCTAGTGGTTAGAGCGTTGGACTAGTTACTGAAAGGTTGCAGCAAGATCAAATTCCCGAGCTGACAAGGTACAAATGTTCTGCCCCTGAACAAGGCAGTTAACCCACTGTTCCTAGGCTGTCATTGAAAATAAGTATTTGTTCTTAACTGACTTGCCTAGTTAAAAAAGATATAAAATAAACTCAAACATTGGTATCTGAACCCCAAAAACATTAGTCCTGTTGCCAGGACAAAATGTGTTCAAAATCAAAGCTAACTAGCATAGCCAGGTTTTAAATTGGGGGTATGCATATTTTGCATATATTGCCTCAACCCTCACTCTTGGATGATCTCTTGTGATTTTTATACCCTACTATGGCAACCTCATCTGACCTTTTTTTTAGTAGCGTGTGTCTCAAGTTAGCATTTTGTGTTTCCAGGTACGAACTCTCTTTGTCAGCGGCCTTCCAGTTGATATCAAGCCACGGGAACTCTACCTGCTCTTCAGACCATTCAAGGTAGGCCAGAATATTTTGTCAAATGTCTGAACTATTACTTTCTTCCTGATTTCACCTTATTGACATGCTTAATAAGTGTGTCCAGCTTGTCAAGTTCGGTGTTCTTGTGACTTACATGGTGTTTGTGGTTTTACTTGCATTTACAGGGTTATGAAGGATCCCTTATTAAGTTGACTTCAAAGCAGGTGAGACCATGTCCATATCTGAAGTATAAGAGGTACAAAGGGAGCGAGGATGCTTGTAGTTGATTGTACTGTAGACTTGCAATTTTATACAATTTTATTCAAGTGATGCTCTAGTAGCCTAAATATTAGATGTTTCCTTTGGTTCATTCTTTCATTATTGCCGCTAACAGACACCATTGTTTGCATGTGGAAATGTAACAGTGTACCTTTGAGCCAATCTAAGAGTCATCAGTCTTTTCCCTGTATTGTCTCTGATGCTCTGTTCTCTCTCTTCCAGCCTGTCGGGTTTGTTACCTTTGACAACCGGACAGGTGCTGAAGCTGCGAAGAACGCGTTAAACGTAAGCAGTCATTCAGCCATTAATAAGTGGACGTGAGGCTATCCCTGAATTGTTGAGTAATCCTCTTCAACCTTTGGGGATTTGTTTTCATACTGAACTGCAGGTTGACACCTTGACATAGGAACTGAATGTTGACCTTGACTTCAATTCCAATATGCAAGATTGTTGGGTCACGACTGCCCACTATGGAAGAAGACTCAATTGTCTACTTACCATAATGCAGTTGAAATGTGACAAGATGGCTGTTTTTACTGTGATATATATTACCTTGATGGTTCAACTAATGTAGTCATGTATAACCAGTCAACTGTAAGGCCTCCTTTTCCATATTGGCCAGAAGCTCTACCACCCCCCTCTCCCTATGTAAGTGTTTTCCTCAATGGGCTCTTCTGAAGAGTTACCGTGGTACAGTAATTTGACCTGCATGCATGTGAGCAGACTAAAGAGCACTTTGCACCTCTTCTCAGAGTATAGTCCCACCACCCCCTTACAGTGTTCACTCTCTCTCTAGGGGATCCGTTTTGACCCCGAGAGTCCCCAGACCCTGCGCTTAGAGTTCGCTAAAGCCAACACGAAGATGGCAAAGAGTAAGCTGATGGCCACACCGAACCCCACAAATATCCACCCAGCTCTAGGAGCACACTTCATTGCACGGGACCCATGTAAGTGTGCGGCTCTACCCTAGAAACACTCACCACACGGACATAGGCTTCCCCCAGAATATGCACTACAGACAATGCTGGATCAACTAACTCGCCTCTACACCTCAAGTAGATTGTAGTTTTATCTTGGCTGGTCAGGCACAACTAGGTAGTGCACAATGTTCCACTTCAATTAAATTCACCACGATTGTTGGAACCAGGACTAAGAGGGGTCCTCCAGTGGTTATTGATTAATCTGCAGCACCAGGGTTTTTAATCCCATGCACCTGCGCTTTGCTCCCCCAAACACTGTTAAATCCACACTTTAAATAGTCTCTGCTCTCATCCTCATTGATGGGTCCCCCAGAAGTAAGGCACGGTGAAAGAATTGTTCTATTCAGACTAGCAGGACATGGATCCAGTTTAACTACTTGACCCAATACATCCTCCTGCCCTTATTCATGGATCACAGATCTAACATATTTACACAGGTGTGAACAATTTGGTTGGGAACTTGATTTCACACACATTCCGTTAAATCAAAAATCATCTGGAGGGCCAGTTAAGTTTTCCAACTTTTTTTAGTAGGCACCAAAAGGGAGCAAATGCTTTTGAAATGAGAAGACGCTAACTGATATCTCCCTAAAGTTATCTTTTGTGTCCCCCCCCCAAGAAATTCGCAAATTGAGATCAGAACTACTATGCATTTGAGCATATTTTTTTCCATAGATGACCTAACAGGGGCAGCACTGATCCCGGCCTCTCCCGAGGCGTGGGCCCCTTACCCACTGTACACCACGGAGCTTCCCCCTGGGCTCCCCCATGCTGCCTTCACCTACCCGGCAGCTGCCGCTGCTGCCGCAGCCCTCCACGCCCAGGTGAGGGACCAACCGGTGGGTCTACTGCCCCTTCAACATCTCTCTCTCTCATTTACCATCCCTTGCTATATGTGTAGCGTATGATCGCGGAACATACATGGATACACATCAGGATTGGGCTCAATCCCAAATAAAATTAGATAATCATTCTTGATAGTTCCATTTCAATCATCTGACATCATAAGGAACCAGTAGTGAGCTTATCCACCCTTAAACATGCACAACCTGATACTGTATTGTTCAACATGATGGGATCCATTCTGTGCATTTGGGAGGGCTTGTTGCCAAGCCCGCTGACTGCCTGTCTTACATACGGTAAGACACCACACCAGTGGAGTAAACTAAGGGTCCAACCTCTGTCTGCTTCACTCCTTTTGTAAAATTCCTCGCAACAACATTCCTGTGCATGGGATTCGTTGCTAAGAGATCACAACAGAGAAAATCTGTTTTTAATTGGCTCTCAGGTTGGATTATGTATTGGTCGTTGAGTGAATCTGTTGACCATAAAGTCCTGTAAAACGTTAGCTAAGCCTCTCCACTGTTTTGGCTGTTTCTATGACCTCTTAAAACAAGGGAGTGAGGACAGTCTTGACAGCACTGCTCAGATGGAGCATTGTTTTATTCCCAATTAACTCTGACCCTCAAGTATGATACATGGAATTATGAGGTGTCATTAAATACGGGGTGTCTCGTGTTTCTTCGCCCCTGGATATGCATCTTGATGTCTTTGTCACAAGTAAAACATCATACATTCTATTTTCTTACAGTATAAGAATGTGTCTCATCACTCTGGTGACTAGAGTGGTATGACTCTAAATGATGATCATTGTAAACCTTTAATCGGTTGTGACTGGTTGTCCTGCGAACCAGCTCTCGGTGAGCAGACCAATCGTTTGGTTGGCTCTGGCATTCCTGTGAATTGCCGTAGCAATAACTCAGAGTTAAAGGTCAAAGCTGTGTAGGGGTTGACTGTTTTCTACCTGCCAGCACATATCAACCTGACTCTGTACTTCAGGGCTACAGTGTACCTGAAGTCTTGGGCATGTTGTGTTCCTGTAGCTGTTCCCTTTGCTTTTACCAATATTCTGGTTTAAGGGAATGCAGTTGTCTTTTCCCACTCACACATTCAATTGCAGTTTTCCATGGGTGGCATTGTACCAACCGTTCCCTTAATAGTTGTGGAATACACACCAATTGGAAACCTTCCTGGAAACCACAGTATATCATGTCGATGGCCGGCTGCAAAAGAGACCATTAAAGGTGAAAGTGCAGTCAAATCTCAGTAACTGTAAAGTTCAGTGAGGTGAATGAGGGCATCCATGCATCATTCATTCCCCTCAATGTGCATAGGTAATCAAAGTCTTAGGTCAGAGGGCCTTTTGTTATGTAATGTGTAGCGCCTGCAGAGCTAAGCCCCCAAATTCCACAAGTTCACTTATGAGATGCTGTGTATTCGTAGTAGTCACCAACCTTGGTCCTGGAGAACTACATGGCATTTGTATCAAATAAGATTTTATTTGTCACATGCGCCAACTACAACAAACTGAAATGCTTACTTATAAGCCCTTAACGAACGATGCCGTTTTCAGAAACATAAGAGTAAAAAAAAAACTACAATTAGTAAATATTTTAAGTAACAAGTACAGAGTCAATGTGCGGGGGTACAGGTTAGGAGAGGTAATTGACGTAATATGTACCTTATGGGTAAAGTGACTATGCATAGATGATAAACGGCGAGTAACAGCCCAGCACCAAAATGACATTTTGTGAACACGGGTATCTGGTATATAGCTCAGCCTCACTCCCTCTTTTTCATTATGATTGAAAAGACAACTGATGCTAGATCTGCTTTGTTTAGTGCTGGCTGGAACAAAAGCCTGCACACCCTGTAGCTCTGTTTACTGTAGTAAAACCACCTCCCTCACAGTTGGTAGGTATAGAGTGATGCTGATCTTGAGACAGTTTTGCATTTGCCCCACTAATGGTTAGGATTAGGGGAGCTGCTGATCCCCTAGATTTGTATTGCAGGTGGCTGGTAGCACCTTAATTGGGGAGGACGGGCTCCTAGTAATGTCTGGAATGGAATAGATGCAATGGTGTTGATACCGTTCCATTTACTCCATTCAAGCATTTGAGCTGTCCTCCCCTCAGCAGCCTCCTGTTATCTGTTCCTTGGGGGAAACTTCCCCCTGTGGCTAATAGCTCTGCTACTTGAACTTTGACCCAACAATGGTGGCTGCTCATTGATGGGCTCCCTCATACATTAACAGGCTCCCTCTCACTCTATTTGCATAGGAAGTTAATTGTTAAGTCTATTTTCCAAGCCCAGCGGGGCCCGAGGAATGTGGGGCATTCTGAGGGGCGCGTTCCGGGGGGAAAAAAAGAATGCAACATGACCACAGGGTATGGAAGTGCTGAACACATTGTCTGGTGTTCTCCTACCGGTGCCCTTGGCTGGAACACAAAGGTCTGATGCGTGGCACTGTCCAATGGGGGACAGGAAAACAACTAATGGCGATGTGGTGAAAGCTACAGAAATTGGGTCTGAAAACAGTAGCTTTCCTGTACAGCTCAGTGGCTGGTTTGTAGAGTAGACTGACACTAATGCTGTCTGGCGTGTGGAGTTGTACTGTAGGTTAAATGTCTTGTCAGTGAAAGTCAATTATTTGAACTTGGAGCACCCCCAGACTAGATCCTGTTTTGATTATTTATGCTGTTCTCCCCAATTTTTAGTACCTCAACATTCCTTACTCCAGGATAATTCAACTGGTGACTATCCGGGAGAATAAAGAAAAAGGACCACTCTGCTGCTGTGTAAATCAAATTTATTGACCGAACAATGGATACTCTAACAATTGAATGTCTGTAAAGTGTCTGAAGCAATATTCACATAACCAAGTATTTGGTAACCCTGAAAGTAATTTTGTCTCTGTTATGATGATCAGAAGAGGCCAGTATTTCACCTGGCTTGTGTTCACTAGGCAGCACATGGAAGGAAACGGACCAACAGGGAGAGACTACCTTGTCTAATAAATCAAATGCGGAACATGACCCAAGCATGGGCTTTTCTGCTGGGGTGCCCTCTTAAGTCTGCTTTGTATTCCCCAGATGCGTTGGTACCCGTCCCCATCTGAAACCTCACAACCAGGATGGAAATCCCGTCAGTTCTGTTAAGTGTTTAGTAAGTATGACCCATCCCAAGAAGCCTAGCTAAACTGTCTCCATCCGAACCCTATTACTTACTACACAACTTTTGACAAGGGCCTACATAGGAAGTAGTGCAATGAAGAGAATAGGGTGGGTGTCCTTTCAGACTCAGCCCATGTCATTATTTCTTGAGCTTTCTTTCACACGTGAGGCTTTGTTGGCTAATTTGTATGGACTTGCAAAACAATGTTAAACCATTTTCTCGCTCTCCCCAGATCCCATTCAGTACCTGAAGGTTTTTGTTTTTCCCCTCAGAGCAGAGTACAGGTATTCTGAACTCGATTGGATTTAAATCCGGTTTATTTAACGGACATTAAGGTGCATTACCGATGTTGCTTTCCTCGCAGAAAAATGGAGAGGAGGATTTTGAGACCGTGGAAACATGTTGCGGACGACAATCTGAAGCAGAAGACAATCTGACTTTTTGGCCTTTGACGGTACAGCCCCCGCCCCCCCCCCAAAGTGTGCGCAGTCTTTTCTCGAAGTGGACCTAACTCTGTGCTGAAACTATCAAGCTGCTCTCTATTGGATGTGGGTGGGACTCAACAATCAATCCATGTTGAGGTATTCGGCATGAATTAGAAATCCAAACATTTTGTCATTTCATATTGCTTATGTTGCCATAATAGCGAGAGGTGTCGGCGGACCCCTACAGTATGTTTTCATTATTCTTAGTCTCGCTTCTTTGAAGATTACCTTGGATTGAGTTGCTTACGATGTTACCTGCGAAGTAGATGCAGACATCTTGTTACTTGTCATTTTTGTTTTTTCTTTGTTCAGAATGGATAATGTATGCACTGGGTTTTCTTTTTCTTCCTCTGATCTCTAACTGTAAACCTGTCCAAGAATGCTGGCGCTATCTGTAACCTTGGACCTTTTGAATGCAACCTCTAACGACCCAGTTTTGCCAAAATATCTGTGTTTAGATTATATTTGAACAAAAAAGTGAGTACAAGTATTTTTGTACATTTGTGTAATGAGTATTTATGCATTTTTGTGCAATTTAAAGAAGTAATCTGTATAAGTTGATGTTTAGTCTGCCCTTGTGGGTTTCTTTGGTGTTATTTTTGATGGATGTTGAATCCTGTCTATAATATCCTGTTTTGAAGTAGAACAAAAGTGCAATTTTCTTTGGCTTGGTGTTAAATACTGAAATATTCTGACCGTGGCAGTCAGAACTGCTACTGTACATGGACTGCTAACATGAGATTGCTGTAAAACAAAATGCTGATCATTCAGAATGTGAAACTGGATAATAAATGGATTGATCTGAAGCGTTTTTTTTTTTAAACACAAGGGACTGTGATCAAATGTTACCTCAACTGAAGAATGGAACATGATGGATCTGAACATAAATGTACACTTTGAATTGGGCACTTTTGGTTTCTGGTGGTCCCCCATGATGTCCTTTGATTGTAATTTCTCTCTTTCTAGCCTTTGGGTTTTGGTTATAATAAATGCGTAGGTGCAGTTGTAGTGCTCTTCTGGGGACTTAAATGTTAACTTTAAAAAATCTACTCAAACATGTGCCAGTTCACGCAAAAGTTGTCATTAAAAACTGATGTGAGAATGTGCTTAATGCCCCGCAAACTTTAGACCGATGTAGTGGTTGACTTGCAAGCAGACTAATTTGTGAAAATGGGGGATATGCCACGATTAGGCTTTTTTTCTGGAAAATATAGTAAAAAGATGCTTTCGTTAGTGAGAAGAGTGTTTGCAATCTAAAATAATTAGCAGAATATATAACTTGACTGATGCTTTCATACTCCTGACACAGCCAAAAAAATAAGGTACTTCACAATTGTAAATGGCTAAGTATTTAGTGATCTGACCTGGACCATGGTTTAAACAATAGGCTGCAGTTGAACTTCAGAACAGTTCACCTTTTCCATTGATGTATGAAGGCCACTACTGTGTGAGTACCTTAATTTCATATTTCTGGAGTAGACATTTCAGTATTCGTGGTCAGTCCAGCATAGGTTGAGAAATAGATTCAAACATGCTACTGACAGGTCCACAAATTATTTACATTTTCAAAATCTAAGTCCTTTTCCAAATACAGCATAAGTTACTGCAAAGGCAAAACATTCTGCCAAAATGAGGATGCAGTGTTTCAGCTTCGGGGTTTAATAAATTATCCAGACACACACATCCAACACCACTCTGACAGTGATTGTGACTGAAAATGATTGTGGTTCTGAAATGAATGAGGTAAAACTTAGCACTGCTCTACATGACTAACAAGCTTGTACATTACAGCACAGGCTATACACTGTAGCAGGAAGTGTGTGCACATGGCAATAACCTACACAGACTATGGAACTTGTAGACATGGTAAACTTAGAACATCTAATGTAAACAGTGCAGTATTGTATGTCTACACAACATTAACCATGATCGTTGAACACAAATTGCCTACCACCACAGAAATGCTAACGAACAGCTAATTGCTAACAGGCATGCTAAATACTAATTCATTCTGAATGGAAATGCTACCACTAGGGGAGATGGCTAACAAGCTCAATGTAAATGGTGATTAGAACAATAGGCGAAGTGCTCTGAAAGACCTCTTAAGTCATTTTTCGATGTATGCACAAAATATCAGACAGCAAAGGTATTGTGACCACAGGAGGGAAACATGTAGCGACAGATAGGCCTAGTTTTATTTGGGTGGGGAGCCAGGCCGAGCCAATCAGAATGAGTTTTTTCCCCACAAAAGGGCTTTATTACAGACATGGTAGAGAAATTAACATTCAATTCACTGGCAAAAGCTTTGACGGACAAGCTCCCTCAACTTGAGACATCTGTGGCATTGTGTTGACAAAACTGCACATTTTAAAGTGGCCTTTTATTGTCCCCAGTACAAGGTGCACCTGTGTAACGATCATGCTGTTTAATTAGCTTCTTGATATGCCACACCTGTCAAGTGGATGGATTATCTTGACAAATGAGAAATGCTCACTAACAGGGATATAAACAAATGTGAGCTCAAAATGAGAGGAAAATAAGGTTTTTGTGTGTATGGAACATTTCTGGTATTTTTTATTTCAGCTCATGAAATATGGGACCAACATCAAATCTATTTATAAAGCCCTTCTTACATCAGCTGGTATCTCAAAGTGCTGTACAGAAACCCAGCCTAAAACCCCAAACAGCAAGCAATGCAGGTGTAGAAGCACAGGGGCTAGGAAAAAACTCCCTAGAACATGTGTTTATATTTTTGTTCAGTGGTGGAACTGGCTATATGTCCTTCAGTAGGTACTACTTATGGGATGAAGATGCAACATTCTGGCAATGTATGTATGATATTTGTGAGACAGATCATGCTTTCCATCAGATCCTGCAACCTCCACTGGAAACAGGTATGATCCTGCTTGCTCTGGACTCCAGTGAAGTGACAATGTGATATTGCTAGTTGATATTGACTGCTAACATGAAAGCTTTAAAATGCAGTTTATTTCTGTATCTTGCAGTTTGAAAATGCATCACTGTTTAGGGCTGTAATGACAGGATACATTTGCTCTGCGATTGTGTGTCCATGTGCGCGTGCGGGGTTCTCGAGTTTTGAACCTCATCTTTTTGGGGGTGGTGGGTCAAAGTTTGAAAACCGCTGAGCTAGCGAACAGATTGCTGATTTGCTGTAACAGCTATAGGACGGGTTGCAGCGCAAACGTGAAATTGTAGAGAGCGTGAGAGGACAGCCATAAATGAATATGCAGTTAAAAAATGGTTTGGTGGGCAAGAATATGAACATTTTTCTTTGCAATATCACTGGCAATGGGGCAACAATTAGTAGCAAAGGCCTACTGGTCTTTTGGTATGTCCAAATTGCTTCAAGTTGATCTTTACTTATGAAGCTTGCATTTGGAATTTGTTCAACCTAATTATTACGACTTCAGAATGCACGACTTGGACTTGACAATCAATTTGGGACTCGATTTGGACCTTCGAATAATAGTGATTTGGTCCCACCTCTGACTTTTGGTTATACAACGTTATATGGTAATGCTAGTGAGCCAGGCTAGTTATGATAACACAGATTTAAGGGGAAGGATACTGTAGTTAGTTAAATACAGCAAGGTAATGTGCTGTAGACTGTCGGGTGAAGCAGTGTATGGCTCACGTTAGCTAGCTACCTTACAACAGCTAACTGTAGCACATTAGCATTTAGGGTCAATTTAGGTCAGGCACTTGGATATTAACTTGCTAGCTAATCATAGGATGTAGCCAGTTTGCTTTCAATGTTTCAACTCGGACAAAGACCAACCCGGATTTGCAAATTAGGTACACTACATGAGTACACTACCAAAAGTATGAGGACAGGCGATTTTTGTTTGTTTTACACACTACGTTCTTCAGCACTCTCCGGTCCTGTTCTGTGATCTTGTGTGGCCTACCTCTTCCCGGCTGAGCCGCTGTTGCCCCTAGACGTTTCCAAATCCCAATAACAGCACTTCCAGTTCACCGGGGCAGCTCTAGCAGGACAGAAATTTGACTGGTTGGAAAGGTAGGACAGGTGCCACGTTGAAAGTCCCTGAGCTCTTCAGTAAGGCCATTCTATTGCCAATGTTTGTCTACTTATTTGACCTATTATTTAACTAGGCAAGTCAGTTAAGAACAAATTCTTATTTACAGTGGGTCAACTGCCTTGTTTAAGGGCAGAACGAAAGCTCGGGCGATCTAGCAACATTCCGGTTACTGGTCCAAAGCTCTAACCACTAGGCTACCTGCCGTGCAGCCATGCTCTGTGCTCGATTTTATACACCTGTCAGCAACGTGTGTGGCTGAAATAGCCAAATCCACAAATTTGAAGGGGTGTCCACATACTTTTGAATGGGGACATCGTCTGCAAATCCACACAAACATGCCCAGTGTGGCCATGTCTAGCCCAATGACATCTCAAAACCCACCCACAAGGCCTGAAAACGAGCCCGAAATGTATTTTTTATTTATTTTTTACAAAGAGAGGAGCTGCCACGTTTATCCAATAAACCCCTTTTCCATAACGTTATCGAGCAAATTAAGGAATATCGATGTAATTTGTAATGACGTAGTCTAAGAAGTAAGTTTTCCATCAAAATAATTCTTGCGAGTTTTAAGAATATGTCCCAAAAGATTATTTGCCTTTTTATTAAACTCGCCAGATTATTTTCCATCAATGGATGTCGATTTAACTTGTTTCACTGCTATGATTAAGCAATAAGGCCCGAGGCTGTGTCCTACAACACCTCCCTTAGCCATGGTATATTGGCCATATACTACAAACCCCTGAGGTGCTTTATTTCTATTATAAACTGGTTGCAAATGTAATTAGAACAGTAAAACGTTTTTTTTTCTCCGTCGGTACACAGTCTGATATACCAAGGCTTTAAACCAATCAGCATTCAGGGCTCAAACCACCCAGTTTATCATTGTAAATGAGTGCCATTTGCTCATGTGCAGGAGAGTGCTGAAAATTGGGCAGAGGATCTCGAAATCTCTGCAAGAAACACTTGAACGAACTTCAAAAAACAAATGTTAAGCTATTTTCTTGGCAATTGTGCCAGATGTTAAGACTACAAACTGTTATAAATGGCCTAATTGCAAGATTGATTTGTTATTTCAATAGGCTGACTAAAATCAGGGTTTACAATTGCAATTTAACTTTGCCATGCTTTGCTGTGCTAGATGCAGGAATAAACCCTGATAGGCCAAAATCTAATTTCATGGAAAAGTCCACACTGGCATTAAATGGGATAGAGCTGTGACCATGATCACAGTTGATAACGTCCAATTAATTTAAACAAGGCCATCAATAATTGCAAAATAACACAACAAACTGAACAAATAGCAAATAGCTACAACAACAAACTGAAGTTATAGTATATGCTTTTTATTAAATCTGTTTGCCAGCTTCAGGTAGGCTACACAAGTGGCACAAATTGATTTGCAATGACTCCAGCTATATAGTCATTTTAAAAATGTATTGTATCAAAATGTTGGCAAGAGTAGCTTCGAATGGAATATAAATAAATAGCCTACTTGACGGCCAACATATGCAAATGTATCATTCTCCACATTGTCCGTTTCATTGTGGACTTTTCCCCCCCATAACAAGCACGTGAGGGAGTTCGATAACTTCCATTTTAAATTTCCTCTCGCGCACCGTTCGAGATCCAAGAACTGAGCATACGTAAAATCCTTCGATTGATATGGTTTTCCATGAAGTCGACATCAGAATGCAGTTTTTTTTACACCACCTCTGAGCTTATTTATCTGTGCTCTAGTGGCCTAAAATCATTTTCCAGTGCTTTGTCGCGGTTATCAGTTCTAGCGCGTTAATACGTTTTATGGAAAAACTGTTGAATAGGTGTCATCATAATGACAATCTAAATAGCCTACCTATAACTGGTAAAAAAAAGTGTGTGCTTGTTCTTCTCTGTCTCCGTGACTCAGCTGCCTGCTAAAGTGCTCTCTCAAAAAGTGCTCTTATGCACACCCTTCCGGTCCTCCACTCATTCACTTACTCAATAACAGCCTGCTCACTGCCTGATAGTCAGCAGCAGCAGGTCACAGTGAAAAAAACACCGAACAAAAATATAAGCGCAACATGTAAAGTGTTGGTCCCATGTTTCATGAGCAGAAATAAAATATCCCAGAAATGTTCCATATGTAGAAAAAAAGTAATTTCTCTCAAATAGTGTGCAAAAATGTGTTTACTTCCCTGTAACCCGCGCTGAGAACTGCTGATATGGCAACCCTAAACATGCATGCTCTCATAAGGGTCGTTCCATGTAATTTCAGCAAGCCATGATACCCACCTTCTCAGATTGTTCTGAAATCATTTATGTAGTTAAAATTGATAAGATTAGCATTCCTTCAACATTATTCTGTTGAAATATAATTTGATCTCTGAGAAAATAAGCTAATTTATTGCACCCAAATTGGACATTTTAATTTATAGGACTCATGTAATATTCAATAAATATAGTACCTAACATCCAATTTGGACCAAAGTTTTTAGTAACAAAGAGTAAGAAATTATCAAAAGCCTCCCACGGACCAACAACACCTCACGCCAATCCCACCCTAAAAACGAGTATAGAGTATCAGTTCTCTATGTATGACAAGTAGTATGGAGCTGTGGCTCGGAGTATTGTTTCTTCATCCTATGTAATGTATTCTCAGTGAATTTGTTTATGTTTTTTTTTCCCCTGTTCAGAGAAATGTAGAATTGAAGTTGTTAGGTATGTGTTCCATCCCACATCCTGATATTACCAGGTGCTGACCACTAGATGGTGTTGTTCCTACATTTGGGTGATGGTATTTAAATTATTTTTTCAAAGAACATCAATGTTAAAGTGATAGTTCACTCAAATTACAAAGTGACATTGGTTTGCCAGTTTAGGGACAAAGTATAACAGTAACCCATGCTTTGGTTTTGTTTCCCTGGCCACTGTTTCAAACGGTAATTTTTTGGGGCATTTGTGGCACAAATCCAATGCAAATCAATGGTACCTATATTAGCATTTCCGCACTTCATATCCAAATTATCTATAAGTAAAATTCAGTTACACAATCTTTAGATACTTTGGACATGAAATGTGGAAATGCCAAAATATGTACCATTTGATTTGTATTGGATTTGTGCCACACATGCTAAAAAGTTAGCATTTTAAACAGTGGATCACATAAACACACAGATTGCTGTCATACCTTGTCAATAGACTGCAAAACCAATATATGATTTAGTAATTTGGGTGAACTATCCCTTTAACAATGAGGGGGAAGGGGTGGGTTTCTTTAAAAAAAAAAAATCACCCCGAACAGCACCACGTAGTGGTGATAACCTGGTAATATCAGGATGTAGGATGGGACATAAGCAACTTCAATGACTAATTTCTCTGAACAGGGGGGGAAAAACATCACCAAATTCACTGAGAAGAGGTCTGCATACCCTCAACTCAGATGTTTGTCCGCTGCTTTCGCCGTACCTGGAAGAGAGCCAGCTCTTCTCAAGACCACCTCCAGGTATCGGCGACAAGCGGACCGCCACCAGACCACGGCTCCCTGGTATTGTCTCGGGCAGAGGGTATGGCTGTCCACCCGAGGTCTTCCCCACCGGGTGGAGTCCCTCAAACTTTCCCCCCGTTTTATCGGCCCTTTACCCATCTCCAAGATCATTAGCCCCTCTGCTGTTCGTCTTTTGTTGCCCCGTACCCTCTATATATACAGTTGAAGTCGGAAGTTTACATACACTTCGGTTGGAGTCATTAAAACAAATTTTTCAACCACTCCACAAATTTCTTGTTAACAAACTATAGTTTTGGCAAGTCGGTTAGGACATCTACTTTCTGCATGACACAAGTAATTTTCCAACAATTGTTTACAGACAGATTATTTCACTTATAATTCACTGTGTCACAATTCCAGTGAGTCAGAAGTTTACATACACAAAAGTTGACTGTGCCGTTAAACAGCTTGGAAAATTCCAGAAAATTATGTAATGGCTTTAGACGCTTCTGATAGGCTAATTGACATCATTTGAATCAATTGGAGGAGTACCTGTGGGTGTATTTCAAGGCCTACCTTCAAACTCAGTTGCTCTTTGCTTGACATCATGGGAAAATCAAAAGAAGTCAGCCAAGACCTCAGAAAAAAATTGTAGACCTCCACAAGTCTGGTTCATCCTTGCGAGCAATTTCCAAATGCCTGAAGGTACCACGTTCATCTGTATAAACAATAGTAGGCAAGTATAAACACCATGGGACCATGCAGCCGTCATCCTGCTGAGGAAGGAGATGCGTTCTGTCTCTTAGAGATGAATGTACTTTGATGCGAAAAGTGCAAATCAATCCCAGAACAACAGCAAAGGACCTTGTGAAGATGAAGGAAACAGGTAACAAAGTATCTACACTGCTCAAAAAAATAAAGGGAACACTTAAACAACACAATGTAACTCCAAGTCAATCACACTTCTGTGAAATCAAACTGTCCACTTAGGAAGCAACACTGACAATCAATTTCACATGCTGTTGTGCAAATGGAATAGACAACAGGTGGAAATTATAGGCAATTAGCAAGACACCCCCAATAAAGGAGTGGTTCTGCAGGTGGTGACCACAGACCACTTCTCAGTTCCTATGCTTCCTGGCTGATGTTTTGGTCACTTTTGAATGCTGGCGGTGCTTTCACTCTAGTGGTAGCATGAGACGGAGTCTACAACCCACACAAGTGGCTCAGGTAGTGCAGCTCATCCAGGATGGCACATCAATGCGAGCTGTGGCAAGAAGGTTTGCTGTGTCTGTCAGCGTAGTGTCCAAAGCATGGATGCGCTACCAGGAGACAGGCCAGTACATCAGGAGACGTGGAGGAGGGCAACAACCCAGCAGCAGGACCGCTACCTCCGCCTTTGTGCAAGGAGGAGCAGGAGGAGCACTGCCAGAGCCCTGCAAAATGACCTCCAGCAGGCCACAAATGTGCATGTGTCTGCTCAAACGGTCAGACTCCATGAGGGTGGTATGAGGGCCCGACGTCCACAGGTGGGGGTTGTGCTTACAGCCCAACACTGTGCAGGACGTTTGGCATTTGCCAGAGAACACCAAGATTGGCAAATTCGCCACTGGTGCCCTGTGCTCTTCACAGATGAAAGCAGGTTCACACTGAGCACACGTGACAGAGTCTGGAGACGCCGTGGAGAACGTTCTGCTGCCTGCAACATCCTCCAGCATGACCGGTTTGGCGGTGGGTCAGTCATGGTGTGGGGTGGCATGTCTTTGGGGGGCCGCACAGCCCTCCATGTGCTCGCCAGAGGTAGCCTGACTGCCATTAGGTACCGAGATGAGATCCTCAGACCCCTTGTGAGACCATATGCTGGTGCGGTTGGCCCTGGGTTCCTCCTAATGCAAGACAATGCTAGACCTCATGTGGCTGGAGTGTGTCAGCAGTTCCTGCAAGAGGAAGGCATTGATGCTATGGACTGGCCCGCCCGTTCCCCAGACCTGAATCCAATTGAGCACATCTGGGACATCATGTCTCGCTCCATCCACCAACGCCATGTTGCACCACAGACTGTCCAGGAGTTGGCGGATGCTTTAGTCCAGGTCTGGGAGGAGACACCTCAAGAGACCATCCGCCACCTCATCAGGAGCATGCCCAGGCATTGTAGGGAGGCCATACAGGAACGTGGAGGCCACACACACTAGTGAGCCTCATTTTGACTTGTTTTAAGGACATTACATCAAAGTTGGATCAGCCTGTAGTGTGGTTTTCCACTTTAATTTTGAGTGTGACTCCAAATCCAGACCTCCATGGGTTGATACATTTGATTTCCATTGATCATTTTTGTGTGATTTTGTTGTCAGCACATTCAACTATGTAAAGAAAAAAGTATTTAATAAGAATAGTTCATTCCTTCAGATCTAGGATGTGTTATTTTAGTGTTCCCTTTATTTTTTTGAGCAGTGTATATCCACTTTAAAACGAGTCCAATATCGACGTAACCTGAAAGGCCACTCAGCAGGGAAGAAGCCACTGCTCCAAAACCGCCATTAAAAAACAGACTACGGTTTTCCACTGCACATGAGAACAAAGATCGTACTTTTTGGAGAAATGTCCTCTGGTCTGATGAAACAAAAATAGAACTGTTTGGCCATGATGGCCATCATTATGTTTGGAGGGAAAGGGGGAGGCTTGCAAGCCGAGGAACACCATCACAATCTTGAAGCACGGGGGTGGCAGCATCATGTTGTGGGGGTGCTTTGCTGCAGGAGGGACTGGTGCACTTCACAAAATAGATGGCTTTCATGTGGAAGGAAAATCATGTGGATATATTGAAGCAACATCTCAAGACATGCGTTAGGAAGTTTTATCTTGGTCACAAAGGGGTCTTCCAAATGGACAATGACCCCAAGCATACTTCCAAAGTTGTGGCAAAATGGCTTAAGGACAACAAAGTCAATGTTTTGGAGTTTTTAATTGAATTTTTACTATAATTAAATGTCAGGAATTGTGAAAAACTGAGTTTAAATGTATTTGGCTAAGGTGTATGTAAACTTCCGACTTCAACTGTATCCCACTATTCATGTGTCTAGGATTAAACCTATGTCTCATAGTCCTTTGTCTCCACCCCACTCCAGGGGTCGCCCATCTTCCCCATTATCCCCAGTGTATTTATACCTTTGTTCTCTGTTTGTCTGTTGTCAGGTTTGTTTTGTCAAGCCTACCAGTGTTTTCCCATGCTCCTGTCTTTCTCTGTTCTTATTTTCTAGTTTTCCTGGTTTTGACCATTCTGCCTGCCAGCCGTTCTCTACATTGTCACACCACCCTGGATTATTGACCTCTGTCTGCCCTTGACCTGTCATTTGCCTGCTCCCCTCTTTTTGTAATAAACTTTTGTTACTTGGATAATGTCTGCATCTGGGTCTTCTCTTGAGTCTTGACACCCCCATATTTTGCATGAGTGGTTTGTCCCATACTGTTTGAAGGTCTGATTGGTTCACTGTGAGGATCTGTGCAGTGGAGTGTCCCATTCACTGGACCCCTCTAATGAGCCTGCAATTAATGGGACCTGCTAAGAAAGGAAGGGGTGTGAGGGGGGCTATGGAACCTGCCAGACCCTATTAATATCACTGGTCACTAATTGATGTCACTGGTCCGAAGGCTTGGAACACTTCTCTAGTTGAATACAACCCATCATTAATAAACACTTCTCTAGTTGAATACAACCCATCATTAATAAACACTTCTCTAGTTGAATACAACCCATCATTAATAAACACTTCTCTAGTTGAATACAACCCATCATTAATAAACACTTCTCTAGTTGAATACAACCCATCATTAATAAACACTTCTAGTTTGGTCAGGGTGTGATTTGGGTGGGCATTCTATGTTCTTTTTTCTATGTTTTTGCATATCTTTGTTTTGGCTGGGTATGGTTCTCAATCAGGGACAGCTGTCTATCATTGTCTCTGATTGGGAACCATACTTAGGTAGCTTTTTCCCACATGATTTTTGTGGGTAGTTAATTTCTGTTTAGTGTTTTGCACCTTACAGGACTGTTTCGGTTATTCTCTTTGTTATTTTTGTTGTAGTGTTCAGTTTCAATAAAAAGCATGAACACTTATCACGCTGCGCTTTGGTCCGATTCCTCTTCTTCAGACGACGAAAACCGTTACAAGTTCAATGAATTTACTGAACTGTGCAGTTGTTTCAATTGATTATTATAACTTGTTGTAATAACCTGATGTAATGTATTTATAGCTGTCTTGTAGTTTTTATCTTTTGTTCTTGTATTGATGGAAAACATTTTGTCCTCAGGGCACCATTTGTAAATGAGACACTAGTCTCAATTGGGTTCCCCTTGAATAAATAAAATATTATAAATCCCTGCCTGAGCCGTGTGGGTATGGGGGGAATATTCCTTTTCTGTCATCTGAATTAGTCGTCTTAAGGGATTTTTAAGACCATTTAGATCTCAGACCATTTAAAAAACATTTGTCTGGACTTTAACCCGACTCAACTGATTGCAAAACCCACACGGATGAATGTAAAAAAAACTATCAAACTCCTCACGATTGACCTAATTCTGACAAATAGTCCCCTCAAGTACTTGTCCAGTGGTGTCTTTGCTAATGATCTCAGTGATCACTGTCCTATTGCATGTATTAAAGATACCAAACAGATGAACACTGAGCCTTGTATAATAATGAAGAGACACATGACTTTCCTCAATTAACTACATGCCTGACCCTGAATTGGCTATAGAATTGTTCTCATCTATTTCTATCTCTCTGGCAGACAAACATGCTCCCTTTAAATGCATTAGAGTAAAATATATTCCTTGGTTCTCGATAGAACTTTCAGATCTTGTTATGATGAGAAATCGGGCCTGGGCAAAGGCCAAAAAAAAAGACTTTGTAGCTGATTGGCAGATTTTCAGGCTATTGAGAATAAGATGCACTTCCTCAATCAAGAAAGCTAAATCTAGCTACTTTCTAATTTATATCTCAGACTCTGCTGGTGATCCATCAATATTTTTGGGGAAAACAGTTAATGCATCCTGTCCTTCCCTGGCTAAGCAAGTTGTGTAGGGGTTAAAGCATAAACAAATCCCATGACTGAAATGTAAGTCCGTCTCAGATCGATTGTCTGGGGCCAAGTTAACCTCCCCTTTCACGTAAGAAAGTCATGACCATCATGCTTTTTGGGGAAGAGCATTGTGTTGTACGTGTATTAAACTGCAAGTTTGACCAATTCCAGTCCCCTTGCTCAGGAAGGACTGAGAAGCTCAGTTCTGGTGACTTTATAAAAGGACATTCTACACAAAACTTTATGAAAATAAAATGATACTTACACCATCTAAATATATCATTTCCACCTCCAGAAATGGGCCCAAAAATATATTGTAAAAATTAATGTTAAAATATTTGGAACATATTGGAACATGCATATATCCTATGCATGGTCTATATTATCAGATGTGCTATAAAGCAATAAGCATTACCACCTATAGCCCAACTGATGAAGCATAGTGGCTATAAAATATACAGAAGCTGAAGAATGATTTGTCCATCTGCATTTACCCCACACAACACAACATCCTGATTTATTATTTTATTGTAAATATGAAATATATAAATATTTTTGTTTGTTTCTATTACAAAGTATGTTATTGCCATTTTTAAGATGACATTGCCCCTTTAGAAGGGCTCTGTTGCGCAGCTGCACCTAAACTATGCCTGAAACTCCAGTTGAAAAACTGCATTGGTAAAACTATGCCATGCAATTAACTATGCCAAGCAATTAGCTATGCCAAGCAATTTGTTTTTAACAAAGGCCAAAACTGCTTTCAGAAGTGTTTTCACACAATTGCATTAACAATTGTTGTGCATTGACTGCTTGTCAGAATACATCTTTCCCTCCTTCTCTCCAAACCACACCCCCATCCCCCCAGATATTTTCTTATCAAAGATCTACACTGATCTAAAAAATGACCTCTCCAGAATCCATATGACGGAAATTGGTCGCTGTGACGGAGAACTTTAACCCCTGAGTTGTGTCAGACTCGGTGCACAATCGAGAGCAACCTGTCGACTGTATCACCGCCTGGTACGACAACTGCACCGCCCACCACCGCAGGGCTCTCCAGAGGGTGGTGCAGTCTGCACAACGCATCACCAGGGGCAAACTACCTGCCCTCCAGGATACCTACAACACCCGGTGTCATAGGAAGGCAAAAAAGATCATCAAGGACAATAACCACCCAAGCCACTGCCTGTTCACCTCGCTTCCATCCAAAAGGTGAGGTCAGTACAGGTACATCAATGCTGAGAGATTGAAAAACAGCTTCTATCTCAAGGCCATCAGATTGTTAAACTGCCATCACTAGCACAGAGAGGCGGCTGCCTACCTACAGACTTGATATCATTGGCCACTTTAATAAATGGAACACTAGTCACTTTGATAATGCCACTTTTTAAGAATGTTTACATATCTTACATTACCTTTCTCATAGTGTAGTATACAGTACATATCTATTGCATCTTAGCCGCTCTGTCACTGCCCATCCATATATTTATCCCATTCCTTTACTAGATTGTGTGTATTAGGTTTTGTTGTGTAATTGTAAGATTTTACCTGTTAGATGCTGCTGCACTGTTGGATCTAGAAGCATAAGCTTTTTGCTACACTCGCAATAACTAACCATGTGCATGTGGCCAATGAAATTTGATTTGACTTGAGACTCTGGCATCATTATGGAGAAAAATGTGATGTGATGATTTTAGTCAGCAATGTATCTCAGCAGGCTTTTATTTTAAAGAAATGTTGGTTTAATTGACCTTGGTCAGCCAGTCAACTGCCGACCCTATCCCAACCTCTAGTTGGCTCAATTTCTAGTGAGTCTTTGTTTTCATTTCAACAACGTTCTACTTGTGATGTGCTTTACGCCTTGCACAAGATTTCTTGTAAAAACCAAAAAAATCCACTGAGGCTGATTTTCTAAATCCTTTCTTACTGCAGCTTTCTGCTCCTCTGATTGCAGAATCTTTAACACATATGTGTTAAAATTATTTCTGGTACCATCACCCAGGGTCTGGAAGGCAGCCGCTCCACAAAGGTTAGTGTTTTTCATCATGAATCTTATTCTGGAGGCAGCACTGCAGTGGTCACTAACTGGGATAGCCACAAAGTCATAGGGTGGGTTGCACCAACATGGATTAACTCAAACGGGGTTAAATCAAGGTTTATCTGTTAATCTTGTTGCACCAAATGTTAAACCTAGTTTTAAATGAATTGTAATTAAATCCTTCCTCTAAATTAGGTTCACATTAAACCTAGATTCATTTTAAACCTGTTGCTCAATTTAAGATGAACTTAGATTGGAGATTCATTCTAAACTTGAGGTCGTTTAACTGATACAATGGCAGCATATCTACTGTGGAGAGTCCAAAACGACAGAGTTCCTCAGATAATATTTTGAGACACATTGAAACGTGTTGAGTTTTATGATAATGATGAGTTTTCAAGCAGATATTGCTTCTCCAAAGGACTCTGTAATGCAACTGGAAAGAAAGGTTGGACCGACCAGTAAGCATGGGAGTGATAGGAACTTGGCTGTACCCCCACTACTTCAGCTCCTGGTGACCCTACGGTTCTACTCCATTGGATGATTCCAGATGGTAGATGGGGACTTTTTTGGACTCCACAGGTCAACTGTCTACAGGATTGTAGTCAGAGTGACCAGTGCTATTGCCGGTCTGAAGAATCAGTACATAAGGTTCAATCCTACAGAGGAAACAGCAGCTAGATTTGACAGGAGAGCTAAATTCCCAGGTGTACTAGGGGCAATAGAACGTACACACATTCCTATACCCAACCCTGGTGGCGAGAATGGAGAACTATTCCGTAATCGGAAAGGTTACTTCTCCGTCAACGTGCAGGCTGTCTGTGATGTCAAAGGTCAGCTCACCAACATTGTAGCTAGATGGCCAGGATCTACCCTTGACAGCAGAATCTTTGACGATCGTCAACTGTGTGCAACGCTGGAAAGGGGAGCAAATGAAGGCCACCTACTCAAATCAAATGTTATTGGTCACATACACATGGTTAGCAGATGTTATTGTGAGTGTAGCGAAATGCTTGTGCTTCTAGTTCCGACAGTGCAGCAATATCTAACATGTAATCTAACAATTCCACAACAACTACCTAATACACTCACATCTAAGAAAAGGAACATAGACATATATTTTATTTTATTTATTTATTTCACCTTTATTTAACCAGGTAGGCAAGTTGAGAACAAGTTCTCATATACAATTGCAGCCTGGCCAAGATAAAGCAAAGCAGTTCGACACATACAACGACACAGAGTTACACATGGAGTAAAACAAACATACAGTCAATAATACAGTATAAATAAGTCTATATATACGATGTGAGCAAATGAGGTGAGATAAGGGAGGTAAAGGCAAAAAAAGGCCATGGTGGCAATGTAAATACAATATAGCAAGTAAAACACTGGAATGGTAGATTTGCAATGGAAGAATGTGCAAAGTAGAAATAAAAATAATGGGGTGCAAAGGAGCAAAATAAATTAAATACAGTAGGGAAAGAGGTAGTTGTTTGGGCTAAATTATAGGTGGGCTATGTACAGGTGCAGTAATCTGTGAGCTGCTCTGACAGTTGGTGCTTAAAGCTAGTGAGGGAGATAAGTGTTTCCAGTTTCAGAGATTTATGTAGTTCGTTCCAGTCATTGGCAGCAGAGAACTGGAAGGAGAGGCGGCCAAAGAAATAATTGGTTTTGGGGGTGACTAGAGAGATATACCTGCTGGAGCGTGTGCTACAGGTGGGAGATGCTATGGTGACCAGCGAGCTGAGATAAGGGGGGACTTTACCTAGCAGGGTCTTGTAGATGACATGGAGCCAGTGGGTTTGGCGACGAGTATGAAGCGAGGGCCAGCCAACGAGAGCGTACAGGTCGCAATGGTGGGTAGTATATGGGGCTTTGGTGACAAAACGGATTGCACTGTGATAGACTGCATCCAATTTGTTGAGTAGGGTATTGGAGGCTATTTTGTAAATGACATCGCCAAAGTTGAGGATTGGTAGGATGGTCAGTTTTACAAGGGTATGTTTGGCAGCATGAGTGAAGGATGCTTTGTTGCGAAATAGGAAGCCAATTCTAGATTTAACTTTGGATTGGAGATGTTTGATATGGGTCTGGAAGGAGAGTTTACAGTCTAACCAGACACCTAAGTATTTGTAGTTGTCCACGTATTCTAAGTCAGAGCCGTTCAGAGTAGTGATGTTGGACAGGCGGGCAGGTGCAGGTAGCGATCGGTTGAAGAGCATGCATTTAGTTTTACTTGTATTTAAGAGCAATTGGAGGCCACGGAAGGAGAGTTGTATGGCATTGAAGCTTGCCTGGAGGGTTGTTAACACAGTGTCCAAAGAAGGGCCAGAAGTATACAGAATGGTGTCGTCTGCGTAGAGGTGGATCAGAGACTCACCAGCAGCAGCATATGGATGAGCAATGATAGAGGCATAGGCAAGATGCAATAGATGGTATAAAATACAGTGTACACATACAGTATAAGATGAGTGATGCAAAATATGTAAATATTAAAGTGACCTTATTAAAGTGACTGGTGATGAATTTAAAAGTCTGTGTGTAGGCAACAGCTTCTCAGTGTTAGTGATGGCTGTTTACCAGCGTCAACCCTTACAGTTAGAGACAAGAAACAGGTTCAGGGAGTGAACATTTAATGGCGATGGACATAGGACAGGACAGCGTCTGGACGTGAACACATAACATTAATGCAGACAGGCGTGGGAGCCCCGACGATCCTGCAGAAGCGTGACGTGGGGTGGGCACCTGCCGAGCCCACAGAGGCAATACGACCTCTCAAGCAGACTAAGGTGTGGAAGACCGGACCCGACGTCACCAACCAACACTCCCTGATGCTTATTTTTGTGGTATCTGCATTCTTTAAGAGTCAACTCTGATTGAGACAAGAAGCAGGTACAGGGAGTGAACATTTAATGGCGATGGACATGGAACAGGACAGGACAGCATCTGGACGTGAACACATAACATTAATGCAGACACAGGGAACAGATGGGGGAGCAGACAGTTATAGACGGCGCAATCAACAAAGGCAAGGAGTCCAGGTGAGTCCAATGATCGCTGCTATGTGTAATGACAGGTGTGCATAATGAAGGGCAGCCTGGCGCCCTCGAGAATCCAGAGAGGGAGAGGGAGAGCGGGAGCAGGAGTGACAATACCAGTCTGAAGGCCTTGAGATAGAAGCTGTTTTTCAGTCTCTCGGTCCCAGCTTTGAGTGACAATGGATATGCCTGTCGTGGGTACCTTAATGACTCCCCAGACACCTGAAGAGAGAGAATACAACACCTCTCATATCCTGGCAAGAGGTCTCATAAAGTGTTTTTTTGGAGTGGGGAAAAAAGATTCCAGTGCTTTACAGGAGGGGCGCTGTACAGCTATTTACAGGTCTCTCCAATCAGGTTCAAGTCTGGGCTCTGGATGGGCCACTCAAGGGCATTCGGAGACTTGCCCCGAAGCCACTCCTGCGTTGTCTTGGCTGTGTGCTTAAGATCTTTGTCCTGTTGGAAGTTGAACCTTCACCCTGGTCTGAGGTCCTGAGCACTCTGGAGCAGGTTTTTATCAAGGATCTCTCTGTACTTTGCTCCGTTCATCTTTCCCTCGATCCTGGCTAATCTCCCAGTTCCTGCCGCCGAATAACATCCCCACAGCATGATGCTGCTACCTCCATGCTTCACAGTAGAGATGTTGCTAGGTTTCCTCCAGACGTGACACTTGGCATTCAGGCCAAAGAGTTCAATCTTGGTTTCATCAGACCAGAGAATCTTGTTTCTTATGGTATGAGTCCTTTAGGTGCCTTCGGGAAACTACAAGCGGGCTGTCATGTGCCTTTTACTGAGGAGTGGCTTCCATCTGGCCACTCTGCCACAAAGGCCTGATTTGGCGGAGTGTTGCGGAGATGGTTGTCCTTCTGGAACGTTCTCAAATCTCCACAAAGGAACTCTGGAGCTCATGCAGAGTGACCATCGGGTTCTAGGTTGCCTCCCTTATCAAGGCCCTTCTCCCCCGATTGCTCAGTTTGCTGGGGAGCCAGCTATAGGAAGAGTATTGGTGGTTCCAAACTTCTTCCATTTAAGAATGGTGGAGGCCACTGTGCAGACATTTTTTGGCACCCTTCACCAGACCTGTGCCTCGTCACAATCCTGTCTCGGAGCTCTGAATTTCCCGCCTCCCCTTTGCTTTGGTAGATAACTCAGCCTGCACTCTTTTAAAGTTTTACCTTCGCATGGGCCCCAAACATCAATCTGTAAGTCTCTGCTCTCTCTTTGCTTTTAAAATGCGTTATGTTTTAGTTGTGTTAGTTGTGTTATAGCTGGTCTCCAGTAGTTGGGTTTACCTTGCCAACCATAACAATGGTGGCTGGCTAAGCTAATAGATAGTTGGCTAAATAGCTAATGTTATTTGACTGGCTATCTTGCCGGCTAAGATAACTGCAAATAGCTAACGTTCTTTGATAACTGGTTAGATGGCATTGTGTATTTCCAAAACAGTGGTTTACTTTAATGTAGCTGTAAACTAGATGTTAATAGCAGCTGGCTAACTCGTGCAGTGCTAACGTAGCATTATCAGGCTAATAGGATAACGTTAGCAGGCTAGTTGGCTAGCAACCTTGCAAGTTGATTTGTAACAATACATTTATAATGTATTTGCCTGTAAGTTGGCTGACAATGTCATTGAAACCTGTAGTAATGAGTGCAAATTATTTTATTTTATTTGAAGTTATACATTTGAAGTTATTTCTATTGGGGTTTACATTATAGGCAATAGGCTAGCTTGCCGGGTCCTCCATGTTACATCACACCCTGGAAAAACATGATCGGTTTTATGTATTAACTTGAAAAATAGAAAAGTGTAACTTTGCAGTCTGACTTTTGATGTGTATACTAATGCAAATCCATATGTTACATATTTGTTACATTAATGTTACCTACCCTTTAAGTTAAAAAAAATAATAATTCTGATCTGATCACAGTTTACTAAGTGGACAGCGAGGTGTGCATTTGTAAATCAGTTGTAATATACTGTAGCCAGAAATTCTGCCCATGAATTCCATTTGCACATCACCCAATTCCTCATACTTTCTGGACAGCAACCAGACAAGAGCCTGCAGAGAGGCAACAGTGCCTGTAGAGGCAACACTGGCGATTCCTAGACTGTGCCTATTTATACAACTCCTCCATCTCCTGGATTGAATAATGTACTGCATATTTAGTATGCAGTACATTATACTATCCAGCTGATGATGATGAGTGTTGCATGCTTTAGTTTTCGATTTCAAGGTGGGTTCAATTTGGGTGTGATTGGAGTCTTCCTCATTGGTCAGAATGTGTTGCACCTGTCGCCTCGTTTAGTCAGTTAGTTAAGAGCTGCAGAGCCAATGCTCCAGTTGGCATGAGAGATGTTGGAAGTGCTAGAATGCTGTTTACTGTAGCCCGCCCTTTTTAAATTGTGAAACAAAGCCTTTTATCTTGTCTCACCTGTTTGCACTCCTTTACCTAAGCGGCAGGTAGCCTAGCGGTTAAGAGCATTAGTTGTGTAATAAATTCTATACATTATTTTATACTGGATTAAGCATACATTTTAGATAACTGTAATATTGTCAGTTATGTTCCACTGGTGAGAAGGCCAGCCCCTAAATGGCAGGTAACCCAAAGAAAGAAGACAGGTTGGCGGCCGGTATGTTGCAATAAACTTTAGTGAACTAAGATCATAATATATTTACAATATTTACAATATTTGCTGGCGACACTGTCTGATTTATTTAGAATTCAAGGCACACAGCATTCTGCAGCAATATTCCGTCCCATCTGATTTGCGCATTGTAGGACTATAATTTGCTTTCAACACACCTCCAGGCTGTATAAGGCTGTATAAGGTCTATTTGACCCAGAAAGAGAGTGATGGAGTGCTGCATCAGATGGAGTGCTGCACCTGGCCTCCACAATCACCCGACCTTAACCCAATTGAGATGGTTTGGGATGAGATGGACTGCAGAGTGAAGAAAAAGCAACCAACAACGGCTCAGCATATGTGGGAACTCCTTTAAGACTGTTGGAGAAGCATTCCAGGTGAACCTGGTTAAGAAAATGCCAAGAGTGTGCAAAACTGTCATCAAGGCATTTTTTTATTTTATTAGGCAAGTCAGTTAAGAACAAATTCTTATTTACAATGACAGCCTACTGGGGAACAGTGGGTTAACTGCCATGTTCAGGGGCAGAACGACAGATGTTTACCTTGTCAGCTCAGGGATTTGATCCAGAAACCTTTCGGTTACAGGCCCAACACTAACCACTAGGCTACCTGCCACCTCCCAGGCAAAGGGTGGCTACTTTGAAGAATCTCAAATATGAAATATATTTAGATTTGTTAAAAACCTTTTTGGTTTCTACATGATTCCATATGTGTTATTTCATAGTTGATGTCTTCACTGTTATTCTACAATGTAGAAAATAGTAAAAAATAAACAAAAACCCTTTAATGAGTAGGTGTTTCCAAACTTTTGACTGGTACTGTATATATATATTATAGTGTATATTCTCCAAATTAAGATGGAATGATGTCTGCAGAAAGAATGTGGTGTCAGCAGTGACATGACACATTGACTTTGAAAAAATATATTTTGGTTATTGAACTACAGTAAGTGAAGTGGATTTACACCCGGTAACAAAACTGCAGTAATGGAATTTCATCATGGGTCCCTGATCTCTACTGCAGAGAAATGCCTAATTATGGATATGAATGTCATTCTCTTCATGGTGATGTATCCTAATAGGTACACAAAGGTATAAATATGCAATATCCTTCTTTTGCATATTTGAATATTATTCTACCACGGGGATGGGTAACTTTGACGGGGGTGGGAGCCACAAAAAATCTGAACTCATGAGGGGCCGCAGTTGCTCGCAGTTCTGCGTACCCACATCCATACACCACCACACACCCCTACCTTGGGAGGAAAACATTAGCTGTCCTGCTCTTTCCATTTTATTAGTTAATTTTGTACAATTCTACACATTTTGTTTTACAGCGAATTTCCTGCAATTCTACGCATTTTTCTAAAGGGTGCAGTGAAATGTTTGCAGTGACATTGGCTATCAAACTCAATGGGGGTCCCCGGCCTCTAATTCAACCATGATTGCTACCAATCTAAAAAAAATATTGCTGACATGGGTGACTATCAGTGACTGACACTGATGCACAACCAAATTTTGAACTTGCACCTTAAGCATTGTACTATTCTAACTCACAAGTTGAGACCCCGACTGAGGGCCTTCAAAATGGGGGTCGCATGCTGCCAGTTGCCCAGCCCTGTTCTACACAATGGCTATTTGAATGAGCTCTGCCCCCAAACAAGACCAAATTTGGTTGGACCGGACCAAATCGGAACCAATCACAGATGTTTTACAAGTTTGGACATCAAATTACAGCATAGTAGAGTACAACACAGCACAGTACAGTAGAGTTCAGTACAGTAGAATTAGAGTACAGTAGAGTTCAGTACAGTAGAGTTCAGTAGAGTTGAGTTCAGTAGAGTTCTGTACAGTAGTGTTCAGTATAGTAGAGTTAAGTTCAGTACAGTAGAGTACAGAACAGTAGAGTACAGTAGTGTTCAGTACAGTAGTGTTCAGTATAGTAGAGTTAAGTTCAGTACAGTAGAGTACAATACAGTAGAGTACAGTAGTGTTCAGTACAGTAAAGTATGAGAAACCTGCGTATTTTCCTCAGAAGTACGTAATGTCACGAGTCAAAAGCTATACGATATTACAGAGAACAAGTTAATTATCTCACATCCTGGAAAAGATTTGTAACGTTGTACTTCTTGTTCACAAAATTCATGCTAATGTTGGGTTTTTGCGCTAGCACTCAATTGACTCCCATTCACTCCTTGAAGGAGAGCTCTCTTTGTCCCAGAATCGCTCAAAATGGACCACGCTGCCCTTTGACGAAGCATGGGCAAAGCACACAATGAGCGTTAATACAATTCCAATGGAGTTTCCCATCTCCTCAAAAGTATCTCTGGTCTGAATCTGAGTACCTCCCTGACCCTTCACCGAATGGGAACACATTCGGACCAGTCTGATTGGCCTAGGAACCGATGAGTTGGGCCAGAGCCAGAACACACATGGAACACACATTTCAAACAACAGTTTGAAAATTCATCATTGACTTTGATACTCTGATTTGTTAGAGACAATCCAATCGTTGATGTCTTTGTTTTGCACAAAGACATTGTCCAGGGGGGAAAGTAGATGTAATTTCGTACTGGAACTGAACACCCAAGTGCGCGCGCACACTTTTTTTTATACTACAAAAATGACAGGGTAGCCAACTCTGCTGACACTGACGACAGATCAATAAAAACTATGCTGTCTGATCCATATAATCAGCCTGCGAAAAGAGGAAACACAAATACAATATGACTACCATCTAACCTGGAGGAGAAACGATTGTCCAAAAACACAGAAAAGGGGCACTGACCCAGTGAATATGCACCGGGGATATGGCTGATGTTCTCCCGCTGGTGCTAATAAGATATGCCACTGTTCCCTCAAGGTAAGAATTTTGAAAACTAAAAGAAAGATTGGAGTATTTTCATTGTTATCTCTTTACAGGGACAGCCATTTGCTTTACAAACAGTTTTTCTGTGATTGCTTTTTGAAATATTGCGATATGCCTCGCTGGGTCTCAGCTTTTCACTGACAGTCGCAACGCAACAATCTTCTATTGGTTATTTGCAGCCCATGCTGCCCAAATTGCAGGCCCTACAAATTGCAGGCTATGCAATTGAAAACAATCCACAGCTTATTTTTTTAAAGAAGATAATGATCCTCTGTGGCTAAATCATGCTTTCTGGTATAGTAGCCTATTTTGAAAGATTTTATGTATTTCTGTATAGACAGAAGTAAGTTAATTAGGCTATATAATTTTGGCAATTTACTTTAGGGAAAGCTTCCCCTAACTTTATGGACCTGCCACCTATGCCTTTTAATGTGGCATAAACACAACCAGTCATCTAGACAGATTTCCTCTGTCCAGTGTCTGTGTTCTTATGCCCATCTTAATCTTTTATTTTTATTGGCCAGTCTGAGATATGGCTTTTAATTTGCAACTCTGCCTAGAAGGCCAGTATCCCGGAGTCGCCTCTTCACTTTTGATGTTGAGACTGGTGTTTTGCGGGTACTATTTAATGAAGCTGCCAGTTGAGGACTTGTGAGGTGTCTGTTTATCAAACTAGACACTCTAATGTACTTGTCCTCTTGCTCAGTTGTGCACTGGGGTCTCCCACTCTTTCTATTCTGGTTAGGGCCAGTTTGCGCTCTTCTGTGAAGGGAGTAGTGCACAGCGTTGTACGAGATCTTCAGTTTCTTGGCAATTTCTCGCATGGAATAGCCTATATTTCTCAGAACAAGAATAGACTGACGAGTTTCAGAAGAAAGTTATTTGTTTCCGGCCATTTTGAGCCTGTAATCGAACCCACAAATGCTGATTCTCCAGATACTCAACTAGTCTAAAGAAAGCCAGTTTCATTGCTTCTTTAATCAGAACAAAAGTTTTCAGCTGTGCTAGCATAATTGCAAAAGGATTTTCTAATGATTATTTAGCATTTTAAAATAATAAACTTGGATTAGCTAACACAACGTGTCATTGGAACACCGCAGTGATGGTTGCTGATAATGGGCATCTGTACGCCTATGTAGATATTCCATTAAAAATCATTTACAACATTTAACAATGTCTACATTGTATTTCTGATCAATTTGATGTTATTTTCATGGACAAAAAAATGCTTTTCTTTCAAAAACAAGGACATTTTTAAGTGACCACAAACATTTGAACGGTGGTGTACATATTTGGATGAGCAATGTTAGAGCAGCACAGACTAAGATACAGTAGAATAGGAAAGAATACAGTATACATTTGAGATGAGTAATGCAAAACATGTAAACATAATTAAAGTGACTAGTGTTCCAATTATTAAAGTGGCCTGTAAACTCAAGTCTATGTATATAGGGCGGCAGCCTCTGTGTTAGTGATGGCCATTTAATAACAGTCTGATGGCCTTGAGATGGAAGCTGTTTTTCAGTCTATCAGTCCCAGCTTTGATGCACCTGTACTGATCTCGCCTTCTGGATGATAGCGGGGTGTACAGGCAGGGGCTCGGGTGGTTGTTGCCCTTGATGATCTTTTTGGCATTTGGTTCTGTAGGTGTCCTGGAAGACAGTTCGTTTGCCCCCGGTGATGCATTGGTCAGATCGCACTTCCCTCTGGAGAGCCCTGCGGTTGAGGGCGGTGCAGCTGCCATATCAGGTGTTGATACAGCCCAACAGGATGCTTTCAATTGTGCATCTGTAAAAGTTTGTGAGGGTTTTAGGTGCCAAGCCAAATGTCTTCAGCCTCCTGAGTTTGAAGAGGCGCTGTCTGTATGGATGGACCATTTCAGTTTATCGGTGATGTGTACACCGAGGAACTTGAAGCTTTCCACCTTCTCCACTGCAGTCCCGTCAATGTAGATGGGGCGGTGCTCCCTCTACTGTTTCTTGAAGTCCACGATCAGCTCCTTTGTTTTGTTGACGTTGGGTGAGAGGTTATTTTCCTGGGACCACATTCCCAGGGCCCTCACCTCCTCCCTGTAGGCTGTCTCGTCATTGTTGGTAATCAGGCCTACTACTGTTGTGTCATCTGAAAACTTGAAGATTGAGTTGGAGGCGTGTGTGGCCACGCAGTCATGGGTGAACAGGGAGTACAGGAGGGGGCTGAGCACGCAACCTTGTGGGGCCCCAGTATTGAGGATCAGCGAAGTGGAGGTGTTGTTTCCTAACTTCACCACCTGGGGGTGGCCCATCAGGAAGTCCAGGACCCAGTTGCACAGGGCGGGGTTCAGACCCAGGGCCTCGAGCTTAATGATTTACTCAAATATTTATGTTATTCAGTGATATTTATTCCCATAGTAATTCATTATGGATCCATCCAGGTGTGGTTAGAAAACAGTGCATTTGGTAAGAGTCAATTGTAATTTGTAAAATACTGTTAGACTGTATTATGATTATGGTCACGGACAATGCTATTCGCAAACACTATCATCAGATGCCTGTGTTAAGCCGAATGCGAAAGCCCAGGAAAATGATCAGGTACAGTAGGCTACAATACTGTACTGTAGGCCTAATAATGCTAAAAAAAGAATGCTTAAATACATCTACTGCTGGTCTTTACTGTCTGCTGCACATTTTTACATTGTATTCCATTTCCACACAGACTATTCAAGCGATCGACTCACTGATGCATGAAGATGATGAGCTATCAGCAAAGGCCATCTGGAGTCCCAAGCATCCCCTCAAACGTCATGCGGGGGTGCCAACTTCTTGCCAGGGACCAGGCACATATTTGAGTTTTGATGGTAAGTTTAGCTATTTACAAAGCAAAAAGGTACATTAAATATTGTAGCCTACACCTCATGGACTGCTATGTGTTTCACAATAATTCACCACTTCGTTTCTTTCAAGGTAGGATTACAGCAATATTTTGTTATATGTAGCCCTATTTACATTTATATATATGTATATTTCTAGTATTGTAACTAATGTTGGATGTTAGGCTAAATGTCTTTTTATCTTCTCCAAATGCAGACAATGACCCAAAACACACTGCCACCCGGGTTTGCATTGCAAATGAGGGCATAAACTGGGTCAAGACTCCGCAGAGTAAGTTGACCTTTATGTAGTAAAATAAAGGTTAAATAAAAATAAATAACCTACAACACTTTATTCAACACTAGTGAGACTTATGTCGCCTACAGTAGACCTACAGTATATTGGCCTACAGTACATTTAAAAATAATAATAATTCATCTCTACATGTAGGTCTCCTGATTTAAACCTGATCGAACTTGTTTGGCATCAACTGAAAACATTAATCCGTAACTCTGCCAAGCCTACAAGCAAAGATGAACTGGTAAAGGCTATGTAGTGGAAATTTCCTGTATTTACCAAATCATGAGAGCAAACCACACACAAGTCAGAGTTATCATAAAGTCCATCTTTAATTATATGAGCTCCATCACAACCCTGTGACTCTCAGATTAATTCAGTGTCTATAAATGAATTCTCTGAGAGTCCTTACAAATTGCAACTGAGATCCTTTATAGCAAAGACACACATAGCCAGACAGCATTGGCTATAAATTATCGTTCAGCTTTGTCTCCTAAACTATGTTCTTATCTCGTTCTCAGGACCATAAAACAAAACCTCATCAACAGGCATATATCAAATACACCCCTCCTGGACAAGATCACAGAGACACAGTGACTGGCACACAGACATTGTGGAGCCAAGAGATAATTGGTTCCCCCTCAATCATCCCTTAACATGGTTTAAAAGATATGTTTACATATGAAGACAAGCTTGACCTCTCCCCTCTCTGCGGCCCAAGTAACTGACCCCATGACAGAGAAAGGATAACTGCAAATGGCCACCACCATAGTACAACAATATACATTCTAAATGAGAAGTAACTCACAAGCATATAATGAAAATAAAACATCTTATCTATGTTACCCAACTATTCTGATTATTCCCCAACAGCTATCAAGACGTTTTGGCTTGAGAAATTGACAATACAACAACGCAACAAATACATTGATCATCTCAGCAAGGTTTTACCCGTGGTCGTGGAGCTGGGGGGGAGTGCAATTAAATTGTAGTTGAAATAAACATCTGTATTTTGAAAGTATCTTTTTCTCGTTATTTCATTAATGAAAGCATAAAGATGTTTAATGGACAGATACTGTACAGTATACTGTATCCGACATTTTGGGGTTGCATGAGGTTTTGAGTTAGAAATGTAAAACTTAGTACTTAAGTACTTAAGCATCGAGTACTTAAGCATCGAATACATTGCAAGTTCGGGGGAATTTTTTACACCTACAGTAGCCAGGCCATGAAGAGTCTATTAAAACATTTTTTGCATGATGGGCTACACCTGCTACAGTACTACAGTAAACTTGTGAAAAACAAGTGTTTGAGGGGCCTCCCGGGTGGTGCAGTGGTCTAGGGCACTGCATTGCAGTGGTAGCTGTGCCACCAGAGACTCTGGGTTCGCAGCCCTCCGCGACCGGGAGGCCCGTAGGACGACGCACAATTGGCCTAGCGTCGTCCGGACAAGCCCTCCCTTGTCTCATCGCGACTCCTGTGGCAGGACGGGCGCAATTTGTGTCATTAATGCAGGGCTGACAGTCAAGTTCCTTCCTTTTAATTGTAATTTTTTTTACTGAAATTGCAACCAACTTTCTATGGCTTGTTTAAAAAAATTTGGAGATGATTTCATCTCAAATAACCAAAAGTGAGCGATTGTAATCTGAATAAAGGGAAGCAGAGGTCAGGAAGGTCCAAGTGAACAAGAAGACAGTTGTTGTTGTCTTTTTTTATGTGGAGAAGGTGTATGTTATGATCTGGAAGTGGGGGCTGTTAATCAAGCTTGATATTGTGGGGGTAGGAGGAAGAACGTGCAACTAGATAAAGGACTTCCTGTTTGTGTAAGGGATCTCGTCCTCCTCTTCTGAGGAGGAGAAGCGAGAAGGATCGGAGGACCAAAACGCAGCGTGGTAAGTGTCCATAATGTTAATTTTAAAACATAAACTGAACACTACGAAATACAAAACAATAAACGTGAAATGAACGAAACAGTCCCGTGTGGCAACAAACACTGACACGGAAGACAAACACCCACCAACCCAAAAGTGAAACCCAGGCTACCTAAGTATGATTCTCAATCAGGGACAACAATTGACAGCTGCCTCTGATTGAGGACCATACTGGGCCGAACTCAAAACCAACATAGAAAAACAAACCGACTGCTCTCCCAATTCACGCCCTGACCATACTAAAACAAAGATAAAATAACAGAACTATGGTCAGAACGTGACAGTACCCCCCCCAAAGGTGGGGACTCCGGCCGCAAAACCTAAACCTATAGGGGAGGGTGTCTGTCCGCGGTGGCGGCTCTGGCGCGGGACGTGGACCTCACTCCACCATAGTCCTTCTCCGCCTCTCTATTCGCCTCCGTGGCCTCTTAAGAGCGGCAACCCTCACCGCCGACCTCGGACTGGGGCGAACCGGGGACACCATGCTTAAGGCTGGTGCCATGTACACCGGCCCAAGGAGACGCACTGGAGACCAGATGCGCTGAGCCGGCTTCATGGCACCTGGCTCGATACCCACTCTAGCCCGGCCGATACGAGGAACTGGGATGTACCGCACCGGGCTATGCACACGCACTGGGGACACCGTGCGCCTCACGGCATAACACGGTGCCTGCCCGGTCCCTCTCTCTCTCTGGTAAGCATGGGAAGTTGGCGCAGGTCTCCTACCTGCCTTCGCCACACTCCCCGTGTGCCTCCCCCCAATACATTTTTGGGGCTGCCTCTCGGGCTTCCAGCCACACTGCCGTGCTGCCTCCTCATACCACCGCCTCTCGGGTTTCGATGCCTCTAGCTCAGCCTTGGGGTGGCGATATTCTCCAGCCTGTGCCCATGGTCCCTTGCTGTCCAGAATCTCCTCCCATGTCCAGGAGTCCTGCGATCGCTGCTGCTGCCCGTTACCACGCTGCTTGGTCCTTTTGTGGTGGGTGTTTCTGTAAGGGATCTTGTCCTCCTCTTCTGAGGAGGAGAAGCGAGAAGGATTGGAGGACCAAAACGCAGCGTGGTAAGTGTCCATAATGCTTATTTTAAAACAAACTGAACACTACGAAATACAAAACAATAAACGTGAAATGAACGAAACAGTCCCGTATGGCGACAAACTCAAAAACCAACATAGAAAAACAAACAGACTGCCCACCCAACTCACGCCCTGTCCATACTGAAACAAAGATAAAATAACAGAACTATGATCACAATGTGACAGTTTGGAAGGTCTATCCAGGTGAGGGTGGGGAAGTCTCTATCAGGCAGCTACCTGGTAGATAACGGTACACTGCAGGGGAGCCTCTGTTGTTCTCAACCATGATCAATTATGTTTACTCTCACATACAGACGGATATTGGGATATTGCAGATGATGGGGCCTTATGGAAGAGGGGAAGAAATTTGCCATACATAGTCAGGAAGGTACAGGAAGCAATTGATGAGTTCAAGAAGTGGTCATTAATGTGGGGATTCAGGTTCTCTGTAGAAAACTCAGACAGTGTTCTATACTAGGAGGAAGGTGGGAGATGAGGTACACTTGAGGTTTTATGGGAGAAACCAGGGTTGTGTTCAAGTTCCTTGGAGTATACTTTGACACTAGGCTGACCTGGGCAGAACACATTGAGAGAGTGGTGGGAAAGTGTAAGAAGGTGCTAAATGTGATGCGCTGTCTGACAGGGAAGGAGTGGGGGGCTGGGCGTTCCTCATTGAGGACCATGTATGTTGCATTGATCCAATCTATAATAGACTATGGCAGTATAGCGTATGGTTCGGCAGTCCAGACCTCATTGGAAAGGCTAGATGCCATACAGGGGCAAGGACTCAGAATATGCAGTGGGGCATTTCGGACCTCCACTGTGGCTGCACTACAGGTGGAGGTGGGGGATATGCCATTGCAGATTAGGAGACGGCAGCTGGGAATTTGTGCGGATTCACGGTGGGTAATTATGCATTGTAGCGTATGCATCACCTCAGACCGATGTCCCAACAGCGAGTAGAGCAAGTTTCCAGCCTAGGCAGGGGCCTGGTAACTAACCAATGTTACTCTCTCCAACGCAGCACACCCCAACTATCCACCGAAGTGGTAAATCTACCAGAAAAAAAAACAAAAAAAACAAAAGGCAACCAACACTGGGCCTACCAAACAGCGCAACTCAAAAAAAGATGTCACCAAAGATGTAAACAAAGCACCTACACAGTTCTCAAACACAAACTCACAAACCAAAAAATGACTCATACCAGTTAGCTCAACAACACTAGTATTGGGCCTACCGGCCCTTTTTATTCCATGCAACACACCGCTTTGATGACATCACCGGACAACCAAAAACATTGATCCGCCTCTAAGGCACTACACCGAACATTTATAAGACTATGCAGTGAATACCAATCAAAGTGCATCCCAAATAACATTACCACATAATACTGTACACCAAAATGTCTAGAATCCAACCTTATAATCCAGGATGAGCCCCTACTTGTCACGAACCGGCTCGTAGCACATAACAAAAAAAAAAGGGAGACAACATGGAGATTAAGGAATAACAAAAATATATTAACCAAAGTAAACTTCAAACAAGTAACAATGATGTGTGTGTGTGTGCATAGATGTGATAATGAGGGGTGTTGAAAGGTGCCAAAGCAACCAAGCAAGCCAAAACAAGCCTCAAAAATGCCACAACCAAAATCCAAATCTGCATGGAGAGAGTCCCAACAAATGGGGGAAAAGTGTATTTATCCCCAGGACACACCCGAGCCCAGGTGTCCCATTTCGCTGACAACACTCCCGGCTCTGCCCACCGACAACCTAATAAGGAAAACGAGCGAAGAGAAAGAATACGGCAGACAGAGTGGGACGGTCATCACACCTCAAATAACTTGCATATTTGGTTATATAATAGTTTACCATTTCCCATTTCTCCCAGCTCCTCTCCAGCCTGCAACAGGCTTCTGTTGAGACCTCACCTTTCTCCAGGACCCCCTCTGCTACAGCCTCTGTGAAGACCACCACTGCCTCTGTTGTCTCTCAAGACACCGCCAGCTCTTCTACAGACTCTGTAAGTGCTCTCCTCTACTATAGCCTCTAATAGAAACCTCAGTGCATAATACACAGTATCATAAGGCGAGACCCAGATGCAGACACAGGAGGCAGATGGTTGGAGTCTTAGATGTTTAATGATCCAAAAAGGAGTAGGTAAGAGAATGGTCATGGACAGGCAAAAGGTCAAAACCAGATCAGAGTCCAGGAGGTACAGAGTGGCAGGCAGGCTTGAGGTCAAGGCAGGCAGAATGGTCAGGCAGGTCCGTACAGAGTCCAGAAACAGGCAAAGGTCAAAACTGGGAGGACTAGAAAAAGGAGAAATAGCAAAAGCAGGAGAACGGGAAAAAACGCTGGTTGACTTGGACATAAAAGACAAACTGGAAAAAGAGAGACAGGAAACCCAAGGATAAATACACTGGGGAAAACAAGCAACACCTGGAGGGGTGGAGACAATAACAAGGACTGGTGAAACAGATCAGGGTGTGACACAGTAATTTCTTAATTAATATCATTACATCCATTAAAACATAGCAGAAACAAAACTATGTGTCAGTGTTTTGGTATGATGAAGATATTGTGAGAAATCATTCATAGATTTTTTGTCTTGCTTTGCATTCTGTTGTTTTTTTTTTCATTTTCAGGAGACCTGATTGGTGTTGACTGGCTGCTCAGGTAGACTGGGAAGGCCATACAGGACAATGACTGACTCGGAGGAGACTGATTTTGAAGGCTATGCATTATAACCCACAGTTGGTAGTCCTCTGGATGACTTCATCACCACCACAGCTGACTTCTCTGATGCCATATTGAGGACATCTGAAAATAAATGTGGTCCTGCTTTGTGACATTTCAGGAAGGCTCCATGTTATACCGATCGCACTACATGTTTTTTTTGTGTGTAGATATGGTTATCCTTGTTTGATAGAGCCATTGGAGGTCTTTCAGCGATTTTCGTTAATTGCTAAAAGTCTCTGAAACTCGAGTGGGGTGGTGCCTCTTGCTCTGGGAAAATCTAATGATTTCTCTGTTTGCTAAATTAGGTAGCTAGCTAGCTAAACAGCTACCGATAGCCATATCTATGACTAAAAAGAGAAGAGGTTTAACAATAGGACATCTATTTTATCTTGATTGTAAAACCTCTTCTAGCTACCTATGTAACATAATTGACATGGGTTGACATTGGTTAAGATTATGACAGCGGGTGCGTTTCAATCTCACAAAATTATAGGCATGGCGCAAGATAGAATTCCAAACAGCAAACAATTATTTGCTATCCAGCAAGCTAGCTAGGTTTACTAACAGTAAGGAGAAACAATAATAAAACAATTCACTGTTGTAAAATTGCTAAACTGGTTTAACTAGAAAAATGATTTTCCTAATCATGCCTGATAGACATTGCATACGTATTGCAATCCCATAGGCAGCGCAGTTTATAATATATTGTCACGTATACTCCCTCTCTAGCCTCTGGGTCATCAGGCTGCTGATCATCAGGCTGCTGATCATCAGGCTGCTGATCATCAGGCTGCTGATCATCAGGCTGCTGATCATCAGGCTGCTGATCATCAGGCTGCTGATCATCAGGCTGCTGATCAGGCTGCTGATCATCAGGCTGCTGATCATCAGGCTGCTGATCATCAGGCTGCTGATCATCAGGCTGCTGATCATTATACACCTGTCATCATCGTCAAGCGCACCAGCGCCTCATGACACTCACCTGGACTCCATCACCTCCTTGATTATCTTCCCTATATCTGTCACTCCCCTGGGTTCTTTCCTCGGGTGTTATTGACTTTGTTTCATGTTGGTGCGTAGTTTGTGTTTCGAGTTTATTGTTTTGTTTACTTATTAAAACCCTCACTCTCTGTAATTGCTTCCCGACTCTCAGCGCACTCGTTCCATATATAGTCGAATTTAACAGTTGATCTTTTACATTGAAGTAGATCTACCGTTGCCGTTGGAAACTATTCAGACCCCTTGACCTTTTCCACATTTTGTTACGTTACAGCCTTATTGTAAAATGTATTAAATAGTTTTCTTCCCTCTCATCAATCTACACACAATACCCCATAATGACAAAGCAAAAAGCAGGTTTTTAGAATCTTTTTCAAATGTTTAAATATATAAAAAAAGAACTATCACATAAGTATTCAGACCAAAAAAGTTACAAAGTTCTTTTTTGAAGCATAGTTGGCAGTGATTACAGCTTTGAGTCTTCTTGGGTATGACACTATAAGCTTGGCACGCCTATATTTGGGGAGTTCTCCCACTCTTCTCTGCAGATCCGCTCAAGCTCTGTCAGGCTGGATTGGGGAGTGTTGCTGCACAGCAATTTTACAGGTCTCTCCAGAGATGTTAGATCGGGCTCAAGTACGGACTCTGGCTAGGCCACTCAAGGACAATCAGAGACTTGTCCCGAAGCCACTCCTGTGTTGTCTTGACTGTGTGCTTAGGGTTACTGTCCTGTTGGAAGGTGAACCTTCACCCCAGTCTAAGGTCCTGAGTGCTCTGGAGCAGGTTTTCATCAAGGATCTTTGCTCCATTCATCTTTGCCTTGATCCTGACTAGTCTTCCAGTCCCTGCCACTGAAAAACATCCCCTATTCTGCCCTTGAGTTGCGTTCCCATGCAAAACTAGACAGAATAGTGAAAAAACATCATCACAGCGGGCTCAAGCTCAAGAATAACCACACACGGTGGTTTTGTTTCTACGTTCATCAGCAAACAAAGCCTCTCTTCCTAGGGAAGACCAGCAGTCTATGATGCAACAACCAGAGCCAGGTGTTCAACAGAGAGAGAGATGGAAGAGAGATCTTCAGCACATTGGGACCAAGTCTCAATCTACAAGATCAAGGTCATCAAAACAGTCAAGCAGATCCTCAACGGCGAGTTCTGCAGCCATCAAAGCACGCGCCAAGGCGGACGCAGCACGCGCACAAGTCTCTTATGCTGAGAAGGAAGCTTCTGTGATGAAACAAAAGGCAGAAATAGAGGCCAGCTTGTTGAAGCAAAAAGCTGACCTCGAGCCAAGTTTATATGTTCTCCATGTTGAGAGAGCAGCTGCTGCTGCGTTGGCTGAAGCTGCAGCCTTTGAAGAAGTTGTAGGATCAGAATGCAGAGAGCTTCGCAAAGAACTAGACACAGGGACACAGCCCTTAAGTCCAGTCCAACGTACATGTGAGTATGTGCAACAACATGCTAGGCCCTACTTTGCTGAACTTCCATTTGAAGTGGAGAAACAAGAGCTTAGTGTTGACCCAGCTACATGTCATAATCCAGAAGGTAGCAAACAACAGAACATGAGCAGAGACTCTCCGTTCAAAAGAAATGAACAGCAGCCTGGTGGAAATGGAAAGCAAGCCCACTTCCAGTCACACACACACAACTTCCCTGAGTCACAAGTGGCACCAGACCTCACCAAGTACCTCCCACGACGTGAGATGGTGAGTTCCGGACTCCTGAAGTTTGATGATCGCCCTGAAAATTATTGGGCATGGAAAGCATCCTTTCTCAATGCGATCAGAGACTTGAATTTATCAGCCAGGGAAGAGTTAGATCTAATTACCAAGTGGCTAGGGGCAGAGTCATCTGAGCAAGCAAACAGAATTAGATCTGTCCATATTTTCAACGCAACAGCAGGACTTAACATGGTCTGGCAACGACTAGAAGAGTGCTATGGTACACCCGAAGTGATCGAGAAAGCACTGTTGAAGAAAATTGATGATTTTCCAAAACTGGCTAACAAAGACAATCACAAACTAAGAGAACTAGGTGACATTCTTCTCGAACTGGAGTGTGCTAAAGTAGAAGGGTACCTTCCAGGCCTCGCTTATCTGGACACATCTCGGGGGATAAACCCTATTGTAGAGAAACTTCCATTCAGTTTACAAGAAAAATGGATAGCACAGGGATCCAAATATAAGGAGGACTATCGGGTAGCATTCCCACCATTCTCGTTCTTCTCGAGATTCATCAGGAACCAGGCGAAAATAAGAAATGACCCCAGCTTCACCCTCTACACCTCAACTAACCAGGTGTCCATGAAAAGTGAGAAACCTGCCAGGTACAGCAGCAAGACACCTGTGACTGTATACAAGACAGATGTGTCATCTGAGGCCTCAGACCTCCAAACCAAACCCAGTAAGACAAAGGTTGAAAACCCTGACCGTCACTGCCCAATACATAACAAGCCTCATCCTCTTAAAAAGTGTCGTGGGTTTAGATACAAAACTCTAGATGAGCGCAAATCATATCTCAAAGACAATGGCATTTGTTTCCGATGTTGTGGGTCAACTCAGCACAGAGCTAAAGACTGTAAGGTTTCAATCAAGTGCTCTGAGTGCGACAGCGACAGGCATCTTGCTGCTCTGCATCCAGGCCCAGCCCCTGCAAATACAGACACCGCTACAGCAGAGACAGAGCATGGCGGGGAGCAAGGTGACGATGCTCTTCTATCTGTCACCTCAAAGTGTACAGAGATCTGTGGTGAGGCAGTCAATCCAAGATCATGTTCAAAAATATGCCTAGTCAAAGCTTATCCGGCTGGGAAAAGAGAGAAAGCTGTCAAAATGTATGTAGTGCTTGATGAACAGAGTAACAAATCTCTGGCCAAGACAGAGTTTTTCAGTCTCTTCAACATCAATGACAACTCTGCTCCATACACCATGAAGACGTGTTCTGGGGTAACAGAGACTTCAGGCAGGAGAGCCGTCAACTTCATGGTAGAGTCTATAGATGGACACATGCAGCTCACTCTCCCTACTCTGATAGAGTGTGATATGATGCCAGACGATAGGATGGAGATTCCCTCCCCCGACATTGCGTATCATCATCCCCATCTGCAACCAGTTATGGACAGAATTCCAGCTGTGGACCCAGACGCTCCCATCCTCCTGCTCTTAGGACGAGACATCTTAAGGGTACACAAGGTACGAGAGCAAATCAATGGGCCCCACGACACTCCTTATGCACAGCGACTCGACCTCGGGTGGGTCATCGTAGGTGAGGTCTGTCTGGGAACGGCTCACCGACCAGCCAATGTTAACGTGTTCAGGACAAACATACTTCAAAATGGTCGCACATCCTATCTGAGCCCTTGCCCTGACATCATCCAGGTGAAAGAGAACTACAACAGCGTAGCTCAGAAACACATCTCTCCCTCTACAGTGCACTTGAGAGATCCAAACACAACTGTGAACACAGACAGGCTGGGATGTTCCTTGTTCGACAAAACACAAGACGATGATAAACCAGTGGAGGACAAAGCCTTCTTGGACATTATGGACAAACAGGTTTTCCAGGATGATGGAAACAACTGGGTGGCTCCACTACCCTTTCGCCCCACTAGACGTCGCCTACCTAATAACAGGGAGCAGGCCATGAACCGTCTCACATCACTTCGCAGGACTTTAGACAAAAAGCCTGACATGAAGCGTCATTTTATTGACTTCATGCAAAAGATGCTGGATAACGACCAAGCCGAACCTTCACAGCCACTAGAGGGAGACGAAGAACGTTGGTATCTGCCCATATTTGGTGTTTACCATCCACAAAAGCCTGAACAAATACGAGTAGTATTTGACTCCAGTGCTAAGTGTCAAGGCGTGTCACTTAACGATGTTCTGCTCAGTGGTCCAGACTTAAACAACACACTCTTGGGTGTCCTAATGCGTTTCCGCAAGGATTGCATTGCACTAACAGCAGATGTGCAACAAATGTTTTACTGTTTTGGTGTACGTGAGGATCACAGAGATTACTTAAGGTTTCTCTGGTATGAAGACAACAACCCAGATAGAAACATAACTGAGTACAGGATGAAAGTGCATGTATTTGGGAACAGCCCTTCACCAGCCGTAGCCATCTACTGCATGAGACGAGCAGCGCTACAGGGTGAGAAGGAACATGGGTCAGAACCCAAGCAATATGTAGTGAGGAACTTCTACGTCGATGATGGTCTGACATCAGTAGCTACTACAGAAGAAGCTATCAACATTCTAAGAAAAACACAAGCAATGTTGGCGGAGTCCAACATGAAACTACACAAGATTGCATCCAATAGCAAAACAGTTATGGAAGCCTTCCCTATGGAGGACCGTGCGAAAGACTTAAAAGATCTGGACCTAGGAGTGGATCCTCTCCCCTTTCAACGGAGTCTGGGACTTTCCTGGAACCTGGAAACAGACAGCTTCTCATTCCAGGTGTCCCACAATGAGAAGCCTTTTACGCGGAGAGGCATCCTGTCCACAGTGAATAGTCTTTATGACCCCCTTGGGTTTGTGGCTCCAATAACAATGCAAGGTAAAGCCTTAATCAGAGAACTCTCTTCTGATCAGAGTGAGTGGGATGCCCCTCTTCCCACAGAAAAAGAAGAGAAATGGAAAATGTGGAAGGAATCTTTGATGGAGTTGGAACATATGAATATTCAGCGGACCTACATCCCAGTCTCCTTGTCTACCACTCAAAGAAGAGAGCTACACATCTTCTCGGATGCCTCTACAGTAGCCATAGGAGCGGTAGCCTACCTGAGAGTTATTGACTCGGAAGGTCAATGCCATGTTGGATTTGTCATGGGGAAATCAAAATTGGCCCCTCGTCCGGCCCACACTATCCCACGCCTAGAACTGTGTGCGGCTTTGCTAGCTGTTGAGATGTATGAACTGATCAAAGACGAAATTGACATTGATATACATGCAGCCAAGTTCTACACAGACAGTAAGATAGTTCTCGGTTACATCCACAATGTCACCAAAAGATTCTATGTTTATGTTGCCAATAGGATAACTCGCATCAGGAAGTCTACCCATCCAGATCAGTGGTGCTATATAAACACTGACAGCAATCCAGCAGACCATGCAACCAGGCCCATACTTGCTGCGCTCTTAAAACACACTAGTTGGTTCTCAGGTCCACCGTTCCTGACCCAAACAAACTCGAGTAAGCCTGAGAACATCAATTTTGACCTTGTAGAGCCTCACACAGATGCAGAGATTCGACCAGACGTCACTGTCTTTGCCTCTAAAGTTTCTGGAGCTCAACTCGGCTCTCATCGCTTTGAGAGGTTCTCAAGCTGGAAAACTCTCAATCGAGCCACAGCACGACTCATTCATGTTGCAAGATCCTTCCATGAAGGTGCAGACAACACCAGCTGCAGAGGCTGGCATGACTGTAATAAACCATGCGGTACAAGTGAGTTGTCACAAGCCAAAACAGCAATCATTCACTGTGTGCAACATGAAGCCTTCAGAGAGGAATTCAAATGCATTGAAAAAGGAAAAGAGTTCCCAAAGCAAAGTACACTCAAAAAGCTGAACCCAGTGATTGATGAGGATGGGTTGCTGAGGGTGGGAGGCCGCTTATCCTCCGCCGACATGTTACAAGACCAAAACATCCTCTCATCATACCACGGACACATCATGTTGCCACTCTGCTGGTAAGACATTATCACGAGCAAGTGGCTCACCAAGGCCGTCATTTTTCAGATGGAGCTATTCGAGCAGCAGGCTTCTGGATTATTGGGAGCAAACGTCTGGTCTCTGGTATCATTCACAAGTGTGTCACCTGCCGCAAGGTTAGAGGGAGGTTAGTTGACCAAAAAATGGCTGACTTGCCTGCAGACAGACTCACATCTGAACCACCATTCACCAGCGTTGGACTTGATGTGTTTGGACCATGGAATGTCATAACTCGTCGCACTAGAGGTGGTAGTGCAGACTCCAAGCGCTGGGCGGTGCTCTTTACATGTATGTCTACTAGAGCAGTCCATATCGAGCTTATCGAATCCATGTCCACATCCAGCTTCATCAACGCGCTGAGGCGTTTTTTCGCTATCCGTGGTCCAGCAAAAGTGCTACGGTCTGATCGAGGTACAAACATTATAGGTGCCTGCAGGGAACTGGGTATCGACACAAATGACTCGGAACTGACTTAATACCTCTCAGATAAGGGATGTACTTGGATATTTAATCCTCCACACTCGTCTCATATGGGTGGTTCTTGGGAGAGACTCATTGGGGTTGCCAGACGTATTCTTGATGCTATGCTGTTTCAGACGGGCTCCACTCGTCTCACACATGAGGTCTTGAGCACTCTTATGTCTGAAGTTATGGCAATAATCAATGCGAGACCCTTAGTGTCAGTATCAACCGACCCTGACATGCCTACCATTCTCACACCCTCAATGTTACTTACACAAAAGACCAGCGCTACCTCAGCCCCTTCTGGATACTTCAGCATGAACGACCTTCATGGAAAACAGTGGAAGCAAGTCCAGTGTCTCGCTGACACCTTTTGGAAAAGGTGGAGACAGGAGTACCTGACAACGCTGCAGAGACGCAGAAAATGGACTGCAGAAAAGCCAAATGTAAAAGTGGGAGATGTTGTCTTATTGAAAGACAGTCAGGCACACAGAAATGACTGGCCAGTCGGGCTTGTGGTAAAAACCTTTCCCAGTACTGACAAAAAGGTTAGGAAAGTAGAACTAAAAATTGTCAAGCAAGGAGCTGCTAAGGTGTTTCTGAGACCAATCTCAGAGATTGTTGTTCTTCTTTCTGAAGCATCCTAGAGACAAAAGATAAAAATAGAAAGGACATTATTTGTTTCTTGATATGTTTTATTTCATAGTGGCACAATTTCATTATGCCAGGCGGGGAGTGTGCTGCCATCCTGTTAGAAGGTAACAGATTATTTTATTACAATGGTTAAATTGGATTTTCATTGTGTTCAATGGTGTTATTTGCCCCCTAGTGGCGCTTTCTGGTACTTAGAAAGACGACGCAAACAGGAAGTACAGAATTTGTTTTGCACGCATAGAAGCAGCTACAAACAACGCTACGGTGCAGGTCTTTCAATGTAGTTATTTCTTGTCACGCTTCAGCCTTGGAAACATATTTGTTTGTAAGTTCGATTCAAGCATTTAGCTAATGATGATAATCTTGTTATTGATAGAGTTGCTTACATATCAATATTGGTTGCATTTACTCACAAATTGCAATGCCTTTAAATGTATGTCGTTAGCTGTATTACATTGCTCGTGCGTCATGCAAACGAATTGTAAAATATACAATACTGTAGTTTTGTTACTGTTCCTAGTGTAATATGCTTTGTTATTCTACATAAATGGTTGTACATTATTAGAGTAATGAAAGGAGCCAATTACCATATGAGTAACAATTAGCTATATGGTTTGGCATCATGCCAGATGCATGGTACCTTAGCACGTGCTTTGTATTTATGCAACTTCAAATGTTTAATGTACAGCTACAGTATGTCGGTGTGAATTGAATACTAAAGTATATTCTTTTCTGTATTTTGCAGTTTCACAACATAAACGTTTTCAATATATTCATTCAAGAAAAGTCACGCCTTGGGAGTTTTATTGAAGACTTAGTTGTTAGCTATCTGTCTAGTTTTGCATGGGAACCCAACTCAAGGACAGAATATCCCCACAGTATGATTCTGCCACCACCATGCTTCACCGTAGGGATGGTGCAAGGTTTCCTCCAGATGTGACGCTTGGCATTCAGGTCAAATAGTTCAATCGAGTTGGCCCGAGAATTGAACCCTGTGGCACCTCCATAGAGATTGCCAGAGGTCCGGACAATAGGCCCTCCGATATGACACACTGAACTCTATCTGAGAAGTAGTTGGTAAACCAGACGAGGCCGTCATTTGAGAAGCCAAGGCTATTGAGTCTGCCGATGAGAATGCAGTGATTGACAGAGTCGAAAGCCTTGGCCAGGTCGATGAAGACGGCTGCACAGTACTGTCTTTTATCGATGGCAGTTATGATATCGTTTAGAACCTTGAGCATGGCTGAGGTGCACCCATGACCAGCACGGAAACCAGATTGCATAGTGGAGAAGGTATGGTGGGATTCGAAATGGTCGGTGATCTGTTTATTAACTTGGCTTTTGAAGATTTTAGAAAGGTAGGGCAGGATGGATATAGGTCTATAACAGTTTGGGTCTAGAGGGTCACCCCCTTTGAAAAGGGGGATGACCGCGGCAGCTTTCCAATCTTTGGGGATCTCAGACGATACGAAAGAGAGGTTGAACAGGCTAGTAACAAGGGTTGCAACAATTTCGGCGGTAATTTTAGAAAGAGAGGGTCCAGATTGTCTAGCCCAGCTGATTTGTAGGGATCCACATTTTGCAGTTATTTCAGAACATCAGCTGTCTGGATTTGGGTGAAGGAAAAGTGGGGGGGGTTGGGCAAGTTGCTCCAGGGGTGCTGAGATGTTGGTTGGGGTAGGGGTAGCCTGGTGGAATGCATGTCCAGCCATGGAAAAATGCTTATTGAAATTGTCGGTTATCGTATATACAGTGGGGAGAACAAGTATTTGATACGCCGCCGGTTTTGCAGGTTTTCCTACTTACAAAGCATGTAGAGGTCTGTAATTTTTTTTAATCATAGGTGCACTTCAACTGTGAGAGACGGAATCTAAAACAAAAATCCAGAAAATCACATTGTATGTTTTTTTAAGTAATTAATTTGCATTTTATTGCATAACATAAGTATTTGATCACCTACCAACCAGTAAGAATTCCGGCTCTCACAGACCTGTTAGTTTTTTTTAAAGAAGCCCTCCTGTTCTTCATTCATTACCTGTATTAACTGCACCTGTTTGAACTCATTACCTGTATAAAAGACACCTGTCCACACACTCAATCAAACAGACTCCAACCTCTCCACAATGGCCAAGACCAGAGAGCTGTGTAAGGACATCAGGGATAAAATTGTAGACCTGCACAAGGCTGTGATAGGCTACAGGACAATAGGCAAGCAGCTTGGTGAGAAGGCAACAACTGTTGGCTCAATTATTAGAAAATGGAAGAAGTTCAAGATGACGGTCAATCACCCTCGGTCTGGGGCTCCATACAAGATCTCACCTCGTGGGGCATCAATGATCATGAGGAAGGTGAGGGATCAGCCCAGAACTACACGGCAGGACCTGGTCAATGACCTGAAGAGAGCTGGGACCTGGGACCACAGTCTCAAATAAAACCATTAGTAACACACTACGCCGTCATGGACTAAAATCCTGCAGCGCACGCAAGGTCCCCCTGCTCAAGCCGGCGCATGTCCAGACCCGTCTGAAGTTTGCCAATGACCATCTGGATGATCCAGAGGAGGAATGGGAGAAAGTCATGTGGTCTGATGAGACAAAAATAGAGCTTTCTGGTCTAAACTCCTCGCCATGTTTGGAGGAAGAAGAAGGATGAGTACAACCCCAAGAACACCATTCAACGGCTCAGACACAAGAGGTATGTGGCAGGGTCTACAGTCAATCACGGACTACAGGAAGAAACCCAGCCCAGTCACGGACCAGGATGTCTTGCTCCCAGGCAGACTAAATAACTTTTTGCCCGCTTTGAGGACAATACAGTGCCACTGACACGGCCTGCAACGGAAACATGCGGTCTCTCCTTCACTGCAGCCGAAGTGAGTATGACATTTAAACGTGTTAACCCTCGCAAGGCTGCAGGCCCAGACGGCATCCCCAGCCGCGCCCTCAGAGCATGCGCAGACCAGCTGGCCGGTGTGTTTACGGACATATTCAATCAATCCCTATACCAGTCTGCTGTTCCCACATGCTTCAAGAGGGCCACCATTGTTCCTGTTCCCAAGAAAGCTAAGGTAACTGAGCTAAACGACTACCGCCCCGTAGCACTCACATCCGTCATCATGAAGTGCTTTGAGAGACTAGTCAAGGACCATATCACCTCCACCCTACCTGACACCCTTGACCCACTCCAATTTGCTTACCGCCCAAATAGGTCCACAGACGATGCAACCTCAACCACACTGCACACTGCCCTAACCCATCTGGACAAGAGGAATACCTATGTGAGAATGCTGTTCATCGACTACAGCTCGGCATTCAACACCATAGTACCCTCCAAGCTCGTCATCAAGCTCGAGACCCTGGGTCTCGACCCCGCCCTGTGCAACTGGGTACTGGACTTCCTGACGGGCCGCCCCAGGTGGTGAGGGTAGGCAACAACATCTCCTCCCCGCTGATCCTCAACACTGGGGCCCCACAAGGGTGCGTTCTGAGCCCTCTCCTGTACTCCCTGTTCACCCAGACTGCGTGGCCATGCACGCCTCCAACTCAATCATCAAGTTCGCGGACGACACAACAGTGGTAGGCTTGATTACCAACAACGACGAGACGGCCTACAGGGAGGAGGTGAGGGCCCTCGGAGTGTGGTGTCAGGAAAATAACCTCACACTCAACGTCAACAAAACTAAGGAGATGATTGTGGACTTCAGGAAACAGCAGAGGGAACACCCCCATCCACATCGATGGAACAGTAGTGGAGAGGGTAGCAAGTTTTAAGTTCCTCGGCATACACAAAACTGAATTGGTCCACTCACACAGACAGCATCGTGAGGAAGGCTCAGCAGCGCCTCTTCAACCTCAGGAGGCTGAAGAAATTCGCCAAAAGCACTCACAAACTTCTACAGATGCACAATCGAGAGCATCCTGGCGGGCTGTATCACCGCCTGGTATGGCAACTGCACCGCCCTCAACCGTAAGGCTCTCCAGAGGGTAGTGAGGTCTGCACAACGCATCACCGGGGCAAACTACCTGCCATCCAGAAGGCGAGGTCAGTACAGGTGCATCAAAGCTGGGACCGAGAGACTGAAAAACAGCTTCTATCTCAAGGCCATCAGACTGTTAAACAGCCACCACTAACATTGAGTGGCTACTGCCAACACACTGTCAATGACACTGACTCTACTCCAGCCACTTTAATCATGGGAATTGATGGGAAATGATGTAAATATATCACTAGCCACTTTAAACAATGCTACCTTATATAATGTTACTTACCCTACATTGTTCATCTCATATGCATACGTTGATACTGTACTCTATATCATCGACTGCATCCTTATGTAATACATGTATCACTAGCCACTTTAACTATGCCACTTGGTTTACATACTTATCTCATATGTATATACTGTACTCGATATCATCTACTGTACTCGATATCATCTACTGTATCTTGCCTATGCTGCTCTGTACCATCACTCATTCATATATCCTTATGTACATATTCTTTATCCCCTTACACTGTGTATGACAGTAGTTTTTTTTGGTTTTTTTTGGAATTGTTAGTTAGATTACTTGCTCGTTATTACTGCATTGTCGGAACTAGAAGCACAAGCATTTCGCTACACTCGCATTAACATCTGCTAACCATGTGTATGTGACAAATAAAATTTGATTTGATTTGATTTGAGCATGGAGGTGGAAACATCAGTCTTTGGGGATGCTTTTCTGCAAAGGGGACAGGACGACTGCACCGTATTGAGGGGAGGATGGATGGGGCCATGTATCGCGAGATCTTGGCCAACAACCTCCTTCCCTCAGTAAGAGCATTGAATATGGGTCGTGGCTGGGTCTTCCAGCATGACGACGACCCGAAACACACAGCCAGGGCAGTTAAGGGGTGGCTCCGTAAGAAGCATCTCACGGTCCTGGAGTGGCCTAGCCAGTCTCCAGACCTGAACCCAATAGAAAATCTTTGGAGGGAGCTGAAAGTCCGTATTGCCCAGCGACAGCCCCGAAACCTGAAGGATCTGGAGAAGGTCCGTATGGAGGAATGGGCCAAAATCCCTGCTGCAGTGTGTGCAAACCTGGTCAAGAACTACAGGAAATGTATGATCTCTGTAATTGCAAACAAAGGTTTCTGTACCAAATATTAAGTTCTGCTTTTCTGATGTATCAAATACTTATGTCATGCAATAAAATGCAAATTAATTTCTTAAAAATCATACATTGTGATTTTCTGGATTTTTGTTTTAGATTCCGTTTCTCACAGTTGAAGTGTACCTATGATAAAAATTACAGACCTCTACATGCTTTGTAAGTAGGAAACACTGCCGATTTTTCAGGTTATCAAATACTTGTTCTCCCCACTGTATATCGGTGGTGACAATGTTTCCTAGCTTCATTGCAGTGGGCAGCTGGGAGGAGGTGCTCTTATTCTCTATGGACTTTACAGTGCCCCAAAACGTTTTGGATTAGTGCTACAGGAAGTAAATTTCTGTTTGAAAAAGCTAGCCTTAGCTTTCCTGACTGACTGAGTATATTGGTTCCTGACTTCCCTTAAAAGTTGCATATCGCGGGGGCTATTCGGTGCTAATGCAGAACCCCACAGGATGTTTTTGTGCTGGTCAAGGGCAGTCAAGTCTGGGGTGAATCAAGGGCTATATCTGTTCTTAGTTCTATATTTTTTGAATGGGGCATGCTTATTTAAGATAGAGAGGAAAGTACTTTTGAAGAATAACCAGGCATTTTTTACTGACGGGATGAGGTCAATATCCTTCCAGTATACCCGGGCCAGGTCGATTTGAAAGGCCTTCTCGCTGAAGTGTTTTAGTTTGACAGTGATGAGGGGTGGTCGTTTGACCACGGACCCATTACGCACACAGGCAATGAGGCAGTGATCGCTGAGATCCTGGTTGAAGACAGCAGAGGTGTATTTAGAGGGCAAGTTGGTCTAGATGATATCTAAGAGGGAGCCCATGGTTACGGATTTAGGGTTTTTCCCTTCGTAGGCGCCTTGATTATTTTTTGTGAGATTGTCGGCATCTAGCTTAGATTGTAGCACGGCTGGGGTGTTAAGCATATCCCAGTTTAGGTCACCTAACAGTACAAACTCTAAAGATAGATGGGGGGGCGATCAATTCACATAAGGTGTCCAGGGCACAGCTGGGGGCTGAAGGGGGTCTATAACAAGCGGCAACAGTGAGAGACTTGTTTCTGGAAAGATGGAGTTTTAAAAGTAGAAGCTAGAATTGGTTGGGCACAGACCTGGATAGAATGACAGAACTCTGCAGGCTATCTCTGCAGTTGATTGCAACCCTGCCCCCTTTGGTAGTCCTATCTTGTCGGAAATTGTTATAGTCAGGGATGGAAATTTCAGGATTTTTGGTGGCCTTCCTAAGCCAGAATTCAGACATGGCTAGGACATCTGTGTTGGCGGAGTGTGCTAAAGCAGTGAATAAAACAAACATATGGAGGAGGCTTCTAATGTTAACATGCATGAAACCAATGCTTTTACGGTTACAGATGTCAACAAATGAGAGCACCTGTGGACAGGGAGTGGTTTTGGGGCCTACAGGGCCTGGATTCACCTCTACATCACCAGAGAAACAGAGGAGGAGTAGGATAAGAGTACGGCTAAAGGATAAAATGACTGGTTATCTAGTACGTTCGGACAGAGAGTAAAAGGAGCAGGTTTCTGGGTGCGGAAGAATAGATTCATGACATAATGTACAGACAAGGGTATGGTAGGATGTGAGTACAGTGGAGGTAAGCCTAGGCATTGAGTGACGATGAGAGAGGTTTTGTCTCTAGAGGCACCAATTTAGCCAGGTGTGGTCACTCTATGTGTGGGGGTGGAACATAAGGGCTAAGGCATATTGAGCAGGGCTGGAGGCTCTACAGTGAAATAAGACAAAAAATGACTAACCAAAACAGCAATAGACAAGGCATATTGACTTCAATGTGGAAAATAGTATAAATAAAGAAAAAACATGGAATGAGTAGAACTTTGACTGGTACAATATTGTGGCGTAAGGCAGGTCAGCCACCAGGGGGAGATTCGTCGAGGCCTGGTGGCAGACAGGAGTCTACATCACGAGGCGATGGCTCCCTCTGCTGGACGTGCCAGGTCTCGACGGGCTCTCCGGCCAGGACTAATTGGGGCTGATTGCTCACCAGCTTGTACGAGTCCCATAAAGCTGCTAGAGGGGCAGCACACAAAGGGAGGGATTGGGGGCAGAAAGGTGACTTCCGTATAGTTGGACACGGTGCCCGAGCTAAAAGGAGGGAGTTCCGTTTTTGTGCACGACAGGATACAGCAAGACCCGGAGCCCAGAAGACGGTATCCCGGAGAGGGTCTCATGGGGGAAACCTATCCTTTAATTTTTATTGATTATTTAAATAAACACCATTGAAACCGAGCTAATCCTACTCTGTCTGTGTCTGATCTGTGTAAACGTCTTGACCAAACCCCTGGTGTGCCACTATATATATATATATATATATATATAGAAACTGCCATGGCCTAATTCAAATAGTTTCACATTTTACAGCAAATAAATGGCATTATTGTCACCATAAAAGGTGAATGTTGGGCGTTTTCCAAACGGAGTTTTAATGCTCGTTCATGTGCACAGTTTTACAACAGGTCTGATTTATAACACAACCATGTATATATGGCAAGTTTATAAATCTCAATATTTGTGTACATGCGCAGACTTTTCAGAAATGGCGCACACAGAAATCTACGCAACTGTTAAAGAGTCCCCAGACCTTATGTTGTCGACTGTAGGCTTACGTAGCTCCAATGTTGGGGATAACCTAGTCTACTTGGTGACGGTGTGTCACAGAGAATAGAGGGGAGATAGCGGGTAGTGTGCCTTTAAGAGGTGCCCTGACCGCCGCACTAAATCTCCATCATTGTGTTCCAAAGAAGCTGCTGAAATGTCTGCTAGCTCCGCTTTCAATGATGAAAAAGGGGGCTCCTCGAATGTCGGGGAGCCCGAATATGGCCACGACCCGGCCAGCGGAGGGATTTTCTCCTCCGACTACAAAAGGTAGGTGCAAAAACCCGTCGCCGCTTGCGTTTGTCGCGGTTATGTTTAATGTTGTCATATTGAAATATCATGGGCAGTTTATGGGGGAGGTGCGAGGTGGATGCAATTTCCTGCCTGTCAAGATGGAGAGGAAGCGGCGCTTGAACGGGCTTTATAGGCTTGGGGACGTTAGAATAAACAATGTCTCCAACGTAGTTTACTTCGATTGAAAAATATGTGTTTGAAGAGTCATAGTTGTGTATTTTCTTGAGTCCTAGATTATTTGCTTGGGAAAACTGCCGTATGCTGCTACCAACGACAAGGCCATCAGGGCTGAAGCTCTGAATCTTACAGTGATTTGGTGTTGGGCCAATTTAAAATGGGACTAGGCCGCAGAAGCGATATGCATATTCTGTTAGAGGGGGTTTATTTATTGACAGATTGCTATCACATAGCGTAATTGTTCAGTATTCTATCTAGGCTATAGGTTACATTTTAAATTCTTAATCTGAGTTGAACGCGAATCGGGCTGACCACTCACTCGTGTGTAGCATAGCCTATTCGTCCAAAACGCTGTCCCATTAGAAATCAGTTTACAGTGCCTAGTCAACCAAACATGATAGGAGGGGGAAATATGCGATAGATTGTTGCTGGAAATTGATACTACAAATGAAACTAGGCATAATAATCTTCATAATAGTCTACGTAAGGAGCGTTCGTTTTCTATATATTTGCAGAACCGCGGACCGGACAGCTCCGTGGTGCTGAAGAGGACGGTGTGTGTGTTGGGCGAAGTGGCTTGTGTTCACAGAATGCTGCTCTCCAGAAAGGTCGTTTCAACTGGCCTTGTCTGTATAGCCTACTCTTGAAGGGCAATTAGGGAACTGTGATGAATATAATTTCCATTTTTGGCTACTTGGCAAAAGGTTAAGAAAGCGAAGGCAAACTAAGACAATTAATAGGCTGCTATCAACCGATATTCACTGCGATATTACACTAATAAAATGTTATTTGATTAACAAAAAATGAATATCTGACATATAAAGTTTGCCATTTAAATAATTCAGTTGATTAACTGTGCTGTCTGAATCTGATGTTTGACCCTACTCAATGCTCTGTTGAGTCTAATCATTGCAGGTCTAGACAGTGCTATTCAATTGTACTGTATTATTTATCAGTATTGTTGTATTCATGTTATTTGAGATTGATGAGGGAGTAGGGGGAGACGCTGATGCTGCTATTGAAACTAGTTTGTAGCTTAGTGTGTGTGTCGAGTGTATTCTCTTGGATCCTGGATCTATTTGATTTGATTTGGTTGAAGAGTGCAGGGCAGAGGAAAGGGCAGTCTGCCTACCTGTCACTTCTGCTCTTATCTGCAGTTCATTGATTGCTGCAGGCATCAACCCCAACCTGCTCTAAGTGCAATGCAATAAAGTGCATTGGAGAAAAGGAGCACTGGTAACACTATTAAAATATGTGCCTGCATGGCTGCATTGGAAGGACCACAAACAATTTTTCATGTAAAATAAGAACCTCATAAAGGTCCAACTTTTGCATCTGTGCTTTGTAGGTGTTTGTTTCATTGGTCACACCTTTAAAACAGGCATAACAACAAATTATAAAGGCTTCATAGTCTCCACAATCACAACATAATGGTTAACTAATCATTCGTAAGCAAAGTTATAGTACTACATAGAGGGTGTTATAAAAGGTCATTAAGCCACATCTGGTGCTTTTGCAAAAATGTGGCAATGTTTATACATTTATCGGGTAATCCCATTTTTATACTTAAAGGGATAGTTCACCCAAATTGCAAAATGACACACTGGTTTCCTTACCTTTTAAGCAGCATATGGACAAGATATGACAATATTTCATTCTTTGGTTTAGTTTTCATGGCACCGTTTCCATATGCTAACGTTTTAGCATTTGTGACAAAAAAGTCCCATTCAAATTATAGGACCAATATTAGCATTTTTTTGCGCATAACGTACACAAGTATTTAAAATTGATTGTGAAGCTCAACAAAGTCACTTATAGATGATTTGAAGATGATGTGTGAAAATGGCTTATATCGGTCCCATGACTTGAATGGTATTTGTGCCACAAATGCTAAAACGTCAGTATGTGTAGGGCTGTTACGGTGACCGTATTACCGCCACACCGGCGGTCACAAGTTGTGACAGCAGTCAAATTCCACGTAACCATTTAGTCATGGTAATTAGGATTCTCCAAGCTCTGATGCTGCTGCTGATCATTAGTAGGCTACCAAACTTGCTAACTGCCTGGTACTCAGCACTCTATTGTCCCTCTAATCACTCTGTCATCAATGCAAATGTATTCTAAAATCTAATCAAACACTTCATGAGCTCATGTTGTGCAACATTTCAATAGGCTAAGAAATTGCGTGAAAAAACAGAGTGATGTTCTCTATTAAAAATAGGAGGATCCCATCAGCTTTCTATAGGCTAGGCCAACTATATTTATTTCTCAACCTTCCTAATATTAAGCACATTGCTTCTCTTTACAACAGGAGTATAGTCTACCTGGCTGGCATGATAATGAACCATGGGAAAAGCGTACTTAATTCGCTATTTAAGTGCAGAGATGTCATGTATTTTTTCCCCTGCCCCTGGTCCATTCTAAATCCAAACAAATTTCACGCATATATTATTTAATATATGTAAAGACAAAAGATTATATAAAGAATAGTCTGATGGGTGACAATATTAGCCTATCACTTGTGAATTATATATTATCACGTGTGAATGATGCCCAGCTTTTGTGCAGTAAGGCAAGAAACAGCACATGCCTTGTTTTTTGTGACCTTTTTCAAATAATAGTCACACACCTCATGTAGCCAAGCCCATAGGCCTGATAAGGTTTGTATCACAACTAAAGTGGCCAAACAACTTTTTTAAATTAAGCACATTAATTAGTTTTACAATGAGTGTAGGGCTTAACTGTCATGCATACTATAAAAATGAACCTTTTTAATGAAAGCATTACATGAATATTTGAATTGGAGTTGACTTTGGTGTTTTTTACTGCTAATTGACAGTATTTTCGAACATATGCGCTTTACTGCGCTTATAATGTGAAGAAATAGCCTAATAGTTTATCAACATTTTAAGCCAAATGTTCTGATCTGTTGTGTCAGCCACATTGCTTGAAAACTTTTTTTGATGGTAGTGGTTGTATTAATTTGGAATCTATCACATCCTAGACTATGCTTGGAATATTTATTCCTCACACAGAATAGAATAGGTTAACTTTTGTACTATGGGGGGATAGTAGATTGACATAGGCTACTGCCTTTGCTGTTCATTAGGCCTACTCATTTTGTTGACTGACGAAAAGTACAGGTGGACAGTTCTTCCAATATCTTCAAAATGCACCTCAGAATTGGATAAGGATGATCACAGTTGTGTCCCCAATGTGTCTGTCTTCACTTGTAGCCTGTGACAAAGACCCGATCACAGGGAACTGTGGGGGGGATCTTGGATGGTTGGTGGCCTGGTGGTGGGTGGCCTGGCAGTTGGGAGCATGGGCCGGTGGCCGATAGGTTGCTGGTTCGGGTCCCCGTTTTGACTTGGTGGAAGATCTGTCGACGTGCCCTTGGGCGGGGGGCTTAACCCTGGTTGCGCCTGTGGGTCGCTCTGGATGGGAGTCTGTTAGATGACTGAATGCAATGTACATGTTGAGTGGCTTCACTACAGGTTGATTGTATGTTTTAACATTCAATATATCTATTTTTAAGTCCCGATGGAGAATATATCCTTTCTATTTTATTCAGCTATGTTCAGTTGTATTCTTCATACTATAAATGAATGCCATGGAATTCTAAGCAAATATTGTCTGCTAAATGAACTAGTGTAGTCCACAGCCATATGGCATAACCAGATCAGGACCTAACATAAGGATAACTCAGAGTATGCTATTCTGTTCTTCTGAAATAGACTACATTTTCTTCATATCATGTTTCTTTAGACCTGTCTAAAATAAATCATGTATTTATTGTGATGGTGTGGGCTATATTACATGGATTTATTAGACTATTTAAAATGTAGATGTTCCAAAGTTCTGCATCAGTGGCTTGTAGACTATGCGTGGAAGCGATGAGATGCTAAATGTATTCATGTTAGTTAACGTTTGATTACCTACCGTGAGACCGGCAGTTATTTGCTTGACAATCACCGGCTGACAAAATCTCATCACCGCCACATCCCTAAGTATGTGGTTAACCACGCCAGGGAAACTAAGAGACAATTTATGCTTTTTTCAACAACAAAAAATTAATAGGGGCCTGGATTGCTGTCGTACCTTGTCAATAGACCGCTTATAGGGTAAGGAAACCAATATGTAATTTTGTAATTTGGGTGAACTATCCCTGTAAATATATTTAATGTTGTGATAAAAAATGTATCATGCACCTGATATTTCATTGAATACATTTTAAAATACATTTTACAATATCCTTTGGAGACAGACTGTGTTATATACTATGGGCCCGATTCAGATTTACGCCTTTCCTACACACTTCTCAGAAGTTGATGTTCAGACTTACCTTATGTAGGTGCATAACAGGCTTTGCAGGCCTGGTTCCCATGCGTGCCCTGAATAAATTGAATTCAACCGCTGAAAACCCTCCAACCAACAGATTTTCTCATGAAGTTCATTCAAAATGGTTTTCAGTAAATTTGTCTAAAGCCATCCCATTTTTTATTTTACCTTTATTTTACTAGGCAAGTCAGTTAAGAACAAATTCTTATTTTCAATGACGGCCTAGGAACAGTGGGTTAACTGCCTGTTCAGGGGCAGAATGACAGATTTGTACCTTGTCAGCTCGGGGATTCAAACTTGCGGTTAGTCCTTTAAATTTGGTGTACCTTTTTTAATAAGCATTTTCTCGATAGACTCCATGGAATATATGGAGAACAGTTCAGAATATTAGGGATCAATGAAATAAAGCCACGTAGGCCTAAATATACACATATTCTTCTCCTTTTCAGCACTAATTGGTATCAGAACTCAGGATAAGACCCAGATGCAGACAGCTAGAGTCACAGATGTTTATTGACCTGAACAGGGGGCAGGCAAAAGACAGGTCAAAGACAGGTAGAGGTCTGTAATCCAGGGCAGAGTCTATAAAGTGCAGGCTCGGGGTCAGGCAGAATGGTCAAAACCGGGGAATCTAGGAAATAGAACTTGAGAAGACAGGGAGATGGGAAAACACGCTGGTAAGACCTGACAAGACAAGACAAACTGGCAGACAAACAGAGAACACATGTATAAATACACTGGGGATAATGAGGAGGATGGGTGACAGCACGAAGACAGGTGAAACAGTTCAGGGTGTGACAAATTGGTATATTTAAAAATTCTCTGATCTTGTATATCATTTAGGGTAAGGAAAGTAGTTATGAATCATTTTTAAAATGCTTTGGCGACACTTTCCGCACTAAGTTCACTATATATACAGAAGTATGTGGGCACCCCTTCAAAGTAGTGGATCTGGCTATTTCAGCCACACCCGTTAATGACAGGTGTATAAAAATCGAGCACATGACCATGCAATCTCCATAGACAAACATTGCATGTAGCGCTCACTGACTTTCAATGTGGCATCGTCATAGGATGCCACCTTTCCAACAAGTCAGTTCGTCAAATTTCTGCCCTGCTAGAGCTGCCCCGGTCAACTGTAAGTGCTGTTCTTGTGAAGTGGAAACATCTAGGAGCAACAACGGCTCAGCCGCAAAGTGGTAGACCACACAAGCGCACAGAATGGGACAGTCGAGTGCTGAGGCGCGTAGCACATAAAAATCATCTGTCCTTGATTGCAACACTCACTATCGAGTTCCAAACTGCCTCTGGAAGCAATGTCAGCACAATAACTATTCATCGGGAGCTTCATGAAATGGGTTTCCATGGCCGAACAGCCGCACACAAGCCTAACATCACCTTGCGAAATGCCAAGCATCGGCTGTAATGGTGTAAAGCTCGCCACCATTGGCCTCTGGAGCAGTGGAATTGCATTCTCTGGGGTGAGGGAGGTGGTCCGGGAGGTGACCAAGGACCCGATGGTCACTCTGACAGAGCTCCAGAGTTCCTCTATGGAGATGGGAGATCCTTTCAGAATGACAACCATCTCTGCAGCACTCCACCAATCAGACCTTTATGGTAGAGTGGCCAGACGGAAGCCACTCATCAGTAAAAGGCACATGACAGCCCGTTTGGAGTTAGAGGACTCAAACCATGAGAAACAAGATTGTCTGGTCTGGTGAAACCAAGATTGAACTCTTTGGCCTGAATGCCAAGCGTCACATCTGGAGGAAACCTGGCACCATCCTTACAGTGAAGCATGGTGGTGGCAGCATCATGCTGTGGGGATGTTTTTCAGCGGCACGGACTGGGAGACTAGTCAGGAATGAGGGAAAGATGAAAGGAACAAAGTACAGAGAGATCCTTGATGAAAACCTGCTCCATAGGGCTCAGGACCTCAGACTGGGGGCGAAGGTTCACCTTCCAACAGGACAACGACCCTAAGCACACAGCCAAGACAATGCAGGAGTGGCTTCGGGACAAGTGTCTGAATGTCCTTGAATGACCCAGCCAGAGCCCAGACTTGAGCCCGATCTAACATCTCTGGAGAGACCTGAATATAGCTGTGCAGCGACGCTCCCCATCCAACCTGACAGAGCTTGATAGGAAAAGAATGGGAGAAACTCCCCAAATACAGGTGTGCCAAGCTTGTAGTGTCATTCCCAATAAGATTTGAGGCTGTAATCGCTGCCAAAGGTGCTTCAACAAAAGTACTTTGTAAAGCGTCTGAATACTTACGTGAATGTAATATTTCAGTTTTTCTAAAAAACTGTTTTTGCTTTGTCATTATGGGGTATTGTGTGTAGATTGATGAGGGGAAAAAAACAATTTAATCAATTTTAGAATAAGGCTGTAAGCTAACAAAATGTGGAAAAAGTCAAGGGGTCTGAATATTTTCACAAGGCACTGTATGTGGGTATACCCGACTCTGGCTACCGATTAGTGGAAAAAATTTGATATGAACAAAATTGTAAAAAATAAAAAAAATACAGTGGAAAGTCCGGTAATATAATTAAAACATTCTATAAATCAATTAGGTAGGTTTGGCACTATACTGTTATTTGTGCATGTCAACAGAAGCCTATAGAGTGAGTCTCTTTCATCCTTGCAAATTATAAAGGCTAGCATTTAATAAACTTCACTGTGGAAATGGTGATAAGCTATGTATGCTTCAGTTTGCTGCCATTATGACTTGTTTAACATTTATCTCCAGCAATCACAAGATAAAATAGATTGATAGATTTTTTTTAAATGGTCATTTATGTTTACAATCCCCTTATCCAAACGGCTTACTCATCTTATCAATCGCTCTGATCAATTTGTAAATTACATTTCATGGAGAATGGTTTTATTTCTATCTGGGAAAAATAAATTTGATGGTTTTCCACTTGGAACCAACAGGTTGCTTGACCTTATTCCAACGCTTTATCGCACATAAAGGTGGTGGAATTATTAGGGAATTAAGTCTAGGTTGGAATACGGCGTATCTGTAGACACACCTCGCCACGTTCATTTCTTTGGTCTCCACCCCAAACAAATAGCATGCCATTCTCATGCTTAGTCTAAGGTCAGCAGATGCGTTGAGAGAAAAAAGTCCATAAAAAAGGGAATTATGTTCCATTTACGCACGCATAACTCTGGTCATGTGTCCCACATGTAACCCTATTCCCTATGGGCCCTGGTCAAAGGTAGTGCACGATATAGTGAGTAAAGTGCCATTTGGGATGCACTCCAGGTAGGGGCTATATTTACGTGCCTGTGAAATTAATGCATTAAATATGCGAAATGGGAGGCGTGTGTGTGTGTGTTGCTGAAGCCAAGAGCAAAGATGCTATCACCTTGTGTGATTTAAAAAAAGTTAATTTCCTGGCCATGTAGAGGTTCTGGTCTGGTATGTTGGTATATTTGATGATCCTAGTCTAGATATCTGATTCACAGCACTAGAAGTGTAGCCTTTATATGTGTCTGGGGAGCCGTGTAGTCTAGTGACTGGCCTACTGTATGTAGTGACTAAGCTAGAAATTAATCATGTTTTATTACACATTCTCTTCCTTTGTTTGAACACCTTTCATGTTTTTCCTTCGACATCTTTTGAAAGATTTTCACTCAGAAACATTCTGTGTTAATCACAACCACTAATTGGTGAGGAATCATTCAAATTGCTCTTACGTTAAATAGGCCAGCTCACTTTTGATGGAGTTTTTACATCACCATCACCATGACCATACCATTACTCTCCTTTGGTGGAATAGAACAGAGGCTGTTTGGAGATCCGTTTGGAGATTGCCATGATGTATTCACAGTGAAATGATTGCCATAACTGTGATCCCAGAGTTCATTTGCAAGCAAGCTCCATGCTTTTTTAACCATGACATGATGGTCTAAAATACTCAACTGTCTATTGGGATAAACAATTGGCATAAAAATTGTCTTGTAATAAACTTTTTTCACATATGACATATTTTGGTCTTCTTTAGGCTTTAGTGGATGAGTAATGGCAAAACAAACTAGCCTCCATTACATAAAAGCACCCCTGCAAAAGCAATTGTGAAATACTCAATGCACAAACCCTCAATACCCCTTATTATACCATCAATATACAATACGTTGACATATTTGCAGTGACATACTAACCTGCAATTGTTGACATAAGCACAAAAGTCAATGTTATTGACAATAGATAACCTTCGATTAAAGTGTACTGAAGCATTTACCCCAGCAGATGGTGCTCACAGTTAAGTCACTGTGTTGAAGGCTTTTTCACTGTATTGCTATTTATTCCATGGCAGGATGGCCTTGAGTGGGTTCAATGGGTACACACAGTCAGACTGCGCGCCCCCAACCAGCTAGGCACGCCAAGTTTCTGACTTATAATATTTTTGTAAATATTCCATGGATTTTGCTGGCCATGTTTGCAACCCTAGTGAGACAGAGTGCAACCTGTGATAAAACTATGAAAATCACAAATAATCCAATTTTAGATCAACTAATTGATTTAAGCTAATTGAACGTTTCACACAGAAAGAGTGAAGGTGAATTTAGTGAATTGGGATATCAAGTGTAAATTCACCATTTTCAAAAACAATATAATTATTCTTGGCCACTTAATTAATAGCTAGGTTTCCATCCAATTGGCTACAGATTTTAATGCAAATATTCTCAAATCTGCAAAAAGAAAAGATGCGCATTTTCCATTCAGTGCGTGATGACGTACTGCACACAACATTTTTCATGTACCGAATAAAAATCTAAAGTTAAATGTGTTTCCATCGCTTTTTCAACTCTACCGTAGTTTTGCTACAAAAACTGTTGCATTAAATAGCAAATGTGCCTACTCTGGTCTTGGCCAGTGTAGCCAATTTAGTGACTTTGTCGCTATATTTAGCGAGTATTCAGACCCCTCTAGCAACAAATTTTTTAAAAATTGACTAGCGACAAATCTAGCGACTTTTTCTGGTGTTAATGGAGACTTTTGGAGACTGATGTGAAGGGCACATATTCTTCTTACTCTTCGCAACGAGCAGTGGGTGCTGCCGTGCCCCTCCCCCCCGCCCTGGCTTACATTCTGGGTGGGATGTAAATGTAAAATGTTTTTTTGTCTAAAATAAATAAACTGCACGAAAATAAATCACTGCATTTGACTCACACAGCCTCAGTCACTTACTCACCTTGTCCACTGTGTGTGTGCCTCTCTGTGACATAAGCTAAACATCTAGCTGGCTAGCTCATCATGTCTCAGTCTAAACTGTACACCCAAAATACAGAAAGGAGTGGTAATCAAACTCTGAATTCAGAGGCTGGTTGAAGCCGTTTATTGGAGTTGATACACGGGCATACTGCCTGTATTGTAAGGCTGATTTCTATGCCAAACGTAATGATGTAAAAAAACACATGACAACTCAAAAACATACTCAAAAGGCAAAGCCTTATATAACAGTTCCACCCAAAACAAGCTGCCATTTATGGTTAAAAAAGTTGACTGCAAAAAAGGCTGAGGCCACCATGGTATTAGCTATCGCACTGTTCCATGCTGGGATGTGATCACATTGGAGAAGCATGTAGAGCTGCTTTCTCAGACTCCACTGCTGCTACCCACTTCAAAATGCACAGGACAAAGTGCACAGCAATGATTAATGGTGTTCTAGCACCATACTTTCTGAAAACGTTGGTCGCAGATGTGGGTGACCAGCGTTTCAGCCTCCTCCTCGATGAGTCCACAGATGTAACTCCTGGGGATAGGGACTAACAATGCCTCTGTTATGATGGGGATTAACAATGGAGTCCATAAAGTGCTGAAGGAGGAAGGAGTATTGCCTCAAATATCTGGTTCTTATTCGTTGTGTTGTGCCACTCTCTGCAGCTTGCTCATTTGTAGTTCTAAACATATTTAGGGAGTTTTTTAATCACGTTTTGTCTCTCCTACGACATTATTCCTCTCTCCTACAGCGTCCATCACAATCGCATGCATACTTATTTTCCACCATAATTTGCTAATAAATTCATAAAAAATCCTACAATGTGATTTTCTGGAATTTTTTTTCTCATTTTGTCTGTCATAGTTGAAGTGTACCTATGATGAAAATTACAGGCCTCTCATCTTTTTAAGTGGGAGAACTTGCACAATTGGTGGCTGACTAAATACTCTTTTCCCCCACTGTAACTCATTTTACCGACACAAAAAATATCCCACACTGTCGAACGAACAAATGATCTGTCGGCATTTATAAAAATGTACAGTAACATCCTGTTTCCATCACAGCTGTTGTGATTTTTTTTTCATATGGTATGATTTTACTCAAATATAAAATGTGGATGGAAACATGGTTATTGTATCAAAGCTTTACAGTATATACCATGTATTCAGCAGAAATGTTTGGTTAGCTGTGCAATCTTATGTTCTAAGCAGAGAATTTATTTTGCAGCAATGTCATTTTAAAAAATGATCCCGTCTTCTTCATAGCTCCACAGCTGAACTTCTAAAAATCTGGAGAGAGAGCTGGAATGGCATACATACACAATCCATGTCTCAATTATTTTAAGGCTTAAAAATCCTTCTTTAACCTGTCTCCTCCCCTTCATCTACACTGATTGAAGTGGATTTAACAAGTGACATCAATAAGGGATCATACTGTAGCTTTTACCTGTATTTATCTGGTCAGTCTGTCATGGAAAGAGCAGGTGTTCCTAATATTTTGTACATTCAGTTGATTTTTTATGATTTCATACATAATGGGAAAGATATCTAGCTCAGGCCTTTCAAATGAGAGATTGATTTAGTGGCAGTGGCACGTATAATGTATACCATAGAAAATGTGCTTTTACAGGACATGGAGAACAAACTACCGGTGCATGGACATTCTAAAAGTTTAACCCTTAGCCTATCCTATATTGCAGGTCTAGTTGAGACAACACACAGAGAATATACTACTATCGTCCATCTTTAAATCCCGTTTTAGAATGTCATAGCAGCAACAACAATTACTAGAGAGCTTGAACAAACTGGTTTGTGCACGAGATATTTCTTAAAGTTGGACCCTAAACCTTGCTTATATGACATGTCTAGATGAAACAACAACACACACAAATATACCTCCATCATACAGCTTTAAATCCAGTTTTAGATTGTCATAGCAGCAGCAGCACATAGTCACCTGTTCAATAATGGCCACTCGACAGCTAGTTTTTATCTGATGTGCAATTACCCAGCATGTTTGCATTGTTCTGTTGTATCCCAGGTGCACAGGATAGCAAGTCGGCTGGTCTCTGTATAAACATGGCAGAGGAAATGCTGTTGCCTTGGAAACGTGCCCGAGTCACCACCACATTCCATGTTGCTCAGGGCATTTTTCTCTGCCGTGTCATCGCAAACGTGACAGATTGATGCCATTTGTGGATCTGTTTGGCTCTTTCACAAATTGTCCATTTGAATCCTTAAATTCTGCATTGAATGAATTAGGATGAAGTGGGGTTACAATCAATGTTCCCTCTAAAGCACAGTTCTCCTGGACTGCCAAGCAGAAGAAATATTAGCATGCGCAGAGAAGCACGAGATTGAATTTCACTCAACTTTTCCCTTTACTTTGGGAATTGTGATCGAATCAACGCAATATTAGCCACTTTCAATGCAACATAACAAAACAAAATGAACTACGCAAGACTTAGTATGCAAAACTAACAATACAGGAGATTTTGTTGTAGGCAGAACACATCAGAGTATGATTTTATTTAATTGACTGGCACGACTCAGGCATGTACTCTGCACAGACCGGTGCGCCATAACCAATCAGAGATGCAGTAGGCTTATATGAAAATCGACCATTGCCATTTATGGATCTGTGTCATTCACTTTAAACTGGACTGTTTTTACAGCATCAGCGGTTGTGGGTAGATGCGCTTGTTTTGAGATCAAAGTGAGTTACATGTAGCGAGGTGTCCACATTTGTACATTTGTTCATATCCTTTGCTAGTTAGTAAGTTATTAGCCCAGTTATAGATCATTTGTAGTCAGCAATGGGGGAGTGATTGCTTCCTACAAGAGCACAAAACGTGTGCATTTCTAGACATCTTTGAAGAGCGAGTAAGTTAAAGTGCTTGCTTTTGTCTCATTTTGTTGTATTTTGAGACACTCTGGTAGGCCTACATTATGATCAAATAGCCACAGTAGCTTAGTTGACGATTGTTAAAACTAACTTAAAGCGGGTACAGTCCCATTGTTAACATTAAATGCGTTGTGCTGGAAGATGCACAGAATGTTTGCGTTTTCTGTCAGCAGACCTGAAATTTTCTCAAGATAAAAAAATATATTGAACATTGGTTCCAATATAACATTTTGAGTTGAGATGTAGGATGAAGTGACGTTCGTGGAGAAAAAGCATTAAGACCTTGGAGAGGATTGCTTTTTCAATGTGCCATTCACACAGCTGGGAGATGGATGTAGCAGATGAACGAATGTTCATGTTTCTGCACAAACATTCTCCATGTTGTCATGTAAGCCAAAGACAAACCACTAACCGCTTACACACAGTAAAGTCAAGATATTCCTCCTCGTTATTTTGGGTAGGTTATTTGAATAGGTTGTTGTCTTGGTGGCGTAATCTACTAGCCCAGTCCCAGATCTGTTTTGTGCCAAAACAACTCTAGTATATGCAGCTCTGGGACCAGGCTAGGAATCTCTACAAGTTTTGCCTTCCTTTCATTTGTCAAAATCGATAACTTCATTATCTATTGAAATCTAATTTACAGTCCCACCCTGCTGAGCAATACGCCAGCCGACTAGTATCATCCTCTGTTAGCATGATGCTAAACATCAGAAGATTCTCTAGTCACGGAGGCCTGTACGTCCCTACGTAATGTGTTCTTCTATTAGCAATGAGTCATCGACTAACAGGCAGGAGAAGGAAGAGAATAAATGTCTTGTTAAGCCTGCGTTGGTTGAGGCGTGGTTGTGAAGCTAAGTCCAGTTAAATCCATTGTATTCTCTGTGGAGGAACCATAGACTGTATACAAGGATAATGGAAGAGTGCAGGTTTTAAGGTTTGTGGGATTTGAGGTCTCAACCTGTCAACAGCACCATTCTCACCCCAGCGAACTACTCCCTCGGAGTAAGATCTCGACAGTAGTCTACAGTGCCTTCAGAAAGTATTCATACCCCTTGATTTATTCCACATTTTGTTACAGCCTGAATTCAAAATGGATTAAATGTTGTTGTTTTTTACCCATCTACACACAACACTCCATAATGACAATGTGAAAACATGTTTTTAGAAATGTTTGCAAATTTATTGAAAATTAAATATAGAAATATTAAAGTATAAGTATTCACACCCCTGAGTCCATAAATTGTAGAATCAGCAGCAATTACAGCTCTGGATATATCTGGGTAAGTCTCTAAGAGCCTTTGCACACCTGGATTGTACAGTATTTGCACATTATTTGCAAATAATTAATTTGTCAATTTGGTTGTTGATCATTGCTAGAGAGCCATTTTCAAGTCTTTCCATAGATTTTCAACCCGATTTAAGTGAAATCTGTTACTAGGCCACTCAGGAACATTCAATGTCATCTTGGTAAGCAACTCTATTGTATATTTGGCCTTGTGTTTTAGGTTATTGTTCTGCTGAACGTTGAATTTGTCTCCCAGTGTCTGTTGGAAAGTAGATTTTCCTCCAGGATTTTGCCTGTGCTTAGCTCTATTCCATTTATTTTCATCCTAAAAAAACTCTAGTTCTTGCCGACAACAAGCATACCCATAACATGATGCAACCACCACCAACCATGCTTGAAAATATACTACATTACAAAAGTATGTGGACACCTGCTTGTCGAACATCTCATTCTAAAATCATGGGGATTAATATGGATTTTGTCCCCACTTTGCCGCTATAACAGCTTCCACTCTTCTGAGAAGGCTTTCCACTAGATGTTGGAACATTGCTGCGGGGACTTTCTTCCTTTCAGTCACAAGAGCATTAGTCAGGTCGGGCACTGATTTTGGGGGATTAGGTCTGTCTCACAGTCGGCGTTCCAATAGATCCCAAAGGTGTTCGATGGGGTTGAGGTCAGGGCTCTGTGCAGGCCAGTCAAGTTCTTCCACACCGATCTTGACAAACTAGAGTCCAATGGCGGCGAGCTTTACACCACACCAGCCGACGCATGGCATTGCGCATGGTGATCTTAGGCTTGTGTGCGGCTGCTCTGCCATGAAAACCCATTTCATGAAGCCCCCAACGAACAATTATTGTGCTGACGTTGCTTCCAGAGGCAGTTTGGAACTTGGTAGTGAGTGTTGCAACCGAGGACCGGCGATTTTTACGCGCTACGCGCTTCACCACTCGACTGTCCCATTCTGTGAGCTTGTGTGGTCTACCACTTCGCGGCTGAGCCGTTGTTGCTCCTAGATGTTTCCACTTCACAAGAACAGCACTTGCAGTTGACCGGAGCAGCTCTAGCAGGGCAGACATTTGATGAACTGACTTACTGGAAAGTTGCCATCCTATGACAGTGCCACATTAAAAGTCACTGAGCTCTTCAATAAGGCCATTCTACTGGCAATGTTTGTCTGCATGGCTGTGTACTCGATTTTAGATACCTGGCAGCAACGTCTGTGGCTGAAATAGCCGAATCCACTAATTTGAAGGGGTGTCCACATCCTTTTGTATACATAGTGTATGAAGTGGTACTCAGTGATGGTTTGTGTTGGATTTGCACCACATTTTTTGTATTTTACTTTAGTGCCTTATTGGATGCATGTTTTGGAATATTTTATTCTGTACATGCTTCCTTCTTTTCACTCTGTAATAAAGGTTAGTGTTGTGGAGTAACAACAATGTTGTTGATCCATCCTCAGTTTTCTCCTATCACAGCCATTAAACTCTGTAACTGTTTTAAATTCACAATTGGCCTCATGGTGTGGTTTCCTTCCATTCCGGCAACTGAGTTAGGAAGGACGCCAGTATCTTTGTAGTGACTGGGTGTATTGATCCACCATCCAAAGTGTAATTCATAACTTCACCATGCTCAAAGGGATATTCAATGTCTGCATTTTCTTTATTTTACCCATCTACCAATAGGTGCCCTTCTTTGCGAGGCATTGGAAAACCTCCCTTGTCTTTGTGGTTGAATCTTTGTTTGAAATGTACTGCTCGACTGAGGGACCTTACAATCTGTATGTGTGGGCTACAGAGATGAGGTAGTCATTCAAAAATAATTTTAAACACTATTATTGCACACAGAGTGACTTGTTAAGCATATCTTTACTCCTGAACTTATTTAGGCTAGCCATAACAAAGGAGTTGAATACTTATTGACTCAAGACATTTCAGCTTTTCATTTTGTATTAATTTGTAAAAATGTGTAAAAACATAATCCCATGTTTACATGATGGGGTATTGTGTGTAGGCCACCGACACAAAATCTAACACAACAAAATGTGGAAAAAGTTAAGGGGTGCGAATACTTTCTGTAGGCACTGTGTATAATACATTGCTTCCCCTGACTCCCTCACTTTTGCTCACTTCACTTGATCTTTCTCCTCTCTCTCACCTCCTCGGAGTACGTGTGACTGTCTGTTCTGATATCGTCTTTATTTTCCCTCCCCTGCCTCTCTAAATGTCATTGATTTTTGTCTGGCTTTTTCTCTGAAAAATGTCTCTCTCCAGTGGCCCACACCTACTCATCCTCTCTGTTTATTTCTCAGAAGACTCAATATGTTTGTACGCCATCTAAGCGGCCATCTTGGTTTGGTTGTTTGCAGTGTTCACTTGACTGTTGATTACAACAATGTCACTCAGTGTTAATTGTCAATGAATAATTGAACAATTCCTCTTATTCAATTGATTTCGCAGTCTCGGGCTCTTTATCTGTGTGTGTTTGAGGAGATCTGTAAATCACCTTGCATCCTATCTAACTAATAATTATAATTTCTAGATCTCTGTGTCTCTGTCTCGCTCTCTTTCTCGGTCTCTGAAACGGGAGTGTGTATCGGACAAATTCAGTTGAAGATGAAATGTCATAGTATCCTTGTCTGTTGGATGGTGGGCAATTTACTTGGCATGAGTAGCAGAGAGTGCAGCAGGGCTGACTGATGAGATGATGTCGAGCTGTGAGGAGAAACTGTTTATGTGCCACATTGGCTGACTGTGTGTGTGTGTGTGCAATTCACTAGAGCGTGATGTCACAGTTTCAGGCATCCTGGTGAGAAATGGTGAAAGTAGATAGGTGGGGGATGGTACCAGTAATACTGCAGAGAGAGAGGAGAGACATACCATACCATGAAAAAGCAAATTGGAGAATTGTTGAGGTTTTATGCATCTGACATGTTTAATTTAGTGTGTTAGATTCAGTACAGATACAAGCAATAAAACCTGACTTTGATGCTCAATCTGTGTTTTCTGGAACCTTAGCACTGAACAGAACATGGGCCACATCTCTGTGTCCTAGCCCCTTACTGAAGGGGGTAATTTAGTACCCTTGCCTAGCAACCTAGGCCCCTTTAGTAAAGGATGTGATTTAATGTTCCCTTGCTTCAGTGCGGCACTCCCTTACCTCGATCAGCCCACACACACACACACACACACACACACACACACACACACACACACACACGGCCATCAGTCCTCCACAATCCCACAGTCTCTCTCTGGCTATAAATTAACCCATTACATTATAGCCTCCGGGAGAAAGAGGAATGAGAGAGACAGAGAGAAAGGAATGAGAGAGGAAGAGGGGAAGGAATGAGAGAGATTAAGGAATGAGAGAGGAAGAGGGGAAGGAATGAGAGAGATTAAGGAATGAGAGAGGAAAAGGGGAAGGAATGAGAGAGGAAGAGAGAAAGGAATGAGAGAGGAAAAGGGGAAGGAATGAGAGAGAGAAAGGAATGAGAGAGGAAGAGGGGAAGGAATGAGAGAGATTAAGGAATGAGAGAGAGGAAGAGAGAAAGGAGTCCTGTTGTTAGGTGGCACTGTTGATCGGAAGAACGAGGAGGAGTGTGCGTGTGAGAAAGAGCAACATCATCACCACGACACTGCTGTGAAAGCTGAGTCATGTAAGGCAAGAGAGCGAGGGAACAGGAAAACGAAGGGAGAGAAAAGAGGGCATGGACAAAGATAATGTAACCAGAAGGAAGCAAGCAAGGAAACAGGGAGGGGTGGTGAACGAAGAGAACAAGATCAGGTGAAGAAGAGGGGAACTAAGCATGATGGAGATAAAGATGGTGGGGAGAAGAGAGCAAGCGATGAGAGACAAATACAGTTTCAGGCGAGAGGAGTGCACTGGAGTCAAGGCAGAGCAAGAGATGAAACGGAGCAGAGCGTCGGAAAACCTGCGTACACACGAGATGGAGAGGGAGAGGGGGAGGAGTGAAGAGGAGAAGGGAGGGGTGGTAGCTGCTAACGTGGCGGAGAAGGAGGAAGGAGGGAGAGAAGGGGGCTATGCCATCGGTGCAGAGCAACACTGGAGATCAGCGCCAGACGCCAAACCCTCGGAGAGGCAGACGGAGCTCCTTTCCCCATGAGAGGAGCAAGAGAAGGAGCAGAACAGGAAGCGAAGGAGGAAAAATAAAGGGAGGGAACTCCATCCACGCCTTCTATCCTCAGCACCTACTTGCTACTCACTGTGCTGTGCAGTCTACTGTTGCTTCACTGGACTCCCTTAGACAGCCCTAGCATAGCAGAGCGTACGGTTCACACGAGAAGAGCAACTGTAAGGCTGTGTTTCTATGTGGTGTCAGAGGAAGCTGTCAGCACTCGTCATCATTAAGGCTTCATCCAAGGCAAGACCTGACGCATCATTATTTCCTCTTCAAAGGAATATCCATAGTGAATAAGTCATTATCTCCAGCTCAGTAGGACCATCTCAAAGGAAGATACCAATAGTTTGGGCTTGTTGTTGATGACTGTATTCACCACATTAGCTTCTGGAGAATGAAAGTGGACACCCACTGTTGGATCTACCTTCTCCAATCCTCATTCCAGTACCCCACATCTACAGCTACGCCATATGGAAACGATCTAAGAAGGTCTAGGTTTTTTTGAGTTCTTCAGTCCATAAGGTTGGGCTTCTTCTCGGGAAAGGACTCTACGACGCTAGCCATGACGCCCATGCAAAAGCTCCTCCAGTTGCCGGTGAACGCGATGAATATGGTGAAAACGGCGCAGGACCAGATGGGGCAGCAGGATGAGGCCAAAAGCCCTGTGATGACCCCGGATGGAGGAAACCATAACTGGTACAACGGGGAGCCCAACGACCCGCGCCACATCCGGTTTGGCAGCGGAGGTGGAGACCAGGAGGAGCGGGCCCACCTGGAGGAAGGGGGAGGCAGTTTATCCAGCCTTGTGACCCAGCCTTTGCGGTAGGGTGCCATCAGCATGAGACACATGTGCCGTGTAAATATGCATAAACAGACCTGAAAACGCTTGCGTACGTGTGTTACTGATGAGTGAGTATGCAGACGACAGTAATTAGACATAATGAGAAAGAGACCAGCGTAATTAGATAAGCATAAACACACACACACCTGGGAAAACACCTTGTGTACACACACAAACTCTTAACACTATATGCCTGTTGCTTCCAGGCCTTGTGAAAACAGTAATCTATGTTAATAATACTGCTGTTAAACGCCCACACCAGTAGAAATCTACTTTTTTTTGAGCTGAAAGACGATGGCCAGAGCTTACCCATGATGCTGCACAACGATTTAAGTCAGTAAGTCATCATTTTAGTCAAAGTATGATATATTTAAGCTTGAAGTAACAAATCAAAACTGCCGACTTTGTACAATGCGTGTGACTGCGGTGACTATTCCTATGATATGACATACAAATTATTATCAGCCTACGTTTCGTTACAGGCCTGGGTTTTATTTGATTGTTACCACCCACCAGCATGGCATTTGTATTCATCAGAAACCACTGCAAAGTTATTCCTCTTCATGACTGAGATGAGCCAAACAGCCTTGTATCTACTTGGCCGCCTGAGCCATGGAGCAAATTAAAATAAGGTGCGCAAACTTGTTTTGCACTCCCACTTTTTTTAAACAGAAAATTATCATAATCTACTGGATAATTTGAAAATGTTAACAATTTGAGATAGTTTGTATTAAAAATATGTGTGACCATTTTAGAAATATAATGACTTGGTATGATAGCATTTTGAAAACCCGCTCCCCCCCCCGTTGCCCCAACATGAATGGTTTTGACCACTAAAGTTTTGCTTCACTTTTCACTTCCCCTGTGAGAAACATGAGCACGGCTGACCTGGCTTTGCTGTACCACAACCGAAGTATGCCAGCAGCCTACCTACCAATGGTTGCACCGTGTCCATTACAATGTAGAAAAACGCATGTCAGCTATCTGTCAACAGTTATCCATATAACCAGGAATGTCATCTTATTATTTCTAAGTATTTCTATAGCAGATTCGTTGCCAGTAGCTTTCCTTAAGTCAATGCTTATGACAAATCCAGCCATTGAGACAGCTGGTTAATCTTTTGAATACGGTGTTGTTCAAATAAAATAAATGCAACAACAGATAACATTAGCTAGCTAGCTACACACAGCTGTCAGTGCCCTATTTGTTGATGTTTACCAACTCCACATGGAAATTCGCACACCCAATTTGTTAATAAAATTGGGTGGGGGGGGGGTCTTTTAAAAGGCCACGCGTACTTACGTGACTCATCGGCTAGTATTTGGACCTCAGAAATAAGCACACCGCTAGGTTATGTACTGCTGAAAATGCCTAAAAAAAACCTTGGTCGCACCTGCTGCTCTGGAGTTACTCAGACACATGCGCTCACACGTATTAGTAATTTATGTTCTTTACTCCTGTGTTTCCATCGCCAACAGAATGTAAGCTTCTCACCTGAATTGCTTCTGTTTTTGTGTGTGCATGTGTACAGCTCAGCTGCCGTAAGAGAGTAAATGTTTAAAGAGCACAGGGTATGAAACAGTTGCTCTAGAGGTATTTTTTTATTTTGTTTTTGTGATCTCAAGGCCTCTCTCCTGATCCCAGAGGTTTGAGCTGTACACAGGGTTCAAAGGGTTCAGTCTGTTTTTGCGCTGTCGTAAAAAAAAAAACACTAGTAGTGTCTCCTCAGCAATACATCAGAGAATTCAAGCAAATGTAGCTGTTCTTGAGAACCAATGGATAGTTTAGCAGAGGCATGAGGGCATTGTAGATTCTCAAAGTTTCTTAGTCAATTTATGTGAATTCATGGGTGGTGTAAATTACATGAGCCTTTTTAGTCGAATTTCGAATGCAAGAAGAGGCCGCTTCTATGTTTTTGTTTTATGGATGTGGCTGTCACAGTACGAGCTTGTTCTAGCTGGAAGCTAAACTGACTACTTCATTTAGGAAGTTTCTGCATGTTGAGGTTCACAACACAACAGCACTTTTGTGTTGTTTGATCTACTGATCAGGACTCCGGCTGGAACCTCATGAGTTTTTCATTAAACCATGAAATATCTCATTTACATAAGTATTCACACGTCTGAATCAATACATGTTAGAATCATCTTTGGCAATGATTACAGTTGTGAGCTTTGCACACCTGGATTGTAAAATATTTGCATATTATTATTTTTTAAATTCTTCAAATTCTGTCAAGTTGGTTGTGGATTATTGCTAGACAGCCATTTTCAAGTCTTGCTATAGATTTTCAAGCCGATTTTAAGTGTAAACTGTAACTAAGCCACTCTGGAACATTCAATGTTGTCTTGGTAAGCAACTCCAGTGTATATTTGGCCTTGTGCTTTAGGCAATTGACCTGCTGAAAAGTGAATTTGTCTTCCAGTGTCTGTTTGGAAAGCAGACTGAACCAGGTTTTCCTCTAGGTCCTCCTGTGCTTAGCTCTATACCATTTATTTTTATCCACAAAAAAACACTCTAGTCCTTGCAGATGACAAGCATACCCATAACATGATGCAACAACCACCATGCTTGAAAATATGAAGAGTGTTGTGTTGGTTTGCCCCAAACATGCAAAGTGTTAACTCCTGAACTTATTTAGGTTTGCCATAACAAAGGGGTTGAATACTCATTGATTCAAGACATTTCAGCTTTTCATTTTTTATTAATTTGTAAAAATGTCTTCACACAATTCCACTTTGACATTATGGGGTATTGTGTGTAGGCCAGTGACACAAAATCTCAATTTACTCTATTTTAAATTCAGGCTTAACACAACAAATTGTGGAAAAAGTAAAGTGGTGTGAATAATTTCTGAAGGCACTGTATCCATTAGCACAAACATACAGTATAATTACCCTGCCATTGCCATGGGTTTATACACAGTAAAACATACATGAACATACTCTAACTTTGTAGTAACTGCCATAGGCACCCTACTTTGCGTTTGTGAAAGGCTTCTAAAGTAGTTCAAAATAGCTAGAAAGTTCTGGCTGATCTTATAAATTGACCACCAGTAACCTGACCACCAATTTAGACATTGGGCCAGTGCTCTACAATGCCTCGGTAAGTTAAATAATTGAGTACTGGGTTTGTAAATTAAGCTATTCTCTGCCGGGCAAGACAAAGACCTAGGACAGTGAAACCCAGTATAGGTGTAAGGTTCCTTCTCTGTGGAACTTGATATCTGACTAGCTCTGGATCAACTCACCCACCTGTCTTTCTTTACTGGCAGGAGACAACGAGAGTGTAAGGCATTCCTAAACTAACATTTGACAACGACAGTGAATCAAGTGTTAGTTTTGAAGATGGCCACCAAAAAGGCTTCTTTGGTCATGCAGGATGTCAATTTTGGCTCAATCATGTACATTATGACTTGTATTCATAAGGAGACAAATGCAAGATAGTTAACCTAGCACTAAAATCATTTTTACTTTGACTTTAAGTTATTACCCGATTTTAATTTTACATGGAAGCATGGTTCAGTGCATTGCTTTATGGGAACTGTAGTCCTCCTTTAGCTCTCCTCTATGAAGCTTCCAGTGTTCCGTTCGAAATAACTGAATAATGCACAGTCTACCAACAGAAGCCACGGAGGAACATAAATGCAGTGGCGATTTTAACATGTAAATCTTGGGGGGGGGCAAAAAGTGGGATGCATGCCAGAAAAGCCACTACACAACACAACAAAACAACATATTAGTTGCACTATAACGGTAACAAACGGTGCCCACAAACTGTTAGGGCCTACATAAAGCTGTCCCAACAGCAGTCCCAACATCTTACCACCGCTACACCTGGCTTTCAGTGGAGCCTTGTCTGGCTACGGTTCATTCGGTTCAACAGTTCATTCAGCCTCATTTACTGCCTTGTAAGAAAACATGTTTGTTTAAGCAAGTCAGCCATATCAACTGTGGTTTCTAATGGCAATTGAGATGTACAAACTATGGCATAAAGGGACAACAAGTGTATAAGAGGCAATCCGTAATTTCGATTTAGACATTAATGAGCGAGCTAGTACAGATGAAGTCAATATAACTATTTGTTTAGCACTTTTGAAATGTACAGCGAAGGAATTCAGAACATGGGCTGTTGTTATGGTGTTCTCCCTATACACCAAGTCAGAACCGTAGGATAAATAAATGGGGCATATAAGCAAACAATGAAAGTTCTTACGAAATTTGATGATTACATTTCTCTAAAACAAGATGTAGGCTACATCGTGCAACACCAAGTCAGAACAGTAGGCAAAATTAAGAGGGGTAAATATACCAAATTATTTGGCGTGAGTCACATGGGCTACTAACAGCTTACTACACAACATACACTTAGTATTAGTTTCTTAGCTACAGTATACATATCTCCCTGGCATATTACATCATTTATGCAGCAGCATACAATACATTTTTGGACTCACCTTGTTGTGTTGTGCTCACTTGAACAGGAAGGTGGCACAGCGGTCCTTAGTGGGCAAATTTTGCCATCAAAGTCTGGCATTCTCTGGATTTATGGTGCTTTCAACGGTGTCTCCTGTCTGGGTCAAAATCATGATGGCGTCATTGATCTTCAGGTCGTAGCTCTAGAAAGAGGCCAGAGTTCCCGACTTAACATTTTGAGTTGGATAACCGTTCAAAATGTATTTCCAAGTTGGAGCTCTTTTTTTCCGAAATTCCAAGTTAACTTGACTTCAGTGAGTTCAAGACTTCGCAGTTCCGAGTTAACAGTTGTTTTGAGCACGGCACAAATCATGCTTCATTGACAGCATGGCCAATGTTGAATGCTTATCATTTTAAACTTGGAAAAGAGACACTTAATCACAGATTTAGGACCACACAGCCACTCCACTGAATAGCAGTAGTGATTGCTTTGCAATGCTTGCAGTTAGCCACTGTCACTGATTCCTTTGAAATGTTTATGTCCAATGGCCGATGAGCACCGATACGTTTTATCTATAATTTATCTTAATAGTTTATCTTCATATGACAAGGATTAAAAAGGATTTGCCAGTAGATTGTTAACTTGATTCATGATGATGTCTGCTAAAGTATGATGTTGACATGATCAGTCCAATCAAAGCTACTGTAGATATGTGATTTGACGTCATTTTATCTGTGGCCAATGATCGTAAGCCTTCTTAGATGGGCACCTCTAATGTAACTCTATGAAAGCATCCAAGGAGCTTGAATTTTCGAGGTCTACCCTTAAACTTGGTGGTGACATACTGTCCCCACGAGTGAGAACACTGAGCTAATCATGGTGCAACTAGAGAACATTACCAACACCTATGCTCCATATTTTCCGCTGGCTGCCCAACCACCACAGAAAGCACTTACTCAAGAAAGCAAAAAAGAGACTATGTTTGTATGTGGCTTTATTAACCCAATGCTTATTTTTTTGGACATTGTTTGCAAACTGATATGTCACACGTATTAATGCCAAAATAACTCTGCCCCACCTGCCCTGAATGACGGGTCGCCACTGCATGAATGTGTAGCACAATAGGATGGTGGCACCTTAATTAAGGAGGACAGGCTAGTGGTAATGGCTGGAACGGAATTAGTGGAATGGTACCAAATACAAAAAAACACATTTTCTATGTGTTTGATGCCATTCCATTTGCTCCATTCCAGCCATTATTGTTAGCCGTCCTCCTCTCAACAGCCTCCACTGAAGTGTACCGAGACCAAAGTAGGGGTTCCTCCTAATCATAATTCAGCTAGAAATGCTCATCAACCCTCAGGAGAGAATAAGCTATTTCAGTTCAGTCTGAACTCAATGTTGCAAAATTGGCTCTGTTGAATCTTTAATCCTCTTCTCAGGCCCAGCCACATTTAATGATGTCTTTATCTGCCTGCATCAAATGTTCTGTCTTTTTCTGATTGAATGGAATTAAGGCAATCTCCCATGGATAATACCCTCCTAAAGTTGTACTGGCTTTTGTTGTGAAATCCTGCCTGTACTTGATTATGTACCTTTGTGTAATCTTTTAATTAATCAAATATGGACCGAAGGATATAACAGATTGTAGTGAAATAGATTTAGCCTTTGATATGTTTGAACGCTTTGCATGTAAAGATCAAACGTCAACAAGAAAATGCCTCAACATCAACTCAAAACAATGGTCCATGTAGAAAGATATGACGTTTTTCATCATCTACCAAGTTAGAGTTTTCCCTGTCTGACCCTCCAAGCTTCATTCAACACTATAGGTCATTATCAATAAAACTAGCGTTTGATTTGGTTGTTGGGAGGCAAGGAGTCCTCCAGCTCTGCTAAAACCGTTGAAAACTATGTGCCGTTTTCAAGGGATTGCTAAATAAATGTTATAACTATTTGGTTTTAATATCATCACCTATTGAAGAGAATAGTCAAACTACACATTTCAGACTATTCCACAATTATCTCCATCATCAGAGTTATATAGCAATCAGTAAACATCAATTCATCATTTATTTTCAGATACGTGAGTGTAACCACATCCATTTGGCTAGCTAGCTAGCTAAAGCAAACAATGTGTAATTTAGCTTGCTTCATCAGAGATAAGGCTTTTGGAAAGAGCTTGACATCGTCCTGGTAAAGTTGTCAGTCGGCCTAATGGTCATCCCTAATATAGATAGCAAGCAACTCAAACAATATTTGAATATGGCGATCTAGTTTATCCCTTGAAAGTTAGCTTGTTAGCCATATTGACCTGATATGTTGTTAGCTAGGTAGCCAATTTGATATGGTCCATCAGTCAATGTAGTCTATCATGTCTGTCAGCAGCAATCATGTTTAAACATTATTTAAATACAATATTGAAAATGGGATAATGGTAGTTAACTTCGCTAGGTAATCCAACATTTGGTTGGAGAAAAAGGTCTACTCACCAATTTATGTCTAGCCAACTGTACAACGTTTTTACCGGTAGCTTGCAAAGTAAACATTATCAGCCTACAGTAATGTTACATCGGCAAATGCGCCCTTCTGCTGCTTGACAGGCAGATCCCACAAAGGCTGGGAAATTAACCAAAACCACTCATACTTGTCAGGTATAGTTCACTTCCATTTTATATCACTCAAATATCCAATTAATGATGGCCAATATTGGGAGATATCATGAAGCTTCCCTCACGTATTTGAAATTACACGATCAATGTATGTATACTGATCATAAAAAGCATGCAGTTAGGTCTACTTGCTGTTGGCCTAGAACTCTCGTGATTGAGCTAAATGCGTGCAATTGTTTTGCATGGAATAATCAGAAATGTGTAGTCGTGACTATGCTCTTCAAGAGGTGATAGCATTACAACCAAATAGTTAACATTTATTTAACAATCCCTTGGAAATAGCACGCAGTTGGCAATGGTTTTAGAGGAGCGGCGGGTCTCCTTGCACCCCAGAAGGCAAATAGAATGCTCTGCACCTTATTGTTACGTTTTACTGATAACGACCTATAGAAGAGCTTTCCTGACAATGGCAGATGGGTGCTATGTTGAAAGAAAGAATGGTCTTTTCAGTCTTCGCACCCACACTTGGCTATTTTACCCACAATTGACTAGGGCTATTTTGCTCTCAATTTGGCTGTCTATTTGGCTGTCTACTTTGCCAGATGTGCTCTCTGTCCTGTTATTTAATGGACTTTTAATGACTGTTTTGATTATATTGCTTTTAGTCAGCAATCATTAGTCCATCTGCAGAGATGGAAATGCTGCTTTGTCCCCAACAGACAGCCCACATTTTGGGAGCAACCCAGGGTCAGGGTCCATAGTACAGTGCCCCTGAAGTAAAGATTTTGTTTACAAGTATGTTGCTCAATGGCACAATAGCAGGAGATAGTGCCACTACCTGGGATCTGAAACAAGCAGCCTCCCAAAAGATGACATCAAGAGACTTGATTGATAGGTGAATTTGAACGACCGTCTTCCTCAAAGGAATGTACCTGGGGGAATGATCTCTTAAGACTGCAGTGTCACACCTAGTTAGACACTTCATGCCTGCTTCTCTGCATGCAGCTGCAACAAAGACATGACGGAGGCAGGAAATCACTTCCCTTCACTTTATCACATTCTATGTTGCCTTGGAAACTAGTCAGGAGAACCTGGGCTTGTGCAGAGATATCATAGCTATTTAAATTATGGAGAGCCCGGAATCCCAGGGGAATCTTTTCAATTAGCCAGTTTTTTAAATTCTGTTTGCTACCCTCCAAACCTGGGTCCAAATACTATTTTAATGTATTTCAAATGCTTGAACTGGGTTTGATTGAGTTTGTCTGGCACAATGGAACCAATAGAATAGCGGCAAAAGTCCAAACCCCGCCCATCTGGCACTCCAGGCTGGCTAAAGCAAACACTACGTATTTGAAAGATTTCAAATAGTATTTGAACCCAGGTCTGCTTCCCTCGCCTAACCTGTTGTAGTCTGGCTCATTTCAATAGACGTTCATTTGGAAGAGAGGTGGGAGTGGGGGACATTCAGGGGCGGCTACTGTATTGTTATTTCTCAGTGCTATGACGTGTCTTCTAGAGAAACTGGCTTGGGGTGGTTTGGTCAGTAGAGGATTGCCAAGGGAAAAACTGTACAGATACTCATGTGAGGTCTCTGCTGGCTAGTGATGAGCAATTTTCTATATGTTTTTTAAACAACTAATTTACCCGTTTTTTTTCTGTGAGCTCAACGCGCACATTGCAGAGTTTCTCTAGAGATAAATCAGATCAAGCCCAAAGTGTGCGATGTAGTTGGGAGTTGTAATTTCCAACCGTCTAATATTCAACAGTTTAGCGCAGACAACATGGTAATTAACTACAATGACCATAATCCATGTCACGCCTATTTTACGCCTGCTTCAAGCAGAGACAGAAGGATGCACCATCAAAAGGGATAGCAGTTTCTTCAAGAAGTATCTCTACCTGAAAATACATGATATAAGTGATGATAATTAGTATTGAGCCGTCATAAAAGTATGCCTTAATTACTTTGAAAAACAACTAAAATAGTGATTTTGTCAGACAGCATAGGCAGCATGCAGCTTTATAGTGATGATATTAGAATTTGGGATAAAATAATAAAGTATTCAAATACACAACAACTGAAATATTGTATTAAAGTAAGGTAATGTGAGTAAATGATGTGATAAGCAGTAATGGGCAGACAATACCATCATGGGACTTTTATGAATAGTTTATTATGTTGTTACAGCATTCAACCCACATAATGCATAGTGCATTTTCATGTTTAAAAAATAGCTAAACCGAAATCGAAAACCGTGATAAATTGTTAACATATAATTGTTAACATATTTCAGTTGTTGTGTATATTACGTTTGTTTTATTTGATGACTTTATTATTTCACTCCAAGTCATCATCTCCTCTCTATAGAGCTGCTGCTTATGCTGTCTGAGAAAATCACAATTTTAGTAGTTCTTCGAAGTAAATAAGGCATTATTTTATGACTTCTGAATACCAACTATCAATTGCTTAGATCGTGTATTTTAAGGTAGAAATACCTCACAAAGCAACTGCTCTCTATCCCTCTCGATTGCGCATTCTTCTGTCTCTTTTTAATGTAGCAGGCGTAAAAAAAAACACAGACCGGACAAGTAGGCGTGCAATGGATTGTGGTCATCGTCGTTAATTACCAAGTTTTTGCTCTAAACTATGGAGAAGACTGGCCTGTTGGAAACTACAACTCCCTACTACAATGCACAGTTCGGGCTTGATGTGATTTATCTCTAGAGAAACTGCAAAATGTTCCTTGAGCTAAAAAAATAAGAAGAAAAAGAAATGGAATTCAAATAATTGAACCAACGTAGGTCAATTACAGTAGTTTAAAAAACTACAAGTAACCAACATTTCGGTGAAGCACTGAGCACTAGCATTCTATTTAGCTCACTTTTTTTGAATTATTTATTTTATACAGTAATTTTTGCTCACCTTTTATCAAAGGTGTCAATAATTTCGGACCCCACTATATTTAGAAAGTATTCATACCCCTTGACTTATTCTACATTTTGTTGTGTTACAGCCATGAATTCAAAATTGATTAAAGTGGGGGAGCGGTTATCAACCATCTATACCCAATCCCCCATAATGACAAAGTGAAAACATGTTTTTAGAATTTTTTGCAAATGTACTGAAAATTATAAACAGAAATATCTCATTTACATAAGTATTCACACCCCTTTGCTATGACACACCAAATTGTGCTCCGGTGGATCCAATTTCCTTTGATCATCCTTGATGTCAATACATCTGTATTGGAGTCCGCCTGTGGCCAATTCAATTGTTTGGACATGATTTAGAAAGAAACACACCTGGCTATACACTCAATGCACAAACCATGAAGAACACCTTCCTAATATTGAGTTACTGGCTCATGTTGACTTCAATGCTTCCCACAGTTGTGTCAAGTTGACTGAATATCCTTTGGGTGGTGGACCATTCTTGAAAACTGCTGAGGGTGAAAAACCCAGCAGAGTTGCAGTGCTTAACACAAACCGGTGCGCCTGGCACTTACAGCCAAACCCTGTTCAAAGGCACTTAAATATTTTGTGAATGGCACAAATTCACAATCTATGTCTCAATTGTCTCAAGGCTTAAAAATCCTTCTTTAACCTCCCCTTCATCTACACTGATTCAAGTGGATTTAACAAGTGACATCAATAAGGGATTCACCTAGTCAGTCTATGTTATGGAAAGAGCATGTGTTCTTAACATTTTGTACACGCCGTGTATAAAGTCCCACAGTTGACAGTGCATGTCAGAGCAGAAACTATACCAAGGAACTGTCCATAGAGCTGTGAGATAGCATTGTGATGAGGCATACAGTATATATGGGGAAGGATATAAAACAATTTCAAGAATGTTGAATGTTTCCAAGAGCACAGTGGTCTCCATCATTGGAAAATTGAAAAAATATGGAACTAGCCAGACTCTGACAACCAGGTAAGAAGGACCTTGGTCAGGGAGGTGACCAAGAACCGAATGACCACTCTGACAGAACTACAGAGTTCCTTGGCTGAGATGGGAGAATCTGCCAGAAGCACAACAGTCTCTACAGCACTTCACCAATCTGGGCTTTATGGGAGAGTGGCCAGACAGAAGCTAGTCCAGAGAAAAAGGCACATGACAAGCACGCCTGGAATTTTCAAAAAGGCACGTGAAAGACTCTGAGATCATAAGACAAAAGATTATGTGGTCTGATGAGACAAAAAATGTTACTCTTTGGTCTGAATGCAAAGCCCTATGTCTGGAGAAAACCGGGCACAGCTTGGCAGCATCATGCTATGAGGATGCTTTTCAGTGGCAGGGACTGGGAGACTAGTAAGGATAGAGGGAACAATGAATGGAGCCAAATACAGGCAAATTCTTGATGAAAACCTGCTTCAGAGTGCAATCAACCTTAGACTGGGATGAATATTTACCTTCCAACAGGGCAATGACCCCAAGCATACAGCCAAAGCAATGCTGGAAAGGCTTCAGAACAAGAATGTGAAAATCATTAAGTAGCCCAGCCAAAGCCCAGACTTGAATCTCATCGAAAATCTGTGGAAAAACTTGAAGATTGCTGTTCACCGCCGCTCCCCATCTAATTTAACAGAGCTTGAGAAAAGCTGCAAAGAAAAATGGGAGAAATCCCCAAATCCAGATGTGCAAAACTGATACAGACTTTACCCAAAATGACACAAAGGTGTAATCCCCACCAATTGTGCTTCTACAAAGTGTTGACTCAGGGGTGTGAATACTTATGTAAATGAGATATTTCAGTATTTCATTTTCAATAAAGTTGCCGAAATAAACAAATGTTTTCACTTTGTCATTATGGGGTATTGTGTGTAGATGGGTGAGGGGATTTTGAATTCAGGCTGTAACACAACAAAATGTGGAATAAGTCAAGGAGTATGAATACATCCACTTTCTGAAGACACTGTACATATCTAATGATGCGAGTAGTATCAAAACAACAGATCCCAAACACATATGTGCCTCAGCTGTTAGGTGACATGCGCACCACACACACACACACACACACACAGCTAATTAGTATCAGAAATGGTCATTGTCAATGTACTATGCTGCTGCAGACCCAGACCTACACACACAGAAGCATCCACTCTCACAAACAAGTCCACTACCACATACTGTACAAACACCTATACGAATATTCACATTCATTCAAACAGATACACACGGTAAAGAAACAAACAGTTATACACACAAAAACCCTATGTTTAGTAACAGCCCTAATTTACATTGACATTTGCAATAATCAGATGCAGAACATTATGAAAAGCAAACTGAATATGAGAACAAAGTTGATTTAAATGATTTAATTAGAGATACTTGTCACTCATCGTCAAAAGACTGCTGCACATTTGATCAGTTCCAGGTTAAACTTGTTTGGAATTGTGTATATCTGGAAGCCTTAAACTTTGATATACTGTATTTTAATCAGTCTCTCAATTTAAAAATCACGTATGGAATAATAGATTGAGGATCATCCACTGATTTATGTATGACAGGAAACTATTGAAGTGAGCTTCATATCAAAGGTGAAATATGCAGAAATCGCTTTTTTTGTAAATATGTATGCCTGTAATATTTTGATTACTTTTTTGATTGTTTTCAAGCCACTTGTCCAATAGTTCGTATTAGCTAGCTAACGTTAGCTAATAGCTTGTCAGCACACTGCTGACAAGAGTTGCCAAAGCTGTCATCAAGGCAAAGGGTGGCTACATTGAAGAATCTCAAATATGAAATATATTTTGTGATTTGTTTAACATGTTTTTGCTTACTACATGATTGCAAAAATGTTATTTCATAGTTTTGATGTCTTCACTATTATTCTACAATGTAGAAACTAGTAAAAATAAAGAATAAAGAAAGAAAGTGTCCAAACTTTTGACTGGTACTGTATATTTACAAAAAATTACAATGCATTCAGAAAGTATTCAGACCACTTCACTTTTTCCATATTTTGTTACATTACAGCATTATTCTAAAATGTGGATACAATATTTTTCCCCTCATCAATCTACACACAACATGTAATCATGACAAAGCGAAAAAAGGTTGCAAATGTATTGAAAATAAAAACCTGAAATATCGTATTTACATAAATATTCAGACCCTTTGCTATGAGACTTGAAATTGAGCTCAGGTGCATCGTGTTTTCACAATGTTTCTACAACTTGATTGGCGTCCATCTGTGGTAAATTCAATTGATTGGACATGATTTGGAAAGGCACACACCTGTCTATATAAGGTTGGCAGTGCATGTCAGAGCAAAAACCAAGTCAAATTAATTCTCCGTAGAGCTGCGAGACAGGACTGTGTCGAGGCACACAGATCTGGGTAAGGGTACCAAAAAATGCCTGCAGCATTGAAAGTCCCCAAGAACACAGTGGCCTCCATCATTCTTAAATGGAAGAAGTTTGGAACCACCAAGACTCTTCCTAGAGCTGGCCACCCGGCCAAACTGAGCAATCTGGGTAGAAGGGCCTTGGTCAAGGAGGTGACCAAGAATTCAATGGTCACTCTGACAGAGCTCCAGAGTTCCTCTGTGGAGATGGGAGAACCCTTGCAGAAGGACAACCATTTCTGCAGCACTCCACCAATCAGGCCTTTGTGGTAAAGTGGCCAGATGGAAGCCATTCCTCAGTGAAGGCACATGACAGCCCGCTTGGAGTTTGACAAAAGGCACAAAAAGGACTCTCAGACCGACCATGAGAAACAAGATTCTCTGTTCTGATGAAATCAAGATTGAACTCTTTGGCCTGAATGCCAAGCGTCATATCTGGAGGAAACCTGGCACCATCTCTATGGTGGTGGCAGAATCTTGCTGTGGCTATCTCAAGGATGATCAATGGAAATGGGATGCACCTGAGCTCAATTTCGAGTCTCATGGCAAAGGGTCTGAATACTTATGTAAATAAGGTATATCCGTTTTTTAAATATTTTAATACATTTGCAAAAAATTCTAAAACGGTTTTCTATGTAGATTTAAGGAACCTTTTTTTGATTGATTAAATCGTTTTTAGAATAAGGCTGTAACATAACAAAATGTGGAACATGTGAAAGGGTCTGAATACTTTCCGAATGCACTGAAAGGGGATTGGAAATGAGGCAGACAATTACATTGATAGAAGCCACAATCTATCTGCAATATTACAGCTGATCTACCCCATAAAAATATTTCAAAAAAGAAAGGAAAACTAAAGATATCACTGAATTAAGTATTTTTCACAATTGGGATCCAAATGAAGAATAAAGTACAGTGTAGTCATGGAAAGTATTAATCTGTTATGTTTTTGAATTTCACCTTTTTATTTAACCAGGTAGGCTAGTTGAGAACAAGTTCTCATTTACAACTTCGACAAGATAAAGCAAAGCAGTGCGACAAACAACATCACAGAGTTACACATGGAATAAACAAACATACAGTCAATAACACAATAGAAAAAAGTCTACATACAGTGTGTGCAACGGAGGTAAGGCAATAAATAGGCCATAGTGGCGAAATATTTACAATTTAGCAATTAAACACTGGAGTGATAGATGTGCAGAAGATGAATGTGCAAGTAGAGATACTGAGATACATAGGAGCAACAACAACAAAAATAACAGTATGAGGTAGGTGGATGGGCTATTTACAGATGGACTATGTACAGGTGCAGTGATCTGTGAGCTGCTCTGCACTGATCTGGTGCTTAAAGTTAGTGAGGTAGATATGAGTCTCCAGCTTCAGTGATTTTTGCAATTCGTTCCAGTCATTGGCAGCAGAGAACTGGAAGGAATTGGCTTTGGGGGTGACCAGTGAATTATACCTGCGCGCTACGGGTGGGTGCTGCTATGGTGACCAGTGAGCTGAGATAAGGCGGGGCTTTACCTAGCAAAGACTTATAGATGACCTGGAGTCAGTGGGTTTGGCGACCAATATGAAGCGAGGGCCATCCAACGATGTAAACATACTTGGTAATAAATCAATGGAATACTGCAGTGGTGAAATGGCAGAAGTTGTGTGTTGTAAGGTGCAGGAGTCTCCCTGCAATTCATGCAGGTGCACCAGCGAGGTTGTCCGGAGAACCCGGGATAGCTCTCCGGTACTCCATGATGTCAAAAATCACTCCATGTAGATGGGAAGAGGCCAGCTCCAGCGCTTCTCCCCTTTCGTTAAAGGACATCTCTTGCAATTTAGCCTGTAATGATAAGAAAATAAGCAACATGAAATTACAGAATGCAGCCAAATACTTATGAAAGTTTAGATGCCAATCACCATATAAGTTCAAAGATGAAAAAGCCTGGAAGGAGGAGAGATGACTAGAAATGATTTGGTTGACCGTTTTATGTGTGGATTAATTGTCGGAGTAGAGGACCTTGTGCATTTCAGGTAAAATAACAACTCAATGTTTATATCCCAGGACAAATTAGCTAGCAACAGCAAGCTAGCTAAATAGGACAGATTAGCTAGTAAGTGCAAGCTAACTAGCTGAATTGCCATAAATGTTTAATGCTTTTCGACCTGTTCTCAAAATAATGTAATTGGTTTAGAGTTTGTTTTGATATTTTAACCTGTGTGTCGGGATCGCGTTTGGTGTAGGGGGACAAAATAAATGTATGCACGATGGCGCACTCGCGCAGCCTGTTTGGGTTCCATGTTATGAGGCATAACCCCAGACTTTGAAATTACATAGGAGCTTGCTTCAGTGCAGTCAATGAAGCACACAACCACAGGGAAATATGTATTGGATGAGGTTAATAAGTTTGTGGCAAAGCTGGGACTGAGTTTTGAAAAGTTATCCAGTGTCACCACTGATGGGTGCCCAAACTTGGCCCGGAAAAAACGTTGGCCTTTTGAGAAGGATACAAGATCAAGTAGCTGAGCTGAAACCAGATCAGAAAATTATTTTCCTGCATTGCATTATTCATCAGGAGGGTGTTCTGAAAATGAGCCTTGTTGTGGATACAGTCACTAAAGTGGTAAACCTCATAAGAGCAAAATCTTTAAACCACAGGCAGTTTGTCTCACTGTTGGAAGAGACAGGGTTGGGTCATGCAGATCTCCCCTACCACACAAACATGAGATGGCTGAGTTTGGGAAAGGTGCTTAAAAGGTGTGGGACCTGAAGTCAGAGATTTGCTGAATTTTTGCAAATTAAAGGAAAATATGTGGCATTCCCTCAACCTCAAGATAAAGAATGGTTGGCTGATTTTGTCTTCACTGTGGACATCATGGCCCACATGAATGAACTGAATTCCAAACTAGGGAAGGGCCTTTTTGCACATCAGATGTACAGCCTTGTCAAAGCCTTCAAGGGAAAATTACTCCTCCTGAACCGCCAAGTAGAATCTAACAATCTCACCCACCTTCCGACACTACTAGTCTGTTCCCTATCAGATGACCAGCGGGAGAAGTATACATCGCTGCTGTGTGCTTTGAACGGTGAATTTTCTCTCCGTTTTGAGGATTTAAAAAGCTTGGAAAATGACATGCTGTTGGTTTCCTCTCCTTTCACCTTCAATGTGGATAACGCTCCCACTGACATGCAACTTGAGCTTATTGATCTTCAGTCTGATGTAGTGGTTGGAGAACTATTCAAAATAATGTCACTGATGAGGTTCTATGCATCTCTCGATTAACAAAACTTTCCAAAGATTAGGGGTCATGCTCAGAAGATGTTTGTACTGTTTGGGTCAACCTATGTATGTGAACAGACATTTTCAGTGATGAAATATAACAAGTCAAGGCACAGATCATCTCTTACTGACTCGCACCTCTCAGCAATTCTGTGCATAGCGATGTCAGAAACTATACCTGACTTCACTACTCTAGTCAATGCACTTCAGAGACTTCATTCCTCACATTGACTAGTTTAAATGTAATGTTGAGCTCTCTCTCTTTCTTGTGTTTTTGTGCATACCCGTTAATAAATCTTCTTCGGGATCGGTGTCCCTTCCACAGGACGGTTGAGCTAACGTAGGCTAATGTGATTAGCATGAGGTTGTAACATAGACATATCTGATATTGGCAGAAAGCTTCAATTCTTGTTAATCTAACTGCACTGTCCAATTTACAGTAGCTATTACAGTGAAAGAATACCATGCTATTGTTTGAGGAGAGTGCACAAATTTGAACATGGAAAGCTATTAATCAACCAATTAGGAACATTTGGGCAGTCTTGATACAACATTTTGAACAGAAATACAATGGTTCATTGGATCAGTCTAAAACTTTACACATACACTGCTGCCATCTAGTGGGCAAAATCTAAATTGTACCTGGGTGGGAATAATACATTATGGCCTTTCTCTTGCATTTCAAAGATGATGGTACCAAAAAATACAAAAGAACGGTTGGTTTTATCTTTTACCAGATCTATTGTGTTATATTCACCTACATTCCTTTCACATTTCCACAAACTGCAAAGTGTTTCCTTTCAAATGGTACCAAGAATATGCATATCCTTGCTTCAGGGCCTGAGCTACAGGCAGTTAGATTTGGGTATGTCATTTTAGGCAAAAAAAAAATTTAAAGGGGCGGATCCTTGAGAGTTAACAAGAGTTCTGTCCGTGTTGCTGAATGCACAGTGTACTTTTCCCTCCGTGTAGTTCATTGCATGTTTAATAATGAAAATATCTACCAAAAGGAGAAAACATAGAAGTGGTTTATTTCTGTGCATGTTAAAAAAGTAAAATAAGTAGCATATCTGGATGTCATTTACAGTAGATATATCTGTTAACACAGTCAAACACATGATGTATAATCCTGTAATATGATTCTGGCCCACGATGGCAAAAATCTATTCTAATGTGGCCCTCCATGTAAAATAATTGCCCAGGCCTGTGCTACGTCATCCCAGCGGCGACAACCAATGAGAGCTGGGGTTTCTGGGATATCGTGTTCAAATCTATAAAAAAATATTGCATTCTTGCCAGAGGGGTCTCTAAAGACAATGTACACACAGTTACGCAGTGCAGGTTTAAGAATGGGAAGCTTAGAAATAGCACACATAGAGCAGATCTACCGCTTCTTAGACTTGTTGTCAATGAGAATGACAGATCTATAACTCACATTTCTATGTGAATTTTGGGTTGCGTCGCCCAAAAAGTTACAGCTTTAACTAACATTGGAACAGTGTGCTACACCACATTGCATTGCAATGCTGTTGACTTTGAATGTGCTTGAGTGTTTAAGACTTGCATCCAAACATCCCAGTAATTATTATAATTAGCAGAGGAACAGAAACAGCAATATGATTTAATATACACATTAAAACTCATACTGCAAAAAAATTAATGTCCTTGAGCAATATTAATGGAAGAATGCTTTTCAAACGGACTACGTATTATTAGGTCAGAGTTTTGTTTGTATGAATGCATGCAGTAGTGTATTGATCAGAAATGGCTTCTACATTGACCTCGTCCCCAGGCTCAATTGGTTCAACAGAGTGAGAGCCGGCTTGGGGGACGAGATGACTTATCCATAGGCTAGTTTACTGGAATAAGTAATCTCATGAGTTTCTGCCAAACATGTAAGATAATCAGGCCATGGTTAAAAATGATCAATTGTTCCTATTCTCATAGGATTTGTAGAGAATCTCTGTGTAGCATATAATAAAATCAATTTGGAAGACATTGTGTGTGCGTGTGTGTAGGGAGGTGAGGGGGAAGAGAAAATATCACCTCAGATCCCCTCAGCATGATTCTAAGCCCACACGTGTTGCAGCTAGTCTGTCCCCATTGCCACTCGCATGGATGACAGATGAACAAATCTCCCTCACCCTGGCCCAATGAAAAACCCATCTCCTTTCACATTCAGCAGGCTCTCAGCAAATGGGGCTGCTATTTAGAGAAAATATGTGTCCCAAATGGCACCATAGTCCTTATTTAGTGCACTACATTTGACCAGGGCCCATAGGGCTCTGGTCAAAAGTAGTGCATAGGGAATAGGCTGTGATTTGGGATGGAACCAAGGTCTTTGTGTCTTTGCTCCCCAAATGGCCCATGAACACATTAAGACGGAACAGATCAAATAGCTACATATTAGGAATTTTACAGAACCATTTCAGGCTGGCCCGGACTGAATACAAATGTATCAATGTGATATCATCCTCTTTTTGGATAGAATTCAAGTGTCTTTATGCATGGGTGTATCGTTGTAAGCTTTTACCACATAGGAGTGTAAGTGTGATATTGAGAAGGTACTACTACAGTACAGCATGTATAGATTAAGTGAATGGATCCTAGCACTGAACCCACAGGTTATGGACTCCTCCCATCTTTCTAATAATGAGGTATTGCTTTCAGTTAGAAAGGAAGGTACAGTACCACCAAACATATTACAGGGGCAGGGGACTGCCTACAAACACATAAAATGAACAATGACAAGCATTTACAGTAAATTGATGTAAATCGCAATACACTCTGGATGATTTTAGGCATAACTGTTAAATGATACCATCAATTCCAAATTAACTTTAGTTTAACAGTACATTACTGTAAATATTTGCTTTATTTCAAATGGTATTGTAATTCTACTTGACAGAATACAGTACCCTAACGTATTTTTGGAGTGCCAAAAACGTTTTGACCACTAGTTGGTGCATGATATTGTTGTTTGTGGCTCATTAACATGTTAATAGGCATGCCTTGTAAGAGGCTACATTTGTTGTACCGTTAGTAAGAGTGATGTTCCGGTTGCCTGTACGTTACCTTAAAACAGCAATACCAAAGATTACGGTAAGAGTATATGTTAACGTAAAATGGCTACAGTAGCATTATTGGTACAATAAATCAGTTCCAGTAACAGTATTGGATACCGTAAAATACTGTACAGTAACATACGGCATCTTCATTAACGGTAACATACAGGCAACTGGCTGCCAGTAAGTTACCGTAAAGTGTCTGTAGAGTACACTATTGAGTCTATCGGCAAATGAGCAGGCATCTGTGTGCTTTTTCCAGTAACATATTAATATAGGCGGCTTTTAAACAGAGCATGGTCAATACCAAATCAGTTATGATAGTAAAAGTGCATGAATTACAGGGGATCATGGCCACCGAATGAGATGCAACAAAACTCAAACTTTCGTCAAACGTTAGTCTAACCATTCTCCTAGTTGCTTAAAATGCCATTGTGTACTGTTATGCTACAGTGTCAAATATGAAAATAAAAGCTTATTCCAAATGAAACGAACACCCCCACATCTCTGACATGGTTTAAACCAGTGACACAGTTGGTTTAGGTTCTTTCAATCGCATTCATCTTCTGTCTGCCTTTTTATCTCTGTCTTTTTCTCCCTCTCACTGGGCACAGACATCAATTCAATGTCTATTCCACGTTGGTTCAACGTCATTTAATTGAAATGACGTGGAAACAATGTTGATTCAACCAGCGTGTGCCCAGTTTGTTGAGCTTTCGCTAGCGAACTTGCAACATTGTTTCAACTGGGCCCTCACAGTTTTCTGCATGGATGAGCTCGGGACAGACACAGCTGTACTTGAATCCCGTATCTCAGCCTCTTTTCAGGTGTCCCGACTTTTCTTTTGACAAAAAAAAGGTACATTAGTCAGCAAGACGCATCAAATGAATTCAGACTGTAGGTCTAATGGCAATCGTCGAATGTCTTTACACGTTTTGGTGTTTTGTAACAGATGTCTCTTTCCCATCAAATGGCAGCTGCACAGTGCACTGTTTAGATGCTGGAATTCTTTTGGAGTGGACGATTGTGCACAGGTAGCCTACTTTTTTTTTAAGAGATTTGTTTAACAATCAGATGAGAACATCATGACTGCTTGTGTTAACTCCACATTAAATTGCACTACATGTGTACTGTTAAAATACATGTCTTTTACTATTAGGCCCATAAAAAAAAAGTGCACGCCAAATAGGAATTCCCATTAAAAAAATGTACACCCCCGAATGTCACAGTATAATTCACACTCTGCCTGCATGTCCTATCTCTTATGTGAAATTAGTTAGCTGGGGGGGGGATCTTACTAACGACTCCATTGATCACCTGTGCTAAAGAAACAAATGACTGTTGCCATAGAAACACCGTGTGTGTTTTATCTTTCACACAAACTATAGAGTGTTGTGCTGTGGTGTTGGACTGTCTCTCTAAGGGCCTGTTTGGACATCTCCTCATCCAAGTGTGAATAACAGGCTCCAGGAGGGCTCTGTGTGTGTGTGTGTGTGTGTGTGTGTGTGTGTGTGTGTGTGTGTGTGTGTGTGTGTGTGTGTGTGTGTGTGTGTGTGTGTGTGTGTGTGTGTGTGTGTGTGTGTGTGTGTGTGTGTGTGTGTGTGTGTGTGTGTGTGTGTGTGTGTGTGTGTGTGTGTCTGTATGCATGTGCACATGTGTGTGTACAGGAGCAGGAGCATTTTTGCGACATGTGCCATCGTGTTGAGGCCTATTTTTACACTGTTCAGGCTTAATTCAGATGAGTATTTAACAGTTAGTGAATATATCCATGAAGAGGGGGAATTGGACTGCGAGTTGCTTGGTCTTCTGTTGTCCCTCTGCATTCTTCCCACGTTTCTCCCATATTTAGCTCACCAACTGATTACATTTAGTAAAACAAAGTGAAAACCACTGTCTTCCATGCTTTCTTTACGGAGAGTCATGGTTTTGATTTATTGTCTTATGATGTATTGCTTTATTGCCCCCCTACCTTACACTATTTAGTCTAAACTGGTTTCAATTAGCCATGAATAGCGTTGTTACTTGGAATTGCGTAGTTACTTAAATAGCATTGTTACTTAGTGCCCAAGTTGCTGCTCCTTAGAAGTGTATCGAGGGGGGTGGGGGTGGCACAATGGTAATGATCAGAAATGATGACCAACCCAAACTAATCACTTAACTATTTGCTGAGTATACAGTACCTCTAGACTGAAAGTTAAATAGGCAGTTATAGTATCAATGAGGCAGATTGGAAAGCATCATCCCTCACATCCAAGCCTGTGATATATACTGAGATGGTCACTGCACTTCTAATTGAATAATTCACATAATTCATATCTATAGTCTAGCTTTTTTTCTATATTCTGAGTAAACCATTTAACCAAATTGTCATTGATATACTGTTTCATATCTTCAGACTCGATAGCATAACCATTGTGCTGTCACTGGGACTGACTTTGTGGCTTTACTGAACAGGTAGTCTCTCGTGACAGCCTTAAAGGGGCAAGCCGCAGTTGAAACAATAACAAAGCTTCCACAATACAGAGTAGAGCCACGATGAGTGAATGAGTCAAGCCACTGCAAAAACGTGCTTCGCTACTAAAAGGAAAACAGTGTCACAAATAGGTTGGGATTGCTGTTCGAAAGATTTCAGTTAGTTTAATATTGTCAACCTAGACTCATAGCTCTATATTCGATCAAGCCTACATTGCAATATTTATGGAGCATGTCAAATATAGTCTCGCGTGGCCATCCTTCCAAATCTCGTCTCATGGGTCGTTCCAAGAACAGAGTACATTTTGCATCCCTTTGATTTCTTTTAAAGTAAGAATTGTGCACCAATATTGAATTGTACCCTTTAATATAGACCACATGGAAAGTTCAATACATTTTGATATGAATAAAGACTTGCTAAAGTGCAAAAAAATATGGATTTTGACATGTCCCTCATCCTGTTTTTTTCCTACATCTATTTTAAATTAGAAAACAAATATGAGTGCTTCTTATTGAAAAATTATGATGGTTTCGTGCCTACTGAACGGGACCCAGAAGTATCTCGTTACCCATCAGCTGCCATAGTTACATGCTCGAGGTAGAAGTTGCTCTCAACCACAGACGTAGATGTCTGTTAGTGTGATCAACTGGGTGTGAAAACGGGGTCATCGGCACTCCACAAACTGTTTTAGCCTCCTGAGCTAAAGCCTTAGGAATAAGCTCAGGGAGCTAAAGTGAGTCTTCAGGTCTCAGACAAGGTTGCTAATTACCTTTACACCAGAAAGTGGCTAGTCTGGATAACTTCAGTAATTGAAGACTCTTCCTTCTTCTTCCCCCAGACATGATGACTTGAAAGAGATGCTGGACAGCAACAAAGACTCCCTGAAGCTGGAAGCTATGAAGAGGATTGTGGCTGTGAGTACTGCTGTCTTCATCTCCACTGTCAACCGCCAGCATCTTCAACAACAAAAAACTCACTGGGTGAATCTCAGAAGTCCTTGATTACTCAGGTGGAGGCGAGAAATCAAACACATGGGGAATCTTTGGAAAAAAACGTTTAATATTCTCTCTCTCAAAATAACCAAACGGGAGTAAAAAGAGAAACAGACTCAATATTTTAGAAGAGGATTCACTGTCACCTTGACACCTTCTGTCCATCATAAAGAATTACTCAAAAAAACATACTTTCAAATCTGTTTTCAGTGCTTTTGCTGTAATTTTGAAATTTTCCACCCCATGTCCTTGGTAAAGTTTCAGATCTTACTCGTTGAGTAATTCTGATTTCTGTAAACACAGTAGCCCACACTATTTTGGATATCATAGATGGCATTCATCCTATATCCTTCCATATCTTATATCCTTCTGGTGGCTTATAAAGGGTCATAGTCCAAGCTTCGACAACCATCCGTAGGCTTTAGTCTTCAAACTTGTGTGAGTTACCCTCCTGGCTGTCCCAATTAGCACATACGTCAGAGGCACCCTTTGCATTTTCCAATCGACATCTATTATGAATACAGTAGCTTTTAAAATATTCATGACATTAATTATGTAATTGTAAAGGCAGAACAGTTTATTTTCTGGAGTACGCTTTCTCTTTCCTCTTTGGCATAAATCATTTCCTCCTCTGCTACTGTCGAAAATGTGCTCCTGATAACAAGAATAGCCTGAGGTATTGAGGTTGAATATCTGCCGTTCCTGAGACTGATCCCAGACGTCCCATCAAGGACGACAGCTGTAAGAGAAGGCGAGAGAATATTCATTATTGGTGTCAGTTTCTTACTACTGAAGCAGAGCAGCCGTCACTGCATAATTTATATCTGAGAATAGTTAGAGAGGTGGAGGGGAAAATTAAGCTAGGCCGAGGTAAGTTTGTGGTCAAATATAAGTCCGTTCGACTGCGAATGTAGGTTGCCTGCCGCCAGTACTGTTACACAAAGTATAAGGTTTTATGTTCAGTCTACTTTGACAAAAGGATAGGATAATTGGTTAACATCTTTTAAAGCCATGCTGTCTTAAAAAATAATAATATCATCACTGTATGTCAAAAAAACCAAATACTGTTTATTTTATGAAAATAACTCCAAATACAGGTTTTATCATTTCGCTGAACCTCCTTATATTTATTTTTATATACACAATCCTGATTGGCGGATATAATCGTCTAGGCCAGGGGTGTCAAAAATACGACCCATGGGCCGGATCCGTCTGTGAGGGCGTCCAATCCGGCCCTCGTGTGGTTTGAGTTTAAAAAATGTGTGGGTGGGGGCGACAATATACTTTAAAATAAATCAAACTAAATTGAAATGATGTAGAAATGATAATGGACCTCTATTCATACAGTTTCTTGACTGTTTACATCTCACTAATAATCACTCACTGCCAGTGAGCATAGAAAATTCCCCAAATAATAGATAGAGGACTATTTTTAGCAAAAATGTTGATGGCTTTGGAAATATAACTAATTGTCAGTGTGGCCAAATGTGGCCCCCAGGGCAAAATGAGTTTGACACCCAGGTCTAGACTCCAGAGTCTACCCTGCTTACCCCTTCAAAGTAGGAGGATACATATGCAAATAAAATATGTGATGTCATGCTGTGGGCCAAAAACTCCATCTCACCTGAACAGGCTGAAATTCTAGGTGTTTATTTTTTACACTAAAAGGGCATTATCATTTTCAACCTCATAGTGTGGAAATACCATAACAAATCTGATATACATCCCCAACATTCACTGCAATGGTAGATAGAACATTTTGGAATAACGCAAATATATAAAAAATATAAACGTTCTCTCACAATCAAAATACTGAATTGGTTATGACATATACAGTTGAAGTCGGAAGTTTACATACACCTTAGCCAAATACATTTAAACTCAGTTTTTTTTTTACAATTCCTGACATTTAATCCTAGTAAAAATTCCCTGTCTTAGGTCAGTTAGGATCACCACTTTATTTTAAGAATGTGAAATGTCAGAATAATAGTAGAAAGAATGATTTCTTTCAGCTTTTATTTCTTTCATCACATTCCCAGTGGGTCAGAAGTTTACATACACTCAATTAGTATTTGGTAGCATTGCCTTTAAATTGTTTAACTTGGGTCAAACGTTACGAGTAGCCTTCCACAAGCTTCCCACAATACATTTGGTGAATTTTGGCCCATTCCTCCTGACAGAGTTGGTGTAACTGAGTCAGGTTTGTAGGCTTCCTTGCTTGCACACGCTTTTTCAGATCTAACCACAAATTTTATATGGGATTGAGGTCAGGGCTTTGTGATGGCCACTCCAATTCATTGACTTTGTTGTCCTTAAGCCATTTTGCCACAACTTTGGAAGTATGCTTGGGGTCATTGTCCATTTGGAAGACCCATTTGCAACCAAGCTTTAACTTCCTGACTGATGTCTTGAGATGTTGCTTCAATATATCCACATCATTTTACTTCTTCATGATGCCGTCTATTTTGTGAAGTGCACCAGTCCCTCCTGCAGCAATGCACCCCCACAACATGATGCTGCCACCCCGGTGCTTCATGGTTGGGATGGTGTTCTTCGGCTTGCAAGCCTCCCCCTTTTTCAGTTCTATTTTTGTTTCCTCAGACCAGAGGACATGTCTCCAAAAAGTATGATCTTTGTCCCCATGTGCAGTTGCAAACCGTAGTCTGGCTTTTTTATGGCGGTTTGGGAACAGTGGCTTCTTCCTTGCTGAGCGGCCTTTCAGGTTATGTCGATATAGGACTCGTTTTACTGTGGATATCGATACTTTTGTACCTGTTTCCTCCAGCATCTTCATCGTCCTTTGCTGTTGTTCTTGGATTGATTTGCACTTTTCGCACAAAAGTATGTTCATCTCTAGGAGACGGTATGACGGCTGCATGGTCCCATGGTGTTTATACTTGCGTGCTATTGTTTGTACAGATGGACGTGGTACCTTCAGGCGTTTGGAAATTGCTCCCAAGGATCAACCAGTCTTGTGGAGGTCTGCAATTTTTTTCTGAGGTCTTTTGATTTCCCCATGATGTCAAGCAAAGAGGCAATTAGTTTGAAGGTAGGCCTTCCAAAATACATCCAAAGGTAAACCTCCCATTGACTCAAATTATGTCAACTAGCCTATCAGAAGCTTCTAAAGCCATGACATCGTTTTATGGAATTTCCCAAGCTGTTTAAAGGCACAGTCAGCTTAGTGTATGTAAACTTCTGACCAACTGAAATTGTGATACAGTGAATTGAAATAATCTGTTCCTCAGGAGGCTGCTGATTGGAAAACGGCTCATAATAATTGCCAGAACGGTGCAAATGGCTCAACCACATGGAAACCGTGTATTTGATACCATTCCACTCCAGCCATTACCACTAGCCCAACCTGCCCAATTAAGGTGCCACCAACCTCCTGTGGTGGGTTCACAATTGTACCTTTTCTGAGATCTCTGCTAAGCAATGAGGAAAGGCGCTAACCTAATCCTAATTCCGGGGGCAACAATGGTAACTAGCTACAACTAGTACACACGTGTCCTTCGCCCCTGCCTGTTTGGCAGTGTTTTCCCGCAGCTCTGTTAATGACGGCAAGGGCAGGTATTCGGCAGGCGGGAGCGAAGGACACTGTGTGCTAGCTTAGCCAGCTAGTCCTAAATAGGACTCCGGTACACGACATGTGGGGGCGACACCATGTGCTGGTTCGCTAACTAGTAAGCTAGCATACTGTGTCGCAAGCACACATTATCGCCACCGCATGCGGTGTACCAGAGTAGTTAGCAGTAAGTGGGGACAACATTGGTAGACAGTGTCCTTTGCCCCCACCTGTCGGGCACGGTTTTCTCCGGTACACATCAGGCGGGGGTTACACAATCTGCTAGCTAACTAGCAAGCAAGCACATGGTGTCGCAGTGTTGCCTCCGTGCCTCTCCTCGCCCCAACCTGGGCTCGAACCAGGGACCCTCTGCAGACATCAACAACTGACACCCTCGAAGCATCGTTACCTATCGCTCCACAAGAGCCCTTGCAGACCAAGGGAAATGTCTACTTCAAAGACTCAGAGCGAGTGACATCACCGATTTGAAACGCTATTAGCGTGCACCCCGCTACCCATTTGACACCGGTAACACTAGCTAGTTAGCTAGCACATGGTCTCACTCCAGCCTCCCGCCTGCTGTACTAACTGGAAACGGGGCAACCGGTAGACAGTGTCCTCTTGACCCTACCTGTTGGGCACTGTTTTCCTGCAGTTCTGTTAACGACGGTGAGGGCAGGCGTGAGTGAAGGACACTCGCATAATACTTTTATTTCCCTTTTGACCCACATTCAAAATGTCACACAAGCATGAAGATGTTATGCTTGAGGGGGGACGTTGATGTAGGAACCAATGGGGTGCTCGAGGGGGGTTGTTCATGAAGGAACCAATGGGACGCTTGAGGGGTTGGGGGTGGGGCAGTCCTGCAGATGCAAGAATGCCCACATGCAGGAACGCCTCAAATTGCGGGCTGCAGTTTACACATTTGTCCGTCTTCCCTCTCTGACTGTAGGCTACTTCCGTCATTGCATGGTGTGATCATATCATATATCTAGTAAATTGATAGGGAAAGACTAGTGAGTGTACAACATAACCTCCGCTTCATGGGATGACATATATGGGCTATAAGGATTATTTATCAAACAAATGTATCATTTGATTATACATTTCATCCAGAAGCCAGCTGACACCGAACATATCCTTGTAAATGAATTTCTGTTGCAGATATAATAGATAGCTTAGGTACTGATGCATGCATCTATTGAAATGTGTTTCATGCTCGCATCCAAGTTTTCATTGGGGTAGATCAAATATACTATTATTACCCCAAATTGCCTTCCTCGAGCGAGCAAGAGAATGTAGGCAAATTTTATCAAATGGAAATGTATTCTTAGCGATGACGTGCAGGAGCTTGCAGGGATTTACTAATTAGCATTTCTGAATCCAAGAGGAAATAGAGCCAAATATATTGATAAGTCACCTTGTCTGAGAGAGATTTACATGGTTATCAAAACATCACGCCAGTGTAAGCCTACACGAAACACAGCCCTTATTTTCTAAAATTCCCTATGGGAAAAATGAATGGTGGAAAAACCATGTCCCTGTTTGGCTGCTAGGGTTTATGGGTATTATGACACCTCCACCGTGGGGCTCTATTGCGCAATATATTCCAAAATTCAAACAAAATACATCAGCGACATAATTTAGGAGATTAAGGTTGTGAGCACACTGTTTCTGATCAGATCGACAATTATCTTATAATGTATTTGTGTGGCTATGATGCCATCTTTAGAGCACAGGATTTTCTGCTTGGTTTCCAGAGCATTGAAAGAGAGATAAATAGGCTACTACCGAGGTCTGATGATGCTTCTGACAATATAGTAGGCTAAAAGGCGTGTTGTGGTGTGCAAAATTCTGATGTAGGCTATTTTGAAAACTGCAGGTGTGTTGTGTTTTATGAGCAGCCCCCTCCTGCGTGTGCTGTTGCATAAACTGGTGGCTTTTTCCTCTTTGATGGGCAGCAATCTCAGAAAAGGTCAAATTGTGAACCTGCAACCCAAAATGTATCGTATAAAATGTATATGCCATATCTCACAATTGATTGGACTTATCCAATTTAGTATTTTTGTTGTGACAGAGCGTTTATATTTTTCGTAGATAGTAGTGCAGTGAGTGGCGGGCTTATTAACCCTGCGACGACCTGGTCTCAGAGCATTTCGTATTATTCTGTACGTAATTCCGAGAAACCCAATTTAGTTTGGTATGGTTACATAAAACAGATGATTACTTAAGTCAACAACGATAGGAGGGTGGTTGGTCGGTGTGGATAAACATCTAGCAAACCCAAAGTTTTTTTTTGGTGTTGTGGAGCTGCGTGCACAATGATGAGGTCATCAGTCAGCAACGAGGAAATGTCACCATGAAATTTCTCAGAGAACAGGTTACATCCATCTGCCCAGGGATGACTTCAGTATTGTCACCATGTGACGTGACAACAGCTACATCTCATTGTGTGTGTGTGTGTGTGATGTCATATTGCTGGGTTTACCTTTAAAGCGGGAATCCTTAATTGCGGAAACTGCCACGTCAGTTTGGGATATCACAACAACAAAGTTACTGCAAACAACAAACACTGTTTTTTTTTCTCTCGAACATCATTGCATACCCAATAGAACAGCAGAACGTGTACTACAGTGGAGGCTGGTGGGAGAAGCTATAGGAGGACGGGCTCATTGTAATGTCTAGAACTGAATACATTTTTACCATATCAAACACATGAAATCATGTGTTTGACTCCATTCCACATGGACATAATATATTTCTTTAAAGCCCACACTGTCATTTGAGATTCAGGCTACTGTCTGCTGCTATGCATTTGAGTGTTCATCATATCTCACTAGTCCAATAACATACGGCTAAATGGATGGTTTTGACAGTGCAGTCCAGTGTGTGACTGTTCTGTACTGGGTTTGTGATCCCCAGATGATCGCCAGAGGGAAGAATGCCTCGGACCTCTTCCCAGCAGTGGTGAAGAATGTGGCCTGCAAGAACATCGAGGTAAGTCTTGGAGCCAGCCAGCCATCCCACATATACTGTAGCATGAAGTTGAGGTCACATATACATTTATTTTTCAGGGGGGTACCGGCATTACTTTTTTAGATCTTTGAGCCGTGCATAGGCCTATATATCAAACTGTTAATGCCTTCATTGGAGAAATTGCCTGTTATTTTCATTTTGTAAACTATCTCAAGCAGACAATGAAGCAAACAATATAGAGGCACAAGAGTAGTTGAACGCTTGGCAATGTTTAGGTTGTCTTGCATCCAGACTGAATATTGCTCTGTTTCATGTGAAACAAGGTGTGCATGCGAGGCAAATATTAAGGTGATGGTTTTTCTTATAGACTGCCTATGAATGCCAGTGAATGGCAATGAATAACAGCATAGTAGATTGATAAATGGCAGGTTTTGGGGAATATATCCAATGGTGTGTTGTACCGTCATGTCTCAAGTTCCCCCCTTTCTCTCCTCTTCCCCGACCTCTTCACTATCTCAGGTGAAGAAGCTGGTCTATGTGTACCTGGTGCGCTATGCTGAGGAGCAGCAGGATCTGGCTCTGCTCTCCATTTCAACCTTTCAGAGAGGCCTGAAGGTCAGTCACCTTGCCCATAACCACAGATCTAGCATTAGATATCCTACCCCTGATCCTAACCTTAACCATTGGAGGGAGACAAAGATATCTGACCCTGGACCTGTGGTCAGCGGCAACTTCTGTCTACTCTGGAGTAAAGGGAGTCCATTGAGTTGGGAACACGTGACATGATCCGATGGTGGTGTTATGACAAGACAAAAAGAGTTCAATTATCAAAGTCAATTATTTCTTTCTTCAGACACAGACACAGCAGGAGCAGGGGATTTCTCTCCAGCCATTTTACAATAACCATCTGTTTCACCTGCTCTCCTACTGAAGCTGAGAGGAGATTCTAGAGGAGGTTAATAAAAAAATAGCTAGGTCTCATCTCTCTCTCCCCTTTCCATTTCCAGTGTTCACCTCTTTTTTTCTTTCCCTTCCACTCTCTCTCTCTCTCTCTCTCTCTCACAGATTAATAGCCAATCGATAGTTAATTCTGAGATTAGAGTTCTTGTTTTTTTGTCACGCTATCCTCGCTGCCACACATAAGGTCCAACTTGGTCCAAAAAGCTGGAAGGTTGATACATGTAGCATATCAGTAGGTTTCTCTATGATCGATGGTCATGGTGTTTTGTTTTGTTTTTTTTGTTTGTTTGTTGTTGTTGATTTTTTACCCCCCTTTTCTCCCCAATTTCGTGGTATCCAATTGTTAGTAGCTACTATCTTGTCTCATCGCTACAACTCCTGTACGGGCTCGGGAGAGACGAAGGTTGAAAGTCATGCGTCCTCCGATACACAACCCAACCAAGCCGCACTGCTTCTTAACACAGCGCGCATCCAAGCCGGAAGCCAGCCGCACCAATGTGTCGGAGGAAACACCGTGCACCTGGCAACCTTGGTTAGCGTGCACTGCGCCCGGCCCGCCACAGGAGTCGCTGGTGCGCGATGAGACAAGGATATCCCTACCGGCCAAACCCTCCCTAACCCGGACAACGCTATGCCAATTGTGCGTCGCCCCACGGACCTCCCGGTCGCGGCCGGTTACGACAGAGCCTGGGCGCGAACCCAGAGTCTCTGGTGGCACAGCTGGCGCTGCAGTACAGCACCCTTAACCACTGTGCCACCCGGGAGGCCGGTCACACTTCACTGAATTCACACTGGACCTACAGAGCCTCCCAGCAGTAAATAATAACCATATGTATAATAAAGGAAGTAATTGAGTTAATTGAGTCATAACATTTCTCTCTCTCTCTCTGTCTCTGTCTCCCTCTCTCTGTTTCTCGCTGTCTCTCTCTCTGTCTGTCTTTCTAGGACCCTAACCAGTTGATTCGGGCCAGTGCTCTGCGTGTGCTCTCCAGCATCAGAGTCACCATTATTGTCCCTATCATGATGCTGGCCATCAAAGAGGCTGCCTCTGACATGTCCCCCTATGTGAGGAAGACGGCAGCTCACGCCATCCCCAAACTCTACAGGTATAACATGGGGGGGGGGTGTCTGTACGAAAGAGATATAGACAGAAAGAGAGAGATAGAATCCAGCTCCTTGACTTCCTGACACATGTCTGTTGTCTCCCCTCAGCTTGGACCCAGAGCAGAAGGACTGTCTGATTGAGGTCATTGAGAAGCTCCTGGCTGATAAAACCACAGTAGGTTAAATATTTCCCGTTAGCCAACTCTGTACGCTCTTTACAAGGGAAACTATGACTGAAAACTTAAGCTAAGTTAAACCCATATTCTGCTTTGGCCTATTGGTGGCATTACAGGCTTGCGTGAATGGTACCATATCAGGTTGTGTTAAGTGTGAAAATGATACTGATGTGCCAATTTTCATGCCTCTGCCAATCCAACATATGGCCATTTTTTGAGCTTAAGGTATCTACAGGACTTAGAGAATTTCTCTCCCTCTGACTGTGCCTGCAGCTAGTGGCAGGTAGTGTTGTCATGGCCTTTGAGGAGGTGTGTCCTGAGCGCATAGACCTGATCCATAAGAACTACCGTAAACTGTGTAACCTGCTGATCGACGTGGAGGAGTGGGGTCAGGTGGTCATCATCAACATGCTCACTCGCTACGCCCGGACGCAGTTCCTCAACCCCAACATGAACGTGAGTACAGCAGGTCCCCACATACTGTGTCTTCGTGGTTGTGTGTTTGTTTGTGTGTGGGTGTGCGTGTGTGTGTGTCTGTGTTACTCCACTCATCCCTCCCTCTCTCTATAGGAATCCCTGTTGGAGGAGGGTGGTGGAGAGAAGGCCTTCTATGGCTCTGATAATGATGATGACACCGATGATGAGGAAGACAAAGAGGAGAAGGAGAAGAAGAAGACTGAGGCGACTGCCATTGTCAAGAGGAAGCCTTACGTCATGGACCCAGACCACCGGCTACTGCTGAGGAATACCAAGCCCCTACTGCAGAGTCGAAATGCAGCAGTGAGTATAATACAACTATTACTACTGCTACGACTTCTACTACTACCAGTACTACTACTACTACTACTATTCTAATGATTATTTGTCTCTTCTTCCTTCTCTCTTCTCTCTAGGTGGTGATGGCTGTGGCTCAGCTATATTTCCACCTGGCACCCAAAGCGGAGGTAGGCGTCATTGCCAAGGCTCTGGTGCGCCTCATGAGGAGTCACAGGTCAGTGACGCCTTTCTTTCCTATTGTCTTCCCAGAGATGGAGTCATTGTACCCGACGTGTTGCCATGAACTCTCTATACTCAGTACAGCGTCGTCATGCTATATGACGTGAGACAGTGCTCTCTTTCCATTAGAGAAACTCAACACCCTGTTCTAAATTTGTTAGAGAATTATCTTATCTACTACATTGTCATAACTTCTATGGTTATATTAGTGTCATTCATTTACATAGGTAGAGTTTTAATTTGACCAGTTTCTCACAGCAGCGAAATAATCCTGCAGCAACAGGGAATGGGAATCATTATGTGGAAAATAATTAATGTACATTTTTGTAGGGGTTAATCCCTTTTTCAGAGCAAATCAAGTCTGATATTTTAGAGGAAATTACTAACTTTAGAAGCCTTGTTAAACCTTGAATAAGCTACAAGTTTGTATTTCACACAACAGGGTGATCAAATTAAGATCCCACACCTGTGAATTAGACTTTTTATATTGTTTGAATATTATTAATATAACTCTAATCTAGAGTCCACATGAATGGGGCCATAGACAAGAACAGGCACAAACAGTAAACAATGTCACAAAAAGCAAGGAAATTGTTGTCTCTCATCCTGGCTGTCTAGCACCTGCTCTTTAGTTTATTTCTGGTGTTGTGGAGCTGCGTGCACAGTGATGAGGTCATCAGTCAGCAACGAGGAAATGTCACCATGAAATTGCTCAGAGAACAGGTTACATCCATCTGCCCAGGGATGACTTCAGTATTGTCACCATGTGACGTGACAACAGCTACATCTCAGTGTGTTTGTGTGTGGAGAGGCAGCTGCATGTAATTAATTATATTAATGTTCTCTCTCGCTCCCTGCCCCCCCCTTTCTATCCCCATGTAGTGAAGTGCAATATGTCGTCCTTCAGAATGTGGCAACAATGTCCATCAAGAGAAGGGTGAGTCATAGCTTCAACAATATCTCCAAAGGGTGCAAAAAGGGGTATTGAATGGTAAAATTGATTCCAAATTGTTTAGGGGCTGATTGTTTGGAACCGAGGAGGTACTGCATGGGGTCTGCAGCACAATCTAAAATTGTACATGTTATTTGTCTCTGTGTTTCCCAGGGGATGTTTGAGCCCTATCTGAAGAGTTTCTACATCCGCTCCACAGACCCAACCCAGATTAAAGTCCTCAAGGTGACCAAACACGTCTCACATTGACATCCTTTCGTGTTACAGTATGCTGCAACACGTTGACATTTCAGAACTTTAATTATAGTCTTGATTGTTTTGTCAGCTGGAGGTTTTGACCAATTTGGCCAACGAGACAAATATATCCACCATCCTGAGAGAATTTCAGGTATAGTAAAAATGGTTAAGACTTCTGGTTAGCTTGACTGCCATTTGTGATAAGGATGATCATTTGTTTTGCTTTCCTGTGTGTTTGGATACATTTGTCGCTAGGGGTACATGGCGGTACAGTACACGTCTGTCTACAGTGGGTTAACTTCCTTCCATGTTTTCTCTCTGGCAGACGTACATTAAAAGCAATGATAAGGACTTTGTGGCAGCCACCATCCAAGCCATCGGCCGCTGTGCCACCAACATTGGGGAGGTGAGGGACACCTGTCTCAACGGCCTGGTGCAGCTGCTCTCCAACCGCGATGGTGAGTAGACGTCTTCCCGTTCCGACACGCGTGACATTTTTGCATTATCATTGAGACTTCTTTTATACCCCTCCATAGTTTGGCAATAGTCCAGATGCAGGTCTATTCATGCAATGCAGCCCTCAGGGCCGCACCACTAGGTCCATACATAGCTGCCACCGTTAATGAACAGCGAGAGTATGCAAGATGTCAGTTAACAGTTAAAAAGGAAAAGAGCACAAAAAAATAAGTGAAAAACAAGTCGATCGACGGTCTTAATAATTCGGCATTCATCCCCGTGATTTAATTTCTTCTTCTTACAGTAAGTATTAACAGTTGAACAGGGGGATGTTGTTGTTTTTTTCCACTTTGACCATGAAACTAAAACGGATCTTAACACTGTTATACTCATTTCAATCAAATATTTATGATTGTACATTTTCGTAGTCTCAGAGAAAAGGTCAGTCTCTCCATCACCAAGATCTCACGTATCACATCTGTACAATCATCGACAGGGCTTTCTTACTTGCTGCTAGAAGTATCCCAATCAAGTGTTTGCCTAAAGCATCGCTGAGATCAAATGTAATGCACCCTAAATACAGGACCTCCCCTCTGAATGGGACATCAACCCTAAATACGGCTTCCATTCCTTTATGGACATCCTGCCAGTATGGAACAAGCTTCGGGCATTCCCAAAATATGTGTTAATGGTTTGCTTCAATAGGCCCTCATAATCTCCAACACTCCATTCCATTACCCTGAGTGTTAAAGAACGGCATCATATTTTTCCATCCAAATTCCCCACAAGTCAAATAGCTTGTTGATTTCCATTGTAATTGGCATAGGGTTTCCCACTCATCCACAGAAATGACCATGTTACCCTCCCTTTCCCATTTCTCCTTTTATATACACAGTATAGTGTGTTTTCAGATTTGTACTTTAAGAAGTCATTGTATAGTCTGGAGATAGTTTTGCTGCATGTTTCCGATTTATAAGCAGATATTAATATTTGAATATGGCATGTTCTATAGTCTCAGAGTCCTCCACCTTTTATGATTTCATCAAATCGGTGACATATTTTGAGATATTAATGGAAATCGTCACGTTCTAATCCTTGGCTCTCTCTTAATACTTGGAAGCTTTGAAGTGCCCCCTTGTGTACTAAATTGCAGTAGACTGAGAGGCCTCTTGTTGCCCATCCTTTAAACTGGTTATCTCATATATCTTCTCTCCTCCCACCATATCCATCACTTTAATGTTGTAATTCTGTCTAATCCATTGACTCAGGGGTTCTATAAATAGGGCGAAGAGGAGGGGCGAGGCCAGGCATCCCTGTGTCAAACCCTGTTCTTATACAAACTGGTTTGAGAGGTCACCATTGATTTTAATTCTTGCTAATGGTCTATCATATAATGCCTGAAAGGCTTTAATAATGTCCTAACTGAATAGATAAAGGCCCATCTGACAGGATCAAAAGCCTTCTCAGCATCTAGGCCCAATGCAATGGCTTCTACCTTATTCTTTTGGAAATGTATCATCGTTTGTAATGTTCGTGTAATATTGTACTGAGTGTGTCTGTCGGATAAAGCCTGTCTGGTCTAAGTGAATGAGCTCTGGTAAGATATTTTCTATTTTTCTAGTTAGAATAGATGTGTATAGTTTTAATGCAAATTTAGGACCGAGATCCACGAGGGGATCTAACCTTTCTGAAATGCCCAGTTACAGGCTGCAAGTAAACTTGGGATAATCTATTCTCTAAATGATTTCTACCATTCAGAGGTGAAACCGTCCGTACCCAAGGATTTGTTTGCTTTGGTACCAGTAATAGCTGTATTTAATTCCTCTGTGGTCATTTCTGAGCTTAACATCTCATTCTGTTCTTCAATGATGGTGGGTCCTGTAAGATCAGTGAGTAAGAAAATGTGTCTATTTGTAAGTCATTGTCAAAGTGTGATTGGAAGTGTAGGTTTCTGTACAGTATTTCAAAGCTCTCTTGTATCCCTTCTACTTTATGTTGAATCATTTTGGTTCGTGGGTTCCTTATCTTGTAGACAGTTATATCTGCTTCCCCCATAAGGAAATTAAGCAACCATTTCCCCATAAGGACCTTTTAGCTCAGCCCATTATATTTTCCGCAAATTAGACTTTTTGATTCGATTTTCTTTCTTTCTTTATCTCTCTCATTAACCCACGCAACATACATATGAATTGTCACTAATTGGCCCAGGGGGGGGTGCTGAATCATTTGTGGGAGACTGTTGCCCTGTTATTTTTTCAGTCTATAGTCTAATAGTTTCACTTACTGCCTACTTCATAGTACCTCTGTTGTAGGAATATACTTTTTATTTTCTTCTTGGAAGTACATTTTCTTCCATTTTATTCTTCATCTTTTTCATTTCTTGTTTCAGCTTGTTTTAACTGAGATTGCAGTTTATTAAGTTTCTCTCGTCTATTGTTCTTTAAAAGAGATGTAGAGGCGATCATTTCCCACCTCATTACAGCTTTGCATACATCCCAGAGCACAGTCGGTGACACCACACCGTTGTCATTCTGTTCCAAATAGGTTTAAATGTCCAGATTCATTTGTACCTTCATCTGTGGGTTATTCAAAATACTTGAGTTCAACCTCCGGAGGGTCGATCTTGGTCTATTATTCAAACACATGGACAAACACTGAGTATACTAAACATTAGGAACACCTTCCTAATATTGAGTTGCACCCCCCATGGATGCTGACCCATGTTGACGCCAACAGTTGTATCTTGTCCTCTGGGTGGTAGAAAATTCTTGATACACACAGGAAAATGTTGAGCGTGGAAATACCAGCAGCGTTGCAGATCTTGATGCAAGCTGGTGCGCCTGGCACCTACTACCCATACCCCGTTCAAAGGCACAATGCATTCGGAAAGTATTCAGACCCCTTGACCTTTTCCACATTTTGTTACGTTACAGCCTTATTCTAAAATGGATTCAATTGTATTTCCTCCTGAATCATTATACACACAATACCCCATCATTTTTTTTTGTGCAAATTTATTAAAAATGAAAACGTAAATACAACATTTACGTAAGTTTTCAGAACCTTTACTCCTGTACTTTGTTGAAGCACCTTTGGCAGCGATTACAGCCTTGAGTCTTCTTGGGTATGACGCTACAATTTGGCACACCTGTATTTGGGGAGTTTCTCCCATTCTTCTCTGCAGATCCTCTCAAGCTCTGTCAGGTTGGATGGGGAGCATCACTGCACAGCTATTTTCAGGTCTCTCAAGAGATGTTTGATCAGGTTCAAGTCCGGACTCTGGCTGGGCCCCTCAAGGACATTCAGAGACTTGTTCCGAAGCCACTCATGTGTTGTCTTGGCTGTGTACTTAGGGTCGTTATCCTGTTGGAAGGTGAACCTTCGCCCCCAGTCTGAGAATCGATAAGGTGCATTTTGGCGAACTCCAAGCAAGCTGTCATGTGCCTTTTACTGAGGAGTGGCTTTCGTCTGGCCATTCTACCATAAAGGCCTGATTGGTGGAGTGCTGCAGAGATAGTTGTCCATCTGGAAGGTTCTCCCATCTCCACAGAAAACCTTTGGATCTCTGTCAGAGTGACCATCGGGTTCTTGGTCACCTCCCTGACCAAGGCCCTTCTCCCCCGATTGCTCAGTTTGGCCGGGCGCCCAGCTCTAGGAAGAGTCTTGGTGGTTCTAAACTTCTTCCATTTACAAATGATGGAGGACACTGTGTTCTTGTCTTGCAGACATTTTTTTGGTACCATTCCCCAGATCTGTGTCTCGACTCAATTCTGTCTCTGAGCTCTGTGGACAATTCCTTCGACCTCATGGCTTGGTTGTTGCTCTAACATGCACTGTCAACTGTGGGACCTTATAGAGACAGGTGTGTGCCTTTCCAAATCATGTCCAATCAATTCAATTTACCACGGGTGGACTCCAAGTTGTAGAAACATCTAAATACTTATGTAAACAAGGTATTTTTTTATTGAAAATGTTCCTATATCATATTCCTCAATTATGTGCCTATCTTTACTAAAGGTAAAGATACAGTGAATCCTATTGTAAACTGAAGAAAAGGGGAAGAAAAGCAAGTACAGTCACGGCTGGTAAACATCTTTTTTTAAGTATTGATTTTCTTACAAATGGGTTTTGGCTGTGTTGGGGTCATTCCTGTTGAGTCAAGTTTTGGGTTTGAACGTACGTTCATGTCGCCTCCACATATCAGGATTCCCTGTGCTTCAGCTGACATCATATCAAACATTTCCTCTCAACGACCCATGTGATATAACAAAAGTTCAATGAAGGTTGTGAAATATCAGCATGAACATGTGTCGGTTGCAGAGTTAGTAGTGGCTGAGTCGGTGGTGGTGATTAAGAAGCTGTTGCAGATGCAGCCCGAGCAGCACAGTGACATCATCAAGCACATGGCCAAACTCACTGACAACATCCAGGTACGTGGACGTAGGCCTCTGATCTTAACTTTGACCCCATAGTGTAACGACATGAGGTGCTCGTTTTCTTGTCATAATTCATGTTTTTTTAAAGCATATTTGTCCCCAAACCTTCACAACAGTCCTGCTTGGTTGTGCCGTCAGTTTTTTTGAGTAAGCAACAAATAGGCACTTTTGTTGAAAAAATGAAATGTTAATTGTATTGTGTTACAATTGTATTGTATTATGATTGTATTTCAGGAATTGTAACATATGACTGAGAGCCAGAGCTAGCTCTTCCAGTTTCTCCACTTGACCCAGCCTGTTTGCATGCCCAATGTTCATGCGCTGTCTGCCTACACAGGTGCCCATGGCACGGGCCAGTATCCTGTGGTTGATCGGGGAGTACTGCGAGCACGTTCCCAAGATCGCTCCGGATGTCCTGAGGAAGATGGCCAAGACCTTCACCAACGAGGAAGACATCGTCAAGCTGCAGATCATCAACCTGGCTGCCAAACTCTACCTGACCAACTCCAAACAGGTGATGCAGTTATAATGCATTTAGGACTTGTGATGAGCATGTATGACCCCGTTATAATGTGTTATAACCATCTCCTGGCTGCCAAACTCTACCTGACCAACTCCAAACAGGTGATGCAGTTATAATGCATTTAGGACTTGTGATGAGCATGTATGACCCCGTTATAATGTGTTATAACCATCTCCTGGCTGACCAACTCTACCTGGCCAACTCCGAACAGGTGCCAGCATCTACACTGAATAAAAATATAAACACAACATGTAAAATGTTTCATGAGGTGAAATGAAAGATCCTAGAAATGTTCTATACATGTAAAAAGCTTACATCTCTCAAATGTTGTCCACAAATTTGTTTATGTCTCTGTTAGTGAGCATTTCTCTTTTGCCAAGATAATCCATCCACATGACAGGTGTGGCATATCAAGGAGCTGATTAAACAGCATGATCATTACACAGGTGCACCTTGTGCTGGGGACAATAAAAGGCCACTCTAAAATGTGCAGTTTTGTCACACAACACAATCCTACAGATGTCTCAAGTTTTGAGGGAGCGTGCAATTGGCATGCTGACTGCAGGAATGTCCAACAGAGCTTTTTGTCAGAGAATTGAATGTTAATTTCTCTACCATAAGCTGCCTCCCACGTCGTTTAAGAGAATTTGGCAGGACGTCCAACCAGCCTCGCAACCGCAGACCACGTGTATGGTGTTGTGTGGGCAAGCGGTTTGCTGATGTCAACATTGAGGGCCCCATGATAGGGTTATGGTATGTGCCAGCATAAGCAACGGAAAACGAACACAATTGCATTTTATCGATGGCAATTTGAATGCACAGAGATATCTTGAGGCCCATTCTCGTGCCATTCAGCTGCCGCCATCACCTCATGTTTCAGCATATGAGAATAAGACAGGCACAGCACTAGGCTATATTTTCCATTTGTCTTTATTCCCCCTTCTATCCCATGGTTCTCTAGGGAACAGCTGGTACAGCAGCTTGTATTTGTAAAGCCTTTACCAAAACACTTTAGTATGGCCACGTCCTTTAGCTCCCCAGCTTCGCAGCAGTGTCTTGTATTAAACCCTTTCCCAAGATGGCAGAGAAGCAAGTAATGTTGTTCTCATTTTACTGCACAAGCAGGCTTACTCCCTTTTTGGATAAAAACACTTCCATCTCACCATTAAAGCATATTTTCCATAGGTAGGGAGTGATTTAGACTTCCAGCATGATTCATTATGGTACAGCCAAGGCTCTTGTACAGTCGTTACAATGTCTATGGGACTTCCACCAATGATCCACTGGTATGATACAGTCATCCCTATGGCACTGTCCACAGTGTTGAAATATCTCTCTCTCTGTGTCTCTCTCTCTGTGTCTCTAGCACCAAGCTGTCACCTCCCTCCAGTTGAAAGTAACATTCTCTCTCTTTTCCTCTCCTCCCACACTCCCTCCTCCCTTGTTCCTCTCTTCCCTCAGACAAAACTGCTCACTCAGTACGTGCTGAACCTGGCCAAGTACGACCAGAACTATGACATTCGAGACCGGGCACGCTTCATCCGCCAGCTCATCGTGCCCACTGACAAGAGTGGTGCCCTCAGCAAGTATGCCAAGAAGCTGTTCCTGGCCCTTAAGCCTGCGCCTGTCCTCGAATCTCCATTTAAAGGTGTCTTTCATCAGATGTTCTTTTTTTACTAGCCTGGTCCCAGATCAGTTTGTGCTCTACTGCCAACGTCTATGGCGATAATGACTGCAGAGTTGGCAAGATGGCACAACCAGATCTGAGACCAGGGACTCAGATCTGAGTCTCTTGCTATTTCTGCTTCTGTTTTGTGTTGTCAGACATGAGCCTTTTAAAATAAATTGTAAAATTCAATTCATACCATAGAGGTACAATATAGTAATGTTTTATGTAATTCTGTGGATCTTACTGTCTTTTTTTCTCTGTGTTTTCCAGATCGAGACCACTTCCAGCTGGGCTCGTTGTCCCACCTACTGAATGCCAAGGCCGGCGGCTACCAGGTGCTGCCTGACTGGCCCGAGGCCGCCCCAGACCCCTCTGTGCGCAACGTGGAGGTGAAGGAGTCTGTGCGTGCAGTGGAAACAGTAACAGCCAGAGACAGGGGGCCTCTAGGGGCACCCCAAAACCCGAGGGGGGCCCGAGGGGCGCTCCTCTAGTTGGGCAATGCCTTGGAGGGGGCGCAGCACCACCACCAAATTGCAGTAGCACCCAGACACTGACATATAACACTGACTTCATTAATCATGACCACCTGCCAGTCATTCACTGGTCACTCACTGTTCATTAGCATAACGTCATCCACGTATGCACTACGCACATCCCTATTGTCTCCCATGCATTGTCAATGGGATGCTGCTTCCGCATATACTGCCAGTGGTGCCAGAATGTGTCCTGAAAAGGTTAATTCTGTTTTAGTCAAGTTCAAGGACCCAGATGCTTGAACTGTATGGTTGCCATATTATCTGCCCAGTAAACATGATTACGTAACAGCTAATAACGTAACAGAATGAATCTGAAATTGACTGGGCAACAGGAATGACCTGTCCCAGTGTGAACTCCGATCAACTGGTAACAGAGTGGAATATTGTTATGCTAATGGCAGCTGAGGCTAGTTAGCTATCACACCTGAGCACACACTAGTGAAATTGGGAAATCCCTGTCAGGTGTCCGCTAGTAAACTCTAACTGGCCTAGCTGTGGCCTACTTGCCAAGTTTATCCAATACCATGCTACCCATTAGACCCCTTGCTCCTCTGGCCTCTATAGGGTAACAAACACTCAATCACCCACACCCCCACCCTCTTTGGTGATATCTCACCTGCTTGAGCCAATGGCACATGGCATAAGGGGGTTGAAGGGTACCTTCTAGCAATGCAGCTCAGCTTGGAACACACAGAAAAGAGGGAAAACAGGGTCTTATTCATTTTACAACGGAAAACGATAACAAGCGTTTATTGGACAACTCCAAGTAGTTTTCTTCTGTTTGATGCCTAATGAAAACAACCCAGCAAATGTACTGTTACTAAAACACACCACACAGACTCAAATAACCGCCATGCAGTAATGTCTCACCTAAACACCTCTAATTACCCAAACCACAGAGGCTCCCATTTTTTCCACATTATCATTCCATGTGCCATCGGTTCATTTTCAACGATATGTGCCAAAGGCTGACATCAAATCAATATCCTTAAGTCTCGCTCCTTACGTCCAAATCCGCCTACAGAAACCTTTAAAACAATGTTTTTGTTGCGCTGGAGGAGAGACTTGAATTCTTGATTTGGTTTGCTTGTTCCATTGGTTTATCGTTGCTCCGTGAACTGTTTGTTTGTTTTAACAATGTCTTTTCATTCCCCATGATTCTGCATGAATGTGTCATTCATGACCAAAGAAGATTTCCAGACGAGTTCACATGTGGATTTGTATCTGGTAACTTTTGACCCCATGACCTCTCTCTCTGCCCTCGGTCCGCAGATAGAGGAGGTCATAACCAGCAGTGAGGGGCGGATCGGCTTGCTTGGAGACACGCGAGAGGTGCCTCCCGTTTGAGAGTGCAGTGTATTTCTGCTGACTGCCCTACTCTCTCTCTAATTTCTCTGTACCACTCAAACAGGGCACTTCAGTGACTTAAAGAGAGAGTTCATCCAAATGACTAATTCCAGACACTTGAAGGGGTAGTTTGCCCAAATAACTAGTTGATCTTATCGTATGGATAATCTAGCTACACTAGAAAAAAAGGTGCTAAGTAGAACCATCTCTGGGTTTTTGATTTGTCCCCATAGGGGAACCCTATTTGGTGCTGGGTAGAACCCTTTGCAGAGGATTCTATCCAGTGGTGGAAAAAGTACCCAATTATCATACTTGAGTGAAAGTAAAAATACCTTTGTCGTGTCATGACTATCATTAATGTGTTTGACTGTTATTTTATAAAATAATTACATACCACGTTCAATTATTACGCAATTAAATTAATCATATAACAATTCATTAAGTAGTAATCTGGGGCACCACGGGAAAAGTTATTTAACAAGTTACTATCTCCTGACTAAACTCTAAAGATATCAATATCTCTTACATCAGTCACAGTCAATATTCTTGGATATCTGCATGAACCCTAGCATAAATGATGAATCAGCGATATACAAATTGGCGTAATTATTTATTTACTAACTAACTATATAATCATACAGAAATACATAAACACACAGTATAGTTATTGTTTACTACTAACACAATGCAATGAAAGGTCCCTAGTGGACTAAACCGATATGACGGTTTGTTACACAAAATGGCGGATTCAAAAGAGAAGGAAAGGGAAAAACAAAGTAATTCCACAATTGTACATACAGTTGAATAATACTTAAACAGCTGCAGACTGAATGTTCCTGTGTTGTCGTCTTCTTCTTCTTCTTCGAGAGAGAGTTTCTAACCATTTCGTATCTTTCAGCTCACGCTGTCAGTCACGCTGGTCTAATGTAGAGTCTAACCATTTTACACGCCTGTAGCAACCCAGCAATGTACTATATCTAGAGATTTAAATTCCTACCATTTCAACGTGCAGCCACGCTCCACGTTTTTCTGGTCTCATAGATTCTAAACATTTGTGACGTCCGGTTCAACACCGTCCACCTGCTTGGTCTGATACAGTGGGGCAAAAAAGTATTTAGTCAGCCACCAATTGTGCAAGTTCTCCCACTTAAAAAGATGAGAGGCCTGTAATTTTCATCATAGGTACACTTCAACTATGACAGACAAAATTAGAAGAAAAAAATCCAGAAAATCACATTGTAGGATTTTTAATTAATTTATTTGCAAATGATGGTGGAAAATAAGTATTTGGTCACCTACAAACAAGCAAGATTTCTGGCTCTCACAGACCTGTAACTTCTTCTTTAAGAGGCTCCTCTGTCCTCCACTCGTTACCTGTATTAATGGCACCTGTTTGAACTTGTTATCAGTATAAAAGACACCTGTCCACAACCTCAAACAGTCACACTCCAAACTCCACTATGGCCAAGACCAAAGAGCTGTCAAAGGACACCAGAAACAAAATTGTAGACATGCACCAGGCTGGGAAGACTGAATCTGCAATAGGTAAGCAGCTTGGTTTGAAGAAATCAACTGTGGGAGTAATTATTAGGAAATGGAAGACATACAAGACCACTGATAATCTCCCTCGATCTGGGGCTCCACGCAAGATCTCACCCCGTGGGGTCAAAATGATTACAAGAACGGTGAGCAAAAATCCCAGAACCACACGGGGGACCTAGTGAATGACCTGCAGAGAGCTGGGACCAAAGTAACAAAGCCTACCATCAGTAACACACTACGCCGCCAGGGACTCAAATCCTGCAGTGCCAGACGTGTCCCCCTGCTTAAGCCAGTACATGTCCAGGCCCGTCTGAAGTTTGCTAGAGAGCATTTGGATGATCCAGAAGAAGATTGGGAGAATGTCATATGGTCAGATGAAACCAAAATATAACTTTTTGGTAAAAACTCAACTCGTCGTGTTTGGAGGACAAAGAATGCTGAGTTGCACCCAAAGAACACCATACCTACTGTGAAGCATGGGGGTGGAAACATCATGCTTTGGGGCTGTTTTTCTGCAAAGGGACCAGGACGACTGATCCGTGTAAAGGAAAGAATGAATGGGGCCATGTATCGTGAGATTTTGAGTGAAAACCTCCTTCCATCAGCAAGGGCATTGAAGATGAAACGTGGATGGGTCTTTCAGCATGACAATGATCCCAAACACACCGCCCGGGCAACGAAGGAGTGGCTTCGTAAGAAGCATTTCAAGGTCCTGGAGTGGCCTAGCCAGTCTCCAGATCTCAACCCCATAGAAAATCTTTGGAGGGAGTTGAAAGTCTGTGTTGTCCAGCAACAGCCCCAAAACATCACTGCTCTAGAGGAGATCTGCATGGAGGAATGGGCCAAAATACCAACAACAGTGTGTGAAAAACTTGTGAAGACTTACAGAAAACATTTGACCTTTGTCATTGCCAACAAAGGGTATATAACAAAGTATTGAGATAAACTTTTGTTATTGAGCAAATACTTATTTTCCACCATAATTTGCAAATAAATTCATTAAAAATCCTACAATGTGATTTTCTGGATTTTTTTTCTCATTTTGTTTGTCATAGTTGAAGTGTACCTATGATGACAATTACAGGCCTCTCTCATCTTTTTAAGTGGGAGAACTTGCACAATTGGTGGCTGACTAAATACTTTTTTGCCCCACTGTATGTTAATTTTCACGAGGGGTTTTATGCACTCTGGCAAAGGGGGCGTTCCATGACGCCGACATAATGTCTTTGCCCACGTGGGTGTGGTCACTGACTGGTTAAGACTTTATATGAAAAACAATTTTTTCATTTAGAAGGCTAACATCATTATTCTTTAAATACACACAGACCATTCCCAATGTTTGGATTACAGAAATATTGTTAATTATCCAGCCTTTTTGATCTCCTTGAAACAAAAGGTTTCATTCCCCTCAATCCTGTTTCTACAAGGTATTTACGAGCGTCATAAAATGGCCAACGTCACCCCTCTCCCCCTCTGCGGGAGAGAGAGGGCGCTGTAGAGCGGACCCACAGTAACCTGATCCTTCGATCCTCACAGGAGAGTCATGACACCTTAATAGAAAATGCCTCAAGTAAAAGTGAAATTCACCTAGTAAAATACTGTAATTATGAAAAATATATAAACGCAACATGTAAATGCAATAAAAGGCCACTCTAATGTGCAGGTTTGTCACACAACACAATGCCACAGATTGCAATTGGCAGTACGTCCAACCAGCCGCTCAACAGGAGACCATGTGTATTGCGTTGTGTGGGGAACCGGTTTGCTCAACATTTTGAACAAAGTACCCCATGGTGGCGGTGGGGTAGGCATAAGCTATAGACAACTAAAATAATTGCGTTTTATCAATGGCAACTTGAATGCACAGAAATACCATGATGAGATCCTGAGGCCCATTGTGAGGCACATTTCTTTTAAGGTGTTTGTGAACAAAAGATGCATATCTGTATTCCCAGTCATGTGAAATCCATAGATTAGGGTCTAATTAATTTATTTCAATTGACTGATTTCCTTTATATGAACTGTAACTCAGTCAAATTTTGGAATTGTTGCATGATACGTTTTCTATTTTTATTTGGTTATCTATTTAGCAGTCATATGGCTTGGGGGTAGAAGCTGTTCAGGGTCCTGTTGGTTCCAGACTTGTTGCATTGTTAACGCTTGCCGTGCGGTAGCAGAGTGTAGTCTTTGACAATTTTTAGGGATTTCCTCTGACACCACCTGTTATAGAGGTCCTAGATGGCAGGGAGCTTGGCCCCAGTGATGTACTGGGCCATATGCACTACCCTCTGTAGCCCCTTGTGGTCGAAGCCAAGCAGTTGCCATACCAAGCAGTGTTGCAGCCAGTCAAGATGCTCTCAGTAATGCAGCTATAGAATCTTTTTTTATTTACCCCTTTTTATCCCCAATTTATTGGTATCCAATTGGTAGTTACAGTCTTGCCCCATCGCTGCAACTCCCGTACGGACTTGGGTGAGGCGACGGTCAAGAGTCGTGCGTCCTCCGAAACAACCTTATAGACTGTCTCACCGTCGTCGGTGATCAGGCCTACCACTGTCTTGTCGTCAGCAAACTTAATTATGGTTTTGGAGTTGTGTGCGGCCACGCAGTTGTGGGTGAACAGGGAGTACAGGGGGGACTAAGCATGCACCCCTGAGGGGCCACATGTTAAAGGTTCAGCATGGCGAATGTGATGGTCCAGGTTGCAGAGGGAGGTGTTCAGTCCCAGGGTCCTTAGCTTAGGGATGAGCTTGGAGGGCACTATGGTGTTGAATGTTGAGCTGTAGTCAATGAACAGTATTCTCACAAGGTGTTCCTCTGGTACAGGTGGGAGAGGGCAGTGTGGAGTGCAATAGAGTTTGTGTCATCTGTGGTATGCGAATTGGAGTGGGTCCAGGGTGTATGGGATAATGGTGTTGATGTGAGCCATGACCAGCCTTTCAAAGCATTTCATGGCTACATATGTGAGTGCTATGGGGTGATAGTCATTTAGACAGGTTACCTTGGAACAGGGACTGCTTGAAACATTTAGGTATTACAGGATGTGTCAGGAAGAGGTTGGAAATGTCAGTGAAGACACTTGCCAGCTCATGCTCTTACCCGTCCTAGTAATCTGTCTGGCCCTGCGGCCTTGTGAATGTTAACCTGTTTACATCGGCTACGGAGAGTGTGGTCAAACAGTCATCCGGAATAGCAGTTACTCTCATGCATGGTTCAGTGTTGCTTGCCTTGAAGCAAGCATAGAAGGTATTTAGCTCGTCTGGTAGGCTCACATCACTTGGCAGCTCGCGGCTGGGTTCCCTGTTGTAATCTGTAATAGTTTGCAAGCCCTGCAACATCCAACGAGTATCAGAGCCAGTGTAATAGGATGCGATCTTAGGCCTGTATTGACGCTTTGTCTGTTTGATTGCTCGTCAAAGGTCATAGCAGGAGCCATCAAACAGGCAGGGCGTCAATACAGGACTAAGATCAAATCCTACTACTCCGGCTCTACGTCTATGTCGGATTAATGTCCCGTTCCTTGAAAGTGGCAGCTCTGGCCTTTAGGTCAGTGCGGATGTTGCCTGTAATCCATTGCTTCTGGTTGGGATATGTACGCACTGTCACTGTGGGGATGATGTCATCAATGTACTTTATTAATGAAGCCGGTGACTGATGTGGTAAACTCCTCAATGCCATCGGATGAATTCCGGAAAATATTCCAGTCTAGGGAAACAGTCCTGTAGCTTAGCATCCGCTTCATTGGACAACTTCTGTGTTGACTGAGTCAACGGTACTTTCTGTTTGAGTGTTTGCTTGTAAGGAATCAGGAGGATGGAGTTATGGTTAGATTTGCCAAATGGAGGCAGAGGAAGAGCTTTGTATTTGTTTCTGTGTGTGGAGTAAAGGTGATCTAGATTTCTTTCTCCTGTAGTTGCACAGGTGACATGCGGGTAGAAATTTGATAAAACAGATTTCAGTTTCCCTGCGTTAAAAAAAACGCATCAAGGGGCGCTGCCTCTGGATGAGCATTTTCTTGTTTGCTTATGGCCCTATACAGCTCGTTGAGTGCGGTCTTAGTGCCAGCATTGGTTTGTGGTGGTAAATAGACAGCTACGAAAAAAATAGATGAAAATTATTGGTAAATAGTATGGTCTACAGTTTTTAATTAAGTATTCCAACTCCGCTGAGCAGTACTGCAGGATGTAAATATTAAAGATCGCACACCAGCTGTGGCACCATATTAAAAAAGATTGGTGTTGGATGTCAAAGTGCCGATTGGTTTAGATGGGAATTCACTTATTACTTAGCGGAGCCTATAAAGGATGGTAAATTGCTACAGGTATTCTATGAACGTATTTCAAGAATTAATGCTATAGAAGTCCAAGTCAGCTCTGTCTCTTATAGCTATTTATATAAAGAGAAAGTTTCAGTTTTGAAATGGACCGTAGCTAGATGGATAGTTAGGCTTCTGGTCTCTAATTTTAGTAACTTTAATTGGACTTGTGTTAGTGGTACAGTTTGTGTATTTTGCGTGTGAACTGCTGTGTTTGACTCTTTCTTGTTGTGCGGTGTGTGCCAACCTTGTTTCCAATCCAAAATCTGCCTCTCTCGATCTTCTATGTTCCTCTCCTCATGTATTCCACCATTCAACCCCTGCTGGATTCATTCAATCAAGGTTGCACTACCATAGTGAAGTTCAATATGCAAACACCACCTCATGCTTTACCATTGATGTATAGTCTTAGATATTGGATGTACCGTAATGATTATGATAACCATAAGTAATTGTGAATTTGTTAACTTGAACTGTATTAAGTTATTTAATAACTTGGTTAAAGTAAGTTAACAAATTGCTAGTTGAAGTAATTTCAAGTTGTTGAAGTAATGTTTAAAGTACTTTGGTAATGTTGTTTAATGAATGCTTTATTGTGGTTAAATAATATTTTTTTAAAGAGAGTAAGATAAGGCCTTGTAGTAGCAATCGCTTAGAAGTGAAAACTGTTTTTGAACATCTACAGTATTGAGTAAGTGCATCTTGAATCCGTCTGTTCCTTTTTGCCTTGTTTTTTTATACCTCTTTCTTGACTTTTCTTCCTTTTTGTCATCTCACTTCCATCCGAATCTTTTTCTTTCTTCCGTCCTGCCAGGTTATTACGCTGCTTGAAAGAGTCACAACTTTAACCAGCGTGAGTCAGTCAGTGGCAAAGAGCTTGCCTCTTTGAGCCCCCCCCCCTCCTTCCCCAAAAGCGCCAAAGTGCTTTTTGACACCCCGGGCCTACCGTAGCTGCTGTTCTGTGCCTAGCTAACTCAGAAAAACTCCCCAGCTCAGCAACCTCCTCTGCCTCTACCATTAAAGAGTCGATTCCTTCAGAAGAGTTGACGGTCCTCGCACTTGTTGAAACTTCTATTCTTCTTACTTTTTGTGGTTGTTGTTTTTTGCATGTGAGATAAACAACTAACATACCGTATCAGTAAGAATAGAAAAGAATACACCCTGGTTAATACAATACATTTTAATGTTGTTACATTTTTCAGTGCCAGGACATTGACTACTCCTGGAGGACATCACACCTTTATTGGAACTACTCCCTTTAAAAAATTTAAATCAAACACTATTACCAAACTGGCCATGAAGGCATCACCTTGGTGCTGCCACCTAGCTGTGGAAAACGATAAATACAAGTTAAACATGTTATACAGTACATGTTATGACAATTGTGTAAACTAAAGCTTCCCGGGACTGTACCATAATGGATGCCCATTATGGCTGGTTGGTTTGTTTCACAGGGTCGGCCCCAGGGGGAAGCAGTCATGGCCATGCTGCGTCTTCGATCCTTGGCTGCATCCGAAATGGCACCCCATTCCCCTATAGCGCGCTACTTTTGACCTGAGCCCTATGCGGGCCCTGGTCAAAAGTATTGCATTAGGGAATACGGTGGCATTTCGGATGAACCCCTCTTCTCTGCTTCCATTGAAATGCTTCGGACATGGTGGTGACATGGCTGACTCTTTGACCTCTGACCTCTTTGCCAGGTGCCGGAGTGGACCAAGTGCAGCAGCCGTGAGAAAAGGAAAGAAAAGAAGGCGGACAAGCCATTCTACTCTGACTCGGAGGGCGAGTCTGGCCCGACCGAGTCTGCTGACAGTGGTGACTAAGGCTGCTTACTTCCATTCACAACCTCACAACCCGCTTCACCACACGTGCTAGCATGAAGAATAATACTGTGATAACGTAAAAAGCGTTTGCGTGTGTGCATCCTTGGAAATGTTTGCCTATACAGTGGGGCAAAAGATTATTTAGTCAGCCACCAATTGTGCAAGTTCTCCCACTTAAAAAGATGAGAGAGGCCTGTAATTTTCATCATAGGTACACTTCAACTATGACAGACAAAATGATTTTTTTTTTAATCCAGAAAATCACATTGTAGGATTTTTTATGAATTTATTTGCAAATTAAGGTGGAAAATAAGTATTTGGTCAATAACAAAAGTTAATCTCAATACTTTGTTATATACCCTTTGTTGGCAATGACAGAGGTCAAACGTTTTCTGTAAGTCTTCACAAGGTTTTCACACACTGTTGCTGGTATTTTGGCCCATTCCTCCATGCAGATCTCCTCTAGAGCAGTGATGTTTTGGGGCTGTTGCTGGACAACACAGACTTTCAACTCCCTCCAAAGATTTTCTATGGGGTTGAGATCTGGAGACTGGCTAGGCCACTCCAGGACCTTGAAATGCTTCTTACGAAGCCACTCCTTCGTTGCCCGGGCAGTGTGTTTGGGATCATTGTCATGCTGAAAGACCCAGCCACGTTTCATCTTCAATGCCCTTGCTGATGGAAGGAGGTTTTCACTCAAAATCTCACGATACATGGCCCCATTCATTCTTTCCTTTACACGGATCAGTCGTCCTGGTCCCTTTGCAGAAAAACAGCCCCAAAGCATGATGTTTCCACCCCCATGCTTCACAGTAGGTATGGTGTTCTTTGGATGCAACTCAGCATTCTTTGTCCTCCAAACACGGCGAGTTGAGTTTTTACCAAAAAGTTATATTTTGGTTTCATCTGACCATATGACATTCTCCCAATCTTCTTCTGGATCATCCAAATGCTCTCTAGCAAACTTCAGGTGGGCCTGGACATGTACTGGCTTAAGCAGGGGGACACGTCTGGCACTGCAGGATTTGAGTCCCTGGCGGCGTAGTGTGTTACTGATGGTAGGCTTTGTTACTTTGGTCCCAGCTCTCTGCAGGTCATTCACTAGGTCCCCCGTGTGGTTCTGGGATTTTTGCTCACCGTTCTTGTAATCATTTTGACCCCACGGGGTGAGATCTTGCGTGGAGCCCCAGATCGAGGGAGATTATCAGTGGTCTTGTATGTCTTCCATTTCCTAATAATTGCTCCCACAGTTGATTTCTTCAAACCAAGCTGCTTACTTATTGCAGATTCAGTCTTCCCAGCCTGGTGCAGGTCTACAATTTTGTTTCTGGTGTCCTTTGACAGCTCTTTGGTCTTGGCCATAGTGGAGTTTGGAGTGTGACTGTTTGAGGTTGTGGACAGGTGTCTTTTATACTGATAACAAGTTCAAACAGGTGCCATTAATACAGGTAACGAGTGGAGGACAGAGGAGCCTCTTAAAGAAGTTACAGGTCTATGATAGCCAGAAATCTTGCTTGTTTGTAGGTGACCAAATACTTATTTTCCACCATAATTTGCAAATAAATTCATTAAAAAAACTACAACATGATTTTCTGGATTTTTTTTCTAATTTTGTCTGTCAAGTGTACCTATGATGAAAATTACAGGCCTCTCTCATCTTTTTAAGTGGGAGAACTTGCACAATTGGTGGCTGACTAAATACTTTTTTGCCCCACTGTATGTGTTTTTATCATGTCCTATGAGTAGGGTTGCAAAGGGAGGGTATTTTACATTTACCAGTAAACCACAGGAATTTGGGAAACTTTCAACGATTTTATGTAATTTTCATACAATAAATAAGAGAAGATGATTTTTAAATTAAAGAAAATTATGAAAAAACTGTATAACATTATCCTAAATATATTCCATCAACTTAGTGAATACTGTTGGTTTTTAATATTAGGGTTTCAGCTTGAAATATCCTTTATATTTTGACACACTTTTATTTATTTTACTATGTCAATATGTCTTTGTTGTAAATGTTTTGGAGGCAGTTGTGAAAAAAGTAAATAGTTGTGACCGTTGCAGAGTTATTTGAAAATTATGCCATTGTTGATTCCATGCTTTTTTAATTTATTCGCTTATTTTCCACGACAACCTCATAGAAAAGGTGGAGACAGATGTAAAGATGAACAAAAAATGTATATTTTATATGAATCCGTTTTTTAAAAAGTTATTCAAGTATAAATTACCAAAGTTGCCGTAGATTACCTGTTCATTTTTTTAAATTATGAAAATGCCAATAACCTACAGGTCTTTTGCAACCATACCTTTAAGTATATGAGACAGAATCTGTGTAGGATGGGATGAATAGAAACCTATCCTCTCCACCCCCCAGCCTCAGACACAGCCAGCGGCTCAGAGAGTGGCAGTGGCAGTGAGGAGAGCGGCTCGGGATCCGAGAGTGAGGAGAGCAACGAGGAGTCTGAGTCTGCAAGCGAGGAGGACGAGGAGGAAGAGGGCAAGAAGAAAAAGAAGAATGTGGAGAAGATCAAAGCAAGGAAACCTGTTCCAGAAAGTGAAAGGTAGCACACATTTTTCACTTAAAGAAATGTTTCCGGAAAATTGAAAACTACCTTGTTATTTTTTTAAACCTCACGTTTTGGAATCGACATGTCAGTGTATTGTTTATTATGCATTTATGAACCATCTACATTCTAACCTGCCATCCTTCAGAATGTGCTCGTTCCTGTGATGTAGTGAACCCCCACTCTGAAGCAAGTTTTCAAGTGGCTGCATGGCTTACCATTTAGTTATTTTGATAAATGTGAAAATACATTGAATGCATCAATGAAATCCATGCATCATAAATGATAAAACATTTAAAATTATAAGTTAGATGTATTAGACCTCGGTAGTGGTTTCATAGATCTCTTTCAATGTATTTCTCTGTAAACCAGAAAATGTTGTGCGCTAAAGATGGCATTGTAGGCACACATTAGAAGATCATTGTTAACCCAATCAGAAAAACTATGCTCACAACTTGTATCTCCTAAATTATGTTTTTGGTGTATTTTTGTTAACATTTTGGAATATATTGTGGAATAAGCTCTAAGATTTTTACAAGGCACGTGTCCATCCATCCCTTTCGTGAATCGCAAGACAACATACAACTTTGATGCGCTCGAGAAATGTGTACCTCAAACTTTCACTCACTTTTTAGATGAAAAATTATTGGCCTACCTTGGTATTCGGTATTTTATTAGGATCCCCATTAGCTTATGCCAAAGCAGCAGCTACTCTTCCTGTGGTCCACATGAAACATGACAAAAAACAGAACAGACCAGAGATGATGGCGCTGACAGAGATGGTCACCTCGCTTCGTGTTCTTAGGAAACTATGCAGTATTTTGTTTTTTTAATGTATTATTTCTTACATTGTTACCCCAGGAAATCTTAAGTCTTATTACATACAGCCGGGAAGAAGTATTGGATATAAGAGCAACGTCAACTTACCAACATTATGACCAGGAACATGACTTACCCAAAGCGGATCTTCTGTTTGGCCCACCACCCAGGACAATGGATCGGATCCCAGTAGGAGACCCAAAACAACGGCGCCGCAGAAGGGGCAGACAGAGCGGTCTTCTGGTCAGGCTCCAATGACGGGCACATCGCTCACTGCTCCAGTCCAGTCTCTTGACAACAAGGTATACGAAATTCGAGCAAGGGTTGCCTTCCAGGGAGACATCAGAGATAGTAACATTCTCAGTTTCACGGAAACATTGCTCACTCGGGATATGTTATCAGAGTCGGTACAGCCACCCGGTTTCTTCACACATCACGCCGACAGAAACAATCGTCTCTCTGGTAAGAAGAAGGACGAGGGTGTATGCCTTATGATTAAAGAGTCTTGGTGTGATCATAACAACATACAGGAACTCAAGTCCTTTTGCTCACCTGACCTAGAATTCCTTACAATCAAATGTCACCTGCATTATCTACCAAGAGAATTCTCTTCGATTATAAACACAGCCGTGTATATCCCCCCTCCCACCCCCCCAAGCAGACACCTCGACGGCCCTGAAAGAACTTCATTGGACTCTATGTAAACTGGAAACCATATATCCTGAGGCACATTTATTGTAGCTGGGGATTTTAACAAAGCTAATCTGAAAACGAGGCTCCCTAAATTTGATCAGCATATCAAATGCACGACCTGGGCTGGCAACATTCTGGATCATTGCTACTCTAACTTCCGCAACGCATACAAATCCCTGCCTCGCCCAGTTCCTGATAGCCTCAGACAACATTGATAGATACGCTGATTCGGTGAGCGAGTTTATTAGCAAGTGCATCGGTGATGTTGTACCCACGGTGACTATTAAAACCTTTCCCAAACAGAAACCGTGGATTGATGGCAGCATTCGTGCAAACCTGAAAGCGCGAAACACTGCTTTTAATCATGGCAAGGCGACCAGAAACATGACCTAATATAAACAGTGTAGTTATTCCCCCCGCAGGGCTATCAAACAAGCTAAGCGTCAGTATAGAGACAAAGTAGAGTCGCAGTCAAAAAAAAAGAAAACCAGCCCCGTCTCGGACACCTACGTCTTGCTCCCAGACAAATTAAACAACTTCTTTGCTCGTTTTGAAGACAATACAGTGCCACTGACACGGCCCGCTACTAAAACATGCGGGCTCTCCTTCACCGCAGCCAACGTGAGTAAAACATTTAAACGTGTGAACCCTCGTAAGGCTGCCGGCCCAGACGGCATCCCTAGCCGCGTCCTCAGAGCATGCTGGTGTGTTGGTGTGTTTACGGACATATTCAATCAATCCCAGTCTGCTGTTCCCACATGCTTCAAGAGGGCCACTATTGCTCCTGTTCCCAAGCAAGCTAAGGTAACTGAACTAAACGACTATCGCCCCATAGCACTCACTTCCATCATCATGAAGTGCTTTGAGAGACTAGTCAAGGACCATATTACCTCCACCCTACCTGACACCCTAGACCCATTCCAATTTGCTTACCGCCCCAATAGGTCCACAAACGACGCAATCGCAATCACACTGCACACTTCCCTAACCCATCTGGACAAGAGGAATACCCATGTAAGAATGCTGTGCATCGATTAAAGCTCAGCATTTAACATCATAGTACCCTCCAAACTCGTCATTAAGCTCGAGACCCTGGGTCTTGACCCTGCTTTGTGCAACTGGGTCCTGGACTTTCTGACGGGCCGCCCCCAGGTGGTGAGCGTAGGAAACAACATCTCCACCCCGCTGATTTTCAACACTAGGGCCCCACAAGGGTGCGTTCTCAGCCCTCTCCTGTACTCCCGGTTCACCCATGACTGCGTGGCCATGCACCTCTCCAACTCAATCATCAAGTTTGCAGACGACACTACAGTGGTAGGCTTGATTACCAACAACGACGAGACGGCCTACAGGGAGGAGGTGAGGGCCCTCGGAGTGTGGTGTCAGGAAAATAACTCACACTCAATGTCCAAAAAACTAAGGAGATGATTGTGAACTTCAGGAAACAGCAGAAGGAGCACCCGCCAATCCACATCGACGGGACAGTAGTGGAGAAGGTAGAAAGTTTTAAGTTCGGCATACACATCACGGACTAACTGAAATGGTCCACCCACACAGACGGCGTGGTGAAGAAGGCGCAACAGTGCCTCTTCAACCTCAGGAGACTGAATCAATTTGGCTTGTCACCAAAAGCACTCACAAACTTTTACAGATGCACAATCGAGAGCATCCTGTCGGGCTGTATCACTGCCTGGTACAGCAACTGCTCCGCCCATAACCGTAAGGCTCTCCAGAGGATAGTGAGGTCTGCACAACGCATCACCGGGGGCAAACTACCTGCCCTCCAGGGCACCTACACAACCCGATATCAAAAAAATACTCAAGGACAACAACCACCCGAGCCACTGCCTGTTCACCACGCTATCATCCAGAAGGCGAGGTCAGTACAGGTGCATCAAAGCTGGGACCGAGAGACTGAAAAACAGCTTCTATCTCAAGGCCATCAGACTTTTAAACAGCCATCACTAACATTGAGTGACATACCAACTCAAATCTCTAGCCACTTTAATAATTAAAAACTGGATGAAATAAATGTATCACTAGTCACTTTAAACAATGCCACTTTATGAAATGTTTACATACCCTACATTACTCATCTCATATGTATATACTGTACTCTATACCATCTACTACATCTTGCTTATGCCGCACGGCAATCGCTCATCCATTTATTTATATGTATATATTCTTATTCAGTCCTTTACACGTGTGTATAAGGTAGCTGTTGTGAAATTGTTAGATATTACTGCATGGTCAGAACTAGAAGCACAAGCATTTCGCTACACTCGCATTAACATCTGCTAACCATGTGTATGTGACCAATAACATTTGATTTGACATTAATAGACAAGAACAGCTCAAGAACAGAAGTACATCCATTTAAAAATGGCACACGTAGCCTACATATCAATCCATACACACAAACTATCTAGGTCAAATAGGGGAGAGGTTTTGTGCTGTGAGGTGTTGCTTTGTCAGTTAAAAAAAACAGGTTTGCTGTTCATTTGAGCAATATGAGATGGAAGAGAGTTCCATGAAATAATGACTCTATATAGTACTGTATGCTTTTTTGAGTTTGTTCTGTATTTGGGGACTTTGAAAAGACCCCTGGTGGCATGTCTGGTGGGGTAAGTGTGTGTGTGTCAGAGGTGTGTGTATGTTGACTATGCAAACAATTTATAAAAAGAAGTGATGCAGTCAGTCCCTCCTCAACTCTTAACCAAGAGAGACTGGCAGCATAGTATTTATATCAGCCCTCTGATTACAATGAAGAGCAGGACGTCCCACTCTATTCTGGGTCAGCTTAACTAGGTCTTTCCTTGCAGCAGTCGACCACACGACCTGGACAATAATCAAGACAAAACTAGAGCCTGCAGGACTTGCTTTTTGGCATGTGTTGTTATGAAAAAAGAGCATCTATTTATTACGGGCAGACCTCTCCCCATCTTTACAACCATTGAATCGATATGTTTTGACCATGACAGTTTACTATCTAAGGTAACACCAAGTAATTTAGTCTCAACTTGTTCAACAGCCACACCATTCATTACCAGATTCCCCTTTATGTTGTCTCAACCGTCCATCCAAATCAAATCATTTAATGTGTCCACTTTTTGTCTTTATAAACTTTCACACTTATATTCTATGATATGGGGCAATGCAATGTAGGCAACACTACAGCTGTTAATTGCCAGCGATCATCATTCATCACGTAGGCATATAATATAATTGATACCTGACTTTCAAGGAGACATTTGATGCAAACATAAGTATACATTTTCCGTTGTATAAAATTACATTATCACATTCGCTTGCTGGTTTGCCATACTAACCTGACGAGACCATGCGTGACAACCGAAGCTGATAGACAATGTTGATTGGCAGGTGGAACGATGTCCAATGAGGTTGCAAGATTAAAGTGGGAGGTGGGATCAGGTCAGCACAGTATTGTCCAATGAGCCCAACATGAACAGCCCACATGCACACCACATAGTTTTTTTCTCTTCTCACACTTTACAGAGGCTCGAGAACAATGATGTGATGATGTACACAATTGTGCCCAATTTTCCGGGACACGTTTTGGCTCGTGAGCACTACTTTCAAAACTACTGGCTATAATTCAAAACTACTGGCTACAAAACCGTTATAATGTATCTTTAATATCAGCCATTGACGATGAATTGTTGGCCCTAATCTCAATTATACATCAACTGGATAATGATTCAAGAGGAATTCCAGTCAAAAGTTTAAATTGCACATTTTTTTCGTTACCTATTAATTCATATTCAATCTGATGTGTGTAACCCAAAGAATGTAGTCAAAATCTGTAGCAGAGCACTAGGAAATGCAATGCTATGACATGAACTCTAAAGATGTGAAATTCCTTCATTAAACCGTTTTATACCTGTTTACCAATGCATCACAGTGAGCCGAGCAGTGGAGAGGATGTGAAGAAAAGCGAGAAGAAGAGCAAACCGCGGATCGGTAGCTCCGAGTCAGAATCCGAGGAGGACAACGATAGTGAGTCAGAGAGCAGCGAGTCAGAGGAGGAGGAGTCAGAGGAGGAGTCAGAGGAGGAGACCAAGAAGAAAAAGAAGGTGGGTAATGAGAGACTCGAAAATACACGTACTACAGATATACACACACACACACACACACAGTGAGAGATGTAACACACACATTCTAAATTGGCATTATTTGATATTGGCATAAAGCACATAGATATTCTTTGATGTCAAAATTCCCAGTGGACTATCAAATAAAGAAAGTGGCACACTCCATGAATAAACTCCCAGCAATGTAATGGGTATTTACCAACGTTTCGGCATCACTGTGCCTTCCTCAGTGTAATGTCATGAATACTTGAACCAGGTTATGTAGACAGACACACAGTGCTATTAGTGTAATCAATGACAATAGTGAGGGGTGTGTCATAATGATTGAGTTAATTCAAATTAATTGGTGAAACTGTTAAAAAATAGTTAAAAAATATTAAATATATTACGCTATTGTTATCATATAGAAACATGGAATATTGTACATCATATTAGCATCAACATAAATTGTTTCATTCAATTTCACATAATAATTTCGGATTTTATTTTTGTTACATGTAATCTTTTGGTTCAACCTTAATCTATAATGAGCATCGTCAACAGGGGGAACATATTAGGTGTACGCTAATAAGCTGTAAATAACTTTTCAATTTATAAGACTTCATAAAGGAACAACGTAACACCCATTCTACATTGGCATTATCTGATGGTTGGCATAAAGCACGTAGATATTCTCTGATGTCAACATTCCCAATGGATACAGTAAACTAATAAACTTAAAGGGCAATTCTGCCACTTTTCAACCTCATATTCATAATCTCCACCACCAACCAGTTTCTACATATGTGAAAACAGTGTTTCTATGAGCGATCCATGGTTAAAATAGAAATGCTTCTCAATGACATCACAAGGTAGGATCAAAACCTGCAGTGAATTTCTAGCCCAAGGGAGGGTGTGTTCTTGCTCCCGTCAAATAAAATGTTTTAAGTTTTGATGATGTCATTAGGTAGAACTTGTTAACAAAGAAATTATACAAAATGTCAAAATTCGCCATTTTCACATATATTGACACGGGTATTGTGCTGGAGATAATGAGAATGAGGTTGAAAAGTCGTGCAGTTGCCCTAGGCACTACTTTCATTTATCTGCATGTCTAGCCCTTATATTTAGCTTCACAATGAAGTGTTTTACAATTTGACATAAACAGTTTTATTGACAAATGTAAAAACCTGATAAAAATGAATTTATGTTTGCTCATTGGGAAATGAATATCCAACTAGTCAGTGGCAAATGTGAAGTTTGGAATTCGTGACAGCAACTATCTGAGCCTATTACAGTATTATAGACAGTATGTCCTGGGATTTCCTATGATCTTCAATGTAGAAAAACACCTTACCCTCAAAAAACTGTTGTATGGCTTGTGAGCGTCATAGAGCAAACAATGCATGCAAAACATGCACGATTACATGTACGTGTTCAAAAGAGTCTCCGCTCAAACCACTCTGGCTTTAGAGACTTTTTTGTGAGAAGAACCGCCCGCAGGCCCCTTTGGGACCCGCCCTTGTCTCACAAACACTGCCCTTGCTCAGCCCAAGTTAATCACACAGACTAGTGATTGGTTTCAATGGATGCAGAAGAGATAGATGAATCCAATGGTACAACCCAGTAGCTCAAACACACTATGTTTAAAAAGGGTTAGAAGTCCAAAACGCGCCAGCGTGGGACTGTATGAACATATTCCTTTGCTTTCATGCACAAGTGGTAATATAGTTCATATCTATTTACTTGTTTCCCTCCTTTTATACACTATATTCAGGTGGCAGGTCTCCTTCTGCTTGTGGGTTAGTTTCTCTTTCTCTTCTTTTCAGACCACAGCATCTAAACCTCCATCCAAACCACCCAAAAAAGAGAACAAGAAAGAAAAGAAAGAAATGTCTCTGCTTGATTTTGATGACTGTAAGTTCACCTCCTTTTTACTAAATCCACGATACCAGGAATACAGTGACAGTCTACACTTTCCCCCTCAAGTGGTCCTACATAGAATTTGAATGGGATGATGAACGATTAGTAATGGATGTCACTTGATAAGTCTATTTTAAGTATGTGCAGATTTATTCCCTATTATTTCAAATTCGAAATCAAATGTTTAAAATCTAATATATCCGTGTCTGTGGTACTGAACATTGCAACTTCAGAAGTCCACAATCGCCATTGTCCATGATGCAGAATCGCCGCTATAGCTTGTTTGTTTACATTAGCGCAGCATCAGACTATACATGATTGCTCCCCAGTCTTTGAGAAAACGCTGTGCTCTTTCCTCTTCCTAGTTGACCCCGCTCCATCTCCGTCTCAAGTCACGCCCCTCAACAACTTCCTGTCCAGCAGCCTAGTGACAGATCTGGAGGGCTTGTCCCTGACCGACAACGTTCTGTCCCCTACGGTGAGTACCCTTTCTAGGACAAACTACCCATAGCCCCTAACCCCTGAAGGCCTAAGCACTTCATATAGATGTAGATTGCTAGAGAAAGATAATGTAGATTTAAAGAGAAATTAAGTACCATACATTCCAAGCTTTATAACATTTTATGAGTGCCAATTTTACTGAATATTTTTGAAGATGTATAGTATTTTCTGGCAAATTTGAGCAGGTAACTGTAGTATCAACTAAAATCAGAAGGCAAAACAATAAGGTTCTAGCTTCAGCGTGTTTACTAGCCTAGTCTGTGCATGTCATACATGGGTATGGATACCCACAAGGGCCATCCTACTACATCTTCCCCTCTCCAATGAAAAATAATTCAACATTCATAACCACTGAAGCATAACTGAAATGCAGTTTGGAAACCACTATTATTCTCTTTAACACCTATGCATTAACTTAGGTACAGTCTCTTTTTGCTGGGTATGGTCCCCAACAGTATGCATTCTATTCATGTAACATAGTATTTCAGCCACTCTGGTGGCTTCACATCCCTTTTTGGGCGAGCTTGTGTCTCTGTGAGCATTCTCTCTCCTTCTCCCTCTTTTTGTGCGTTGTCTGTGGCCTCCTCAACCTGTGTGCCTAGAAGATCTTCTGGTCACATGTGTGAAGTTCATATTCTACGACAAATGCAGAAAAGGAGCTTGCGGAGAATTGGGGAGTGTTATCTGTAACCAGGACCTCCGCAACCCCTTGCCCAGAAAAAAAATTACTTTAGTACATTGATAACACCAGCTGATGTGGTTATGGGTGTCTTTTTTTCCATAAGTTCTTATCTGCCCCTACCTTTTGCCATGGCTGTTTTGGCAGCTCCCTCGCCATCATTGGTTCAGGATGACAAGGTTAACATTGTGCACACACCTCACACTGGGCCACCAGCTTGGCAATCTAAGTGCTCAGACCCAGCCACCACACCGACTGTTGAGCCCTCTGTCTGCATTTGTTTATCCCCATGGGTCCCTCATGCACTCTCTAGAATTTCCGGTTGTAGAGTCTCTGGGATAACTCTCCTTTGTTCTTTCATGAGAAGGTCTCCATTACAGTGGAAGTCACGTTGGTGCACCCAATAGTGCTTCAGTAGCTGAGGCAGTTCCTCCTGCCTGGGCCATCCCTTTTTGCACTGCTGCACTATCTGTCGGCAGATGGGGTCTCGCTGTTGCTCCTCTGCAATCTGCTGCAGTTTGGTCTGAGATGCAGGTAGACTGTCCCTTATTGTATTAATGGACACCTGTACCTCCCCCTCTAGACATGGCTCCTCCTCTGTTAATGGACGTTTCATTGGGGCACGGAGAGTGCGTCTGCTGTGATCAGTGCCTTCCCTGGCACATACACCATATTGTAGGTGAACCTCAGTAATCTGAGGCGGAAGCGCAGAACTCTGGGAGGCAAGTCGTCCAGTGCTTTTGTCCCTAACAGAGCCAACAGTGGTTTGTGGTCAGTCTCTGCTGTAAACTGCAGGTCAATAAGGTATTGGCTGAGCCTTTCACCTGCCCATGTGATAGCCAACACCTCCTTTTCCACTTGAGCATATCTTTGCTCTGTGTCGGATAAGCTTTGTGAGATGTATGCTATTGGACGCCACTCCATGTTGTTCTGCATCTGTGTGAGGACCGCCCCTAGCCCAAAGGATGATGCATCTGCTGACACCTTTGTCATAGCGTGGGGACGGTACTGGGTCAACACTCTCTGTGACAGCAGGTCTCCTTTGATCTTGTCAAATGCCACCTGTTGCATGTGACCCCATGACCAGTAATTCTCTTTGGCTAGTAAGTCTCTCAGGGGTTTGGTTGTATCTGAAAACTGTGGGAGGAACTTACCCACATATGTGGCCATGCTTAAGAAGGTCCTGACTTCAGCCGCATTCTCCGGGCCCGGCTCTATTCCAGCTGCACTGATTTTGTGTCCCAAGAACAAGACCTCTGACTCCACTCAGCCCATCCAACAATTGGAACATGTGTCTTTGGAAATGCTCAGGACCGGAAGCGATTCCAAATGGCAAAACGTTAAAACTGTCCTGAGCGGGCATCCAGTTTTGTGAAGATTTGTGAGGCATCCAACTGAGCTAGCGACTGCTCCACTGATGGTAAGATGTGTCTCTCTCTGCAGAGAGTCTCATTCAAGTCCCCATTGGCTTTTGGGACCACCATCATCCCTGCACGCCTGCCAGTGGGACTCTCTATTTTAGACAGCCCCAATTTCTTCCATACTCACCAACTCTTCCTTTACTTTTGCCAATAAAGGGATAGGCACACCGGGGGGATTTTGTAGTCACCTTCCTAGGCCAGAAAACCCTTTTGGGAATGTCTTTTGGAAAACATCCCTTGGGTCCTCCAGTTCAATTGCTGGCAGCCCCAGCAACGGTCTGGCCAGAGAGTGAATGGCGAAGACAGGTTGGATGGCACTTTTTGTCTTTACTCTCCAGTTTACTCACCAACTGCCCTACCACTGGTAATATCTTACAGTTTTTAGTTTGTAGAGAGCAAAGGGCCATTTCTACTATAGCTATATAGTTTTGTGGGGATTGCGGTCACTGCTGCCCATGTGTCTGGTTTAAATGACACAACCTCCCCATTGAGTTTAATATCCGAGTGCCCGCCATCATTGTTTTTTCCTTACTTGTCCCAGAAAGATGCTGTCCCACTGTAGCTGCTGTTCCTCCTCTGAGACCTCATGCATTTGCTTTGTATTTGTATTTAATATGGATCCCCATTAGCTGGTGCCAAGGCTACTCTTCCTGGGGCTACTCTTCCTGGGGCTACTCTTCCTGGGGCTACTCTTCCTGGGGTCCAGCAAAATTAAGGCAGTTTATACAATTTTAAAAACATTACAATACATCCACATGCCCTCAGGCCTCTACTTTACCAGTACCACATATATACAGTACAAAATCCATGTGTACGTGTGTGTATAGTGTGTATATTATCGTGTGTGTGTGTATGCATGTGTCTGTGCCTATGTTCGTGTTGCTTCACAGTCCCCGCTGTTCCATAAGATGTTTTTTTATCCGTTTTTTACATCTAATTTAACTGATTGCATGAGTTATTTGATGTGGAATAGAGTTTCTGCAGCATTAGTAAAGATGTGATCAATACATGTTGATGATTTCATTCCTGTGCTGTTTGTAACTACCCTGGTAGGTTGACTGATAACCTGGTTACAGGCTCTGGTTACTGTTTGAAGCTTTTTCTTGAGTCGGCAGCTTGATGAAAGCCAGTCAATATTTAAATCACCCAGAAAATATACCTCTCTGTTGATATCACATACATTATCAAGCATTTCACACGTCATCTACATACTGAATGTATGATTTACTTGGTAAGTCCTTCACGTTTATGTGATTATTAAAGCCACTTCTGACACAATGCAGTATCATCTAAAATAAGGAGGTACAACAACGAGGTGCTTGCTTCAGCATGTTTACTAGCCTAGTCTGCACATGCCATACATAGTCATACATAGGTATGGATACCCACAAGGACCAACCTACTACAGTAACCCCAAATGGGATTCTAAACTGTGTCCAGCGACAGTCAACCCAACACTATAGCCAGTGTCCAGGTGTTTGATACAATATGTAAGCCTGCTTGGCTGTACATGCAGTTTTTACTCAACCCCCCCCCCTACCTGTTTCCGTACCACAGACCATCATCCCATCCGGCAATCTGAAGACCTACGAGCTGCTCCACCGTATCACCGGCGAGGGCCTGTCAGTGGAGTACTGCTTCAGCCGCCAGCCGTTCAGCCCCGACCCGCACATGGTGGCAGTCAAAATCCAGTTCACCAACAGCGCCACCTCTGAGGCCAAGAGCCTGCACGTGGAGGACGCCAAGTTGCAATCAGGCATGAGGATCAAAGAGTTCCCTGAGATCGGTCAGTCAACATTTCACAACAGAATTCCTCTTTTAATAGTTTTGAAAAGGGGTTCTAAAAGGATCCTTTGAGGACCGGTAGGGTTCTACATGGAACCCTTTTTTATCTGAAGAATACTTTTTTGAAAAGCTAATTGAAAGAAATGGTTCTTTGTTGGGTTAAGTTTTGCAACGGGGTCCGTTTAAATTAGAATTACACCTCAGTCATTCAGTGATCTATCTAGGTAGCTGTTTGTCATTGTTCTGGGCTAGTTAGTGCACTGTCTCTTTTACCTAGTATCTTGTGTTGTCTTCAGAGGTGTTACCTGCGGGCGAGACTGTCAGCGTGGTGATGGGCATCGATTTCTGTGATTCCACACAGGCAGCCAACTTCCAGCTCTGGTAAGAAAGAGCCTGCTCCCTGATGGCTGTAGGGAGAGCCCCCCTCCCCCTATATGGCCAGTCAAGTATCAAACTAGTGTTGCAAAATTCTGGAAACTTGGTTTTTCAGAAATCCTGTTTTTTACTTATTGGGAGTTCTGGAAAACCAGAGAATTCCTGGGAAAGTTTCTGGAATTTTGCAACCCTAATCACTGCACAGTCCTATTGCTCTATTCTCCTATAAGTGAATCATGTCATGTCTTATTGTTCCTTTGCAGCACTCACACCAGGAAGTTCTTTGTGTCGATCCAGCCACCGGTTGGAGAGCTGATGATGCCAATCTTTATGACAGAAAATGAGTTCAAAAAGGAGCAAGGTGAGCACAGGAACCAATGCATGGAAATCAAACAATATGGGCCCCATTTTGACTGCGCTAAAGAAACAATGCTAGTGTCAACAAAGAGTAATACAACTTTACAGTTTTGTAATAGTAAAATCCCTGAATTGATGCAGTGTGTTTTGAGATGTCTTTGCCTCGCTGGGTGTTGTTTTGAGTTGGTATCCAAAAGAACACTCAAGAATTAATACATTTCTGAGGCAAATCATAGTAGATTTATTTTTTTGTCAGTGATGAATGGCAGTTTCCACCAGTCACTACACAAACTAACCCTAACAATGGCATGTGACTACTACCGCACTATCACCTCTGACTTGATCAAATCCACATCCACCAGGAAACCTTGGTATTCATTCTAACTTGGTTTAATAGCAATGGTCACCCTTGGAGCATAATCACTAACACTGGGCAAGGTTTTCAACTCAAATCCAACCATATTGTGTGTTTAAACGTGTCATATCCTCCGTTCTTCCCTCTTGATACTGGCCCCAATAGAGATGCTATTACAAAGTCTAGGTAAGTTTCCTTTGATAGAACTTGTTCTCGTCAGCTGTCTATGTGCCACCTGCCTTAACAACCTACCCCCCCATACGAGACTCAACCTCTCCTTCCCCATCCTTCCCCTCAACATCTCCCCCCTTGCTTCAAGCTGTTCCCTCCTATACCCCCCACAGTGATATCTAATGCCTGGGTGCCAATGACTATTTGCACTATGTATCTCCAGTTCACTTCAATGGCAGACACAACTGACCTAACCTAACCTGCATCCCAGCCTCTAACATGTACTGTAGCTCCACTGGGAATGACTGGGAATGCTCCACTTAGATCCACTAATCCCAAATCAATGTCCTACAGTAGTTCCGGGAATGCGCAAAGAGGATGTCCATTTTGTTTTTTAAAGGCACTGCATTTGAAACCATTGCGCTCTTCTTTCACAGCATTGATTGTGTTATACGGGCTGTAAGACACATGGGCTGTAACTAATGCATACTGTAGACCACATTCAGATGTTTTAGAGAAGTAGAGCTAACTTAACTTTGTCTGAGTGGTGAGAGGACAGTATAGCATGCAGTATAGCATGCTGTAATGCATATAATGGTGTTTTATAATACATTTCAAGTTAATGGTCATTGTATTCTAGATTTAGTGTGGAGGAAGTTTGCTGAATTCAGCTAAATACAACTAAGACGTCACAGAACGAAGAGGGAACATTTCAATTTCTTTCAGGGAGCCTTTTCTATGTTCAAGGAAGTTTGACAGTGATATATGAGAAAATGAGTTTGACAAAAAGACGAGCAGGATAGAAATATGAGTTATAGACCTGCAACATGATAAATAAAATAATCCACATGCAGGCTATTCCCCCTCAAACTCCTGTTTTTTGGCAAATATCAGATTACGTTCTTATTCTTAGGAAAGTGTCACTGCTTTGCGAGATGGTTTTTCATGCTTATGTAATGGCTCATATCTCTAGTCTTTTAATCCTAAGGCATTATATAGTTAGTGTAGTCCTAAGAGAATTGTGTAAAACCCAACACTTTTATGGTAGTAGATCCTATAGAGTTGTATGGCTTTTAGATTGTTGTAGTATCAAATGGTATATGGACACAAATGCCTCCATATAGTGTGAGATATTACACAAGGAGGTTTGGTTAAAACGTTAGGTATTCACGGGACAGTCTCCTATTTCGAAGGAGTCTGGTGACAATGAGCATTCATAAAAACAAAAATTCAGTTCACCTTCTTCAAACACATGTTCAATCTCACTCAAGCTGGAACCTGTAATTCATCTTCGATTCCTCACATCCTCTTTCCTTGCATCCCTAAAAAGGTATTGGAGAAGAAGGTCTGAGGCGAGAGACCTTGGACCGTCTCCTCCAATACGGAGGGGAAGGAGCCGAGGAGATAGGATGCAAGGAATCGCGGGAAGATCAATTGAGATGCTGATGCAGACTCCTTGACCACTCGTCTGTTGATCACCGCTATTTTGTACTGTCCTCAGGTCAGTTGATGGGCATGAATGAGATCACAGAGAAGCTGACCCTGGAGGAGAAGTGTCAGGGCGAGCACGCTGTCGTTCAAAGGGTTACCACTGCCGCCAACCTCAGCCGAGTGCCCTGTGGCTCAGACAAGGAGTGCAGGTGAGGGTGGCGGGCATTTGGAAAAGTTGTCAAAGTTGGCAGATGTCGCCAGAATAAATATTGATATACATTTTTATTTTTATTTGATTAGTATGTTGCATGTTTTATTAGACAGGGGAGATAGTAGGGGAATGTGTCAAATAGGAAGTTATGATATCATGAAAGAATATTGCTGTTTTGTGTCATATTTATTCAACTATTCAACTTCATCTTTACTTCTGCTCTTTGATCTTTGAACTTAGCCCTCCTGTACCTCCTCCCCCATTTCCGATTCACAGGTTCGCTGGGAAGACGGTGACCAGTGGCAGCCTTGTACTGGTCAGTGTGGTCACCAAAGAGGACGGGGCCGCCCAGCTGACGGTCAACTGTGAGAAAATGGTGATTGGCACGATGTTGGTCAAGGACATCCTTCAGGCCCTCACACAGTGATGACCCCTAACTCTTGACCCCTGACCTTTGACCCCAGCAATTTCCTTCCTCTCCTACAGCTCGGTTCTGTCTCCCTTTGCTCACTCACATACATACAACCACACATTCATCCACTCCCATTCCAAATACCCCAATACTTAGAGTCCTCTTTCTCTTCCTTAAGATACTGGTAGTCTGATAAGAATATGTAGAAGACAGGTTTGATCCATCGCTCAATTGATATTCTCCATGTAATGCAGGTTTCAAACAAATTATGATGATTTTTTACTTATACGAGAGATGCAAATCTGGGGGAAATAATAGGCCCCACTTTGACTTTTAAAATCACTTCCTACGAACCGTCGTAACAAATTACAGAATGGCATTACTGTACACGATTTGTAAAGACAATAAGTCATTAAGAATCATCCCACTGATCAAATAAAATCTGTGACGGCGTTGAATCAACATGGAAAACTGATTGGATTTGCAAAAACTAATCAACGTAAGGGATTTTTTTTTTCACACAACTTTTAACCTATATTTGTTTGTTGATTTCACATTGAATTCATGTTAACTCAAAAATGTTTTAATCAAAACTAGACATTGAACTGAGGTCAGTGCCCAGTGGGATGTTTATCCTAACCAAAACTCCTCCTTCTCATTTGTCATGACTGCTGTAAAGGTTTGACATGCTCTCTTTAGCCATATCTACGAATGGCTCATGATGTATAGTACATTATTGTCTGAACTAAAGACTGCGAGTCCTCACCTATACTCTTGCTATACTTGTTTCGGCCAAGCGCAAATGTACTATGTAGAAAACACCATGCCTTTTTAAAAATGTAGTGTGGTACCATTACCAACATTACTTAGGTACAGTAACAGGGTATATCATCATCAAGAAAAAAGTGGTCACTCCTCAATTTACTTTGGTCTGCTGAATGTTCAAGGAAGTCCCCTTTTGAATAGTGTAGTTCTCTATTCTCAATCTCTACCGCCTGGCCCGCTAAATGTCACACACATAGAATAGATGTTATTGAGTGGGAGTCCTGCAGTTGAAAATGATATACAGTAAACGTGATTGAATGCATTGCAATATTTAATACAAAATCTAAGGTCTGTGTTAGTGTGTGTCTGTGTCTGTGTGTATGAATGATTTCCAAACATGACAATGTTAAATCATCATGGCCCAAGGCAAACTGTTCTGTAATCAGCATCTATCTGTGTTTTCCTGCCTTTCCAATGACTTTTGCATATACTTACTGTATTTCCAGTATAGGTTAACCATGCTATATTTAAAAGTGGTTTCTATCATGCTATAAACCCACTGATGTTGTCATAATGAGACCTATGGAAATGGGATCCTAAGGAAACTGCACTATGGGTCACACCAGGTAAAGGGCCTTGCTCTGTATCTGGGAGACACGTGATATGATATAACATAACCCACCTGCATATCTGCGAGCTGCCTTCGTGACATAACTGATGTTATTTATTTATTTGTTTAGATTTTCTTTGCCATAGGAACATGTATTTGTATCGTCACACCAAAGGAGTTCAATGCAGCAAGCATCAATAACAGTTATCATAGAAAGTTGGAGAGTGAAAGAAAAGGGAAAATGACAGCAGTTTTTTACTCCTTGAAATTTGAATTGTTTTATTTGTTCAGTATCGCACTGGTAAATCTTTCAAGCTTGTGAACTTAATTCACAGGTTTGTGAAGTCATGACACCGTCAAAGAACAAATCATTTAAGTTGAATATACATGTCATTTCAAATTCATTTTACTACTGGTATGCAGACAATTTGAGGACATAATTTGCTTAACTCATACTATTGACCTTATGAAAAGTACCTTATTGAAAGTACTGTTAAACGTGGCAGTGGTCTATTATTTCCTCCCCTAAAATACAAAGCTATATATAACTTTAAATGGTTAAACCTTTCTCTCAAAATGAAAACTTTGCAATGAATTTAAGATAATAGTGGATGGAGCAATCATTTAAAGGGTATTGTTATTTTAATGCACACTCGCTTTCTCTTTCTGATGTCATGATTATGGTCTACCATATCTTCTGTGTGGTTATGAAATAATGTGATGTTTAAGCTTTTATTTATTATTCAAATGAAAATAATGAAATAAAACGGATGAAATGTGTCAATGTCTATAGCCTTTTTGTATATGGACCGGAGAGATGGAAAACCTAACTTGATACTCTTTGATGTGGATATTTGTTATCGACTTGTCTTCAAATTCAGCTACTTCCTGTTTGTCAAGTACAATGTATCCAATTTAGATGTGATATGACGTCATGTCTGGAAGCAATTGACCCTAGGGCCCATGAGCAGACAGTGTGATTTCCCTCCGCGTGCTGAACCTTAAAATAGTTCAATAGGTGCCTCAAAATCCGTTTTCAGAGGTTAACAGGAGGCAATGAAATACTGGAAGTTATAGTACTGAAACTACGACGTGATGTACCCCATTTTAATTTAGTTAAAATTTGATTTGTAGGTCTGTGCATCTCTACTTCAGTGGTGCCGCTTCAGCCATTTCAAATGAATTACCCTGCATGCCGTTAACAGATAAGTTGACGCACATTTTCCTAATCATGACACCTGAGTATTGAAAGTAGTCTTCAAGTAGTGTTTCGAGGCAGGCAGACAGATATTTGACACATCCCCGCGGGTTCCTGTCTAATAATATGGCATTTTCTCTGGTAAGTAGACTTTTGTGTGAATAGTCGAGCGCTGTCTATAAAATAAACCTCCCAGTCGTTCAACGACTATGTCCTTTTGTAAAATGAACCTTTAGCATCTTTAGCTTTTGTCCACGGTGCAACTGCTAACGTTAGCTGTAGACATTTTTCAATATGTTATTTCAATTTAAGATTTTCCCATTCATAAATAAATCACCAGTCCAGCTCTAACTGTTTAACGATGTAAATGTATTTATGGTTGCCTTTTATGTCTAGTGCATATTTAATAGCGTTTTTACCGTCACTTGACTGATGATAAGTTTACCTCAAACGCAGTGACAACCGGAGAAATAATAGCCAACAAGGCCAAGTTGTAAAGACTAGGCCTATTTCAACGTTTCCTATCTAGACTACACGGGGAATAAACCTACTTTTTTGGGGAATAAGCCTACATTTTATGTATGTGCAGTATTATCTGCCAGTTGTACATTGCATATTCTACATTCATACTGCAAACAGAAAGAAGACCTGAGGCTCCATGACCACTGGCATACAGGCTCTCAAGCCCTGCCTACATGCAGCAATGGTGATATCTTCCGCCGAATTAACAATATGTTGGGCAACTCTCTGGACTTCACTGGGGTGTGCACTACACCCACAAACCACAAGGGGGAGCGTGTCCATCACCTGTCAGGTAATTCCAAAGCCATTTAAGAAATGCATTGTAAAATTGGACCTAGTCTAGAATTGAACAGCTATGAGGCATCCCTTTTCAGTTTTATTTTGATAAATGTGCTGAGTTCTCAGCATTGTTTCTCATAACTCCTGCAGAACTCATTCTATAGCAGTATGAGACCACAATGGCAGTCAGCTGATTCTCTTTTTGTCAATGAGATTGGGAAAGCATTGAAGCTCATTCATGCTGCTCTTGTAACCGATCCAGGTACTGGCTCCTGCCAATACCGAGGCAGAACTTGACTTCCTTCTCCTTACAGGGACGTCTTGTTAGTTTTGCCAAATGGTAAAGGGCGTATTCAGCAAGATACAAGTTTTGTAACATTGCAGATAGAATTGTAATGTATTGAACTGACATAATGCCCTGTTCTACAAGGCTGAGAATTATGCATCTCAAAACATATCTTTATCTGAGCAGTAAATTTATACTCTTCTGAATAAGTTTCTAGGCTTTTTTTGTAGTGTTGAATGAATAGTAGTGTTGGTATCAAGCGAGCTGAATCTGTCTGCCTCCCTACCGGTCCGATTTGCTGAGTCAGACCAGACTGAGGAATATGGGGAGGGGCTGAATCTGGAGGGGGTCCAACTTCTCAGACTGCTGTTCTCCTCAGATCGCTGTTGTGTGAATCCAGTCAGTGTTTTAGAACACATGCTTAGGTAGGCAAGAGAAAGCAGCTCTCAGCCTGTCTGATCAGTGCGCAGAGGCGGTTGGACACTCGCGAGAGCTACAGGAGAGTCAGCCATACGCGCACACACACAGTCGGACGAGAGATTCTGGGGAGCACTACTGAGCCCCACGCTCACACACATTCTACCGAGAGATACCGAGTGGAGCACATTGCTTCCTGAGCCACCCAGCCACGGGTGCTGCCTGGTTGGATCCATGTGCTGAGTGAGAGCTTTATTCAACCCATCTCTCACACCACCGAATGGCAGCGTCAGGAGTGTGTGAGGGCAGCCGAGCCCAGGTCACATGCTTAGCTGGGTGGTGATGCCGACAGAGGCATGGCAGCCTCTGGGCACTTGCCCGGGTACAGTAGGTTGGTAAGGCTGAGATGATGGGAGGGGTGTGGTGGATCAGGTGGTAGGTAGTTAGTCTAGTACCTATGTAGAATGGATTTTCCAGAGGTTCTGCATTTCTCTTGGTGTTGCCTGCTGTGAATGTTTTCTCACTATACCCTCCCTTTATACCTGCTCTCTGTCATTTTGTCTGATTCACGCCTTCCCTTACTCAGGTTCTCCCAACTTGGTTTGTCTGGTTCTCTCTCTTTGTACGCCTTTTCTGCCTCGTTTATACTCTATCTCGCTCTCTCCTTCTCTCCATACTTACTAGATGGGGATTTTGCAGCGATGGGTAGCCCTATAGGCAGCAAGGTTCCTTGCCCCTCCATAGCCCAGGGCTCTACGATCTGTGGTGGTGGCCTGTCTGATCTCACTCAGCTGGGCCTGGGGCTGCAGTCGCTCAGCCTAGCCTGCTGGGAGCAGCCCTCCGCTACCATGGAGCCTCCGTCACACACCAACTCGCCCTCCAGTGAGTATCAGTGCCATATTATACACATACCTACAAAACCTTCATAAGGGAGGGAAAATGGGTTTCTTCTTTAAGAAATTAAAAAACCTTTATGAAATGTAGGTGAGGTGGGAGTAGTCTGTTTTGGATAAATGGAAGAATGATGATTTTTGCTTTGTTAGAAACTTGTTTTGGGATCACTGGGAAGGAATAGGACCTAGGGCTGTAGCGGGGGCCGTATCACGGTCATGAAGACAGTCCAATTCTATGTGACCTTTAGGTCACGGTAATTAGGCTTTTCCAATCTGATGCCGATGATGCTTATTAGTAGCTTACCAAACTTGCTAACTGCCTGGTACTCAGCACTCTATTGTCCCTATAATCACTCTGACATCAATACAAATGTATTGAAAATCTAATCACTTCATGAGAGCTCATGTTGTGTAACATTTCTATAGGCTATGCAATTGCGTGAGAAAACAAAGTGATGGCCTCTTAAAAAGAGGATTCCATCAGCTTTCTGTAGGCTCGGCCTACTACGTTTATTTCTCAACCTTCCTAATATTCAGTACATTGCTTCTAGGACAGGATAATGGTGTCGGAGGAGATGGCTTCCGTCCCCTAACAGTCCCCTAACCAATTGTGCTATTGTCTTGTTTTGTGTTATTTGTAACTTATTTTGCACATAAGGTTTCTGCCACCATCGCCTATGACCGAAAAGAGCTTCTAGATATCAGGACAGCGATTACTCACCTCGTACTGGAAGAAGATTATTTTTCCTTAACGAGTTGGGCGCGAAGGATTTACTCCAGACACCCGACAAGCCCCTCATCCCTGTCATTCGCAGGAGAGGGAGATATCTTGAATGTAGGTCTGGGTGCCTTGTAAGGATCCGATGGCGAGTGGGTTTGCCTTTACCATCGGTCCTATTAGCCAACGTACAATCATTGGACTATAAAATAGACGAACTACGAGCACGTACACTACCGTTCAAAAGTTTGGGGTAACTTAGAAAAGTCCTTGTTTTTGAAAGAAAAGCACTTTTTTTTAAAAATCATTAAAATAACATCAAATTGATCAGAAATACAGTGTAGACATTGTTAATGTTGTAAATTACTATTGGAGCTGGAAATGGCTGATGAAAAAATATATATATATATATACACACACACACACACACACACACACACAGTGGGGAGAACAAGTATTTGATACACTGCCGATTTTGCATGTTTTCCTACTTACAAAGCATGTAGAGGTCTGTAATTTTTTATCATAGGTACACTTCAGCTGTGAGAGATGGAATCTAAAACAAAAATCCAGAAAATCACATGGTATGACTTAAGTAATTAATTTGCATTTTATTGCATGACATAAGTACTTATGATAAAAGTTACAGACCTCTAAATGCTTTGTAAGTAGGAAAATCTGCAGTGTATCAAATACTTGTTCTCCCCACTGTGTATGTATGTATACGTATATGCTCAAAAAATTAAAGGGAACACTAAAATATCACATCCTAGATCTGAATGAATGAAATTTTCTAATTAAATACTTTTTTCTTTACATAGTTGAATGTGCTGACAACAAAATCACACAAATTATCAATGGAAATCAAATTTATCAACCCATGGGGGTCTGGATTTGGAGTGACACTCAAAATTAAAGTGGAAAACCACACTACAGGCTGATCAAACTTTGATGTAATGTCCTTAAAACAAGTCAAAATGAGGCTCAGTAGTGTGTGTGGCCTCCATACAATGCCTGGGCATGCTCCTGATGAGGTGGCGGATGGTCTCCTGAGGGATCTCCTCTCAGACCTGGACGTTGGTGGATGGAGAGAGACATGATGTCCCAGATGTGCTCAATTGGATTCAGGTCTGGGGAACGGGCGGGCCAGTCCATAGCATCAATGCCTTCCACTTGCAGGAACTGCTGACACATGAGGTCTAGCATTGTCTTGCATTAGGAGGAACCCATGGCCAACCGAACCAGCATATGGTCTCACAAGGGGTCTGAGGATCTCATCTCGGTACCTAATGGCAGTCAGGCTGCCTCTGGCGAGCACATGGAGGGCTCTGCGGCCCCCCGAAGAAATGCCACCCCACACCATGACTGACCCACCGACAAACCGGTCATGCTGGAGGATGTTGCAGGCAGAACGTTCTCCACTGTGTCTCCAGACTCTGTCACGTCTGTCACATGTGCTCAGTGTGAACCTGTTCATCTGTGAAGAGCACAGGGCGCCTGTGGCGAATTTGCCAGTCTTGGTGTTCTCTTGCAAATGTCAAACGTCCTGCACGGTGTTGGGCTGTAAGCACAACCCCCACCTGTGGACGTCGGGCCCTCATACCACCCTCATGGAGTCTGTTTCTGACCGTTTGAGCAGACACATGCACATTCGTGGCCTGCTGGAGGTCATTTGGCAGGGCTCTGGCAGTGCTCCTCCTTGCACAAAGACTGAGGTAGCGATCCTGCTGCTGGGTTGTTGCCCTCCTACGGCCTCCTCCCCGTCTCCTGATGTACTGGCCTGTCTCCTGGTAGCACCTCCATGCTCTGGACACTACGCTGACAGACACAGCAAACCTTCTTGCCACAGCTCGCATTGATGTGCCATCCTGGATGAGCTGCACTACCTTAGCCACTTGTGTGGGTTGTAGACTCCGTCTCATGCTACCACTAGAGTGAAAGCACCGCCAGCATTCAAAAGTGACAAACATCATCCAGGAAGCATAGGAACTGAGAAGTGGTCTGTGGTCACCACCTGCAGAACCACTCCTTTATTGGGGGTGTCTTGCTAATTGCCTATAATTTCCACCTGTTGTCTATTCCATTTGCACAACAGCATGTGAAATTGATTGTCAATCAGTGTTGCTTCCTAAGTGGACAGTTTGATTTCACAGAAGTGTGATTGACTTGGAGTTACATTGTGTTGTTTGATCATTAGAAAACCCTTTTGCAATTGTTAGCACAGCTGAAAACTGTTTTTGATTTAAAGAAGCAATAAAACTGGCCTTTAGGTTAGTTGAGTATCTGGAGCGTTAGCATTTGTGGGTTCAATTACAGGCTCAAAATGGCCAGAAACAAGCACTTTCTTCTGAAACTCGTCAGTCTATACTTCTGAGAAATGCAAAAATTGCAAGAAATTGAAGATCTCGTACAACGCTGTGTACTACTCCCTTCACAGAAGAGCGCAAACTGGCCCTAACCAGAATAGAAAGAGGAGTGGGAGGCCCCGGTGTACAACTGAGCAAGAGGACAAGTACATTTGTGTCCTCGCATGTCCTCAACTGGCAGCTTCATTAAATAGTACCTGCAAAACACCCGTCTCAACGTCAATAGTGAAGAGGCAACTCCGGGATGCTGGCCTTCTAGGCAGAGTTTCTCTGTCCAGTGTCTGTTCTTTTGCCCATCTTAATCTTTTTTTTCTATTGGCCAATCTGAGAGATGGCTTTTTCTTTGCAACGCTGCCTAGAAGGCCAGCATCCTGGAGCCAATAACCAACATTTTAGCGGCCTTTTAAGCATTCTAGTACAGTTAAATAGTTAACACACACGGATGCAGCGGTCTAAGGCACTGCATATCAGTGCAAGAGGTGTCACTACAGTCCCTGGTTCGAATCCAGGCTATATCAAATCTAGCCGTGATAGGGAGTCCCATAGGGCGGCGCAGAGTTAGCCCAGGGTCGTCCGGGGTAGGCCGTCATTGTAAATCATTTGTTCTTAACTGACTTTCCTAGTTAAAGGTTACACACACACCACACTGACCAAAAGGTTATTTTGTTGGCCTTTACGTTTGTCCCCATTACCAGTAAAACATAATCAAAACCTATTTCTTTCACTTACTTGCTGTGCTGTTTCGTTTTTCATTTGTTCAGTCGTTTCATTCTCAACCAGGATTTCTATGGAACACAGTTTGGGTCTTTGCGTGTCAAGAAAGATACACGTCAAATAAGTTTGTTGACCAATCAGGACCTGAATATGACCTCATGTCACATAATAATTTAACACGTTCATACATTTTTTACGGAGTTATTACATATTGGTTACACTCACTTGTATGTCATATGTCACAACGATTCATCGATACGTATGCTATGATGCTGGTAAAGTTGTCTCGCACACCTACAGTGCTGGTCATTTAAAAAAAAAGCTAGTTTATGGATGCAAACAATGTTCTTCCCCAGAAACATAGAAAACGACATCTGTCTCAGTTGCGATAGTTACCTAGCTAACTATAAAGCTAGGTGTCATCTAAAATTACCCTAGTTTATAAAAGTTATTTTACTTGATTAATGGTGCTCGGACCCATCTATGTGAAGCTCGCCACAATAAGGATTAGCCACGAGGACTTTGAGGTTAGCTTTCAAAATATAAATATGACATTGACAGTGATGCAAATGAATACAAATAGTAGAATTATGCCATAATTGAATAGATCATGTTAATCGAGGTTGGCATGTTACATAAAATCAAAAAAAAAAAAGTGTCAAATTAACAAATGATTTAATCTGTTGAAATCACACTAGATGTTTTATACTTTAGAATTGCATTGGGGGCATACTTATTTCACTGTACAGCCTATGGACTGTGGATCAATGACATGGGGTATCAGTCCACTCAGTGACACCCAGAGAACATTAGCGTCGTAGCTCTTATTGCGGGACTCTGAAACAACTGTAAATTGAGCCACATTTGTCAACTTATGTGTATTGAACACTATTCCCGAGGAAAAGCAATACTGCGTGGGTATTTTGAAGTCTGAGGACGTTGGGAAAAAATATATTGGGCATTGAGTAGACTGATAGCTTATTTCATTGATCCCCAATCCTTAGGTAAAGCTGTACAGTGCAATATGTCAATACACACAATAGGCTGACTGGGTAGTGGATTTCACAGTCGCAGTCCCGCTATGAGACAACGCTAATATTCGCGTTAACTCTTAACAATTGTGTTCTGTGGGTATCACAGAGTAGACTGATACCCCATTTCATTGCTTCACATTCCAACCTTGTTTAATATTATCTAGTCTAAATATGGCATGATTCCACCAATTTGTAACCTTCTGCAACACTTTCAATGAGGTGCTTTTTATCTTGAAGGCCAACTGCAAATTCCACTATTGTGCCTAATCCTTATTGCGAAGCTAGCTTCACAACACAACCCGTTCCGGTCGAGCTTCACTAGCCAGATGAAGCTAGCTGGCTGCTTATAACGCTAGCTATTTATTTTCAATAGGCGAACAAGTTGCTACCTAGCTAATACTTACTCACAGGGACTCCTAAATCATTACTAAGAATAATGAAAATAACTGCTGTTTCTACTGGTCATGGTCTTCAGGCTGGTTGTATTGGTGCTAGCTACCCCAGAAGTTGCAGTTGAACTAATTATTCTTTATTACCAACGTGGTATTGTAAACACATCGTTCGTGGCCAGTGTTTGCTTGTTTGCAGACTTTGACAGTGCTACTGATAGTAGTGGTGGCGCTTGGCTTGCACGTGCAAATTCAGAACACACAGCATTCTGTAATAGAACTGTTATTTGACGTGGTAAATTAAAAGCTTATTTAACGTGTCAAATAGTGTTAATTGACGTGTCTTTTTTGACACACACAGACCCAAACGGCGTTCCATAGTATGTCGTGAAGCTAATGTGTGTAACTCCGGTAGGGCAACATGAAAAATGGCACACTTGGTAGTGTGTTCCGGCGGTGCTCAACCAGTCGCGAAGCCAACATCACCCACGACAGAGAGCAGTTGATTGTCAAGGGCAATGAATCCCATTATCTTGGTGTTAATGGATTTTGCCTTTGAGTTGTCTCGCTGAAGTGTTCTTACTATTTCAAATGACTGCTCAAATTGTTGACTTGTTGATCCACACAAGACATTGTGGTCTCGGTTAGGAATGCTGTGTTGCATGTGTTGCGCAACATTTTATGTAGCGTCTTTACTTCATGTACCTACGTTATAGGTATGCACGTCAGCTTTGACATCAGTTTTGCACATCAACGTTAAACTGGACAGCTGGCTGATGTTAGCATTTTTAGCTAATATCGGCCGATTCCGATATATCCTGCATCCCTACATATTACCTCGACTAACCGGTGCACCCGCACATTGACTTAAGTACCGTTACCCCTTGTATATAACCTCACTATTGTTATTTTACTGCTGCTCTTTAATTATTTAATTATTTATTTTACACTTATTTTTCTTAACTGCGTTGTTGGTTAAGAGCTTGTAAGTAAGCATTTCACTAACTGTTGTATTCGGCGCATGTGACAAATAAAATTCGATTTGATTTTACAACAGGTGTATAGCCTACCTGGCTGGCATGAAAATGAACCACAGAAAAAAGTCTCCGCCATTCGCTATTTAATAATGACATATTTTTTTTCCCCTGCCCCAATTTAGAGACCGTGCATAATGGTCCATTCTAAATCAAAATGAATTTCACACATGTTAGTTAGTATATGTAAAGGTTAAATCAAGAATAGTCTGATGGGTGACAATATTAGCCTACTCACTTGTGAATTATATATTAGCACTTGGGAATGATGCCCAGCTTAAGGCAAACCATGCCTTTTTTTAAATAACTTTTTCTAATCACAGTTTGCCACATATAGCCTTGCCCATAGGCCGTATGTTTTCATAAGGTTTGTATCGTAACTAAAGTGGCCGAATAACTTCTTTAAAATTAAAACAGGTGTAGGGCCTAACTGGCTCATGCAGTGTGTTAGTTTCATGTTTGGGGAAGATCATTTAATGGTACATGATTTAATATATATGATAATGGTGTTTTCCCGCTAATGGACCATTCACGCTTATAGCCTACTGCTGTGTGCACATTGCTGCTTATATAATGTGACGAAATCAGTCACATTACATCAGTCAGCCTCATTACACAAAGTGTTTTTTATGCTAGTGCTTAGATCCCAAATTAACATCCCACAACTGTCCCAGGATTATAGGAGGATTATTTATTTCTGGCACAGAGTAGAATGGGTCAACTTTTGTACTATGCTAGTAGATTGACATAGGCTAGTGCCTTTGCTGTTCGTTAGGCCTACTCATCTTGTTGGCTGACGAAGTAAATGTGGACAGTTTTTCAAATATCTTCAATATGTACCTTGGAATTGGATAAGGACGCACGCAGTGGCGTCCAGATGTGGCTGTCTTCACTTGTAGCCTGTGAGAAAGATCCGATCAGGTGATGGAGCCGCGTGAGCCAGAGGTGCTTCGGGGGAGGCAGCACTCAGGGATGCAACTCTAAATAACTCTAAATGAAGTATATAGGAGTATCTATTTCTTTGTTAACCGCTCAACATGGAATAGCTGCATGTGCGCACTCCCTCAAATCGTTTGGAGAAAATATTCTTGCTATTAAATTTGTATTCTTCATACTATAAAATAATGCCACGTAATACTAAGAAAATCTTGTCTGCTAAATGAACTATTGTAGCCCACAGCCATATGGCATAGGCAGGTCAGTACCTAACATAAGGATAACTCAGAGTATGCTTTTCTGTTCTTCTGAAAAAGACCACATTTTCTTCATATCATGTTTCTTTAGGCCTGTTGTGGTGGAAATATTGTAATCAAAAGGAGAGATTGTTTTGAGGAAATCTAAAAATCAAACATTTATTTAATTACTGCAGTAATGGAGCTGGTCAGTAACCTCCCCTGGAGGTGATCACTGCAAACTCAACAAGCTTGTTTGAGCCAGCAAAGTCCATCCTCCAGTCTACATAAACACAACAGATGTATGGAATGGGTCACGAGGTTAAGATTTATAGGAAAGATAATATACAGCAAACAGTATCTGCTGTAAAAGGTTTTCATTGTGTAGAGACCAGTGTCTGGCCCCTCAACTCCATGCTGGAGCCATGTCTCTCTGGTACCGTATAGAACAGAAACATTAACTCATGTTCTAGAATGCGGTATCCCCAAAGACATTGTAAATCTCCTGTCAGTGTTCTCTCCCAGAGGCCCACTTTCAGTTCACACAGACACTAGAGAGTTCTAAGAACTCTATTCTGTTGCATAAAACGACCATTTGATGCAATTAAAAGTGTTATAACAATCTTGCAATTTTGCTCTTACACTGTCTAAAATAATGGATTTATTGTGAAGGTGTAGCCTATGTTACATGGACTTATAGACTTTTTAAAATGTAGATGTTCCAAAGGTATGCATCAGTGGCTTGTGTGGAAGCCGGGAGATGTGAAATGTGTTCATGATAATTGCTGTTAATTAACATAAGCACATTTTTGCGTGAGATCGACAGTTATTTGCTTGACAATCACTGGCTGACAAAATGTAGTGACCGCCACAGCCCTAATATAACCCTTTGAATCACAGCCAGGTTTATCACATTCTTTCAAATCTCCTAATAGAACCCCCTAATCTTTTGGGGTGTGCTGGTATGATTTTTGATCTATAATGTGCTCTCTGGATTAGGATGGCCTCTGATGCAAGAGGCAGCAATGAGCTCCTACTTCCAAGGATGATTCATCAGACCCATTTCTGTGCACAAGGGTAAACACACTTCCAGAAGGGGCCAGCCCTGGTTCTGCCTCATCACGTCTCTTAATTCTTTGCTATGACTAATCAGTTTTGTCTCTGGCATGGCACACTCGCTGCTGACGCAGTTTTGTTTGGCCTGGCAGTGGCACCCTCATCCAGGGCAGTGAGGCCACAGAATGTAATCACATTTGAATGCCGAGGGCCCAGTTTCCCAATAGCGATGGGGCTTAGGAGTGTTTTAACAATGCATCTTTTCTACAACGGCCAAAGATGTAACATGAGTTTCCCAAAACACCATGCAGAGATGCTAAGTGTGTCGTTGGAGCATGTCAATACTGATAGGATCAAAAGAAGGGGAGCGCTGTACTTTCTCTTACCTTAAAATTATAATTTCACAATACTAACATCTGATCAGCTCCTAGGGATATTACCACCTATGCCTGCAAATTGAGGCGGCTTATTCTAATGCTTACAAAATGAAAATGCACTCAATTACAGATTCGACACTGTTTGGCTACACATGAAATGTATCGAGACAAATTGGACAGTAGCCTACAAGTAGCAAACTGGAACTCAATTGCTTGAACATGAAATGTGTTTCAATATGATTTTTTTCATTTGATGCATCGTTTTACACGTTGCTTGTTTGTATCAATTGCAAAGACATTGGCAACTTATCAACTTTGTTCTGAAGTTAACTCTGTCACAGAGATATGGATAATCCATGTGATTCTATGTATAGTGGAGATCTGTATAAAGTGACGTGGGATGACAAAAGTATCTAATGACGTACTTAGCTCTTCTATGAGCGGTCTTAGGCAGGTGTTAACATTGAAATTGAAAAACGCTCGTAATCTAACAATGTTTTTGGGAAACCGCTCCCGATTTAATGACGCTCTTATGAAAGTTATAATGATGAACTTAGTGTTGACGCTTTTGGGAAATCTGGTCCAGGGCTGTTCCTCTGAATCCTCCTCTGCTCTAACCTTTTACCATTAAAACCCATACATTAAGGTTGTGTGCTTCACTTTAATGTGTTCCCAGGTTAATAACTTGAAATCACCCAGAGCAGCCTTTCTTAATCTTGGTTGCAGGAATCCAAAGGGGTGCACATTTTTGCCATAACACTACGCACCTGATTCAAAGCTTGAGTTAGTTATTTGAATCCGCTGTGTAGTGCTGGGGCTAAAACGTGCAGCCCTTCGCACAAGTACCAGAATTAAGAAACGCTGACCTTGAGGAAACAAAATGCTGTCTTCACTGGCTCTGTGAATTTGTTGAGGTTTCCTTCAGTGATGTCCCTCTCAAGTTGCAGTATGATGAGCACATGAGTATTCTTTGTATTTATAGTGCTAGGCATGCTGGGTAGCCAACTTGGCCAGGCTCTGGAACCTCTGGGCACCACAGATCTGCTGGTGATGTTCCCTGGGCTGAGTCAGGGTGGAAATCCCCGCGTGGAGGGGCGCTCCTTCCTGGACTCGCGCTGCAGCAGCCCGGCCGACTCTGAAACCAGCGGCTTTAGCTCCGGATCGGACCACCTCTCTGAGCTGCTGGTGAGTTTTGATTGAAGACCCTAGAATAGACGTCTTTATGGCGCAGTTTCATATGCCCAGATTCAGGTCCGGCCCTAGCCTTTTGGGAGTTCTAAGCAAATTTTTTGGGGGGGCCCCACCACCTTGGGACCTTTTGCGACACCCCACCAACCAAATCAAAAGCTAATTTCCTGCAATTCAACACACTTTGGCATGGGGTGGAGATAAAATGTTGCAGTTTAAAGGCTAATAATTGAGCTACGGTCTGTTAGTGAATGACGAGGAGCACTGCTGATGTCTAATTCCAGCTCAACAGTAAGTTAAGGGGCCCTGTTTAATCAGATCACTCCTCAGCTATACTCAAGATGGTGTAGGCCATTTTTTTGCTTTTTATAGTGAAATAGCGGTTTGCCACATTTGATTACACTATAATCAGTTATGGCTAGCCTGAGGCAGCTAGACATATTCCTGGTATGCACTTAAACTGTCTGGATCCATCAACAACAAACTAATTGTGAAAAATGTATGTCAGAGTAAAGGTTGGATAGGTATCAGTGTTGTAGTACTCAAGACCAGTCTCGATATCATACATTGGCTCGGTCTTGTCAGATACATTTGTACTCTGTCTTGACTCCGTCTCAGACAGCCGAGATCAGCGGCGTTAAAAAAAATGTAAATAATAATAATTCAGCTTCCATTCTGTCAGCGCATAACTGCTTCGCCAGACCAAATGTCTATCAAATTTGAATTGTCACAGGCGCAGAATACATCAGGTATTGTGAAATGCTTACTTACAAACCCTTAACCAGGTGTAGAACTTTTTGTGGAATTCTTACTTACCAACAATGCAGTTCAAGAAAGAGTTAAGACAAAATTTACTTAATAAACTGAAGTAAAAAGTCAAATTAAAAAGTAACACAATACAAATAGCGTGGCTATATACAGGGTGTAGGGGTATGGCAAGTCAAGTTATTTTGTACATGTAGGTAGGAGTAAAGTGACTGCATAGATAAGTGATAGCAGCAGTGTAAAAACAAAAAAGGGGGTGTGTCAATGTAAATAGATAGTGGCCATCTGATTTAATTGTTCAGCAGTCTTATGGCTTGGGGGTAGAAGCTGTTAAGGAGCCTTTTGGTCCTAGACTTGGCGCTCCGGTAGCGGTGAACAATCTATGACTTGGGTGACTGGAGTCTTTTTTTGGGCCTTCCCCTGACACTGCCTAGTATATAGGTCCTGGATGTCAGGAAGCGTGGCCCGTGATGTCCTTGGACATGTGCACTACCCTCTGTAGTGCCTTGCGGTCGGAGGCTGTTGCCATACCAGGATGGATGTATAGACTCCTTTCTTGAAAACATTATCTTAACAGCCTTTTCTATTAGACATGTTTGCGCAGTGGCGAACCTATAAGCCTTCTGTGTGTGACAGATTTGTGATTCTGAAAGGACAGCAAACGTAATACCAGCGCACTCACAAAGGGCCAGTGGTGTAGAGGGTGTACGCAGGTATAAACATACCCACCTTTTTTTCAGTGGGAATTGCGTATACTCGCTACTTAATCCCTACTGATATGTATCAAAGTAGTGTAGTGGAGGTATACGACTTATCAATTATGTAGTACAATAGATAAATCATGCACAAAGTTGCCTACATAATCGCAAAGCGCGTGAAATATATTCACATGCGTGCCGCACACAGCCTAGTTTCAGTGCAATATCATCTGCAGGCAGCAAGATTGTGCAGCTTTCAACTTGTTTTGGCAAGGAGCAGCTCACAGAAGAATGACATCGGTAGGGAAGGAAAGACGTTTCAACTTACAGTGCATTCGTAAAGTATTCAGACCCCTTGACTTTCAACATTTAATGTTACAGCCTTATTCTAAAATGGATTAAAAAAACATTTTCTCATCAATCTATACACAATACCCCTTTTTTACATTTTTGCAAATGTATTAAAAATAAAAACTTCAATCACCTGGATTTAAGTATTCAGACCCTTTACTCAGTACTTTATTGAAGCATCTTTGGCAGCGATTAAAGCCTCAAGTCTTCTTGGATATGATGCTACAAGCTTGGCACACCTGTATTTGGGGAGTTTCTCCCATTCTCTGGAGATCCTCTCAAGCTCTCAGGTTGGATGGGGAGCGTGATGGTCAAGAATGCTCTAGATAACGTGTAACCAGCTCCGCTAAGGTCAGTGAGGTGTTCTCTCATTTGTCTGGAAGTAGCTATCTAGCCAACTTTAGCCAGTTAGCTTGGGTGCTAGGTTGGGACAAGCATGCATTGGCAGGCAACTGCAGAAGGATGACAAGGCTACAATTCCCCATCGTTTATCAGTGCAATTTTGACGGTCAACTAGCTGAAAAGGTTTGAGAGGGTTTATCTAATGTTGCTTCGTTAAATTTTTAGCTCCTCTTGCTCTGGATAGCATTAGTTGATGTGCATAACTGATGGAGAGAGCCTACCTTGTTTGATCAATAGGGCTGTAAAGGGGGTTTATATGGACTTTAGCCTGTTATGGCTGCATCCCTTTGTTCTCAATTTCCACCTGAAGACATACCCAAATCTAACTGCCTGTAGCTCAGCCCCAGAGGCAAGGATATGCATATTCTTGGTATCATTTGAATGGAAACATTCTGAAGTTTGTGGAAATGTTAATTGAATGTAGGAGAATATAACACAGTAGATCTGTTGGAAGAAAAGAGAAAGAAAGAGCATACGTTTTCTGTTTTTTATTGTTGTAGCATCATCTTTCACATGTACTAGAATAGCCACACAGTCAGATAGGATGCTGGAGATAATTTTGATGGATACACAAGAGGGCAACTGCAGGTGTGCAAAGTTTCAGACTGATAACTTCAGGAATGGGTGAGCTACATGACATTTAGCATGAAATCACCCAGGTGTCCCTCACAAGTTGCCTAAATGTGGCCCGAATTGGTGAAATGACCTATAACTATATACAGCAGTGCAAATAACTATATACAACATATCAAAAAGCAATTCTAACACACACACACACAAATGTTTTAAAAAATATTAGAAAATGAATATATATATATTTTTTAAACAGTACACCCCTTGGAAGTCCTCGTCATAATATTTTGCTGCCTGTGCCATGTCCCATAGCAGTCTCTTTCTGATGTAAAGCAGAGGCAAACTGAACAAGTGGTGCATTTCATGTGACACAGAACACAACGACGCCTCCATGCTGTGCCCTTTTGGCCCTGAGGCACAGTCATGCCTGCAGTAATGAACTGTGGCATATGAACACCACTGGGGGCACAGGTAGAGCGGGCAGCTTGTATAGAGCAGAGGAGAGCTGAGGGAACAGTCACTAAGGTGAAGTGCCATTCAACTCCGGCCTTTCTTGTGTGTATATACAGTGCCTTGCGAAAGTATTCGGCCCCCTTGAACTTTGCGACCTTTTGCCACAGGCAAAAGCTTCAAACAGGCTTCAAACATAAAGATATAAAACTGTATTTTTTTTGTGAAGAATCAACAAGTGGGACACAATCATGAAGTGGAACGACATTTATTGGATATTTCAAACTTTTTTAACAAATCAAAAACAGAAAAATTGGGCGTGCAAAATTATTCAGCCCCTTTACTTTCAGTGCAGCAAACTCTCTCCAGAAGTTCAGTGAGGATCTCTGAATGATCCAATGTTGACTTAAATGACTAATGATGATAAATACAATCCACCTGTGTGTAATCAAGTCTCCGTATAAATGCACCTGCACTGTGATAGTCTCAGAGGTCCGCTAAAAGCGCAGAGAGCATCATGAAGAACAAGGAACACACCAGGCAGGTCCGAGATACTGTTGTGAAGAAGTTTAAAGCCGGATTTGGATACAAAAATATTTCCCAAGCTTTAAACATCCAAAGGAGCACTGTGCAAGCGATAATATTGAAATGGAAGGAGTATCAGACCACTGCAAATCTACCAAGACCTGGCCGTCCCTCTAAACTTTCAGCTCATACAAGGAGAAGACTGATCAGAGATGCAGCCAAGAGGCCCATGATCACTCTGGATGAACTGCAGAGATCTACAGCTGAGGTGGGAGACTGTCCATAGGACAACAATCAGTCGTATATTGCACAAATCTGGCCTTTATGGAAGAGTGGCAAGAAAGCCATTTCTTAAAGATATCCATAAAAAGTGTTTAAAGTTTGCCACAAGCCACCTGGGAGACACACCAAACATGTGGAAGAAGGTGCTCTGGTCAGATGAAACCAAAATTGAACTTTTTGGCAACTACGCTAAACACAACGTTTTGCATTAAAGCAACACCGCTCATCACCCTGACCACACCATCCCCACTGTCAAACATGGTGGTGGCAGCATCATGGTTTGGGCCTGCTTTTCTTCAGCAAGGACAGGGAAGATGGTTAAAATTGATGGGAAGATGGATGGAGCCAAATACAGGACCATTCTGGAAGAGAACCTGATGGAGTCTGCAAAAGACCTGAGACTGGGACGGAGATTTGTCTTCCAACAAGACAATGATCCAAAACATAAAGCAAAATCTACAATGGAATGGTTCAAAAATAAACATATCCAGGTGTTAGAATGGCCAAGTCAAAGACCAGACCTGAATCCAATCGAGAATCTGTGGAAAGAACTGAAAACTGCTGTTCACAAATGCTCTCCATCCAACCTCACTGAGCTCGAGCTGTTTTGCAAGGAGGAATGGGAAAAAATGTCAGTCTCTCGATGTGCAAAACTGATAGACATACCCCAAGCGACTTACAGCTGTAATCGCAGCAAAAGGTGGCGCTACAAAGTATTAATTTAAGGGGGCTGAATAATTTTGCACGCCCAATTTTTCAGTTTTTGATTTGTTAAAAAAGTTTGACATATACAATAAATGTCGTTCCACTTCATGATGGTGTCCCACTTGTTGTTGATTCTTCACAAAAAAATACAGTTTTATATCTTTGTTTGAAGCCTGAAATGTGGCAAAAGGTCGCAAAGTTCAAGGGGGCCGAATACTTTCGCAAGGCACTGTAAATCCTGATTTTTTCTCTTTCGTGTTAACCCTTTCCAACAAAAACTAAAGAGAATAAATCGGAAATATTTAAAAAATAATTACGTTTTTATAAATCCTTACCCCTTCTCTGAAGGTTTTAGAAGGCCAATTATTCCCCATGGTGTTTGGGCTAGTAATAATTTGTAGTGGCTCTATTTTTCCCTCAGTGTATTTTTTCACTATTCTGAATGTCTGAAGAATCCATATGTTCTGAAATATGAACACCGAAATACTGGATATTTTGCGCTCTTATGGTGGTGATTTTACAAAATTACAATGGTCTTGAATTGGACTGGCATTTTTCTGGTCTTGACTCTGTCTCCAACCCCTTGTCCCCCTCCCGGTCTTGATCTTGAATCGGTCTCGAACACAACACTGGTAGGTATTGATTTGGAACGGGCACTAGAGTTCTGTGCACAGTTCTGGCTGTAGTTAAGTGTGTGTGTGTTCCCTCTCTGCAGTCTTCTCTGCGGATCTCCCCGCCCCTGCCCTTCATGATGCCGGGGGTACAACAGAGGGACCCCCACATTCTAGGCACAGCCATTGGCTGTTCCCGCCTGGACCTCAACAACGACAACTCTGCTCTCAGCCCTGAGCCCCCCACCCTAAAGGGCCAAAGCCGCTGTGGGGTGCCCTTGGCCAAGTGCTTGCCCCAGGCCTCAGTGTGGCCCAGTTGGGACTTGCTGGAGGAGCCCCAGAAGCCCTTCAACATCGAGAGGGAGGCTCGCCTGCACAGACAGGCTGCAGGTTGTTGGATTCGATTGCAAAATAATTTGCAACACAGTTTACTCCAAACGGAAAACATTTTGCAATGAAAACAAGAGTTTCTATTGGACAGATTCATGTAGGCCCCTCTTTCCGTTTGCTCTGTTCACTTCTGTTTTGGTTCTTAAACAGTAAATGTTTTTGTTGCAAGAAGTAAAGAATATACCCCAGTTCTCCACAGCCATGTTCTTGCTGGTTCCCCCCTCACTCAACTTGATTGCCCAATTTAATGTAAATGATTGACAATTTCAGGAGTCTAGTAATTTAGTTGCATTTTACTCTTTATTCTTCTACATGCTACAGTTGTACTGTGCTATCATCTTTCTTACTTTTTCTTCCAGCTGTGAACGAGGCCACCTTCACATGGAGCGGCCAGCTGCCTCCCAGGAACTACAAGAACCAAGTGTACTCATGTAAAGTGTTCCTGGGCGGTGTGCCATGGGATGTGACTGTAGGTGAGGAGAGCCAAAAAAAAACAATAAGAATGCTAATTTTGTTTCAGTTTCAAAACGTTGTGCCCTACTGAACATAACCCAGGTTTGATGGCTAAGAGCATCTGCTAAATTACTGTGACTAACCTCTTCTCTCCCCTCCCTCCACAGCCAGCCTGGTCGGCACGTTCAGCGTGTACGGACCTCTGAGTGTGGAGTGGCCGGGTAAGGATGGGAGGCACCCACGCTGCCCACCCAAAGGTAATATGCCTAAAGGTAATCCTGATGTGGTAGGAATTTTATTTTACACATTCTCCCAGAGCACAGAGGTGGACACGTACATTGGCATGTATTCACTTCTGGTGTTTCACAGTAAGTGGTGCCTTCTATTTTTGTTTATTCTTCGGTGGAATAAAATAACCTAAAATCCATAGTCAACCTGAATTGTATTTCAGGGAAATGGGCAAATGTTATTTACTTTTCTTTTTTTTTTGCGTGTAGGCAGTAAGGATATACTGCAGGGATATAGATATTGAAAAATTTAGAAAAACACTGACACGTTGTATGTCTAGCCTTCGTCAGGGAATGATATTCTCTGTCTGTTTTTTAACTGACACTGGTCTCTGCAGGCTATGTGTATCTGGTGTTTGAGAGTGAGCGGTCTGTCCATGGGCTGCTGCAGGCTTGCACACAGGACCTGCTCCACAAGGATGACTATAGGGAGTATTACTACAAGATGTCTAGCCGAAGGATGCGCTGCAAGGACGTGAGTAGTGACCTTTCAAACGTCTGGTTCCATTTCTGTCCATAGGACGTTCTTGTAGCACCTGATCTGTAGGAATTAGATGGGTGAAGGCAATGAGGTTGGCTCTTCTGCTATATTGCTCTCACTAATCCAGTCTTTGGCCCCATCAGGGTTAGACTCATTTCCATGTGTAACTGACTGGATGGAGCCTTCATAATTGGCTGCAGTATTCAAATTCCTCTCGTTTTTTAAATCTTCCCCTTCCCCGCATGTCCTCAGGTGCAGGTAATCCCTTGGGTGCTGGTTGACAGTAACTTTGTGCGCTGCCCGTCCCAGCGGCTGGTCCCCAGTAAGACTGTGTTTGTAGGTGCGCTGCATGGTATGCTCAACGCAGAGGCCCTGGCCTTCATCATGAACAACCTCTTCGGAGGGGTCATGTACTCTGGCATCGACACGGACAAACACAAGTACCCCATAGGTAGGTGAAGTGTGGACCAACGCACTCTGGGAATGGTTAGCCTTGTCTCCTGACACTAGTCTTTACCCTCCCAAGCTCTATCATTATCTACTGGACCACGTGAGCTGTTTTTTCTCAGGGATAACAAGTAGCATGATATTCAAAAAGGGAATAGTGCCTTTATAGTACAAGGGAAAGTGAATCTGTTAATAGCTGACATTCTGACCGAGCTATTTGTGACTTTGACGAAGGGGATGTTTAAGCATGTGTCCTTAACGGCAGGGTCGGGACGTGTGACCTTCAACAACCAGAGGAGCTACCTGAAGGCTGTGAGCGCCGCCTTTGTGGAGATCAAGACTCCAAAGTTCACCAAAAAGGTAAGGAGAGCTTCCATTGGGCATCTCCATTGAGAGATGGATTGAGGCAACCTAAGCTCTCTAGCCTTACCCAGTACTCAACCTCCTTTACAGGGCTGGATCAATGCATTGATTTGTCTACTCAGGTTCAGATCGACCCCTACTTGGAGGACTCCATGTGCCAAGTGTGTAACCGACAACCAGGGCCCTTCTTCTGCAGAGACCTGGTGAGAACACCCCATACAATAGAGGGTAGAGGACACTAATCCAGCACTAATTTTATTGATGTGTTATCTCCAATGGGTTATTACTTAATACTAAACAGTTTGGGGATGATTCATTGCAGGTATTGTTATTAGTGAAATAAATGCGAGTGCTCCAGTCTGAAGTGGTGACTGACTGAGTGACTTGTTTTCTCTACAGGCCTGCTTCAAGTACTTCTGCCGCTCTTGCTGGCACTGGCAGCACTCCATGGACGTGCTCCGCAGCCACAGGCCTCTCATGAGAAACCAGAAGCGCCTGGACTGCAGCTAAGCTGCCTGCCATGGCAACACTCCAGGGGGCTCCAGAGATCCCCTACAGGAGCTGGAGCCAGGATGAGGGATAGGCTAACCACAGGAGCCCCAGAGCCTGTTATCCCCCTCAACAGGGCCCAGGGGAAGAACCACTAGGAATATTCACTACTGCACTGTGCTTTGTTTTTGCCGTTTACTTGTTTTCACTAATGGCCCTTATGTACAGTAAAGGGTTGGAGTTGAGACAACTATTATAATTCAGGGCAGGACATTAAAAGGCATCCATAGATGTTCCTCTCCCTAGATTTTGAGTTGATTTTGTTGTTGATCCTTAACTTGATATATTTCAGGTCCCAATGTTCTTCATTGCAGATGCCAGACTGCCTTTTTTATTTTTTATTTTTTTGACCATCCCACCACACCTACCAAAATTCCTCAGAGGTAGATGTTTTTGTTGGGGGGGTGAGGAGTTTGGGAATCAGTTGTCCAGTAGCGTACCTTGATATTTTTACGCAGGTATTTTACACATTTTTACTCATGGTTTTAAGTCCTAACATGGTAACTTAATATAATATCTATTTGACTGCTTTTTAATTTCTTTTTGCCCGATTTAGTTTTTGCCCCTTCAAAGTAATTACCTGGGGCTGTCGGTTTGTACATTTTAGTTTTTTTACAAATATGAAGTGGTTGAAGCCTTTGCTCTGCCTAGCTGTCGGTGCTCCAGTATTTTTAGCCATCCATTGCCAGATGCTGACCAGTCAAACCAACAGGGTTTCAACTATTGATCAGATAATATGGAAATAACACTGGAACGAACCTTGATCTCGACTGAACATAGTTTTAATCAACTTACTGTTGTACTTTTTGATTTGCATTTGAGAAAAGGTTTGACTTTTTTAATCACCTGTTATCTTTTTTCAGCAGGACAGATTTCATCAGAAGTGTTTTTCTTAGCCGCTTGGTTCCTGTTGCATTTAGAACTAACTTTGCTAGTATGATGCGACCAAACATGGCTTACCTCCCCATACCAGTCTCCCACCCCTTTTGTTGTCATCCCTCTTTTTCTCTTTTTTTTAATCAAGTTTCTTGTGCTGCTTTTTAGGGTTTGAAAGTCTACCTCATTGGTTTGCTAATGTTGCTGCTGTTGCCTACAGGTGTGGAGGGCGTTCTGATTGCACAATAAAGGTGTTGAAGCATTATCATTGGTTCCTTGTTTATGCTAAAATACCTGCATTGAGTGTTGGCTTCAAGGGAATATGAGAGTAAATTCACATATGTACACATGATCTTAGTGTATTTATATACAGTACCAATCAAAAGTTTGGATACAGCTACTCATTCAAGGGTTTTTCTTTATTTGTGTTATTTTATACATTGTAGTATAATAATAGTGAAGACATCAAAGCTATGAAATGACACATACGGAATCATGTACTAAACAAATCAAAATATATTTTAGATATTTCAAAGTAGCCACGCTTTACACGTGCTTGGCATTCTCTCAACCAGCTTCACCTGGAATGCTTTTCCAACAGTCTTGAAGCAGTTCGCTCTGCGGTCCAACTCATCCCAAACTATCTCAATTGGGTTGAAGTCAGGTGATGGTGGAGGCCAAGTCATTTGATGCAACATTCCATCACTCTCCTTGGTCAAGTAGACCTTAAACAAAGGAAGGAACGAAATTCCACAAATGAACCTTTAGCAAGGCACACTTGTTAATTGAAATGCATTCCAGGTGACTACCTCATGAAGCTGGTTGAGAGAATGCAAAGCTGTCAAGGCAAAGGGTGGCTACTTTGAAAAATCTAAAATCTATTTTGATTTGTTAAACCCTTTTTTTGTTTACTTCATGATTCCACATGTTTCATAGTTTTGATGTCTCTACAATGTAGGAAATAGTTAAAATAAAGAGAAACCCTGGAATGAGCTGTGTCAACTTTTGACTGGTACTGTGTGTGTGTGTGTGTGTGTGTGTGTGTGTGTGTGTGTGTGTATGAATGGGGATTAGTTCAAGTCACTTGTCAATACTTATGCTAAACTAGCTAGTTCCTCTCTACAAATCATCACCATGTAGAGTGCCTGTTTTGTGGCCAATATATTTGGCCTCAACTGTATGTCCTGTTTGACTATCTTGCATAAACCAAGTTCCTGCCAGTTTTACAGAATGTTAGTATTCATGGATTGCACCTGTCACTAAGTCTCATTGTTATCAACTTTCTACAGCTGCTGCAGCATATTGATATCTGAATGATGGTTAATGCCATAGAATTAGGAATTACAATACTAGAATGGCATCCACCCTTGTGATAATCCAAAAGTCAGCCATGTTTGTCTGTGATCAGACGAATGTGAAGAATTTATCTGCACTGTATGTGTGCTAGCTAGCAATGACTTTCGTCTGTCCCCTTGCCGAGCTCAAACCAGGGACCTTCTGCACACAAGTCACCCTCGCTCCACAAAAGCCACGGCCCTTGCAGAGCAAGGGGAACAACTACTTCAGGTCTCGGAGTGAGAGACGTCACCGATTGAAACGCTTATTAGAGCGCACCACCGCTAACTAGCTAGCCATTTCACATCGGTTACACTCACCCTCCTTTTCCTCAGCAACCAGTGAGCTGGGTCACGGCACCAATGTAACAACTTTCACATCGGTTACACTAGCTGCTATTGTCAACATATCCTATTTTTAGTTACCTTTGATATTTTCTATAGCGACTTTTTTTTCACACAAACTGAAGAAATTCAGAATTTATATAAGCAAACATTGCATGCAAAACAGCACGAAAAAACAATACATAACAAATGGCAAACAATACAAACATATACTTTAGAATAGGCTACACAAAATGTATTCTTATGACGAGAACTGTATTGTGTACAATAGATTACTTTGAAAAAAACGGTATTGTGTACAACAGATTACTGTAACGACCCTGGGTTTATAAGCGCGGAAATCGATCCTGCCGCACGAGCATGCTTTTGCGGCACATTCAATTAGCGCTCGGGCTCGAAGGTCGAGGGTTCGAGACCTGCTCCCTGCTGTTTCATTACATTACTTTGAAATGCCATGTATCATTTAAGAGCTACTGCAAGCTCTTTAGTTTATATGCTGGAATAATTTTCACGGACCAAGCTCCTGTAACGACACAGTTAAATGTAACTTTGTAACGAGTGCACTGTGTGTTTTGGGAAACTGGTGTGACATCTTCGGACATTATTTTTACGATGCATTGTTGAAACACTCGTAAACCTAAAGTACTGACGGATTTTGTCCAACAAGGCGCCACACCAGGGGTGCGTTTCCCCAAAACATTATTGTACGTTCTTGAACATACTTTGAGCTACGCTTGCTCGGTTCGGTGGGTGTACCGGAGTGTGTCTTGAAGCAATGAGTGACGTATTTAAAAGGGCAGCGGTGCATTTTGAACCCCCTACCCTCCCCGTTTTTAAACTGGTTGAATAGTACAACAGTTTCCGTTCAATTGAATGTTCTATTACGTTTTTATGTACTGAACCCCTGACAAACAGCTGATTCATCGGTTCAGTGATTGCCCCTCTTTCACACCAGCTGCCAAACTAACCCTGATTCAGATGACCATCCTACCCATGCTTGATTGCGGAGACGTAATTTATGGATCGGCAGGTAAGGGTGCTCTAAAGCAGCTTGATGTTCTTTACCATTCGGCCATCATATTTGCCACCGATGCTCCTTTATAGGACACATCACTGCACTCTGTGAACTGGTCATCTCTGTATACCCATTGCAAGACCCACTGGTTGATGCTTATTTATAAAACCCTCTTAGGCCTCACTCCTCTTGTCAGTTCGATGCGGCTAGCGACTTCAACGAGTTGCAAAAAAACGCACACTGGACAGTTAAAAAAAAAAAATCTCAATCTCTTAATTCAAAGACTCAATCATGTACACTCTTATTGACAGTTGTGGCTGCTTAAGCGTGATGTGTTGTCTCTACCGTCTTGCCCTTTGTGCTGTGGTCGTGCCCAATAATGTTTGTACCATGTTTTGTACTGCTGCCTCCATGTTGGTTTGTTAAATCAAAAGCATGAAGTGCCTGCGGCACTCCAGGACTAGGGTTGCCCACCCCTGCCCTAGAGGTATTATAGTCAATGCTTATGAACTGAACATTGTGGGTGAATTTCCATATCAATGACACAAACTAAGGAGTAGAACTGTTCAGCAGCATGTGCAGTAAACACTAACATGGCTTTGGTGATGAAAGGTGCATCATGCATTTATTGTAATCTCCCCAACAGGCCACTGCATGCTGTGACATGGGCCTGGATGGTCACACATCTTCTTCAAGCTGCCTGACTGAATACTGTAGCCTTCAGTGGTACCGGAAGCCAGGGCCGTATCTGGGAGTACAGCAAAAGTCTCAAATTCATACAAATGGCTACAGTCACTGACTTGTATTCACTTGTCCCATTCTAAAGTCTTGTCTGGGATATACAGTTGAAGTCGGAAGTTTACATACACCTTACCCAAATACATTTAAACTCAGTTTTTCACAATTCCTGACATTTTAATCTGAGTAAAAATTCCCAGTTTTAGGTCAGTTTGGATCACAACTTTTATTTTAAGAATGTGAAATGTCAGAATAATAGTAGATAATGATTTATTGCTTGTGCCTCTAGTTCTGACAATGCAGTAATAACCAACGAGTAACCTAACAGTCCCACAACAACTACCTTATACACACAAGTGTAAAGGGATAAAGAATATGTACATATAAATATATGAATGAGGGATGGTACAGAACGGCATAGGCAAGATGCAGTAGATGGTATCGAGTACAGTATATACATATGAGATGAGTAATGTAGGGTATGTAGACATAAAAGTGGCATTGTTTAAAGTGGCTAGTGATACATTTTTACATAAATTTTCCATTATTAAAGTGGCTGGAGTTTAGTCGGTATTTTGGCAGCAGCCAATCAATGTTAGTGGCCTTGAGATAGAAGCTGTTTTTCCAGTCTTTCGGTCCCTGCTTTGATGCACCTGTACTGACCTCGCCTTCTGGATGATAGCGGGTGAACAGGCAGTGGCTCGGGTGGTTGTTGTCCTTGATGATCTTTATGGCCTTCCTGTGACATCGGGTGGTGTTAGGTGTCCTGGAGGGCAGGTAGTTTGCCCCCGGTGATGTGTTGTACAGACCTCACTACCCTCTGGAGAGCCTTACGGTTGTGGGCGGAGCAGTTGCCATACCAGCGGTGATACAGCCCGACAGGATGCTCTCGATTGTGCATCTGTAAAAGTTTGAGTGCTGTTGGTGACAAGCCGGATTTCTTCAGCCTCCTGAGGTTGAAGAGGCGCTGCTGCGCCTTCTTCACCACGCCGTCTGTGTGGGTGGACCAATTCAGTTTGTCCGTGATGTGTACGCCGAGGAACTTAAAACTTTCTATCCTCTCCACTACTGTCCCGTCGGTGTGGATAGGGGGGTGCTCCCTCTGCTGTTTCCTGAAGTCCACGATCATCTCCTTAGTTTTGTTGACGTTGAGTGTGAGGTTATTTTCCTGACACCACACTCGGAGGGCCCTCACCTCCTCCCTGTACGCCGTCTCGTCGTTGTTGGTAATCAAGCCTACCACTGTAGTGTCGTCCGCAAACTTGATGATTGAGTTGGAGGTGTGCATGGCCACACAGTTGTGGGTGAACAGAGAGTACAGGAGAGGGCTCAGAACGCACCCTGTGGGGCCCCAGTGTTGAGGATCAGCGGGGTGGAGATGTTGTTACCTACCCTCACCACCTGGGGGTGGCCCGTCAGGAAGTCCAGTACCCAGTTGCACAGGGCGGGGTCGAGACCCAGGGTCTTGAGTTTGGAGGCAAAAAATATTCAGTAGTTCCTCCCAACTGTATGTAATGAAACCTGGGATACCAATGTAAGAAATAACACGTAAAAAAACCTAAATACTGCATAGTTTCTTAGGAACGCGAAGCGAGGCGGCCATCTGTCGGCACTGGAAGTGTAAGTGTATGTATGTATATATACATATATATATATATATATACTGCTCAAAAAAATAAAGGAAACACTTAAACAACACAATGTAACTCCAAGTCAATCACACTTCTGTGAAATCAAACTGTCCACTTAGGAAGCAACACTGATTGACAATCAATTTCACATGCTGTTGTGCAAATGGAATAGACAACAGGTGGAAATTATAGGCATTTAGCAAGACACCCCCAATAAAGGAGTGGTTCTGCAGGTGGTGACCACAGACCACTTCTCAGTTCCTATGCTTCCTGGCTGATGTTTTGGTCACTTTTGAATGCTGGCGGTGCTTTCACTCTAGTGGTAGCATGAGACGGAGTCTACAACCCACACAAGTGGCTCAGGGAGTGCAGCTCATTCAGGTTGGCACATCAATGCGAGCTGTGGCAAGAAGGTTTGCTGTGTCTGTCAGCGTAGTGTCTAGAGCATGGAGGCGCTACCAGGAGACAGGCCAGTACATCAGAAGACGTGGAGGAGGCCGTAGGAGGGCAACAACCCAGCAGCAGGATCGCTACCTCCACCTTTGTGCAAGGAGGAGCACTGCCAGAGCCCTGCAAAATGACCTCCAGCAGGCCACAAATGTGCATGTGTCTGCTCAAACGGTCAGAAACAGACTCCATGAGGGTGGTATGAGGGCCCGACATCCACAAGTGTGGGTTGTGCTTACAGCCCAACACCGTGCAGGACGTTTGGCATTTGCCAGAGAACACCAAGATTGGCAAATTCGCCACTGGAGCCCTGTACTCTTCACAGATGAAAGTAGGTTCACACTGAGCACACATGACAGAGTCTGGAGACGCCGTGGAGAACGTTCTGCTGCCTGCAACATCCTCCAGCATGACCGGTTTGGCGGTGGGTCAGTCATGGTGTGGGGTGGCATTTCTTTGGGGGGCCACACAGCCCTCCATGTGCTCGCCAGAGGTAGCCTGACTGCCATTAGGTATCGAGATGAGATCCTCAGACCCCTTGTGAGACCATATGCTGGTGCGGTTGGCCCTGGGTTCCTCCTAATTCAAGACAATGCTAGACCTCATGTGGCTGGAGTGTGTCAGCAGTTCCTGCAAGAGGAAGGCATTTATGCTATGGACTGGCCCGCCCGTTCCCCAAACCTGAATCCAATTGAGCACATCTGGGACATCATGTCTCGCACCATCCACCAACGCCACGTTGCACCACAGACTGTCCAGGAGTTGGCGGATGCTTTAGTCCAGGTCTGGGAGGAGATCCCTCAGGAGACCATCCACCACCTCATCAGGAGCATGCCCAGGCGTTGTAGGGAGGTCATACAGACACGTGGAGGCCACACACACTACTGAGCCTCATTTTGACTTGTTTTAAGGACATTACATCAAAGTTGGATCAGCCTGTAGTGTGGTTTTCCACTTTAATTTTGAGTGTGACTCCAAATCCAGACCTCCATGGGTTGATAAATTTGATTTCCATTGATAATTTTTGTGTGATTTTGTTGTCAGCACATTCAACTATGTAAAGAAAAAAGTATTTAATAAGAATATTTCATTCATTCAGATCTAGGATGTGTTATTTTAGTGTTCCCTTTCATTTTTGAGCAGTGTGTATATGTGTGTATATATATATATATATATATATATATATATATATACACACACAAACATATATATTTACACACATATACAGAAGGGTCACATATATATATATATACACACACATACATACATACATGTATGCGTGGGTCAGAAGTTTGCATACATTAAATTGACTGTGCCTTTAAACAGCTTGGAAAAATCCAGAAAATGATGGCATGGCTTTAGAAGCTTCTGATAGGCTAATTGACATCATTTGAGTCAATTGGAGGAGTACCTGTGGATATATTTCAAGGCCTACCTTCAAACTCAGTGCCTCTTTGCTTTGACATCATGGTGAAAATCAGAAGAAAACAGCCAAGACCTCGGGGAAAAAAAATTGTCGACCTCCACAAGTCTGGTTCATCCTTGGGAGCAATTTCCAAATGCCTGAAGGTACCACGTTCATCTGAACAAACAATAGTATGCAAGTATAAACACCATGGGACCACGATGTCATCATTCCCCTCAGGAAGGAGATTCGTCTCCTAGAGATAAATGTACTTTGGTGTGAAATGTGCAAAAAAAGTATCTATATCCACAGTAAAACTAGTCCTATATCGACATAACCTGAAAGGCCGCTCAGCAAGGAAGAAGCCACTGCTCCAAAACCGCCATAAAAAAGCCAGACTACGGTTTGCAACTGCACATGGGGACAAAGATTGTACTTTTTGGAGAAATGTCCTCTGGTCTGATGAAACAAAAATAGAACTGTTCGGCCATGATGACCATCGTTATGTTTGGAGGAAAAAGGGTGATGCTTGCAAGCCGAAGAACACCATCCCAACCGTGAAGCACTGGGGTGGCAGCATCATGTTGTGGGGGTGCTTTGCTGCAGGAGGGACTGGTGCACTTCACAAAATAGATGGCAGGAAAAGTATATGGATAAATTGAAGCAACATCTCAAGATATCAGTCAGGAAGTTAAAGCTTGGTTGCAAATGGGTCTTCCAAATGGACAATGACCACAAGCATACTTCCAAAGTTGTGGCAAAATGGCTTAAGGACAATGTCAAGGTATTGGAGTGGCCATCACAAAGCCCTGACCTCAATCCTATAGAAAATTTGTGGGGAGAACTGAAAAAGCGTGTGCGAGCAAGGAGGCCTACAAACCTGACTCAGTTACACCAACTCTGTCAGGAGGAATGGGCCAAAATTCACCAAATGTATTGTGGGAAGCTTGTGGAAGGCTACTCGTAACGTTTGACCCAAGTTAAACAATTTAAAGGCAATACTACCAAATACTAATTGAGTGTATGTGAACTTCTGACCCACTGGGAATGTGATGAAAGAAATAAAAGCTGAAATAAATCATTCTCTCTACTATTATTCTGACATTTCACATTCTTAAAATAAAGTGGTGATCCTAACTGACTTAAGACAGGGAATTTTTACTCAGATTAAATGTCAGGAATTGTGAAAAACTGAGTTTAAATGTATTTGGCTAAGGTGTATGTAAACTTCTGACTTCAACTGTGTGTGTGTATACACATTTTATATATATATACACACACACACACACACACACGTATAACTTTTGAGCTGGATTGCCTGTCTTTGCAATTAGTTTATTTTTGTTTGCACTCGTTAGCATACTGTGCCCTCCTGAATTATTGTCACTAGGTAAATATGAGAAGAATAAAAAGCTGTAAAAAAATGTCATAGTTGTTTATCTTACTCTCTCAAATCTAACCTTTGGGTTAGTAATCAATTAATATTCTTATTATAACAAATTCTTATTTACAATGACTGCCTACCAAAAGGCCTCCTGCGGGGATGGGTGCTGGGATTCAAAATAGGACAACACACACATCACGACAAGAGTGACAACACAACACCACATAGAGACCTAAGACAACAACATAGCAAGGCAGCAACACATGACAACACAGCATGGTCGCAACACAACATGAGAGAAGGACAGTATGACGATATGAAAATCTGGATACCGCCCAACCCTAAATACAACCTTTACCAAATGGCCCAAACCAACATAGCCTATGGCGATAGACACCTACTTGGTAGAATCTCCAGGTTTGGAGTAAATGCAGAAGAATATTACAGCTGTTATTTGGACGGATACAGCTCACTAGTCCTAGTAACCTTCATGCAAAGTGGCGGCAGGGTAGCCTAGTGGTTGGAGTGTTGGACTAGTAAGTTCTAAGTTCAAATCCCCGAGCTGACATGGTTCAAATCTGTTGTTCTGCCCATGAACAGGCAGTTAACCCACTGTTCCTAGGCTGTCATTGAAAATAAGATTTTGTTCTTAACTGACTTGCCTAGTTAAATAAATAAAATAAAAAAGTAACCTTTATGCAAAGTGACTTACCAGTGATGAGGTGCTTGAACACGTAACGAGCCCACAGCTTTCCATCATCATCACAGCATAATAGCCTGAAACCATGAGGTTCGTCTAACCTGGACCTCAGGCAGTTGATGAAACTAAATTTGGTGGTCTTTTCTCCTATTGCTTAGAAAAAAACAGTACGCAAACAGCTTTTCAGCATCTTAAAAGCAGGGTTAGTTAGCTAACAAAACATTTTAGAATGGGTTTTTATGTATGATGTAGTTTGTTGATTTAAGAATTACTTCAATAATTATATCTGTCTGCATTTACTGTATATGAATTTCTTAATTCATGTATTTATCTATTTATGTGTGTATTGATACATTTATAAATCTATTTCTAATTACGGCAGGTTTGGTCCTCCATACAAATATAGCCGTCAAGTCTATCCCCTGAAAGTTAGCTTGTCAACTAGCCATATTGAGGTGATCTGTTATTAGCTAGCTAGACAATTTGACGTGGTCCAATCAACAGCCTATCACGTCTGTCAGCAGCAAATCGTGATTAAACACTTAAAAATAAAATGGGGGAAAGGGGAGCCAACTTCATTAGATACTGTATGTCTACGTTGGAGAGAAAAAAGTACATTAGGTCTACTTATAACTATGTTTAGCCAATTGTACAACGTTTCTACCGGTAGCTTGCAAAGTAAACATTATCAGCTAACACAGTATTTTTTTTTGTTTAGTTTATTAATTACATCGCCGGCAATTGCGCCCTTTTGCTGCTTGACAGGATGGGAAATTAACCAAAACCACTCATACTTGTCAGGTATAGTTCACTTTTATATCACTCAAATATCCAATTAATAGTGGCCAATATTGATATATATTGAGGCTACTGTAGGTTCTAGAAATCAGAGTAAGAAATCGACGGACACTATAAAAGCTCCAACCAAGTTTATTCACCCCAAAGGATCGAACAGCTGAACAAACAAATAATAGATTCTCACAAGCACTGATATTTAACCCTTTTCTCCTATGCTGAGCCCCTTACACATCTGAACAGCCAATACACCACTGTTGCTATCCAGAAGATTAGTTGTATGTATGTATATATGTATGTGTGTGTGTGTGTGTGTGTGTGTGTGTGTGTGTGTGTGTGTGTATATGTGTATATATATTCTTCCTCACTTCATCTAACTCACGGCTGTTATGATGACTGGTACCAGACTGCCTCTTCTCCTCCCATAGGATCCCTGATGGCTAACAATAACATATCCTGACATAATGTAAACGTTATACATTACCCTCTCTCCCTCAGTGAAATTAATAAGTATATTTCATGATTCCAACAGTTAAGAAATCAGAACCCATCACTACCATCGAGTATATGCAATTCAAATTACATGATCAATGTTTACTGAGCATGAAAAGCCTACAGTTACTTTAACACTGATGATAGAGCTAAATGTGCACAATTGTTTTACATGGAATAATCTGACATTTGTAGTTCTGACTGTGCTCTTGAAGAGCACTCCCTTAAACGGTAAGTAGTTGTCAATGGTTTAAGCAGAGCTGGGGGTCTCCTTGCCCCCCAGCAACACAATCAAACGCTCTGCACCATATCTGGGTTTCGATGCAAGGTGCGTTACAACATGGACTATAAGCAGTGGCAACCCATTTTTACAGATGGTGATAAATCTTTGGATCCAATTAAGTAAACTCAAAGCAATTGGATTTGCTTAGCAATTTGACAAAAATGTTGTGGGCCACACTATCTTGATTGTCACTTGAGGGGAACTCCACTCAAACTATCTTTTGGTATTTTCCCCAATAATCAACGGTTGATACAGTCCCAAAATGTTTTGCATGTCAGCAGTCAAGTTCAAGCAAAGTATCACCGGCCACATCATGATGATGATGCGTTTTGTGATGTGGCTGGTAACACTTGGCTTCTTGAAATCCAATATCTTTTAAACTTGACTGCTAACATGCAAAACATGTTATGATTGTATCAACAGTGGACTAATGAAAAAAAGACCCAACGATAGTAAGTGGAGTTCTCCTTTAAGTGCCCAGACCCAAGCAATGAATTAATGAAGTCATGAATCACTGATTTATTCATATCGGATACACAGTGAGCACCAACACTTACACAGCACTTTATTTTAAATTAAACTATGTTAAACTGATGTTAAAGAGCAGACTGTCAACTTTAATTTGAGGGTATTTTCATAGATTTTGGGCAAACCATTTAGAAACTACAGCACTTTTTGTACATAGTCCCCCCATTTTAGGGGACCAAAAATATTGGGACAAATTCACTTATGGTGTATTATAGTCAAAAGTTTAGTATTTGGTCCCATATTCCTAGCACACAATGATTACATCAAGTTTGTCACTCTAAACCTGTTGGATACATTTGCTGTTTGTTTTGTTTGTGTTTCAGATTATTTTGTGCCCAATAGAAATTAATGTCATTTTGGAGTCACTTTTATTGTAAATAAGGACATAATATATTTCTACATTCATGTGGATGCTACCATGATACCAACGATACCAGGCCTTTTTTCCTGTGCCAATCAAATTTGAACAACATTGTTTGTTATCAAAACAATAATAAGCGTCCTGGGATTAGTTTAAAACGACCCGCGACATGGTTTGTGAAATTACTCGGGGAAATAAATATAAACGCAACATGTAAAGTGTTGGTCCCATGTTTCGTGAGCTGAAAAAAAAGATCCCAAAAATGTTCCATATGCACAAAAAGCGTATTTCTCAAAAATGTGCGGCACAAATTTGTTTACACCACGTGTATGGGGTCATGTGGGCGAGCGGTTTGCTGATGTCAACGTTGTGAACAGAGTGCCCCATGGTATCGGTAGACATAAGCTACGGACTACGAGCACAATTGCATTTTATCGATGGCAAAGTGAATGCACAGATACTGTGAGGAGATTGAGGCCCATTGTCGTGCCATTCATCCACCGCCATCACCTCATGTTGCATGATAACGCATGGCCCCATGTCACAAGGATCTGTACACAATTCCTGGAAGCTGAAAATGTCAGTTCTTCCATGGCTTGCATACTCACCAGACATGGTCACCCATTGAGCATGTTTGGGATGCTCTGGACTGACGTGTACGACAGTATGTTCCAGTTCCCACCAATATCCAGCAACTTCACACAGCCATTGAAGAGGAGTGGGACAACATTCCACAGGCCACAATCATCAGCCTGATAAACTATATGCAAAGGAGATGTCGTGCTGCATATTGGCAAATGGTGGTCACACCAGATACTGACTGGTTTTCTGTTCCACGCTCCCACTTTTTTAAAAAGGTATCTGTGACCAATCGATGTATATCTGTATTCCCAGTCATGTGAAATCCATAGATTAGGGCCCAATTCATTTTTCAATTGACTGATTTCCTTTTATGAACTGTAACTCAGTAAAATCTTTGAAACCGGTGAGTGATGGCTGGAATGGGATGGGCTGGCAGATTAAAGCTACTACATGTGATATGGCATGAAAGTTAAGTGGACATTATTGGACCAGCGCATACAAGAGACTAGTTGCATTTATTTATTTTTTTACAGAATTTATAAACAAAACTGACTTGATACACATTTTATAAAAGGTGCCAGTGCCTTAGATTGGTAGGACTGAAAAATGTGATAGCATTATATGAAATGATAATCTATAAATGTTGGTATCATGATGTTTTGGTACCGTGATATTACTGTGTTACCGGTATACCATGCAACACTAATTCACATTAATGTAGAAGTGTTTAGAAACATATTCTATTCTTATTCACAATAAAAGTTAATCCAAAATGACAATACATTATTTACCATTGATTATTTTGTGACCAATAGAAATGAAACCACCAAAACAGCAAATGCATCCAACAACTTTGTAGATTCAGAAGCTTGATGTAGTTGTTGCATGCTAGGAATATGTGATCAAATACTCAACTTTTAACTACTTTTAATACACAACGAAAAAATGTGTCACTGTCCCCATACTTTTGAGGATCACTGTATTATCTCTGGTCAATGACTTGTTAATCATTGAGAAACCATTAAGGTACATGGTTTCTCAAAGTGCACTTGTGCAATCCAGCATTTCACAACGTCCGTTTTATAAAATCTTTTCTACGTCAATCTTTGGTCATGATAGGAAAAAGGCATCTCTAGGTAGACTAGATTCAGGGAATAACCCTTGGCGAGGACTATGAACAGGGGGAAAAAGTGTGTCTTCTGGACTTCATTTCACAGAGGCCTCAGGTGAGCTCTGCCTGTTTAGTGCGTGGAAGGCGCAAGGCAGTGATCCCCCCTGTCAGCAGCAAAGCAGACACAAGTAGAACTGGTATCGCACAGTTGGTGTCCACCAGCTGGCCAAAGACTATGTTACCCATGATGGCTGCCACTCTGCCTATTCCTGTGAAGAAGCCCAGAGCGGAGGACCTAAAATAAATCAAGATTGACAGTGAGCACAGTGGGAGAGACAAGACGATCAGCCTGGCAAAGAGCCTTTGTTTAAAAGAAGGCTGTATGGAAGCTTTGTCCCATTACATGTCATAGGAGTTGGCAAGACAGCAGAAACAGATCTTGGACCTGTCGTGACAATAGAAGACCAATAGAACCCGTTCTAAAGTGGACCTGGGGCTTCCCACCCGGACCCAATATGCATAAATACATTTTTATTTATTTATATAGAGACCCGTTCTGAACGGACCCCAGGACTAGACCCGTTATGTACAGTCGTGGCCAAAAGTTTTGAGAATGACACAAATATTCGTTTTCACAAAGTCTGCTGCCTCAGGCCTTAAATATTTTTGTCAAGTGTTACTATGGAATACTGAAGTATAATTTCAAGCATTTCATAAGTATTAAAGGCTTTTATTGACAATTACGTGACGTTGACGCTAAGAGTCAATATTTGCAGTGTTGACCCTTCTCTTTCAAGACCTCTGCAATCCGCCCTGGCATGCTGTCAATTAACTTCTGGGCCACATCCTGACTGATGGCAGCCCATTTTTGCATAATCAATGCTTGGAGTTTGTCAGAATTTGTGGGTTTTTGTTTGTCCACCCACCTCTTGAGGATTGACCACAAGTTCTCAATGGGATTAAGGTCTGGGGAGTTTCCTGGCCATGGACCCAAAATATCGATGTTTTGTTCCCCGAGCCACTTAGTTATCCCTTATGGCAAGGTGCTCCATCATGCTGGCAAAGGCATTGTTCGTCACCAAACTGTTCCTGGATGGTTGGGAGAAGTTGCTCTCGGAGGATGTGTTGGTACCATTCTTTATTCATGGCTGTGTTCTTAGGCAAAATTGTGAGTGAGCCCACTCCCTTGTCTGAGAAGCAACACCACACATGAATGGTCTCAGGATGCTTTACTGTTGGCATGACACAGAACTGATGGTAGCACTCACCTTGTCTTCTCCGGACAAGCTTTTTCTGGATGCCCAAAACAATCAGAAAGGGGATTCATCAGAAAAAATGACTTTACCCCAGTCCTCAGCAGTCCAATCCCTGTACCTTTTGCAGAATATCAGTCTGTCCCTGATGTCTTTCCTGGAGAGAAGTGGCTTCTTTGCTGCCGTTCTTGACACCAGGCCATCCTCCAAAAGTCTTTGCCTCACTGTGCGTGCAGATGCACTCACACCTGCCTGCTGCCGTTCCTGAGCAAGCTCTGTACTGGTGGTGCCCCGATCCCACAGCTGAATCAACTTTAGGAGATGGTCCTGGTGTTTGCTGGACTTTCTTGGGCGCCCTGAAGCCTTCACAACAATTGAACCGCTCTCCTTGAAGTTCTTGATGATCCGATAAATGGTTGATTTAAGTGCAATCTTACTGGCATCAATATCCTTGCATGTGAAGCCCTTTTTGTGCAAAGCAATGATGACTGCACATGTTTCCTTGCAGGTAACCGTGGATGACAGAGGAAGAACAATGATTCCAAGCACCACCCTCCTTTTGAAGCTTCCAGTCTGTTATTCAAACTCAATCAGCATGACAGAGTGATCTCCAGCCTTGTCCTTGTCAACACTCACACCTGTGTTAACGAGAGAATCACTGACATGTCAGCTGGTCCTTTTGTGGCAGGGCTGAAATGCAGTGGAAATTATTTTTGGGGATTCAGTTAATTTGCATGGCAAAGAGGGACTTTGCAATTCATCTGATCACTCTTCATAACATTTTGGAGTATATGCAAATTGCCATCATACAAACTGAGGCAGCAGACTTTGTGAAAATGTATATTTGTGACATTCTCAAAATGTTTGGCCACGACTGTATATATCTGGTCGGATCCAGAGCCTGTCTGATCCGAGTGAGGGAAGCAGCAGAAAAGTTTTTTTTTTTTAAGCTAAAAAGGAGCTGAAAGCGAGAGGGGTGTCGCTCCAGCAGGAGGGGGAGGAGCTGTACTGTGAGCAAGTGACATGGGGAGTAGGGAGAAAGAGACAGCAACCAACCAAGCCGACTTAGTAGACTAATAGCTGACATAGCTAGGTTATTTATCATCAAATATTCCATCTTCCATTGGTTAGATATCGCCTAACTTTTTCCACACACGGAGTGAGGCTCTGTGACTTTAGCCTAATGCCGCTTTGATGACTTATGATTGGTCAACAACAAGCTATACGCACAATGCTGCACTCTCGTGAAAAGCTACAGCAGCAGCATGAATTACAAAATGTCTCACTCCTACTGCAGCAGTCGCATTTATGATCTGTACGGGCCCTTCCGGACAAGTCCGTTAGAATTACACATGCCCAAGACCCGTGACATTATTTAGAATTCTGGATCCTGACACACTCGGGTCTCGTGTATTCGGGTACAGGTGGATCCGTGAAGCGTTCTAGTACATAGGAGTTGGGAAGGCAACACAAACAGATCTAGGACCAGGCTATTATGATGGTGTATGCAGTTACCGTAGCTGGGTGGGGTAGAGCTCAGTGCCCAACACGTCCAAGGAATTCCAGGCCACCACAGACACTCCACTAAAAACACAGGAGATGAGCAGACTCTGTGCTTTCGTCTTCACCTCGTAGATGAGGAACACACTCACACTGGACAACAATAGGCTGCAACCTGGGACAGAGAGCACAGTACATACTTCAAAAAAACAGACGGACACACACAGGGAATAGAATCCATGCCAAGATGGCTTTGGTTGGAATGTGATTCTAGGCTAGCAACTTTGACTTGATTCCTGCATAGACCACAAACATGGGTTAACTGTGAGAGGCTTTGGATCAAAGCGTCTGCAAATGGCCATTTTATGACACCATTCCCAATGCTGCAAAATTATTCTGATTGAGCCACAATGTCACTGAAACTTCTAATAACTAAATGCATTTTTTGATCATGCCCTACTGTCTTTTAAGAAGGGAGGGGAAAACAACTCACAAAGCAGGGCCTTTCCTCCAATGACATCCATTAGGAGAACAGTGAAGATGTTCCCTGGTAGGTTTGAGGCTGCAGTGACAAAGCCCTCCATGTATACTGCGAAAGGAAGCAGTCCAACACACAAACTTAGTTTTCAAAAAAATTATTGTGCCAGTAAAGTGCCATGAAATATACTTTTTTTTACTTGAATAACAAACGTTGCACAATGTTATAGATAGCACAATATTTCATCATTAAAGAGGAACTGGTGCCCACAGATTTATATAACATACATAGCTGCTGTTTACACAACCTTTTTCTGTAAGTCTGACAGGAGTGAGCATTTTATTGAGAAGTGCATTACTCTTGTGTTTTGTACACACCTGCCGTTTTGACTGGGTAGCAGCTTTGGTTGTCATGGCTTTGTAAGCGAGACACATTGGCACAGGGTGAGCCTCCATCCTCTGCTCTCTTGAAAAGCTCTGGGAACCACATCCACAGCCCATAGTATCTATACACACACACACACACACACACAAAGGGGTTAGGACATAGGATAATTACCCCCAGAAATATGAGCTGTCAATGTTTGTATATTTGTGTCAAAAATGTAATCCGTACATACAGTATGGACAACAAAGACAGCTGAAGACAGACAGATTGTATTAAGGAGAGCTGAGACCCACCCAAATGAGATGCAGTAGAATATGATGACCAGACATACACTTCTAGAGGCCAACTCTCCAACAAACAGCTGTCTTATTGGTGCCAGGCACTGCAACACAAGCAACATTGATTTAAGTGAAAATAAACATGTCCTAAATACAATGTGTTATTGGAATATTCACATAGTGGGTTTGTATTTGACTTTGGGCTGAACCTCATGTGATAAAGAAAAACCTGAATGTAAAGGCCAACAGCATACATGTATATAGGGGATCTGAGATGCAGCATAAAGTACAGCACAACATTTCCTTCAGCAAATCTGTTAGTTTTGAAGCTGTGATATCCCATCAGAGGGTGCTCCAGTCTTGAAGGGAAAAAAAACATTATGAGAGTATTTGTGTATGTGCCGGTCTCCTATGTCTGTGTGCATGTGTACATGTATGCATGGTGTTACCTGTTTGAGGAGGTTGACAAAGCGCTGAGTGTGTGTTCCACCTCTCCTAGTCTCCCTCTCTTTCTTCTCAGAAGGGATATGCAGCCCACAAATCTGTAAGCGATACAGAACACACCATATTTAACATATCAAGTGAAAAGTAGTACCATCATCAACATATCTAATTCTACTAATGGAGAAAGACTATGATTAGTAGAAGTATGTTTACTGCTTGGCTGGAGCAAAAGCCTGCAACCACACTGAAACGTTAAGGGTAAGGGCCATATTCAATCTGTATCAAGTTCAGCGTTACAGCGCGATTTAAATTTAAAGGCAATGTTTCCGGGTTAGCGGAGACTGCATTCATCGTAAACACTGCATATATTGGCTCAATCGGAAATTACCTTTCACATTTCTATCTTGCTATCTGTAACACTTCAGAGATACAGATTGAATAGAGACCCAAGGTTGATCACCTCTGGTATATGAGCTAATACAATATATGCAGTTAATCGAGGCCAAAACAAAGGGTTTTGAAAATATGATATCAACAGAATTGGGCAGCTTTTAGTACAGGGATATGGGGAGCTAAAACATACTGTATGTCTGTCTAACTTACAAGTGTGTTTTGCCATTACTGTGAAGAGGGGTCGATCAGAAAGGTCATGAGTGCCAATTTCCCTCTACTTTTACATACCGTGCTCCATGTGATAGGCTGTATTTATTTACAGAAAGATGGAGACGTGTTCAGGAAAAATTGATTGGTTTAGAGATATTTACTGCTTGACTGGAGAAGAAACCACTATACACTTACAGTAACACAGTACGTGCAGTTCATCAAGGCCAAAACATTAAGAAGTGATCTTTCTAACTTGGAGTGTCAAAGTAATTTTTCCATTGGGGCAATTACTGAAAAGAGGGAGCACAAGTAAAGGCCACATTTAAAAAATATATATATATATATATATTTTTTAAAGGGGACAAAAATGGCCCATGAACCACATTTGACACCCCTGGTCCCTCCAAGACATGTACTGTATATTGAGCAGGGTTCACAATATGAATCATACCTAATCCTAAACTGATATGTGATATAAAAATCATGTATTTGAACCCAGATCTGGCTGTACATCCATTCCGTGACAAGAGTGTGCACGGGCCTGAAAGCTTTCGTCATAGGAATGAATGGTGTCACGTGATCGATGGCTTTGTACATTCATATAGCCATTGTTTCTTAAAGACCAGCATCAATGTTAAATGAATTAAGTACTTAAAATGAAGTTGTTAAAATGTTATACTTAAAAAAATATATATTTGAATTGTCACATATTTAGATTGCAAAATATTGTATTCACGTAATGGGAAGTTCAGGGTTTTAGACCTTGATGTTTTATGGTTCCTCGTCCTGATAGTAGTCAAAGAACATGTAACAGGAGACACTGTAATCCATGGTTCGGTTTTCAATGGTTTCTTTAAACAGCCCAAAATATACACGTTAAATAACTCTATTTGACGCGTCAAATAACAATATGTAAACTATATGCAAATGTTGGCCAATCACTATATGAAAAACTTCTCATTCATCATCACCAACAAACGAAGTCATGTCGAACCTTGAAAACATGAGAGATCGCTTTTAAAGTTTTGCCAGCCAAGTGCAACCATCCCAGGAGGATCGGGTGGTTCAAAGGTAGGATTCATTCTGGTAGGTTAAGTAATACCTGGCAAAAGTCAACATTAACCGGCACAACTACCTAGTAACGTTAGCTTGCTAATGATTGCAACAGCTACCGTGGGATGCGCGAGTATGTCAGATTTCAATCGTTTCAGGAGACCGAATAATGCTGGAGTCCAAAGGCGGCAAACCGGGAGAAGCAGGTTGATAACTATGAGGGTTTGCCTGTTCGCTGACGCTAACATCCGGCAGCTGAACAGGATAGGTACATTTGGCCTATATCCATGTAGTACATGAGGACACAGTGCGATGCACAGTGCTTGCTTTGTAAGTAAGCTAGGTGTGAAACTATCTTGTGATTCAACATACTTATTGTAGGTTATTTTATTTATTTTAAAGATCATGGCCTATTTCCCTGTTTTATATTAGGATACTTTTTTTATTAAGATTTAAATGTTTCCATATCTCAGTATCTTTAGAGTATCCTGTGAGGCAGATCAAAGTGCCCTATGGCCAGGAGGAAAGCAGCTTCTTGAAGGTTTTGGTGGAAACATTCCCCCAGATTAATTCAAATGTAGAGGCTTTTAAGACAGACAGAAGGAGGCTCCTTCCCCAACGAAAAAAAAGGATTGTTGTCAAGACAATGGAGGACAGAGATGGTGTGGTTGTTTTGGTGGCTCAACAATTTGTCCAAGGGAGCATGCAGGTGGCCTTGGAGCAGTAAGTAAACTCTGTCATAAATCTGTGAAGTACCTGTCATTACCTCCTCTAACATAAGTATTTTTAATCAGTCCCCCCCCCCCCCTAAATCAATACACATCACTATATTGTCCTTAACACTTATTTTAAATATACATACGGTCTCTAAACCATAACAGGTTCAAATATCGTCTCAACTCTCTTGAGCTGCCCGAAGCATTGGGGAACCACCAGGACAGCTTCTGAGCATTTTTTGTGGACTCCATAAAGCCTCCCACTGCCAGGGACCTGTTTTAAAGTAACCTATTCCATACCTGGCGGCAACCGGCGGTGTTTGGCGAATGACACCTTCTGCCATTGGTTCAACTGGCTGGCTGAGGTGCAAGGTAAAATTAGTACATTGTTCAAGTTTATCGGTAACTGCATATTATTCCATTTTATGATTTAAATATGTATTTTAAATGTTTTACTGTGTACTCCTCAGATGAAGAATGTCCTTTAACAGTGGCGATGGTGTTTGCTACTGGGGCAACGGTGGTGACACCCCTTGGGTTTGAGGACACCACGACCATCGAATTCCTCCACACAGCACGAGGGCATCTTGCTGGGCAGCAGAAGAAAACGTACCCAGAGGCAAACACGTGTGCTGTGAGACTAAGGTTCCCTCTTCATAGCACCTACAATGCCTTTAGGGAATTCATGATCTCCGGAATTGTGAATTCCCCACATTTCAGTGTTGCATAAAAACATTTTTACGATACATAATTGTATCTAGTAGCACTAAATTACAGTAGCAATTGAGTGTTTGAAAATGTAACTGCACATCAATATTTAAGCATTTATCTGTATTGTTTGTACAGTGCATTCGGAACGTATTCAGACCCCTTGACTTTTTCCACATTTTATTACGTTACAGCCTTATTCAAAAATGGATACAATAATTTCCCCCCCTCATCAATCTACACACAATACCCCACAATGACAAAGCAAAAACAAGTTGACATTTTTGCAAATATATATTAAAAAAAAGGAAATATTACATTTATGACCCTTTTACTCAGTACTTCGTTGAAGCACCTTTGGCAGCGAGTACACCATAGAGTCTTCTTGGGTATGATGCTACATTTTTATTTGTTTAATACATTTTAGAATAAGGCTCTAATATAACATAATGTGGAAACGGTAAAGGAGTCTGAATACTTTCCAAATGCACTGTATTTCCATATTGGCTGTTATTGTTCACAATGATCATTCAAATTAAATTATACAATCCATATTGCTTGTCTTGGTGTTAAAGTTGAGTTTTTTTACTGACACTTCACTAATAACCAATAGCCGTTGCTGATATTGACTGAAGTACTGCAGCCAACTCAGATAATTTGATGTCCTACATTAAGAACAAATGAACTTCAGCCATTATCATTTAATTAGAACTACATGAAATAAGGCTTCCCATCCACTGCATTAAGTGACAGCTCTACTTCTGGGAACTGCACCTTCATAGTGACTTATCAAATTTCAAATACATTGATCTAAGAACTAAATCCATTAGTCCTAGGCTCTCCAACCCTGTTCCTTGAAACCTGTAGGTTTTCAATCCAACCTCAGTTGTAACTAACCTTATTAAGCAGGTAATTATTAAAATCAGGTGCACTAGATTAGGGTAGGCATGAACCTACAAGACAGTAGCTCTCCAAGAACAAGGTTAGAAGCCCTGCACTAGTCCATCTTCAACCACATCATTTGAGCTGTCATAATGTTATGTTACTACCTGTAATCGGTTCCTGTTAATCACAGTTATATAAAATGTAAAGGGGGCGAACCACTATCTTCATAGTTTAAAAAAAAGTATAACTATAGGGCATTCTCCACACATTTATTTTAACATTTTATAAAAGTCCCAATTGGGCATTACAAAAATGTAAGTTCTATTTTAATAATGTCCATTCAGAATGTTCTGTTGTCCTCCCACAGCAGGCACACTTTGAAGGTTCCAATCCAGTGCTTGCAGTAGGCCTCTCCTGGGTCGTGTTGTACTGAGTGGAAGACAAATATTGTGTCAGCAGATGGAATGCTGTGCTAAAGTGCCATAGAGCAAAATACAGTAACAATAGGCCATATATCTTAACAGTACCTGACTCTCTCCAAATATGACCAAACAGAATCGTACTGGAATGGGGAAGAACTTAAAAGGTTAAGGCCACCTGGTCCTCATCCGTTTACAGTTGAAGATGTCGATCATACCCTTCTAGAGACCAAATCATACAGTGTGTGAAAGAGGGGGAATGTTAGTATTATAAAATGTATAATACTATTATAAAAATGAACCGATTCAAAGAAACGAGTGGCGCTGAAGATATAGCGTCCAATTCCTCATCCCAGTAGGAGAGTATGTAGTAGGTCAGGTTGGAGTAGAAACGAGTGGCGCTGAAGAAATAGCGTCCAATTCCTCATCCCAGTAGGGGAGTATGTAGTAGGTCAGGTTGGAGTAGGAACGAGTGGCGCTGAAGATATAACTGCCATAACCCTCTGTAGATAGTCAACTCCCAGGCTGCCTCTGGAGCCTTCCAATGGAATTATTGTCCGCAACAGTTCCATCTGTGTGTTGCTGATGGTGAACTGGATTTGTGGCACAATCACCCATTCCGACCAATAAAGAGCTGCGGTGCCAGTGGTCGGAGGAGCAGAGGTGGTGGTCGGAGGAGCAGAGGTGGTGGTCGGAGGAGGAGCAGAGGTGGTGGCTTGAGAGCTGATGGTGGTTGAATTTGGGGCGAACAAATCCCTTACTGCTGTCAGATTGGCCCTCTGCATTGCCAGGGAACCCGAGACGAACAACTGCAGAGGTGACTGCCGTTGGTCAGTCCTCAGCCCATGGCGGTTCCACTGACTGGCAAACACAGCAAGATCTGTTCATCCGTGGCAGGAACACAAAGTGCAGTGCCCACAGGTACACCTCATTGTTGATGTCAATGATCTGCTCCATCTCCAAGAAGGTGAACGGGTAATGGTAAACGTTGGAGACTACATGCCAGATGTCCCCCCACAGCCGTTCTATCCTCTGGTTGTGAGTGCACCTTCCTCCGAGGGCACTTCCCCTCTCACCATCCCTGAACTGCTCCATGAAGGCACAGATACGGTTGTTTTCAACATCCGGTGTTTTATCTCACCCGGGATGGTACTCCATAGTTGGTGATGGCTGCTTCGAATGACTCCATGACTGACACTCCTGTTGTTGTCAGAGGCCTTCAGAAACCCAACAAGTCTGCTGTAACCATCCACAGCACCATGGATAACAATCCTCCACCTAAAAAAACATGACACGTTTGTTTAACAAAACCTCTCTCTTATAGTGACACCATTCTGTTTTAATTGATATCAGCTCTTTGATCCTCGCATCCAGCTAAGCGTCTGACAACAGTAAGTATGACCTGACAAGCTGAAAATGACTAAATACAAAACACAAAAAGATACATCAATCATGAATGTGATCAAATCTCGAGAGGATGAAGAGATCTCCCGCTTGTGTTACAATTGCTTTATTAAATTACAATAACTTACCTCATGCGCCGCTTGACCACAGATTGCAACACATTGAGAACATCTGCCATTTGTCTGATGGTCATATGACAATCTATGAGGAACTCAAGCTGCTCCTTGGTGATGTGCTACTGCCTTCCCTCCAAAAGGCACTTGATAGGACACTGAAATAAATAAAAAAAATACAATAGATAATGATTTACAAAATACACTCCTAAAAACTTTAGGTTAAAAGACTAAGATCACCATATAGAATTTAGGAACAGCATTATAGACCAACCAAATGTTTTTTTCATTGATTGACTTGACACAGGAGAATTAACACAGTGCAAGTAAAATGATACAATCTCAGCCTTTGCCACTCATGTCAAACAACAAAAAAATGATACGAATATGGCAAGTTGTTACATTTGTAAGGTTCCCGTAGTTGGATGTCATTTGCCTCTTGTAGGAACTACTCTGCAACAGCAATTATATTGCTGGCCATCTCTTAATCAATCAAATGACCTAAAAAATAGGCCGCAGACTCGATGGGTCCAGTGACATTTTATCTGTATGTAGTGAACATCCCCTTAAGTGTTCTCTTGTCTAAACGGTGCCAACTCTGAGCCTCTGACATATTAAGACAACCGTGCATTGACAGGCAATGCAGTTTTAACTAAGGTACTTTAGCTGCAAACTAGCTAAAAAAAAATGTATCTTCATTCAACATCACTAGCTAGCTAACGTTATCGTACAGCAGTAACTAGTTAACGTTTTATAGATTCCATAATTAACGTTAGATTATGAACAATTAACGTTAGCTAGCTATCTTGAGTTCAGTTAATATATCAATGGCAGACAGATCTAACGTTAGCTAGCTAACGCCGTTGGTAGTTCGGTAACGTGTTATATTATGTAGTTACTTTTTTTGCAGCCGTTACACCACTCACTCTCAACACCTACGTTAGATAGCTAACATGAAGTTAACGTTACCTGGCTATTGATGCTTGAAGTCCATCTCTTCTGTCCGTGAGCAGCAGTCTGGTGCAATCAGAGATGGTAGATTTACAATCTTCGAGAAATTGGGCAGCCATTGTTAACTAGCTAGCTAATTTTACCTCGGAAGAACAGAAGTTGGGTGAACGTCTTTCATCAGTACTTGAGACTTGGGCGGTCTCCAAACGAACTTTATTCAAATGTGATCATCAGTGACAAAATCTATGGCTCGTAGCATACGTATCGGTGAATCGTTGTGACATGAAATACGAGAGAGTAATCAATGTGTAATAACTACGTACAAAATGAATGTACGTGTTCAATTATTATGTGACCTGGAGTCATATTCAGGTCCTGATTGGTAAAGAAGCTTATTTGACACTTCAAATAGTGTTATTTGACGGGTCAACGTCAAATAGTGTTAAACTCTACTGTATCTTAAGCAGTTCCCTGGTCTGGTTCTCTGAAGTTGTTCTGCTGTTGGACGGTTCTGCGAGGTCTGAAACCTACTGGGCCGTGGGATCATTTTGATTATCCTAGTTACAATGCGGATTAATTATCTTCCGATGATAGTGGTAATAGTAATGCAAGGTTACTTAGAATTCACACAGGGTATTCTTGCCAGGGCAATTAGTTTGTCTATTGTAGTTGTGACTGGGTTTGTGCAGCCTCTCCAATACCTCCTTATGGATGGGAAACCCCCATGTATCAGGGGTCCTTGAGGGAAATGTTTCATGACCTGTACTATTCATTTTCACATGTTGAACTCCACTTAATTTTTTGGGAGTAAAACATTTTAACAATATCTTATATATTAAAGGTGTTATACCTGGAGTTATGCGATTGTATACATTGGGATTCAAACCTTTGGCTTCATAACCCACCAATTGACGTGTCTTTTGAGTGGCAAACCTCCAATAAGGGTTGAGCTGTGACGCAAAGCGACACATGGTTCCCCCTGACCAAAAGGTTCTTAAGGCCCCCAGAAGAAAAGTGCCAGTTCTGAGCAGTGAAAAAAAACATATGCAGACCAAATATAATAAAACAATTTAACATTCAAAACATTAACTCGTGACTAATTTTAAGGAATTTACTAATAATGAAATGATGAGTATCTATGGGCAAAAAAAAATTGTCAAAATCGCGTGAACCCGCGACATCTGCCCCGACCCACAGTTTGGGAGCCGCTGCACTAAGGTACACATACTACGGTACATACCGAGAAGGTCTTGAGGCTGCCTCTGTGGTTTATTGCAAACATCCTGCAGAAGACACGTAGGGCTTCTATCTCACGGCCAGCCTTGCAAAGAAAGAGAAGTGTGTTTAATGAAGAAACTAACCAAAAACAAGATATTATTTCGTAAACTAACTTGTTGAACTTGGTTGGACTTGTATACAAGGCTAAGTGTCCTATTCTATTATTCAGAAACATTTATTGGCGCCTGTAATGGCCTGTAAGCACTGGTGTACCTCCATGAGGAACCGGGGGCTCTCAGGCATGGCCAGACTGAAGATGAGTGCCGATGTGAGGCTGGGGACAGAGCACAGCACCACAAACAGCCTCCAGCTCTGGAAGTCCAGCCCACCCAGAGAAAAGCGGACCCAGGTCCGGGGAATGACCAACCACGCCAGGCCTGTAGGGAAAACACACACCCAGACGCTTACCTAATGTTCATTAACATCATATATTGTGACTTTCCATAAATCATTTGCATTGGAGCAAAAGTGTGCAGCTAGACTATTTGTTAATGCATTTCCATTAGGTACACGTCTCACGAATGATTGACACACAGAAAAATCATATTACTGGACATGGGTCTATATTTTATGATTTTAACGAGCATGTGGACCTAAACATTGCCTACAGACACATGCAACAGTAAGCATCTCTACCTCCCTCAAACATTTCACACGAGGACAAACATCATCTGACTGTAACAGAAGACAATATATAGTAATGGTGTCACCTGCTGCCAGAATATTCCCTGCCATCCAGAAGGTGGCCAGAGCACTTATCATTGCCCCCCTCTTCAGCCGGGGCTGAAACTCTGAAAAGTAGGAGAAGATGACCGGGATTGAACCTCCCACCCTGGAAAAGGCAAACGGAAAAGACTTGTTAGAATCCACTACACAATTAGAGTGCCTAAACAGTAGATTTCCAAAGTGTTAACTGAGCAGAGTCTAGGTATTTCAATGACAACTGTTTGTTGGGTGAGAGGGAAACATGAGTAACCTATGCCCTGGAAAGACACTCCGGTTAAAGTTTAAATGAATCCTTTAAATGAAGAGAGCAGATGCAACTTTGAGTGTTTGTAAAATTATTCACATTACATTTCCGTGTTGGTGTCTTTGTGTATGTGTGTGCGTCTGTGTACCATCTTCATTAGGTCCAATCAGAGGGGTATGTAATGAGTGCTTACCCTACACCGCTGATGAACCGTAGTAGAAGGAAGAGCCAGAACCTTGGGGCAAAGCTGGCCAGCGCTCCAAACACTCCGTTCACTGTCAGGGACATCACCAAGACCTTCTGACGCCCCCTCTGGTCAGCCAGGTAACCCCACATGTACCCACCTATCATCATTCCTATGGGGACAAAGGGAAAAAACAGAGCATAGAAAAGTCAGAGGCCTCATTTAGAAAAGGTTTTTATGCACAGAATTCTTAAACAATGTTGCTATTCATAAACCTTGAACTTGATGTGAAATTTGGTTTTACATGCGATTGATGATGAATGACTTAGTTGTTAAGCATGAGTCTTATCACACTAATAGAACCCTGGTTAAGTCTGCACTTACGTAAGTAATACAGCAGCATCTGTAATCAAGTGAACTGATATTTAGGCCTACTTTAAAATGTGATGACTGAATTCTTTAGTTTAAATTATATAAACTATTTACCCATTTAAGCTATTCCTTACCGAGGAAAATGTTGGCCGTCAGTAACCCCATGTCTGAGGAGCTGAGATGGAGGTCACAGCGGGCCGTGGGCAGCAGAAAGGAAACACACAGGATCTCCACCGCATCACTGGCATTGGCCCATCCACACACCACCAACAGGAGCCCATGGAACAAACCAAAACCTGAAGGTGGGGCGCAGAGACCAGACACTACAGGAATACTGTTAATTTTCTAATGAGAATAGTGTGATGTCTGGAAGTCTGAGACATCAGCGGTGTATTCACTAGGAACGAAACTTGCTGAAACTGGAAGGGACCTACCTGGGGTGTATTCACTATGAACCAAGCGGAACCAAACAGAAGGAAACGGGGAAGGACCTACCTGAATTTCTCTAACAGAAACTCTAATTTTAGTTGAAAAACATTTTCCATTATGATGGTGTGCACTAATGAATACACCCCTGAACTTGATCAATTAGGTATGTTTGCTACGGTTTGCACTTTAAGCATTAAGGCCCGAGGGTGTGTGGTATAACCCCAGAGGTGCCTTATTGCTATTATAAACTGGTAACCAATGTAATTAGAGCAGGGGTGTGGTATATGGCCAATCTACTACGGCTAAGGGCTGTTCTTAGACATGACGCAATGCAGAGTGCTAGGACAGAACACTTTCAGCCAATCAGCATTCAGAGCTCAAACCACCCAGTTTATAATGAGTAATATACCACAGCTAAGGGCTGTTTTTATGCACAACGCAAAACGATACAGCCCTTAGTCATGGGATATTGGCCATATAAAGTGCATTTGGAAAGTATTCAGACCCTTACATTTTTCCACATTGTTACATTACAGCCCTATTCTGAAATGGATTCAATTAACTGTTTTCCTCATCAATATACACACACAATTACCCTTTTTTTTTTGCATATTTATTGAAACAAAAATAGATACCTTATTTACATAAGTATTCAAACCCTTTGCTACAAGGCTTGAAATTGAACTCCGGTGCATCCTGTTTCTGTTGGTCATCCTTGAGATGTTTCTACAACTTGATTGGATTCCACCTGTGGTAACAACTGTCTATATAAAAAGGTCCCACAGTTGACAGCAGATGTCAGAGCAAAAACTAAGCCATAAGGTCGAGGGAATTGTCCGTAGAGCTCTGAGATAGGATTGTGTCAAGGCACAGATCTGGGGAATGGTACCAAAAAAAATTCTGTTGTAGCATTAAAGGTCCCCAAGAACAGTGGCCTCCATCATTCTTAAATGGAATAAGTTTGGAACCACCAAGACTCTTCTTAGAGCTAGCCGCCTGGCCAAACTGAGCAATCAGGGGACAAGGGCCTTGGTCAGGGAGGTGACCAAGAACCCAATGGTCAATCTGACAGAGCTCCAGAGTTCCTCTGTGGAGATGGGAGAACGTTCCAGAAGGACAACCATCTCTGCAGCGCTCCACCAATCAGGCCTTTATGGTAGAGTGGCCAGACAGAAGTAATCTCCTCAGTAAAAGGCAACATAACATCCCACTTGGAGTTTGCCAAAAGGCACCTAAAGGACTATGAATACTTATGTAAATGTGATACATTTCAGTTTATGGGGTATTGTGTGTAGATTTGGGGGTGGGGTGCCTTATAGCTATTGTAATGAAACAGCAGAGAGCAGGTCTCGAACCCTCAACCTTCTAGCCCAAAGTCCAGCCCGCTATCGACTGTGCCGCAAAAGTAAGCTCATGGGGCAGAGTCGATATCCGCGCTTATAAACCCAAGGTCGTTACACTATTATAAACTGGTTACTAACGTAATTAGAACAGTAACAATTAATAAAAAGCATTCAGGGGCTCAAACCACCCAGTTTATAATAATGAATACACCTCTTGTTACACATCAAAATCCCAGTAGTCTACCTGCTTCCTCAACAGCTTCCTCATATGTTCGTTTTCTTTGTGTACTTCTCTGAACATCATTTGCATTATCTCCAATACGCCTCTCAAAAATAACTTCACCTGAAATGTAAAAAAAAAAAAAAAAAAAAACAGCAAAAATGGCTTTGTAAATTGTATGATCATAAATTACTCAAAACATTTAATGGAAATCATACGTCTGATAATGCAGGTACACCTACTACCTGTTGAATTTGACATCAGAATTCAATTTAAGCTAATAAAGAGTACACAGGTTGGACTAGTTTACGTGGGAGACTGCATGAAAGTTCCAAGACTACCAGGTGGAGTTTACGCATGTACCTTCATCCGAGTCGAGGCTAGCTAGCTCCAGGTGGCTAGTGAGAAGTGGCACTCGTGCTGCATCATCGCCGGACGCCTCTATATGGATATGTCGAGACATAGCCGGCTGTTTCATCAAGCTAAAGCACCAGTACGACCTCTTGTTTTGTAGAGACTACATGTCAGTGGAGACTTTCTTGATGCATAGTAACTGTATTACCAGAGAACCACATATTTATCCACACAGTTATGGAGTGAACCAAAAAATGATCCATTATATTGACCCGATACTCTAGTGGCCGCTCTAACAATGAAAATAAATGTCTTCAAAAAAAAAGGAAGGCAGACGGAGGAGGCAAGATCAATTGGGACCATTCTAGCCAATGAGAGGGCTAAACGTGAGTGAACAACACCCACAACTCCGATATGAGGTGTTTTTTCTCAAAGTTGCCGGAATGTCACACGGCTTACGTATATCAGTACACGCCTAACAAACGGCGCATTACAAAACTTCGATTATAGCAAATAAGCCACATGTAGCAAATAAACCATTCAACTTTTTGTTAACCAAATTCGACACTCTCATTTGACCTCCATACAAAAACTAATCGCTTGGTGAGCGGAAAAACGCCACATGCCGGAGTAGACAGATTTTGGGCTAAGTTACCCCTCTTGCTTCGCCTCTTCCTCTCTGAGTGAACTGAACCTACTTCCTGTTTTAAGAAATGGATGAGCTGTTAGCCTTCTTCGGTGGGGTTTAGCGGCGGTTGGCATCCAATATAATGTTGCATTACCGCCACCATCTGGAGTACAAATCCATTATACTTTGTGACATAACATAGGAAAAGGAAGATCACATGATTTCTGCCTGCCAACTAACCCTACACTCACAAAAAAAACGCCACCACCTTGCACAAATGTAACCCTATCGGATCCTACACACAATCTGACCATAAACTTGGCACCTGAAACACCAGAGTGGATTCAGCACAAAAGGTTATATGGGATAACTGATTACTAACATTACTTTGTTTCAGCATCAAAACTCAAAAGGACAGACAGACATTCTGTTTCACCACTCTAGCCACTGGGTCTGCGAGTGTCACGGACCTGGTTGGCCTTCTTCTATGGCAGTGATTCTCAACTGGTGGGTCGAGGTTTTGAATGGGTTGTGGGTGTCTGAGTAAAAAAGAAAATAATAAATTACTCTTTTTTTTTACAATGAAAAAATGTTTCAGTCTGAACCTAAAGGACTTAAACCATGTAGAAAGTGTGTAGAAGTAGAAATTATAATGCATTAACATTTTTGAATAATTTAATCTCAGATTTTTTTTTTCAATCACAGTATTTTCAATATAGCTATTAGCGGCGTTATTTTGGTTGATTATTCGTCAAGAATATAGGCAAAATGTTATTATTGACAAATGAAAGAGTTGCTACATTTACTATCGATATAGCATTAAAATAGTTTTCCAGATTGTATTTTGGCGAATATTTTTCGTGGTGTGAATGTTGGGTCATGATTGAGACAACCTGGTTCAATTTAGGTCCCAAGGCAAGACCAGTTGAGAACCACTGTTCTTTGTATTGTATTGGGCTCCTGGGTGGCGCATCGGTCTAAGGCACTGCATCTCGGTACAAGAGGGGTCACTACAGTCCCTGGTTTGATTCCAGGCTGCATTGGTTGGCCTTCAAAATAAAAGTGCTTATTTGAATACATTGACATTTTAATTAAATGCTACATTAATAGCAAAGCAATGACATTTGAAGAATACTCTTGCAGGAACCCAAGGGGTGCTGGGGGTGGGGGCGTCCATGCAAAAACCAATGGGATAATCGAGGGGGGATGTTCATGAAGGAACCAATTGGAAACTCGGTGAGGGAGGCGTTCCTGCAGATGCAGGAATGCCCCGAATTGTAGGCTGCACTTGCACACCATTGTTTGAGCCGGTAGGTGGTGTTATTTTTTTCTGCCTCCCCTCAGTCTCAAAAGTTTTATATGATGCTGTCTGTCTGTTTGCGTTGAATGAAGATGGCGACCAGTTCAGAGCGTAGTCCCCCTCCCTTTCCCGAGGACCTGGAACCGGAGCCTGACGAAGTTGGAGACCAAGACAGTGATGACGGAGAAGACATTTTTCTTGGCACAGTGAGTGTCTGTTGTTGATTTCTTACTAACGTAAATATTTTGTCTAGAAAACTCGGCACTCCCCGGGTTGTTATCCAAGTAGCTAGCTACTGTAGCTGCCAAACATTGCTAACAAGGGCCTGTGAAATCCATTGGGTTCATTGACACGAAGCTATTAGTTGGCTAACTAGCCGGATATGCATTAACTGGCTAACTCTCGTCTCCGGAGCAGCTAACGTTACCCCGGAGTATGGCGTGTCCTACCGTTAACTTACTCCTTCAGGTCCAAATACATGTTATTTTCAGAGGTAGACTGACTCTGGCAGCCAAAACAGCCAAATACTCCATATAAACGTGAACCGATGTTCAATTGCGATACGGTTCTAGAAACATGAAGCCCTTTACTTTCAAATCACATCAAAATAATTTCACAAATACTAAATATACACTCACTGTACACTATTTGAACCTGCTATTACAGTTGCAGCCAGAGGTATTTTTCAGTCACAACACGTTTCTGGCGGCCTTCCACACAGGTTATGCGTTCGGAGCATGCTAGATAGACGACCACTTGTCTTCCCTAAACACGCGCTGTAACGTGGAGATATGGCGGTGTGGGAACACTAGCCATAACTCTATAAAAGGTGTGTAGTCATTTAAACTTTTAGTTCAACGTTATTTCTCGCTGATATGAAAGATGCGTTCCTTATGTTTGCAAAACCCTACCGCAATAAACTCAAGTTTTGTGGCTCTTTACAAAAGTCCCCGGGGAAGAAGATACTGTACCTAGATCAATAGTTAGGTAGGGTAAACCCTTTTGCTGGATTTTCTGGTATATCATCACAATAAATGAATCGCAGCACGTTTTTGGACTCATTCAGCAGTGTTTACCTGAGTACAATACCACAATAAATAATATTGAAAGTTCCATTTTATATTCCTAAAACTTAAGTTGAAAATGACGCTGTAGCTGCGTCCGGTTGACAAGACCTAATGATAATAACCCGATGTCAAAACATTTTTCAAAGTGTCCCAAGTCCTTAACCATTTGCGCTTTGTTACGGGGGTCACCTAAACAGAAATGCAACATTGACAAAACAATCAATTATCACGTTGAAATCAATTGCACGAGAGATGAGGCTGCATGTCCTATTAAAACTATCGCTGCTCAAAAAAACACTCGGAATTTGAAAGTAGCGGAAGTGGATGCTGAGATCGAATCAAGCAGCGCGTCGAGCAAAGTTGGCGAATACGAATGTTCGGAATGGCCAACAGTAGTATCGAAATCTGGAACAAAAAGGAAATAGTCTAAAATTGGAGTTGAGTATGAGTGATGATGAATCACTTCTTGTTGGGATGCGTTAAAGATGCGTATGTGGGAGACCGGTTTGAGTGGTTGGAAATTGTGAAGTATGGAAAAGTAGTCTGTCAGTGACCAGGAGTGGTCTTGTTTTTGATTAATTGTGTTTCTGTGGAACAGAGGAAGATTGCAGTGGGCCTCAAAGAATCCGGACATTATACATTTTGTGTTTTGAACTTTGGAGTAGAGCACCCTTCAAAGGAGTTATCTCAGTGGTGACGACAGATGTTTAGGTTGATTACCTGAAGAGAATTCCTGGTGTGGTTGGTGCCCGTCGTCTGACCTGCTGGGTGAATAGAGAAAGCGGTAGTTTGTCGGTCCTGTTGCTTTTTGATTAAGAGAAAATACCTAGCATGTGAAGCTTGGTTATGTAAGATGCTGTAAGAGCTTTTCTCCCCAAACTACTTCAGTGTAAGAATTTATAAAGGATTTGGCCAAGTATGTGCAGACACACTGGGGCAGCAGGTAGCCTAGTGGTTAGAGTGTTGGGCCTGTAACCCTAAGGTTGCTGGATCGAATCCCTGAGCTGACATGGTAAACATCTGTCGTTCTACCCCTGAACAAGGCAGTTTAACCCACTGTTCCTCGGTAGGCCATCATTGTAAATAAGAATATGTTCTTAACTGACTTGCCTAGTTAAGTGTGTATGTATATGTATTATTTATTTATATTGAGCGTGTGTAGAAGGACCATGGCGTTGCAATTGTGACGTCAGCACAAGAACGGTTTGTCAGTAGCTTCGTGAAATGGGTTTCTATGGCCGAGAAGCCGCACACCATCACGCGCACAGCCAAACGGCGGCTGGATTGGTGTAACGCTTGGAGCAGTGGAAACGTGTTCTCTGGAGTGAGGAATCATGCTTCATCATCTGGCAGTCCAACGGATGAGTATGGGTTTGGTGGATGCCAGGTGAATGCTACCTGCGCCAATGCATAGTGCCAACTGTAAAGTTTGGTGGAGGAGGAATAATGGTCTGGGGATGTTTTTCATGGGAAAGGGCCTTCCCCAAACTGTTGTCACAAAGTTAGAAACACAGAATCATCATTGTATGCTGTAGCGTTAATATTTCCTGTGAATGAAATTAAGTGACTGGAAATCTTAACTCTACAGCATACAATGACGATTCTGTGTTTCTAACTTTGGCAGCAGTTTGTGGACTGCCCTTTCTTGTTTCAGCATGACAATGCCCCTGTTTACAAAGTGAGGTCCATACAGAAAGGGTTTGTTGAGATCAGTGTGGAAGAACTTGACTGGCCTGCACAGACCTCCACCCCATCGAACACCTTTGGGGTGAATTGGAATGCCGACTGCGAGCCAGGCCTAATCGCCCAACATTAGTGGCCAACTTCACTAATGCTCTTGTTGCTGAATGGATGCAAATCCCCGCAGCAATGTTCCAATATCCATAGAAAAGTGGAGGCTGGTATAGCAGCAAAGGGGAATCAACTCCTTAGTAATGCCCATGGTTTTTTTGAATAATATGTTAGATGAGCACGTGCCTACATACTTTATAGCTGCATTCTAAGTGCTGTGACCCCCCCCGCTCGCTCGTAAGACAACCCATGATCTACACAACCCATGATGTGGATTTATCCTGACAGTGGAGTACTTTCCTGAAAACATTTGAAAAGCTTTGATTTTGGAGTGAACTGTCCCTACCTGCTCCATAGCTCCACTGTTTTAGATTCTTGTGCAAACTTTTCTAAAAAACACTCTGTCGGTGAACCCAACAGCTTTGTCAGCTAAATTACTCACTCAGGGTGTAGGAGGGCAAGGCAAGTTTGAGTATAGGTCACACCCTGGAGTTTGCACATGTCAAGTGAACCTCATATTGCTGTAAAAGTACAGGAAGGGAGGCTAAAGCTCAGCCTCCAGTCATGTGAGTCTCAGATGTGGCCACATGCTCACTACCAGGAAGTTTTCCATAGAACCCAAGTTTTAATTCTTCAATCAGGCTTCTGAACGCAATCTTTGATTCCTGAAAAACAATGAATTCCTCCTCTTAGAAGTTGTGGTAGACATGTATTTATCTGTGAAGACCTGACAGACGTTTTGTGTTATTCCTGGTAAGTTAGACTCATTTTGATGTGGAATAGTTATTTGTATTTGTATTTTAAATATCTTTGACTCTTTTATAATGTAGTTTGTGTGGAATTCACATGATGTTAAATCAATTGTAAAATGTGACAGAGACGTGAGTGTCTTTGCTGTTGTTGCTGCTGCAACCTTGCTTACTTGCATGATTTGAGAAATGCTGTTCTTTCTTCATCTCCAGGATAACCCATTGGAGATAAAGATGGACCCTTCGCTGTCTGCAAGTGACATCGCAAGTTCAACCAAACCACTGAGTGAAGCATCTAGTCCTCCAGTGATGGACCTCCTTAGTGAACCAGCAAGTGAGGCATCTAGTGCGCCAATGGTGGACCTCCTTATGGAACCAGCAAGCGAGGGATCTAGTGCTCCAATGGTGGACATCCTTAGTGAACCAGCAAGCGAGGCATCTAGTGCGCCAATGGTGGACCTCCTTATGGAACCAGCAAGGGAGGGATCTAGTGCTCCAATGGTGGACCTCCTTATGGAACCAGCAAGCGAGGCATCTAGTGCTCCAATGCTGGACCTCTTTATGGAACCAGCAAGCGAGGCATCTAGTGGTCCAATGATGAATCTCCTTATGGAACCAGCAAGTGACGACTTAAAGGAGCCTCCCAAACCTGACATCGACCCATTGGCTGACATTCTCAACGACACTCCACTCAGTGAAGTCAAAACACCGGTTGCTGCGATGCCCCAGGAGACACCGAGCGACCTCTTTGACGATGAGCCTAGCGAACTTTTCGCTGAACCACGACAAAGTAACACCGCCAAGCAACAACAAACTAGCATCTTTGACGAACCTGATGAGGACCTCTTCAGCGAACCACTGGGTGAGGCCTCGAAGAAACCCCAGAATGATTTCTTCAAAGAAGCACTTGCACCAGTGGCCAAAGCTAGCAATGTCTGCGGTCCTCTGAGTGACAACTACAATGAGCACCCCACTGATATATTCACTGAGGAGGCTATGACTACTCTCCCTAGTGCAGTCAGTACTGTTTCCGTCAACTCCAAGACCAACGGAGTCCACTCCGATGAGGAGGAACCTGATATATTTGCAGGTAAGAATTTACAAATTATTAATCATACATTTCAAATGATACATTTTAACGTGCTATATTTGCTGAGTGCTTGAAACAAGCAGTGAAATGAACAAAAACTGTGTGTGTGCAAGCCATTAGGGCTGATAAGGAAACTGCTGTCTCAGCGTTGTGCCGTTAGGAAGAGGAAAGCTGAAACAGGAGTGTCCTTTGCTGACCCCTCACTCACATTAATAAACAGACAGAGTAGTACCTTCCTGGTGTTGATCATGAGGAATGTGGCCCCTCTCACGTGGACTCACACACACTCACCTGACCAAAAGACTGGAGTGAAATATCTGTCAATCTTTAATTGATTCTCCCATTGGCTTTTCTACCACGGACTCAGAAAATATTGACAATATGATTTAGTCTGGAAGAAGAGTGCTGTTGTCACTATTCCCTGACAGAGACAGTGTCTCTATTGTAGTCAGATCTTCCAGACCTTTGAGTGAGTTTGTGGCAACCAGCATGTTCGACAGGTAGAGGAGTACTGATGCAAAGAAAATAAACAGGTTTGGGGTAAATTGGATATGTGGGAATTGACTCCAATTAACTTAAATTTGAAAAAGCGTGACTGTCTCCAATACCATGAACTTTTAGTCTTACTACCCTCATCGCTCTCTTTTTTTTTTTTTCTGCTCCCCTCTTTCAGAAGCCACCGTAGAGCTGTCTCTGGACAGCCCTAGGAATGACAGAAAAAAGAAAGAGGCAGCCAAGCCCTCTGCGTCTGCCCCTGCTCCCTCAGTCTCAGCAAGTGCTTCCAAACCGCAACCCAAGACCCTGGAGGAGGTACAGTACATTACAGTACGGTACACAACTGCAACTAAACCAACTTTTGTATTGTTAATTTGATTTCCGTGGGTGCGTATACATTGACCTTAAGGGGTTTTAACTGCTCATTCACATGTGTTCACTCCCACAGAGCATCCCAACATGGGTATTCAGTGTTGTACAATTTACAGGTCATTCAAAATACAGCTGTACATGCTTTTCTTCCACCACCTTGGTTATGTCAATTGACTCAGTCAAGTGTGTATTTGGAAGAGGTGTGAACTCGAGGCACAAATTTGACTTGATACTCGACATGATATGAACTTACTTCAGACTTGAGTCTCCGTGGATTACTCTACATGCATCAAGACAGTAGCCGCAGCATCTCACTTGCAAAAAAAAAAACCGTGCTAGTGAACCGCACACTCAGTCCTCTGATTGGACCATCAAACTGTCAATCAGCACAGGTCGTGTGAGCTAGCGCAGTGATTCTCAGTGGGGTCCCAAGGTTATTGGGGGGGGTCACGAGTGTGAAACTGAATGGGGAATTTTTCTATTTAAATTCTTTATGTATGTGTGTGGGAAGGTTCTATATATATATATATATATATCCTTCCCAGCTCTGCAGATTTTGCTGCGAAGAGACAGAATCATTAGATCATCTGTTTTAGTACTGTCCATATGTAGCTTGTTTTTGGTCACCGGTCGAGGAATGGCTGAAGAATTGCAACATTTACCTGGCGCTAACTCTTCAGATAGCACTACTGGGTGATCTGAAAAGTCAATCAATCAATAATATACTTTAATAATTTACAATCTGTAGAAATGTAGTAAGGTTCAGAATGTTTGAAACAACACAGTTGGAAAAATACAAGGCAAATAGAAATCCAATATGGATGGTGTAGCTGGGAGATAGCTGGGAGGGGTTGAATGGAGCTGAAGGGTGGCACTAATAACAAGCTAACTAATGTAAAACATACCGTGTCCGTAAAACGTATATAGGTTCAGAACTTTTGTGAAAGAAATAGATTGGCGAGGTTGAGGTTAGAGGACGGACATGAGTAAAAACAAACAAAATATAACCATTGTAAAATAGACTGTGCCCATAAAATGTCTGTATATATATATACAGTGCCTTACGAAAGTATCCGGCCCCCTTGAACTTTGCGACCTTTTGCCACATTTCAGGCTTCAAACATAAAGATATAAAACTGTATTTTTTTGTGAAGAATCAACAACAAGTGGGACACAATCATGAAGTGGAATTACATTTATTGGATATTTCAAACTTTTTTAACAAATCAAAAACTGAAAAATTGGGTCATTGTCTTGTTGGAAGACAAATCTCTGTCCTAGTCTCAGGTCTTTTGCAGACTCCATCAGGTTTTCTTCCAGAATGGTCCTGTATTTGGCTCCGTCCATCTTCCCATCAATTTTAACCATCTTCCCTGTCCCTGCTGAAGAAAAGCAGGCCCAAACCATGATGCTGCCACCACCATGTTTGACAGTGGGGATGGTGTGTTCAGGGTGATGAGCTGTGTTGCTTTTACGCCAAACATAACGTTTTGCATTGTTGCCAAAAAGTTCCATTTTGGTTTCATCTGACCAGAGCACCTTCTTCCACATGTTTGGTGTGTCTCCCAGGTGGCTTGTGGCAAACTTTAAACAACGCTTTTTATGGATATCTTTAAGAAATGGCTTTCTTCATGCCACTCTTCCATCAAGGCCAGATTTGTCAATATACAACTGTTGTCCTATGGACAGAGTCTCCCACCTCAGCTGTAGATCTCTGCAGTTCAGCCAGAGTGATCTTGGGCCTCTTGGCTGCATCTCTGATCAGTCTTCTCCTTGTATGAGCTGAAAGTTTAGAGGGACGGCCAGGTCTTGGTAGATTTGCAGTGGTCTGATACTCCTTCCATTTCAATATTATCGCTTGCACAGTGCTCCTTGGGATGTTTAAAGCTTGGGAAATCTTTTTGTATCCAAATCCGGCTTTGAACTTCTTCACAACAGTATCTCGGACCTGCCTGGTGTGTTCCTTGTTCTTCATGATGCTCTCTGCGCTTTTAACGGACCTCTGAGACTATCACAGTGTAGGTGCATTTATACGGAGACTTGATTACACACAGGTGGATTGTATTTATCATCATTAGTCATTTAGGTCAACATTGGATCATTCAGAGATCCTCGCTGAACTTCTGGAGAGAGTTTGCTGCACTGAAAGTAAAGGGGCTGAATAATTTTGCACGCCCAATTTTTCAGTTTTTGATTTGTTAAAAAAGTTTGAAATATCCAATAAATGTCGTTCCACTTCATGATTGTGTCCCACTTGTTGTTGATTCTTCACAAAAAGATACAGTTTTATATCTTTATGTTTGAAGCCTGAAATGTGGCAAAAGGTCGCAAAGTTCAAGGGGGCCGAATACTTTCGCAAGGCACTGTGTGTGTATATATATATATATATATATCACCCCTCCCCACATTGGAGAAAACTAGTGAACAACTCTTAAGCTTCTACTTCCAGCTTCTTCTTTTTATATATTTATTTATTATACTTAGGCCCTAATCTATGGATTTCACATGACTGGGAATATAGATATGCATCTGTTGGTAACAGGATTTTTTTTTTTAAATTGAAAGTAGGGTTGTGGCTCAGACAACCAGTCGGTATCTGGTGTGACCACCATTTGCCTCAAAGCGTGACACATCTCGTTCGCATATAGTTGATCAGGCTGTTGATTGTGGAATGTTGTCCCACTCTTCTAATGCCTGTGCAAAGTTGACATCTGTGGCATTGTTGTGACAAAGCGGCACCTGTGTAATGATCATGCTGTTTAATCAGCTTCTTGATATGCCACACCTGTCGGGTGGATGGATTATCTTGGCAAAGGAGAAATGCTCACTAACAAATTTGTCCCTGAATGTATGGGATCTTTAATTTCAGCTCATGAAACATGGAACCAACACCTTAAAAAAAAATGTGTTCAGTATAGTTCTTATTCTAAATTGTCTGGCTCCAACAATACAATATCACTATTTTGTATGTGAACTTGTTGTGAAAACATTTCAGATAATGGCCATTGACTGATTTGAATGACCATTTTGTCTTTACCATATGCAGTTGGAAGAGGAGGTTGAGGATAAATTTGAACTGAATATCTCAATAACCAATCCAGAGAAAGTTGGTGAGTTTCACTATATTTCACCGTTTTCTGCCTTCTGTGAAAATGATACCTATTATGATGAACCCTGCATCAATGTTGTCGTAAAAATAAACAGCTTCCTCATTCTCTCAATGCCTGCTGCTTCTCTTTTCCTGGTTCCTCTCCTTCCTTTCTCTGAAGTGAGAGTGAAGGGCGTACCCATATCAATGTAATATGTGAAGGTCCTATTTTTTTAAACAAAAGTAACACAACAATAAAAGGGGTCAAACCAAGAAGTTTAAAATTGATGTTGGTTTTACCCCTTAGTATAATTGTCCAGTTAATAATTGTCTTTCATTCTACAGGGGATGGCATGAACGCTTACATGGCCTACAAAGTCTCCACACAGGTAATATCACTGCAATCAATTAAACATTTTCTAAACATTTAGCCTTTTCCAGTTCAGTGTCTTTACCCCTTAGCTAACACTTTGCATCTCCGCTTCTCTCTCTTTTAGACCACGCTGCCCATGTTCCGCAGTAAGACGTTCACAGTGCGCCGGCGTTTCAGTGACTTCTTAGGCCTTTACGAGAAGCTCTCAGATAAACACACACCGAACGGCTACATTGTGCCCCCGCCGCCTGAGAAGAGCATTATGGGTAATCTATAGTATACGCATAATTGGATACCTTGAGTTAATGTCGCTTTAGGCAGCAAATCATTCATAGTTTCTCAATGGGGGCCATGCATTTTCCACCATTTTCCATTGTCAAAGGATCAATTTTGGTTCGTGGGTCTTTGACCTATTGATGTGTTTGTCCTGGTTTTGACCATTGTATGTGTGTTTTAGCCTAATTGATTTGTCATGTTTCGGACAGGCATGACTAAAGTCAAAGTGGGAAAAGAGGACAACTCGTCGGCTGAGTTTGTGGAGAGGAGGAGGGCGGCTCTGGAGAGGTAGCAAATGGGCTTTCCTCTTGAGGTTTCCTGTATTGGCAAAACGGTGATGGGTAGCAGTAGACTTGGAACCGTGATAGGTATAACTTGTAGATGAGCACTTTTTAATGAGCCATTGCATAGGGACTTGGTTGTGAAGGTAGTATGCAAAAAGTTGGGAGGTCAATTAGAAGTTCGGACTAAATGACCCCAATGTAACTGTAGTGAAATGTTGAATTTGTTCGGTTTTGTCATCCCAAAAGGTATCTGCAGAGAGTGGTGTTCCACCCATCACTGCTACAAGACCCTGATGTCAGAGAATTCTTGGAGAGAGACGATGTAAGCTCGGCGTGTGTGCGTGCACCACCCTCACACAAAGATACTGTCTGTCTATCCACACACAAGAGGTGCTTGCCCTGCACATGACCCGTTTAATGTCTCAGGACCCTGCTGTCCCATTTTCTGTTAAAATGCTTGACAGGCTTTCTGTTCCATTTTCACACGCTAAGTGATAAATATTGTTCAGACTTGTCATCCATGTGTGCATCAGGGTCAGGGTCTGATTCAAGAATTTCAGAGCGCCGTCCATTTCCAATTAGGATTTTTCCATATGTGAATTTGTAGCCATTTCAATTGACCACAAGAGACCTGACTGCAAAGCGTTTTGCTACGTTGTGCACTAATGAATGCGACCCTGATGTGACTCTCTTAAGATGTGTGTGTTGTAGATGCCCAGGGCTCACAACACCCAGGCTCTGAGCGGTGCCGGCTTCCTGAAGATGATCAACAGGGCTACAGACTCCCTCAGCAAGATGACCATCAAAATGAATGAGTCGGACGTGGTGAGTCTCCCTCCACTGACCACTGTGACACACAGTCTCCGTTTGACTGGGTGCGTTCATTTTACTTCACCCGTGGCCCCAGTGGCGGAGTGTGCTAATTTTAAAGTGAAATCTACACCCACCCAGGTGAATGGACTCAGCGTCACTAAAACGAATGCACCCACTATCTTGCACAATAGATACAACCGTTGCGGCTCTAATGTGCTGTTGCCTGTGTCATGCTGTGTTACCAGTGGTTCGAGGAGAAACTGCAGGAAGTGGAGGCTGAGGACCAGCAGCTGAGGAAGCTCCACATAATGGTGGACTCTCTGGTTGGACACAGGAAAGGTACGGTACAATGGAATACAAGTGTTTTATTGGACAGACTCAGACAGACACACACGGCTATAAGCAGTGCATGGCCACCTATTAGGCACACAATGGGCTTTAAGCGGCACATGCTTAACTCCCCCGCTCTACTTCCCCCAGAGTTGTCGGTAAACACGGGTGGCTTTGCCAAGAGTGTGGCGATGCTGGGCAGCTCGGAGGACAACACGGCCCTGTCCAGAGCCCTCTCCCAGCTGGCCGAGGTGGAGGACAAGATGGAGCAGCTGCACCAAGAGCAGGCAGCCAGCGACTCGTTCTGCTTCGCCGAGCTGCTCGCCGACTACATCCGCCTGCTGGGATCTGTCCGGGTACCTACAGAGCGTCAATGGCATAACACAGGCTGTGTCTGAAAATGTTAAAAGCTGTTAAATCCTTGTTTCCTCGTCCTTTTTCCTCCAGTTCTTTCCTCAAAGCACATTGGAGGAAGAGGTCGGCGATAAGGGCACTTTCAGAGTGAGGTATTGAGGAAAAAAGGACGGAGGAAGCGATTTGATTATGACTAAGGCTGTTGCGGTGACCGTATTACCACGACACCGGTAGTCGTGACATGACCGCAGTAAAATTCCATGTGACCGTGGAGTCACGGTAATCTCCTCTTATGCCCTCTGGACATGTTGGTAGTACCCAACTTGCTAATGACCATCAGGTCCTAATGACCTGGTAGTCTTTGCTCTATTGTCCCTCTAACCACTCTGACATCAATGCAAATGCAATCGAAAATGACATCAAACACTTATCAAAACATGATTTCAAAGCTCAGTGAGGTTATACAGCAGGTTGAAACGCTATAAAACATGGTCATTGTGGATGTTTCAATGCCTAACAACAAAGCCGAACAAACAAATGACATTAGTAAAGATTAAATTGAGAATAGTCTGATGGGTGAAAATATGATCACTTGATGAGAGAACAGCTGAGGTGAGGAACGGAGCACAAGCTGCTTTTTTTTTTCTAACTTTCTCAAATCACCAAGAGCCTATAGTTGCATCCGGCAGCCCATATGTTTTGATTTCTAAAGACATTAAGGTTCGTATCATTCACAACTAAAGTTGCCAAATACCTCAATCTACCTGAGTATTTCTGTCTAGTTAATTCCCTTTTGTGGGGGAAAAACTCATTCTGATCAAATCAAATTTATAAAGCCTTTCTTACATCAGCTGACATCTCAAAGTGCTGCACAGAAACCCAGCCTAAAACCCCAAACAGCAAGCAATGCAGGTGTAGAAGCACGGTGGCTAGGAAAAACTCCCTAGAAAGGCCGAAACCTAGAGAGGAACCAGGCTATGAGGGGTGGCCAGTCCTCTTCTGGCTGTGCTGGGTGGAGATTACAACAGAATATGGCCAAGATCTTCAAATGTTCATAAATGACCAGCATGGTCAAATAATAATAATCACAGTAGTTGTCGAGGGTGCAACAGGTCAGCACCTCAGAAGTAAGTGTCAGTTGGCTTTTCATAGCCATTCAATCATTGAGAGTATCTCTACCGCTCCTGCTGTCTGATTGGCTGGGCCTGGCTCCCCAGTGCCCAGTTATGGTAAATCCATAGATTAGGGTCTATTGAAGTTATTTAAATTGACTGATTTCCTTTATGAACTGTAACTCAGCAAAATCTTTGAAATTGTTGCATGTTGCGTTTTATATTTTTGTTCCGTATACAATAATGGCACTGGACTTTAAGCATTTCTTAACAGACCTATGGCATGGAGCATAGCCAGATAACATACAGTAGGCTAATTCATTCTGTTCTTCTGAAATGCATTCTCTTTGTGTTTCTTTAGACCTGACTAAAATAAATGTATTTTTTTTTTATCGTGTATATTACTTTTTTAAATGTAGATGTTCCAAAGACGTGGAGGCCTGGTGAAGCTAAACGTGCTTGTTAATTAATGGTCAATTACCGTGAAACCGTCAGTCTTTTTGCATGGCAATAACTTGGCTGACAAAATGTAAGTGACTGCCACAGCCCTAATAATGGTAACGTTTTCCGATGCAGCTATATGCAACACGCCATAATAACTGTCACCTGAAGCTGAGACCGTTAAATGGTGTGCGTTTCTGTCCTCAGGCCTCCTTTGACCAGCGGATGAAGACGTGGCAGCGCTGGCAGGATGCTCAGAACATGCTGCAGAAAAAGAGGGAGACAGAGGCCAAGCTGCTGTGGGCCAACAAACCTGACAAGCTGCAGCAGGCCAAGGATGACATCACTGAGGTAGCGCGCTGCCCGACACCTGTACGACCCAATACCTTCTGTCTCGCCGGGTTATGTTCATTAGGCACCAAATGGAAGAAAACAAATTGAAAAGGGAGGGAATACATAGACTTTTCAAATAAAAAAAATTTAATTGGATTTTTCGTTGCTAAGCATTTTCTGAATCGTGCCCTAATGTCTTAATGTCTTAAACACACGGTCAGGAAGTTCTGTCCCCTGTTGCAAACAGACCAAGTACATGAAAGTCACTGTTTGACTAATGCCAATGAAATGCACCTGTTCCTCTTACTTTCAGTCCTCCAAAAAGTGATGGCATCACTTTTTACCAGAAATTAAACTTGCAGATTGTGCCTTTCACCCATTTCCCACCACTAGCATGTTTCTTAACATTGATCCCTAGGATCCACTGTGTGTACTGGATTTGACTCCAACTGTACACATTGGCATACAAACCAAATGGTAACCTAAAGGGAAGTAAATGTGCTTTGCTTACATACTAAATGTGCCTCCTTTCTCAACTCCTCTCTTTCCTAGTGGGAGGCCAAGGTGACTCAGTATGAGAGAGACTTTGACAGAGTGTCAGCTACAGTTCGCAAGGAGGTGCTCAGGTTTGAGGTAAAACATTTTTATTCGGGGGGGGGGTAGGTGCTGGATAAGATGGAGAGAATAGAAAAACAATGTATTGCTTGTGTTATTTTTTCTAACAGAAAGAGAAGGCCTGCGATTTCAAGAAACAGATCATCAAATACCTGGAGTCTCTGCTACAGTCGCAGCAACAGGTAATAGTTTTTGCTCAATGGAGTAAACCTGGGCCTGTATTCATAAAGTGACTCAGAACATGAGTGCTGATCTTGGATACATTTAGCCCTTTCATATGGACAGGGGTATTTTGTCCTATTTAAGCACATGTTTTGAATATGGACCCTGCTAAATAAGACTGGGTCATTACATAACGCATGAGTTATTTGGTATAAGAAGGCAGTTTCCAATGGTAAGAATATCTGAATTGTTTTGGGAACATGGGTGACAATGTTCTTGTACTTCTCCCTCTTTTTAGCTGATAAAGTACTGGGAGGCATTCTTGCCAGAGGCAAAAGCAATTGCGTGATGGAGTCCGCCAGCCAATGGAAAGAAAGAAGAGGAGGCGGCCTTTTTTTATACACTTTACCTCTCGCCTATAAACCAAGAAAATAACCAGAGAGTGCGCTGCAAAGGGAAATTTGATTCGTTTTTTAAAATCATCCTAAACCTATAGCGCTTCATTCTAACTGTTGTATTAATAATTGTATATTTTCATTTAACCTTCCACATATATTTTCTAAATGGTGAAAACAAACTTTAGCTCTTTTGTGATGGTATGGATGTGTGTGAGGGCTGAGTGTCCAACTTGCGTATGCAATGTTAATGATTCCATTAGTTTCCACTTCAGAACAGGAGAAATCATTGTTCTCAGTGCAACATCCTTATATTAACAATAGGAGATTTTTTACACATTAGCATTGTTAATAATTCACAACAGAGTGCCCATCACACACATGACACACGAGGCAGAGTTTCTGGGGCTTTCAAGGGGATCTAGTTGAATTAAATGCCCAATTCCAAATCAAACACCAGCACCCTACTCCCCATGCACTTCTTAAGAATCAAGATAAAGGATTGGGTATAAGTAAGCAATAATAACACAGAACATCCACCTAGTCTTCCAAAAGGCTTGGTGTTGTTGCTATTGTGGCTGGGGGTCCATTTTGAATCGAGTCAAAGACATGTGGATCCACATTCAGCCTGTATAATTTGGGAGGATCTTGAGATGTTTAAATTTCTACATTTTGAGTCAAACTTTTTTTTTGTTATTGTTATACATGATCGGTTCAATCACTGTGGACATGACATCAACCCTCCAAAATAAAAGTCAAGAAAATAAGAACCAAGGTTGAGAAGTGTGAAAAATAATGTAAAAAGTTTAAACCACGTCAGTAACTGTTAAAAGTACTGCTGGTCCACATGGAAAGCACGTTAATTTCAATGGGAGCTGTCTTTATATAACAGTTATTGCAGATTGTGATTAATTTGGATGAATGGCATCGGATTTGGGGGAAATGAAACTGTTTCAGGGAAATACTCCTACTTCAAAAGGGCAATCAAATCTTCTCAACATGCACTGTAGTTTTCACTTTGCATGAGGAACCGCATCCATTAAAATGATCACTTACCTGTATTCTTTGTGGAACAGTTGTTACAGGTTGTTACTTTCCCAGAATGAAAGGTAGTGGGTCTTTAATTCAGTAGACTAGCTAGTAATACAATTGGGTTGGTCATTCTGATTGAGTGAAACTTCCTGGACCTTGGGCAAACATTTGATCATGATTTAATGGCTCAGATTTTCGCCATGTTTAGGCTATATATACACATATGACTAAGTCGATTTTTCAGTGCTTATCAATTAGTCTAAGAACATGGTCCTCGAGACGCTTGGGTCAAACAACACCTGTTAAGATTAAAGATGCCCAAATCATAATTGTAGTAATCAAGACTCAATGTATGAGATTTTGGGATGTGAACCATCCACCTGGGAGGATGCTAGAGACTGGTTGTTTAGCAACAAAATGACGCGAGCGCAGCTATGGTGCAAAACAGATGGTTGGCTTAGATTGTTGACATGTAAACTTTATTTTGTCTTCAATGTTTATTGAAAACGAATACATTTGCACGATGAGCACTCAAATCCATCGTTAGTTGTTGGTTAGCTATCTAGCATATACGTAACGTCAAAATACCTCAAGACATGGTATCAAGAACAAGATGAAACGAGCCACCTACAATTCTCCACAAGCCCCATTTGACGCGTGCGCATCGTTTGACGTGAGCTAACCCTTCTATAGTGCTTCTTCTAACGTGTTGGGATGCATTTTATTTTAGAGCATACAATATACCGAGAGAAGTTTCTTCTATATCTGTTTATGTAAGCCATAGGCCAATACACACACGTTTATTCCATCGTTGTATTGCCACTTTAAAGGGAGAGACAGATCATTGGTTAAGGCAGATATAAATAAATCAACGTTATACTTTTACATATAAGGCGACTAATTTCCAACACTCAATGCTGCTGTCACATAAATTATCATTTTGTTATGACAGCCCTATCAATCGATCCCACTTCTAACATACATTTCTCTATTTTGGATTAGCATGTTTTTTTTCTTCTTAAACTCAATTGCGGTAATGGCTACACAACAGATGATACCTAATGGGGACGTTTAATTCTCGTTGGCAGCTGACACCAGAGTTATTTTTTTTTGAACTGCCGTAAATTATGGGAAATAAAGTTGTTTGAAGAAAATAAAAAAAGTCGTCAAATTACCCGTTATTTATATGCCCCCTCCATGTGCAATACTAATAAAAGGCTACTGTATTCTCGAGTTCCTGTGGTAAAGCATTGGCCCACGTGTTCTGTCTTAAAGGTCCAATTATACTCTTCATCAAATAATTTCTGGGTAACAATTAAGTACCTTGCTGTGATTTGCTTTTGACCATTTTAATTTAAAACCATTTCTCAAGCAATAATTTTCCTAGGACTGTCTGAAAGTGGTCTGAGTAGCTGTTATTGACAGAGATGTTTGGAACTCTTATTGGTCTAACTAATTTAGCACATGGTGATGTCTCCAGGCAGTCCAAAAGCTCCATCCAAGTTTTCAAACGGCTCTTATATTTAAAAAGGCATTTTCACAGTATTATTCCAACCTCTGTGAAAATATACACTGAGTGTACAAAACATTAGGAACGCTTTCCTAATATTGAGTTGCCCCCACTTTTGTCCTCAACACATTCTCAAATCTTCGGGGCATGGACTCTACAAGGTGTCGAAAGCGTTCCACAGGGATGCTGGTCCATGTTGACTCTGATGCTTCCCACATTTGTGCCACGTTGGCTGGATGTCCTTTGGGTGGTGGACCATTCTTGATTAACACACAGGAAACTGTTGTGTGTGGAAAAACCCAGCAGCGTTTCAGTTCTTGACACCAGTGTGCCTGGCCCCTACTACCTTATCTCGTTCAAATGCACTTAAATCGTGTCTTGCCCATTTACCCTCTGAATGGCACACATACACAATCCATGTCTCAAGGCTTAAAAATATGTTTTTAACCTGTTTCCTCCCATTCATCTACTCTGATTGGAGTGGATTTAATGGGTGACATCAATGTTTAATAGCGGTTGGCATCCAATATGTTGCATTACTGCCCCCAACTGGAATATAATATAAATCCATTATACTTTGACACAAAAACATTTTTGTGAAAACAAAAACACTTCCACTACTTTGACTTTATCTGTTCCTGCACCATGCCAATGGCCTGGGAGGACGGGACACCACCAAATGTACTTCTCTGCAGCTGCCAACATCTATTTTCAGTGATTTCTGCAGTACAGTTGATAACCATTGCTATGAACGCTAAGAAGCCAACGTTAATGAAGTATATATCACTCGTTGGCCTATCCCTCTGTGCTGGCACAGATCTACTACCCACAGGGATCCTCTCAGGATCCCTCACCCTTGACCCATCCTCCTCTACTTTCTTCACTGCCTCAGCATACGACAACTTCTGCACTACTCTGGCCACGTCAACCTGCCTCTTTCGCACCGGACACTTCTGATTCCCAGCAAAATGGACACCCCGTACAGTTGGCACACACAACTTTATCCATCGAAACTACATGATCCTCTGTCCTATGCCGTCCTGAACACTTCCCACATCTTGGAATCTCCCTCCTACACACTACTGTAACCTGTCCATGAATGTTGCACCTGAGACACTGCTGTGGATTCAGCAGAAAAGTTCTAACAGAAACTGATATATTCTAACATGACTTTATTGGTAAAAGACACTAACTCAAAACGACTGACTGTGACTCTTACTTCACCACCGGGTCTGCGTTACATCAAACGGCAGGCGTCACGAACGCCAATCTTCAAATTAAATTGCTCCACCTCCACATTTAACATTACACCAGAAATCAATCACTCCTTTCAGTAGTGCCCTATTCCTAAGCGCAAAACAAGAAACAGATGTTGACCAAAGTTGCGTGACGCCTGCTCCATCTGGGCAGAAGAAAAAAACATATCACAAGACCACTACAGGTTACCTTCACTGATTCAACAGCACCCAACTCCTTTCCCACCCTGAAACCACAAATGGATCCACTTTCTCCAAAAATGTCACTCCTACTGTACGAGATTCTCCTTTAACATGTCCATCGATGCCAGGATCGGACTCCGAGCTTTTCACCACACCTTCCACCTCACTTCACTTCCATTTCACCTCCAGAACTCGGTCTGGTGTACCCCTCACTCTGTTTGCACTTGACACCAATCTTCTTCGACACACCTCCCTCTTTTCCGCCATCTTCAACAGATAAAGACTCAAGCTCTGCCTCCCTCACTCTTCAACCTCTTCTTCCGCTCTTCCATTTCTCCTCTGAAAACCAATGAAACGACTCCTTGTGAAAATATTCCACTTGTCCACATCGAAACCTCTTTCTTGCCTCAACAGAACATCTCTACTACAACTGACAGCTCAACAGGTGACATCAATAAGGGATCATAGATTTCAGTCTCATATTCCTAATGTTTTGTACAATCCGTGTATATAAAACAAAGTAAAATCACGTTTTTGACTGCACTGGGCCTTTTAACCTATTAGAGGATGTGTATAAAGCTATTATATTGCCCTCAGGCTCACACACCCTACTCTGAGACACTAGTAGGGAACTGATCCTTGGTTTGAAGCCCTCACACTTTCACTGTTGCTTATGTTTTTAGTCACATTCCTTTTATAAGCTCCTCTTTAGCCTCAATGTCCTTTGCTTTTAGGTTGAATTGCTAAAACTAGACTTACTGTAGGAGTAGTTTTGTTGATGTCGGTCTATCTTTGCAACTCATCTGCCAACATCACATTAGGGTTAGGGTTATGCACATACAGAAACCCCCTGAGGTTGTTGACAGAGCAGCCCAAGCTAGCTGACTATTCAGGTGGAGAAATACCTTTCCTCCAACTTTCCCTTTACTCACTTCAGGTCAAGTCTAAACAAGACCTTGGTAGGTAAAATGTCTTACAAAAGCTGAGGGTAAATTATTTCCCAACAATGACTTGTGGGTTTATAGTCCAAGTTCTTCACTGTAAATCTTTTTACGGGAACCTTGCCTTGTTTATCTTTTAACTTAATTTATTTTTTACAGCCACTGTCACCTCAAGGACAACCTTTCTCAGAACTCTTGTGAAATAAAGCCTTTTAGAATATATTATTTGAATTAGTGTGTGTTTTCAGAAGCTCCAAACAGATCAGATTGTCCAATATACAAAAGCCCGGCCTCACATGGCCAATGACCACATAGCGGAGACTAACTTTCTTTTTGTGCTGTTTTTTTAGTTGGCTGATGCTATGACTTCTACTGCAGTAGTTGTGTGCATACAGCTAATGTTATCTTTGTTCCTACTGTACTATAGCCCTCTTTTTTTTTCTGGTTAACCAAGTGTATAGCGCAGCACAATGCCCTGTTCCTCAGAGTTGCTTATGTGAGCATTATTTCCTGCTTGGATTGAATAAGCCCAAGTCAGCAGAGGAATACATGAATGAGGAAGTCACAGGATATCATGTCACACCATGTGATTCTCATTTATCATTTTCTATACATAGAAAAAATTGTCATTGGACTGTAAATATGCAAATTCGTATTGGGTCAGGTAACCATGTTATATCCACAATCCTCAATAATAACTATATTGTTTCACATTAGAAAGTGTGTGTGTGTGTGTAGCCTATGAAATGACCTTGGGAAGATCTCAGAACTGATTTGTAGTGAATTTCTCTTTAACAACCTATTAAGGTCTTAAAGGTACCTAAAGTGCAGAGTATCAAACTCCTGAGACATTTGTAAAAAATTAAATAAAAAATTTAGGGGGGTGCAATCGCAGATAGAACCTTAAGGCTCTGAAATGTCAATCTGGGTTCAGCCATGAGGTTTTATCTGACACTTCTGAATTAGACATGTTCCGTTAAGAAAACTGTATCTATTTGAATACATACATGATAGAATAACACTATTTTACCAATATAAGAGTCAGAACACATAATCCAATACATTAAGAAATTAAGACTAATTACTGTCATCTCTGAACAACGATCTAACATCATACACTAAGATTTTTGAAAGTGTAGTAGGCAAAAAAAATTGCCTTCCATTATGAGTGATTTCTGAGTGATTTCTGCGTAGTGCATCTATAAGAAAATAAATTGTGGAAATAGGCAGGGTTTATGACTGTGGCAGTGATGACCGACTAGCCTAGACCATAGAGCACCACAATGGAGGTGTCATAACCATAAAACCTAGCGGTCAAAGAGGGAAATGGCTCCAATCGTTTTTTCACCATTCATTTTTCCCTTCGGGGATTTTAGAAACACTTAAAATAACGGCTGTGTAAATCTCTCGGACAAGGTGATTTATCAATATATTTGGCTCTATTTATGCTCAGATTAGAAAATGCTAATTAGCATCAATGTAGACATCATGCAAGACTACAAACTCCCTGTAAAATCCTGAGCGTCATCGCTTTCTGACACCTATGCTAACTTGCACAAGACCGTTCACAAAATTGTCCACTTAAAGAAATGCAGCCATTTTGTTCATTACTACATTTATCTAACATTAGATAGTTAATCCAGAGATTCTTACCTTTGCCTCGATTCGGCAGTTTCATCATCATGGCATTGTTAGTTCTTTATGATAGCCAAATTAGTATTTCATTTCGGGGGTAAATATTGGTGAATATATTATTAAGAGTGATTTACATGGTTATCAAAACGTCATTCCAGTGTAATCCACAGTACTTCCGGCGCCGACAGAGATGGCCGCCTCGCTTCGCGTTCCTAGGAAACTATGCAGTTTTTTGTTTTTTTACGTGTTATTTCTTACACTAGTACCCCAGGTCATCTTAGGTTTCTTTACATACAGCCGACAAGAACTACTGAATATAAGATCAGCGTCAACTCACCATCAGTACGACCAAGAATATGTTTTTCGCGATGCGGATCCTGTGTTCTGCCTTACAACCAGTGTAACGGAGTGGATCACATGCAGCGACCAAAAAAAAAACGACTCAGAAAAAGAGGGAAACGAAGCGGTCTTCTGGTCAGACTCCGGAGACGGGCACATCGTGCACCACTCCCCAGCATTCTTCTTGCCAATGTCCAGTCTCTTGACAACAAGGTTGATGAAATCCGAGCAAGGGTAGCATTCCAGAGGGACATCAGAGACTGTAACGTTCTCTGCTTCACGGAAACATGGCTCACTGGAGAGACGCAATCCGAAGCGGTGCAGCCAGCGGGTTTCTCCACGCATCGCGCCGACAGAAACAAACATCTCTCTGGTAAGAAGACGGGCGGGGGCGTATGTCTTATGGCCAACGTGACATGGTGTGATGAAGGAAACATACAGGAACTCAAATCCTTCTGTTCACCTGATTTAGAATTCCTCACAATCAAATGTAGACCGCATTATCTACCAAGAGAATTCTCTTCGATTATAATCACAGCCGTATATATCCCCCCAAGCAGACACATCGATGGCTCTGAACGAACGTTATTTAACTCTCTGCAAACTGGAAACGATTTATCCGGAGGCTGCATTCATTGTAGCTGGGGATTTTAACAAGGCTAATCTGAAAACAAGACTCCCTAAATTTTATCAGCATATTGATTGCGCAACCAGGGGTGGAAAGACCCTGGATCATTGTTACTCTAACTTCCGCGACGCATATAAGGCCCTGCCCCGCCCCCTTTCGGAAAAGCTGACCACGACTCCATTTTGTTGATCCCTGCCTACAGACAGAAACTAAAACAAGAAGCTCCCACGCTGAGGTCTGTCCAACGCTGGTCCGACCAAGCTGACTCCACACTCCAAGACTGCTTCCATCACGTGGACTGGGAGATGTTTCGTATTGCGTCAGACAACAACATTGACGAATACGCTGATACGGTGTGCGAGTTCATTAGAACGTGCGTTGAAGATGTCGTTCCCATAGCAACGATTAAAACATTCCCTAACCAGAAACCGTGGATTGATGGCAGCATTCGTGTGAAACTGAAGGCACGAACCACTGCTTTTAATCAGGGCAAGGTGTCTGGTAACATGGCTGAATACAAACAGTGCAGCTATTCCCTCCGCAAGGCTATCAAACAAGCTAAGCGCCAGTACAGAGACAAAGTAGAATCTCAATTCAACGGCTCAGACACAAGAGGTATGTGGCAGGGTCTACAGTCAATCACGGACTACAGGAAGAAACCCAGCCCAGTCACGGACCAGGATGTCTTGCTCCCAGGCAGACTAAATAACTTTTTGCCCGCTTTGAGGACAATACAGTGCCACTGACACGGCCTGCAACGGAATCATGCGGTCTCTCCTTCACTGCAGCCGAAGTGAGTAAGACATTTAAACGTGTTAACCCTCGCAAGGCTGCAGGCCCAGACGGCATCCCCAGCCGCGCCCTCAGAGCATGCGCAGACCAGCTGGCCGGTGTGTTTACGGACATATTCAACCAATCCCTATACCAGTCTGCTGTTCCCACATGCTTCAAGAGGGCCACCATTGTTCCTGTTCCCAAGAAAGCTAAGGTAACTGAGCTAAACGACTACCGCCCGTAGCACTCACATCCGTCATCATGAAGTGCTTTGAGAGACTAGTCAAGGACCATATCACCTCCACCCTACCTGACACCCTTGACCCACTCCAATTTGCTTACCGCCCAAATAGGTCCACAGACGATGCAATCTCAACCACACTGCACACTGCCCTAACCCATCTGGACAAGAGGAATACCTATGTGAGAATGCTGTTCATCGACTACAGCTCGGCATTCAACACCATAGTACCCTCCAAGCTCGTCATCAAGCTCGAGACCCTGGGTCTCGACCCCGCCCTGTGCAACTGGGTACTGGACTTCCTGACGGGCCGCCCCCAGGTGGTGAGGGTAGGCAACAACATCTCCTCCCCGCTGATCCTCAACACTGGGGCCCCACAAGGGTGCGTTCTGAGCCCCCTCCTGTACTCCCTGTTCACCCACGACTGCGTGGCCATGCACGCCTCCAACTCAATCATCAAGTTTGCGGACGACACAACAGTGGTAGGCTTGATTACCAACAACGACGAGACGGCCTACAGGGAGGAGGTGAGGGCCCTCGGAGTGTGGTGTCAGGAAAATAACCTCACACTCAACGTCAACAAAACTAAGGAGATGATTGTGGACTTCAGGAAACAGCAGAGGGAACACCCCCCATCCACATCGATGGAACAGTAGTGGAGAGGGTAGCAAGTTTTAAGTTCCTCGGCATACACATCACAGACAAACTGAATTGGTCCACTCACACAGACAGCATCGTGAGGAAGGCGCAGCAGCGCCTCTTCAACCTCAGGAGGCTGAAGAAATTCGGCTTGTCACCAAAAGCACTCACAAACTTCTACAGATGCACAATCGAGAGCATCCTGGCGGGCTGTATCACCGCCTGGTATGGCAACTGCACCGCCCTCAACCGTAAGGCTCTCCAGAGGGTAGTGAGGTCTGCACAACGCATCACCGGGGGCAAACTACCTGCCCTCCAGGACACCTACACAACCCGATGCTACAGGAAGGCCATAAAGATCATCAAGGACATCAACCACCCGAGCCACTGCCTGTTCACCCCGCTGTCATCCAGAAGGCGAGGTCAGTACAGGTGCATCAAAGCTGGGACCGAGAGACTGAAAAACAGCTTCTATCTCAAGGCCATCAGACTGTTAAACAGCCACCACCAACATTGAGTGGCTACTGCCAACACACTGTCAATGACACTGACTCTACTCCAGCCACTTTAATCATGGGAATTGATGGGAAATTATGTAAATATATCACTAGCCACTTTAAACAATGCTACCTTATATAATGTTACTTACCCTACATTGTTCATCTCATATGCATACGTTGATACTGTACTCTATATCATCGACTGCATCCTTATGTAATACATGTATCACTAGCCACTTTAACTATGCCACTTGGTTTACATACTTATCTCATATGTATATACTGTACTCGATATCATCTACTGTATCTTGCCTATGCTGCTCTGTACCATCACTCATTCATATATCCTTATGTACATATTCTTTATCCCCTTACACTGTGTATAAGACAGTAGTTTTTTTTTTGGAATTGTTAGTTCGATTACTTGCTCGTTATTACTGCATTGTCGGAACTAGAAGCACAAGCATTTCGCTACACTCGCATTAACATCTGCTAACCATGTGTATGTGACAAATAAAATTTGATTTGATTCCTACACAAACGTCATTCCAGTGTAATCCTACACAAACGTCATTCCAGTGTAATCCTACACAAACGTCATTCCAGTGTAATCCTACACAAACGTCATTCCAGTGTAATCCTACACAAACGTCATTCCAGTGTAATCCTACACAAATGTCATTCCAGTGTAATCCTACACAAACGTCATTCCAGTGTAATCCTACACAAACGTCATTCCAGTGTAATCCTACACAAACGTCATTCCAGTGTAATCCTACACAAACGTCATTCCAGTGTAATCCTACACAAACGTCATTCCAGTGTAATCCTACACAAACGTCATTCCAGTGTAATCCTACACAAACGTCATTCCAGTGTAATCCTACACAAACGTCATTCCAGTGTAATCCTACACAAACGTCATTCCAGTGTAAATCCTACACAAATGTCATTCCAGTGTAATCCTACACAAACGTCATTCCAGTGTAATCCTACAAACGTCATTCCAGTGTAATCCTACACAAACGTCATTCCAGTGTAATCCTACACAAACGTCATTCCAGTGTAATCCTACACAAACGTCATTCCAGTGTAATCCTACACAAACGTCATTCCAGTGTAATCCTACACAAAACACAGACCTTATTTGAAGTGGTTCCAAAAAAATACCCTATGGGAAAAAATGAATGGTGGAAAAACTATTGGAACCATTTCCTTGTTTGAGCACTAGGTTTAATGGGTATTATGACTCGTACTGTAGTACTCTATTGGCAAATACGTCTGTATTTGCATCTGTATTAGTTTAGGCTGGTGATTGGATTGCAGATATAACCTTATAGTCATATAGTGCCATGTTCAAATGGGTTTATGCAGATAGAACTTTATAGTTTAAAAAAATTTATTTTTGAAATCTAACTTCACAGACCGATGAAGAACCATCTAAACATCAATTATATGTGACCAACTCATTTATTTTTTTTATTCAAAATTGAACTTCATAGTCCGAAGCTTTCATTATTGTCTTTCTTACAAAGGCAGAATAGCCCTACCTCATCAAGAGACGAAGCTATATGTAATCTGTCAAACCATTTATTCCCGAACACCATGTAAAATAATGTTGTTTTGGCATTATGGCTATTGAATTAATGCCCTGTGTAACACGAAACATTTGAATCAACACAAGGATGTCGTTTTTTTATTTTAACGTAGGGCATTTTAGATGGGGTGCACAGATTCTCCAAATAGTTTGTGGGAGGAGCATTGGAGAGTGTCTCAAACGTTGCCCTGAAGTTACGGTAACCGAGTTGATATTGTCACGTTGACCATTATCGCTTTATGTTCTCTTACCTGGATTTTCCCCGAATGTTTAGAAGGGGACATTGTTAAAGATTGAAGACAGAAAAGCCGCAGCACCACTCAGTAGGAAGGCAATTGGACAGTTTGCGCTCAGAAAAGTCCGATGAATGGCTGAAGATTCCCCTATGATTGAGGTATCGATTCCGTCGCTGGAGCGAGAGGTAGACGAGTCGGGGAAATTGAGAAAGGTAAACTGTTGTAGGCTTAAAAAGTATCTGGATGTGTGTGGTACAGTAAGGTTCAAAACTTATTTTAAGGCATTCTATTATGTTTTCCCACATCTTGTCATGCACATTTTGTTGCACATATAAGATTTTTAAAGTATATTTTTTACTGCTTGGATAGGCGATATTCCACTGGTCCTTGGTTTTGCCGTTCGTGCCGGCTGCCGCGCCATTTCTTTGCACCAGGCAAGCTAGAAGGGCACCTATTCCATAGATTTATATAGCGTTTATTATAGAATTTCTATCATTTTGTGAATCATTGGTGCCCTTGTGTCCTGTATTACACAATTGTGAAAAGCTTCAGTTGTCTGTGGCATCTTTCTCCCACTTTCCCTTAAAATATCATTTGAAAGCCCTGAGCCTCATTTGAAAAAGAGACACATCAACACAGAAGTATTGCAGTTTGCATGCCAAACAAAAGGAAGCCAAGCACCCAATCTTTTTTAGAGGACAGTTGCCATAAACACAGGCTACACTCAGTGGTGGAAATAGTACCCAATCGTCATACTTGAATAAAAGTAAATGCCTTAATAGATAGTAGATGCCTAATAGAAAACGACTCAAGCGAAAGTCACCCAGTAAAATAGAACTTGAGTAGAATTCAAAATGTATTTCGTTTTAAATATACGTAAGTATCAACAATACATGCTATGAATCATTTCACATTCCTTGTTAAGTAGACAAGACAGCATGAATTAGTTTTTGAAATTACGGATTGCCAGGGGCCAGTCGGGGACCCATCATTTAGGGCAGGTGGGGCTGAGCCTGTTTTGAACCCCACATCTTTATAACTGTTTTTTTTGTTGAGGGGGGCTTGCCTGTTTTGCATGTTATTTTGGCATTAATACCTGTCACATAGGCCCTAACAGTTTGGGCATCGCTTGTCGCTGTTATAGTGCAATTAATGTATTGTTTAGTGTTATGTAGTGTCTTTGCTGGCATGCATCTAAAAAAACTTTTTTAGTTTGCCACACCAAGATTTACATGCTAAAATCGTCACTGCCAGGGGCACACACCAACACCATTTACATAATTTGTTTAGTGAGTCTGCCAGATCACATGCTGACAACTGGCTCTGCTCGTGAGTCATTGTGCGCATGTTGATTTTGTATATGCCCTCCAGATGCATACATGACACGCAGTTTAAAATACCAAAACCAACTATATTAATTCATGTCAAAACTAGAGTTTGGCCAATTAATTGGCATGGTCCATTTGTAATTGGGTCCGATTTCAAGTTTTCATAACAATCGGTAATCAGCCTTTTTGGACAGCGATTATGGCCAATTCCATTGCAATCCACGAGGAAACTGCATGGCAAGCTGACCACCTGTTACGCTAGTGCAGCGTCAAAAGGACCTTGTGGCTACAAGGAGCCAAGGTAAGTTGCTAGCCAGCATTAAACTTAACTTATAAAAAAATAATCAATCTTCACATAATCACTAGTTAACTACACATGGTTGATGATATTACTAGGTTAACTAGCTTGTCCTGCGTTGCATATAATCAATGTGGTGCCTGTTGATTTACCATCGAATTACAGGCTACTTCAACTTCGCCAAACGGGGGATGATTTAACGGAAGCACATTAGCGAAAAAAGCGTGATCGTTGCACCAATGTACCTAACTATAAACATCAATGCCTTTCTTAAAATCAATACACAGAAGTATAAAATGTTTTACCTGCATGTTCAGTTTTCAAAAATTCATGTTAGCAGGCAATATTAACTAGGGAAATTGTGTCAATTCTCTTGCATTCAGTGCAAGCAGAGTCAGGGTATATGCAACAGTTTGGGCCGCCTGGCTCGTTGTGAACTAATTTGCCAGAATTTTACATAATTATGACACAACATTGAAGTACTTAGACTCAAATCAAATTTATTTGTCACATACACATGGTTAGCAGATGTTAATGCGAGTGTAGCGAAATGCTTGTGCTTCTAGTTCCGACAATGCAGTAATAACCAACGAGTAATCTAACCTAACAATTCCAAAACGACTACCTTATACACACAAGTGTAAAGGGATAAAGAATATGTACATAAAGATATATGAATGAGTGATGGTACAGTACGGCATAGGCAAGATGCAGTAGATGGTATCGAGTACAGTATATACATATGAGATGAGTAATGTAGGGTGTGTAAACAAAGTGGCATAGTTTAAAGTGGCTAGTGATACATGTATTACATAAAGATGCAGTAGATGATAGAGTACAGTATATACTTATACATATGAGATGAATAATGTAGGTTATGTAAACATTATATTAAGTAGCATTGTTTAAAGTGGCTAGTGATGTATTTTACATCAATTTCCATCAATTCCCATTATTAAAGTGGCTGGAGTTGAGTCAGTGTGTAGGCAGCAGCCACTCAATGTTAGTGGTGGCTGTTTAACAGTCTTATGGCCTTGAGATAGAAGCTGTTTTTCAGTCTCTCGGTTCAAACAGCACTTTACTTAGGGTTGCCACCCGTTTGATGAAATACAGAAAGGTTCCTTATTTCACTGAAAGAATAAACGTTTTGTTTTCTAAATGATAATTTCTGGGATTTGACCATATTAATGACCTAAGGCTCATATTTCTGTATTTTTTATAATTAAGTCTATGATTTAATAGAGCAGTCTGACTGAGCAGTGGTAGGCAGCAGCAAGCTCATAAGCATTCATTCAAACAGCACTTTACTGCGCTTGCCAGCAGCTCTTAGCAATGCTTGAGGCACAGCACTGTTTATGACTTCAAGCCTATCAATTCTCAAGATTAGGCTGGCAATACTAAAGTGCCTGTAAGAACATCCAATAGCCAAAGGTATATGAAATACAAATGGTATAGAGAGAAATAGTAGACGTGTCATAATTCCTTTAATAACTACAAGCTAAAACTTCTTAATGAAGAACTGGGAATATTGAACCACCAGCTTTCATATGTTGTCATGTTCTGAGCAAGGAACTTAAACGCTAGCTTTCTTACATGGCACGTATTGCACTTTACTTCTCCAACACTGTTTTTGCTTTATTTAAACCAAATTGAACAGGTTTCATTATTTATTTGAGACTAAATAGATTTGATTTATGTATTATATTAGGTTAAAATAAGTGTTCATTCATTATTGTTGTAATTGTCATTATTAATCGGTATCGGCTATTTTTTGGTCCTCCAATAATCAGTATCGGTGTTGAAAAATCACAATTGGTCGACCTCTAGTCAAAACACACTCTAAACATTCATGGACATTTAGTTAGCTTGCTAATTTGACTTGGGCTAAAAATATTTGGTTGTTATTTTAGCTCAAATGCACATGGTCCTTTTTTTGCTGAAACTTTGTAGAATTTTAACCCATTTTGAGTCACACAAAATCGTGGCTTCTCTACTTCGACAATTAATCCACAGATAAAAGGGAAACCTAGTTCGTGTTCAGTTTTCCTTGATGAATCTCTCCTCGTTTGTTCTTCTGTCGATTTTACGTGTTCTATTGATAAGTGTGTGAATTTGACCATGTTTCTTTCCTGCTAAGCATTCGAAATGTAACTGGTACTTTTGGGTGTCAGGGAAAATGTATGGGAGTAAAAACAACATTTTTCTTTAGGAATGTAGTGGAGGAAAAAATATAAATAGTCAAGTACAGATACTTAAATGGTACTTCAAAGTATTTGTACTTAGTTACTTTACACCACTGACTACACCTAAAATGGTACTTCAAATTATTTGTACTTAGTTACTTTACACCACTGACTACACCTAGCTGCCGGAATGACAGTTGCCAGTAGAAAAGTTGGTGTTGACAGCACTTTTTGCACCTACCTAGCACTGGGGACTTGAGTGCACTTTTTGTCTGCATTTACACAGGCAGCCCAATTCTGATCGCTTTGGATAAAATAATCCGCTAAATGGCTTATATAGGATACATATAACATACCTGAATATACTGGCACAAAGTTCATGGACTTGGGCAAGAAGTTTTTTGTTTTTGACAGTGAAAACCCCCAAACAATGTCTGAAGTCATTTACCACCGGTTTTGGTTGAGAGCTGTTGGCTTGAGAGCTGTCTGCTTGTTGGCTTGAGAGCTGTCTGCTTGTTGGCCTGAGAGCTGTCTGCTTGTTGGCTTGAGAGCTGTCTACTTGTTGGGTTGCATCTACGCAGGCAGCCCAATTCTGGTATTTTTTTCTTAAAAATATCTGATGTGAAAAGATCTAATTTCACTGTAAAAACAAGCAAAAGGAAACCCTCTGCCCGAGTCTCTGAACTTTGAGCCAGTAAATTCAGTCACGTTATATGTTGCCAATATACACAAAGAATACAGAACATTATGAGCACCTGCTCTTTCCATGAAATAGATGGATGAGGTGAAAGCTATGATCCCACTTGTTAAATCCAAGTTAGATGTCACTTGTTAAATCCACTTCAATCCACTTCAGCGTAGCTGAAGGGGAGGAGGCGAGTTAAAGAAGGACTTTTAAGCCTTCAGACATGGATTGTGTGTGTGCCGTTCAGAGGGAGAATGGGCAAGACAAAGTATTGAAGTGCCTTTGAACGGGGTATGGTAGTAGGTTCCAGGCGCAACGGTTTGTGTCAAGAACTGCAATGCTCAACATTTTCCTGTGTGTATCAAGAATGGTCCACCACCCAAGTGACATCCAGCCAACTTGACACAACTGTGGGAAGCATTGGCGTCAACATGGGCCAACATCCCTGTGGAACGCTTTTGACACCTTGTAGAGTCCATTCCCCAACGAATTGAGGCTGTTCTGAGGGCAAAAGGGGGGGTGCTACTCGATATTAGGAAGGTGTTCTATGTTTTGTACACTCATTGTATGCCATTTAGCAGATACTTTTATCCAAAGCAGTAATCGTATACTTTTCCTCATTGGTTGCCACGGCTGGAATCAAACCCATGACCCAGTTGAAAAATGGGTTCACGTTACACATCCCACAGCAGCTGTAGTCTTAACAGGATGACTAACTTGCCTGCCTCCATGATCAACAAAAGTAAGACTGACACATAATTCTGCTTCGAGTCACTCATGAGCTTTTGGTGTGTGTCTTCACACTATTGTGCCAACCTGAACAGCACTTTCTGTGCAGGCTTGGATATGTTCTTTTCACATTGTCTACTCCTTTCCAGCATGAGACTATTGGTTGGGAAGCTAAAAGTGAGCTGAGCTGACCCTTAGCTAGTCTGATAATATAGCTGTTGCCAGTCTTCTTTTAAACAAGCAGAGGGGCATAGTCAATTTTCCATTTCTTGAAATAGAGTGGGGTTCAAGAAGTGGTCCACTCATATCCCTTTCACGCCAACATGCCGACCCAAACTATTCTGTGCTGGCTTGTATATTTTCTATGCACATACAGTACATTGCCCTTTAAAACAGGGTTCAAGCTAGTATGGTGCATGCGTATCCAGGCCAGTTCAGCAAACCTTGGATGAGCTCGGCTGAGTAGTGTGAAAAGAGATTTGCTTGTCTGTTAACTGTCTGATTTGGGGTGCTGCGTGTTCCACCCTGAGCCTTCTGCTGTGTTATGTAAGGTGGGGGCATCGGGCCCCTCTATGCCAGGGGTTTGCAGGTGGAAATATCTAGCCCTATCTGCACACCCGCAACAATGAAAGCTCTGTGACGGAAGGGTGACCATTGACGGGATGGCGAGAAAGAGAGGATGGCTGGAGTTCTGTCTGTAAACCGGCTGTATGGCTTCAAGAACAAAGAGACCCAATATGGAAAAATGGTCTTTCTAATGAACTGATGACAATCTCTGTACTCTCATATATCCCCACGGACTGAGTGAATGGTACCATCAGCTCATCTGTAGACATATAATTGCATGGGGAACATATAGTGACATTTTGTTAATTTCAATTAACGAGTTAAAGCATCAAAAGTGGATGAGCTGTTTTAAAAAAAACTTGTTTACCAGTCTCGGGTGAGCAGACAAAGACTCTTTTCTTTGACAGGAAGTACCTTTTTGGGCAGATGTAACTCAATCAGTTAAATTATGTGCTTCTTGTCCTGAACAGTAATTTGGTAAACGAATGAAGAAGCACAAGGTGTGCATGCGTAGGCTGGGGGAGTTATTTCATATGAAATAGGCGCTGAGGTTTGAGACTGACTTTGCAGGTTAGTGAAGCAGGCTGAACATTGAGCAGAAGCAGGTACTTGTTGTTCATTGTGATACTTGACTTTGTGGAACTGACTAAACCAGTGAGTTCCGCCATAGCGGGAAGAACAGCAACTTCAGGAAAGGGACATTTGTGTGTCATTGAGAGGAATTGGTTACTTTTAAAGCTCATGAACAGTCAGTCACATATCTTTGTCACTAAATAACCATTAATCACAGTTTTGGTGATGGTCAAAAGTCTGTATCGTCCGGGTAATAATCTTGTATTATGTAAACAGTAATCTTGTAACATCTCAAATGTAGAGGTCGACCGATTTTATGATTTTTCAACGCCGATGCCGATTATTGGAGGACCCCCCCCCAGAAAAAAGCCGATACGATTAATCTGACTTTTTTTTAAATGTTGATTTATTTGTAATAATGACAATTACAACAATACTGAATGAACACTTGTTTAAACTTAATATAATACATCAATAAAACCAATTTATCCTCTAATAAATAATGCAAAAACAAAGTGTTGGAGAAGAAATTAAAAGTGCAATATGTGCCATGTAAGAAAGCTAACGTTTCAGTTCCTTGCTCAGAACATGAGAACATATGAAAGCTGGTGGTTCCTTTTTAACATGAATCTTCAATATTCCCAGGTAAGAAGTTTTAGGTTGTAGTTAATATAGGAATTATAGGACTTTCTCTCTATACAATTTGTATTTCATATACCTTTGACTATTGGATGTTCTTATAGTAACAATATAGCTTCCGTCCATCTCCTTGCCGCTACCTGGGCTCGAACCAGGAACACATCGACAACAGCCACCCTCGAAGCAGCGTTACCCATGCAGAGCAAGGTGAACAACTACTCCAAGTCTCAGAATTAGTGACGTTTGAAACGCTATTAGCGCGCACCCCGCTAACTAGCTAGCCATTTCACATTGGTTCCACCAGCCTAATCTCGGGAGTTGATTGGCTTGAAGTCATAAACAGCGCAATGCTTGAAGCTATCATTACGAAAACAAAACATTTATTCTTTCAGTGAAATACGGAACCGTTACGTATTTTATCTAACGGGTGGCATCCCTAAGTCTAAATATTGCTGTTACATTGCACAACCTTCAATGTTCTGTCATAATTACGTAAAATTCTGGCAAATTAGTTTGCAAAGAGCCAGGCGGCCCAAACTGTTGCATATACCCTGACTCTGCGTGCATTGAACGCAAGAGAAGTGACACAATTTCACCTGATTAATATTGCCTGCTAACCTTTCTTTTAGTTAAATATGCAGGTTTAAAAATATATACTTCTGTGTATTGATTTTAAGAAAGGCATTGATGTTTATGGTTAGGTACATGTTGGAGCAACGACAGTCCTTTTTCGCGAATCATCGATTATATGCAACGCAGGACACGCTAGATAAACTAGTAATATCTTCAACCATATGTAGTTATAACTAGTGATTATGATTGATTGACTGTTTTTTTATAAGATAAGTTTAATGCTAGCAACTTACCTTGGCTTCTTACTGCATTCGCGTAACAGGCAGGCTCCTCGTGAGGCAGGTGGTTAGAGCGTTGGACTAGTTAACTGTAAGGTTGCAAGATTGAATCCCTGAGCTGACAAGGTAAAAATCTGTCGTTCTTCTGCCCCTGAACAAAGGAGTTAACCCACCGTTCCTAGGCCGTCATTGAAAATAAGAATGTGTTCTTAACTGACTTGCCTCGTTAAATAAAGTCGGCAAAATCGGCATCCAAAAATACCGATTTCCGATTGTCTTGAAATCGGTACTAATTAATCGGCCATTCTGATTAATCGGTCAACCTCTACTCAAATATATACTCTGGGCACTGATTGCAGAGTATGGTAACTCTATAAAAAATAATTTATAATGATTTTACCAGTATGATCATTCGTAAAGGATGGATGATTATTCTGCTCATGAGGATCCATGTTAGATCCAGTGGCTGCCTGGATAATGGCCACAGCCCTCCTGCTCTGAGAGCTCATTCATCCATGGATTGAGGGTCATCTGTTTCGGACCATCATTGGTATGTGATGACATGGCTCCAGCCCCATCGGTCCACTGGGTTGCGAGTCGCCTGGGCAACCCAGGAATATGGAGGCCATGTGCCTTCTTTGAACAGCTAGCCTGGTACCAGATCGGTCTGTGCTCTCTTGCCAGAGTTGGTACATGGCAAGACAGCACAGACACATCTGGGACCAGGCTACAGACAGTCAAAATGACTGTTTGCTGAGAGAGGAGTTAAGTACTGTACTAGGCTGACCACTCGAGTCACTGCTGATTTAGGGTCAGCCCTCTTTCGAAGTAACAGAGCGAGTGCTCAGCCAGTTGCGAATAATTAAGGACCAGATGTATTTTTAGGTCAAGAATAAATACCAAAAAGGTGAACTCTTTAATGTACAGTTTGTTTTATTGTGTTGGATGGTTGTAGACTAGTTCATAGATTTTAAAATATAGCTTTAAATCAGTTATAGGGTGGCAAAATTGTCCTTGTAGCAATCACTCTGGATCAACCCCTGAGAGATGAGTTTAGGTGGAAAGGGGGGCATGGGCCTTTAATTATAGCCTGAATGTAGCCAGTCAGCTATATTTAACGTGACCAACAAAAAAAAAAGTGTGGATCAACTGCATGACTCAGCTAATCCCCATGTCAGGATGACTCTCTGTCCTGGGTCATGTTCATTTGGCACTAAATATAAGGAAACAGACTCAAATGGGGAGGGTCTACCTGGATTGTTTTCTGCTGCATGCCCTTATGAACATGACCCTGAATACTGGATTCTAAACAGCATGTCCTGAAGCTCCAACTTTCAGTCTACAACTTCAAAGGAATATTTAGATAATAGCTTGCTGGAAATGTAGGCTAGAATTTTTGTCATTCATTGTTCACCACACCTTGTCATGTTTACACAGAGTCCCTTCTATTCATATTTGTGAAAGTCTATCCCGCTCTCTTTTATGTCAGTGGCTATTTATGTATTATTGTTAACTTGGTTTCAGACCAATTTGGAGAAGATGTCCCTGTTTTCTTCATTTTAGAAAGTGGGGAAGACCAAAGGATGGCCACTTTTGTACTTGTCATTAACCTCAGTTTTGGGTGACGGGTGTATTTGTCCAGATGATTATCAGCTAGCTGCCACGGCTATACAGCCGACAGCGTTGCCATTTATCCAAATAAGCCTTCTTATTAACTACCACGGCACACACTGGAGCTTCACTGGAAAAGGAAGCATTTCATTGCTGCCCTTGTTTGATTTGTTGTAATGTACAAGAAAGCAGCCTACAATAATTTGTGTACTATCAGTGCTATTTTCCAAGCATAACAAATGTGGACTGCACTTGGGCTATAAAAACAATACTGATCCTGCAACTCCTGTCCTTTGGCGGCGTTCTGCCAGTTATCTGTCCTCCAAATGACTGATTGCTAAGGATGTGCAGGTGCACTGTAGCGGATGTGTCATCCCATTCAGCAAGCTATAGAATGCCTTTAAGAAAGAACATTTCCACAGGTTGTCCTTTTTACCTAGGGTTATGGTCATTCTAGGATATCTGTGTTGCTTTTCTTGTGAGCAGTAATACATGTATAGCTGAGTTGTTTTTTGACCACGTAAAGCTGTAATATGTAACTTTTTTTGGTCGACCCGACCAAATGCACATAGAAATTTGAGAGAGAGATCTGTGATTCTCATTAAAAACGAGTCTAAGAAGCGGTAGATATGTTCTATGTGCGAATTGTCTATGCATTCTGTTCTTAAGTTGAGTTTTTCCCCTTTTATACTTTCAATTTTGTACACCAGCTTCAAAATGCTGAAAATACTCTATTTTTGGTCTATCACCGGTTTAGATGATACAATGATTCTATACACTACACTTTGCGTGTTTTGCCACAAACTTAAATTAGAATTTTAGCAACCACAAAAAGGCGAAGCGATTTCTATACATCCAGTTGTTTGCCCTGCCTGTTGACTGGTCAGGTCTAGGCAAGTGCTCCTGGGTAATGTCCCAATTGTCTCTCCTGCTTCCCAAGACTGCATTTGATCCCTTCACTGATTTTGAAAGGAAATTACTAGTAAAAGAAATATGGTGGGAACTCCCACAAGCCTATGTCCGCACCAACCATTTGTGTGAACGAGTTCACACTGCAGGAGAAAGGAGATATTGGGACGCACACTTGGTCCAATTCCTCAAGCAAAAGCTGCTTTTTATTGCCAACAGGCCTCTTCCTTCCCCTGCTGGATATCTGACTGCATTACACTGGACACGAAACTCAGGCATGATTGGAGAACGTCAAGTCCCATCTAGTTTGTGTAGAACTACCTTTTAGAAAGGCAAACTCTTATGTGAATGGAAAGACTTACCTTTTGTACATAAATGTTTGTGTCCGATGACAAGCAAACATAATTCTCTTGATATTCCTTTCCAGAAAACCAGTGTAATAGCGCAAAGCTCTGCTCTTTTCTAGCTCTTCAGAGTTGAGATATTGTTCAATGGAAGGAAGCACTTTGTGCTCAGAAGACACAGTGAATTCCAGACCCTGCACAGAAAGGTAAAACAATTGCTGACTCTCTGCCTCCCCTTACTTAACACCAGAATTATACCGTATCTGAATGATTTGTAAAACCATATTTTTTACACAGTATACTCCACTCTGTTGCCATACGAACCAATGGCTAACTGCTCTACAAATATGCTTACATTTCCCAGCTTGAAACATGCAAATGATGGTCGCAATGCAACGGGCTTAGTTGTTGTTGCATGCATGACGGACATTAAGCCATTACAGGCCCATCCCCGTAATGTCATTTACAGTTTCCTCCTGCCTCCATAGCTGAAGAAGATTGTGCATCCCCCAGACTTCCCAAGCAAGAGGAGCACCCATCTGAGAACCAAGCCTCTTGAGCAGAGGAGGCAGCAGCTGGAGGACTACATTCAGGTAGAATAGATGGAACCCTTTACTTGACACCCAACGTCATAACAGCTGACATAACGTGTCCTAATATGGTTATGACACTGTCATGGCCAATATATTTAAACATGTTGTGACATATATTGCTTTATTTTATGGCTGGTTATGACACCTACATAAGATGGTCAAAACCCACATTTATTCCAATGTGTTTTTTTCCCCAGCCAAGAAGTTTCCTTTCGTTTTGAAAGTTTGTTTCTTAAGTCCTTTGTTGTAATGAATTCTGTTTACGGTCATGTTTTTTTTTCTTCTTTTCAGCATATTTTAAGTAACTTGCAGAAAATACACGTTGACACTATCGTGAAGCATTATGACCGTCCTGTGCCACTTTACTTGGACTAAGAAAATAAACTTTATGACTGTCAAAATCATTTAAGCCAGATAGGCCTATCACGTACATGCCCTTATGTCAGTCATCAGTCAAAAAGACGGTGTCTCGTCCTGCTCCTGAAATTTGTGCTCCGTTACAATGATGTTTTAATATGGTCAATTTCTCAACATTTTATAGAACATAAATATACTGTTAATTAACAAGTAGGCTGTGGTGTAATGGAATGTTTTGCCTTGTGTGGTAGGTGTTGTGGGTTCTGAAACTCTTCTGTTGGTGTCATAACCAGCCATAAAATAATGCAATATGTCACAACAGGTCTAAATATGTGTCATGACAGTGTTCTGACAAGTTATTTCAGCTGTCATGACATGTTATGACGCCGGGTGTCAAATGAAGTGTTACCGTATTTACTTTATTCAGTTAGGAGGGCTACATATATTAATTACATACCATGTTCAGTTACCACATTCACGTATGAAATGTAATCAATTAATATATAATACGTGCCATATTAGGACTTTGAAACTATATTCGGGTAGGAATTGACATAAAATATTTAGGTATGACTGAGGGACTGTGTCCCGTATGGGCATTACCTGATGCTTGCAGTAGCCCCACTGGATTGCAGCCTGGGATAGTTGACATTTTCAATAACAGTTACTAATCCAATTTTAGACTGTGTGTGTGATCAAAACCCTTTTTTTTGTATTTTCTACTGGCCTCTCTCTCTAGGATATAATTTACCAGTATGAAGAAGTCCCTCAGGTGCTGCTGGACTTCCTGCATGTGAAACATTTCCACTCTGGGAACAAAATAAGCAGCCTTGAGTATGTACCTGCCTGCCTGCCTCTGTCCCCTCACTTCAACCAGCTACTCACATCAGGTTCACTTCAATAAAGTTATCAGACAGAAAAATAAGTATATTGAATATGACGTGTGTGTGTGTTGCTAGGAAAGGAAAATCTTATGTCAGTCAAGATTTTATGATATCTGAGGTATACAGTGCCTTCAAAATATTTACACCCTTTGATTTTTTTTGTGTCAATGATCTACACACTATACCCCATGTCAAAATGGAATTATGTTTTTAGAAATGTTTACAAATTTAATGAACAAAATCATTTAAAATAAGTATTCAACTCTTTTTGTTATGGCAAGCCTAAATAAGTCACAAGTTACATGGACTGTGTGCAATAATAAATAGTATTTAACATGTTTTTTAAATGACTACGCCATCTCTGTACCCCACACATCTGTAAGGTCCCTCAGTGGAGCAGTGAATTTCAAACACCGATTCAACCACAAAGACCAGGGAGGTTTTCCAATGGTTTGCAAAGAAGGACATGTCCCTTTGAGCATGGGGAAGTTATTAATTACACTTAGGATGGTGTATCAAAGATACAAGCGTCCTTCCTAACTCTGAGGAAGGAGACCGCTCAGAGATTTCCCCATGTGGCCAATGGTGACTTTAAACCAGTTAAGAGTTTAATGACTAATACTAACCTAATTGAAAGAGTGAAAAGAAAGAAGCCTGTACAGAATAAAAATATTCCAAAACATGCATCCTTTTTGCAATATGGCACTAATGTAATACTTTAAAAAATGTGGCCAAGAAATTCACTTTTTGTCTAGGGGGAAATCCAACACATGACAGAGTACCACTCTTCATATTTTCAAGCATGGTGGTATCTGCATCATCATATGGGTATGCTTATCAACATCAAGGACTAGGGAGTTTTTTTTAGGATAAAAAGAAATGGAATAAAGCTAAGCATAGGCAAAATCCTAGAGGAACTTGTTTGTCTGCTTCCCATCAGATACTGGGAGACAAATTCACCTTTCAGCAGAACAATTACTTAAAACACAAGGCGAAATATACACTGGAGTTGCTTACAAAGACCACATTGAGTGGCCTAGATACCTGGAGTGGCCTAGATACCATTTTTACTTAAATCTGCTTAAGTCTATGGCATGACTTGAACATGGCTGTCTAGCAAGGATCAACAACCAACTTGACCGAGCTTGAAGAATTTTGAAAAGAATAATGGGCAAATATTGTACAATCCAGGCGTGCAAAGCTCTTCGAAACTTACCCAGAAAGATTCACAGCTGTAATCGCTGCCAAAGGTGATTCTAACTTGTATTGCCTCATAGGGTTGAATACTTATCCAATCAAGATATATTAGCATTTTATTTTCCAAAATAATAAAACATTTAAAAAAAATAGTTTGTCTTTCACTTTGACAGAGTATTTTGTGTATAAAGTTGACAAAAAATATACAATTAACTCTGTTTTAATCTCACTTTATAACACAACAAAATGTGGAAAACTTCAAGGGTTGGGAATACTTTCTCAAGGCACCTTATGCGCTGCAGTGTTTTGCAATTGAAAATGTAGAGACTTTCTGTTGAATTCAGTCATGTTATATGAAGCCAATGTATAAAACATTAAGAACACCTGCTCTTTACATGAGACTGACCAGTTCAAAGCTATGATCCCTTATTGATGTCATGTGTTAAATCCACTTCAATCAGTGTAGATGAAGGGGAGGAGACAGGTTAAAGAAGGATTTTTTTTGGAAGGAGAAGGAGTTTTTGAATGGGGTATGGTAGTAGGTGCCAGGCGCACCGGTTTGTGTCAAGAACTGCAACACTGCCAGGTTTTTCACGCTCAACAGTTTCCTGTGTCTATCAAGAATGGTCCACCACCGAAAGGACATCCAGCCAACTTGACACAACTGTGTGACACATTGGAGCCAACATGGGCTAGCATCCCTGTGGAACGCTTTAGACACCTTGTAGAGTTCATGACCTGACAAATTGAGGCTGGGAGCGCAACTCAATATTAGGAAGGTGTTCCTAATGTTTGGTATACTCTGTGTATATTGTTTAACATGGGCAACTAATAGGCTGTAATAAAAACAGTGATTTCCTCATCATTTCAGATCATTTGATGATAGTGACCCTCAGGGATATGGGTGAGTTTCCCTTTTATCTTGTGAACAGCCATGTGTAATCTGCCTGTGTGCCATACAGTACATGTCCCCCTGTACTTTGGTTTCCGAGGAGGTTTCCGGGCAGGCAAAGTGAGAAGGTCTAGCTTATGAGGGTTTGGGCATGCAGAGCAGAGGGCAAGTGTAAATGCCATACAAAAATATGCAAATTAAATTTATGCATAAGAAAAGTACATGTATAATCTCAATTTAGAATGCTGAAATCTGCAAACTGTTACGCTCCATATTGCAACGCACACATCTATATTGTATTAACATTTTGCTCGTTCAGCTCTTCGACTCACCCAGTGGTCTCTTGTCCCTCAGCTGTCAGCTGCAGCATCAGCGTGTGGTGGGATTCTGTCGTGACCCCTATCTCCTGGAGTCCCCCTCAGGTACGGCAGGCTTCCGCATTGTCGTATGGCTGTTGGAGATCCTTAGACCACCCAGACGATTAAAGGGGGGGATGGGGGGGGCTTACACTTGAGTGTCTAAAACTAGGTAGAGAGTAAGTAGAAATGATAAGGGACCTATACTGTATATTTAGAACTGCCCACCCTTGGCTGAGAGCCCATCTCCTCCTTTTGAGATCACCACACTTTCTACCATCATTGCCAGTAACATCCAGCTCACTGTTAATGTTTCCTCAAGATGGTCTCCCTTTTTAAAGAGCTTGCTGAATGCTTTCTCCGCTAAATGGCTTGTACTTTAGTATTTTTGTTGATGTTTTAGTTATTGGTCGTGTTCCAGATCAAATACAGTATGTGGACACCTGCTGCTCTTCGAACATCTCATTCCAAAATCATGGGTATTAATATGGAGTTGGTCTCCCCCTTTGCTGCTATAACAGCCTCCACTCTTCTGGGAAGGCTTCCACTTGATGTTGGAACATTGCTGCGGGGACTTACTTCCATTCAGCCACAAGCATTAGGGAGGTTGGTCACTGATGTTGAGCGATTAGGCCTGGCTCGCAGCAGGCATTCCAATTCACCCCAAAGGTGTTCAATGCAGTTGAGGTCAGGGCTCTGTACAGGCCAGTCAAGTTCTATCACACCAATCTCAACAAACCAGTTCTGTTTGGACCTCGCTTTGTGCACGGGGGCATTGTCATGCTGAAACAGGAAAGAGCCTTCTCCAAACTGCTGCCACAAAGTTGGAAGCACAGAATCATCTAGAATATCATGTGCTGTAGCGTTAAACTTTACCTTCACTGTAACTAAAGAGCCTACCCCGAACCATGAAAAACAGCCCCAGTCCATTATTTCTCCTCCACCAAACTTTAGTTGGCACTATGCTTTTGGGCAAGTAGCGTTCACCTGCCATCCACCAAACTCAGATTCGTTACTTGGACTACTAGATTGTGAAGCGTGAGTCATCGCTCCAGAGTGCAATGGTGGCAAGCTTTACACCACTCCATCTGACGCTTGGCATTACGCATGATGATCTTAGGCTTGTGTGCGGCTGCTCAGCCATGGAATCCCATTTTATGAAGCTCCCGACGAACGGCTATTATGCTGACGTTGCTTTCAGTGAGTGTTGCAACCGAGGACAGACGATTTTTACACACTCGGTCCCATTCTATGAGCTTGTGTGGCCTACCACTTTGCGGGTGAGCCGTTGTTGCTCCTATACGTTTCCATTTCGCAATAACAGCACTTAGTTGACCGGGGCAGCTCTAGCAGGGCAGAAATTTGACATTGACTTGTTGGGACTTATAACGGTGCCACATTTAAAGTCACTGAGCTCTTCAGTACAGTTGATTCTACTACCAATGTTTGTCTATGGAGATTGCATGGCTGTGTGCTTGATTTTTTTTTTGTTAATACACCTGTCGGCAACAGGTGTGGCTGAAATAGCCGAATCCACTTGGCCTCAATGTACATTGGAGTTGCCTGCCAGGTCTCACAATGCCAGGATAGGTGGTATCAGCTATCCACATATGGCGTGCAACCAATCTAGTCGGCAACCATGGTATTGAACTTTTAATCTATTCCAACAGATCTGCCGGACATCGTCACGGATGGGGTCCTGCAGGGCTTGTACCCCCGAGACATCCGTGTCAGCTTCACAGCCTGCACAAAACCCAGCCTCCCAGAGAGACCCAGTCTGGCTCCAGCGATTCCCTCTATATAGTGGCAACCCATGCAGAAGTCCTGACACGAGGATCTGTGGATTTTAAAATGGCCTTGATAGTAATTTGGATGAATGTCGTGTCTGAATCGGCAACCAATGGAGGCCCATTTGCTTGTATACTACCACACAATAGAAAATGTTTACGTTACTCTGGGTGCTTGACTAAAGTCACACAGGCCAATTGAAGAGGTTCTAGAAAGCAATGTCATAAGTTGGTGGTTCCTGTTTATGAACAAAAGTCATTGTATGCAGTTGATGAGTCCCCCATTAACTGCCTTAGGTCACTTAATGACCTATCGGTCACCTGCCAGCTCAATGTCCACATGCAACAATTTGATTCCTTATTAATAGGGTGGCAGGTAGCCTAGTGGTTAGCATGTCGGGCCAGTAAGTGAACGGTTGCTGGTTCGAATCCCTGAGCTGACTGAAATGCTGTGCCCTTGAGCAAGTGCTGCACCTATCCAGTGAGACAAACCATTGGTTTATGCATGAAAGCAATAGTCTGCCTGGAATGAGTTTCACAATCACTGGCATTTCATATGTAAATGTTTTTACATGTTAAGCTTTATATTAAAATGTAATACATGACCCATGTTCATATAAAAATGTTCATTCTTCTACTTGCAATCTCTTACAAGAAACTATCAAGTTAAGTTGTCACATGCACAAGAACTGCTTTTCTTGCAAGCTCAGACCCCAACAATGCAGTAATCAATAATGTAATACTAGAAATAAGGTTGTGATCACACTACTAAAACATCAATAATTGAAGACTAGAAACCATCTTAACAAAACCTGGATCCTTTATTGAAGATGTATCCTTTACAAAATGAGCAGGTATCAGCTGCACGACAACCATACTGGAATGCCTGTTTGGAAATGGACCCAGTATGCCTTTGCGTTGATCTGGCACTTCAATGGGCAGCTTCTGCTACCAGGACAACCCATGCAGGAGCCCCACTACAGGACCCCAGTGGTAAACAAAACAGAAAATTCAATGGTCTACCTACACCCCACAGTCCTGCTCCCCCATTTAATAAAGTTGCCTTGTTTTTACTCCTTGGCAATCGCGAAGGGTTTCTCCACTTCAATCTTGCCACAGTCATGGATGGACACGTCTTTGAGGGGCTTGTCCCGGCCGTCTGTCTTTGTGCCCTCGATCTTCTTCACCACATCCTGTAGGGGAACAATACCGCGAGTGAGGTGTATGCAAACAGATTCAGCTGCAGGGGGAGATGTGTATTTGTTCTGTGTTGGGGTGGGTGGGGAGTACTCACCGTGCCTTCCAAAATTTTGCCGAAAACCACGTGCTTGCCATCCAACCAAGGTGTCTGAATGGTGGTGATAAAGAACTGGGAGCCGTTGGTGTCCTTGCCAGCGTTGGCCATGCTCAGCCAGTAAGGTCCGTAGTGCTTCAGCTTGAAATTCTCATCAGGGAAGCGATCTCCGTAGATGCTCTTGCCTTCAGGGAAACAAGGATAATGACAATAATCAACATTTGCATTGATGCCCATACCATTATTGGTAGTTATAGCACTCTAGGTGTGAATTCCCCTCACCGCCAGTGCCATCTCCTCTGGTGAAGTCACCACCCTGGATCATAAAATCCTTGATAACTCTGTGGAACTTGCTGCTTTTGTAGCCAAATCCTTTCTGTGGAGACAAGAAGCAATGCATTAGTGAGTACCGCAATGGTTCTACCGTAACATATCCACTTGCTAAATCGAATACCCTGGGTATAAAAAGACTCACCTCTCCAGTTGCTAGTGTAATGAAGTTCTCAACTGTCTTGGGTACCGTTTTCCCAAACAACCCAATGACAATTCGGCCAACATCCTCATCTCCAATTCTGATGTCGAAATAAACCTGTTAAGGGAAAGCATGAGTAAATGGGTTAGCAGGAATTCTCAAAGGCAACTTGGTCTCATCCTGGAATGGCATCCCCTGAGCACTACAGATAGGCCACCATGGAACTCAAGTGACATATGAGAGAAATTTAGATGCATTTACATTATTTTTTCCCCCAGAGGACCACTGATGGTGTGCACATCTTACAGTGGCGTGTATTCATGGATGCTAGGCTTTACCGGAATAGAAAAAAATATATTCTGTCCCGCGCTTCATAATGTCCCTTCAGTTCTCAAGAGTCTGAATGTAGCTCACCGGAAATAGCATCTGAGCAAGTGAAACAGCGCCCCTCTACGTGTTGGCCATCTGATGCTGTCTGGCCCAAACGACTAACATTGTTGCCGCACATAGCATTGCATGGAATGCAAGGAAAGCCAGCGAGCATTTCGCCTACCATGATAACAAAAAAAGTATCAAATTAGGGTTGAGCTAAGCTAACCTAACCTGAGAGGATGGAAGTTCAATATGTAGCAGGTAATGTTAACTAGCTAACGTTGCCCATGAATGAAAGTTACCCTAGAGCAAGCATTTTAGCCAGGTAGCCGTAGACAGAGCGTGTACTGTAGGACAGTGAGTTCGTTTCTTCAACATGTAAGTGGATAGCATTGGCATTTCCCATTGATTTTACCCACTCATCGCTACTGCTTAGAGCAACAGTAAACCAAAACAGTTTTTGGTGTTTCATTTAAAGGTTTTGGAGGAAGACTCCGCCCAGACATGCTTGGCAGTAAGGATTGTTTGAAAGGTTGTGATTTGCAACAAAACCGGTTTCTTAGTTCTCATTTAACCATTAGCTGCAGTAGGTTGTCCGGAAATTTGATTATGGAAGTAACACGCCAACTACATTGCCTATAACCGGTCAAACAACCCAATGCTTCACAAACACAAAAATGACTTCCAATTACGTGTGCACGTTTTTTCTTTAGACTCGTGAATGGGCTCCGGAGTGGTGCAGCGGTCTAAGGCATTGCACCAGTGTTAGAGGCATCACTACAGGTCGATGCCGGGCTGTAACACAACCGGCCGTGATCGTGAGTCCAGTAGGGCGGTGCACAATTGGCCCAGCCTCGTCCTGGTTAGGGTTTGGCCGGTGTAGGCCATCATTGTAAATATTTGTTTGACTTACCTAGTAAAATAAAAGGTTAAATGAAAACAATTGCTGACGACGTTGGGCGCAGTCAAACGTATCTCCAAGCCGAATAAGTGGACGTGGCCTAGTTAACTACAGCAGCTAAAAAAAATTTTTTTTTACCTAGCTAGTTAAGGCCTGTATTTCGTGCAAGCATCGAGGCCGTGCATTAACTAGTAACTAACCGCTGCATCGCATTTCGCCGAGTTCGTTTAATTGTATCACGTCTTATGACATTGTAGTTGGCAATATTTTAGACCTGAAAAGTCAGACAGCACAAAACGGCTTCTTACTGCAAACGTTAGTTGTGCACAAAGAAAAAAATCCCTCCCGTCTTTCGACTTGCTAGATACCTTACCTTGGCCGTGACTTTTGGGCCCTTCTGTTTCTCGTCAGCGTCTGATCCGCTCGGGAAGAGCAGAAATATCACCGACCCAACGATGACCGTGACCGCGACCAAAAACTTCATCCTTCTCTCGCAGATTCGAACCATGAACAAGAAAAGTGTAGCCGTGGCGGCCCTAATGTACGTGTTTGTGCCGGGGGAAAAGTGGGTATATCCGGGGTGGAGACAGCTGCCTTAACGCAGGCCTTTACCCTCCGCCCATGATATCCAATTGGAGGAGGTGCGGTTTTAATCTAGCCAAAATAAAACGGTTTACTATGATTGGTTTAGTCTGCACATTATGCAATGTATAACCCAATCATGGATGGATACGCGTAATGCGCACATAAAGACACATCCGTGAATTCGATTATCTGGCCCGGGTTGGTCCCTACCCCATTGAAGTTTACATTTAAAATAGTTCAAGAGCGACTGCCCCTAAAAAAACAGCGATGTGGCATTGATATGAGTCAAACATTTATTCTAGTGTCAAACTTGACTACAAAGTGTTAAAATAATAATTTTGTTCATGAAGTCAGTCTTGTCTGAAACCGAGTTTAGAACCTCGGGGCATCACACCGAGTAAATGAAGGTTGGGTTTCGATTACAATTATGTCAATAAATCATGCCCCTTTTGTCAAACTCCACGTGTAAATTGCCCCTCCCACTTCGTTTCCTTTCATGGATTGAAACTCAATTGTTTCTTCGTCCTAAACCAAAGCGATCATGGCCGTTTGAGACTGAAAAGCCCTATACGGATTCACCATGCAATGCATGCTTTCAGCTAGGTTGAAGGTGGGTATATTTTAAGGATGCACACCAAACAACTATGGTTTGCATGCCCTGCAGAAGGACTCCATCATGCAAGTTTTATTCCGTTGGTTCCCAGTGGATGTCAGTATACCGGCCGACCATAGACTGCTGGTTATGTACGGTCAGTATATTTTGATAACCACTATCACTATCATAGCTGACACAGCTAGCTAATGTCAGCCTACCTCAATACAACTCGGATTTGGCTTGGAAAAAATAACACTTCAAAAGAAGACAAATACTTACTTAAATACAATCATTTTGTCATGATTGTGATGTCGCCATATTAACTTTTGAAGGGACCGCTGTATTTTAGCTAGCTAACATTAGCATTGTTAGCTATTTTTGACAAACTTTGATAGTAACAGTAATGAGTTGCAACCGATCTAAAGTAAATTTGACATAATTATTGCAAAGTTGTTTGCTACTAATTATTTGCCTACTTTGGCAATGTCATATTGCCATGCCACTCGAAATTAGTGTAATTTAGACGAAACAGTCACATTAGCCTCTGAGGCGCAGCCCATGTCTTCTAGGGCACAAATAAATATTGGAGGCAGTAATGGCGATACTAGCTAACTCATGTCTGACTCCCAACTAGCAGTAACAAACTCAGTCAGTCAATCTACATCTGTAAAGCATAGAAGTAGCTTTCAAACGAGATTACCTTATTTCTCGAGCTGTGTTTATAATTTAGGTAGGATGACAATCGTTGAACCTGTTTTTCTGTTAAACAAAGGGCATAATTGGGTGCCAGACTGATCCCGTGGTCATGAACGGATGCTGGGACCTACCAGAAGGAGCAACGGTGGGGTGGGTATCATAACATGTCCAGCAATGTGATTGCAATGGTTTAGAGACCTCCAAAAATATTTGAATTCACTGTTCACTTGCTTTTTTCACAGCTTGTCAGGCAAGACCTCAGAATAAGTGTTTCACAACAAGTACTCTTGTGACACCTCATCCATTGTTGCCAGTCTCCCTCAACTCTGATGAAAAGGACATGCCGTCATGAGGCCTCTGACCGTGAGTTACTGCCCTGATGACACAGATGGCTTCATTGACAGGTAATGTTTGTGAAAAGTTCATTTTTTATAAATACCTGGCTTGATAAAGTAGGCTAATTCCCCAGTTAAGTAGAGTCATTTTGGTTGTGAAGTGCATTAGCAAAAAGCTTTGTCCTTTATAACAAAATGCAATTTACCACTTGGCTGTCTATTATATCACCCTGTCACAGGCACTTCCAGTCAACACCACCTAATAAGATCAGGAAGTACATTGGTTTATGAGGATTGGCTGCTGCAGTTGTTTGAGAGATGTCCAGTTTGCAGCTGAACATGCAGCATAGAGAAGACAAGCATCATGCAGACATGCCCTCACAGTGAGCATTCCTATGAATAGAGCAGTTGTGGCTGACAAGTATCCAACCAGCGACCTTCACTTGTCAGCGGCAACAGCTTTCACAGGATCATCATTTGTACAAATACAAACAATTTCTGTAAACTGACATTAGTTGTTGCTTATTTTCTACTTCTTAGCTGCGTATAATGTCCAGGGCATAACCTAGCCTGGTTGAACCAGCCTGATCCCTGTGTTCACCATTCTATTTCACTTCAAATTTTATATCTGAAGTGAAATAGAAAAGGTGAATGGAGCAATCAGGATATTTCTACCAAGCTAATCATAACCACCATTGGTAATGTAATCAGTGCTGTGTGTGTGTGACCGACCAGTATCTTTGAGGGACCAGTAGCTGATCTACGCTACTATGTCCATCAATAGGGCTCTGGCAAAGACCTCACATCTTGCCTGCTCACCAACAGTCTTTGATGGGGAGAACAGAATTAGGTTTAGGCTGACCTGTTTAAACTTCAACATAGGTGAGATCTGACACAAATCCCCCTCTTCAAAGGGGGTGACACTCTAGACCCAAACTGCTACAGATCTATATCTATTCTACCCTGCCTTTAAGGTCTTTAAAAGCCAAGTTAACAAACAGATTACCAACCATTTCGAATCTCACCGTACCTTTTCTGCTATGCAATCTGGTTTCAGAGCTGGTCATGGATGCACCTCAGCCATGCTCAAGGTCCTAAACGATATCATAACCGCCATCAATAAGACATTACTGTGCAGCTGTATTCATCGACCTGGCTAAGGCTTTCAACTCTGTCAATCACAACATTCTTATTGGCAGACTCAACAGCCTTGGTTTCTCAAATAATTGCCTCGCTTGGTTCACCAACTACTTCTCCAATAGAGTTCAGTATGTCAAATCGGAGGGCCTGTTGTCCGAACCTCTGGCAGTCTCTGGGGGTGCCACAGGGCTCAATTCTCGGGCCGACTCTCTTCTCTGTATACATCAATGATGTCGCTCTCGCTGTTGGTGATTCTTTGATCCACCTCTACGCAGACAACACCATTCTGTATACCTCTGGCCCTTTGTTGGACACTGTGTTAACTAACCTCCAGATGAGCTTCAATGCCATACAACTCTCCTTCCGTGGCCTCCAACTGCTCTTAAATGCAAGTAAAACTAAATGCATGCTCTCCAACCGATCGCTGCCATACTGTATTTATTGCTCCTTTGCACCCCAGTACCTCAACTTGCACATTCATCTTCTGCACATCCTACCACTCCAGTGTTTAATATCTTTATTGTAATGACTTTGCCACCATGGCCTATTTATTGCCTTACCTCACTTATCCTACCTCATGTGCACATGCTGTATATAGATTTTCTACTGTATTATTGATTGTATGTTTATTCCATGTGTAACTGTGTTGTATGTGTCAATGCTTTGCTTTATCTTGGCAGGTCGCAGTTGCAAATGAGAACTTGTTCTCAACTAGCCTACCTGGTTAAATAAAGGTGAAATTAAAAGAAAAAAACCATCGCTAACTGCCATTGGTAACAGAACAGTGACTGTATGTGTACACAGAAACATGGATGGGGGCTACACATGGAGACTTGCAAGATGATGGTATGAAGTCCAGACTGACAGACAGGCTTGATACTTGTCTCTGAATGGAGAGACCTGGCACTCTGCATTCAACTTTTACTTGCATTGTCTTTTATTATTTAAATGAATAGTGTCAGTCATTATGGGGAGGGGAAAACCCTGTATGTTCTGCACCAGATAACTCCTGTTGTATACAGGACACCACACAGGAAGGTATGACCACTCACTTTTGCCAAGGCAGCCCCATTACCACCAGACATAATGCAGATGGGCACAGTATCTGTATCGGCTGGGAATGACCAAAGATGAAGGTGCCCATTGTTATAGTCGCAGAACACTGTTTCTATGGTATTATGTAGGCCTACAGACTTGTTTATTCTACCTGGACCTGTTACTACATTTCAAAATGATCAAGATAGAATATCTTAAGGCAGGCGGCCTATTTTGAATGCACTGGTGGGAGTAGAAGGTGATACAGATGCAGCTGTCCCAGTCAGAGGGCAAGGATGGGGGGAGAGACTTGAGGTTATGGTTTTTAGTTGCAGCTCCCATTTATTTGATCCTTTCAATTATCCATTTCACTTCTGTAAGTGCTAAAAAAATATATATATTTGCATTAGTTGTTACGGTTTTCTTCCATCGAAGGAGAGCCGGACCAAAATGCAGCGTGGTTAGTTCGATACATATTTAAGGAAGAATGACACACGATAATACAAAACATGAAAACCGTGAAAACCTATACAGCCTATCTGGTGAAATACAAAACACTGAGACAGGAACAATCACCCATGAAACATTCAAAGAATATGGCTGCCTAAATATGGTTCCCAATCAGAGACAACGAGAATCACCTGCCTCTAATTGAGAACCAATTCAGACAGCCATCGACTATGCTAGAAAACCCCACTAAACCACAATCCCAAAACCTACGAAAAACCCCAATACACAAACACACCACAAAATAAACCCATGTCACACCCTGGCCTGACCCAATAAAGAAAGAAAACACAAAATACTAAAAGACCAGGGCGTGACATTAGTATAATTTTACAAACATTCCGTTATTCCTCAAATACATTTCTTAAACATTTACAAAATATAATCTCATAGCAAATCAAATATTACTATCCATACGCAGCAACATCGAAACATACTGCCACTAATGCATCGAAATGCGCTCTATACTCATGAAAAAGCAAGTAAAATGTAAACAATATCTCAAGTTACTCACATTGGACACTGGGAAGCATAGATGACAGAAATAAATGCGTGAGAGTTCTTCACAACTGCATTGGTTGTTTGGCGCTGAATTAAAATACAAAGGAACTCAGGTATTTAACAAGGCAAATTGGTTGCAGGTGCGCACAGCCAGTGTTGCCAACTTAGCGACTTTGTCGTTATATTCAGACCCCTCTAGCGACAAATAAAAAACGACTAGAGACAAATCTAGCAACTTGTTCTGGTGTTATTGGAGACTGACGTGAAAGCACGTTTCGTTCTCACTCTTCTCAAAGAGTAGCAGGTGCTGCCGTGGGCCCCACCCCCGTCCCAAAGCACTCACAGGCGGCCAAGTCCTCGCCAGCAGTCCCTCCCAGCTGCAGTCAGAGCAGGAGATGTTCAAACCCTCCTCGTCCAGACTGCAAATGAATCGTGCATGCGGGAAGCCGCCCCTGGCTTACATTAAAAAATTTAAAAAATTAACCTGAATTAGGGCCAGACTAGTTACCATAATTTTCTCACATTGCCATTGACAGTTTTTTCTATTGTCTCTTTTTGGTCCATTTAGATTGTTAATGTAGCTTGTATACAAAAAAATGTTATGGTTAAAAAAAATTATGTTTTCCTGTGACTTGTTGTAGGCTCCTAAGTGGACCATAGGTTAAAAACCAAACCACATTAAGAAAACTAAAACACATAAAATTTAAAAAACGAAGTAACTCCGCCAGAGTGTCTATTTTGGGTCACTTTTGCCGGTCCTAAGCCCGGATAAATGAGGAGGGTTGGAATTGTGACGTTTAAAAAAAAAAAAAAGAAAGTTCATTTGTAGTTCTAAACATATTTAGGGTGTTTTTTTACTCACTTTTTGTCTCTCCCACAGCGTCCATCACAATTACGTTCACATGGCCAATTATGCAAATTAGGCGATGACGTAATTTTGTGACTTTTAGGACAGCCAATAACTACTTTCCTAACTGAGGAGTTGGCAACACTGCAATCCAGTCATCCTCACTACAAGCCCTCTGACTCAGCACTGCATTACACATTCCTTTCAGGTGACTGTTTTAAAAGATCAGGAACCAGTAGCTAGGTGAAACAAAAAAGCTGGGCCAGATGAATCATTCGAACAAAAATAATTAGCCAGCCAGCTAACATTAGCTAGCCAAGCCAAAAAGATTTGACCTGCCAGTCCATCTGCAAATCTGTGGGTCAAAACCACCAGAAATATGCAATAAAACTCAATGATATCAAAAACAGATAAAACAATTAAAAACACTTAAATGCACATAGAGCTCTCTGCTTAGGCTGCTGCCATGGCAACAACATAGCTGTAATATAGAAGTACGTTTGAAAAACCTAGCAACTTGGGTGTGTTCATTTATTCATTCTGGAGTGCACTCTGGGCGTTGTCAGATTGTTTGTAAATTCAGAGCGTTCAGTCTGTCCAAGGAGTTGGGTTGATCCAAGCGTTCTGACCTCAACCTCAGTCAAGCACCAAAGCTAACCGGCTAACGTTGGTTAGCTTGCTAGCTACATCCAGACCAGTGGCGATTTTAACATGTAAATCTGGGTGGGGAAAACTCAAACATAAAAAAAAAAAAATCATTCCAACAAAAACACAACACTAAAAAATACATTAGTTGCACTATAACGGTGGCAAGCGGTGCCCACAAACTGTTAAGGCCTACATAAAGCTGTCCCAACAGCAGAGCTTTCTTTCCAGCACAATGGAGTGAATCCTTACCACCGCTACACCTGGCTGTCAATGGAGCCTTGTTTGTCAGTGAAACAATTAATTCAGCCTTGTTTAAAAACATAGCTGATATGGCTGACTTGCTTAAGCAAATATGGTTTCTACTTACAATTGAGATGTACAAACGATGGCATAAGGGAACGATAAGAGTCATTCCGTAATTTCGTTTAAGACATTAATGAGCGAATGACAACGGACATAGTCAATATAGTAACTATGTGTTCGGCACTTTTGAAATGTACAGCAACAGAATGCAGAACGTGGGCTGCTCTTGCAGTATTTAACCTGTACACCAAGTCAGAACCGTAGGATAAATAAAGGGAGCAGACGATGAAACTTACAATATTAGATGGTGACATTTCTCAAAAACTGGTTGAAAGGCTACAAGTGCAGCACCACCGAGTCAGAACAGTAATGTTAGGCGAAATTAAAAGGTGAAAATAGACCAAATTATGGGCGACTAACAGCTTACTACACAACATACACTTAGTATTACTTTCTTAGCTACAGTATACATATCTCCCTTGCATATTGCATAATTTATGCAGCAGCATACAAGACATTTTTGGACTCAACTTGGCTTGGGGGTTATGTCATCAAACTTTGTCAAACACACAGCCACTCCATTGAATAGCAGGCTACTGGTTGCTTTGCACTGCTTGCAGTCAGCCACTGATTCCTTCCAAACGACTCATTGTTGAATTTGCGATTTCCAACTTGTTGTGTATGTAACGGATGTGAAGCGGCTAGCTTAGTTAGCGGTGGTGCGCGCTAAATAGCGTTTCAATCGGTGACGTCACTTGCTCTGAGACCTTGAAGTAGTAGTTCCCCTTGCTCTGCAAGGGCCGCGGCTTTTGTGGAGCGATGGGTAACGATGCTTTGTGGGTGACTGTTGTTGATGTGTGCAGAGGGTCCCTGGTTCATGCCCGGGTATGGGCGAGGGAACGGTCTAAAGTTATACTGTTACATGTAATCTTTATGGCCGATGAGCACCGATACGCTTTATCTATAATTTCTCTTCATATGACAAGGATTAAAGAGCATTTGCCAGTAAATTGTCAACTTGATTCATGATGATGATTCCTAGCTAAGACTTTGAAAGTAAGATTTTGACATGATCAGTCCAATCAAAACTACTGTACATATAATCTGATTTGACGTAATTGTATCTGTGGCCAATGATCTTGAGCCTTCTTGGAAGGGCACTTGTAATATAACTCTATGGCAGGACCCAAAGAGCTGAAATTTTGGATGTCTATTATTTCTCTAAGGACATAAACTTTGCGATGACGTTGTGTCCTCATGAGTGACAGAACACTGAACCAATCACGGCGTAATGCTCCTATTTTTTGCTGGCATGCCCCACCACCACAGAAAGCACTGAGCTATGCTGAAACGCCTGCATTTTGGAGCTGCCTTACTCAAGAAAACAAATAATAGAACATGAGTGTATGCAGCTTTATTAACTCAGTGATATATATCTTTTTTTACATTGTTTGTAAACTGATATGTGACACGTATTAATTCCAAAATAACATGCAAAACATGCAAGCCCTCTTTTTTTTGTGCTAAAAATGTGGGGCTCAAAACAGCACAGCACAAAACAGCACAGTTACCAACGCTCTGGAAAACATGAAAACAGCCTAACAGGCTCTGCCCCACCTACCCTGAATGATGGGTCGCCACTGGTATAGACACAAATGAGAGAACACCTCACTCTGACTATTTTACTCGCTGTAGCAGAGCTGGTTAGGTTCCAATCCTCTCATAGGTTTTCTATCGAGGAAAACTCAATTACAGCCATTATAGTGCAGCAATCAGAACAGTCAGAGTGGATCTGAATGAAAGGATACACTAAAAAAGAGCCTATTCTTATTGTACTGTACAGCATTTTTTATAATCAAATCATAGAAAGTTCGGTAATACACATGTGTCAAAAGGGGAATGCACATGATGCAAGGCCATCAGAAGCACTGGCAGACTCTGGATGCTACTATATTCTTGTTTCAGGGCAATAGCCTACACCACATACAGTTGGCTACTGTGCCAGAGCCATACAGCATATACATCATTGAGATCTTGACATGATGCCTTAATTCCTGGGATAGCTCAATAATTGCACCAATGCATCCCATCCAAAAATGAGAATGTTCCTCAACAGGGAAACCCCTTGCAAGGTTACATGATGGAATAAGAGTTTGTCTTAGGCTTACCATTTGGAAAGCATGAATGACTTTCACAATGTTAACCATAACTTTTTATTATAGTTTCTAAAAAGGTTTAATTGATGGTTAAAGTAATTGCCCGATTTTCAAATGCACCATTAAATTATTTAACAATTGTAAGTATTTTTTTGATGTGGAAACATTGTGAACCCGTTTTTGCGATTGGGCCTGTGCATCCGACTCCAGAGCCCTTTATTGCAGAGTTGTGTCAATGAGGTGGTCGGGTTTTCAGTTGTCTAACACTTATTACATGGTTTGTGCAGGCTGAGATATGGTGCGTTGGGTTGCTATCGGAAACGTAAACATTTTAACCAGCATGGTAACAAGCATTCCGTGTTGCACCCCGCAATTACCACCAGTTACATGTTATTACAGTGTCACTATACAATACTTGTTACAGGGTAATTACATTGAATAAGGACCCCTTAAAATGAAGCATTACCAAAATACCTGATTCAATAAAAAAAAATATATATATGAGTGCCTTCTAAATTTCACAAGAAATTGAATACCTGAATTCCTACCAAAATCACTGAACTACATTAATTATTTGTCCGTGCCAGTAAAAGGTTTCATGTGCTATAATTCAGATATGTCACAACTTCCGCCGAAGTCGGTTCCTCTCCTTGTTCGGGAGGCGCTCGGCGTCGCCGGTCTTCTAGCCATCATCGATTCACTTTTCATTTTCCTTTTGTCTTGTCTTCCCACACACCTGGTCTCATTTCCCTTATTACATGTTGTGTATTTAACCCTCTGTTCCCCCCATGTCTTTGTGCGGAAATGTTTATTGTAAGTGATGTGCACGGTTTCTCTGGTGCGCGACGGGTTTTGTACCTATTTGTTTGTTCTGGTTTCCGGTGGTTTTTATGAATAAAACTGCTCAGTTGATTACCCAGTTTTGCTCTCCTGCGCCTGACTTCCCTGCCGCCAGTTACGCACTCCTTTACAAGATAATATCTGATGGATTAGAAAAATCCCCAAAGTTTGGAGTATCTTCATCCTTTGTCCAACTGTTGCATTTATTGGAATTGTTTTTAAAACCTAAACCTACCGTTGCTACTGAAAGGCTGTAAGGTTGACCATCCCACTGTTATTGATCTAGATGAATGATGAGAATATATTAATAGACAAGGCAGTGACTTTGAATGGAAAGTTGGAAAGTTTGCTGAGGAGAGTTGGAGGTTGGCCCTACTGTGGTGATGGGAGATGTTCCTCCATGTTTACTCCTGGATCCTGTTGATCTAATCTTGGTAGAAAAATATATATATTGGTAAGAAGGGAGTGGCATAGGGGAACTGGTTGACAATTACATTAGTAGAAGCTTTAATAGGACCCAGATAGTGGTCATACAGGAGCAGGTGTTTACATTCACATACACATGGTTAGCAGATGTTAATGCGAGTGTAGCGAAATGCTTGTGCTTCTAGTTCCGACAATGCAGTAATAACCAACGAGTAATCTAACTAACAATTCCAAAACTACTACCTTATACACACAAGTGTAAGGGATAAAGAATATGTACATAAAGATATATGAATGAGTGATGGTACAGAGCGGCATAGGCAAAATGCAGTAGATGGTATCGAGTACAGTATATACATATGAGATGAGTAATGTAGGGTATGTAAACAAAGTGGCATAGTTTAAAGTGGCTAGTGATACATGTATTACATAAAGATGCAGTAGATGATATAGAGTACAGTATATACGTATGTATATGAGATGAATAATGTAGGGTATGTAAACATTATATTAAGTAGCATTGTTTAAAGTGGCTAGTGATATATTTTACATCAATTCCCATTATTAAAGTGGCTGGAGTTGAGTCAGTGTGTTGGCAGCAGCCACTCAATGTTAGTGGTGGCTGTTTAACAGTCTGATGGCCTTGAGATAGAAGCTGTTTTTCAGTCTCTCGGTCCCAGCTTTGATGCACCTGTACTGACCTTGCCTTCTGGATGATAGCGGGGTGAACAGGCAGTGGCTCGGGTGGTTGTTGTCCTTGATGATCTTTATGGCCTTCCTGTGACATCGGGAGGTGTAGGTGTCCTGGAGGGCAGGTAGTTTGCCCCCGGTGATGCGTTGTGCAGACCTCACTACCCTCTGGAGAGCCTAACGGTTGTGGGCGGAGCAGTTGCCGTACCAGGCGGTGATACAGCCCGACAGGATGCTCTCGATTGTGCATCTGTAGAAGTTTGTGAGTGCTTTTGGTGACAAGCCGAATTTCTTCAGCCTCCTCAGGTTGAAGAGGCGCTGTTGCGCCTTCTTCACGATGCTGTCTGTGTGGGTGGACCAATTCAGTTTGTCTGTGATGTGTACGCCGAGGAACTTAAAACTTACTACCCTCTCCACTACTGTCCCATCGATGTGGATAGGGGGGTGTTCCCTCTGCTGTTTCCTGAAGTCCACAATCATCTCCTTAGTTATGTTGACATTGAGTGTGAGGTTATTTTCCTGACACCACACTCCGAGGGCCCTCACCTCCTCCCTGTAGGCCGTCTCGTCGTTGTTGGTAATCAAGCCTACCACTGTTGTGTCGTCCGCAAACTTGATGATTGAGTTGGAGGCGTGCATGGCCACGCAGTCGTGGGTGAACAGGGAGTACAGGAGAGGGCTCAGAACGCACCCTTGTGGGGCCCCAGTGTTGAGGATCAGCGGGGTGGAGATGTTGTTACCTGCCCTCACCACCTGGGGGCGGCCCGTCAGGAAGTCCAGTACCCAGTTGCACAGGGCGGGGTCGAGACCCAGGGTCTCGAGCTTGATGACGAGTTTGGAGGGTACTATGGTGTTAAATGCTGAGCTGTAGTCGATGAACAGCATTCTCACATAGGTATTTCTCTTGTCCAGATGGGTTAGGGCAGTGTGCAGTGTGGTTGAGATTGCATCGTCTGTGGACCTATTTGGGTGGTAAGCAAATTGGAGTGGGTCTAGGGTGTCAGGTAGGGTGGAGGTGATATGGTCCTTGACTAGTCTCTCAAAGCACTTCATGATGACGGAAGTGATTGAATATGTCCGTAAACACACCAGCCAGCTGGTCTGCGCATGCTCTGAGGGCGCGGCTGGGGATGCAGTCTGGGCCTGCAGCCTTGCGAGGGTTAACACGTTTAAATGTTTTACTCACCTCGGCTGCAGTGAAGGAGATTCCGCATGTTTTGGTTCCTGAATTTGATGTGGAGATAAGTTGACTTACAGATAAAAATAATAATATTTTTTATTTTATTTAACCTTTATTTAACTAGGCAAGTCAGTTAAGAACAAATTCTTATTCACAATGATGAACTGATGAATCGTCAATATACTGAGTTGAACTGTTGGCGATAGTAGCTGCTCACACAGCCCTGTCCTCAAAAATTTGTGGGCAGAACTGAAAAAGCATGTGTGAGCAAGGATCCTAAAACCTGACAGTTACACCAGCTCTGTCAGGAGGAATGGGCCAAAATTCACCCAATTTATTGTGGGAAGCTTGTGGAAGGCTACCCAAAACATTTGACCCAAGTTAAACAATTTAAAGGCAATGCTACCAAATACTAATTGAGTGTATGTAAACTTCTGACCCACTGGGAATGTGATGAAAGAAATAAAAGCTGAAATAAGTAATTCTCTCTACTATGATTCTGACATTTCACATTCTTAAAATAAAGTGGTGATCCTAACTGACCTAAAACAGGGAATTTTTACGAGGATTAAATGTCAGGAATTGTGAAAACCTGAGTTTAAATGTATTTGGCTAAGGTGTATGTAAACTTCTGACTTCAACTGTATATGCCCTCCAAAGAAGGGTTTGTTAGAAGTTAGTAGGCCTCTTCCTTATTTTCTTTGTGTTTCTGCTGGTCAGAGGGAGAATGTGCTCTGTGTTAAACGAATGGGGGCAAGAAATTTGATTTTTTTTCTCTCTCAAGAAAAGGGTGCCATTGAAAGGAGTGATTACTGGGACACCAGTAAATGTAAAAGTTGACCAACTGAAGGGGAAGATTCCTGGTGTTTGTGATGCTCGTCGTTTGGTGCGACGCAGACAGGGTGGCGTGAATGGTGAAACAGAAGAGTCATTGTCTGTTCTTTTGAGATTTGATGTTGAGTCTTTGCCCGCCAAAGTGATGTTAAGATATTAAAGTTATCCTGTATGAGATTTTGTGCTGAATACCTAACGTTGTTACAGGTGTCAAGGTTATGGGCATGTGGAAGCAGTGTGTAGGAGGGAGGTTTCTAGGTGTGAGAAGTGTGCAGAAGGGCATGAGACAAAGGAATGTGTAGCATTGGGGAAAGTAGTTTGTTAATTGTAGGGGTGCCCATGGGGCTGGGGATCAGAAATGTCCCGTGCAAGAGAGGCAGGTTGAGGTTTTCCAGGTTAGTGCAGAAGTTGTCATATGCTGAGGTAGTGAAGAAAGTAGATGGGTCAAGGGGGAGGGTTCCTGAGAGGAGTGCTGTGAGTAGTAGATCTGTACCAGTACAGAGGGATTGGCCAACAAGTGATATATGTTTCAGTAAAATTTGATTTTTAGCATTTATAGAAATAGTTATCAACTGTACTGTAGGGATGGCACATAAATCGCAAAAAATGTAGGTTTTGGTGGCAGCTGCAGAGAGGTATTTGGGTGTGCGAAACTTGACATCAGAAGAGTTCCAGGGTTTGGTGGTGTCCCATCCGTTCAAGTTGTTGGCCTGAGGTAGGACTAAATAGATTAAAATAGTGGAGTAGGGTGGTGTTACATTTTATAATTTAAAAAATTGTGAGTGCAGTGTTAGATGGTAGGGTATTTGTTTGTTTATTTTTTCAACGAATGTATAAGGGAGATGTACTCCAGTCTAGTAGCTGGCGGTAATGCAACATTTTAATGGACGCCAACTGTCGTTAAACCTCATCAAAGAAGAAGAATCCGACCATAGAAGTAAACATGGCAGACGACAATCCCGTAGCGGTAAGCCATTTAATTATAACAATTTAACAAATTGCCATTGCACATTTGCATTTAGTTGTGTTATATGCAGCGTTTATTTAGCGAACAGAGCAGTATATCCATTATTTTAGCCTTAACTGATAGAAAGTTTGACTTGCCTTGCAAGATTTATAAAGGTGCGTGTTGTATCGAGAAGATGCGTCCTTCCTCGAGATACGTCCCCCTGCTCCCCATGTAGCCTCCAAAAATAACGATTTTCTGATAAATATTGTAGACTTAAATAACAAATGTACACTTATGTAATCTCAGCGTGTGCACCTCTTCTTTGTAGACGTAGTTCTCAATCACTCTGACTAAATAAAGGGTGCATAAATAAAATATGTAATGCATACTGATTTTATTTTAATCATCAGTTAGATTTGTTGAGGCTTGTACAGATTACTTTTAATTGATTGCATCTTATGCCGTGAAGCTCTATTTTGCTTTTCTGCTGCAACTAAACAACACTGCATGTCAGTCATGTCATGTGTCAATATGAATACTACTATAATTGCACTCAGGGTGAATTAACCCATATTGCACTTGTGTCATTGTGAAAGATGTATAAAGTAGCCTTGTGTCAGGAATACTGTAGTAAAAATATAGATTTACTCTGAGTCAAACAGTTGGCCTATGACTTTGTTTTGGATGTAATTTGGTTACTTTGACTGAAAGACACAGTTCCATTTCCTCCCCCCAGGACTGAGATGAGTTACAAGTGGCATGGGCCACAATATACTTTATTATTTTGTATTATCTACAGGTTAAAGGGACAGTTCACTCAAACTATCTTTTAATATGTTGTTCATTAGTCCACTGTTCATACAATCCCCCCAAAATGTGCATATCAAGTTATCAAGATAGAGAACTTTCAGTATAGAGCAAAAAATGTGATGATGATGTGTTTTGTAACGCATGGTTTGTGCGTGTCTTTCCCAGGATGTTCAACTGCCTCCAGCTTCTGAAATCAGGAAGCCTCGTCCTAAAAAAGGTTTGTTGTTCAAACCCATATTGAAGCCTCCTAGATTGACATTACTGACAAATATGCTAACTATTTTACACTGAGAGAGAAATGTACACCATTGGGCTTGAAAGTTGAACTATCTTACCAAGCATTCCAATTTCCCAGAGACATGTTCTTTGATGTAAACTGTTCTACAGTAGCCATTATCCCTTTATTTTCTGAAGTATGTAGGCCTACAGCTCTGATGTGAGCTGTAGCTGCCACTATTCAATTACACAGATTTTATTCAGGCTTTCCAATTTGCATTGCACTGAATACAAACATTACAGGTGACTACTTCATTGGTATATTTAATCCACACTGAAGGTTTAGTAAAGATATATATTGTTTGCATGGATTAGAAACACATGTTTTTGACGAGGTCTCTTTTTTGTCCACTGGGTGTCATTATTGAGCAGGTTCATTTCCCTTTGAAGAGGATTAGACCAAAATAGATCAGCTTTAGCTAAACCAGATTTGGTAGCTGCCTGGAAGGCAAGGCTGTGTTGGTCAATTCCCTTTGCTTCCTTAGTGCCTTTGATGTCCTGGAAATAACTTTTTAAACATACGTTATTTCCAATCAGAATCAACCTTTTATTTAGAGTTATGGTTGCTTAAAGGTCCAATGCAGCTGTTTTTATCTCAATATAAAATTATTTCTAGGTAACAATTATGTATCTTACTGTGGTTTTCAATTAAAATGGTCAAAAATGAATTAAAATAGCGTCTTAGCAAAGAGCAATTTCTCAAACAAGAATTTAGCTGAATGTTTGGGAGGAAATACAACATTCTCAATGGAATAACATTTTATACAATGAAGACAAACTGACATTAATGATCTTGGCAAGATCTGAGTCAGGAGGGAAAAACTGAAAACTAGCTGTTATTGGCAGCTAATTTACTGCCTGGCGATATCACCAGGCAGGCCAAAACTCCATCCTACCAAAACAGGCTGAAATTTCAGGCAGTCTTTTCAAACAGCTCTTACACTAAAAGGGCATTATCATTTTCACGATTTCAGTTTTATTCCATCTTCATAGTGTGAAAATATATATAAAACACAAGAAAATCTTATTTTTGACTGCATTGGGTCGTTAAGACAGTTGTTCATAGCTCCTGAGATATTTCTAAGTTATATTCTTCAAGAATCAATTGGTATATCATTAATTTAGTAATTATTGAATGGCAGTAACTATTGCAGATTGCACCTCTAAGCTATTTATAAGTCATATCATTTCAAATCAAGCAGCATATTTAATTAATTGAAATTACTAGAAATATGACATACTTTAGATAGGTCTGGGTTTTATCTGCCTTCATTTCTATTCAGCGCCTGAGCTCCCTATTTTGGAGAGAAGAAACTGGCTCATCCACCTTCACTACATCCGTAAAGACTATGAGACCTGTAAGGTAGGAGGACATCTGTTTGTTAGGTCTCTCTCTCTGAGAGAAAAAGTGTCATGTTAACAGTGTTTGGGAGCAGGGAACTACATATATTTAACCAGTAATTGAACTACATTTTGTAGTAGCTTGGTGGTAGTTTAACTAAATTCAGATATGGGTAGTGTTTTTAGTAGTTCATGACTTATACTGTAGCGAACTACTCACTAGTTATTTTGCAAAAATAAAATATGGATGAAGTAGGAAAGAATTTCCTTTTTTTTTTGACATCGGACTTTCCTAATTCTCACTTGAAACCGTGTTTGTGTTTAATAGGCTAAATTAAACATTCAGTTAACATCTGCCTCCAGAGGGATCTGTTCTTGCAATTTGTATTCTATGACATTCAGATTTAGTTATAATTTACTACGTAGTTTGGATGTAGTTTTTCGAAGTGTCTTTCAACGTTTCTTTAGTTAATTAAGTAACTTTATTTTTCTTAAAGGCCCAGTGCAGTCAAAAACGTGATTTTTCTGTGTGTTATATATATATTTCCACACTGAGGTTAGAATAATACTGTGAAATTGTAACAAAAAGTTTGATAATGCCATTTTAGTGTAAGAGCTGTTTGAAAATACCAACTTTTGGCCTTCCTGGTCACATCACCAGGTGGTAATAGACCAATAAGAAAGAGTTCTAAACTCTCTGCTGTTAACAGCTATTCAGTAATACTTTAATTACGTAATTTAATAGGATCTCTATGGTCAGACCACTCGCAGACAGTCCTAAGCAAAATTCTTGCTTGAGAATGCTAAGAAGCTATTTTCGTTTATTTTTGACCATTTTAATTGAAAACAATCACAAGGTACTTAATTGTTACATATACATTATTCGATATTGAGGTACAAATGGCTGCATTGGACCTTTAAGGTTAGCTACAGTCTAACTTAACTTCTTCCAGTGTGAAGTAATTGGTAGCTTGGTAAAGAATATTTTCACAGTAGCTTCCCCAACACTGCATATAAAGTGTCATTGTAAAACAATGGACAGGAACATGCATTCGTTGAAAGTGTATCATTTCATGCTGTCCTCTTTTTCATTCAGTCAATCATCAAAGAGCAGCTACAAGAAACCGGGGGGATGTGTGAATATGCCGTCTATGTACAAGGTATGGCGATTGTCTAGCAGAACAGAACCAGTTCAATCGTTACGAGTATATTACAATAGGTCAGGTGTAACTCTGACCAAATGTTAGATTCTCACAGCATGATGGGATGCCTGTCTGTCTCTCTCTGTTCAGCTTTAATCCTTCGCCTGGAAGGGAAAATCCAGCAGTCACTGGACCTGTTCCAGAGCTGTGCAATACTCAACCCTGGCAGCTCGGATAACCTCAAACAAGTGGCCAGATCCCTGTGAGGAGCACACTTTTCGAAAAATCAGGGCCTTTTTATAATTCAAGCTTCAAGGCTGTTTGCTAAGATATTTGCTACCTTTGCGTGTGTTGTGCCCATGCAAGTTATTTCTGAGTACAATTTTTTAACACTTATTGATCCATGGAAAATTGCTTACTTTCCTAAGTCTGAATCCCAGGTATGTACATATGATTTGGCAATTTAGACATTTTGTTCATTTTTGCTTTTCTAGATTTCTCCTTGGTAAGCATAAGGCTGCCATAGAGGTTTACAATGAGGCTTCACAGCTCAATGAGAAAGACTGGGTAAGTAACTTTGGCTTATAAATATACTACTTTGTGAAGAACAGTTAAAAAAAAAAATTCAAGTATGAAAAGTTTAATGTATTTATGATCCCCAGATAAGAAATATAGTTTACATTTTCAATGCCCGTTTTTCAACCTCTCTACTTGAAGGAGATCAGCCACAACTTAGGTGTGTGCTACATCTATACCAAAGACTTCAACCATGTAAGTTTTGTATCTTTTATTCCTTGAAAATACACTGAACAGAAATATAAACGCAACATGTAAAGTGTTGGTCCCATGTTTCATGAGCTGAAATAAAAGATCCCAGAAATGTTCCTCAGGCACAAAAATCTTATTTCTCTGAAACGTTTTGCACAAATTTGTGTACAAACCGGTTAGTGAGCATTTCTCCTTTGCCAAAATAATCTATCCACCTGACAGTTGTGGCATATCAAGAAGCTGATAAAACAGCATGATCATCAAATCTCTGAAACTGGAAACACTTATCTCCCTCACTAGCTTTAAGCACCAACTGTCAGAGCAGCTCACAGATTACTGCACCTGTACATAGCCCACCTATAATTTAGCCCAAACAACTACCTCTTTCCCAACTGTATTTAATTTTTATTTATTTATTTATTTTGCTCCTTTGCACCCCATTATTTTTATTTCTACTTTGCACATTCTTCCATTGCAAAACTACCATTCCAGTGTTTTACTTGCTATATTGTATTTACTTTGCCACCATGGCCTTTTTTGCCTTTACCTCCCTTCTCACCTCATTTGCTCACATTGTATATAGACTTGTTTATACTGTATTATTGACTGTATGTTTGTTTTACTCCATGTGTAACTCTGTGTCGTTGTATCTGTCGAACTGCTTTGCTTTATCTTGGCCAGGTCGCAATTGTAAATGAGAACTTGTTCTCAACTTGCCTACCTGGTTAAATAATGGTAAAATAAATAAATAAATAAAAAATTACACAGGTGCACCTTGTGCTGAGGACAATAAAAGGCCACTCTTTAAATGTGCAGTTTTGTGTCGCAACAAAATGCCACAGATGTCTCAAGTTTTGAGGGAGCAAGCAATTGGCATGCTGACTGCAGGAATGTCCACCAGAGCTGTTGCCAGAGAATTGAATGTTAATTTCTCTACCATAAGCTGCCTCCAACATAGTTTTAGAGAATTTGGCAATACGTCCAACTGGCTTCACAACCACAGACCATGTGTGTGGGTGAGCGGTTTGCTGATGTCAACATTGTGAACAGAGTGCCATATGGTGGCCGTGGGGTTATTGTATGGGCAGGCATTAGCTATGGACAACAAACCCAATTGCATTTTATCAATGGCAATTTGAATGCACAGAGATACCGTGACGAGATCCTGATGAGGCACGTTATTGTGCCATTCATCTGCAGCTTCAGCATGATCATGCATGGCCCCATGTCACAAGGATCTGTACACAATTCCTGGAAGCTGAAAAATGTCCCAGTTCTTCCATGGCCTGCATACTCACTAGCCATGTCACCGATTGAGGATGTTTGGGATGATCTGAATTAGAGGTCGACCGATTAATCGGAATGGCCGATTAATTTGGGCCGATTTCAAGTTTTCATAACAATCGCAAATCGGTATTTTTACACACCTTTATTTAACCAGGCAAGTCAGTTAAGAACACATTCTTATTTTCAATGACGGCCTAGGAACAGCAGGTTTACTGCCTGTTCAGGGGCAGAACGACAGATTTTTACCTTGTCAGCTCCGGGATTCAATCTTGCAACCTTACAATTAACTAGTCCAACGCTCTAACCACCTGCTTTACATTGCACTCCACGAGGAGCCTGCCTGTTACGCGAATGCAGTAAGAAGCAGTCGTAAGTTGCTAGCTAGCATTAAACTTATCTTATAAAAACAATCAATCAATCATAATCACTAGTTAACTACACATGGTTGATGATATTACTAGTTTATCTAGCGTGTCCCGCGTTGCATATAATCGATGCAACGCAGGGGGATGATTTAACAAAAGCGTATTTGCGAAAAAAGCACAATCGTTGCGCGACTGTACCTAACATATACACCAAGTCAATACACAGAAGTATATATTTTTAAACCTGCATATTTAGCTAAAAGAAATCCAGGTTAGCAGGCAATATTAATCAGGTGAAATTGTGTCACTTCTCTTGTGTTCATTGCACGCAGAGTCAGGGTATATGCAACAGTTTGGGCCGCCTGGCTCGTTGCAAACTAATTTGCCAGAATTTTACGTAATTATGACATAACATTGAAGGTTGTACAATGTAACAGCAATATTTAGACTTATGGATGCCACCCGTTAGATAAAATACCGAACAGTTCTGTATTTCACTGAAATAATAAACATTTTGTTTTCGAAATGATAGTTTCCGGATTCAACCATATTAATGACCAAAGGCTCGTATTTCTGTGTGTTATTATGTTATAATTAAGTCTATGATTTGATATTTGATAGAGCAGTCTGACTGAGAAATGGTAGGCAGCAGCAAGCTCGTAAGCATTCATTCAAACAGCACTTTCGTGCGTTTTGCCAGCAGCTCTTCACTGTGCTTCAAGCATTGAGCTGTTTATGACTTCAAGCCTATCAACTCCTGAGATTAGGCTGGTGTCACCGATGTGAAATGGCTAGCTAGTTAGCGGGGTGCGCGCTAATAGCGTTTCAATTGTCACTCGCTCTGAGACTTAGTAGTAGTTGTTCTCCTTGCTCTGCATGGGTAACGCTGCTTCGAGGGTGGCTGTTGTCAATGTGTTCCTGGTTCGAGCCCAGGTAGGGGCGAGGAGAGGGACGGAAGCTATACTGTTACACTGGCAATACTAAAGTGCCTATAAGAACATCCAATAGTCAAAGGTATATGAAATACAAATGGTATAGAGAAAAATAGTCCTATAAATACTATAACTACAACCTGAAACCTCTTACCTTGGAATATTGAAGTCTCATGTTAAAAGGAACCACCAACTTCCATATGTTCTCATGTTCTGAGCAAGGAACTTAAACGTTAGCTTTTTTACATGGCACATATTGCACTTTTACTTTCTTCTCCAACACTTTGTTTTTGCATTATTTAAACCAAATTGAACATGTTTCATTATTTATTTGAGGCTAAATAGATTTTTCTTGATGTATTATACTAAGTTAAAATAAGTGTTCATTCAGTATTGTTGTAATTGTCATTATTAAAAATAAATATAAAAAATTGGCCGGTATCGGCCAAATTTTTATATTTATTTTTTGGTCCTCCAATAATCGGTATCGGCGTTGAAAAATCATAATCTGTCGACCTCTAATCTGAATCAACGTGTACGACAGCTTGTTCCAGTTCCCGCCAATATCCAGGAACTTTGCACGGCCATTGAACAGGAGTGGGACAAAATTCCACAGGCCACAATCAACAGCCTGATCAACTCTATGAGAAGGAGATGTGTCGCGGTGCATGAGGAGAATGGTGGTCACATCAGATACTGACTGGTTTTCTGATGATCTCCTCTACCTTTTTTTTATGGTATCTGTGACCAACAGATACATATTTGAATTCCCAGTCATGTGAAATCTGTAGATTAGGGCCAAATGAAATGTATTTCAATGGATTGATTTTCTTATATGAACTGTAACTCAGTCAAATCTTTGAAATTGTTGCATGTTGCGTTTACATTTTTGTTCAGTGTAGTATTGTTAAAATGTTTCAAACACCAACATTGTAAATTAATGTAAGTAAAAGCTGTGTGCTTGTGTGTACTGCCAGGCAGAAGAGCAGTTGAACATCGCCCTGGAGTTGAGCAAGCACGACCTGACCTACATGATGCTGGGAAAGATTCACCTGCTGGAAGGGGACACTGATAAAGCCATCGACGTGTACAGAAGTGCTGTTGAGTGAGTATTATATTGAATTTAGCAGATGGAAAGCGACTTGTGTGTAGATTTTCCCATGAATGGTGGCCCCAGTGGGATTTGAACCCACAAACCTTGGAGTTGAAAGCACCATGCTCTACCAACTGAGTCACACAGGACCACTAAAGTCTGTGAGAGTGAGTGCGTTGGCATTTCCATGACTGTGATTGAGAATGGTTATTGCTCATCTGTTCCCTTTTTTTAATCTACCGTAAAACTGCAATTAAACGTAGTCTCAAATAGCTGCCTGTCCCTTTTAATAGCTCGGCACGGCACACATTTCAGCAAATAAATAAATGACGGTTCTAAATGAATTGTGTACAAGATTACCATGAATTGTTGTCAGTTTTTAACATTTGATTTGTTACATTAAATAAATCAGTAATGATTAAAAAATTAGGCCAATCATCCATTTTTATCACCAGTAAGAAACTGCTAGCCATTGACTGCTAACAGATGAGAACCGCTAGCTAACTGGCGAACACAAAAACAACAAAAGTGGCTGAAAAAGTACCCAATTGTCATACTTGAGTAAAAGTAAAGATACCTTCATAGAAAATGACTCAAGTGAAAGTCACCCAGTAAAATACTACTTGAGTAAAAGTCTAAAAGTATTTGGTTTGAAATATACAGTACTTAAGTATCAAAAGTAAATGGAATTGCTAAAATATACTCAAGTATTAAAAGTAAAATTCAAATTCCTTCAAACCAGACGGCATCATTTTCTTGTTTATTTGACTTTACAGATAGCCAGGGGAACACTCCGACATCATTTACAAATGAAGCATGTGTTTAGTGAGTAAGAGGCAGTAGGGATGATCGGGGATGTTCTCTTGATAAGTGTGAATTTGAAATTAAAATGAATCATGTGAGAAATGGTGGTGCAAACTTGGAGTCACACGGTGATATGGTTTGTGGTCCTTCCCACTATGACCCGGGAAACCACCCAGCGTTTAAAAAATGGTCATAATAAAAAATATATATACAGTCCATTCGGAAAGTATTCAGACCCCTTGACTTTTTCCACATCTTGATACTTTACAGCCTTATTTTAAAATGTATTAAATAGTTTTTCTCCCCTCGTCAATCTACTCACAATACCCCATAATGACAAGCAATAACGTTTTTTGTTTTTGTTAAAAAATAAACGGAAATATCACATTTTACGTAAGTATTTAGACCCTTTACTCTGTACTTTGTTGAAGCACCTTTGACAGTGATTACAGCGTCAAGTCTTTTTGGGTATGACACTACAAGCTTGGCACACCTGTGTTTGGGGAGTTTCTCCCATTCTTCTCTGCAGATCCTCTCAAGCTCTGTCGGGTTGGATGGGGAGCGTCTCTGCACAGCTATTTTCAGGTCTCTCCAGAGATGTTTGATCAGGTCCGGGCTTTGGCTGGGCCACTCAAGGACATTCAGAGACTTGTCCCGAAACCACTCCTGCATTGTCTGGCTGTGTGCTGAGGATTGTTGTCCTGTTGGAAGGTGAACCTTTGCCCCAGTCTGAGGTCCTGCGCGCTCTGGAGCAGGTTTTCATCAAGGATTTCTCTGTACTTAGCTATGTTCATCTTTCCCTCGATCCTGACTGGTCTCCCAGTCCCTGCCACTGAATAACATCTCCACAGCATGATGCTACTACCACCATGCTTCACCGTAGGGATGGGGCCAGGTTTCTTCCAGACGTGAAGCTTGAGTTCAATCTTGGTTTCATCAGTCTTCACCAATCAGGCCCGGTGGAGTGCTGCAGAGATGGTTGTCCGTCTGGAAGGTTGTCCCATCTCCACAGAGGAACTCTGGAGCAGACTTTTACCTTGTCAGCTCGGGGATTCGATCTTGCAACCTTTCGGTTACAAGTCCATCGCTCTAACAACTAGTTTTTGTGACAAAACTGTCGGGTTGAGTTGAACATGTGATGGAAACACATAGAATTTTACGTTTTTATTCGGTACAAAAACGACATTTTGTGAGCACTACGTCATCACTCACTCTTTTATCCACAGCAAGTCCGTTTGATGGAAACACACAACCAGTGGGAAAATGCACATATTTTCTTTATATGGATTTTAGAATATTCGCATGAAAATCTGTTGCCAAATGGATGGAAACCTTGTTAATGTGTGCAAATGATAACACATTAGTGCAGGAAATTAAGAACTGTATTTAAATGCTGGAATTGAATTCTGGAATTAAACAATTAACTACGCAAATGAGCAAAAGCTGTGTGCATTAAGGAAATGGATGCCTTGCTCAAATATTCTGAACAAAAATAGAAATGCAACATGTAAAGTGTTGGTCCCATGTTTCATCAGCTGAAATAAAAAGTCAAAGAAATGTTCCATATGCACAAAAAATGTATTTCTTTCATGTTGTGGACAAATTTGTTTACATCCCTGTTAGTGAGCATTTCTATTTTGCCAAGATAAGCCATACACCTGGCAGGTGTGGCATATCAAGAGATTTTGGCAGTACGTCCAACCGTCCTCTAAGCCAAGGACCTCCACATCGTCTGAGGAGTGGGGCTGCTGCTGAGGGGTATTTTTTTCTGTAATAAAGCCCTTTTGTGTGGTAAAAATATTTTGATTGGCTCCCCAGGCCCACCCTTGGCTGCGCCCCTGCCCAGTCAAGAGAATTCCATAGACTAGGGCCTAATGAAATGATGTATATTTTTTACAAGCCTCTCTGCCCGCTTAACCCAGAAGCCAGCCGCACCAATGTGTCAGAGGAAACACCATACACCTGGCAACCGTGTCAGCGTGCATTGCGCCCGGGCCCGCCACAGGAGTCATAGGTGCACGATGGGACAAGAACATCCCTGCCGACCAAACCCTCTCCTAATCCGGGAGACGCAGGGCCAATTGTCCGCTGCCCCATGGGTCTCCCGGTCGCGGCCGGCTGCGACAGAGCCCGGACTCAAACCAAGATCTCTAGCGGTACAGCTTAGCACTGCGATGCAGTGCCTTAGACCACTGTGCCGCTTTGGAGTTCCTACATCCTGGTTAAGTAAAGGTTGAGTAAATATAAAATCCTCTTATTTCAGGTTTTCTCCTGAAAACACAGATCTTCTCACCACTCTTGGCCTGCTATACATGCAAGTAAGTCGAGGCCTTTCAGTCCCTCCTAAGATCACACTCCAACCATGATATGACAACTCACGTTTGTGAGTTTGAAACTAAATCAGTCTATTTCCTCTCCAGCAAGGCAAATATCAGAAAGCCTTTGAACACCTTGGGAATGCCCTGACGTATGACCCCAACAACTTTAAGGTAGGGGAGGCCCTCCCTAATACTCCCTATCCTATTGGATGCTGTATTTGCAACTGACTTAAATATCAATGCTGTGTGTGTGTGTGTGTGTGTGTGTGTGTGTGTGTGTTTTACCCTCTTCAGGCCATCCTGGCAGCCGGCAGCATGATGCAGACGCATGGGGACTATGATGTTGCCATGAATAAGTACCGCGTGGCAGCTTATGCTGTACCTGAGAGCTCACCCCTCTGGAATAACATTGGCATGTGCTTCTTCGGAAACAAGAAATATGTGGCGGTAGGGAAATTCTAAGGGCGACAACCTCCAATTTGCCTGTTTCGCGTCATCTCGCCGACTCATTTCGAACTAGACTTCCCTCCGATCAATTGGCCAACCGATGCCACATTTTTAGTGTGATCCCAATATTTGATGTGCTGGAAAACAGCCATAATTCAGAATTTGACCCAGAGGGCTTTGTGTGTGTGTGTGTGTGTGTGTGTTTTGAGGTACCGTTACACATAACTAATATTTGTCTCTGTCAGTCCCATAATTATTATTTTTTTAAGAATGCGAAAATACAGTGCCTTGAGAAAGTATTCGGCCCCCTTGAACTTTGCGACCTTTTGCCACATTTCAGGCTTCAAACATAAAGATATAAAACTGTATCTTTTTGTGAAGAATCAACAACAAGTGGGACACAATCATGAAGTGGAACGACATTTATTGGATATTTCAAACTTTCTTAACAAATCAAAAACTGAAAAATTGGGCGTGCAAAATGATTCAGCCCCCTTAAGTTAATACTTTGTAGCGCCACCTTTTGCTGCGATTACAGCTGTAAGTCGCTTGGGGTATGTCTCTATCAGTTTTGTACATCGAGAGACTGACATTTTTTTCCCATTCCTCCTTGCAAAACAGCTCGAGCTCAGTGAGGTTGGATGGAGAGCATTTGTGAACAGCAGTTTTCAGTTCTTTCCACAGATTCTCGATTAGATTCAGGTCTGGACTTTGACTTGGCCATTCTAACACCTGGATATGTTTATTTTTGAACCATTCCATTGTAGATTTTGCTTTATGTTTTGGATCATTGTCTTGTTGGAAGACAAATCTCCGTCCCAGTCTCAGGTCTTTTGCAGACTCCATCAGGTTTTCTTCCAGAATGGTCCTGTATTTGGCTCCATCCAACTTCCCATCAATTTTAACCATCTTCCCTGTCCCTGCTGAAGAAAAGCAGGCCCAAACCATGATGCTGCCACCACCATGTTTGACAGTGGGGATGGTGTGTTCAGGGTGATGAGCTGTGTTGCTTTTACGCCAAACATAACATTTTGCATTGTTGCCAAAAAGTTCCATTTTGGTTTCATCTGACCAGAGCACCTTCTTCCACATGTTTGGTGTGTCTCCCAGGTGGCTTGTGGCAAACTTTAAACGACACTTTTTATGGATATCTTTAAGAAATGGCTTTCTTCTTGCCACTCTTCCATAAAGGCCAGATTTGTACAATATACGACTGATTGTTGTCCTATGGACAGAGTCTCCCACCTCAGCTGTAGATCTCTGCAGTTCATCCAGAGTGATCATGGGCCTCTTGGCTGCATCTCTGATCAGTCTTCTCCTTGTATGAGCTGAAAGTTTAGAGGGATGGCCAGGTCTTGGTAGATTTGCAGTGGTCTGATACTCCTTCCATTTCAATATTATCGCTTGCACAGTGCTCCTTGGGATGTTTAAAGCTTGGGAAATCTTTTTGTATCCAAATCCGGCTTTAAAGTTCTTCACAACAGTATCTCGGACCTGCCTGGTGTGTTCCTTGTTCTTCATGATGCTCTCTGCGCTTTTAACGGACCTCAGAGACTATCACAGTGCAGGTGCATTTATACGGAGACTTGATTACACACAGGTGGATTGTATTTATCATCATTAGTCATTTAGGTCAACATTGGATCATTCAGAGATCCTCACTGAACTTCTGGAGAGTTTGCTGCACTGAAAGTAAAGGGGCTGAATAATTTTGCACGCCCAATTTTTCAGTTTTTGATTTGTTAAAAAAGTTTGAAATATCCAATAAATGTCGTTCCACTTCATGATTGTGTCCCACTTGTTGTTGATTCTTCACAAAAAAATACAGTTTTATATCTTTGTTTGAAGCCTGAAATGTGGCAAAAGGTCGCAAAGTTCAAGGGGGCCGAATACTTTCGCAAGGCACTGTACCTAACATCTACGAATACGTACCACATAGAAATGCATTTGTGAAACTACGACCACTACAAATCTAAACCATTCACTATGTGTTATTGCCATTGACATAACCAGCTACTGGGTATACAGGCTTTCTCTAGCCTTTTATCATCTATCCCTCCACATCCTCAGGCCATCAGCTGTCTGAAGAGGGCCAACTACCTGTCTCCGTTTGACTGGAAAATCCTGTACAACCTGGGCCTGGTGCATCTCACCATGCAACAGTATGCCTCAGCCTTCCACTTCCTCAGTGCTGCCGTCAACCTGCAGCCAAAGATGGCAGAGCTCTATATGCTGCTGGCAGGTACAGGAGAACTAATTGCAAAAGTACCGTGGCACCAAGGGGCAAAGTAGCTTGTAAAATGTAGTAACCTACTTTGCCCCTTAGTGCCACCATACAGGGATGATGTTTTGTATGCTCCCCTGGGCATTTTCAGTGATACTATAGTTTCACAAATGTACCTCGTGTTTTTCCTTATGGCTGCCATCTCCACTTCAATGTCTTTCAACACATACCTTTTTTTTGCCTGTTTCACTCGTTTCTTGGCTTCTATCTATATATATATATATTTTTTTTTTTTAAATCTGGCCTGTTAATCCCAGATTGTAGTTTTAACCTTGTTGATTTGGCATCAAGCAGGCACTGCCCGATGTGTTTCTTCTAATTTCCCCCAAGTGCATTTGAGTGTCCATTCCAACTTATTGAATTTCTTGTGGACAAGTACTTTCTTGTGGTTTAAAGCAATGTCTAAATTCTAACGTGTGATCATGGCTTATTGGTCATTTTTTTTTAAATGTTCTTTCAGTTGCACTTACTAATATGGATGACGGGGAGAATGCCAAGCGATCATACGAGCAAGCAGTGTTGTTGGATGAGTAAGAATTTTACCTGAATTCATTTATTTGTATTTTTATCAATGGCGGGATGGGTGGAGGGGGTATCATCCTCAATCCTACATTTTCAGGCCTTTTTAATATTACAGTCTATTGTCTAATAGTTCTTAAACCCATGTATACTGTTCTGTGCCTATCTTTCACAGCTGTAACCCCTTGATCAATCTGAATTTCGCAGTCCTGTTGTACAATCAAGGAGACAAAAAAGGAGCCACAGATCAGTACCTGGAGATGGAGAGTAAAGTGATGGAAAGCAGCCATAATGCAGAATTTGACCCAGAGGTGTGTGTATGTGTGTGAACGTGCATGCATACCTGTCTGTGTTTTTGAGGTACCATTACTCACAGACTCTTTAAAAGGGGCAATCCGCAATTGCTAAATACATTTTTGGATTTATAAATGAGTGATATACTGTATACTCATTGATTCTTGAAGAATATAACTTATACATGCCTCAGAAGCAGGGGTGAAAGTAGATATAGGATTGTTCTCAAAAATGCATACTACTCTGCTCTGAGCACGCAAATTGGAGCACGGGAGGGTTGGAGTATGAGTCTAAATCAAAGTACACGAAACAGAGCATGGAGGGCACTTCTCGGATGTGTCCTCCGTTTGTACATATTTAAAGCATGGATCGACGCAAGCTTCAATAGAAAGTTTTCACATAAATATGTTGAACCATGCAGAAAATAGCGCCACATTTCTTGAAATCAATGGTGGCCATTATTTTAGCTGACGCGAGAGAAAATAATCCCAGACATCGGAATAAAATGTTGCCCATTCACATCTCATATGTTGCCTGACTACAATATTTTATCTTTATACGTTAATAAATACATACTGTGTTAATGTTGGCTTGTTTACCTGCCTACAATACCCACTGTAGCGAAGACCCCAATCTCATAGTAAATCAATAGGGCTATCTGGTTAGCTACTACTGTTAAGCTATCTAGATACACACACATAACTGGCAGCTAGCTACCTACGAATAATTTAAATCTACCTGGCATAACATTGGTGTTAGGTAACTTTTGCCTGTTAAACTGTTTAGAAACTGTGTAGATAGCTGATAGTTATGAAGTAAAATGTTTGCTTTGTGTATATCTTGTTTTGTCTATTGCCATTGTCCTGGCTGGAAGAAGGTTGAGTGAATGGGTATGCCCATAGTAAGTCAATAGGGATAACTGGCTAGCTACTGTTAGCTAGCTAGATAGCCACGAAGAATTGGCTGCCAACTAGTAGCTACCCACGAATAATTGACAACTACCTTCGTTTTAGGTCATTTTTGCCTGTTTAACTAGCTGGCTAGCGAGATTATTACGGTTCACATATAGCTAGCTGATAATAATGAAGTAAAACGTTTGCTTTGTGTATCTTGTTTCGTCTCTATTGTTACCATTTGTCCTGGCTGGATGAAAGTTCAGTGAATGGGGAGGTGAGGTAATACCATATTGGGAGTGCAAGTGCAGCTGAAATGTAATGTTTTATGCGTTCTCTACACTCTCTTCCTCACAAGAACGTCCTCTGAGAATGCACTCGGGCATGAGTGTGGAGCACGGTAGTATGCTTATTGAGAAAAGACCCATAGTTTCTTCCCGGTACACCTAAGAGTAAAGACCATGTCATTTAACTGTGAAAATGTTTGACCTTTTAATGTGGCATGATGTTTTCATCTGATTGTCAAACAAATCACTTCATAAAGGAGGCTACCTGCCCATGTTTGTCCACTTTTAAAATAATTCCAGCATCTACAACAGTGCAATGTGCACACGCCATTTGATGAATGGAAAAAGACGCCTATTAAAACACCAAAAAGGGTAATGACATTGATTGATGAGTCCACTGTGATAGGTTCATGTTTTACCAGTAAGGCATATCCCAATATTTCTTTACCTTCCAGTCTTACTTTCACCCCTGCTCATGAGCTTAGTTCAACTGTTGTACACCATTAAAACCCAAAACATAAAATTGTTTTACCACAAACATTGTAAATGTAAACAAACACTATAGCTTTAAAAATATGAATAATTGCTTTATCTTGGAATGTCAGTCCTTGCATAAATAGCGCTATAAATTTACCAAAACTGAGGCGGGGTGCCATTTTGTTATTGTTTCAACTGTGTATGTTCTCCATGTTCTGATACTGAAGCAGGGCTCCTTTCTTGAACACTTCAAGCTGGCTCCCAGTCTAACACATATCCCTAATGTTGAGCGGTCTGTACCCTTTTTGTCCCAGCTCATTGAGATGGCCCAGAAGTTGGCATCTGCTCTCCAGGTGGGAGAGACCTCGGTGTGGACCAAGCCAGGTAAGGACTCCAAAGTCAGTCAGCGCTCCAAGACCACGTCCCTGCAGCCCCTGGGCACCAACCAGGCCCTTGGGCAGGCCATGTCTTCAGCTGCCAGCAAAAGCATCCAGCTAGCTGCAGGTGTGTGTGTCAGTGAAAGCGGAGGTCAAATTTAGAGATGGACGCCATGTTGCTGCCTCTTGAGTGTTTTCGTTCACCCATTCATTTATAATAAGTCTTTGGATTTTAGTTGTAATTCCAGATCATCTTTCTCTAGAGTTCTGCAGTAGGCTGGTCTGGATCAACCATATCCAGACACCAAACCTTACTTGATTTTTTTGGCACCTTTGATAAGCACAGATTGCATATGATCCTACGTTTTTTAAACGGTTGTCCACCACTGCACAAAGTGACATGAAGTAGAACGTTTTTAGTTTCCATGTAATACGATTCCACGGGAATGCGTGTCAGATGTTGTATCAGTAAAATATCCTTTATCTCATCCCTAAGGCTCTAAGGCTCCACCCAAGTCCACCTCCACACCGCTAGATGAAGAGCATGATGTGGAGAATGCCCCTTCCCCTCCCCTAGGGGACCCTGAGTCAGAGGATCCCAAAGCCAAAGAGAAGAAGAGCAAGTCTAAACCTGTGGCTGAGTAGGGTCCATGATCCACTGCTATGTGAAGCGAAGCAGTGTATAGTTGAATAGCACATTACAGTTGAATAGTATGTACTGTATTGGGGTTGGATTGTTAATTGCATGTTTAAAATGTTTTGAATAAAAGTAGGGGGAGACGTTACAGTGCATACAGAAAGTATTCAGACCCCTTGACTTTTTCCACATTTTGTTAGGTTACAGCCTTATTCTAAAATGTATTAAATTGTTTTTTCCCTCATCAATCTACACACAATACCCCATAATGACAAAGCAAAAACAGTTTTTATTTTATTTTAGCAAATCTATTACAAATAAAAAACTGATACCACATTTACATAGATATTCAGACCCTTTACTCAGTACTTTGTTGAAGCACCTTTGGCAGCAATTACAACCTCGAGTCTTCTTGGGTATGACACTACAAGCTTGGCACACCTGTATTTGGGGAGTTTCTCCTAATCTTCTCTGCAGATCCTCTCAAGCTGTCAGGTTGGATGGGGAGCGTCGCTACACACATATTTTCCAGGTCTCTCCAGAGATTTTCAATCAAGTGTAAGTTCGGGCTCTGTCCTTGAGTGGCCCAGCCATTCAGAGACTTATCCCGAAGCCATTCCTGCATTGTTTTGGCTATGTGCTTAGGGTCGTTGTCCTGTTGGAAGGTGAACCTTTGCCCCAGTCTGAGGTCCTGAACGCTCTGAAGGAGGTTTTCACCAAGGATCTCTCTGTACTTTGCTCCGTTCATCTTTCCCTCGATCCTGACTAATCTCCCAGTCCCTGCCGCTGAAAAACATCCCCACAGCATGATGCTGCCACCACCATGCTTCACCGTAGGGATGGTGCCACCTTTCCTCCAGATGTGATGCTTGGCATTCAGGCATTTCATCAGACCAGAGAATCTTGTTTTTCATGGTCTGAGAGTCTTTTGGTGCCTTTTGGTAAACTCCAAGTGGGCTGTCATGTGCAGTTTACTGAGGAGTGGCTTCCATCTGGCCACTTTACCATAAAGGCCTGATTGGTGGAGTGATTCAGATGGCTGTCCTTCTGGAAGGTTCTCCCATCCCCACAGAGCAACTCTGGAGCTCTGTCAGAGTGACCATCTGGTTCTTGGTCACGTCCCTGACCAAGACCCATCTCGCACGATTGCTCAGTTTGGCAGACAGATTTAGGAAGAGTCTTTGGTTCAAAACTTCTTCCATTTAAGAATGTGGAGGACACTGTGTTCTTGGGGACATTCAATGCTGCAGAAATGTTTTGTGCCTCGACACAATCCTGTCTCTGAGCTCTACAGATAACTCCTTCGACATCATGGCTTGGTTTCTGCTCTGACATGCACTGTCGACAGTGGGACCTTATATAGACAGGTGTGTGCCTTTCCAAATCATGTCCAATCAATTGAATTGACCACAGGTGGACTCCAAGTTGTAGAGACGTCTCAAGAATGATCAATGGAAACAGGATGCACCTGAGCTCAGTTTCGAGTCTCAAGCAAAGGGTCTGAATACTTATGTAAATAAGGTATTTTTAATACATTTGAAAACCTTTCTAAAAAAGTGTTTTCGCTTTGTCATTATGGGGTATTATGTGTAAATTGTTAAGGAAAGAAATGTATTCATTAAGGCTGTAATGTAACAAAATGTGGAAAAAGTCAAGGGGTCTGAATACTTTCCGAATGCCTTGTATGTAAAGGGATATTCCGCTTATATCACGGTTTGGCACAGAAAACAATAATACACAAAGTACAATTTAAATGCCGTTTACATCTGCTGAAGTAGCAAACTAACTACACTCTTTTTATGTAGCCTACTGATATGGAGAGGTATTTTCTGGCGGAGCTACAAAGTGTAACTCTGGAGGATGTTGCAACTGAATGGTTAATCAAATGTATGCCCACCTATCAAGCACCCTTCAGCCAATCAGAATCGAATGTTCAACAAAACCGTGGTATAAAAAATTATAAACTCTTAGTGTTACTAACTTGAGTGTTGTGTCATCCTCTCCCTGTCAAGATGGAAGGCCTTTCATAAGAAAAATTGCTTTTGGAAAGCCAACATGATGTGGTCCAAATACCCTAAAACTTAAATTAATAGTCTGGGTGTTTATTTGCTTCAATCACTGAACATAACCGGCGCTTATTAGAGACAGGCTCCTATTTGAGCCAGGTGTCTATATCCTTAATGCACACAGGTTTTCCTCAAAATGTTGAAAAGACTAGCACACTGTTTATGACCAGTACAAACATAACAAATTCATCACAGATCAGACTTGCAAAGACGAGGTTGCCTGTCATACATCCCCAATGTCATGCATCAGCACCAACATGATCTTACCAGATAGAATTCAGTAATCAACGATTGTTCAGGTCCCCGGGACATCAGGAGATGCCTTCCATTCCATCCACTAGGCACAACTTAACCATCAAGTTTTTGTTGCTTTTAAAGAATATATATTTTCTGTTTTAACAACCTTAATCCTTACCTACTTTCACTTCACCCATAGACGTTTATCCCTCCTGGACAAACGTTGAATACTGAAGTGAGACCGTGAGATCTTGCTAGTTGAGCCAACCATGTCAAACCAGACTGCTGTTTCACCCATGGCAATAATGTTGCTCTCCTTTCTCTTCTATTGCCTAATCTTTACGGTACTTACTGAAGTTCACTCGTAAACATTTTAAAAAATTTGAAACAGGCGTTTATTTGCTTAAATGTGTGCCGATGCGCAGCTAATAAAAGGGACAGGCAGCTATTTGAGATTGTGTGCATTTAATTGAAGTTTTACAGTAAGTTTTGTGAATCAGCATTTTTAAACCATAGTTGTGTACAAGTTACTAATTGAGGATGGTAAGATCTCAGGGCTCGAATTCACAAGGCATACTAATACTAAGAAATTCATTCTCAGAATTATGACATTTTCTCCTAAGTGTAAGAATATTTCTGAAAATAAAACAAATCTATAGCCGTAAAGCAGAGACTTTATTAGGGCTATTGATAATTATAATTTATTTTAAATATCATTGTCAATTTTTTTTTTTAAATGCTGAATTCTAAATAAAATGTTATTACAAAATATATATATAAATATATATATTTTGTAATACATTTGATTTAGAATTCAGCATTTAAAAAATAAATTGACAATGATATTTGAAATAAATTATAATTATCAATTGTTTTTGTTACAAATAAAATCTGGCAAACAATAGTCAACAACCAGGAAAATCTCAATTTTATATATAAAATTTAGACTTTCCTGGTTATTTTCTAACCGGGCCAATGTTTGGGATGACCTGAATGCGAGCCTGATAGTGGAGAGAAACAAATGTGAAACTAAGCTTAATTCAGTCTGGATTTCCAGGCTAGCAACATGCATCATTAACACAAAATAAAACTCTAAATTGACATGAAAATAGGAGACTTTATTAATATAAAAACATTTCCAAACTTAAGATGTCAGTTGAGTTCCAGTCTTAACATCAGATGACCATAAGACCCTGCATAATGGACACTAATTCACAAAAGTCTGACGAATTCTTGAGTAATAATTATTTTATATTTTAGAATAGATTTTTAATAAATAATTATTGTACTCATATGTTCAAGGTCCACATGATTGTGGTGAGAGTACAGTATATTTCCATACAACAGATTGTGCCCATGATTAACATTATGGAGTCAACCGTACGGTTGTAGACAAAGTTTAAGACAAATTCCTGATTTTCTCACTAAAATTCTAAGCATATCACTGACACACAAAAAAACATTTGATCTCTAAAATTCACAGATTATTTCCCCACATATTACACAGCTACTTGTACTGGAAAAATGGATTTCCATACTCTGCTAATCGACAAACAATGTATGTACATATGGAGTATTTTGTGTATAACTGCCCCATTATCAAGGGCTCAGTCAACTGAAGCTGTATTTGATCTTCAAACCAATACTATATTTTAAGAGAATGGTGTCTGATTTATTTGTGAAATATTTACAAATTATAGGGCTGGTGGTGGTGGGGGGGGTGTTAAGATGGTCATACCAAGGATCATTTAGTTATCTGATATATAATTTTAGGACCCAGTTAGGTACAAATATATTAAAGCAAATTTATTTTGGGGGGGAAACTTACTGCTTACTTACTGCCCAAAGCAATGCATTGAATAACAGATTCAGACTCAAAAGGAAGTTTGTTTTAAAGTGTCTGTCCTATATCTGAAATTATATATATTTTTATTCCCATATTTAACCCCTTTTTTTGGCACTAAACTACTTCCATATATATTTCCATAAACATTTTAACCCAATAGAGTCGATGTCCGCACCCCCGCGGAAATCTAATCAACATAATAAAAACATACCCATCAAAATCCGTGTTTTAAACTAGAGATGTTTTTGTTGTTGTTGCATGGGCTGCGTCTCAATCCACCGCATACGCCAATGACAGCCTTCCACATCTGCGGGGGAAGGTGGCCGAGCTACAGCAGCCTTTGTCAGACCATGAAACATACCAAAAATCGGTTCTCTCACAAACATCTGTAGTGTCCGAACGGTTTGACCTACAAACTAATATGACCACTCTATGGAAAGGTGAGACTTTCACGAACGTGTTGGTTGTTTTGCTCTAGGACACTTACAAAACTTGTTTGAAGGTAGCCCGGTACCAGTTGAAGTAAACTTCAAAAGGAGGTCTAGTTGTTAAGTTGCAGTGTTTACGCCTAATGAGCTAGCATAACTGTTATCCTGTTATCCATAACTGCTATCCTTGACAGTAAGACATGGGTGTTAATATGAAATTACATCAAATAGTCTCATTTTAAAGTGCTGAAAACTCAGTAGAGCTACAAATGACTAAACTAGACACGAACAAGGCAGAATGCATCTTTAATGATACCTGGTAAATACTAAACTATCTTTGGAAAATTAGTAGTAAATAACCTATGCTCGCATCTACATCTAGCCACTGCACCTTGAATATTGTTGTTGGTGGTAGTATCTGTAAGCAGGAAGTAACCACAATATGTATGATGTCATATTGCCGACAAAAATTTGTGAAACCTACTTATGCATATAAAAGGTGTGGTTGATGGCAGCTACACCCAAATTTGATCATAGCTCCATCCAAGGGGCAACATCCTCAATGATGAGTGTCAATCAAACGGTAGGATGTGAATTTATCGAACAAAAACAACAGATGAAATCAGCGAAGGAAGTAGGAATATGTCTCACCAGCCTCAGAAGAATGCCCTGAAAACCCTAGCAACTCTCAAACTGTATTACCAAACCATTGTCCCTAACATTTTCACCGCAATGAAAAGGAATACTCAATTTCTTACTAAATGCATATTTACAGTCACTATTTCAACACAAAGCTGTCAAAGACTGGCACATTCCCATGATCATACAATAAAGCAGTAGCTTGGTCAAGCAGACGATAGAATTAGGAATTAGAATACTAGAATGGACATGAACCTTCTCATGACAGTATAAAAGATCAGCCATTTTGGTAAGGGAGTTGGTCAACCATGGTCAGCCAGTGCTGTGATAAGAGCAGGGGAAGCTGTTGAGGGGAGGATGGTTGGTGATTGATACCATTCCATTCAAGCCATTACTATGAGCAGGTCCTCCCCATTTAAAGTGCCACCAGCCACCACTGGATACGCTATTGTGTAAAACAATGAATTTGAAGATTATCTGCACTGTATGTTTGTTATCTAGCCAACCAGTTTTAGTGGAATGATTCCATAAATGTTTTCTAATTAACATTCCAAACAAACAATGCAGTCAATCCACAGCCATACACTGTCTGAAATCAGTTGATGATATGAAGTACTCATATAATAACACTCACAGCTTTCCAAGAAAACAAAAATGTGGACATTTATGGTCGGTTTACATATTTTAGAGGTTATTTATACAGAACATTGGAATAAAACCTGTATAAACTGTATTTATAATTATGACAGTATTTTAGGTTGACAATTCTATTACACAATTTCTGATATCGCATGCCTTTTATGTTCCTGCATAGGTACAAGCAGGAAACACATCACCTATGCCTCTTCTGCTATTCATTTGAAATATATGCGGTATAAAGGTCAAACGTACTCGACCAAAACAATGGAATTGCCATGGAAACGCGTGGGGGTGAAACAAAGTCTCCTCATTGACCACCAGCAACATTAGTCTACATTTAGGCAATTGTTTATGTGTATTTCACACTGTTGAGGTAAACATCAGAATATAATGCTTGTATGTATGCCAACCCCAACACATGTTCATGTCATCGTTACCGATCAACTGCATTACAGTTAAAAACGACCCACTACCAACAATGATTTCTCTATGCTAACCAATTTATACGAACGGGAGTTCACATTTAGCAGTCACTTCTAAACCTGAAAAGGGACAGCCTCTACATGCAGCAAAAACAGCCAAATGTATCAAAATCGGACTCAAGTAAGCACATTGTGGGCCTGTTACAATACATAAATCATGACGGATTTGAAGAATCTCCAAATTGTTAGATCAGATTTGTTGATTGTGCGCCATTCTGGTCAATGGAACGTCTGCGTTCAATTAACATGAACCCATTTCCCGCAACTAGAGTGGTTTGGATTTCTCCCTGACCAAAATGGCTGCCATTATCATACCATTATGGAACTTTGAGGATTCATGACATAGGCTCTCTAGTAATTTAATAGGATCTATATGAAGCAGACTGACCGCTATGCTCAAGTTTCATTTAAGTGAAACAATGTGAGCTATCATAAGCTTTGTCTGGTTCCACCAGGCTAAGAAAGCAATGAGATTCGAGACAAATAAGTTCTGCATAGCTTATGATTGCTCTGTTTTGTACCATCCCAATTCTCAGTTTCGCAGCAACAAAGCAAAAATGTACCTTGGGCTTCAAAACAACAACAAAAATCTTTCCAGTTCTTTATAGCAGTAAGGTAAGTGATGTTTGAGCATGGATGGTGCTTTCAAATACTTTTAAAATGGATCTTTCCTCTACTTAATTACTCAAGTTCACAATTGATGTGAAACCAATAAACATGGCGTATACCAAGACGTAGAAATGATGGGCTCCATCAGTTACCAGGAATAATTAACATGTTGAATTGCCCATGTGGCATGTCCTACATAGGATAAACAAGACAGCCCTAAATCTTTACAAATTAGCTGGGGGGGGAAGCAGCAACTCTGAATATTAATATTATGTTTTATTCTAATTGCTTGACTTTACATAGTGGCTGGACACCACACAATCTGCACTTGATGCAGTTGTGAGTCAAGGATGGGCTTGGAATGCTTGTGTACGTCCGCCATTGTGGACTGGAGATTAACATAGTACTTTCCGGCTGCGAGGTGGATGTCCTGACAGCAGCAGAGTAGACTACACAGCCGTAGAAGTACATCTTTGCATTATTCATTGTATCATTCAGTCAGACTGGCAGAAGCTAGAGCAAGCAGCTAGCCAGAGGACAACAGCAAAGTACTAGATCGTACTCTCGCCATACTGGGTCTGCAGACTTTCATCACAGTCTGCTGTGTGCAATGTCCAATAGCACCCTGTCAGTAACAATCCGTCTTTGTAGGAGTTTTAACAAGGGGCTTCATTAGTTGCAGTGTAACAGGTATAATTTACATGTTTACTTGTAAAGTTGATCAAAATAGCTGAACAAAAAGTGACAATTCACAATAATATGAAGTATTTCATTGACACACTTCACCCCTCATAGTCTGCTTGACCCAGTTGTGAGTCAAGGATACAGATAGGCTTGGAATGCTTGTGTACGTCTGCCATTGCGGACAAGAGATCCAAATATTATTTCTGGCTTAGGTGGATGTCATGACAGCTGTAGGAGTACAGCTTTTGTGTGCTACTGGCATTCAAAGTATTCAAACAGAGAGCGACAGGGCAAACAGCTAGCCAGAGGACAGCAACCAAGTACTAGAATAGATAGCAGTCTCATCAGATGTGCTAAAGAGTTACTACTGCAGCGTTTCCCAACCTCGGTTTTCGGGACCCCAAGGGGTGCACATTTTGTTTTTTTCATAACACTACACAGCTGATTCAAATGATCAAAGCTTGATGATTAGTTGATTATTTGAAACAGGTGTGTCGTGACGGAGCAAAAACCAAAACGTGCACCGAGTTTGGGAAACCCAGTCTGGGTGAGCAATCTTCCATACCAGCCTTGTCTGCTGGGTGTGTCATAGGACATGTCAGTCACAACCCTTCCTACTGCACTTTGTGGGTATTGAACAGGTCCTATCAACAGGTCCTATCATCTGCATGCCATGGAAACTTGTAAAGGCTCCGTTAAAAAAGGGGACACTTTAAGCCTGAACGAAGCCCTAAACTATTACCCCTTAATTTAAGTAATAAGTTCTCGCGCCAACCCAAAATAACATTTGTTTTTGCTTCATCACTGTTTTCATTGATGGATTAAATGTATTCATTTGGCCAAATGAAAACTAAATGACCAAATCCCCACAGAAAACTGTCTGGGTGGTTAACTTCTAGCTCCTGCCCCAGTTTGCACAGGTGTTGTATTGATTGTAATGAGGGGATGTAGTTGTGAGATTCTACTACTTTTTTTTTACATTCAGCATCACTATGTCAAGGGAAATATAGTATACATTTTGAAAACATACTTGTCCACAAAAAGTGGTCTCTAGGCACAACTTACCCTAAGTGGGTGATGATGCTGGTAGGGCAATGTTTAATTCATGGATGGGAGTGTGGTATATTGTATATGTTAAATGTATGCCTACATTGATATAGATCGCTCTGTTCAATACCACTTACTATTCAATTTCTTAAGCCGTTGTCTGGGACACGGAAGTAGTTTTGATGTGCCAAATTATAGGCATGTTCTCTGTATTTGAGGCTACTAAGCCCATAAAACTGGTCCGCAAGATTCTTGATATGTTTATCAAGTCAGACTCCATGTCGTCAGATAAGACCTTGGTCACATTCCCCTGCTCAGACATTGCATGCATCAACCAATGTTTGCGTGCCACATCAACGGTGTCATTGACTGACAGATTGCTATAACATGTGTATATAGCTGATATATAAAATACCTATCCAGATCTGCCAGGTAGCAGCAACACCTGTGCAGAGGAATGAGCCTTGTGTATAATGCCTGGTGGTTATTGATATAGTTAAATCAATATTTATGCATAAAAGCTTTTCCACCACCATTTCTCACATAACACATTTTATAGACACAAAAAGATCCCACCCTTGTCTGGCATATTTTGTTTTGTCGACATTTGGAAAGTTTACTAAGAAATGTGGTTTTCCATCAGGACTGTCTTTTTTAAATGTTTATCCAACATGTATTTTACTTGCGGTTAAACATTATAGTACCTCTTCAGTGTCATTCAGTACATTGTTTTCATCCATTGCTGCAGCTGCTTGAATGGACTTCTTCCCTTCCTTGGCTGCTCTCAAGAAGCTAAAGGGGGGCTAGACCGCTGCTTGTTTTACGTTTGTACACACGTGGCATGATGTCTGTGCTGTAACAATAAAAATACACTACTCGAGTTCATATCCATGACACATTGCTAAAATACTATGCATATTGTGCATACAACTAACCAAATAATCATCATTTGTATGGGGTATGGTAGTGATTGGTTCAATTAGCCCATATACTGTAGCTACAAGGATGCACTTTAATGCTAGGTTTAGGACCTCATATTGCATCATATTGCAGCTTATAGAAACGGCAACTAATGTATAAAACAATCTACTTTGGTTTAGATACAAACATGAAACCTATAACAGAAATTAATTTGACAGAGAAAATCTTTTTTTTTTTTTTTACCCTTTGGACCACTTTTTCCATGTGGTTTCTTCCTTCCCAGACTTCATGAAATTATGACCTCTTCCTAAATATTTGGTCACATGATACACAAAATGTATAGTTTCCTAGAAACAAGGGGTGGCTCAACTAACCATTTGGCTCAACTTACCCCATTTTCCCCAACTATAGTGCTTGGATGAGGGAGCTTGTTCTGAACAGGGTCAACAAGAAAAGATTATTGAAGGAAATTGAACTAAGACTCAGTGAGAGGATGTGAAAATAAACTTCCAAAAGAGTGTGATACAAGAGGCTGAACTCATTGGCACTGTTCAGCATCTGCATATGTGCACAGGAGGTTGCTCCTCTATTGTGCAGCATGAAAGCTCAAACCCTGTCTGAAATCGCACCGCTACTTATGGAGCCCATATCACTGAATGTTTTTCTATTTCCCCCCTCCAAACCAAACTGACAAGCAGCTTTGGCATTGTCTTTGTACACAAACATTTACATAGAATTTTCACAAGGCAAATGAAATAAGAGGTAACCCAGCACAACTCCTTGGAGTTACAGAAATGGCTTAAACTGTGCCCAGTGCAAAATACTTAGCTAACCAAGGATCAGAATTTCAACCCAAGAAAAAGCTACAGTACAGGTAAAGACATCACTGGTTGGTTGGGGAGATATGGTGCACACCACCATACAATAAAAGAACAAGAGTGCAACAAAAAAGGACCTCACAAAAATGGTAGCTGTGGCCTGATCTCAGAGTATACGAGCCCCTCTGCTGAGATGGCGTCCCCAAGCCCTACTGTCCGGAGTGGCTGCTTGCAGACCAGCACGGGTGCAAGGTGAAAGGTCACGTTGCCACGGTGCCAAACAGTGACAGGCTCAGTTGGGTTCAGGGACAACTTCTCTCTAGGTTCGCCGTGGGAGCTGTGGAACTCCAGCGGAGCTCTAAGGACCACCTTACTGGCATCTATGCTTTGGAGGCCGCAGGCCTGGATGCTGGCCACACGGGCCCCTGCTGCCACGGCGGCCACCTGGTTGGCCCAGTGCCCGTCCACAGTGGCAAGGACATGGTACGCCAGAGTGTGAAAGTGGATACGCGTGAGGTCAGCCTCCGACTCGGGGTCACTGCGTCCATGCTGCTCAAGGACCCACAGGAGGATGTCACTGACGCGGCCTACATCCGGTATGCCCCCCCAGGAGGCCAGCTCAGCGTGAGGCCCTGTGCCGGCCTGGGAGAGGAAAAGTAGCTCCTGCTCATTCAGCCCGATGGATGTCACTATGGGCATGACCTGCTAACAGAACACAACACCAAATAGTTTATTGTATGCATCAGCTCAAATACATTACTTTATTACGCAACGCTATAACCACTTTAAATTGACATTGCCTATTTTGACGACATCACAACGTCCAAATATGATCAAATTTGATAGAAATCCCGATTTTAACCAGACTGCCTTTTAAATTATACAAAGATAAAGAATATTAAGTTCTGCCAAACTTGTATTTTAGATACTGTTAAACCTACACCTTTACCTCTTGCATGATGCTGTTCATGTAGTCTTTGTCAGTCATGCTTGCTAGCTCCAGGTGGACGGGGACCGCATTGCGGACGTCAGAAATGGCCGCCACTGCCTGAAAAGGTTCAAGCAAACCATCTCAGTCTATACAAAAGTTTAACAAAAAACTCTGGCGAGAACCCTAAATGCGATATACTATTGTGCTGCTGTTTGTGCTTTGCTACGGACCTCTTTGAGCCTTTGCTCCCACATCTGCCTCCCCTGGCCCTCCATCATGTGCAGACCGGACAGGACCACCAGGTCTGGCTGGAACTCATCCAGGCTGGCCACGAACATCTCCAGTGCTCTCATCTCCCCATTGGACACGTCATGGGAGAAGATGAAGCGGTTGGCTTGGGGAGCCCGTGTCGCACCCCACTGCTCCCCTAGATAGAGAGGCAAAAGGACAGACTTATGCATTTTCTACAAATATTTTGATAGTGGCCAACAGTGTAGTTAGGCTACCAGAGGTAAAGAAATACAAATAAGGAATGTGTTTCCATTAATCACCTAGCTATTAAAAGCTTGCGAAACCTATTTTTAGTTGTCGTTCAGGTTGCCTTTCGTCCTTACCTGCTTTGTACTCCAGAATTAGGTGATATTCATCAGTCTCCTGCAAGGACTCGGGGGGTACAACGATTTGCTCGTCCAGCATCTCATGTAGTTTAGGCCCAACAGGCCCACATAGCAGAACCTATTAAAAGGCAGAATCATCCACCGTCACTGACTTCAGTAATATAGACGTAGGGGACATTTCAAAAGTTAAGCAATGTCCTCAGTTCCTTTTAAACAAACTGCCACAGTTTCTCAGTGCCAAAAAAGCACAACCCTGTGCAGATAACCATTCAACAGTGGCTGAACAGTAGAAATGGTACAAAATGTATGCATTCTAGTGAGGAGTTTGAGATTAAAAGTGCTAACCTACCATCAGCTGAGGGTATGTGGCAAGTTTCTGTCCAATGAGAGCAGCATTTCCTCCAACATATAGCTAATTAGTGACAGAGAGCGAGGGAAAGAGAGAGGAAGAGATAAAAAATGAGTTGAGGTTTATCAGTGAGTCTGATAGAAAATGCCATCATAATAACCACAATTGCACCAAGAGATAGCCCAGCAGTGAAATGATTAATTACCGTTGATCACGTAGAATTACATTTGACACAGACACTCAAACCTCTCTGGATGGAACCTTTATTCAAAAGGAAAAGTGCTTCGTCTTCAGGGGGGTGAAGCCAATTACAGATGCCAAAAATACATGTGATATCAAACTTTCAGGGTGAGCTTGAACTGATTTTTTCAAATAGACCTACAACTTTATCAGTCTGTCTGTGGAGACATAATTCCTTTGTCTGCTTTGCTCCCAACCTCACACAATTTATTTTACCAGTTTCTCTTCCACGTTGTATTGCCTGGTTCAGGATTTGACCCAGTAATCTTCCGGCTACTTGTCCCCACTCTCTAACCTCTTGCCTACCTACTGCCCCTTCACCTATTCAATCATGTTTGGATTGGTGATGATTACCTCAAGTACAGAAAGGATGATGCATTTCAAATGGATACAAAAACACTAACAGAAACCAACTTAGCCTAATTCAAGTTAACTACCTGATGTATAGACCATGAGAGTGTGAAACCAAACTAAGGGTTGGGTGATATTGTTGATCTGACCATAGGAAATCCTTGTGATACTGTTTTGCTTATACTGCTGATATTTTAGTTTCACTCATTTAGGTACAGGATGAGGCTTGATCAAGATTAGATGTGAAGTGTATGCTATCTAACAGTTTCCTGTTATTGTGGCCAACTGAAATTCACAAACGCTGTTCAGCTCTCATAGTTGATGAATAACCATCAAAAACAGGGATTCCGACAATCCTGTCATGTCATATGTATATGTATATACTGTACTCTATATCATCTACTGCATCTTTATGTAATACATGTATCACTAGCCACTTTAAACTATGCCACTTTGTTTACATACCCTACATTACTCATCTCATATGTATATACTGCACTCAATACCATCTACTGTATCTTGCCTATGCCGCTCTGTACCATCACTCACTCATATATCTTTATGTACATATTCTTTATCCCCTTACACTTGTGTCTAAGGTAGTAGTTTTGGAATTGTTAGCTAGATTACTTGTTGGTTATTACTGCATTGTCGGAACTAGAAGCACAAGCATTTCGCTACACTCGTATTAACATCTGCTAACGATGTGTATGTGACAAATAAAATTTTATTCTATTTTGATTAGGTCCATTTAAAAAAGGGGCAATCAGCAGTTGATATATCCATTTTTGGACTCATAAGTTAATGATATGTACCCATTGATTTGTGAAGAAAATAACTTATATAACCTTGTTTCAGGATCATAGCTTTCAAAACCCTGATATAAAAATGGGGATAAACACTGTTAACTTGCCTGAGCACCAGGGTACTCTGCAGCGGCCCGTGCAATCCTCTGGAAGACCTCTTTGTCGGTGAAGAAACGCTCCGCCGCGGACCCCCTCTCCATGTAGTGGATGAAAGCCTCTTTCAGGTCCTCTTTAGAGTGTAACACTTCATGGTCACGGCCCAACCCAGGATCCACAGCCAAAGCCTGTAGCAGCCCTATCCCCGACACCACAACATCCACACATGCATTCACCCTAAATAGAGGAAGCCAGAGAAAAAGTAAACACGCCGAATACGCACTACCATTTCACTTGGGAAGTTCAGTGTTTTGTTGGATGAATGATGAAAACCAAAACAGCAAACTCTAAATCATGACACCATGAATGCTTAGTTGTCTCTGAAACTCACCCTACTGCCACCCTGCCCCACTGGCTGGCGGGGGCCGTTATTAGGGTCTCCCAGGCAGTGGAGATAACCTGCTCCAAGGTTGGGTCGCCCTGAGTGGATGGATGAGGCAGGGACAAGTACTGGAGAACTTGTTCAGGCAGCTCAGGGTTGGTGTGGTAGAAGTATCCAACGGCCAAGGCCAACAGGGCAGCTCCCGCAGCCTTCCGCCACATGTTTTCTCAGACTTCTGAAATATGAGTGCAAACACACACATGCATAATACTACTATAATGATACTTGCTAAAATGTACACAAGTCTTCCCATCTGTCATTTTGCAACACATGATGCTAAGTTTTGCATTGTAAATCAAATCAAATTTTATTTGTCACATAAACATGGTCAGCAGATGTTAATGCGAGTGTAGCGAAATGCTTGTGCTTCTAGTTCCGACCCTGCAGTAATATCCAACAAGTAATCTAACAATTGCACAACAACTACCTTATACAGACAAGTGTAAAGGAATGAATAAGAATATGTACATATAAATATATGGATGAGCGATGGCCGAACAGCATAGGCAAGATGCAGTAGATGGTATAGAGTACAGTATATACATATGAGATGAGTAATGTAGGATATGTAAACATTATAAAGTGGCATTGTATAAAGTGGCTAGTGATACATTTTTCATTATTAAAGTGGCTAGAGATGAGTCAGTATGTTGGCAGCAAAATGCACAATACCTGCAGTATTTCTGTATTTTGAAAGTTATACATCTTAAATTTGATTGCTGACATGAAAAACATTTTGGGTCTCTATATCAAGAATGGACTAACGAGACAAATTTCGCTGCCATTTCCTGGTTCCAAAGATTCTAATAGTTCGCCTAATTTAAGTTCTTGACAAAGCAAGTACATTGTAGAAAATCATTGTACATAAACAGCTGTGAAATATTTTCAATAACCAAAAATAGTGTATTTTCTGCGGTTTGAAGCTGGTGTACAAAAGTAAGACGCAAAAACTAAACTTACGAACTGGAAGCATAGAATAGCGCACATAATACAGATCTGACGCATCTTAGACGTACTTTCAATGAGAATTACAGTTCTATAACTCACATTTCTATTCGAATTTGGTCGGGTCGCCCAAAAAGTTACATATTGTAACTTCAACATCCTGCTATTTTTTTTGATTGCGCGAAAATAAAGCTGTCTGAAAATGTAATAAGCAGTGGAATTGCAATGGATACGCACAAGACTCTCACATAGTGACAAATTAACTAGCTAGCTGATGTGCGAAATGACTTTACAGCTATCAAGGTTAACAGGCTGAATCATGGTAGCTAGCTAGCTGGTAGCATCAAAGTTAAACAGGGTGATGTGTCATCGTTGCATTAACTTCCATATTATTAGTAGCTAGCTAACTTTAGTTATCCATTCGTAAATCACTTTCAGACATGGCTAGTATGGCAAAAGAGGTAATAATTAGGACGAACGGCTAGCTAGTTACCAACCAATGAAGTTTTTGACGAGTATCAAATGTTAGCTAGCTTGATCGGATAGCTCTGGGTGTAACGTTACCGTTGCTGAGCTGGTTAGCTCACGCACTCCAATGGAGCTAAAAAAGCTACAAAAATTGTTTCTAGTAAGCTAACGTAATGCCTCCACGGTTTGGTAACGTTATACCCAACATACTGACAACCACTGTCAAACTTGCGTTATCTCCATTCAAACATTGCTAGTTTGCTAGCTAGCACTGTCAGCGTCCTATCAAATATGTTTGTTAGCTAGCTAGCTAATTTAGCCAGCTTGCTTGACAACTTTTAAGACAGACCCAATCAAAAACATGGTTGGTAGCTACCTGGATAGCTGACTTATCTTGATAGCTGGAAACAACTATAGGCCTGGCTGGGGGAAAAAAATGTTACGAACCAGGATAAATTGGGTTGAAATTAGGGTCTGTCTGTAGTGTAGATGATGATATCCTGGAACTTGGTGTTCAGACCTCTGAGGTATAAAGACAGTTCAGACCCGGCGCCACGTCTGAACTCAAGGGCAGAGCAGTAGGGGAGAGTGGGGTAAGTTAAACCACCCTTGTTTCGGCTTCTTCTTGTGAATTTCCGGCCGACTAGACGCTTTTTGGAATATTGCTGCATTTCTCAGTTCTGAATGTGAATTCCACATTGTGACGAAACCAACAAATAAAGGGGAATGTGAAAAACGTACATTGCACCACCATCTAACCCTGCACCTATACACCATCTAACCCTGCACCTATACACCATCTAACCCTGCACCTATACACCATCTAACCCTACACCTATACACCATCTAACCCTGCACCTATACACCATCTAACCCTGCACCTATACACCATCTAACCCTGCACCTATACACCATCTAACCCTGCACCTATACACCATCTAACCCTGCACCTATACACCATCTAACCCTGCACCTATACACCATCTAACCCTGCACCTATACACCATCTAACCCTGCACCTATACACCATCTAACCCTGCACCTATACACCATCTAACCCTGCACCTATACACCATCTAACCCTACACCTATACACCATCTAACCCTGCACCTATACACCATCTAACCCTGCACCTATACACCATCTAACCCTGCACCTATACACCATCCACCAGGGGTGCAACTTTTGTTTTAGTAGTGGAGGGGACATAATATTATTATTATTATTATGATTTTTTATCCAGTCGGATAAACACTCCACACAGCCTACCGCAACGCTTGGAGGTATCTGCATGGTCCTAAAGCACACCTTTGCCTAGTTTTGTATCACATAACAATGATAAATCTGGTGGGGGGATGCAATTTCAGAATGTGGGGGGGACATGTCTTCTCCCGTCACCAGTGAAAGTTGCTCCCCTACTATCCCCCCCAAACCAACCACCTTATCCCATTTCTTGGCCCTAAACAATCCTACACCAGGCCAATGGCCTGGAAGGATGGAACTCCTTCTCTCAAAACTTCCTATAGATATTCTGCACAAAAATGTCTCACACCCAAATATTTTTCTGCTGCTGCAACTACCACATCTATCTTGTGTGATTTCGGCTCTATCAGTGCAGTGAAGTTTGTCATGTAAAAATCTTCCCAATCGTTCTGATTGTGACATCATGTAACATTTCTCACAGCATGCACATATTTTTGTGTGGATGGCTGAGCTCCTGTGGATGTCTCTCTCTGGTCCTTGAAAAACTGTTCTGTATGAGTGGTGATGAAGGCCAAATATAAACCTAGGCAACAGTACCACCATGTGGCTGTCGCCTACCAGTGAACATCTGACTGACGTGATACCAATGCCTTACTAACTTCTGCGTGAATCAAATTCCCTACGATTGAACGTGTTAGCAACATGTCGTCATACCAATGCTTTAATAACATATGCAAGTTAATAAGTCATAAGGTGCATCGTTTATATTTATATGAATTAAATCTCAACCATAAATGTTAGAAACGTACAGTTTTTCCAGTGCAAATCAACATTCCAATGTAGTCACATTGAGCTATTGTGTAGCCTACGGCTTGTGTATTTCTGGTTATCACGGCCACTCTATAGGTAATCTGGCTTTTTTGACTTCTAACATTTATTTGAAGACTGTTATTTATCTAATCAACCTAAAAATGTTTAATTGTTACCTGATTTAAATTAATCCTGTAGCAATTAACTCATTGGGATCTGGGGCAACACGAGAGTGGTTCTTTAAAGTGTTACCATCTCCCGAATTAAACTCTAAATGTCTTTACCTATCACATCCATAAACAGTTAACTTATTAATCATAACCTCATATCATATCATCATTCTGAACAGTCGTAACCTCCTTGCATCTGCAAAAACCTGAGCTTTACTTATGATTCAGTACTACACATATTGGTTTAATTGTTTATTTACTAGCTAACTAGCAAGGTAACACAGGATAAACATACACACTTAATACGTTAAGAACAGGTCCCTAGCGGACAGAGAACAATATGGCTGCTTGTTACAAAAGATATTGAAAGGGTGAGAGAGAGAGAGCGAGAGAGAGACAGAGACACTTAATGTTGGTACATTTTAGAAACTACTCTCACTTATGGGGCCACAGTGTCTCCTGACCCCTCCTGTCTCAGCCTCCAGTATTTATGCTGCAGTAGTTTATGTGTCGGGGGGCTGGGGTCAGTTTGTTATATCTGGAGTACTTCTCCTGTCCTATTCGGTGTCCTGTGTAATTCTAAGTGTGCGTTCTCTAATTCTCTCCTTCTCTCTTTCTTTCTCTCTCTCGGAGGACCTGAGCCCTAGGACCTGAGCTCCAGGACTACCTGACATGATGACTCCTTGCTGTCCCCAGTCCACCTGGCCATGCTGCTGTTCCAGTTTCAACTGACCTGAGCCCTAGGACCATGCCCCAGGACTACCTGACATGATGACTCCTTGCTGTCCCCAGTCCACCTGGCCATGCTGCTGTTCCAGTTTCAACTGACCTGAGCCCTAGGACCATGCCCCAGGACTACATGACATGATGACTCCTTGCTGTCCCCAGTCCACCTGGCCATGCTGCTGCTCCAGTTTCAACTTCCACCTGGCCATGCTGCTGCTCCAGTTTCAACTGTTCTGCCTTATTATTATTCGACCATGCTGGTCATTTATGAACATTTGAACATCTTGGCCATGTTCTGTTATAATCTCCACCCGGCACAGCCAGAAGAGGACTGGCCACCCCACATAGCCTGGTTCCTCTCTAGGTTTCTTCCTAGGTTTTGGCCTTTCTAGGGAGTTTTTCCTAGCCACCGTGCTTCTACACCTGCATTGCTTGCTGTTTGGGGTTTTAGGCTGGGTTTCTGTACAGCACTTTGAGATATCAGCTGATGTACGAAGGGCTATATAAATACATTTGATTTGATTTGATTTGATATAGCACTCCTATACGAACCGCGGCCCATTTGGAGTAAGAAATCATGAATGTATTTATGTGAAAATCCTTGGTTTCTCTCAGTGGACAGGGCTTTCTTGGAAAGGGGGTTGGGCCTTTTCACGGCACGCTTGTAAGGCTCTGATTGTCCAAGTGGGGTTTCTCTGTTGTTCTCCTAACCAGTCGTTCGGTATCCGGTGACTTGTCGTGTAGTCCTGAACAGAACTACAAGTTGAATCTCCTTCCATTTGCTTTGGAAGATGCTTCTTTGAAGATAGGCTAGCCAGCCGTGTTGATGGTTCCCAGTGGGGTGATGAGAGTAGCGTACTACGGTGGTTTGAGCAGAGTAGCATGATTCCACTTCAATTCGCTTTTCTATAATAATAATTTTGCACGCCCAATTTTTCAGTTTTTGATTTGTTAAAAAAATTTGAAATATCCAATAAATGTCGTTCCACTTCATGATTGTGTCCCACTTGTTGTTGATTCTTCACAAAAAAAATACAGTTTTATATCTTTATGTTTGAAGCCTGAAATGTGGCAAAAGGTCACAAAGTTCAAGGGGGCCGAATACTTTCGCAAGGCACTGTATGTGTGTACAGTGCCTTCGGAAAGTATTCAGACCCTTTGACCTTTTCACCATTTTGTTAAGTTACAGCCATATTCTAAAATGGGTAAATTCATTTTTTTCTTCAACAATCTACACACAATACTCCATAATGACAAAACAGATTTTTAGAAATTATTAAAACACAATAACAGAAATACCTTAGGTCGAAAGGAATTGTCTGTAGAGCCCAGAGACAGGATTGTGTTGAGGCACAGATCTGGGGAACGGTAACCAAAACATTTCTGCACAATTGAAGATCCCCAAGAACACAGTGGGCTCCATCATTCTTAAATGGAATAAGTTTTTTTGGAAGAAGTCTTTTTAGGAGACAAATCAAGTTGTAAACTTCCTCACAAGAACAGAGAGGCATGTGACATGTGCGCTTGCGCAAGCATAAACACACATGCCCAATGTAACATTTGATGAGGATTTATACTAGGATCACTTAAAGGTCTGAGCAAAATAACGGTTTTGGTAGTTGATAATAGACCCTGAAGCCCTTTGACTACAGCTATATTAATCGCCAGTTTCTCCCCAGAGGCCCATAGGTCATCCTTGTAGACTGTACGAAGCTAGTGCATTACAGCTGTAGACTTATCATGTAGTTATCAACCTAGGATAGTGCCCTAAGCAACACACCGCTAACTAGGATCGCCCTAGATATGACACTATACAAAATGCCATGATAGAGTCATTCAGCCAAGACTGTGGATGTATATAGAAGAGATGATTAAGGTGTAGTAACTATATTTTTTATATATTTTTTTTCTTGTTTTTTTTTACACTTAGGAAGTGATGAGACCACCAGTTAGTGCCACAACGCTGCTCATTTGGGGGAGGAATGTTATGATGTATTGAGTGAGTGTTGTGCATTATTAACGTCTGTCTAAGTTACTGCCTAGATCCACCAACCTGGACAACCGGATGACGGATCCAGAACGATGATCCACAACCAGGACATCCCATGGCCATTCTTGTGGGGGTCTACAGCTTGCAGAAATCCTACCAGGTTAAACCATCAGAGGGGGACTCTCATGATGATCCACAACCAGGACATCCCATGGCCATTCTTGTGGGGGTCTACAGCTTGCAGAAATCCTACCAGGTTAAACCATCAGAGGGGGACTCTCATGATGATCCACAAACCAGGACAACCTGTGGTCATTCTTGTGGTGGGTTGCAACTTGCAGAATCCTTCCAAGATTGAATCCACCAGAGGGGGACTGTCGTGACTGTCCTGTGAGGCTCCCACAGAGGGGGGAGGAGGGAACTGGTGGGGGTTAACACCTCACACCCTGTTGTAAATCAAGGACAGAATACTCAGACATCCCTCTTCAAATTCGCCCAAGGAATGTGCTTAGTTTTAAAGACAGAATAACACAATACAAAATGTACAAGGGCTACTTATATGCAGGCAAAGGTGTTTAGGTGTAATCATGTTGGCCATATTGGATTCAGAATAAAATGTGTTTACACTAACAGTCTCTATAGTGTGTTTTACACACTACTGAACATATTTCTCATTTACACAATTCATATTTACAGGTGATTTAACCTTCACAAATGTTATTATGGTAGCCATATTGGATTTTGGATGCCAGCAAACTTGATTTGAAAAGTTTTGGAAAGTCTATTGAACACTCATCATGAATATTCATAGTTGATATTTGCACCTATTGTATCTGTTTACAGGTCTATATTTCAAATAGACAAGAAGATTTCCTAATGCTGTCTGTGTATCTAGGGCTGACAACTGACTACTTGCATTCCAAATTTGAGCAATATCAGATGTTGCATGTAGAGTGACCACGTCCCGGATTGTGCGGGACAGTCCCAGATTTTGGCCCTTTATGCCTGCAACCAAATAATTATGTCCCGCATTTTATCAACAAATTCAAACACCACCAATTTAGAAAAATAGGTTTATTTGTCCCTTGTTTCAGTCAGATATTCCAACCTGTCTCTTGCATTCATGTTGCACTAATGAAAACACATATATCATAAAGATGCGGTACTGGGGATGTTAAACACTTCTCAAATCGTTGTTGAGATCTGATATTCTGTGCAACGCAAGATGAGAAGTAAGCCAATGTCATTGGCCTGTTATCAACCAATTTTTCTCTTATCCTTTCAGGCTAAATTCCAAGCTACACTTGGGGAGGACAGTTAGGCCTCCTGACAACATACAAAAAGCATGGTTCTGATCAAGAGCTACACTGAAAGATATAAGTTAATTTCGTCCAACTTGTGAGGCTCTCCATGCTCATTAGTTGTTCATTAAACATATTTGCTGCTACGAATTCACTCAATCCCATTTTAAAAGGCTCCCATCCTAACTGTTTGACATTCCCTGAGACCAAATAGAAATGTTGATCAAATATTCCCATATTTGGCCAAATATTCCCATATTTTCATAAAACAGGCACACATGTGGTCTCTCGTTTCTGCATCACCACAAAATGTGCAAGGAAGGCACGAGAGCCAATTTATGCTTGATGCAAAAAATGTGGTCAGAGACGCCGTATGGGTGTGTGACCAAATGCGGAGACTCTGGAGGCACGCGGAGGCCAAATTGAGATCCGTCACTGTTACACCAAAAACACCACTTCATTTACAGTGGTATAAAGTACTTAAGTAAAAATACTTTAAAGTACTACTTAAGTCGTTTTTTGGTGTATCTATACTTTACTATTTATATTTTTGACAACTTTTACTTTGACTCTACTACATTACTAAAGAAAATATTGTACTTTTTACTCCATACATTTTTCCTGACACCCAAAACTACTCCTTACATTTTGAGTGCTTAACAGGACAGGCAAATGGTTTAATTCACACACTTATCAAGAGAGCATCCCTGATCATCCCTACTCCCTCTGATCTGGCAGACTCACTAAACACAAATGCTTAGTTTGTAAATGATGTGCTGGAGTGTGCCCCTGTCTATTGGTAAATCTAAAAAACAAGAAAATTGTGCCATCTGGTTTGTTTAATATAAGGATAAGAAATTATTTATACTTTCTTTTGATACTTAAGTATATTTAAAACGAAATACTTTTGGACTTTTACTCAAGCAATACTTTACTGGGTGACTTCACTTTTACTTGAGTCATTTTCTATTAAGGTATCTTTACATTTACTTTTATGACAATTGGGTAATTTTTCCACCATTACTAATTTCTTATGAGATTTTATGATGGTTAGTTGAATAGTCCCAAAAAATGATCATGCTGCCAAAACTCAACAATGCAACACTAGGCAGAATGCGCTTGAATTGAAACAAAATACAGGAATGTTATATTGCTTTGTTAACACCATCTGCTCTAATTTGCTCACAAAACAGTAATGCAAGAAAATCTAAATGCATATGCAAATGCTGCCAAATATTTGTATTCATGTAGACTACACTGTCCTGCGAATGTCCTGCAAAATCATCCTGTTGTCTCGCATTTGGATATTTTGAATGTGGTCACCCTAGTTACATGAGTTTATGTGGTCCACCTCCCCTCCAGCCAGGTCCACCCCCCTCCAGCCAGATGCGTACAAAGCTCTCCCTCGCCCTCCATTTGGTAAATCCGACCACAACTCTATTCTCCTGATTCCTGCTTACAAGCAAAAATTAAAGCAGGAAGCACCAGTGACTCGGTGTATAAAAAAGTGGTCAGATGAAGCAGATGCTAAACTACAGGACTGTTTTGCTAGCACAGACTGGAATATGTTCCAGGATTCTTCCGATGGCATTGAGGAGTACACCACATCAGTCACTGGCTTTATCAATAAGTGCATCGAGGACGTCGTCCCCACAGTGACTGTACGTACATACCCCAACCAGAAGCCATGGATTACAGGCAACATTCGCACTGAGCTAAAGGGTAGAGCTTCTTCTTTCAGGGTGCGGGACTCTAACCTGGAAGCTTACAAGAAATCCCGCTATGCCCTGTGACGAACCATCAAACAGGCAAAGCGTCAATACAGGGCTAAGATTGAATCATACTTCACCGGCTCCGACGCTTGTTGGATGTGGCAGGGCTTGCAAACTATTACAGACTACAAAGGGAATCACAGCCGCGAGCTGCCCAGTGACACAAGCCTACCAGATGAGCTAAATCACTTTTATGTGACTGTGTGATCACGCTCTCCGTAGCCGACGTGAGTAAGACCTTTAAACAGGTCAACATACACAAGGCGGCAGGGCCAGATGGATTACCAGGACTTGTGCTCCGGGCATTAGCTGACCAACTGGCAGGTGTCTTCACTGGCATTTTCAACATGTCCCTGATTGAGTCTGTAATACCAACATGTTTCAAGCAGACCACCATAGTCTCTGTGCCCAAGAACACAAAGGCAACCTGCCTAAATGACTACAGACCCGTAGCACTCACGTCCGTAGCCATGAAGTGCTTTGAAAGGCTGGTAATGGCTCACATCAACACCATTATCCCAGAAACCCTAGACCCACTCCAATTTGCATACCGCCCAAACAGATCCACAGATGATGCAATCTCTAATGCACTCCACACTGCCCTTTCCCACCTGGACAAAAGGAACACCTATGTGAGAATGCTATTCATTAACTACAGCTCAGCGTTCAACACCATAGTACCCTCAAAGCTCATCACTAAGCTAAGGAACCTGGGAATAAACACCTCCCTCTGCAAGGAGCACTGAGCACACCCCCATTCTCATCGATGGGGCTGTAGTGGAGCAGGTTGAGAGCTTCAAGTTCCTTGGTGTCCACATCACCAACAAACTAGAATGGTCCAAACACACCAAGATAGTCATGAAGAGGGCACGACAAAGCCAATTCTCCCTCAGGAAACTAAAAAGATTTGGCATGGGTCCTGAGATCCTCAAAATGTTCTACAGCTGCAACATTGAGATTCATCCTGACCAGTTGCATCACTGCCTGGTATGGCAATTCTTTGGCCTCCGACCGCAAGGCACTTCAGAGGTTAGTGCTTATGACCCAGTACACCACTGGGGCAAAGCTGCATGCCATCCAGGACCTCTACACCAGGTGGTGTCAGAGGAAGGCCCTAAAAATTGTCAAAGACCCCAGCCACTCCTGTCATAGACCGTTCTCTCTACTACCATGGCAAGCGGTACCAGAGTGCCAAGTCTAGGACAAAAAGGCTTCTCAACAGTTTTTACCCCCAAGCCATAAGACTCCTGAACAGGTAACCAAATGGTTACCCGGACTACCCCTCTTTGACAACCCCTCTTTTACACTGCTGCTACTCTCTGCTTATCTTATATGCATAGTCACTTTAACTATACAGTCATGTACATACTACCTCAATTGGCCCGACCAACCAGTACCCCCGCTCATTGGCTCACCGTGCTATCTGCATTGTGTCCCACCACCCGCCAACCCCTCTTTTTACACTACTGCTACTCTCTATTCATCATATATGCATAGTCACTTTAACCATACCTACATGTAGTGTCCATTATTAAATCTTTGAATGAAGAGATGGAAATAAAACTGTCCAGTTTGAGTGTTTGTTGCAGCTCGTTCCAGTCACTAGCTGCAGCGAACTGAAAAGAGGAGCGGCCCAGGGGTGTGTGTGCTGGCAGAACGGGTGTTGTATGTGGAGGATGATGGCTGCAGTAGATATCTCAGATAGGGGGAGTGAGGCCTAAGAGGGTTTTATAAATAAGCATCAACCAGTGGGTCTTGCAATGGGTATACAGAGATGACCAGTTTACAGAGGAGTATAGAGTGCATTGATGTGTCCTATAAGGAGCATTGGTGGCAAATCTGATGGCCGAATGATAAAGAACGTCTAGCCGCTCGAGAGCACCCTTACCTGCCAATCTATAAATTATGTCTCCGTAATCTAGCATGGGTAGGATGGTCATCTGAGTCAGGGTTAGTTTGACAGCTGGGGCGAAAGAGGAGTGATATAGATAGAGGAAACCAAGTCTTGATTTAACTTTAGCCTGCAGCTTTGATATGTGCTGAGCGAAGGACAGTGCACAGTCTAGCCATACTCCCAAGTACTTGTATGAGGTACAATGTTAAGGGTGGAGAAAGCATGTTGGACACTAAGAAAGCTTTGTTGTAGAGCATTTAGCACAAAATCTGGGGAGGGGCCAGGTGAGTCTAAGACTCATTCATGTATATGCAAATGATGCAGAGTTTCCTACTGCCTGAGCTATATTGTTGATGTAAATTGATAAGAGCGTGGGGCCTAGGATTGAGCCTTGGGGTACTCCCTTGGTGACAGGCAGTGGTTGAGAAAGCAGATTTTCTGACTTTATACACTGCACACATTGAGAGAGGTAGTTAGCAAAACAGGCCAAAGATCCCTCAGAGACACCAATACTCCTTATTGTAAGAGACCATATTTGTTGCACCCGTGAGTAAGAATGCCCACAGAATACGGTAATGTACTGTATTTTAGGAATTCTACAAAACTTGTCCTGAAACTCTACAGCAACCTACTGGCATCTAGCTGCCAGTAATTTACTGTAATTCAGAATACAGTACCATACCGCATTTTGGAGTGCCAAAAACCTTTTGAACACTAGTATGTGCATGGTATTGTTGTTTCTCACTCATTAACATATTTTGAGGCATGTCTTGTAAGAGGCTATATTTGTTGCATCCGTTAGTGAGATTGCTTTATGAACTTAAGTGATATGTGGTAGTGGTTCCCTAACATTTACATTTACAGTTGAAGTTGGAAGTTTACATACACCTCAGCCAAATACATTTAAACTCAGTTTTTCACATTTCCTGACATTTAATCCTAGTAAAAATTCCCTTGTCTTAGGTCAGTTAGGATCACCACTTTATTTTAACAATGTGACATTTCAGAATAATAGGAGAGTGATTTATTTCAGCTTTTATTACTTTCATCACATTCCCAGTGGGTCAGAAGTTTACATACACTCAATTAGTATTTGGTAGCATTGCATAACTTGTGTCAAACGTTTCGGGTAGCCTTCCACAAGCTTCCCACAATAAGTTGGGTGAATTTTGGCCCATTCTTCTTGACAGAGCTGGTGTAAGTCTGCTGGAGTCAGGTTTGTAGGCCTCCTTGCTCGCACACACTTTTTCAGTTCTACCCACACATTTTCTATAAGATTGAGGTCAGGGCTTTGTGATGGCCACTCCAAAACATTGCCTTTGTTGTCCTTAAGCCATTTTGCCACAACTTTGGAAGTATTCTTGGGGTCATTGTCCATTTGGAAGACCCATTTGCGACCAAGTTTTAACTTCCTGACGGATGTCTTGAGATGTTGCTTCAATATATCCACATAATATTCCCTCTTCATGGTGCCATCTATTTAGTGAAGTGCACCAGTCCCTCCTGCAGCAAAGCACCCCCCCACAACATGATGCTGCCACACCCGTGCTTCACGGTTGGGATGGTGTTCTTCGGCTTACAAGCCTCCCCCTTTTTTCTCCAAACATAATGATGGTCATTATGGCCAAACAGTTCTATTTTTGTTTAATCAGACCAGAGGACATTTCTCCAAGAAATATGATATTTTTTCCCCATGTGCAGTTGCAAACCATAGTTGTTATGGTTTTCTTCTGTCGAAAGAGAGGAAGACCAAAATGCAGCGTGGTTATTTATAAACATCTTTAATAAAGATGAAAATACAAACAATATACAAAACAAGAACCGTGAAAACCTAAACAGCCTATCTGGTGCAACAAACACAGAGACAGGAACAATCACCCACGAAATACCTAAAGAATATGGCTGCCTAAATATGGTTCCCAATCAGAGACAACGATAAACACCTGCGTCTGATTGAGAACCACTCCAGGCAACCATAGACTTTCCTAGACTACTATACTACACACAACCCCATAAATCTAATAAACCCCTAGACAAGACAAGACACATAAATCACCCATGTCACACCCTGGCCTGACCAAAATAATAAAGAAAACACAAAATACTAAGGTCAGGGCATGACAGTAGTCTGGCTTTTTTATGGCGGTTGTGGAGCAGTGGCTACTTTCTTGCTGAGCGGCCTATCAGGTTATGTCGATATAAGACTCGTTTTACTGTGGATATAGATACTTTTGTACCTGTTTCCTCCAGCATCTTCACAAGGTCCTTTGATGTTGTTCTGGGATTGATTTGCACTTTTTGCACCAAAGTACATTCATCTCTAGGAGACAGAACGCGTCTCCTTCCTGAGCTGTATGATGGCTGCGCGGTCCCATGGTGTTTATACTTGCGTACTATTGTTTGTACAGATGAACGTGGTACCTTCAGGCATTTGGATATTGCTCCCAAGGATGAACCAGACTTGTGGAGGTCTACAATTTCTATTCTGAAGTCTTGACCGATTTCTGTTGATTTTCCCATGATGTCAAGCAAAGAGGCACTGCGTTTGAAGGTAGGCCTTGAAATACATCCACAGGTACACCTCCAATTGTCTCAAATTATGTTCATTAGCTTCTAAAGCCATGACATAATTTTCTGGAATTTGCCAAGCTGTTTAAAGGCACTGTCAACTTAGTGTATGCACACTTCTGACCCACTGGAATTGTGATATAGTAAATTATAAGTGAAATAGTCTGTAAACAATTGTTGGAAAAATGACTTGTGTCATGCACAAAGTAGATGTCCTAAACGACTTGCAAAAACTATAGTTTGTTAACAAGAAATTTGTGGAGTGGTTGAAAAACAAGTTTTAATGACTCCAACGTAAGTGTATGTAATCTTCTGACTTCAACTGTAAATAGAGAACAGATCAAACATGTAATGGTTGAGTGGCTAGCCATGTCCTTTTTTATCTGTTTTGCAGTGTAGTGACAGTCAATTTAGAAGTCTTTGTTAGGTGATATGTGGTAGTAGTTTCCTATTATATCAGAGTGGTAAGCGGGTCTTAAACCTTTTCATGTCCATTTGATCTGTTTTGCCCTGTAATCACCAGAGGTGCAAGTGATATAAAACACCTAGTATTCCTTAATATGATATAATATGCAAATGTCTACAGCCAGCCTGCTTGCTCTAATCCCTTGTAATTACAGTAAAATACTGTAGAAATAATTTTCTTACAGTTTAATCGTAATTTTTACTCTTTTGTACTGTTTCATTGCTCTGGCATCAAGTTACAATGAATATCTCAGTATTGTATTGACACTATTCAGTGATAGTCAGAGGTATATCATAAGATATATTGTTGTAATTACAATCATTTTGTAATACACTTGACATTTGATCACAGTAAAATATGTGGTACTGTAGAATTGATTACCGTAAAATTTATTACAGTAGCTGTACTGTAAAATAAATTACAGTAACTTACTGGCCATCTGCTGTCAGTAGATTACTGTACATTTTACAGGAAATGTTTTACAATGAAATGTACAGACTGTGTGATAAAGTTCCAGTTCCCCATAGACACAGATAGGTCCAGCAAATACTATGCCATTCCATTCAATCCCAATCTTAATCTAAAATACAAAACTGACTATTAGCAGTTTCTGCGTTTCTTTTCTTGTGGAGTTAAGACACACTTTTCGATCAATGAAGTAAGTATGAAGGAAAAATATTTTACAGAAGGAAAAAGCTAAAGAAATCGCTAATTGTTTACAAAAATGTACTTGTAAATAATTGTTCATAAAATGTTGCTTTCAATTTCCTTGAATCACAATATCCAATCAATTAATTTAACCTCAATCTGCAAACTGCGTTAAATGCATTGGGGTCAGTGGTCCACTCAGGTTACGTTTGACATTCTGCAACAGCGTCAGTACAATGGACTGGGGACATACGTAGCTCTGAAATCATCTGGGTTATTTTGTTCAATTTATTTTCCAAAAGACTCACTGCCACTTATATCGAGGTAAGATATGTGCTTATCATATTGTGAAACCATAGGTGTGAAACACAGTGAATGTAATAATTATAAATGCTACATTCTCATCATCGTCACCACCCTGACTACAGATGTTTACGTCGGCCGCGCGAGCCAGTCACTTTCCTAAATCTTGTGCACCTGCTTCTTGTACAGTGCACGCGACTAGATGACATGTGTTGTTAATATTATACACTCGCCTGGCGACTAAATTGTTCAAATTCTAGCTTTTTATATAAGCGTGCTAGTAAGCAAGTCTTTCAAAAATAGATGCTTCGTTTGTTCGTTCCATTTGCATTCATGGCTGAAGTGGCTAAACTAGCTAGCTGGCTAGACTAGCTAGCTAGCATAGCCTGATAAATAATATTATGGCGAATGTCGTTTAATTCTTCAGCTACCTTCAGAGGTACACCTGAATTTGCATATCCAATGACTGCGATAAACCTATGCTAGTGTAGACTATTTTGAAACGTTATAAGCTTAAAAATGAATGACTCATGATATTATGTAATGACTACTGTATGTAATGATTTGGCATCAGGATGCTGTCTGCATTAATTGGCCCTAATAGATATCCATCTGGAAAAATGTTTCAGTTGATATATGATGTATTCAATTGACATATTTTGTTTTCACAGATTTTAATCAAATAAAATGTGCTCTTTCCAGTGAAATACATCCTTTTTCCTCACCAGCAATATGCTGGCCCGGAAGGGCCCACTACTACCGGATGGGTTCTTTCTGACCCGACTGGCAGAGAATGCCAAGCAGCCCAACCAGTTCAAAACCAATTCCCAACGGGCCAGGTTTATAACCAAGAATGGATCCTGTAATGTGGCCCACAAGAACATTCGCGAGCAGGTCAGAAACATTTTGAAATTGTCTACTTTTCTTGGCCAAAAATTAAGTGTCTCAGAGTAGGAGTAGCTAATCTAGGATCAGGCCCCCCCATCCATGTAATCTTATTCGTTGTGATCTAAAAGGCAAAACTGATCCTTAATGAGCACAACTATTCTGAGACGCTTGACACATATGGATCCCAGATCTCCATTCCACTACAATACTAACCATCTCTAGAATGCAGGCGGAGGAAGCTGGCAGTTGAGCATCATCTAACAAACCCTGTTTGATTTACATTTGATTAACAGTGGAGTTGTACTTGTAATATGGATACTTATTTTCATCTCTTGGCCACCATAGGGCAGATTCCTTCAGGATGTCTTCACGACTATGGTGGACCTAAAATGGCATTACTCCCTCCTCATCTTCACCTCGGCCTTCCTCTGCTCATGGATGCTCTTTGCCATGATGTGGTGGCTCATGGCCTTTGCCCACGGTGACTTGGAACCCCGTGACCCAAACGGGGATCCCGGGCCCGTGCCCTGTGTCACTGCCATTAACTCCTTTACCTCTGCCTTCCTCTTCTCCATCGAAGTGCAGGTAAGCATCCACTTACCAAACCTTTTGACATTGGTTTTGTAAAACATTGTTGCAGATAGTTTTGTACAAACATATCAAACTACACTTAATGGGACCGTTAGAAAATGTGATAATTTGCCCTTTTGTCTCACATGAATTAAATTTTGTCTTTGCTGGTGCACTGTACAATACAGTACAGTGCACACAGTATGTAGTCATTATCTGATTTTACATGTCCATCTGTCCTCCAGGTGACGATAGGTTTCGGGGGGCGAATGGTGACAGAGGAGTGTCCGCTGGCCATCATGGTGCTGATCGTCCAGAACATTCTCGGGCTGATTGTCAATGCTGTGATGCTTGGCTGTGTCTTCATGAAGACTGCTCAGGCTAACAGGCGAGCAGAGACCCTCATCTTCTCTCGGAACGCAGTGATCGCACCACGCCAAGGCCGGCCCACGTTCATGTTCCGCTTGGGTGACCTGCGGAAGAGCATGATCATCTCGGCCACTATTCAACTCCAGGTTATGCTCAGGGCCCAGTTTTTTAAAAGTTGTCTGGATTTCGCCTATCGGATAGGATTAAATGCATAGAAACAGAATGAATAGAACAAAGTCCCCATTCAAGTCAATGAGTCATCCATTCTATTCATATGCATTTTATCCTATCTGATACTGGGCCCAGGATATACAGTAATTGGTAGGGCTGGGAATTGCCAGGGACCTCAAGATACGATATTATCACGACACTTAGGTGCTGATATGATGTGTATTGTGATTCTCACAATTGTGCCTTCAGACTTTTTCCACATTTTGATGTGTTACAGCCTGAATTTAAAATGGATTACATTTAGATTTCTTGTCTCTGGCATACACACAATACCCCATAATGTCAAAGTGGAATTATCTTTTGAGAAATGTTTACAAATTAAGACAAAATGTAAAGCTGAAATGTCTTGAGTCAATAAGTATTCAACCCCTTTGTTATGGCAAGCCTAGATAAGTTCAGGAGTAAAAACAAGTCACATAATAAGTTGCATGATCTCTCTGTGTGCAATAATAGTGTTTAACATGAGTTTTGAAAGACTACCTCATCTCTGTACCCCACACTTAAAATTATCTGAAAGGTCCCTCAGTTGAGCAGTGAATTTCAAACACAGATTCAACCACAAAGACCAGGGAGGTTTTCCAATGCCTCGCAAAGAAGGGCACCTAATTTGTAGATGGGTAAAACATGAAATATCACTTTGAGCATGGTGAAGCTATTAATTACACTTTGGACGGGATACAACGCTTTATGTTTGGGGCACATCCAACACATCACTGAGTACCAATCTTAATATTTTCAAGTATGGTGCTGGCTGCATCATGTTATAGGTATGCTTGTTATCGGCAAGGACTACAGAGTTTTTTGGGATTGAAAGAAACGGAATAGAGCTAAGCACAAGCAAAATCCTAGAGGCAAACCTGGTTCATTCTTCTTTCCAAAAGACGCTGGGGAAAAAATGCACCTTTCAGCAGGGCAATAACCTAAAACACAAGGCCAAATATACACTGGAGTTGCTTACCAAGATGACATTGAATGTTCCTAAATGGCCTCGTTACAGTTTTGACTTAAATTCGCATGAAAATCTATGGTAAGACTTGAAAATGGCTGTCTAGCAATGATCAACAACCAACTTGACAGAGCTTGAAGAATGTAATAAATAATAATGTGCAAATATTGTACAATCCAGGTGTGTAAAGAGACTTAACCAGACTCACTGCTGTAATCACTGTCAAACAGGGGTTGAATACTTAGCTAATGAAGATATATTGGTGTTATATTTTTCATGCATTTTTGACATATGTTAGAACTTTTCTTACACTTTGACAAGAGTATTTTGTGTAGATCATTGACAAAAAAAATATAATTAAATCAGTTTTAATCCCACTGTACCACAAATAAACGTTGCGTTTCAATACTGATATTATTGTGATTCGATGTTCCAAACATTGCTCACCATATGTCTGCCGCAGAGGGACAAGAGACCCATGAGAAAACGAGTTTTCATCAGTCATGGAAATAAGTACTGAAAACAAATCGGCTTCCTATTTAAAAAGAAGATGGAGAACAATCTTTGAAGGGACATTTTTGTTGTTGTTTTGGTGTAGGTATAGCCAACTAGCGCAAAAATAATACTGCGATATTGTCAAACCGATTACGATATATCGTCAAAAATAATATTTGACCCTGCTGGTAATCTATGAACATTTGAACATCTTGAAGAACAATCTGGCCTTAAATGGCCATGTACTCTTATAATCTCCACCCGGCACAGCCAGAAGAGGACTGGCCACCCCTCAGAGCATGGCTCCTTTCTCGGTTTCATCCTAGGTTCTGGCCTTTCTAGGGAGTTTTTCTAGTCACCATGCTTTTACATCTGCATTGCTTGCTGTTTGGGGTTTTAGGCTGGGTTTCTGTATAGCACTTTGTGACATATTCTGATGTAAGAAGGGCTTTATAAATACATTTGATTGATTGATTCCGATATGTAACTATTATTTTTTTCCCCCGATCGCTAGTAATTGGGACCATCAGCGTAAATGTGAGGTGGTAGTTTTGGGTTGAAATGCAGTATTCACACTGTTATTACTGTGCAATAACCTCTTTAATCACAAAATGTACATTTCTGGGTTATGTATGGTTATGAAAGTATTTTCAATAAGTGCTCAGTTAGGTAGCTGATTATGGCTTTAACAGATGACCGATATCATGTGAAACCATTGACGGTTCTTGAGCTGTAGTGAGTGATGAGGAGCTCTTTAATATGTCCCCTCTCTCTGTCTGCCGGTGGCAGGTGATCCGCCGGACAGTCACCACTGAGGGTGAGGTGATCCCTGTCTGCCAGCTGGATATCCAGGTGGAGAATCCCCTTAGGAGCAACGGCATCTTCCTGGTGTCCCCTCTCATCATTAGTCACACCATAGAACGTGGCAGCCCACTCTATGAGGTCTCCGCCCACTCCCTGGCCACAGAGGACATGGAGATCATTGTGATTCTTGAAGGTAGGATGGGAGATGATGATGTGTTGTTCATAGGGATGGAACGATTCACCGATACGCATCGGTCCCCGGTTCAAATATTTAAGAGCTAGTGTATCGGGAGCCCAAACCGATTCAACTGCAGCATGAATCGGACAGAAAATCGTTTCAAACGTTACGAACTGCCGGTCCACTAATGTTTATTACTCAGAAAATAACCCTAATCTTTAGTGACTGAATTGATGCGTCCTCTCCTTCAGTAGCCTGTCAAACTATTCAGAACACAGAGCGCAGCTGATCTAAAATGTGTATATCTGTGCAGCACCTTCAATTGCATGTGAAATGGCTTTTGTAATGTCAAATCATTGTTGGGTGATGCTACCAAATGCGCTGTAGAAAAATGTTTTTTACCGGCAGAGTTGTGTAGACTGGAGTGGACTCAACTCACATCTTGCTTATTGCACATCTTACCGCTGATTTGGGCTTTTCGATTGCCATATTCACTATAACTAATTGTTTTGGTAGTTTTGTGTTAACCCATTACATTCGTGGGAATTGGCCTACAGTGCATTCAGAAGGAATTCAGACCCCTTCCATTTTTCCACATTTTGTTACATTACAACATAATTCTAAAATGGATTAAATTAATTATATACACACAATAATGACAAAGCGAAAACAGGTTTTGACAAACGTTTGCTAATTTATTACAAATAAAAACAGAAATACCTTATTCAGATAAGTATTCAGAACTCATTGGCCTGAAAATGCCAAGTGTCACGTCTGGAGGAAACCAGGCACCGCTCATCACCTGGCCAATACCATCCCTACGGTGAAGCATGGTGGTAGCAGCATCATGCTGTGGGGATGTTTTTCAGCGGCAGGGACTGGGATCGAGGGAAAGATGAGCATAGCAAAGTACAGAGAGATCCTTGATGAAAACCTGCTCCAGAGCGCTTAGGACCTCAGACTGGGGCGAAGGTTCACCTTCCAACAGGACAACGACCCTAATCACACAGCCAAGACAACGCAGAAGTGGCTTCGGGAGAAGTCTCTGAATGTCCTTGAGTGGCCCAGCTTGAACCCGATCGAACATCTCTGGAGAGACCTGAAAATAGCTATGCAGCAACGCTCCCCATCCAACCTGACAGAGCTTGAGAGGATCTGCAGAGAAGAATGCGAGAAACTCCCCAAGTACAGGTGTGCCAAGCTTGTAGTGTCATACCCAAAAAGACGCAAGGCTGTAATCGCTGCCAAAAGGGGCTTCAATAAAGTACTGAGTAAAGGGTTTTTGTCATGATGAGTTATTGTGTGTAGATTTAATTTAATCAATTTTAGAATGAGACTGATGTCACAAAATGTGGAAAAAGTCAAGGGGTCTGAATACTTTCCGAATGCACTGTATATGGATAGGGCTAAATTGAAATGTTTCTTACAGAATAAATATGAAAAGCATATTGCAAAACCATGGTAGCAATTGAAAGGGAACAGTTTGGAGATGATGGGGAAATGATTAGATCAAAATTGAGGACACAACCTGACACGACTGAATCCAAACATTACACTGTTGATTTTATGTGGATTTTATATTTACTGTACTTTGCTGCATTCATTGATAACGAAATCAGAAAATGCTCTGGATACATTCAGTAACACGATAAGAATATTCCTGGGAAATGTGGGGTAGGTGCAACATAAGACAAAAAATGACAAGGGTTTGCATGCGAGGACTCACTGGTGTGTCCAAGTGACCACACACTTCTCCAAAGTGTGCACGGCTCCTTAGTAATTTTAATGCACTTTTATGACTCAAAGAAGAGTCTTCAACTATAACCACGATTCCATCCACAGTTGTTATGCGTGTAAAGTCATACCCTATAAAAACAAAAATATGAAAGCTGTGATGGAAACATGTAGTTTCGGTACAATTTTATAAATGCCGACAGATCATTTGTTCATTCGCCATGGTGGGGATCTTTTTGTGTCGGTAAAATTCATTATGCGAGAAATGATGGTGGAAATGCCTTTATGTGCAAATATTGATATAATAACCATCATGACTTGGAGTCACTCGATGACATGATGTGAGGTCCTCCCACTACGATTCTGGAAACCATGCAGTCTATTAGGCTACAGATTAAGTAAGTAGTGATGCACCAATATTACATTTTTGGCCAATATCGATATCCAATATTTTCCTTGCCAAAAGAAACCCGATACTAATAACCGATATTTAAAATGTTGGCTGCCTTTTAATCATTCTAGTACAGTTAAATAGTTAACATACATGGATGCAGCGGTCTAAGGCACTGCATCTCAGTGCAAGAGGCGTCATTACAGTCCCTGGTTCGAATCCAGAATGTATCACATCCGGCCGTGATTGGGAGTCCCATAGGGCAGAGCACTATTGGCCCAGTGTCGTCCAAGCCATCATTGTAAATAAGAATTTGTTCTTAACTGACCCGCCTAGTTAAATAAAGGTTACACACACACCACTGACCAAAAATGTATTTTGTTGGCATTTACACAAGAGCCCATTACCAGTAAAACATCATCAAATCCTATTTCTTTCACTTACTTGCTGTGCTGTTTCGTTGTTCAGTCGTTTCATTCTCAACCAAGATTTCTATGGATGCCGCTTGGGTCTTTGCGTGTCAAAAAGATACACGTCAAATAACACTATTTGACGTGTCAAATAATACAACATAATCTGTTTCAGTAGGTGTCATTCTCTAAAATAACCCTAATTTATAAGACAGTTCTGATTTGATTAATGGTGGTCGCTAGCCACAATAGTGGACTTTGCTGTTAGCCTTCAAAATAAAAGTATGGCATAATTCTACTATTTGTATTAATTTGCATCACAGTCAATGACATACTTTTATTTTGAAGGCTAACCGCAAAGTCCACTATTGTGCCTAATCCTCATTGTGGACCTCCGAGTGAAGGAAAATCAGCCAACAAGTGCTCAGCATATGTGGGAATTCCTTCAAGACTGTTGGGAAAGCATTCCAGGTGAAGCTGGTTGAGAGAATGCCAAGAGTGTGCAAAGATGTCATCAAGGCAAAGGGTGGCTACTTTAAAGAATGTCAAATATAAAATATATTTGGATTTAACACTTTTTTTGGTTACTACATGATTCCATAAGTGTTATTACATAGTTTTGATGTCTTCTTTAATTAGAATAATTCGAATTATAAACTGTATTTTTAGGCCTTATCAATAGCCCAGTGAATTTAATTCTGCTTATTGACTATGTTTGGCATGTCCATGTCCAGACTGCAATTTACAGTAGGTTTTGCTCCTATATCAGTGCGAATGCTTTAGCCAATGTTTAACAATGTATTTCCATATTGAAGCAATGCAATGAGAACAATTGGGGACTACAAACATGTTCAACATATTTAGAAAATATGGGGCAAACTAGGCTATAACGGACTAACATATTTAGAGTTTATGACTATGTAATACATAAGACTGTAAATACACAACTTGAAGCAACCACATATTTAGCCATGGAGCATGTTCTGAGTGAGGGGCCAAGCCTCGACACACACACTTGTTTTATTCATCAAAACCCAGCCCTTTTGCACCCATAATTCCAGTTGTGAAAATAACTAAAATATTCCTGACGCCAGCACTAACATTTACCATTGCATAAGGTTTGTTAAAATAGAGCCTTCAAGTGATAGTTCACTCCAAAATCAAAGTTTGTCAGATGTTTTCAGACCTTAAGTGGTCTACTGTAGCCCTTCAAATTATAGTTTTTTTTGTATACTCTTTCATGTCTACAGTATCACAAACAAATTAATTTTGAATTTCATTCTAAGTAATCAACCATTTGTGGTATTCTGATTCGTCAAAAACAAATGACTGATTTATTGTCTTTGTTGATTGACAGGTGTGGTGGAGACCACAGGTATCACCATGCAGGCGCGTACTTCCTACACCCCCGAGGAGATTCTGTGGGGCCGGCGTTTCGTTTCCATCATGACAGAGGAGGATGGCCGCTACTCAGTGGACTACTCGAAGTTCGGGAACACGGTCCCTGTGCGCATGCCCGCCCTCAGCGCCAAGGAGCTGGACCAGATACGAGGAGTGCAGGAGGGGGACGTGCCTGAAGGCCAGCTACAGGGCTGGGGATTGGTCAGGGCTGGCAGGGGAGGGTTCCGAAGAGGGGGACGGACTTGTGATAGCAGCTCTGCCTCCCGGCCCTGGTATGCAGCACAGCCAGAGAAAGAGGAGCATGTGAAAGCAAAGGAGAAGAATGGGCAGAAGAAAACAGTTCAGCTGGAAGAGATTGGTCGAAAGATTGAGGTGGAAGGTCTGGGAGACTTTAGTGACAGGGAATAGTAAAATTGATGCCAGAAAATAAGGTTCATGTATTGATATAATGCTCTCGTGAAATGATTACCTTTGTTTTCATTTTTATTTGTGTAAATAGTTGTGTTGACTTAGGACTTTATTCAGTCCACACCACGGAAGTTTAGTTTTACAGCTGATTGAAATCTAATGTTCCTGCTTTAGCGGAGACTGCATTCATGGTAAACGTTGAATATGTTGGCTCAATCAGAAATTACCTTTACATTTATATTGTGGGATCTGTAACGCCTCCGCTTTACAGATTGAATAGAGCCCTTAGTCAACATTATTGTCATTGTTATTTTACCTTAACATAAATGAAGTTAAATTGTAAGAAAGCACAAAGTATAGACTCAAGTAGCTTATTTTAATGGAGAGGGTTCCCAGAATCCTTTTTAGATCCCACTGCATCCCACATAATGCCACGGGATGTTTGTAATATTGTATTTATTGATAACCAATTTTTGATGTGAACATTAAATTATATTCCAAATGTTATGCAAACAACTAGTGTAATTTAATTTCGGGCACATTATTGGCTGGTCAACCATTCGCAGTGCTCCGGTGCATAGCAACTTTCCCTACCCACATCCGTCCCGACAAACTCATAAAATAACAAATTGAAACAATTCCAGAAAAAATAAACTGTTTAAATAGTTAAAAGCTGCACTTGGCCGTACTTTCAAAAGTGTGTCTTAAATTGCAGTGTGTTGATGGAGAATCCAATACTATTGTTGTTTGTTGTTGTTGTTGCTAGCTAGTAAGCTAGCTGCTAGTTGAACATTGTATTAAGGAAACTTAACAGTCCATTTATGGCAGCTACAGGCTACTGTGGATAACCTCCTTGCTATTATAAACAGGGTTAGAAAGAAATGGGAAACAGTCTCTTTCAAATACCGGTAGGTCATTTTATTGGTTTGGGTGAGTGTTCTACAAGTGAGAATATAACTGATTGACAATTTTCACAACCTTTAACATGGTTTTAAATGTTATTGAAACATATTTCTTATCACAACTTAAAACACTGGGGGAAATATATTTTCAGCTGACATTTTTTCCCGTCTTGACTTGGGTGAGTAGGTGCCTAGGTGGGTGAATAGACTACTAGCATATCCCCTCCCATCTGTGCAGCCTATCTTCACGACTAGTCTGCGTTCCTAGTGAAATTGATTAATCATCATGGTAAAATGAGGCTGTAGTAAGTGTACATAAAGTGGGAGGAAACCCTCCAGACTACAGTATGGATAGCATGTACAATGTATCCGGTTATTCATTATTGGATGAACGAGGTTGTCTTAGCCTGATGCTTCTAAAGCGAATGGCCTAATATGCACATAACTGTCAAGTATCAATTTACAACAACCAAAATCAATAAACATGTAGATTTCTATTTTGAGTGTTCCTCTAGGTTAGTTCACTGAAAAAAAAGCATTTGAGAAAACAGGAAAGACTGCAGCTAAGTCGGACATTGTTCATCCACAATTTAAACAACCACATTTAACTATCAACAACAACATAAAATCATATTACTGACTGCAATCTCCAGCTCCATTGAGGGCTCTGCGTCAGCTGTGCATGGCAGTTGGAGCTCACAGTGAGGACCACCAGAAGACCAATAGTGACCCCATCAAAGCGAAAACTGGCCCTCTCGTGGCAATAGTGGTACTACTATTACACAGGTTGCTGCTGCAACACCGGTACGTGAACCCGGAGACGGCAGGGAACATCTGGGAAAGTCGAGAATTGTCACAGTCTGTGTATCTGATACACTGTCGAATTGTCTTCCCACCTACAAAGAATAAAACTGTTACTCAATTACAATCAAATGCCTTAGACCTCAAATAGGAATATACAAAATGTTTCAGCCAACGTCCTACATATGGTGTAATCAGATTTAAATGTACATGTTACCCAGCTAAAAGTCTATAGCAAACTTATATTTATATGACATTTTAGTCATATAAGACACTCTTATCCAAAGTTACTTAAAAACACACCTTTTTCACTCAGAGATAAACAGGAATCTTCATAAGTGCAGTCTTGAACATTTTCGCAGCGCCCTGTGTAATCGGAGCACTTGAAGCAACGAAGTGCACAGCCTAAAAATATATATTTTTTAATGAGTAGGTTATTTGAAGTCAGAGATATTTTTCAAACATCAACTTATAAATGTAGTTTGCATCACTCTGAGAGTACAATTGGCTCCGAGGCAAGAAAACGTTTTCGGTGATCTTAAGAATTAACCTACAAACTGCAATTGTTTTCATGCAACATATTAAACATATCATATATAACATGTCAGAAAATGAAGCTATTCTTATAATGAATGAGTTGTGTTTAGTATTCCTCATCTTTCACCAAAAGGAGTGACATAGCACTCGTCAAACCTCATACAGCAATTTAAAAGCGCACTACAGCCAAAGTGCACTTACCCAAATCGAGTATCCCAAAACAGACCACCAAGCAAAGTCCAAGGGAGCGCTTCATTTTTGCTGCCTTGCAATGTCCCCTAAATATAAGACCGTATTCTTTTAGGAAAATGTAAAATCTGCAGACAAACTAGATCAAACATGAATCATCAAGCTGTATCCTTCTTGTAGCAGTCAGTATGTAAAGTCTTAACCATTCCCAGATACCCTCCAAGAATACAAAGGGAATTAAGACAAAGGTTAAATTAGGTTGCTAACTAGGATACAATCAATACTCACTCTACTCTATTGATTAGCGCTATGCCTCCTCCAAGTTCAGCATGAAATGACCGGCAGCAGTCAGTCTGATCTATCTAATATGAAGACTTCTTTGTCCAGTACAAAGGCTCTCTGTCAAACACAGCTCCTCCCCAGTCCCCAGAGTAACTGTTCAATTGTGTCTTACTGGTTTTGGCATTCTTTCTATGGATAACATTTCAACAAAACGTGCACCCAGAATACAAATATAATTGTATGTGCATTTTATTAAATGTCATATTAAGATGTATTTTTACTTTCCTTACTCTAGTTTTCAGGCCAACCTATGAACGGGTACCCTAGGTCACTGTGCTGTACCTCAGCTGGAAAACAAACCGATCTGTCAAAATTTTAAAAATGTACTCCATTAGTTCAAGTACCTTGTGTTATTACAAATGTGTGTTGCTCCCTATGAACATTATCCCTCCAACAGCAATGTAGCAAAGTCTAGGGCAACAGAGTACCCTGCACTATTAAGTAACTGGTCTGGAAGGTAGCCTACAAGTGACTGTCAACATTTCATATACATTTTCTGGAATATGGAGTGTTTCATATGATCAGCAACATCCTTATATACCTACAATCTTTTTAGAAATGGCAATGGTTTGTGTATTGGCGTTGCCTGCCTAAAGTTGGATAGGGAACTACCAGTCACCAGGGATGACACACTGATTATTCAGACATCTTTTCAGTACGCCCAGCTGGTGTTTACAAAAGGCATACTGTATGTCAGTGTCCATCTGTGTTCTGTATACAGATATCTATAAGTCCAATTCATGACCTCTCTATGGGTCTTGTGTGTAAGCATTTGAATGTGATTGATATCAGTTTGTGCTTTTGACAATATTGCATTGAGAACACTTTCTTCCAAGGGAACTGAAGTAATTGTATTCGATTTATGAAATTAATGTAACAAATGGTTAGTCTTGCAGAATAGAATAACTCATGCAAGAAAGCCATGCCATCTGCACTCTTTCGAGACAAAGTGGACGTTATGACGACAAAATAATTGGCCCAGCCACTTATCGCTATTGATGGGCCTCAACAAAGACTACTTGATTGGCCTCTTGCTTGAAGGCATGTATACTATTCTACATGATGCTGGGTTTATGTAGGACAAGAGCATTATTTTGTACAATGAAATCTCTATAAAAAATAAGTTATAAAATGACTTAAGAAATAAATCATTACTTCAGCTTAGTTACCGCTTGATTTGTGAACCTCACAATTTAAATTAAACTATCCAGACAAAGCTTTGCTTTGAGTGCAATAGTTTCTTCATGATGAACAAATAGTTAAAATACCATGGAAAATATTTTATTAAACAATTATTTGCGCCATAAAGATATTCTTACAATGTCAATTACAGGGGGTCTATACATTTTCATATTTTCATGTATACATGTCATATGAAAATATATGGATATATGTACATGTTATACTCATGTTCACAGACAGGTTTATATGTTTCCAGTGTTAGATGCATCCAAACAGGTACCACTGAACCTTTTAGATTAATTAGTAACATTTGACATTTAAGTACCCTTTAATGGGAGTTGCGCACTGTAATCAACTACTATGGTTATTAATAATGGTATAGTGGCATCATGCACCTCAAACATCTAAGAGGGCACAAAGTATGTGAGGATGGCTGGGGGAGTGGTCCATAGGGGGGTTAGGCCCCCCCGTCTGTAAATTGAAGAACTTTTACTTTTTCAAACACCAGAAACACTCTTTCTCCTGCAATCTAGAGCCATAATCATTATGTTTAAGTCTACGTAATAAAATACAAAAAACATATCTTGAACAGTCTGTATGCATCTGACTGATGTCTTTAAAAATTAAAAAAAAAAAATATATGCTTCTCTGCAAAGATGGAAAGGAATGCAAGTCTTATTCAGTACATTTAGTAAATATTTGCTTTTCTAAAGTCTACCGACCTTGACAGCAGGCATGCAAGCTAAGATAGTAGCTAGCTTGTCTAACTCGAACTTCACTGATAGCCTGAAATGGTCTTCTTGGTAGCTAGTTATGAGGTTGGGAATCTATCTGGGCTAACTAAAGCCAATTTCATAATATTGCTAGGTGGCTAGAAGTTTTACAGAGAAACAACAATTTAAAATATTTTTGTATTTATTTTTCAAAAGGACAAATCTGAGAGGGCACGTGCCCCTGTGCTCACTATGGAAATGGCGGCAAAATCACACTATTTAACAAAATTACTATTCCAATCTGGATGTTTTATACACTATATTTCTGATTTAAATGTTTATCAATGATTTATGAACTACATGTTAATAAATAATGAATTGTTTTTAAACTATACTGAACAAAAATATAAAACGCAACATGCGACAATTAATGATTTTACTGAGTTACAGTTCAGAATTGGAAATCAGTCAATTTAAATAAATTCATTAGGCCCTAATCTATGGATTTCACATGACTGGGCAAGGGTGCAGCCATGGGTGGGCCTGGGAGGTCATAGGCCCACCCACTGGGGAGCCACAGGCCCACTCACTGGGGAGCCAGTCCCTGGGCTGGCGTGGAGTTCCTGGGCTGGCGTGGTTACATGTGGTCTACGGTTGTGAGGCAGATTGGACATACTGCCAAATTCTTTAAAACAAAGTTGGAGGCGGCTTATGGTAGAGAAATTAACATTAAATTCTCTGGCAACAGCTCTGGTGGACATTCCTGAAGTCAGCATGCCAATTGCACGTTCCCTCAAAACTTGAGACATCTGTGGCATTGTGTTGTGTGACAAAACTGCACATTTCAGAGTGGCCTTTTAAGGTGTCCAGCACAAGGTACACCTGTGTAATGATCACACAGTTTCATCAGCTTCTTGATATGCCACACCTGTCAGTTGGATGGATGACCTTGGCAAAAGAGAAATGCTCACTAATAGCGATGGAAACAAACGTGTGCACAACGTTTGAGAGAAATCAGCTTTTGGGCATATGGAAAATTTCTGGGATCTTTTATTTCAGCTCATAAAACATGGGACCAACACTTCACATGTTGCGTTTATATTTTTGTTCATTATACGTATAAACCCTTTACAACTCCCTTAAAGGGTACCTAAATGTGAACTGTTACCGATTAAAAGGTACATGTTTGTATTGTTAATTTATCCCTTTTCAAAAACAGAGTGATATAAGAGTGCAGGCATTTCAACCATTCAAAGGAATCGTTGCAATTTCCCCCCTCAAAAATATATAATACACTAATACCACAGTATAACTGATTGACTTTCATTTGGCTGCATACAATATTGTGCATACATACATTTGTTAAAGTTACATGGTGTATATTACAATATATCAAATGGTAGGCTAAATGTAGATCTAGAATTTGAATTTTGGTACAAGCTCAGTTTGGAAAATCGGAAATAGATGACAGTATAAATCTAGAAGCACTAGGATCAAGAACTCATTTTTCTTGGTCTTGGCTCATGAATTAACATGCACATTTGCTGTGGACATACTCACAATCATTAACATAAAGTACACAGAAATATAAACATATAAGGTGCAAAACAATCATTTATAGAATAAGCAAAGAAAACTACATACCCCGACCTAAGCTAAGTAAAAAGATGATTGGCCAAGATAACACAAAAAAAGCATTCCTCTGAATATTTGCATTGGGGTGGGAAATATTTTTGGTGCTGTGATTCCAGTTGTGAAGAAGTGATTGTTGACAAAATTTCTCTCTCAACACCCTGTCTCATGAATTACACAGCTGCCTATCGTTAAGAGTCCATACATGAAGTAAACAGTAATGAAAGCAAAATTGTTTTTGTGACACTTCATAGCATACCTCATTGAGGTAATAAGTCTATACATCCACCCAAAACACATACCACATATGAAGAATGCATGTTATTTAAATTGGCATGTAATAATTTGAAGATTACAATCATGGTGCATATACAGTACAACAACCATGCAAACAAGCAAGTGTGCGTACCTCTTAAAATTACTACAGTAATTAATTTAAAGGTGAAATCACGGCTTAAAGCAGTCTGGCTCAGACTGGTATGCTAGGCCGTCATTGTAAATAAGAATTTGTTCTTAATTATTTCGCCTGGATAAAAGGTTAAATAGATTTTTGAATTTTTTAAAATATGCCTTTCAGTAATTTAATTGTTGACAATTTAAAACAATATTTTGAAACCAACCAAAGGTTCAATATAATATCCAAAATTAAGTTCAAATAACTCACTTTCAATATACAAGCAAAAAGATTCTTTGCCTATTAATGCATGGCCACTTATTAATTTTATATAGTGAATATAAAAGTATTACATTTCGAACAGTAAATGTTAATGCATGGCCACTTATTAATTTTATATAGTGAATATAAAAGTATTACATTTCGAACAGTAAAGTCAAAAAGTCTTAGTCATGAACCAACATGAGAGAAATGATCCCATCAACCTTAGTTAACAGTTACTCATACAGTTCATACAACACAGGTGCAAATTTAGTGGTTTCTAGGATTTTCAATGCATTTCACTCCACCTAAATGATCTGAGTTTCAGATAACTGATGAAGTATACTATCTCAAGTGTTTTCAAAAAGCAAAGCAAAGAAAGTTGTCATGTCAACACATTCCAGTTTACAAACCCTTCTGAAATCTAAACTTTGGCATGTATGACAACTGTAGCAGCCACAAATAATATGCAAAATGCATTTTAGCAAAACCTTCTGTCCACTACTTAATTTGGCAATGTCATTAAGTAAATTATATAATAAGATGGGGATAACTTTTTCCCCTCTAAATGGTTGTTGAATTTGGCCATAAGTCATAATACATATTGCACTCGTTGTGAATAAATTCAAGTGACATACATTGCATTCAGAAAGTATTCAGACCCGTACCCTTTTCCACATCTTGCTTTTTTGCAAATGTATTAAAAATTAAAACAGAAATACCTTATATACATAAGTATTCAGAGCCTTTACTATGAGACTCGAAATTGAGCTCAGGTGCATCCTGTTTCCATTGATCATCCTTGAGATTTTTCTACAACTTGATTGGCCCTGACCTGTGGTAAATTTGATTGGACATGATTTGGAAAGGCACACACACCTGTCTATATAAGGTCCCACAGTTGACAGTGCATGTCAGAGCAAAACACCAAGCCATGAGGTCGAAGGAATTGTCTGTAGAGCTACGTGACAGGATTGTGTCGAGGCACAAGGGTACCAAAACATTTCTGCAGCATTGAAGAACACAGTAGCCTCCATCATTCTTAACCGGAAGAAGTTTTGAATCACCAAGACTCTTCCTAGAGCTGGCTGCCTGGCCAAACTGAGCAATTGGAGGAGAAGGGCCTTGGTCAGGGAGGTGACCAAGAACCCGATGGTCACTCTGACAGAGCTCCAGAGTTCCGCTGTGGAGATGGGAGAACCTTCCAAAAGGACAACCATCTCTGCAGAACTCCACCAATCAAGCCTTTATGGTAGAGTGGCCAGAGGGAAGGCACTCCTCAGTAAAAGGCACATGACAGCCCACTTGGAGATCGCCAAAAGGCACCTAGAGGACTCAGACCATGAGAAACAAGATTCTCTAGTCTGATGAAACCAAGATTTAACTCTTTGGCCTGAATGCCAAGCGTTAAGTCTGGAGGAAATGTGGCACCATCCCTACGGTGAAGCATGTGGTGGCAGCATCATGCCGTGGGGATGTTTTTCAACAGCAGGGACTGGGAGACTAGTCAGGATCGAGGGAAAGAATAACGGAGCGAAGTACAGAAAGATCCTTGACAAAAACCAGCTCCTGAGTGTTCAGGACCTCAGACTAGGGTGAAGGTTCACTTTCCAACAGGACAACGACCCTAAGCATACAGCAAGGACAACGCAGGAGTGGCTTCAGGACAAGTCTCTGAATGTCCTTGAGTGTCCCAGCCAGAGCCTGGACTTGAACCTGACCGAACATCTCTGGAGAGACCTGAAAATAGCTACGCAGCGACGCTCCCCATCCAACCGGATAAAGCTTGAAATTATCTGCAGAGAAGATCCCCAAATACAGGTGTGCCAAACTTATAGCGTCATACCCAGAAGAATCAAGGCTGTAATCGCTGGCAAAGGTGCAACAAAGTACTAAGTAAAGGGTCTGAATACTTATGTAAATGTGATATTTCAGTTTCTTATATTTAATACATTTGCAAAAAAAACTAACAAAAGAACAACAGTTTTTGCTTTGTCATTATGGGGTAGTGTGTGTAGATTGATGAGAAAAAACAACACTGAATACTTTTCAAATGCACTCTGTCTTGCATACATGATTTGGCAGAAGTATTACTAAACAAATACTTAAGAATAAATGCAAGAATAAATGCTGCAAGAAATGTAAAGTATAAACAATATATTGAAAACCTTTGGCTAATTTATGGCAATATAAGCTTCACCTTGCAAAACGAATATTATACTTTAATATTAAGCAATAAGGCCAGAGGTGTGGTGTATGGTCAATATACCACATACCCAAGGTGCCTTAATACTATTATAAACTTGTTACCAATATAATTAGAACAGTAAACAAGTAATTTTGCATCATACCCGTGGTATATTTAAGCAATAAGGCCAGAGGGGGTGTGGTATATGGCCAATATACCACGGCTTAATGTCTGTTCTTATGCACAACGCAACGAGGAGTGCCTGGACACAGACCTTAGCCGTGGTATATTTTGGCGAGATACCACAAACCCCAGAGGTGCCTTATTGCTATTATAAACTGGCTACCAACGTAATTAGAGCAGTAAAAATAAATGATTTGTCATACCTGTGGTATACGGTCTGATATACCACGGCTGTCAGCCAATCAGCATTCAGGGCTCAAACCTCCCAGTTTAATGTCTGATATACCACGCCTTTCATCCAATCAGCATCCAAACTACCTGCTTCATAATGAATAATTGACCTACATTTGTTGAGGCAATTAAAAAAAAAAATACATTCCCCCCGATGGAATCTTTTAAGACCTATAAAAGCCACAAAAGAAATATCAATCACCACAGCAGTATATACCTGTACAAAAAAACCACTTAAACAAACCATATAATCTCTTGTGACGATGTGTGGCATAGCACCTTGGTTATTTGTGAACTTTCACTTTATCAAGACTATCACCTTGCAATATGCTGTTATGGCACAATTTCATACAAATGTCATTTGAACCAAACATTTACTACTTTTAAAATAAACCGTAAATGTATAGAAATCAAAGACTTGTTTGAAAGAGAAATAATTTGCATTGTTACAAAAAAACGTATACTTGAGCTATTAACCTATGGCATTTTCCAAATAATGGTGTTGACTGCAGATTTTAAAAGCCCCACTAAATGATAATGGCCATTTCTAACAGAGTTGATACCAGTGATCATCAGCACATGCTCTACATAAGTGCTATATGTTACACATACTTAAATTCAACACTCATACAAACTGATTGTTTTCACTAAGTCAGGTTTCCTGTCTTGCCTTTTAAGACCAACTTTGCCTCCTGAGCTTGACATAAATGTGTGCTCAACAGATTCTACTAGCTAGGTTTCCATTTTCTAAAGTGATGCTGATCAGGCCATTTTAGCAGCAGGGCCATTGCACACTTGTATGGCCAATCACATTATAGCCCAGATCACCCCTCCCCCGGGATGGCTTTTGGAATAAAGTGAAGTAAAGCCATGGCTCTCATCAGTCAAATATCAGGGTAGAACTCTGTGTTCACATCCATGCTGTGCAGAACATACTTTTGTTCATTAGCCGACATTCTATTCAGCATTTCGGCTGAGAGTGAATAGCTGTTGCCAGACTTCTCCTCAAACCAGCTGTCCAATGGTCGCTTGCCATCGAAGTTTGCTATTGGCGGCCCGTTGACTGCAAGGGTCAGTAGGTCATTCATCTGGTCCAGCGTCAGCCTTGAGCGGTTGTTCTTGCGCACTTTCTGCAGGGACCCACGGCCCTTGTCACAGCAGGTGGTAGAAGTGGGCAAGACCCTGACAACTTGGAGTATGCGGTTAAGCAGAGGGAAGCGCTGCTTGTGCCTGGAGATTTGACTGACCACCTCCTTGAAGCCATTCATGCTGTAGTAGTCGGCTTTGAGGTCCCTCCACTCCACCAGCAGGCTGCCCCGAGCGTCAGTTCTGTCCCGCGACGTCTCCCGGACAGCCGAGGGGATCGCTTCAAGGTGGTCAAAAATGAGCAGGATCTCTTCCTCCCCAAAGGCTCGTAGGTCATCCCTGTTGCGTGGCCAGGTGGTGAGGTCAAGCACACGGCACGCCTTGACCACCGTGCGGCTGTGCATGTCAAGTCGCTGGGACAAGATTCCCTGGCTCTTCTGGCAGATCTTTTCGCGGATGGATTGGAACTTGGACTCGGCGACGCGCAAGTTATTCAGGTCTACGCCATTGAAGCTTTCGCGGAAGTTCTCCTCAAACTCCTGCAGATACTCCCCAGGGCAGTCCACCAGCTGACCGATCTCATGGATGGCCTCTTCGATCTTGGCGTCTACCTGAGACACCAGCAGGTAGTCCCCCTGAAAGATGAAGGCCAGACGCGAAAGAACAGCAATGACATCCAGGAGAAAGTATATTAGCTTGACAGACTGGTAATCCATGAGGAATTGAAGCAGGGTCAAGGCGATGGCAGCTGCATCTGCCCTCTGCGTTTGGCCGCTGATGTCCTTGAGGTGCGCCACCACCTCCAGGTAATCTTTGATAAGGGCATTCAGGACGTTTGGCTCTCCTATAATCCAGCTGACGGCTCGTATATCTCCCAGGAACTCTGTCTCCTCAGACAGCGTGGGGGCGGTAGACCTGAGCTCGGCCATCATGCGAGGGGAGTACCGGTAGAAGCTCAGCAGCTGCTTCAGGTTGTTTTCAAGGTCCTCCAGGCAGGACAGCTCCTTCCCACTGATGGCATCCAGCACCTCCAGGTGAGGACGATGGATCATGACCGGCAAGCAGAGGATCCAGGGGAGCTTCTTCCGTACCGCAATGTACAGATTTGCTCTCAAACTGGAGGAGATGTTGGAGCCATCGACCCCCAGACCGGCCACCAGCATGTCCTGAAGCTTCAGACCAAGCACAGCAAAGGCCCGATCAATGGCCTGGAGGTAGCCATCCACACTGCCAACACTTAGCCTCTGTAGGGAGAGGAACTCTGTTGCAGGGGGTCCTTCGCTGGTGGTGAACTGCACATAGACGGCAACGGTGTCTGACAGCAAGTCATCGTTTTGCCCATCCATGATGACACTGAGGAAGGGCGACAGGCGGATCCTCTCCGCCAGGTCTTCCTTAAGCGCCCTGGCGATATGGTGGATGAGGATCTGGCAGTCACCTTCGTTCATGTACTGGTCGACCACCTTGAGCTCGCACTTCTTGAGCAACTCAGCCAGCGCTCGCAGGTCTGAGAAGGGTCGGCCCTCCAGTGCCAGGTGGTAAGCAGCATTGAACAGCAGCATCATGTTACGACACATCTCCTCTGTCTTCTCCGGGTGCATCCGAAGCTTGTATAGCTGCAGGCACTTTTTGTGCAGGTTGCTTTGGCTGTGCAGCTTGATAGTGTGGATCTTGAACTGCTTGGAGCCGATGATGAAGGCGGAGGTGCGTGAGGACTGGACGGTATACTGGCGGCAGACATGACACCACATCTCGTTGAGTGTTGGCGAGTAACGCAGGAACCAGAACTTCTTGAGCCATTCCTGCTTGAAGCGGCGTATACGTCGGCCAGGCCCAGCCAACAGCTTGGAGGAGTCTTCAGCAGCCACCATGAGGTCAGCAGTGATGGACTCATCTGCAGAGTCCACATCCTGATCATCCTCATCCAGCACCACGGGAATAGGGGTCATGGCCTCAGCTGCTGAAAAGAATAGGATATAACATTAATATCATAAAAGACAACCTCAGCAATGCTATCTATATTGTATCTGCGTAGACCAATGTCTTTTCATTCAACACCTAAGGAAAAGAATGAAGCTTTTCATCCTATTAAGGGAATTTGATCAAATTAATATTACACCAAATCCACAGTATATCAAAACATTTCCAAAATGTGTCTAGAAATGAATAATTTGTTTTAAAACTATGAAATACCAATGACGCATGGTAATGCTAACCACGGAAATGAACACATCAGTTTTGAATTCATTTAATGTGATTTTAATTTGAGACAAAGTAAAAAGACAAAACGTGCAAACAGATTTTTATTTGAAATCCAATGGAATATACAAAAAATAAACATTCAACCACTGCAAAATCAAAAGCAGGAAATCACTGACATATTTCACCCACTTAGTTTCTCATAAACCCTGTTGTGTGGTAATTCAATGTTAATTGAACTATTTGGGGGTTTTAAATCCAGTTTTAGTCTAACCAAAATAATAAAACATGCTTTTCTACTGATAATGATGAAGATTGTGATATGGGGAACGCAAATCTTAATTGAAGGTGAATATTAAATGTGAAGAAAATGTCACATCTGAAATTCTGTGCTACGAAGCAGAGGAATAATCTCACCAAATAACCCTCGCCACACTGCTCGGTTTCTCTCTGTGACCTACCTTGGAGCTCATCTATTGGTGCCAGCTCAGGGTGGGGTGGTACCTCCACCTGGTTTCCTCCCCTCAGACGAATCACCTCTGCCTCCAGCTCCCGAATCCTCCTCTTCAGCTTCACACAGTTGGGGCAGAACGAGGTAGAAGGCTCCTCATGAATCTGACCAGGGTCATCTTCGGAATCCTCCACCTTTAGACACCGAACATTAAAGCCCCCCTCTAGGTGCTCTGATGGGTAGAGACCCAGACCAGTCACTTTGCATTCCTCCTGGGCCAGATAGGACTCCCCTCTCTGGGAAGTGAGCGTGAGGCGCTGAGCTCTGGTCCGCCTCATGGAGAAGGTGCTGTTCAGGGGGTTTTCCTGGCTCTTGGAGGCCTCCAGAGAGGCTTCCAGGACATCTTTAAAGATGAGGTCGATCTTTTTCTTCTTGGCCTGTGGTTGGCCGTCCCCCTCCTCGCTGGTGTGCTTGCTGAGGCTGCACCTGCCATGCAGAGCCGACCTGAGCACAGGTCCTTTGGTCTCCTCCCGGGCCTGGGATTTCCCAACAGTCAACAGGCCTGGAACACAACAGTGCAGAGTTAGCTGTGTAGAAGTACACCGGTGTATAATATTGCCAACTACTAGGACTATGACAATGGATGTGATAACATACAAAATACCAAGCAGAATGAAAAGAAAAGTAACCTCAGATAAAGACAATGACTAATTCTCTATCCTATAAATAAACGTAACAGCATAAGAAAACGAGAACCTACTTTGCTTACCTGCAGAACCTATGCAGGTAAACGATCCGGAACGTTTTTCCTCTTGGAGAGTATTGTTGCTGGTTAAAAATGGCAACGGTTTAAACAACAGAATGGAAGTTTCAGCCCTATAGAGATTGTTTTGAAATGCCGAAGGTCAAAGGAGATATGAATAAAAATGTCAACTGAAATGATCCCGATGACGTCGCTTTTCATTTCATCAGACATACGACATGATTTTGCCACGTTTTTGCCATCCCAGGCAAATTTTCATAATCAGATTAAAATACTAAGACCATAGGCTTGGATCTGGATGTAGGACGTAGCTACTCATATAGCATAAGTGGGTCAACGGTGCACCAACTGGCTAGAGTAGACCTAATCCCCAATGCCAGATTATCAGAGACCTGTTTTGTCAAATAGCAGACGCTTTGCCAATGGAGATAGTGTTTACTCATTGGGGATTTTTTTGTTGTTGCTCTAATCCATTCTTTTTAAAATACAGGTTGTTGGAGTACAGAAGGAAACCAGTGGTGATTGTTCACATATTGTCATGGATGTAGGGCACACCCCCTCAATTTGAGCTCTGGATGTAAAAGTCTAGCATGCTGACCAAACCGGCCACATAGCATGCGCGAGCGTTGCAAAATAAAAGAACACATACATGTTATTCAATAATTTCACCCAAACTGCTCGCGCGAGTCAACAGGTGTCTGCATAGCCAGGCACTAAACTAGAACTTGGTTCTATTTTAGACGCTAGATGCGTTGCAAGTCCTGTCTCTCCCATCTATTCTTTGGTTGTCTACGAGCATATAGGTCTTTCTATAAACTCAGGTACCAGTGCGCATTTCTTGTAGTGGACAACTGTTTGGAGCTGTTACAAAGTCATGTTTAAACCCTTTCTCATGCTTAGAGTCTTCACAGATTTGGTAGAAATCATGTGACATAAAACACTACCTTTCTTTCCTTACATTTATGCTATTGCCGTTTGTCATTATATCATATGCTAAGCATTTGACAATTGAATTACACGTTGAACTTGATCCTGTAAAAGGTCCTGGATATTGCTGTCGATCTCTTTTGTATGGCGATCTCAGAAGTGCATGTTACGGTGTGAAAACAGTTTTCGTGGGCACACATATCCAAAATAATGTATGGATTGCAAAATCAAATGCTTCTAAACAGAAAGAGTAACTTTAACAAGATGAATCAAACCAAAATGTATACGGTCATTAATGGGGTTCTTCAATAATTAAGCATAATAGTTGTTGGGTGTGCATTTGATGTTGTGTGGTGAGTTGTTTAGTTATGTGGGGAAATTATCGCGCAACAGCCGATTCAGGAAAGGATTTTCTGAATGACAGTCTAGTGAAAGAACTGGTGTGAAACTGCACGCAATTTAATAGCCAAAGTACAAATATGATTTAATTTCTGATTATGATTTATTGTGTAATGACTTAATGAACTGTGGTTGCTGTAAATGGTTAGCTGACTGATACACTAAATGACCAAAAGTATATGGACACCTGCTCGGCACACATTCCAAAATCATGGCCATTAATATGGAGTTGGTCCCCCCTTTGCTACCAAAACAGCCTCCACTCTTCTGGGAAGGCTTTCCACTAGATGTTGGAACATTGCTGTGGAGACTTGCTTTGATTCAGCCACAAGAGCATTAGTGAGGTCGGGCAGTGATGTTGGGCGATTAGGCCTGGATCGCAGTCGGCGTTCCAATTCATCCCAAAGGTGTTTGATGGGGTTGAGGTCAGGGCTCTGTGCAGGCAAGTCAAGTTCATCCACACCGCCCTCGACAAACCATTTCTGTATGGGCCTCGCTTTGTGCATGGGGGCATTGTCATGCTGAAACAGGAAAGAGTCTTCCCCAAACTGTTGCCACAAAGTTGGAAGCACAGAATCGTCTAGTGTCATTGTATGCTATAGCTAAAAGATTTCCCTCCACTGGAACTAAGGGGCCTAGCCCAAACTATGAAAAACAGCCCCAAACAATTATTCCTCCTCCACCGAACTTTACAGTTGGCACTATGCATTCGGGCAGGTAGCGTTCTCCTGGCATCCGCCAAACCCAGATTGTCCGTCGGCAAGATGGTGAAGCGTGATTCGTCACTCCAGAGAACGCATTTCTACTGCTCCAGAGTCTAATGGCGGCGAGCTTTACACCACTCCAGCTGACGCTTGGCATTCGCGCGGTGATCTAAGGCTTGTGTTCGGCTGCTTGGTCATGGAAACCCATTTTATGAAGCTCCCGACGAACAGTGGGAGACTTGTGCAGACATTGCTTCCAGGGGCAGTTTGGAACTCGGTAGTGTTCTGACGAACAGTTCTTGTGCAGACATTGCTTCCAGAGGCAGTTTGGAACTCGGTAGTGAGTGTTGCAAAAGAGGACAGATGCTTTTTACGAGCTTCAGCACTCGGCGGTCCCGTTCTGTGAGCTTCTGTGGCCTACCACTTCGCAGCTGAGCCGTTGTGGTGCCTAGATGTTTCCACTTCACAGTAACAGCACTGAAGAAATTTGGCTTGGCACCTAAAACCCTCAAAATCTTTTGCAGATGCATAATCGAGAAAATCCTGACGGGCTGTATCATCGCCTGCAACCGCAGGGCTCTCTAGAGGTGCGGTCTGCCCAATGCATCACTGCGGGCAAACTACCTGCCCTCCAGGACATCTACAGCACCTGATGTCACAGGAAGGCCAAAAAAATCATCAAGGACAACAACCACCTGAGCCACAGCCTGTTCACCCGGCTATCTTCCAGAAGTCGAGGTCAGTACAGGTGCATCAAAGATGGGACCGAAAGACTGAAAAACAACTTCTATCTCAAGGCCATCAGACTGTTAAATAGACATCACTAGCACATTAGAGGCTGCTGCCTATATACATATACTTTAAATCACTGGCCACTTTAATAAATGGAATACTAGTCACTTTAATAATGTTTACATATTTTGCATTACTCATCTCATATAGAGTTGAAGTTGGAAGTTAACATACACCTTAGCCAAATACATTTAAACTCAGTTTTTCACAATTCCTGACATTTAATCAGAGTAAAAATTCCCTGTTTTAGGTCAGTTAGGATCAAACTAATGTCAAACTAATAGTAGAGAGAAGGATTTATTTCAGCTTTTATTTATTTCATCACATTTCCAGTGGGTCAGAAGTTTACATACACTCAATTAGTATTTGGTAGCATTGCCTTTAAATTGTTTTAACTTGGGTCAAACGTGTCGGGTAGCCTTCCACAAGCTTCCCACAATAAGTTGGGTGAATTTTGGCCCATTCCTCCTGACAGAGCTGGTGTAACTGAGTCAGGTTTGTAGGCATCCTTGCTCGCACACGCCTTTTCAGTTCTGCCCACAAATTTTCTATAGGGTTGAGGTCAAGGCTTTGTGATGGCCACTCCAATACCTTGACTTTGTTGTCCTTAAGCCATTTTGTCACAACTTTGGAAGTATGCATTGTCCATTTGGAAGACCCATTTGCGACCAAGTTTTAACTTCCTGACTGATGTCTTGACATGTTGCTTCAATATATCCACATAATTGTCCTCCCTCATGATGCCATCTATTTTGTTTAGTACAACAGTCCCTCCTGTAGCAAAGCACCCCCACAACATGATGTTGTGGTTCACAGTTGGGATGGTGTTCTTCGGGCTTGAAAGCCTCCCCCTTTTTCCTCCAAACATAACAATGGTCATTATGGCCAAACAGTTCTATTTTTGTTTCATCAGACCAGAGGACATTTCTCCAAAAAGTACGATTTTTGCCCCCATGTGCAGTTGCAAACCGTAGTCTGGCTTTTTTTATGGCGGTTTTGGAGCAGTGGCTTCTTCCTTGCTGAGCGGCCGTTCAGATTATGTCAAAATCCATGTGTGTATAGCAATGGAATGAAACATCCAACCAATGCAGTAGATCCACTGGAGGGTTGTGGGGTCCTGCCAGAAGCAACCCCCTACCCCTAGACACTTGTGGAGATCTGAGGATTGGACAGGTGTAAGGTGGAGCTCTCACCATGTTACCACCCCTCAATCCCTCTCAGATCTCCACAAGTGTCTAGACTAAGGCCAGTAGGGGCCTACCACTTCTAGACAGGGTATGGGTATTATGGCAGCGCAGTCAGTCAGCCTGGCACTGTCTAAAATGTTGAAGGGACAGTGCAGTTAAACTTGATGTAGCTTTTTTCAAAATGTTAATAATATTTCCACACACACACGCTATGCGATAGGGCCAGGATGATATCAGTATCACAATTTTTTTTCCCATGGCAAAAATGAAAACACGAAGCAGACCAAACACTTTGGTCCTTTAAAAGCCTGCTGTATGTAAAATAGTGTGCTATAGCTTGGAGAATAAATGTGTGACTGAATGACAACATGTTTCCAACATAAAGGCTGTTTTCCTAAAGAAGTTAAATCCACTAAGTATTTTGTTTTGTTTCCACGATGCTAACGAGTATCGCGAAACCGGTATTGTCCCGGCCCTACTATGAGGTCGGAATAACCCTCTGATTGTAATAATTATAATAATGCACTTTTTGTGTAAGCGCTGTTTGAAAAAAATGCCAGAAATTTCACCCTGTTCAGGTGGGATGGAACTTTTGGCCCACATCATGACATCACAATGTGAACTGATTATAATAGACCAATGACTGTTCATCTGGGTAAGGGGGTGGGCTCTAGACAATCCTATCAGCCAATCATGGCTGTGTATCTAAATATATTCACATTTGTTTCCTACCGCCTATACGATCAGACTGGGCATTTCAAGAGCAAGAGGTGGCTCACGAAAATAAATGATTAAAAAAAATATTTAAGTTATTTTCATTAAATAAACAGTGATTTATTAGACATACAGTGATGATTAAATACATTGACAGAGACTTCATGGGGGCTTTAATAGCAGTCAAATACTTGCTTCCTCTGTCCTTTGGTGAATCTCAATTGAAATTCTCCCCTTTGTTTCCCCATTCTTCACCTTCCTCTCAAAGGACATTGTGGGAGAGGAGTGAAGGTTCCTCCACTCAGGCTACAATGCACTTTCAAGGAAAGGCAAGGAGTGGAAGAAACAAGGACAGAGGAAGCAAGAATTTTATGGCTAGTTTTCAGACACAGACTCACACATGCAGTGCCTGAAGAGTTTACTGATAATGACTATTTTTATTGTCTATAATGGGTTTTTCCAACAAAATAATTTGTATTATAACATAGAAAAGCTGCTGTTTATCTATTTCATTCTTCAGGAATGTTTAGCATGGTTATAAAATGATAGAGACGTTGACTAAAGCACAAAAATAACTGGCAACAGGCATGACAAAGAAACATGGTGTCCATGTTTCTTGTGACATTTTGAATGACATGTAGATGTTTTGTTGTTGCTACGTAGAGTTATGGTCTCATTGTGCCTACCTAGAAACGTATTCCTGTAACTACACGTGAAGCTGCAAGAAAATCATATTTAAAATGTATATCTAATCATTTTGAAATGTTTACCCTGATGTCACACATTGGCCCCTTCGTTAATAGAAACACCATAATACACACGTTGGTGATTGAAAGTTGGTGGCAGTAATGCACCTTGGTTGCCATCCGCAATATAAAATCCACAGAAGAAGCCAGATGAATGAGAGATTAATCAAAGAAAAAAAAAGGGGAAATCCGTGGATTAACTGTCAAAGTAGAGAACACACAATGTTGTGTGACTCAAAATGGGTCAAAATTCAACAAAATATATACATATTTTTTAAAGGACCATTTGAATTTCAGGTAAAATAACAGCCGATCTTCATCTCCCAGGACAAATGAGCAAGCAACAGCAAGCTAGCTACATTTCCATGAATGTTTCATGTGTTTTGACCTGTCCCCAAATGTACAGTTGGTTCAGGTATTTTAACCTGCATGTCATGAAAGAGTCTGGTGGGGATAGACAAAGTCAACATGCATACGATGGCAGATGCACGTGTGGAGCCGCTTTGGTCGGCATGAAGGAGTCAATCGCACCATCACGCGGTGAAGTTATTTCATCCCAGGATGCTCAAGGAGTATGGATAATAACTGTCCTTCATTTGAGCTTTGAATTAAATTGAGAGTTTATTCAAGGAAATTTGTGACAAACATTTCATGTTTTGTAGTTTAAGAAAAACTTATTCAATGGATCGATGAACTGAGCATCGGATAAAATCATTGTACTGACCGAGACAGGTTTTGCGTCCATCCAAGATTCAAAAAGAAATTAAAAAGTACAAAAATATTGTGCAGTGTTGTTTGAATCTGAAATCTACCTCGATCCACACTGGCCGTCATAATCGCTCCAAAAGTAGTCAATGGAACACGAATAACAACTAGTTTTACTACTGATGGATATTTCTTTCACAATGTCAGTCATTTTGAGCAGCAGTATGAGAAGCAAATTGAAATAAATTTCAGGGGGACGTCTCACCTGTGTCCAGGTTGTGGCCAATACTGTCCTGCGAGACACTGTGCAGCCGCCTCATGTAGTCATCGCTGTACCACACGCGGAGCTTCTCTCCTGCTGACAACTGCCGACACACACGGAAATATATATGTTCTCCATGCTGGAAGGCAGTCATGTTCCTCTCATTCTCATCCGATGAATTACGTATATACCTGGTGGCAACAAAACCCCAGAAATATAATTTAGTTGCATAAGGCATTGATTCAACATAGGTTGCAGCATACAACATGTTTTAAGCAATGTACATACAGTCAAGCAGTTCAATTATACCGGATTTTCACAATCCTCAAATACGCTGTCCTCTCACATTCCTTGAATACTCATCACTGATGTCAAAGTATCACAGCTGATTAAGTTCCTCTGTTTCCGTTCAACTCTAATCTCAAAAACTGAGAGGTTTATGTATGATCAACATCTAAATCATACCTCATCCAGTTGGCTTTAGTTTCATCACTGCCATCAATGGATTTGTATGTGTTGTTCTCATCAACGATCTAAGAGAGTAAGGATGAAATGGTGTGGTTGATGCTTTAGAATAGATGAGAGCTCAAGGATGAGATACATTCTCTGGAGGAAGATAAGATCCCTGACATGTTTAAGCCTTTATCACACTGAAATATGTGGCTACAAAATGTCTAACATGCAAAGTTGGGTTAGGACCACTGGTAACATTTTTATAATAACTTTCATGAATAAACATTAATGAAATGAATAAGCTATTATAAATGCTTAAAAACATTGACAAATAATGAAATACATATTTATTAATAGTTAATTAAAAATGCTTATTTTGTGAAAGTTACTGGATGACTTCCAGGAAAAGTCCTTGCACCACATGGAGTGGGGATGTTGCTCGACTCACCATCCAAGAGAAAAACCCTGAGGAATAGTCCTTAGATACCAACTCCCCCTGATACGGGCCAAAGAGCGCCCCCTTGGGGATGCCCGCATCTATGCAGCACACATCCACCTCCTCCTCCTCCCGGACGAGCTCTATTCCCGAGGGCACTGTGAGGGAAGCCCGGTTGGGCACCCCCAGTGCCACTGGTGTGTCTGGCACAAAGACCGGAGGACCATGGTTTGGGCATTCCTCCAAGAAATACTCTTTGCACTCCTCACAGACTGAAAAAAAAGTGGACATTGGGTAAATCCATTTGAATTCAATCACTTTTTGACAGCATTCCTTTTATTTGAAAGACCACATAGAATCAAAACTGGGAACGAAAAGGATCTACCCTGTTCCGGAACAGAACCGTTATTGTAAAAGCATGGGATGCGTTTAATAACGCTCTTTTACATTCCGGTTTCCCAGTCCCACAAAAAAAAACACAAAGCGCCTATGCAAAACCCCCCTCTGTCAATCAGAAACTTTTTCCAGTGTTTAACTGCCAGCTGAAAATCTTTGTCAATGTGTGTGTGCAGGCCACCTGCCCCTCCCAAAGCATACCTGTAGCCTACTGACATTACAAGCGTAATTCAGAAGAAAGGGAGATATTTTCTAATTAGAGAAGAATGGACTCACTTGTTCAATGCTAGTTAGGGATACTATAGTTATCACATTTCACATTGGATTTATTAACTACAAAAAAGGTAAGACGTGTATTTAAATCTGGTGCTGCTCTGTACAGACAAGCTTGTTAGCTAGTTTCATTGGCCCAAAGTTAAGCCAACTCTGAAGTTCAAAGACATTCAAAGTTCCATAGAAGCTGCTCCTCCGTAGGTATAATTCTGTGGACCTAATTCAGATAATGCATGTCATCACAAGATGCCCAGCGTAAGGATATTGCCAGGTTTCCTCCAGACGTGATTCAGGCCAAAGAGGTCAATATTGGTTTCATCAGACTAGAGAATCTTGTTTCTCATGGTCTGAGAGTGTTTAGGTGCCTTTTGGCAAACTCCAAGCGGGCTGTCATGTGCCTTCTATTGAGGAGTGCCTTCCCTCTGGCCACTCTACCATAAAGGCCTGATTGGTGGAGTGCTGCAGAGATGGTTGTCCTTCTGGAAGGATCTCCCATCTCCACACAGGAACTCTGGAGCTCTGTCAGAGTGACCATCGGGTTCTTGGTCACCTCCCTGACCAAGGCCCTTCTCCTCCAATTGCTCAGTTTGGCCGGGCGGCCAGCTCTAGGAAGAGTCTTGGTGGTTCCAAACTTTTTCCATTTAACAATGATGGAGGCCACTGTGTGTGTGTGCCTTTCCAAATAATGTCCAATCAATTGAATTTACCACAGGTGGACTTGTAGAAACATCTCAAGGATGATCCATGGAAACAGGATACACCTGAGCCCAATTTCGAGTCTCATAGCAAAGGGTCTGAATACTTATGTAAATAAGTATATATTTTTATTATTAATACATTTGCAAAAATGTCTAAAAACCTGTTTTCTCTTTGTCATTATGTGGTATTGTGTGTAGATTGATGAGGAAAAAAATGTCACTTAATCCATTTTAGAATAAGGCTGTAATGTAACAAAATGTGGAAAAAGTCAAGGGGTATGAACACTTTCCAAATGCAATGTATATATATATATATATATATATATATACACATATAAACACTACCGTTCAAAACTTAGAAATGTCCTTGTTTTTTAAAGAAAAGCAAAGGTTTTGTCCATTAAATTTGGGGTCACTTAGACATTATTTTTGTCCATTAAAATAACATAAAATTGATCAGAAATACAGTGTAGACATTGTTAACGTTGTAAATGATTATTGTAGCTGGAAACGGCAGATTTTTTTATGGAATATCTACATAGGAGTACAGAGGCCCATTATCAGCAACCATCACTCCGGCATTCCAATGGCACGTTGTGTTAGCTAATACAAGTTTATAATTTTAAAAGGCTAATTGATCATTAGAAAACCATTTTGCAAGATTGTTATCACAGCTGAAAACTGGGTGCTGATTAAAGAAGCAATAAAACTGGCCTTCTTTAGAATATTTGAGTATCTGGAGCATCAGCATTTGGGGTTCGATTACAAGCTCAAAATGGCCAGAAACAAATAACTTTCTTCTGAAGCTTGTCAGTCTAGTCTTGTTCTGAGAAATGAAGGCTATTTCCATGCGAGAATTTGCCAAGAAACTGAAGATCTCAAACAGCGCTGTGTACTATGTACTCCCTTCACAGAACAGCGCAAACTGTCTCTCAGAATAGAAAGAGGAGTGGGAGGCCCCGGTGCACAACTGAGCAAGAGGACAAGTACATTAGAGTGTCTATTTCGAGAAACCGACTCCTCACAAGTCCTCAACTGGCAGCTTCATTAAATAGTACCCACAAAACACCAGTCTCAACGTCAACAGTGAAGAGGCAACTCTGGGATGCTGGCCTTCTAGGCAAGAGTTGCAAAGAAAAAGCCATATCTCAGATTGGCCAATAAAAATAAAATATTAAGATGGGCAAAAGAACAGACACTGGACAGGGGAACTCTGCCTTGAAGGCCAGTATCCCGAAGTCGCCTCTTCACTGTTGACGCCGAGACTGGTATTTTGCGGGTACTATTTCATGAAGCTGCCAGAAAACAGCCTAAATAAATAGAAAATTGTGCATTGATCCTGAGTGTGAGGAGATTCCTTTTAATTTCGGTGTTACTTTTTATCTCCTGCACATTCGGGTGTGCGACAGATTCTCTCAAAATTTGAGCATTTGAAAGTTGACATTTCGATTGTAAATATATCAATCTCAAGCGTTTATCTTTTCCAGTGATGAAGACATGGATGTCTCATGATATGGTGGAGTATGCAAAATGGGTCAAATTTGAGCTTCTTTATCTCTTGGGTTTTAGCATTCAGGTCCAAAAAGTCACTTTCTGTGAACTTCTGCAATGGGCAAAATATGTATGGAAGGTTTCATTCAAATCAAAAGGGGTGCTGTCAAAAAGTGATTGAATTAAAATGGCTTTATTTCATGACAATTATTACCCTATGGATCCGTTTTTGATGGGAGTATACATCAATGTTCAACGTGAGAATTGTTGGAAAAATATGACGACACTTACACCAGAAGTCTACTTTTTGGTGGCTCTCACTGGCACCGTGCTCGTGATCAACCTTGAGTTTCTTGCTTGGTTCTTCGGACTCACACTCGTCTTTGATTAGGCTGTGGTAAGTCACATACAGAACATGATTATTTATGATACACTACAAGGGTTTGAAAAGCTTCTCTTCAACATTGCATGCAAAGAACAATGCAACACTGCATAACTGTATACTAGTCAACTTGGTTGCTGCCTAATCCCAAAACCTTTATGAGCAACATGACAAGAAATGGCTGTCAATGTCTGCATGTCAATGGTGCATATTGGGTCATGATTGAAATGTGTCCCAATATCTTTTCCAACTGTCCCGTTATCTGGTTTTAATGACCATTCTAGAATGCCCTTCTAACCAATCAGAAATTAGTACTCAACAATGCTGTGGCATAAGGGCAGTATAATGTAGTTACTCCGTTGATGCTAATGTGAATGTACACTGAAAAAAAAATAAACAACATGTAAAGTGCTGGTCCCATGTTTCATGAGCTGAAATAAAAGATCCCGGAAATTTTCCAAACGCACAAAAAGCTTACTTCTCTCAAATTATGCACAGGTTTGTTTACATCCCTGTTAGTGAGCGTTTCTCCTTTACCAAGATAATCCATCCACCTGACAGGTGTTGCATATCAAGAAGCTGATTAAACAGCATGATCATTACGCTTTGTGCTGGGGACAATAAAGGGCCACTCTAAAATGTGCAGTTGTGTCACACAACACATTGCCCTCAAGTTGAGGGAGTGTGCAATTGGCGTGCTGACTGCAGTAATGTCCACCAGAGCGGTTACCAGAGAATGTATTATTAATTTCTCTACCATAAGCCACCTCCCAACATCATTTTAAAGAATTTGTCAGTACGTCCAACCAGCCTTACAAACGCAGACCACATCTATGGCGTTGTGCGGGCGAGCGGATTGCTGATGTCAACGTTGTGAACAGAGTGCCCCATTGTGGCAGTGGTGTTGGTATGGTATGGTATGGGCAGGCATAAGCTACGGACAACGAACCCAATTGCATTTTATCGATGGCAATTTGAATGCACAAAAATACCATGACAAGATCCTGAGGCCCATTTCTTTTTTTTATGTGATCAACAGATGCATATCTGTATTCCCAGTCATGTGAAATGCATAGATTAAGGCATAATGCATTTATTTCAATTGACTGATTTCCTTATACTGTATGAACTGTAACTCAGTAAAATAAATGAAATTGTTGCATTTATATTTTTGTTCAGTATATATAAACAGCTTGTTTGTCTGTGAGGAGCATCACCCTACCTGGTGCTGCTGTTGGACCCAGCTTCTGAGGATGGCTCGGTTTGATAGGCAGACGATGCTGCCATTGTGGAGGGAAGTGGGCCCACTGAGTGCAAATTCAGTCCCACATAATTCATCTGCAAATAACACAAGGAAAAACAGTGACCTACATACAACCTCATACACGTATACTGTCAGAGCTTACCAGCTTAGTCCAAAAAAACAGAAATGATTTACCTCCACTTCTTTCAGCCATTCTTATGGGCAAAATTAATAGGGTTTTGGAATAAACTCAGAAAATAAGGTGTTAACACAGGTTTATGAGATCTTACCCGTTTTGATCAGAGATAATATCAGTCAGTTCCCGAGTGGCAATATCACTCGGGCTCCCGAGTGGTGCAGAGGTCTAAGGCACTGCATCTCTGTGCAAGAGGCGTCAGTCCCTGGTTCAAATTCAGGCTGTATCACAACTGGTCGTGATTGGGAGTCCCATAGGGCGGCGCACAATTGACCCAGCGTCGTCCGGGGTGAGCCGTTATTGTAAATAAGAATTTGCTCTTGCCTAGTTAAATAAGGTAACATGACCTTTATGAAGCTGTGCTTTGTGGTTGTTTTACATAAATGCTTCAAAATCTACAAAAAGTGACGTTAGCTGACGAAGATGATCTCATAGAACAAGCCTCACATAGCAAATTAGCAATAACAAACATAAAAATGTGTTGACCAAATTAGATACTCATTACCTCCATACAAAAATTACCCACTTGGTGGTGTCATTTTCGTGGACCGATTTTTTATTATTTAACTAGGTAAGTCAGTTAAGAACAAATTCTTATTTACAATTACGGCCTGGGAACAGTGGGTTAACTGCCTACATCTCTGATTTAAGACTTCAGAGCGTTTAAGACACTATGAACTCGGGGAAAAAATGAGGTCCGACAAGGTAAAATCGTTTTGAATGGTCCTTCAACTCGGAATTCAACTCAGGCCTCTTTCCAGAATTCCTACTTTCCGACCATGGGAACTCGGAAATTTCCGAGTTCCCAGTTAGTTGTTTTGAACGCGACATATACCCTCTCGCTTCACCTCTTCCGCTCTGACTCAATTGCAATAGGGGAAACTGCAATTTAACACCCACTCTTTGAAAATATATTATTAAATTAGTAAACAGTTTTTCATAATGCATTCCTTGGCAAAAAAACATTACAGACCAAGCAAATATGGTTACATTGTAAACATCTCATAATGCAAAGTTTGTATTCTGTGAACAACGCAACCGGGGAAATCTGGACATCAAACGTTCGAAGTGTCCGCAAGAAATCCAAGTCCGACCCACACCGTTGTTGATTATGCACCTTCCGGCACAAATCCCCACAAAATAAATTCGGCAGCGAAATCTAATTGGTCGGAAAGACTGCCGCTCTCAGTAGGCTAGAGTTTAGTGAGTAGAGACACGGAACATAAACGGGCAACAATGATACTAAAAATAAAAAAAACTTACACCTATCGCCAAAGTTTGCTGTTCCTACACAAATACAAGGAAAAGCACAGCAACATGTATGCTATGTGACAGACTCCAGCTGTGTCTTGCACTGCGCTATTCCCAGATATTTCCTTGGTTCCCGTCTGCAGGCAGTTGGCAATTTGCCTAACGCTTTCGGAAGCCATTTTTCATTGGCCACATTGGCTAGTAAGACACTCACCTTAACACGAAACTGCAGTGCTTCGGACGGTCTGCGATGAACACGTTATCCCCCGACCCCAACTCAAGCCTCTGTAATCCTCGCCGTTGACGGACCGCCACTCTTTGATTTCACTAGTCCAGGGCAATGCAGTGTTTATTAGAAATAATTGCTACGAGTCAACCGCTTCTCTCGGCTTTGACCACCATCTTTTTATTACAGGAAATGACATAGAAAACGGAAGAAACCTACTTGAATTCTGAGATGAAAGGCGCAGCACAAAAATATTTATCTCTGGTGAAAAATTACTCACCTTTTGTGTAACGCGCATTGCTGGAGCTGTTGTCCGGGCGTGAGAGAAACAACCTTCAGACGGAATGCTCAGCAACTAAACTGTAGAATTGTTCCACGCTAAAAGTTTTTTTTACAGGGTACATGAAGAAACTGACCTCAATTATTATGTCCTCAAATAGACTGGTTGAAATAATTGGAAAATGTACACAATCAAACCAGACCTGAACATTTAATGGACAATCACAAGACGAGATTGAAATGTAAATGTATGTAAAGGAAAGTTGAGTCAAATTAAACTTCTTAGTTGAACTATTTAGTTTAATTGTAGAACAAAACATTTAATTTTGCAGAAACTATATCGAATATTCCCTCTCCCACAAGCTGCTAGATCTAGCCCCCACAAATCCTAACACACACACACACACACACACACGGCAGGTTGCTTTTGACAATTTATTAACAAAATGATAAAATAAATAAATACAAATTGATCAAATGCTCCTAATATCAACTTCTTCCCATGTTCCCTACAGTATTTTCTAAACACTGCATACAAATTATTCATCACAGAATTGGCTCAATACAGGAGAGGTAAGAAACCCAACGGACCACTCAATGTCAGGCGAACAAACGAAAAATATCTGTAACAGAAGAGAAGTCAAATACACACTTTTAAAATTATGAAAAAATACAAACAATTTTTTACAAATATTCAGTTGTGTAATTAACAATTTACACATAATTCAGCACACCAGGTGAACCTTTGTTTATTTGTATCGCTACAATGCATCATCTTTCACCAAATGGAAGCTTCTTTTTTTTGACACTTTTTTGCACTCTTAAAAAAGAAACTCCTCCAATTGAATTTACAGTGGATGAGGTAAGAAGCTCAAGGTGTTACAACAGGGAAGTCACAACATATGAATGATGAGTATTATGGATGATGAAATGTACCAACAATACTAGAAGGCCACGATCATGACTTGGTATATCATAAGAACAAAAAAATCCAGACTATATTAAAAAAGCCATTGACAGAATATAATGCACTTGTGAGAATGTACAAGTGAGCTACTCTACAGGATCGTTCTGTGAAGTTTCACTCTGGAATGAACGGGAAATGTAATTTTTATGCATAAAAGAAACCCTTTCACTTTTCAACCCTCTAGCCCAACAACGTACATTTCATTTTGTGTGTCTCCGCTGCTAACTACCTTTTCCTTCACATCCGTGAACTTGCACGCTATACTGAAGCAGAAATTAACATAGCCTCACTATGAACTGATATGTATCAAATGCATAATGGCTTCCAAATATAAATGCACATTTGCAATATTCTTTGGGTATATTGGTTTAAGAGCTCAAGTACTTTAACTGAATGTATTTTTTTCTGCTTTTTTTTTTTTTTTTTTACACGACAATGCACTCAACAATTTTAGACAAGACCATTTTAGACCACTTCAAACTATCCCCACCCCATGTCCCGAACAATAACATTCAGCATGGTGCATTAGCGAAGGCAAACATTTTATAGAAAATGGTCCTTGAGAAGAATGAGCCAAAAGACACTGCACTTTCATTACATCTTATATGATGTTTTTTCCTCAATTACAGACTTCACAGTTCATGGCATTAAAATCCTCTGCCATTGGAGAATTCCAAATATAACACACTATTGCCAGAGATGCCACATCAAATGGTGTTTAAAAAAAACTTCAATGTTCTTATTTTGAGATGCCTACTGTTTACTATAGTTATGGCATGTTGCCAGAATGTAAAATGAAAAGTGACTAATTTCACAACCTTTAGAAAATAAAACAGACGGTTAATGCATGTTAAAAAAGTTTGACAAACATTTGTATTAAAAAAAAAACTTGCATAAGAAGGCATGCTTTCTGTTGGACTGATGGTGCTAAGGGGGTTTAAGAAGTTTATCCAATCAGGGTGCTGTTTTGTTTGAATGCACACAGGCCAAGGCTCAATTCCTAATGACCTAATTTGATGAAACTTACTGCACGACAAATACAAAAGAATGGGTGAGAAAAGAAAAAGCTGCACAAGGAGGGAACAAAAAGAGGACAAGTAATAATCACTGGCACTGTACTTACGGAGTTTTAATGCTGACAAGACTAGAATGCCTCTAGAATCTCAACAATAGGGAGGTAAATTCAGGGTAAGAAGATATCTGGATTATTTCTATTTCATATTATATACACATCACATCTTTTGGGGTGGACGGGACCGTAAAAAAATAATACTGGGTGGGAATTCAACCAAAAAGTGCATCACAACAAAACATACCATTCTAACAGTCACACATATTCAATTTCTTATACAAGAGCGTGTAAAGAATCCTCCATAAATATTGTACCAGTGCCTGTGACACTTGAACAAACTACTGAGTGGTGTACATTATGAACAAACCACAGATTTGCCCATGTTTTACAGAAATGACCCATTACATATATTTCAAAATGAATTGAATTCATCTGAAGAGATAACAAAAAATAAAACACATTTAAGGCAGCTGCTATACAGACTACTTGTGAGAAAAAAAACAATAATTCATTATGCAGATTCAAATTGTGCTCTATAATTCAGATGCATATGTTTGCTGAAGATTCAGAGTTTTGTGGGTGGATATGAAATCACATGGGGATAACATAGGACAAGAGCTAGACCTGTGTGTTTGTGTGTAGTAAGGTAAAAATACAAGCCACAGTGCAAGTCAAGAGACAAAATATGCTGTTGGAAGAAAGGCACTCGAGGTACCGAAAAAGGGGAAAGGTCAAGTGTCTCTGTAAAATAAGTTCAGGCTTAACAAAGACAAAAACATATGAATGTGAAATGGATGTCTGAATACTTTGTTCTATTCAAGGGACACCGTATGAAAAATGTTTGACACCCAGCCAATTTATGCAGTGTTTCCGTGGTGAAGATATATCCTTACGAGTACTGTGAGACTCAGAAGGCAAAGAACCCTTTTTTATTCATCTATGAGAAAGTACAAGACAAGAAAGTATAGCCATTGCACTTGATTTGCATCTCTTGGTCAAACTCTTCCTTTCTGATGTGTTTAAAAAAACTGCAAAAAAATTGAATTGTATTTTAATTGACTCAGCATTTATACATCTTTTTTTTTTAACATAGCTAAGAAAGAAAAATTGCAATGTTGAGAATTCGGTCCCTTGAAATGTAGAATTTCTGGAATTTAAAGTCCCTGTTTTCAACACAGAAAACATTCTCCAAAGACATGTCGATTGGTCATGGATTGACGTCAACATGATATGTATGTTGCCGACTGTGCATAAAAAATAATAAAAAAATTGAGACCTGACACATGCTCTAACAATAAATATCACCAGTCTCCTGAATGGTCCCAACTCCAAAAGTTGCTGAACAATTCAGGAACAACTTGGTCAAAAACAAAAAACAAGTGGGGGAAAAAAAAAACAGGGTACTGGCCCCACAAATTATAAAACATTGGACAGATATGTTGATGGCGCATTAAAAAACAAATACCAGTGGAAGCACAAATCTATTGAGTATTTAGGGATAGGTTCGTTGGTCAGTTCTGTTATCCAAGCATGTTTCATGGGTAGGAAATCAAGACAATTTCTGCTGCACAAGGCCTCAGTCTCACCTTCAAAGATAAGTTGGGTAATACAAAAATATTGGCAAATTGGGGATAAATTACATGACAACAAACAAAATGCATACTGTTATGTTCTATATGTAACATACAAACAAGTTTTTCAGCACACATTTATTATGCAGAAGCTTGTGCTTTAATCTCAGGATTTGTGTTTTTTTCCTTACCACCACCAAAGTGGGCTGATGCAACACTCCATTTTCCAGGAAATAAATATATTTTGATGAGATTGTTGAATAAGCACTCATGCTTATTTACCAGGTATTGCCAATTGCTGAGATGGTATTGAATATTCAATTTTTTTCCTTGATCTTTCCATACAGTTAGTGGACATGTCCCTGCTATATTTGGATACAATAGCATTTTGGCAGTTCAGAATTAAAACAAAAACATACATTTCATAATATGCAAAGGTCACCTCTTTTAAAAGAGAATTACTTGCATAAACTATGCCAGTTAAACACATTTAATAACAAACAACTGTTTGATGAAACAGAAATGCACTTATTTTTTAAGACTAGGAAGACCTGAATATCTTTTCCTATAAAAAGAAGAAACACACCCCAGATAGATATTTTTGTGTGTTTGTTTTTGACATTGCAACATTATTGCAATTTAACATTTAGTGCTCACAGTTGACACTGACTCACGAAAGAAACTCAAATCACTGCACTGGACCTACACCATTTGAAAACTTTAAGCTACCATGTGTGATCTGACTCCACTGTCTCTTGAGATGACCGTCTTTGTTACCTGGGTCTTCCTCAGCAAGGCCCTGGTCAGCAAGCTCTATAAGCAGTCTGCCTCATACTTCAAAAGCAGGTGGACGTTGCTTTTGTTTTGCCTGAGGTGTTGTGTAAATGGGTCAATAGTTATTGGTCATGTACGGTTGAGAATGGGGAAAAGGGAGGAAGGTATTGGGATAACTGAAGGCTCTCTTCTTTTACATGTTTGATTTTCAATGACACTCAACTGGCGCCTCAATGTTTCCCACTTAAATACTGATGCTTTAGAATTTTTCAAAGCCCTGTCCTCAGCTGTTTTGCCAATCTTTTGGTTTGATGTTTCTCTCAGTTAATGCCAGAGAAACACGTTCTCGGTGCAGCAGTCTTTGGACATCTCTAACCTGCCTCCCCAGGAACAAAAGACAACCTAAAAAAAAACAACCCCCACGAGAGTTCTGAGGGCAGCTGTTGCAGGCACACAATGGTGTGATGTTATAAATTATCTTACTTTTAGCATTACTACTATTCTTTCTATCCTTAATTGGCATGACACTGGTACACAAACCACCCTTTCACCCATGCTTGGGGAATAATAGCCTACAGCATCCAAGAGCAATCTCAGACTTGGGCTGTAGATTTACTATTGACACAGTCTGACAATACATTGAAAACAAGTAACATTTATATAGATTGGCAACGTCGGGCACCTTTCAAAGCTGAAAGCAAAAGTCATTTTTTAATGTGGGGGTGGGGCCGATCTAAGAGAGCGTTACTCTTTATTGTCCAAACTGTCGAGAAGAGCTGGCAAAGATTTCTGGGAAGGTTCTGAGGTTTTGCTGTTGTTGGTGCTGCTGCCATCATCGTTTGTGTTCTCTTCCTGTTCCTCTTCTACCACCTGCTCTGTGTTGTTAGTGGTGGTGACCTTGTTCTCATGGTTGGTGTTTGTGTTGCTAGTACAGCTCTCGTCCTTGTTAGTACAGCTCTCGTCAGTACACACAAGGTCAGTGGTGCCATTGGTCGTGACCCCAGTAGAGTCCTCTGCACTGACCACTGCTGTAGTTTTCGTCTCGGCCTCAGTCACTTCCTCAGCGGAGTTGACCTCAGCTACGGGTTCAACACGGCTGTCCACTGTAGCAACGGTGCTGACCCCGGCAACAGGCTCAGCGCTAACTCCTGCTACCATCTTGATGGTAACATCAGCTACAACCTCCTCCTTTCTGGCTTCAACATCGCTGCTGTCCTGTGCTGTGACCTTAGCCTTCACCCCATACACAGACTGGATATTGACTTCTGCTACAGCCTCTGTGTTGACTGTGTCCACAGCATTTTCAATTGGGACAATTGCATCCTTGGCCCTCGTAATGTTCTTTGTTACATCTTCTGTGATGTCACCTGTACCCTCGGTCTCCATGGTTTGACTGAAACTGAAAGCCTGAATGAGGCGGACCAGGTGTTTGACCTTCTCCAACGAAACTTGCATTTCTTTCTGTCGAGACAGGATGATGTTTTTGGTCTCCATGCATTTCTATTTAGAGGGGAGGAAACAGGGTTAAATAATAATAAATGAACACACTTAAATGAATCCAATAAAGTCACTTATAAAAAGAACAGTTTCAAAATACTCTATATTGAGACCATTATTTTACGTCACTGCACCTTATCTGGTGTCAAATGGATTCTTCATTTGCTTACAGAAATATTTTGCTGTCAGATTAAGATTCCCCAAAACTAGTCATAGCTTTATCTTTTATCATGTTTGTTCCTGACAGATCCACATTCGCTTGCTAACAAGCGAGATAGCAAGCTAGCTTAGTCTCCATTGTGGTCAATTACTGAACTGTAACTATATTACTACTAGTGCAGTTATTATAAATGCATTTAAAAAAAAAATCAGCTACAGTATTAGTATAGCTAATTAACTGCAAACTGTAGGACTTTAGCCAATTAGCTAGCATTTGGCTATGTAGCTAGAAAGCTTTGCTAACAGTGTGCATTTAAAAAAAAATGCAGTTCTATTTAAATTTAATTTAACATCAGCCATCAGTATCTCTGGGTATTCTTTCTTTTTTTAAGCCAAGAGAGCATCAGACAGGGATGCAAACTGGTGAGGGCCAAAAAAAGGTGAAATGTTTTTTTGCATGGAAACAAGTGAAAAATCGGTGTTAACTGCAAGAAAATGTGCCTATTTTTAAGTGGGGTTGTCACAATACCAACATTACCAACATTACCAACATTACAATACCCCCCCCACCCAGGACGCATGTTCCCATATTCTATATGTTCTGCACAAAAACCTGTCCCTTTTATTCACATCTCTACTCATTACAACGCATTGAATTTAACTTCACACTTTTTACTCTATAATAGAAAAGGTTACTGCAGAAAATAGATGATTTGCTAATATCTAAAGGCCTACCTGTGATTGGGCAAAAGGAATATAAATTGTGGCACACCTGAAAATGTCCCTATTAATTTATATAGTGGTAATGACCTCTGATATATAGTGCAAATCATCTATTTTCTGTTACAAATTATTTCTATAGATTAAAATGAGGTTTATTTGAACTATTCTCATTGTTCCTTCATCATGAGGATTCATGTGCGTGTACCCCTTAAAGAGCATCCTGTGAATCCTCACTTATTCCGGTAAAATAGGTCTTTATTTTAAAATGGTTTGGGCTAGAGACAACCGGTTTTCTGCATTGTAGAGGTGCAACCATAGGCACAAAACCATGCTCCGTTAGTTTCTATGGCAGAGGCTGTGCTACAGTTAAAAATAAAATCAGACTCGCCTGTACTAATGGTTCTTACAGGCCAAGTAACATTTTACAAATTACTTCGCTCGTGATGTACGCCCCCTAAAATGATACATATAAAACAGTCTGAGCATTCAATGTATTATCTGAGCGCACTGGTGCTCCCAAGTCAGAATTCCATGTGCATTCCACAGGACACATTTATAGAAGTGTTCCAAAAAAAAGACTCCAAGATTAGGAAAAGTTTTGCGGCACAGTATCTGTTAGCGCCTCTCTTTTATAGCTCAACGGGTGATACACTGCATCTGCGCACTTTTCGTCAGCCCTCTACACGATTCACGTGGAATACCTATTTTGGAGATCAAAACGGCAAATTTAGCCGAAAAGTGACGAGTTTGCATCTCTGATCAGAGCAATAGGGGTAGTTACGTGAAATACCTAGCTGACACTATTATTCAAGATCTGAGCCACTTCCATCTATTCCAGTATGGCCATCTGGAAACAACTCGCTTACAAAGGCGATCTGCTGTTACTATGGAGCTTACCGTTATAGAGTTGCTGAGTTGTTTGACCCCTTGTTCCAACTGCTCCCGCTCCAGTTTCAGCTCAGCACTCCACTTAATTAGCCTTTGTTTCTCCTCTTCTTTAGCTGTTAGGAAACAGAAACAACACAGACAACAGTGAGATTTAAAAGGCCATTTGGTTGTTTGAGATGCCAGTGACAGAACTGTTCCATCTACCACCGCTTCAGCTGAATGTAGCCAAAGCACACATTTCATGTTTGTCGAGGCACAAGGTCTTTGGTGTGCTATTCCTACCTTCTTTATAGGCGATGTAGGAATGAACAATAGCCAATGTTCCCGGCCATTGAATTGCATCTTCTTTTTTCAGTATCTGGAGAGAAGAGCACAGCTTTGTTGTATTGTGATTGTGAAGTCACGACATTACCTAGACATGGAAGAGAACATTTCTCTGGCCACCCTCTGGTGATGTCACGATGGACAAACAAACAAAATCAGATGGGAGTGTAAGATGCCATCATCCACTAACAAAATGAATGGGAAAGAATCACATAAAACAATATTGAATCATGTTGAAGCTTGCCGTTCCTTCTTGAACAGCCATATCTTAATGTTGTCGTTTAGGAAAAAGGCCTAGCTGATGACAGCCTATGGGGAAGATTACATTTCTGGATAACCTGTGGACAATTCTGTGGCCCACTTTGAAAAGGCAACCAATTTTTCAGATCTAGACCACAACCACTGGACTGCTGGGCAATGCCCCCCCCCTGATCAGTAGGTCGGGTGCTGCGTTTACCTGGTCTTGACATTTGGGACAGATCCACATGCCTTTAGGAATGGTTTTCAGGGGTGGGTCCAGGCAGTCCAGGTGATAGACACGTGAGCATGTGTCACACATGAGCAACTGGCCACTGCGTCTGCACACAGTGCAGAAATCCTCATGGATGTCTCCCTGTCAGGAAGAATTGCACCAATCAGTTTCACTGCCCGTCTAGGCCTGACCAATCAGGTGTGCAGAGGCAGGGCAGAGGGGAGGGGCCATGTTTGTTGATTTGAGGATTATCAAATTATATTAGGGTCTTTGTGGCGTTTAAAGAAAACACTTACAAAGTGGCTGAAGACGGCTTGTGGCATGGAGACACGTCAGATTTATTCTAGTATCAAAATGGACTACAAAGTGTTAGATCATTCGTGTCATAAATTTTGTCTCAGAGATTTGCGAGATAATGAGGAAAAAAGGGTATATCGAGGAATGAATGGTATGTAACAGTTTTCGTTGGGTTGCGTTTATTTAAATCCTGCCAACATGCCCACAGCATCCAAGTACTCATACATTTGGAGCACAACTGCAAGAGACCCGATCGTAATGCCCAACACGCACTGACCATGCTACATTTTGGTTTGGATATCCCTATGGTGCTAGTCAGTCAAATTGGACAATCGGAAACATTTCATTAGCTCCAAATTTAAATGAATAAAGAAACCAACTATGAATTGGAGAGCCCAACCGATAGATCAGTTGACCGATATTTACCTTTCATGGATGTATTTGTGCCGGCATTTAATCTACAGAAAAGGTCCGATATAAGATGAAGGAAAAAAGCGTCCTTCATAGGAGACTTTTTTGGTGCCTGAACAGGTCTTTACATGGCTATAAGCCAATCTTGCTTTGGCTGGACACTATCACCCAATGCAACTACACCAGTCGGAGAGGAGAGTAAACCACTGTGAACTAACTGTTACTGCTTATACGGTGAGTGCTGAGTAGATAGAAGCTTGCCAGCTCAATAAAGTGTCAAATGCGCACTGGTCACAAACGGTTACGTGAAGTGTTGGGTGTTGTGACAAACAATGGATGCTATGCCCAAACATAAATAGAGTGCCGTGCTAGGAACATTCAACTGTGGTAACGTTAACATTACAGTCCTTTAGTGAAGCCTGCGAAATCTGGTGGGTTATATTTGCTTTTTGCGAAGGGTATTCCTCAAGCGCTGTCATAGATTTTTTTTCATACACACAAAAACAAACATAGCAGGTTACAAAGTAATGCTTCGTAGCTACGTTTTTATGCATGGGTTGTCACATGTCAGGGACCGGTTCATATTCACGTTTCACCACCCCCAGCTAACTACCTGTGAGAACACTTGACATAATTCACTGAGGGTTAGTGTTATCAGGAAACCTTGGGATGTCCCCACGCTAAATCCCTACCCTAACCCTGAAAGCCAATTCATGCTTGACACAATTGCGGAGCCTCCGGAGGCCAAACCGAGCTTGGTACGCCGATGCAACGCACCTCCCAAAATGTTTAACAATGTCCAGGGCTCCGCATAGCTCCGCATAGCTCCGCATAGACATGGTTGGTTGACGTAAGTGGGTGTGGTACATCCTGTATAACACACAAACTCACTTCCTTGACAAAAAACATGGAGAAGGTTGACGAAAGGCTATTAGAACAAGTTCACAACTAAAAAATATCTTCATGAAACTTTGTGTAGGGATTTCAACACATGAAAATTAGTTTGAACTCCTAGAGAGAGAGCGGTAAACGGGGATAGATGCGGTACAGAGGTCAATGAAATACAGACAGTGGGGGGAATAGGAGGAAGCTGGATTGGCGCATATTGAACAAATCTGATCTAACAAAGTGGATATTTGTCAAATACGTATGGTAACAGGCTCACAATGTGGTTATTAAAATCCAAATTTGGATATACAGGAAGTCGGAACTTTACATACACATTAGCCAAATATATTTAAACTGAGTTTCACAATTCCTGACTTTTAATCCTAGTAAATATTCCCTGCTTTATATCAGTTAGGATCACCACTTTATTTTAAGAATGTGAATGTCAGAATAAGAGAGAATGATTAATTTCAGCTTTTATTTCTTTCTCATCACATTCCCAGTGGGTCAGAAGTTTACATACACTCAACTAGTATTTGGTAGCATTGCCTTTAAATTGTTTAACTTGGGTCAAACGTTTCGAGTAGGTCCTCCTGGCAGAGCTGGTGTAACTGAGTCAGGTTTGTAGGCATCCTTGCTCGCACACGCTTTTTCAGTTCTGCCCACAAATTTTCCATGGGATTGAGGTCAGGGATTTGAGATGGCCACTCCAATACATTGACTTTTTTGTCCTTAAGCCATTTTGCTACAACTTTGGAAGTATGCTTGTGGTCATTGTCCATTTGGAAGACCCATTTACGACCAAGCTTTAACTTCGACTGATGTCTGGAAATGCTGCTTCAATATATCCACATGATTTTACTTCCTCCATGATGCCATCTATTTTGTGAAGTGCACCAGTCCCTCCTGCAGCAAAACAACCCCACAACATGATGCTGCCACCCCCGTGCTTGTGTTCTTCGGCTTGCAAGCCTCCCCCGTTTTCCTCCAAACATAACGATGGTCATTATGGCCAAACAGTTCTATTTTGGGTTCATTAGACCAGAGGACATTTCGCCGAAAAGTACAATCTTTATCCCCATGTGCAGTTGCAAACCGTAGTCTGGCTTTTTATTGGCAGTTTTGGAAGCAGTGGTTTCTTCCTTGCTGAGCGGCCTTTCAGGTTATGACGATATATGACTCGTTTTACTGTAGATATAGATACTTTTGTATCGGTTTCCACCAGCATCTTCACAAGGTCCTTTGCTGTGGTTCTGGGATTGATTTGCACTTTTCGCACCAAAGTATGTTCATCTCTAGGAGACAGAACACGTCTCCTTCCTGAGTGGTATGACGGCTGCGTGGTCCCATGGTGTTTATACTTGCTTACTATTGTTTGTACAGATATGAACGTGGTAACTTCAGGCGTTTGGAAATTGCTGCCAAGGATAAACCAGACTTGTGGAGGTGTACAATTTTTCTTCTGAGGTCTTGGCTGATTTCTTTAGATTTTCTCATGACGTCAAGCAAAGAGGCACTGCGTTTGAAGGTAGCCCTTGAAATACATCCACAGGTACACCTCAAAATGACTCAAATTATGGCAATTAGCCTATCAGAAGCTTCTAAAGCCATGACATAATTTTCTGGAATTTGCCAAGCTATTTAAAGGCACTGTCAACTTTGTGTATGTAAACTTCTGACCCACTGGAATTGTGATACAGTGAATTATAATTGAAATAATTTGTCTGTAAACAATTGTTGGAAAAATTACTTGTGTCATGCACAAAGTAGATGCCCTAACAGACTTGCCAAAACTATAGTTTGTTAACAAGAAATTTGTGGAGTGATTGAAAAACGAGTTAATGACTCCAACCTAAGTGTATGTAAACTTCCGACTTCAACTGTACTTGGCTGTTTTTGCTGCATAACATTTAGAAGTCGTCCCTTTTCAGGTTTAGAAAAAGGAATCGCTAAATGCTAACTCCCATTCGTATAAGCTGGTAGCATAGCTAACATACATAAATTGGCGGTAGTTTAACTGTAATGCAGATGATTGATGACATGAACATGTATTGGGGTTGACATCCATACATGCATTATGCTCAGATTTTTTTTTAACCTCAACATAGTGTGAAATAGACATTAAACAATAGCCTAAATGTAAGCTAGTTTTGCTGGGGGGCAACGAGGCAGCTCAGTCTTCAGAGCCTAGGCAATATTTTTGCCAGAATCATTGTAGTTTATACTCCTTTCAATAGAGTAAGTCTTTCCATTTAAAAAACCTCATCTTTCAGGTCCACATACATTTCATGTGGTGCTTCCAATCATGTTCTTTCATCAAAGTGAAGAAATCAGCTTTCTGAGTATCGTTGTAGGGCTGTTTTACATACACATACAGTACAAGTCAAAAGTTTGCACACACCTACTCATTCAAGGGTTTTCTATATTTGTACTATTTTCTACAATGCAGAATAATAGTGAAGACATCAAAACTAGGAAATAACACATGGAACCATGCAGGAAACAAAAAAGTGTGAAACAAATCAAAATATATGTTATTTTATATCCTTCAAAGTAGCCACCCTTTGCCTTGATGACAGCTTTGCACACTTCACATTCTCTCAGCCAGCTTCATGAGGTATGCTTTTCCAACAGTCTTGAAGGAGTTCCCACATAGGCTGAGCACTTGTTAGCTGCTTTTCCTTCACTCCGCAGTCCAAATCATCTCAATTTGGTTGAGGTCAGGTGTTTGTGGAGGCCAGGTCATCTGATGCGGCACTCAATCACTCTCCTTGGTCAGATATCCCTTACACAGCCTGGAGGTGTGTTTTGGGTCATTATCCTGTTGAAAAACAAATGATAGTCCCACTAAGCGCAAACCAGATGGTATGGCATATCGCTGCAGAACGCAGTGGTAGCCATGCTGGTTACGTCTGCTATGAATTCTAATTAAAATCACTGACAGTGTCAAAGCACCCCCACACCACCTCCTCCATGCTCCATGGTGGGACCCACACATGCGGAGGTCATCCATTCACCTACTCTGCGTCTCAAAAGACACAGCGGTTGGAACCAAAGGACATTTCCACCGGTCTAATGTCCATCGCTCGTGTTTCTTGGCCCAAGCGAGTCTCTTCTTCTTGGTGTCTTTTAGTATTGTTTTTTTTGCAGCAATTCAACCATGAAGGCCTGATGATTCACACAGTCTACTCTAAACAGTTGACGTTGAAATGCGTCTGTTACACGAACTCTGAAGCATTTATTTGAGCTGCAATCTGAGGTGCAGTGAACTTATTCTCTGCAGCAGAGGTAACTCTGGGTCTTCCTTTCCTGTGGCGGTCCTCATGAGTCAGTTTCATCATAACGCTTGATGGTCTTTGTCAAATCTCAAATATAAAATATATTTAGATTTTTTAAACACTTTTTTGGTTACTACATGATTCCATATGTGTTATTTAATAGTTGATGTCTTCACTATTACTCTACAAATGTAGAAAATAGTAACAATTAAGAAAATCCCTTGAATGAGTAGGTGTGTCAACTTTTGACTGGTACTGTGTGTGTGTGTGTGTGTGTATGTATGTGTGTGTGTGTGTATGTATGTGTGTGTGTGTGTATGTATATGTGTGTGTGTATGTATATGTGTGTATATATGTGTGTATATATATATATATATATATATATATATACACACACACACAGCTCAAAAAAATAAAGGGAACACTAAAATAACACATCCTAGATCTGAATGAATGAAATATTCTTATTAAATACTTTTTTCTTTACATAGTTGAATGTGCTGACAACAAAATCACACAAAAATTATCAATGGAATTCAAATTTATCAACCCATGGAGGTCTGGATTTGGAGTCACACTCAAAACTAAAGTGGAAAACCACACTACAGGCTGATCCAACATTGATGTAATGTCCTTAAAACAAGTCAAAATTAGGCTCAGTAGTGTGTGTGGCCTCCACGTGCCTGTATGACCTCCCTACAACGCCTGGGCATGCTCCTGATGCTCCTGGACAGTCTGTGGTGCAACGTGGCGTTGGTGGATGGAGCAAGACATGATGTCCCAGATGTGCTCAATTGGATTCAGGTCTGGGGAACGGGCGGGCCAGTCCATAGCATCAATGCCTTCCTCTTGCAGGAACTGCTGACACACTCCAGCCACATGAGGTCTAGCATTGTCTTGCATTAGGAGGAACCCAGGGCCAACCGCACCAGCATATGGTCTCACAAGGGGTCTGAGGATCTCATCTCGGTACCTAATGGCAGTCAGGCTACCTCTGGTGAGCACATGGAGTGCTGTGCGGCCCCCCAAAGAAATGCCACCCCACACCATGACTGACCCACCGCCAAACCGGTCATGCTGGAGGATGTTGCAGGCAGCAGAACGTTCTCCACGGCGTGTCCAGACTGTCACATGTGCTCAGTGTGAACCTGCTTTCATCTGTGAAGAGCACAGGGCGCCAGTGGCGAGTTTGCCAATCTTGGTGTTCTCTGGCAAATGCCAAATGTCCTGCACGGTGTTGGGCTGTAAGCAGGACCCCCACCTGTGGACGTCGGGCCCTCACAGAGTCTGTTTCTGACGGTTTGAGCAGACACATGCACATTTGTGGCCTGCTGGAGGTCATTTTGCAGGGCTCTGGCAGTGCTCCTCCTTGCACAAAGGCAGAGGTAGCGGTCCTGCTGCTGAGTTGTTGCCCTCCTACGGCCTCCTCTACATCTCCTGATGTACTGGCCTGTCTCCTGGTAGCGCCTTCATGCGCTGGACACTACGCTGACAGACACAGCAAACCTTGCCACAGCTCGCATTGATATGCCATCCTGGATGAGCTGCACTACCTGAGCACTACCTGAGTCTACAACTGTGGGTTGTAGACTCCGTCTCATGCTACCACTAGAGTGAAAGCACAGCCAGCATTCAAAAGTGACCAACACATCAGTCATCAGGAAGCATAGGAACTGAGAAGTGGTCTGTGGTCAAACTGCAGAACCACTCCTTTATTGGGGGTGTCTTGCTAATTGCCTATAATTTCCACCTGTTGTCTATTCCATTTGCACAACAGCATGTGAAATTTATTGTCAATCAGTGTTGCTTCCTAAGTGGACAGTTTGATTTCACAGAAGTGTGCTTGACTTGGAGTTACATTGTGTTGTTTAAGTGTTCCCTTTATTTTTTTGAGCAGTATATATATATATATATATATATATTTTTTTTTTTTAATTTTATTTATTTAAATTTCAGTTTTTAATGTCATTATAATCGGCAGATACACTCCATGGCCGAAAGTGTGTGAACACCTGCTTGTCAAACGTCTCATTCCAAAATTATGGGCATTAATTAATATGGAGTTGGTCCTCCCTTTGCTGCTATAAACAGCCTTCATTCTTCTGGGAAGGCTTTCCACTAGATGTTGGAACATTACTGTAGGGACTTCTCTTCAGCCATAAGATCATTAGTGAGGTCAGCAGTGATGTATTTGTTTTTTATTAGGATCCCCACTAGCTGTTGCAAAAGCAGCAGCTACTCTTCCTAGGGTGATTAGGCCTGGGTCGCAGTCGGCGTTCCAATTCATCCCACAGGTGTTGGATGGGGTTGAGGTCAAGGCTCTGTGCAGGCAAGTCAAGTTCCTCCACACCCATCTCGACAAACCATTTCTGTATGGACCTCGCTTTGTGCACGGGGATTGTCAATGTCATGCTGAAACAGGAAAACCTTCCCCAAACTGTTGCCACAAAGTAGGAAGCGCAGAAACGACTAATATGTAATTGTATGCTAAGATATTTCCACTTCCCAATAACAGTACAGTGGACCGGGGCAGCTCTAGCAGGGCAGAAATTTTACGAACTGATTTGTTGAAAGGGTGCCATCCTATGGTGCCACGTTGAAAGTCATGGAGCTCTTAGGTAAGTCCATTCAACTGTCAATGCAAAATTGGATCCAAAAATCCCTAACAAATTGTAGAACTTCATATACAAATATTCAAAGCATTTCATGACAAAATGTACAACATGAATTACAATATAATGTAATATATACTGGCAGTCCCCAACTAACCCCACAGACCGGCTATCCAAAGTCGAACCAATTTTGCCACAGTTGCACACAGGCTGGCTGAAGCTAATTGGCTAAAGAAGTTGGCTAGCTTGCTAGGCTAGCCAGCCTAGGCTAGTTCCAGACAAGACCAGGTTAGATTGTTATAAATGATCTAGAACAGTGAGTGACTAACTGTGTACTGTTTTGGCAGAGTGAATGTACAAATTCTTCCCACACAAGAGACACCCACATCAAAGCACGCCACCAAGACCCATTCTCAGTCGCATTTCCTAAATGAGAAAGATTGAAACTGAGGCTAAATAAGTTAGACACCCTATAAAAAGAGAACACTTATGTCATGTGTGTAATTCTAACACTGAAATGGGTGAAGGCCATTATAAAAGCCACTGTGCATACCATTCTGCATTTCTTATTTAAAATTATAGTTTAACCTATGTAATAAACTGCAGTATATTTTTAATGGCATTTAAAAGAGGATCTAAATGAACTGATCCTACTTAAAACATAAAATGAGTAAATTATCAATTTGACAGGCTATCAATTATTCCTCAGAGTAGGGGGAAAGAGGTACTGGGGCGGTACTAAATTTAAGGAGAGGGGTACTGTTCACTTTGTAATGCATAAAAACAATTAAATAATTAGATCAGGATCAGACAGTAGGGAGTAAATTAATAAACAAGTGTCTGTACTTGTCTAGGTCTTTAGACGTGAAGGAACTGGAAGATTTGAACTCCACTTAAGTATTTGCGTGTGATGGGGAGGTTACAGCCTGTGGATAATACCACCGGTATAAAAAAGGGAGGGGCGACAGTAGGTAAGTAAGTAGGGATAGAGCCCCAGAAAGTCCAGGCTGCTGTTCTGGTCTCTCCAGCTGCTACTTACATCCCCAGAGCTGGGGCTGGGCAGGGGGAGAGAGTGGTGGGGGTGGACATGGAAGGGGAAGCTCCCCCCCGTGTTGGGCCGCTCGGGGACCAGGGAAGCAGTGAGACAGCTGGAGGGGGAGGTCGGGGTGTGGCTGCCCAGTTCCGGAACACTGCTGTATTTGGGTGGGCGACCTGGGTGAAATGAGACAGACGGAAAAAAAAAAAAAAAAAAAAAATGGAGGTGGGAGGGAAACAAACAAACAAACAAACCGTCTGTCCAACATACCTTTGACAGGCGGTCCTCGTTGGCTAGCGTGAAAAAGGGGATGTGTTGAGTTGAGGGTGGAGGAGGAGAAGCACAGAGCGGAGTTAGTGCACTAAGAGACAGAAGCTACATGCAAGTGGGGTTCAAAAGAAAAAGCAGAACAAATTTGTTGGCAGGGTGGAAGGAAGCTGACAGCTGAAGGGAGTGAGACATCTCTCCCTATTCTCTAGGATGTCTACAAATCAACCTCAAAAAGGGACAGTTCAAAGTGAATCACAGTTTGTCAGATGCTTTCATACAGCAAAACATGGTGTGTAAGTGTATTTGGATGGTGCCCATCTTTCCCATTCATTTGGGGTTGAGGCCTACCGATTTCCTAGTGCTCGGATCAACAAATTGACTCCGCTCTAGTTGATGCATGGAAACATCTGACACTGTTACACTTTGAGATGAACTATTATCCCTCTAACCAAAACCTTTCGTTTTTCACAAATGACAATTGGAAAAACTCAAGAAATTTCTACAGTTAGGGATAAAGAAAAGGCAGTCAAAACGAAGTCTTCAAGGTCAGAATTAGCAGTCTCTTAGTAAGTGTCCCTGCATGGGATTCGGGCCAGCAAGCAAAGAGGTGTCAACAGAAAAGTTGTGTGTAAAAACCATTCAGAGCATTTCGTACCATTTACATTAAGTAGATTAAAACATACATGCATCAAATATAGGCCAGCTCAGTAATGTATACATCTATATGTCCCCTGGGCATTGGAACAGGTGTATGTGCAGGTGTTTACAGACTCTAGTGTTGACAGCTTGTTGAGTGGATACTGACCTCGCTTTCTGGTTCCCTGGTGGAGCGGAGTGTTTAGGTAGGTCACTGCACTCTTCTTCCTCTGCACGGCGTCGAAAGGAATACATATGTGGGAGAACAAATCCAGCTTTGATTTGACTGCAAAGTCCATGTTGCTCACTCAAAAAGGACACCCGTTTTCTTTTCACATGCTACACAGGGCTAGATTCTAACTCGGAGTCCATGCATTCAGATATTCACATGAATTCAGATATTCACATGCAAGGAAAACGGTGCGTATTATGGTCGCATTTTAAAAAGTATGTGCACTGGCATTCAACCTAATAAGAAACACATTTTGTACAGGGTCGGGTAGTAATGGATTACATGTAATAGAGATTACGTTATCCGATTACAGATATGAAGTTTCTGTATCCCAATTTGCCTATGCTAAAAATACAGATATTTCTGCACATGTGCAGGATATTGTTTTTTACGTAGCTGCAGTGCCGAGTGCTCCGCTACCTCTCTCCCCTCCTTGGTTTCCTCTGTCTGGTTACTAGTGTAGCCTGCAAACTTCATGCTGTATACAAAACTGTTTGAACTACTGCAGTTCATTCCTCAATTAGCATAAGAACGATTATGTTTTTTCTATTTACATGTTTTACACAAAAAACATTAAATCGACATGTTCCTACAAAATGTGTTGTCAGTGTTGCATCACAGAGCTAAAGGCGTCACTACAGACCCTGGTTCGATCCCGGGATGTATCACAACTGGCCGTGATTGGGAGTCCTATAGGGCTGCGCACAATTGGCCCAGCGTCGTCCGGGTTAGTTAGGGGAGGGTTTGGTCGGGGTAGGCGGTCATTGTAAAATAAGAATTTGTTCTTAACTGACTTGCCTAGTTAAATGAAGGTTAAATGAATACAAATAAAATCATAAGCACAACACAAACAGGCAGTCTAGCGACTTAATGTTCTTCTTAGCTGCCGACTTACATGCAGATATTTCCTCTCGCCACAATATCAACATATGGCATAACTATGGCACTGGGCCATTCAAAAACAAAACTTGCCCATTCAGACTCTTTACCGGTCTGGACAAACGCTCGGCTGCCCAGAGGTGGAACGCAGCAAGACACAGACTCGCAGTCTAATTAGCGATTCAATGTTATTTTTTTAATCATCATTGCCAGTATTGCCTAAATTGCGCAGGAGACAGACAGGCAGTCAAGTGAGGCAGACAGGCAGTCAAGTGGTGTTCTTTTCTCAGGAACTACAATATGGCAGCAACTATAAAGATTAGCCTACATCACACAAAACGCTGACTGTTTTGCTCGAAAGTGTAGGGACTGTGTCCTGCTGTGCAACTGCAATATCAGTTACAACAGACAGACAGGTTATAGCCTTGATAATATAAACGTTTTACAATGTTCGTTCAAATCGCTGCAGGGTTTTTATTTCAGCTGTTTAGAAATATGAGGCAGAGACATAGGCTACATCATCATGGTTGAGAAGGTGAGTGAATAGCGAAACTCGAAGGGAGACGGAGTGTGAGCAGCAGCTTCAAATGTGTGTGTAAAATAACAGTAAAATAACAATGTGACCCTGATATTTAGCATTAAGAAAGAGGTCTCTGGAGGGGCCGGCGGGTGCATGGGCAAAATCTCTGTACCCGTAGCCACGGCTTATGAAGAAACTAATCAGCTTGGATTAATTAAAAAAAATTTTTTTTTACAAATTAAAATGTCATTGGATTAGTTACATTCTTAAAAAGAGCTGATTTGTCAGCATTGCTGTCGTTTAGCACATATTCAAAACTTCTCACATGCTCTCAGAGATTCTATTGTTGTTCTGCTGATCGCCCATTAAGGGTGGATGGCTTCTTTTGTATTCTGGATAACACTCGCCAGTCCAGCTTCCCTGCCCCATCCACCGCTGCCCCCTGGACACTGATCTCTTGGCTACATAGCTGATGCACTCTGGACTGTCCATTAATCACGGTACTCCATTCTGCTTGTTTATGTTTTATCTGTAGGCCCCGTTGCCTAGTCAACGCCATTTTACCTGCTGTTGTTGTGCTAGCTGATTAGCTGTTGTCTCACCTACTGTTTAAGCTAGCTTTCCCAATTCAACACCTGTGATTACTGTATGCCTCGCTGTATGTCTCTCTCAAATGTCAATATGCCTTGTATACTGTTGCTCAGGTTAGTTATCATTGTTCTAGTTCACAATGGAGCCCCTAGTTCTACTCTTCATACCCCTGATAACTCCTTTGTCCCACCTCCCACACATGCGGTGACCTCACCCATTACAACCAGCATGTCCAGAGACACAACCTCTCTCATCATCACCCAGTGCCTGGGCTTACCCCCGCTGTACCCGCACCCCACCATACCCCTGTCTGCGCATTATGCCCTGAATATATTCTACCATGCCCAGAAACCTGCTCCTCTTATTCTCTGTCCCCAACGCTCTAGGCGACCAGTTTTGATAGCCTTTAGCCGCACCCTCATACTACTCCTTCTCTGTTCCGTGGGTGATGTGGAGGTAAACCCAGGCCCTGCATGTCCCCAGGCACCCTCATTTGTTGACTTCTGTGATCGAAAAAGCCTTGGTTTCATGCATGTCAACATCAGAAGCCTCCTCCCTAAGTTTGTTTTACTCACTGCTCTAGCACACTCTGCTAACCCCGATGTCCTTGCTGTGTCTGAATCCTGGCTCAGGAAGGCCACCAAAAATTCAGAGATTTCCATAGCCAACTATAACATCTTCCGTCAAGATAGAACTGCTAAAGGGGGAGGAGTTGCAGTCTACTGCAGAGATAGCCTGCAAAGTAATGTCATACTTTCCAGGTCCATACCCAAACAGTTCGAACTACTAATTTTGAAAATTACTCTCTCCAGAAATAAGTCTCTCACTGTTGCCGCCTGCTACCGACCCCCCTCAGCTCCCAGCTGTGCCCTGGACACCATTTGTGAATTGATCGCCCCCATCTAGCCTCAGAGTTTGTTCTGTTAGGTGACCTAAACTGGGATATGCTTAACACCCCGCCAGTCCTACAATCTAAGCTAGATGCCCTCAATCTCACACAAATCATCAAGGAACCCACCAGGTACAACCCTAACTCTGTAAACAAGGGCACCCTCATAGACGTCATTCTGACCAACTGGCCCTCCAAATACACCTCCGCTGTCTTCAACCAGGATCTCAGCGATCACTGCCTCATTGCCTGTATCCGCTACGGAGCCGCAGTCAAACGACCACCCCTCATCACTGTCAAACGCTCCCTAAAACACTTCTGTGAGCAGGCCTTTCTAATCGACCTGGCCCGGGTATCCTGGAAGGACATTGACCTCATCCCGTCAGTTGAGGATGCCTGGTCATTCTTTAAAAGTAACTTCCTTACCATTTTAGATAAGCATGCTCCGTTCAAAAAATGCAGAACTAAGAACAGATACAGTCCTTGGTTCACCCCAGACCTGACTGCCCTCGACCAGCACAAAAACATCCTGTGGCGGACTGCAATAGCATCGAATAGTCCCCGGGATATGCAACTGTTCAGGGAAGTCCGGAACCAATACACGCAGTCAGTCAGGAAAGCTAAGGCCAGCTTCTTCAGGCAGAAGTTTGCATCCTGTAGCTCCAACTCCAAAAAGTTCTGGGACACTGTGAAGTCCATGGAGAACAAGAGCACCTCCTCCCAGCTGCCCACTGCACTGAGACTAGGTAACACAGTCACCACCGATAAGTCCATGATTATCGAAAACTTCAATAAGCATTTCTCAACGGCTGGCCATGCCTTCCGCCTGGCTACTCCAACCTCGGCCAACAGCTCTGCCCCCCGGCAGCTCCTCGCCCAAGCCTCTCCAGGTTCTCCTTTACCCAAATCCAGATAGCAGATGTTCTGAAAGAGCTGCAAAACCTGGACCCGTACAAATCAGCTGGGCTTGACAATCTGGACCCCTATTTCTGAAACTTTCCGCCGCCATTGTCGCAACCCCTATTACCAGCCTGTTCAACCTCTCTTTCATATCGTCTGAGATCCCCAAGGATTGAAAGCTGCCGCAGTCATCCCCCTCTTCAAAGGGGGAGACACCCTGGACCCAAACTGTTACAGACCTATATCCATCCTGCCCTGCCTATCTAAGGTCTTCGAAAGCCAAGTCAACAAACAGGTCACTGACCATCTCGAATCCCACCGTACCTTCTCCGCTGTGCAATCTGGTTTCCGAGCCGGTCACGGGCGCACCTCAGCAACACTCAAGGTACTAAACGATATCATAACCGCCATCGATAAAAGACAGTACTGTGCAGCCGTCTTCATTGACCTTGCCAAGGCTTTCGACTCTGTCAATCACCATATTCTTATCGGCAGACTCAGTAGCCTCGGTTTTTCGGATGACTGCCTTGCCTGGTTCACCAATTACTTTGCAGACAGAGTTCAGTGTGTCAAATCGGAGGGCATGCTGTCCGGTCCTCTGTCAGTCTCTATGGGGGTGCCACAGGGTTCAATTCTCGGGCCGACTCTTTTCTCTGTATATATCAATGATGTTGCTCTTGCTGCGGGCGATTACCTGATCCACCTCTACGCAGACGACACCATTCTATATACTTTCGGCCCGTCATTGGACACTGTGCTATCTAACCTCCAAACAAGCTTCAATGCCATACAACACTCCTTCCGTGGTCTCCAACTGCTCTTAAACGCTAGTAAAACCAAATGCATGCTTTTCAACCAATCGCTGCCTGCACCCGCATGCCCGACTAGCATCACCACCCTGGATGGTTCCGACCTTGAATATGTGGACATCTATAAGTACCTAGGTGTCTGGCTAGACTGCAAACTCTCCTTCCAGACTCATATCAAACATCTCCAATCGAAAATCAAATCAAGAGTCGGCTTTCTATTCCGCAACAAAGCCTCCTTCACTCACGCCGCCAAGCTTACCCTAGTAAAACTGACTATCCTTCCGATCCTCGACTTCGGCGATGTCATCTACAAAATGGCTTCCAACACTCTACTCAGCAAACTGGATGCAATCTATCACAGTGCCATCCGTTTTGTCACTAAAGCACCTTATACCACCCACCACTGCGACCTGTATGCTCTGGTCGGCTGGCCCTCGTTACATATTCGTCGCCAGACCCACTGGCTCCAGGTCATCTACAAGTCCATGCTAGGTAAAGCTCCGCCTTATCTCAGTTCACTGGTCACGATGGCAACACCCATCCGTAGCACGCGCTCCAGCAGGTGTATCTCACTGATCATCCCTAAAGCCAACACCTCATTTGGCCGCCTTTCGTTCCAGTACTCTGCTACCTGTGACTGGAACGAATTGCAAAAATCGCTGAAGTTGGAGACTTTTATCTCCCTCACCAACTTCAAACATCAGCTATCTGAGCAGCTAACCGATCGCTGCTGCTGTACATAGTCTATTGGTAAATAGCCCACCCATTTTCACCTACCTCATCCCCATACTGTTTTTATTTATTTACTTGCTCTTTTGCACACCAATATCTCTACCTGTACATGACCATCTGATCATTTATCACTCCAGTGTTAATCTGCAAAATTGTAATTATTCACCTACCTCCTCATGCCTTTTGCACACATTGTATATAGACTCCCCCCTTTGTTTTCTACTGTGTTATTGACTTGTTAATTGTTTATTCCATGTGTAACTCTGTGTTGTCTGCTCACACTGCTATGCTTTATCTTGGCCAGGTCGCAGTTGCAAATGAGAACTTGTTCTCAACTGGCCTACCTGGTTAAATAAAGGTGAAAAAAAAAAATATATATATATATATATATATTTTAAGGTGAGCGAATAGGTCTTTTCATTCAATTTATTACTGATATCAAATTACATGGCTTAGCCTCCTATCAGTAACCTAAATATTGGGATATATCATTGAGAGTTAGCAATCTAGCTACTACTACCCTGGTGGTGAATTAGCCCGGGCTATTTGACATTAGTGCCCCATGTAGACAAATTAATCTCTATTGAACCAAAAAATAGAAATTCTGGAACCCCATCTTGACAGTCAAATAAACAACAAAAATCCCAACAATCACACCAAAAGAAATCTGGAATCATGCCTTTCTGCTTGGACATTTTAGATTAAACAATTAATTTCTTAAATCATACCATCTTAGTCTAGTACACTTCTTAATGAAGCATGTTGAATGACGTTAAAAGATGATTTGGCTATACATTTAGTCTATTGCGAGACCCTGCCACAAATTTTTGGTGCAACCCAATCATGGGCTGAAAACTTTAGTATGGAGCCCTGTGACAATGCTCTCACACATAAAGAACATGTGAATGATAGGACCTTCATAATCTCACACATCGCAATTTGGAAATACAAATTTTAGGCTACTAAATAAAATAATGCTATAGTAGGTGCCTGTTTTTAAAACATCTGGGTGTTATAAGTGAAAGTAATCAGATTACTTTATTCATTGAGTTATTTTTTTAGTAATCCGACCAATATTGATTGTGTATCAGTTGTTGTAGTAATGTGTGGTTACACTATACATATATATATTTTTTAATGTGATAAGTAGAAGAACAGCCATACCTCGGGCTCAAACACAGCTCCACTGTACACCGGGTTCGCCGTTGTTCTTCGCTTACGCTCTTGCCTTCTGCTTTGAATTTCTATAAACAAAGAGCAGCATCTTAATACAAGCATTGCAGTGTAAACTTCTAGGGAATGTAGGTGAATGTAGCAACTGGAATTTAATTCACTTACCTTCCATATGGTCATGGGTGACAAGTCCGAGGGCAACCATGAAGGCAAGTTTCTGGGGGAAACAATAAAAGGGTATTAGGACAACCCCCCACAAAAATGGTGCCCTGTGTGAGGAGAATTCCTAAAAAATATATTTAAAACACACACCCTTGACTTTTTCACGTTACATCCTTAGTAAAATGGATTATTATTTCCTCTCTCAATCTACCCACAATACCCCAAAATGTCAAAGTGAAAACATTTTTTTTTTTTTTTTTTGCCAATTTATAAACATAAACTGAAATACCTTATTTACATAAGTATTTAGACCCTTTGCTATGAGATTCGAAATTGAGCTCAGGTGCATCCTGTTTCCATTGAGCATCCTTGAGATGTTTATACAACTTGATAGGAGTTCACCTGTGGCAAATTCACCTGTGGTAAGTCCACCTTTCTATATGAGGTCCCACAGCTGACAGTGCATGTCAGAGCAAAAACTAAGCCATGAGGTCAAAGGAATTGTCTGTAGAGCTCTGAGACAGGATTGTGCCGAGCACAGATCTGGAAAAGGGTACCAAAAAAATCTGCAGCATTGAAAGTCACCAAGAACACAGTGGCCTCCATCATTCTGAGATTGAAGAAGTTTGGAACCACCAATAATCTTCCTAGAGCTGGCCAACCAGACAAACTGAGAAATCAGGGGAGAAGGGCATTGGTCAGGGAGGTGTAAAAAAAAAAAAATTCTGGTCTGATGAAACCAAGATTGAACGTCTGAAGGAAACCTTAAACCATCCCTACAGTGAAGCATGGTAGTGGCAGCATCAGTGGGGATGTTTTGCAGGGACAGAGAGATTCTTGATGAAAACCTGATCCAGGGCGCTCAGTACCTCAGACTGTCCAACAGGACAATAACCCTAAGCACACAGCCAAGACAAGGCACGAGTGGCTTCAGGAAAAGTCTCTGAATGTCCTTGAGTGGCCCAGCCAGAGCCTGGACTTGAACATCTCTGGAGAAACCTGGAAATGCCTGTGCAGCAACACTCCCCATCCAACCTGACAGAGCTTGAGAGGATCTGCAGAGAAGAAATGGAAGAAACTCCAAATACAGGTGTGCCAAGCTTGAAGCATCATACCCAAGAAGACTTGAGGTTGTAATTGCTTTTTTCTTCACATCCAAGACTCAAGGTTGTAATCGCTGCTTCAACAAAGTACTGAGTAAAGGGTCTGAATACTTATTTAAATGTGATATTTCATTTTTTTTTTAACATTTATTATAATAATTAGCAAAAATGTTTAACTGTTTTTGCCTTGTCATAAGGTTGTAAACTCAAAATGTGGAAAAAGTCAAGTGGTCTGAATACTTTCCGAAGGCATTGTATAGCGTGCAATTATCTGTAAGGTCCCTCAGTTGAGTAGTGAACTTCAAACACAGATCCAACCACAAAGACCAATGCCTCGCAAAGGGCACCTATTGGTAGATTGTTAAAAATGGAATAGGCCTATCCCTTTTGAGCATGGTGAAGTAATTAATTACACGTGGATAGTGACTTGATGTATCAATACACCCGGTCACTACAAAGATACAGGCGTTCTTCCTAACTCCATTGCCAGAGAGGAAGGAAACCGCTCAGGGATTTCACAAAGAGGCCAATGGTGATTTTAAAACCGTTAAAGTTGAATGGCTGTGATAGAACACTGAGGATGGATCAACAACATTGTAGTTACACCACAATACTAACATAACTGACAGAGTGAAAAGGAGGAAGCCTGTACAGAATACAAATATTCCAAAGCATGCATCCTGTAAAACTGAAGAAAAAAAAAGTAAAACTAAAAGTAAAACTGATAAAAATGTGGCAAAGAAATTAACTTCATGTCCTGTATACAAAGTATTATGTTTGGGGCAAATTGAACACAACATCACTGAATACTACTCTCCATATTTTCAAGCATGGAAGTGGCTGCATCATGTTATGGGTATGCTTGTCATCAGAAATTAATAGGGAGTTATTTTTATATTAAAAGGAAACGGAATCGAGCTAAGCAAAGGAAAAAAATCGTGGAGGAAAAACTGATTCAGTCTGCTTTCCAACAGACACAGAAATATTCACCTTTGACCAGGACAATAACCTAAAACACAAGGCCAAATATACACTGGAGTTGCTTACCAAGACGACATTGTATGTTCCTAAGTGGCCTAATTTCAGTTGACTTGAAAATGGCTGTATAGTAATGATCAACAACCAAATTGACAGAGCTTGAAGAATTTGTAAATAATATTGTACAATCCAGGTGTGCAAAGCTCTTAGAATTACCCAAAAATACTCACAACTGTAATCCCTGCCAAAGATGATTCTAACATGTATTGACTCAAGGAATACTTTTCTAATCAAGATGTGTTTCATTTTTCATATATTTTTACCTCCTGTGCTTTACCTTGTGTATTTTGGCTAGATCTTTGACAGAAAAAAAAAATGTACAAATCCATTTTAATCCCAGTTTGTAACAACAAAATGTGGAAAAAGTCAAGGGGTGTGAATACTTTCTGAAGGCACTATCTATAATTTACTTGATATGTTTATACTGTATCTTTGGCAGAGCCTGCCTCATGACAGAATGTTATCTGTGAAGGATTGTCTAAAACTGAGGTTCTATCAGTAGGCTGATACTCCCAAAAATGTAAACATATGCATTTGTTATGCTGGTTTGATCCCAAGTTTACAATGAAGCATTAGTGCCAACTCCAGTGTACCTGAGGATTGTCCTCTCTCTTCGGTCTGGGTGCTGGAGACAGAGGAGGGGTGCTGCTTGCCATTTTCTGCTCCAATCCCCTGTGAGCTTTAACAGCCTGGAAACATGTGAGAGGAAAACAAAGCTCTCAAATCACAAACCAACAAAGTAAGAGTTAAGTGTAGAATGACTTCAATTCTGAAAAGGAGACAAGTCGCTTTCCCCATCCCCTAACCATGGTACTGACCTTGGTGTCTGAGGAGAGGCTGCTGATCTGCAGTGTCTGCTTGGGGGTGGCGAGGCGTGCTGATGCCGGGGCCGTGATAACGATGCCTGTCACAGTGCCTGTGTGCTGGCCACTTTTGGCGCCAGCGGAAGCACATGGCTGGCCGTTGACAATGCGCACCTGGTGGATGGGCCCGGCGCTGGAGGTCAGCGAGGAGGAGCTCAACTTGGTGGTCAGCATCACCGGGCCCCGCTGGAGCAACTGGGGCGCCGCCATCATGGCCGGAGGGGGTGCCGGGGCGATTGGCACGTTGTTATTCGGCGTGACGGGCTTCGGACGGACCTGAGTCGGGAGGATAGGGGTCAAAGATTAGCCAATTAGTCGATAAGGCATTACTTGTCATTTTGGAGCTTAGGGGTCTTCATAAACGTGTGTAAAAGGGACTGTCCAGAGACAGGTAATGCCAACGTGGTGCTGAGATATCACTGACTGTAGATGGAGGCATACTACAGTCGCCACTTGACTATGAACACTTAGGTAAGTCAGTTGTAAGTAAAAGTGACACCACAGATGTGAGCAGTCATTCATTTTTAAAAGGAACACAATCAAAACCAGCAAAAAAGACTGGTAATCTTTGTGGTTTTGCTAATGTTCCTTTTGCCTTTGCTGGTGTTCCTTATCCATATAAGCAGAAATATTTTGCAGGAGTCGACATGGCCTGTTAGAGTCGCGTTGTTATTTCCTAGGAGTTCAATACACCATAGCCCACCACGATTTAGTTTAACCCCCTGGTTGGATGGACTTACTGTGAGTCGCGCTGGACCGGAATGCCTAAAGCTTGACTAAGAATGAGCCCACTGTTGAGGGATGCTGAGCTCCCAGTGGCATTACACACCTTAATAACAGGGCATTAAATCAAACGTTCACACCCAGGGTTAAAAACAGGTTATGGGCAATTCCACGATAAATGAGTGATACAGAGACTCAGATTTTTCACTTCAAGATGTGAAACAAAAATCAATAATTGCAAATGTAATCCTTTAGACCTCAATAATAATCTACAGCAACATTCTAGAATTAAGAGTTTAAGATAAAACGAATCACATATTTCAAAACAGACATAGCACAAAAACAAAGAACAAATGACAATTACAAGAACTTACACACGAACAAAAGTAAACGTAACAATTTCAAAGATTTTACTGAGTTACAGTTCATATAAGGAAATCAGTCAATTTAAATGAATTCATTAGGCCCTAATCTATGGATTTCCCATGACTGGGCTGTGGCCTGTGGAATGTTGTCCCTCTTCAATGGACGTGCAAAGTTGCTGAATATTGGCAGGAACTAGAATACACGGTTGTACACGTCAATCCAGAGCATCCCAAACATGCTCTACGGGTGACATGTCTGGTGAGTATGCAGACCATAGAAGTACTGGGACATTTTCAGCATCCAGAAATTGTGTACAGATCCTTGAGACATGGGGCAGTGCATTATGATGCTGAAACATGAGGTGATGGCGGCGGATGAATAGCACGACAATGGGCCTCAGGATCTCGACACGATATCTGTGGCATTGTGTTGTGTGACAAAATCGCACATTTTAGTGTGACCTTTTATTGTCCCCAGCACAAGCTGCACCTGTCTAATGATTATGCTGTTCAATCAGCTTCTTGATATGCCACGTCAGGTGGATGAATTATCTTGGCAAAGGAGAAATGCTCACCAACAGGGATGTAAACAAATGTATGCACAACATTTGAGAGAAATAAACTTTTTGTGTGTATAGAACATTTATGGGATCTTTTATTTCAGCTCACGAAACATGAGACCAACACTTAACATGTTGCATTTATATTTTTTGTTCAGTGTAGTTTTAAAAGAGCACAACCTCCTCTTTAATATGACACCACATTCATGCCTATAGGAATTACATTAATTTCGTCTTCCATTGTGTAAAGACTCTCACTATCAAAAAACGCTAAACACACAACATAAAACTTGAGTATTCAAATTGTAGTAAATTTGACTAAGTTACTCACTCAAAATGTACCAAGTACAAAATATTATACGTAGAAATAGTATTTACTCATAAATATTTAAAATGATCAAAAAATGTGACGAGGACAATTCAGAATGCATTTCAAAATCCAAACAAAGTAGGCTATTTGACTGCCAATGACTTCTGTAACCATGTAAATAACTATATCAAAATGTAGATAACCTCTCTCAATAAGATTTAGTACCGATCAGGCCTGACACCAAATGCAGAAATAGAAACTTACTTTGACAACAATTCAGTTAATCTTCATCTAATACTTGTTGCATTAAGAGGAAAAAATCTAAATGCACCCACACAAAGTAGGCCATTGTATTGACAAAGATTCTTAGTACTGTAACCATGTAAAAATGCAAACTATTCAGAGTATTTCAAAATGTAGATTACCTCTCTCAGTAAGATTTAGTACAGACTAGGTCTGACAAAACGTTGAAATATTAGCCTACTTTGACAACTCCTCAGTAAACTATATGTGGCGACGGACAGGTTGACGTTTAAACACCAGATGTGGGAGAGAAAAAAAAACGTTTAAAAAAAACCCCCTGACTCATACCACTTTTAAAAACAACTCCAAAACCCCTTTCACAGTCACTTTAGGACCAAGCTGTGTAGCTCAAGGGTGAACAATGGTAGGACTTGGGGCAGGCGCACTCCATGGAAACATAGGCTCCCTTCTTGGGTATGCTCCCCCTCTGCTTGCTTCCTCCTCTTGCTCTTCCTCTTCCTCTCTCCATGTTCCTCTCCCGCCACTCATCAACTATTGTTTATATAGGATGTTGAAAGAAAAAGATTACAAAGATGACTCTGTGAAATTTTGCCAAACACGTTTAGAATATTACCTCATCTACTTCGATGGGCATAGTTAGATGTTTGTCTTTGTGGGGAGGGACTGAGACGATCAAGTGACGGCATTATGAGCGAAGCACAATGTCGCCTTCAACTCGTTTTCTTGCCTGACAGACTAACTACAGAGTTTGCCAGTGTTGGCTGATTAGTTACGAAGCTGGGACAGTTTCCAAATGAATTAAATAGGTAGAAACATGACAAAACAAGCAAGTTTTTCGCTGGCAATGTAAACAAATATCAATGCAACGCAATATCATATGAGCTCAACTGCACGGGCATCTACCCTAAAGCGACAGCTAGGCTGTCAAATAATAGGAAAACGAGGCAATGTATATCCTATGAACATCTGTACCTAGCAAACTTGACAAACCCGGACCTAAGTCCAACAGATAAACACAAATTACTTTAATCTCCATTTTGGTGGCTAGTTAGTTGGTTGTCTATATAACTAGCTAGTGAAAGTGATTTTGGCGCTTCGCAAACGCAGACCAAATTTACCACCACATACAACTTTTCTTGTCTGACAAACTAGCTACATATAGGAAGAAGCTTGGGCCGTTTCCATATGAATTAAATTGGTAGAAATAAGACAAAACAGCCAACTACCGCACTATATTAGAGGTCAACCGATTATGATTTTTCAACACCGATACCGATTACTGGAGGACCCCCAAAAAAGCCGATACCGAGTAATTGGCCGATTTATATATTTATATTTGTAATAACGACAATTACAACAATACTGAATGAACACTTATTTTAACTTAATATAATACATAAATAAAATCAATTTAGTCTCAAATAAATAATGAAACATGTTCAATTTGGTTTAAATAATGCAAAGACACAGTGTTCGAGAAGAAAGTAAAAGTGCAATATGTGCCATGTAAAAAAGCTAACGTTTAAGTTTCTTGCTCAGAACATGACAACATATGAAAGCTGGTGGTTCCTTCTAACATGACTCTTCAATATTCCCAGTTAAGAAGTTTTTGGTTGTAGTTATTATAAGACTATTTCTCTCTATACCATTTGCATTTCATATACTGACTATTGGATGTTCTTATAGGCACTATAGTATTGCCAGCCTAATCTCGGAAGTTGATAGGTTTGAAGTCAAACAGCACTGTGCTTCAAGCATCGCGAAGAGCTGCTGGCAAACGCAGGAAAGTGCTGTTTGAATGAATGCTTACGAGCCTGCTGCTGCCTACCACCGCTCAGTCAGACTGCTCTATTAAATATGAAATCATAGACTTAATTATAATATAATAAACATACAAAAATATGAGTCTTAGGTCATTAATATGGTCAAACCCGGAAACTATGATTTAGAATACAAAACTTTTATTCTTTCAGTGAAATACGGAACCATTCCCTATGTTATCGAACGGGTGGCATCCCTAAGTCTAAATATTGCTGTTACATGGCACAACCTTCAATGTTATGTCATAATTATGGCACATTAATTACGGTCTTTGTTAGGACGAAATGGTCTTCACACAGTTCACAACAAGCCAGGCGGCCCAAACTGCTGCATATACCCTGACGCTAATGCGCTTTTGTGAAATCATCACCCGTTTGGCGAAGTAGGCTGTGATTCGATGACAGATTAACAGGCACCACATTGATTCTATGCAACGCAGGACAAGCTAGTTAAACTAGTAATATCATCAACCACGTGTAGTTAACTAGTGATTATGTTAAGAGTGATTGTTTTTTTACAAGATAAGTTTAATGCTAGCTAGCAACTTACCTTGGCTCCTTGCTGCACTCGCGTAACAGGTGATCAGCCTGCCACGCAGTCTCCTTGTGGATTGCAATGTAATCTGCCATAATCGGTGTCCAAACTTGAAATCTGCCACAATTAATCTGCCTTGCCAATTAATCAGTCAACCTCTAGACTATATCCAGCAAAACACTGCAATTATTTCCATGAGAGACCGCAATCATTCAAGCTCCTGCTCCACTGTTGATGTGCTCATCATGACAGGATTTGCTAAGCTGAGAGCTGTTTCACAGCATCTAACATCAAAACCAAACATATCTGCTGTTTACTTATTTCACTCACCTCGACATCATCGCTTTCAAAGTGCAAGGACGTGTCCACAGTGAAAAATCGTGGCCGTTCAGCGCAACTTTTAAAAGTCCAAATGAAAACATACCCCAGTTTCCGGTTGATGACAACAGCCAGGCGAATACGACAACAGGTTGTTAGCAATTACATTTTGCGATATTTGACACCAATATTATTGTTAGAAAAACAAGACTGTTCCCAGCGGCTAAATTCATTTAAAGAAAGGCAGTTGACGGCCGCTATGGGTTTTAAAGGGTTAAACAAAACATGCAACTATGAACGACTACTTTTAATGATTTATTTTTTAATCGAAGAACAGTGCAGACGCAAAGTCTGGTAACAGAATGATGGCACAAACAGAACAAATTGCCATTAAACTTTGCATCTGCACCAGGGTTTCTGTAAACTGGCAATTGCCAAAAATAAATCGAAGCTGATATATTATAATTCGGAACGGATGTAAAAAAACAACAAAAAAACGCTCCTACATTTCCACACAGCAGGCCAGGTACTTCTATGCGTGCTCAGGCGCGCTCACTACCTCAACATTATCATGACAGAGAAACCTGACACACTCATTGCTCACATGGAGCACTCCAAACTAAAGACAGATTATGAAATAAACCAAAACGTGTTTCTATAGGTGTAGCAGGTTGCGAACTGTGCAAACATTTCCACTCCGTGAATGATGAGACTGTAAATAATACATGCATTAACAGAAATGTATATAACCAACTGACAGGGATTAACGGTACATTTACTACTGGTGATCTATGTAATGGAGAATTGACCCCCCCCCGAAAAATTTGAAGGGCAAACAATTCACTCAATGAAACAATGACTGCGCAAGAATTTGCGGGAGACAGCGGAGCCATTCTGGAGAGAGACTCGCCTATATCTACTTTTTTTTTTATTGTACTGAAGACATTATCTTCACACATATTTTAGATGCTTTTCACTGACAGCAGCAAGTCAATAATCAGCAAGGCCTATTGCCATGCGCAATGCCCAAATTGCAGGCTTCCCCAATAGGCATAGGCCGACGAGCTCGTGATTTGAAACAATCCACAGCAACGTAAATAAATGAATGATCCTCGATTCCTCTGTGGCTAAGTCAGGCTTTCTGGTGAAATATTTGGAATCGTTTGATTTATTTCTGTACAGACAGGGATAATTGCATAATTTCGGCCAATTTCTTTCCATTTTCCGCCGCTATGACATTTCTCTCCAGTTCTATTGGTTTTCATATCAACTTTCTTTCGTTGTCCAGAAGCACAATCCTAGTCGTGAATTGCACTTTGGCAAACGTTTGAAAATGACATTTTATTTGCTTCTTCGTTACAGGAGTTGCATTTTCTGATAAGACCCATTACCATAATCTAAATGTGATTTCCATCATTCTGAGCACTGTGGGTGGATGCCCTAATGGGTTATGAACCCAACGTATATGGGTCCCGCAAATTTCTCAAAATGACCGGTAATTATTTTTTTTTTATCCCCAAAATGTTGTCTGACACCACATTTTCCTAACGGAAACCCTGATCTGCACTGGTCTTTGGGTAAATGTGTTTGTCAAATGTTCTGTGGAAATTGTTAAAAGTAGTCCTTGTACATCAAGCTATCGAGTTGTATGGTTGGTTTAACTTAGCAATCATTGGTTTTTGTTTAAGATACATTTTAAACGTGAAACATTTGAGTCTCAACATCACTCTGTAACCGTGGAATTACCCTTATACCAATAGCCAAAACGCAAAACATTCAGAAGCTGCTGGACAACAAGAGATTTCACCATAAAGACAAAGACACACAACAGCAGCAAAGGAATGTATTAACAGACAAATGCAACAACACAAGCACACATTCTGAAAGCAATAGAAGACAAGAGGAAAGGTTATGAAAAAAGCAACAAACAATAACTTGGAGCCAAGACTGACTGCACTGTCCTTGTGTACACTGTCGCCCTCTAGTGACTACTGAGTTAAAAGCTTAAATTTCATGTGGCCACTCTCACATTGGATTGTATTGATGGCAGAGTGGAAGCGGCAAAGCGAGAGGTTTTTATCTGCCCAAAATCTGTCCACGATAATGTACATGTAATTTATTTAGCAGACGCTCTTATCCAGAGCGACTTACAGTAGTGAGTGCATATATTTTCATAGTAAAATAACCCCACAAATTATTGTATAGAGGTCAATGAGTGTCAAATTTGGTCAACCAAAAAATGTAATAGCTAATTTGCTAAAAAGCTTATTTGATCTAATATAAGTTCCGTAATGGTTGTTACCAATGCACTGATATAGGTGGACACACATGGCATTCTCCCGCCTGCCACATGGCCTCCTCCCACCTGTCTTCCACATTTGAGGACATGCATTTCCATTGTTAGAGCGGTCACTTCACTATCATGTCAATATAATAGAAAATCTTTGTTGGTGGGGATTAAGGTTAGGGGGCGGGTCTTACTGGGACGCACCTGTGGTTGAAAGGTGGGTCGAGGCGTCAGTCTAGGAGGAGGGACAAACTGAGGAACTTTGATTGGCTGTGCTGAGGTGGGGGTGGTGGTGGCCTGCACCTGAGACAAAACCACAGCAAATACTGTATTCTCTCTACCTGAGCTGCAGACAATTCTATATCTATACTCATCGACTTCTGCAAGTAGTTTTACAGAGAGAAAGATGACTTTGTACCAAGCGCCACCACACACCACTGCCCCAAAGCACCTCCTCATTAAGAGACATGGTTTTCAATAAAATAAATCTAAATTTTGACCATGCATATTTCCATACACATCTACACAGAAAACACGTTCTAGCCACTTTGCTCTAATAAACTTTGTAAGAGACCAAAAAACAGATTGAATCTTTACTGCTTAATTTGAAAACACTTTGGGGTCCCCAAACTGCTACCAGTTATAATATAAAAGTGTTTGAAAGAGTTGAACTAGAAAAGATGACAATGATAGGAAATGAATGATCCTTACCACAAGTGCATTCTTCGACACCAGTCGGACGGGCTCAAAACACTGATTGGTCAATTTGCTAGCCACCTGAAGGTTCACTGGTGTGTTCTGGGAATTGGAGTTGACGATACTAGGCTTGGAGGCATGGCTGATGGCAGCGACCATGGCGACGGTGGCAGGGCGCTGCGCCACAACAGAGGAAGGCATGGTGGGAGTGGCAGCTTTCAGCACTACAGGTAGAGTCTTAGTGGAGATGACTGGGGTGACTGTCAGCGTCTTCTGACAGAGAGAGGAGAGAAAGAAGGAAATAGTTGATTCATCAGAGCACAGAGAAAAATAGAAGAGAGTAATGAGATTGTGTTGAAAAAGGGTGTGGAAAAGTGAGATTGCTTACGCTAGATACAACAAATGTTGTAATGTGAAGCCTGGGGACTCAATACTAGGGCTAACTTCAAACCATTCCCTGTAGGGAGTCCCCTCCCTTTCCTCAATCCCCTACCTCCCCCCTCAACAGGACCCAGAGGAACAGGGCCTAGTCAGCAAGTCTATCGGCCAAGTCGTTTCCCATTGCCATGAAGGCAGGCTTGAGCCAGAGGAGCGCCGCAGACATACGCAGCTCTGATTACATCAAACGCCACAGGAAACCTGCCAGCTGAGCACTTCCCATTGCGCTAAGAGCTAGAGATAAATCTACAGAGCCATGAATGACGTAGGTTTGAGGTTTTACAGCTGTGTCCGTCTAGTGGGGATCGAGGTTTGCAAGGTCTGAGAACGAAGAAGTACTGCCGAAAAGAACTGGCATCGCTGAAGGACATCTCATAACGTAACTAATGTCAGTACAAGGAACAACCCAGAAAGTCAGACACTTTTGACCAGGGGCCTCTGATGGTGTTTCTTAGGGTGATTTAATTGTTTTAAGAAGCTCATACCAAGGACCATTTTTCTACTCGATTTAAAAAATGTAAAAGACCCCTTGTAGTATCAAAAACCATTCCGAAAAATAATTGATGAAAATGTATTTTTTGGCCTGGCTGCTATTAGCCAATATTAGTATTGAATAACAGATTCACTACATAGAACAGATAGTCCCCCTCAAAAAATCTAAAGGAGGTGTGTTCTGAAGAGTCTGTTAAGATAAGATATATATAGCCTGAGACCCTCTAAACTGGGCCGGGGGGGGCGGGGGTGTTTACTAAGCTATATGGGATTGTTTAAAAAAAAAGTCATACCAAGGAAAATTTTGCCATTTGATTTAGAATTTTAAGACCCCTTGAAATATCAAAACAAATATAAAATGTATTTAAACTCCTATTCTTATTTATTTACACTAATCCTTTTCAACTGGTACCAGTGGGACTTTCAGATGAGTCTTGAGGCCCGTGGGCGCCCTAGAGCAACATGTACGTGCTCGTTAGTGTCATCTTTCCATAGAGGGGTCATACTTAGGCTAAACCGTTCGGACGCTACAAACGATTATGTGTGAAGACCGATTTTCAGGATGTCTCATGGTCTGACAAACACCGCTCAAAATCGGTCACCTTTCACCACAAACGGGGAAGTGTTACATAGGTGGATGCGGTGGATTGAGATACATCCAATGTAAAATAACATATCTCTAGCTTAAGATGACAGACTTTTATTGGGATTATTTTATTATGCCAATTAGATTTCCATGTGGACATCAACCTTAGTCGATTAACCAGCTAAACAATAACTAAGCAAAAATGTGTTTGGAGTTACCTTTCTAGAAAACAGGCTGTTAGAGTTTACACTTCCTCTTCCAATTATATTGTGGGAGGTTAAAATCTATTCATTTACCAAATCTATTCATTTACCAAATCTATTCATTTTCAAAGGTTAATTATTTTTCCTTGCCATTATCATTGACCTGATAAGACCATTTTTTGCTAATCAATGATGGGGCTACCTGGGTCGCCATTTTTCCTGGGAGGGGGTCCCTCGGCAAGAAGTAGTTGAAGTCCCCTGCTCTATAGTAGTACAAGTTTGTGAACACTGACAAGTTTGAGGCTAGGGTAGGCTAGGTTTGCAAAATTCCACAAACATGACCAAAAATTCTACATCTCTCCATTGCAACGTTCCACCAACGGGGATTTCTGAAAACCTAGGGAATTTTGCAAACCTTGTGTAGGCTACTGCAAAGTTACGAGCCTCTGTGCAACATAACAAGCAATTGAGTAGAGGTCGACAGTGTCTGTGGACTTGTGTGGATACCTGCTGCAGGGCCTGGGTGTGTGTGGTCTGCTGTAGGGCCTGCAGAGTAGTGGAGGAGGGGATCTGGAGGACGTGTTTGTCTGTAGCCAGCACCTGAACCTTCACCTCCGGCTCCTGTTTCACCAGCAGGTCCTTCCTCAGCTGCTCCACCACCTTTTTCTGGAGAACAGAAGGGAGAGGGGGAGAGAGAGTAGAGGGGGAGAGAAAGAGGGGTGTATAGGATGGGGAAAGCAGAGGGGAGGGGTGTAGCGGATAGGGAGAGAAGTGTGTCAAGAAGTCACAGCACAAGGTGCTCGGGTAACCTCCTTTTTAGCCATGACCCCTCCACTCACTCAAAATGTATGAGTAACTAAACAAGACTCATTAACATTTGCAAACAATTGGATGTCAAATCAAAATCCCTGCACATTCAGAACTTTCTTTAGTTTTACATTGACCAAGTTGGCTATTTCACGTTGAGAATACCAACATGTGATGATGATTCCTCGGCTTCAAGATCAAACAGGCTTCCATGACTTAAATTTGAGGAGACTCTGACCTTTCACCTTGGCATCAACTGCAGCTCTCACAAGAGTAAAAAAAGCAAATTAGCATCCACGACACTGCCAAGTCACTTCAATGGCTAATTCCGCTATTATGAAGACACAAAATGCTCTTCCGGACAGGGAATTAGATCTGCTCTGAGGAAGGGTAGAGACTGGGGAGCAAGCAAATATGAAATAAGTACTGTTGCAGTGCACATTCATCATTTTTGGTAAATATTTACCCATGGAACCTGACTTAGGCCATTGGATATGCATTTACAGGAGGAAAACCACAACGTGTGCTGGTCTAAAGCAAGCAAATGCACAGTCTCCTGTTCTTGGGGGAAAATTGTACTCCCAACTGCTTCTCTTTGCTCATTATATTATCTGCAGTCTGCATAGAGCTTTTGCTCTTTTTTTCTGCATTGGAGGGTTTCGCTTGAAGAAAGAAAAGTGGGATGCGCCTAAAGTGGTTTTGCAGAGCCAATCTAACAAAACGTGCTACAAACAAGAGATTCAGCAAATCGCTTTGCTGCCTTTCATGCTTCAGGCTGTTGGCAGTTTTTTCCCGGAGAGACATGGCTTGGTGTTCTTGCCAAGAAGCCAATTTCCATGTTAATCAAGAGTCCTTTAAACAGCAGCCGAGGGGGGAGAGGACGATTTACTGTGTGTTTGTCCTTTTTATGGGACCTGGCAGGGGGTAGCCTTAAATACTGTTAATCAAATAGGGTTATAAATCAAGTCTGACATCCATAGTTGGCCCTATTACCTCAACAGCAAACAAGACAGCCGTTGTAGGAGAATCTGGGGGAAAAGCATCTTTATGGTCGGTATAAATAGCCTACTAGCCCATCAAAGGGCAACACTCAAAGATGCGATTGAAACGGTCTCGTCCTGTGGACACTTGAGAGCTACACTTGAGCTCTTAGTAACCTTTGTTAGAGCCCTCCACATTGGAGGGAGACAGCCAGGAGGGCTCAGCTGGAGGCAGAGGGAGGGAAGTTCTTATATTCCCCTGAGAAGCAGGAAGGGGGAGAAAAAAAAAACACACCACATTGTCCATACAGCACATAGACCTACTATAGTGTGGCTTCTTCAGACATTGCCAATTCAGAGGCTGCCTTTCTGTTTGCCGGCAATTTTAAATTTGGCATCACTAAGACAAGTTCCAACAACACGTCTCCAACACCACTAGGGGCGATAAAGTCCTAAACCACTGCAATTCTACCCACCACCAAGCATAGAAGGCCCTCCCTCGTTCGCCATTCGGCAAATCAGATCATGGCTCTGTACTCTTGCTTCCTGTTTACAAGCAGATGCTGAAACAGGAAGTATCCACGATTCACTCCGTTGAGAAATGGTCACCAGAATCCAAGGTTACGCTACAGGACTGCTTTGCTAGTGCTAAATATGTTTAGAGACTACACCGATAACATTGACAAGCTAACAACACAGAGATATCGTAGACAACCCTGAGGCTACGGCCGAGGACAGGAATAAGTACAAGAAGTCCTGGTACGACCTCCGCAGAGTCATCAAAAGAGCAAAAAGGACAATATAGGAATAAGGTGGAATCATATTACACAGGCCCCCGACGCCCGCCTCATGTGGCAGGGGTTACAGTCCATTACAGATTACAAAAGGAAGACCCAAAAGTGATCTGCCCAACGATGCCTTTCGACCAGACGAACTCAATGCATTCTGTGCACGCTTTGACTGCAACATCGAGCCGGGTGTGAGGGCCGTCACCGGCCCATAGGATTGGGTGATCTCGCTCTGAGGCCGACGTGAGAAGGGTCTTTAAAATCAGGTCAACACCTGCAAGGCCGAGTGGCCCAACGGGATTCCAGGGAGCATTCTCAGAGCATGCGCAGAACAGCTGGCAGGCATAATCACAGTAATGTTCAACCTCCTAGTCTGTCATCCCCACATGTTTTAAGATGACCACAATCACTTCAGTCTCTAAGAATGCTAAGGCTTCATGCCACAACGACAAATGTAGCACTCCCTTTTTAAATCATGAAGTGCTTTGAGAGGCTGGTTACGGCACACATTAACGCCATCCCAGCCACACCAGACCCACTCCAATTTGCATACCGCACCAACAGATCCATAGACGACACAGACTCAACTGCTCTCCACACTGCCCTCACCCACCTAGATAAAAGGAATACCTATGTGAGAAATGCTTTTCATTAACTACAGCTCAGCATTCAACACCATTATCCCCTCCAAACTTAGGAATCTGGGTCTAAACACCTACCTCTGCATCTGGATCCTTGACGGGCCGACCCCAGGTGGTGAGGTTAAGGTTAAGGCTCACATGGGGTGTGGGCTTAATCCTCCCCTGTACTCCCTGTTCACCCATGGCTAAACATGACTCCAACACCATCATCAAGTTTGCTGACGACAAAAGTGGTAGGTAGGCCTGATCACCAGCAACGGTGAGTCTGCTTACAGGGAGGTGGTCAGTGACCTGGCAGTCTGGTGCCGGAACAACATTCTCTCCCTCAACATCAGCAAGACAAAAGGAGCTGATCGTAGACTACAAGAAATGGTGAGGGGGGTATACTATATACAGGAAATGTATGTAAAAAGTGAATTCCAATTCCATATTTACAATGTGCAGGGACACTGGAGTGTTGGAAGATACGACATGACAAAGTATGTGGACACCTGCTCGTCAAACATCTCATTCAAAATCCTGCTCAGTAATATGGAGTTGGTCCCCCCTTTGCTGCTATAACAGCCTCCACTCGTCTGGGAAGGCTTTCCACTAGATGTTGGAACATTGATGCGGGGACTTGCTTCCATTCAGCCACAAGAGCATTTGTGAGGTCGGCACTGATGTTGGACGATTAGGCCTGGCTCGCAGGCGGCCTTCCCGATTCATCCCAAAGGTGTTCGATGGGGTTGAGGTCAGGGCTCTGTGCAGGCTAGTCAAGTTCTTCCACACCGATTTCAACAAACCATTTCTGTATGGACCTCACACTGGACCTTTCATGCTGAAACAGGAAAGGGCCTTCACCAAACTGTTGCCACAAAGTTGGAAGCACAGAATTGTCTAGAATGCCATTGTATGCTGTCGCGTTAAGATTTCCTTTCACTGGAACTAAGGGGCCTAGCCCAAACCATGAAAAACAGCCCCAGACCATTATTTCTCCTCCACCAAACTTTACAGTTGGCACTATGCATTCTGGCAGGTAGCGTTCTCCTGGCATCCGCCAAACCCAGATTTGTCCGTTGGATTGCCAGATGGAGAGGCGTGATTCATTACGCCAGAGAACACGTTTCCACTGCACCAGAGTCCAATGGCGGTGAGCTTTACACCACTCCAACTGACGCTTGGCATTGCGCATGTTGATCTTGAGCTTGTGTGTGGCTGCTCGGTGATGGAAACCCATTTCATGAAGCTCCCAATGTTGCTTCCAGAGGCAGTTTGGAACTCGGCAGAGAGTGTTGCATCTGAGGACAGACTATTTTTTTTACACGCTTTAGCATTTGGCGGTCCTGTTTTGTGAGCTTGTGTGGCCTACCACTTCTAGGAGCAGCCGTTGCTGCAAGTAAGTGCAATAACCGCACTTACTTGCAGTTGACCAGGGCAGCTCTAGCAGGACAGAAATTTGATGAACTGACTTGATGGAAAGGTGGCATCCTATGACGGTGCCATAGTAAAGAGCTCAGTGAATTTCAACAAGGCCATTCTATTGGCAATGTTTGTCTATGGAGATTGCACGGCGGTATGCTCGATTTTATACACCTGTCAGCAACAGGTGTAGCTGATATAGCCAAATCCACTAATTTGAAGAGGTGTCCAGTTACTTTTGTAAAAATCATGTACGTGTGCACCAGGTCAAGGCTTCTTTGCTTGCATGGCATTGTAAGTTAGCTTTCTTGGGAACAGGGACAAAAGTAAGGTAACTGAGCTAAACGACTATCGCCCCGTAGCACTCACTTCCGTCATCATGAAGTGCTTTGAGAGACTAGTCAAGGACCATATCACCTCCATCCTACCTGACACCCTAGACCCACTCCAATTTGCTTACCACCCAAATAGGTACACAGACGACGCAATCACAACCACACTGCCCTAACCCATCTGGACAAGAGGAATACCTATGTGAGAATGCTGTTCATCGACTACAGCTCAGCATTTAAGACCATAGTACCATCCAAACTCGTCATCAAGCTCAAGACCCTGGGTCTCGACCCCGCCCTGTGCAACTGGGTACTGGACTTCCTGACGGGCCGCCCCCGGGTGGTGAGGGCAGGTAACATCTCCTCCACACTGCTGATCCTCAACACTGGGGCCCCACAAGGGTGCATTCTGAGCCCTCTCCTGTACTCCCTGTTCACCCACGACTGCGTGGCCATGCACGACTCCAACTCAATCATCAAGTTTGCGGACGACACTACAGTGGTAGGCTTGATAACCAACAACGACGAGACGGCCTACAGGGAGGAGGTGAGGGCCCTCGGAGTGTGGTGTCAGGAAAATAACCTCACACTCAACGTCAACAAAACAAAAGGAGGTGATTGTGGACTTCAGGAAACAGCAGAGGGAGTACCCCCCCTATCCACATCGATGGGACAGTAGTGGAGAGGGTAGTAAGTTAAGTTCCTCGGCGTACACATTACGGACAAACTGAATTGGTCCACCCACACAGACAGCGTCATGAAGAAGGCGCAGCAGCGCCTCTTCAACCTCAGGAGGCTGAAGAAATTTGGCTCGTCACCAAAAGCACTCACAAACTTTTACAGATGCACAATGGAGAGCATCCTGTCGGGCTGTATCACCGCCTCGTACGGCAACTGCTCCAACCACATCCGTAAGGCTCTCCAGAGGGTAGTGAGGTCTGCACAAAGCATCACCGGGGGCAAACTACCTGCCCTCCAGGACACCTAGACCACCCGATGTTACAGGAAGGCCATAAAGATCATCAAGGACAACAACCACCCGAGCCACTGCCTGGTCACCCCGCTATCATCCAGAAGGCGAGGTCAGTACAGGTGCATCAAAGCAGGGACCAAGAGACTGAAAAACAGCTTCTATCTCAAGGCCATCAGACTGTTAAACAGCCACCACTAACATTGAGTGGCTGCTGCCAACATACTGACTCAACTTCAGCCACTTTAATAATGGAAATTGATGTAAAAATATATCACTAGCCACTTTAAACAATGCCACTTAATATAATTTTTACATACCCTACACTACTCATCTCATATGTATATACTGTACTCTATCATCTACTGCATCTTGCCATCTTTATGTAATACATGTATCACTAGCCACTTTAAACTATGCCACTTTATGTTTATAGAAGAATCATAAAACATGGGACGAGATGTTAAAAACTGTCCATTGTGCCAATAGATGGTATACACTCACATGAGATTTGCCGTGATGTTGACAGAGTGGCATGGGAGGTTTATTTCTTAGACTGGGTTAAGATATCAATTTTGGGACACATCCTCAGTAGTGTGCCTTCGAATCAGTGGGTGTTTCGGCCTTTAAATCACTAAACACCCTCAAAGGTGGCCAGCTAAAGGGTGATCAAGCCTTAGCTTGTGTCCCATGCCCAATTAAGATGTCCCACGGGACTATGCAAGGCAGGGGCGTCCTCTTCCCTGAGCCAGCCCTACAGCTGACCGCATATACCCTACATTACTCATCTCATATGTATATACTGTACTCTATACCATCTACTGCATCTTGCCTATTCCGTTCTGTACCATCACTCATTCATATATCTTTATGTACATATTCTTTATCCCTTTACACTTGTGTATAAGGTAGTAGTTTTGGAATCGGAACTAAAAGCACAAGCATTTTGCTACACTCGCATTAACATCTGCTAACCATGTGTATGTGACAAATAAATTTGATTTTGATTTGATTACTAACAATTCACTTTGGAAAAATTATATAAAATCGCCATAACTATTATGTTGCTTTTCTTCCACCCAAACCCGGTAGTGGAGACCAGTAGTAACAACTGTCTTTTAGTCCCAGTTTATGCTAGCGACATTGTTTATAAAGCATTTATACAAGGCAGAAACATTGTTTCCTTGCTGAAAAATAAATAGAATGCCGGTTTCAGTGAGAAGCATAGCAACATCAAGGCAACTTCGTAACAAGATGACCCCGTTTTCCCAAAGCCCATTAGCCGCAGAATCTACCCTTTTAAAATGGTCAAATAGAAAATGTTTATTCGAACGGTTATTACGGAGACCATGGTCATTTGGCTGGAAATTACAGTCTTCCAAATTTCCATAACAGTCACAGCCCTAGTAGCTAGTTAGCTGTAAGGAGTCTACAATCTCACCATGTTCACCCTGCAGATTAGCAACGGCACTACGCAATGCACCCTGGCCTGAAGAGGCATAAAAATAGGAGAAATGTGGTGGAACCTCTTAAATTACATATTTATAGAGGTAGGAATATTGCAAAAACATGATCAATGGCTCATCTGCGAGAAGACAACCTCCCGCATTATAACATTGTCAGTATTGAAATACATGTATGAGAGGTTTCCGTGATCTAAAAGTCATATTCCTATTGACTTCAAATCAAATGTTTTTATAAAGCCCTTTTACATCAGCAGATGTCACAAAGTGCTTATACAGAAACCCAGCCTAAAACCAAAGAGCAAGCAATGTGGTACCCCCTCTATGGGAGTACCACAGGGTTCAATTCTCGGGCCAACGATTTTCTCTGTATATATCAACGATGTCGCTCTTGCTGCGGGTGATTCCCTGATCCACCTCTACGCAGATGACACCATTATGTATACATCTGGCACTTCTTTGGACCACGTGTTAAACTTCTTGTGACTAGCAATCCCGGATCCGGGAGGGTAATCATAGCCTCAAATGAATTAGCATAACGCAGCAGACATAAATATCCCTAGAAAATGTTCCTATTCACAAATTAAATATATTGAGACACAGCTTAGCCTTTTGTTAATCACACTGTCATCTCAGATTTTTAAAATATGCGTCACAGCCATTCGCTAGACAAGCATTTCTGTAAGTTTATCATGGCATAATGCTATGCTAGGCTCTGCTGGCAGCAGGCAACATTTTCACGAAAATAAGAAAAGCAATCAAATTAAATAATTTACCTTTGAAGAACTTCAGATGTTTTCACTCAGGAGACTCCCAGTTAGATAGCAAAAAAAAAAAGTTCCTTTTTTCCAAAAATATTATTTCTGTAGGCGAAATAGCTCCCGTTTGTTCATCATGCTTGGCTGAGAAATCGACCAGAAAATGCTATCACTACAACGCCAAACTTTTTTCCAAATTAGCCCCATAATATCGACAGAAACATGGCAAACGTTGTTTAGAATCAAACCTCAAGGTGTTTTTAACATATACATTCAATAATATATCATTCGAGGCAATTGGTTTCTCATAAGAAGCGATTGGAAAAATGACTACCTCAGTATTTTACGCAAGATTTTCTGCGGGAGACATCATGTGACCACTTGCTAAATGTGGTCCCTTACGGCTATTCTTCAACAGAAATGCGTAAAAAGACGTCACAATGCTGTAGACACCTTGGGGAATACGTAGAAAACGTAAGCTCATTCGCAGCCATATAAGGAGTCATTGGCATGAGGCGGTTTCAAAAAATGCGGCACTTCCTGATTGGATTTTTATCTGGGTTTCGCCTGTAACATTAGTTCTGTTGCACTCACAGACAATATCTTTGCAGTTTTGGAAACGTCAGAGTGTTTTCTATCCAAAGCTGTCAATTATATGCATAGTCGAGCATCTTTGTGACAAAATCTTGTTTAAAACGGGAACGTTTTTTATCCAAAAATTAAAATATCGGCCCCTAGTCGTAAAAGGTTAACATCTTGACGCTACCCATCCCTTAAGCGGGATAATTGTCATCAGCAACCGCTGAATAGCATAGCGCCACAGTCAAATAATATTACAAAAAAAATATTCATATTCATGAAATCACAAGTGCAATATTGCAAAACACAGTTTAGCCTTTTGTTAATCCACCTGTTGTCTCAGATTTTGAAATTATGCTTTACAGCGAAAGCAATCCAAGCGTTTGTGTAAGTTTATCGATAGCCTAGCATAGCATTATGTACACTTAGCATCAGGTAGCTTGGTCACGAAAATCAGAAAAGCAATCAAATTAATCGTTTACTTTTGATGATCTTTGGATGTTTTCACTCACGAGACTCCCAGTTACACAACAAATGTTCCTTTTGTTCCATAAAGATGATTTTTATATCCAAAAAAACCTCTGTCGCGTTATGTTCAGAAATCCACAGGGAAGAGCGGTCACGACAACGCAGATGAAAATTCCAAATAATATACATAATGTCCACAGAAACATGTAAAAAAAAAAGTGTATAATCAATCCTCAGGTTGTTTTTAAAATATATATTTTATATCATATCAACCGGAGTGTAGGTTTTTCAATAGGACAGGGAGAAACAATGGCTGCTTTACTCTGTTGCGCAAAACTCACTCTGATAGCCCACACCTATCCACTTACGCAATGTGATCTTTCTCGCTCATTTTTCAAAATAAAAGCCTGAAACTATGTCTAAAGACTGTTTACACCTTAGGGAAGCCATAGAAAAATAAATCTGGTTGATATCCCTTTAAATGGAGGATATGCATGCATAGGACCAGAGAGGTTTCAAAATAAGAGGCACTTCCTGATTGGATTTTCCTCAGATTTTCGCCTGCAATATTCTGCAGTTCTGTTATACTCACAGACAATATTGTGACCGTTTTGGAAACTTTAGAGTGTTTTCTATCATAATCTGACAATTATATGCATATTCTAGTTTCTGGGGCTGAGAAATACGCAGTTTCAAATGGGTACGTTTTTTAGCCAAAAACAAAAATATTGCCCGCTACACGCAAAAGGTTAATAAACCTCCAAACAAGCTTCAATGCCATTCCGTGGCCTCCAACAGCTCTTAAAACGCTAGTAAAACCAAATGCATGCTTTTCAACCATTTCCTGCCCGCACCCGCCCGCCCGACTAGCATCACTACTCTGGACGGTTCCGACCTAGAATATGTGGACAACTACAAATACCTAGGTGTCTGGCTAGACTGTAAACTCTCCTTCCAGACTCAAAATCAAATCCAAAATCGGCTTTCTATTTTGCAACAAAGCCTCCTTCACTCACGCCGCCAAACTTAACCTAGTAAAACGGACTATCCTACCGATCCTCGACTTCGGCGATGTCATCTACAAAATAGCTTCAAACACTCTACTCAGCAAACTGGATGCAGTCTATCACAATGCCATTCATGTTGTTACCAAAGCCCCTTATACCACCCACTACTGCGACCTGTATGCTCTGGTCGGCTGGCCCTCGCTACATATTTGTTGCCAGACCCACTGGCTCCAGGTCATCTATAAGTCTATGCTAGGTAAATCTCTGCCTTATCTCAGCTCACTGATCAACGATAACACCCACCCGTAGCACGCGCTCCAGCAGGTATATCTCACTGGTCACCCCCAAAGCCAATTCTTCCTTTGGCTGCCTTTCCTTCCAGTTCTCTGCTGCCAGTGACTGGAACGAATTGTAAAAATAATAATAATAATGTGTTTTTTTTAATTGTAAAAAATTTTGCTGAAGCTGGAGACTTCTATTTCCCTCACTAACTTTAAACATCAGCTATCCGAGCAGCTAAGCGATCGCTGCAGCTGTACATTGTCCATCTGTAAATAGCCATCCAATCTACCTACCTCATCCCCATATTGTTTTTATTTACTTCTCTGCTCTTTTGCACACCAGTACCTCTACTTGCACATCATCATCTGCTCATTTATCACTCCAGTGTTAATCTGCTAAATTGTAATTACTTTGCTTCTATGGCCTATTTATTGCCTTACCTCCTCAAGCCATTTGCACACACTGTATATAGACTCTTTCTATTGTGTTATTGACTGTACGCTTGTTTATTCCATTGGTAACGCTGTTGTTGTTTGTGTCGCACAGCTTTGCTTTATCATGGCCAGGTCGCAGTTGTAAATGAGAACTTGTTCTCAACTAGCTTACCTGGTTAAATAAAGGTGAAATAAAATGTAAAAAAATATTCCCAGTTAAGAAGTTTTAGGTTGTAGTTATCATAGGAATTATGACACGTCAACAATTCCTCTCTATACCATTTGTATTTTATATATCTTTGACTATTGGATGTTCTAATAGGCACTATAGTATTGCCAGCCTAATCTCAGGAATTGATTGGCTTGAAGTCATAAACAACAGTGGTTCAAGCATTGCTAAGACCTGCTGGCAAACGCAGTAAAGTTTGAATGAATGCTTATGAGCCTGCTGCTGCCTACCACCACTCAGCCAGACTGCTCTATCAAATCATAGACTTAATGATAAATACGAGCCTTTGGTGATTAATATGGTCAAATCCGGAAACTAACATTTCGAAAACAAAACGTTTATTCTTTCAGTGAAATATGGAACCGTTCCGTATTTTATCTAACAGGTGGCATCCCTAAGTCTAAATATTGCTGTTACATTGTACAACCTTCACTGTTATGTCACAATTATGTACAATTCTGGCAAAATAGTTCACAACGAGCCAGGTAGCCCAAACTGTTGCATATACCCTGACTCTGCATGCAATGAATGCAAGAGAAGTGACAATTTCCCTAGTTAATATGGCCTGCGAACATTAATTTATTTTAACTAAATATGCAGGTTTAAAAAATATATACTTCTGTGTTGATTTTATGAAAGGCATTGACGTTTATGGTTAGGTACATTCATGCAACGATTGTGCTTTTCTCGCGAATGTGCTTTTGTTAAATCATCCCCCGTTTGGCGAAGTAGGCTGTGATTCGATGATAAATTAACAGGCACCGCATTGATTATACGCAACGTATGACAAGCTAGTTAACTTAGTAACATCATCAACCATGTGTAGTTAACTAGTGATTATGTAAAGATTGATTGTTTTTTTTATAAGATAAGTTTAATGCTAGCTAGCAACTTACCTTGACTCCTTGCTGCACTCGCGTAACAGCTGCTCATGCCTGCCACGCAGTTTCCTTGTGGAATGCAACGTAAATGGGCCATAATTGGGTTTCCAAAAATGCAGATTACCGATTGTTATGAAAACTTGAAAACCGCTGAATTAATCGGTCGACCTCTAGTAGAAGCACAGAAGCTAGGAAAAACTCACGAGAAAGGCAGAGTCATACCAGCTACATTTCTGCCCGCGTGAACGGCAAGAGCTCAGATAAACATGAAATGACCCTGGGAATCGATAGAACATTGCTCAGAGATGCCTACAAATTATATAACATTCAAAATGGGTGCATATTTCCTTTAAGACAAACTGTTAAAATTTAAACATGTATAATTCATTTGTGGGTATCTTCGAATATGATGTTAAAAGGTCTAATTACAGCCGTTTTTATCTCAATATCAAATCATTTCTGGGTAGCAATGATTATTTTCAATTAATTTTTAAAAATAGCTTCTTAGAAATTAGCAACTTCTCAAGCAATAATTTTGTTGTGGATTGTTCTGAGTGGAGAGAAACTGAAAACTAGCTGTTTTATTGGTCTATTAACTAATTTACTAGCTGGTGATGTCACCAAGTAGGCCAAAACACCATCCCAACAAAACAGGTCTTCTAAAACAGCTCTAACACTAAAAAGAGCACTATCATAATTTTCACATTACTATTCCAAGTTCAGTGTGGAAATACAATACTAGTCAAAAGTTTGGACACACCTACTCATTCCAGGGTTTTTCTTTATTTTGACTTTTTTCTACATTGTAGAATAATAGTGAATACATCAAAAATGTGAAATAACACACGTGGAATCATGTAGTAACAAAAAAAAAAGATTGAACAAAGCAAAATATATTTTATATTTGAGATTCTTCAAAGTAGCCACCCTTTGCCTTGATGACAGCTTTGCACACTCTTGGCATTCTCTCAACCAGCTTCATGAGGTAGTCACATGGAATTGATTTCAATTCCATGTGGTGTGCCAGGTGTGCCTTGTAAAAAGTTAAATTTGTATAATTAATTTCCTTCTTGGAGAGAATTTGAGCCAGTCAGTTGTGTTGTGACAAGTTAGGGGTGGTATACAGAAGACAGCCCTATTTGGCCAAAGACCAAGTCCATATTATGGCAAGAACAGCTCAAATAAGCAAAGAGAAACAACAGTTCATCATTAGTTGAAGACATGAAGGTTAGTCAATCCGGAACATTTGAAAGTTTCTTCAAGTGCAGTCGTAAAAACCATCAAGCACTATGATGAAACTGGTTCTCATGAGGACCGCCACAGGAAAGGAAGACCCAGAGTTCTCTCTGCTGCAGCGGATAAGTTCATTAGAGTTACCAGCCTCAGAAATTGCAGCCCAAACAAATGCTTCACAGAGTTCAAGTAACAGACATCTCAACATCAACTGTTTAGAGGAGAAAGCATGAATCTGGCCTTCATTGTCAAATTACTGCAAAGAAACCACTACTAAAGGATGCCAATAAGAAGAAGAGACTTTCTTGGGCCAAGAAACACCAGCAATGGACATGAGACCGGTGGAAATCTTTGTGAGACGCAGAGTAGATGAATCTCTGCATGTTCCCACGTGAAGCATGGAGGTGGTGGTGTGATGGTGCTTTGCTGGTGACACGGTCAGTGATTTATTTAGAATTCAAGGCACACTTAACCAGCATGGCTACCACAGCATTCTACAGCAATACACCATTACATCTGGTTTACGCTTAGTGGGACTATTGTTTGATTTTTAACAGGACATTGACCCAACACACGTCTAGGCTCTGTAAGGGCTATTTGACCAAGGAGAGTGATGGAGTGCTGCATCAGACGACCTGGCCACCCATCAGACGACCTGGCCACCCAATTGAGATGGTTTGGGATGAGTTGGACCGCAAAGTGAAGGAAAAGCAGCCAACAAGTACTCAGAATATGTGGGAACTCCTTCAAGACTGTTGGAAAAGCATTCCAGGTGAAGCTGGTTGAGAGAATGCCAGGAGTGTGCAAAGCTGTCATCAAGGCAAAGGGTGTTTACTTTGAAGAATCTCAAATATAAAATACATTTGGATTTGTTTAACACTTTTTTTGGTTACTACATGATTCCATATGTGTTATTTCATAGTTTTGATGTGTTCACTATTATTTTACAATGTAGATAATAGTAAAAAATGAAGAAAAACCCTGGCATGAGTAACTTTTGACTGGTACTGTATATATAAAACACAGGAAATCTAATTTTTGACAGCATTGGGCCTTTAAAATAAACAAATTAGTAAAATAACCAACTGGTTAAGCATTTGAATCTTCATTTTTAAATCTCCTGTTTATCAAACGCATGGTGTGAGTCTGCGCTCATATAGGGCAACCTGGGATATCCTTGTGTTGTGTCAGCAGTGTGTCCTGAAATACCTGCTTCTCGCTAAGCGCTGTGATCTTAGCCTGAAGTTCGTGGAGCTGCTTCTTCAGATCAGCATTCTGCAAAGGAAGGCAAAGCTCTTTTTAGGGCACTTTCATTCCAAACTCACATCCAGGTTAACATGAAAAGGCAGTTTGATTCATTTAAACCTGACCAACCATTTCAAACTGAATTTGAACACTTGTCACATTCGCAACACTAATGCTTCAAATGCACTTACATCTCCAAATAAATTGTATCTTATCAGTAAGAAATGTATGGGGCATCAGGTAGCCTAGCGGTTAAGAGCGTTGGGCCAGTAACCGAAAGGTCGCCGGATCAAATCCCCGATCCGACTAGGTTAAAAATCTGTCCATGTCCCCTTGAGCAAGGCACAGCCTTAATTGCCCCTGTATGTCGCTCTGAATAAGAGCATCTGAAACATAAATGTATTGTATCAAACTATCCAGGAGTCAATATGCATTTTGTTGGCAACATTTCCATGTCTACTAATAGCAAAAACAATTATTAATGATAAATGTCTTTACCTGTGGGTCCTGTTTCATTTGGGCGACCAGTTTCTGTAGAAGAAAGGATACAAAATGTCAGTAGAATAACAAATGCATTCAGGGACATTCCACAAGACTATACTACACCCTGTGGACAGTGACACCTACAGGCACTGCATTGAACCCAGTGCACCTTCATCATGAAGTGCTTCGGGAGACTAGTCAAAGACCACCTCACCTCCTCCCTTCCCGACACACTCAACCCTCTCCAATTCACCTACATTCCCCGACAGATCCACAATCGCCATTGCGCTGCACACTGCCCTCACCCACCTGGACAAAAGGAATGCATATGTGAGGATGCTGTTCATTGACTACAGCTCAGCCTTCAACACGATAGTGCCCTCTAAGCTCAACACAAAGCTCAAAGGCCCTGGGAATGACTCCTCCATATGGACTTCCTGACGGGCTGTCCCCAGGTGATGAAGGTAGGCAACATTAACTCCTCCACACTGATCTTCAACCTGGGGTCCCCACAAGAGTGCGTCCTCAGTCCCCTCCTATACTCAGACTGTGTGGCCTCACAGTTCCAACTCCATCATCAAGTTCGCTAATGACACGACAGTAGTAGGTCTGATTACCAAAAACTTTGAGAGGAAGTATGTACTCTGACTCCGTGGTGCCAGGTAAACAATCTCTCCCTCAACATCACTAAAACAAAGGAGTGGCTCGTGGACTTCAGGAGGAACCAGGCTGGGCACACCCCCATCTTCATCAACAGGGCCGCTCTGGAGACGGTCAAAAACGTCCAAGTTTCTCTCCGAGGAGCTGAAATGGTCAAACCACACCGACACCGTGGTGAAGGCACGACAGTGACTCTTCAACCTCAGGAAGCTGAAGAAATTCAGCCTGTCCCGAGGGCACTCAGAGTTATACAGGAGCACCATAGAGAGAACACTGTTACGGCAACTGCACCCACCCCCCTATGGACCTTCGTACACACTTACACCCCCCCCTCCAACAGACATCAGAGTTTAAGAACCTCACTGTACCCTACAATTACATCTGCGACCGTGAGCATTTGACTAATACATCTAATCCTGTCCCATACCTAATTGTGAGTGGCCATCATTCAGTTTGAACAGGCATAACACTGAATAACATATAGTATAAATATGATTATTTGAATATCAGATTAGGATATTACTTTATAAATAGTTAAATGTGTGACTTCTTACATGGGAATTACTCACCCATACACTTTACATCCAATTTTATAAAGAAACTGCAGAGATATTAAATTTGCCTACTCATCCTGCAGAGAACAGTTATCACAAACAAAAAATAAATACAAAAAAACTGCATGGATAAGGGTTGTAATGAAAAATTACCTTTAAAACTAACCCCACATGCCAAGGTCACCCCATACCTTCATAAACTGGGTGCTAAACTCTGGTTCCTATCGCTATGAGGTGATTGGGGACATTACTAAGCAGAGGACCTTACTTAGCTGGCCTATCAATGCGCTGATGCCAGGTCTACTCTACGTGGCTGACCACTCCTCTGGGAGATGCCTGTTCAATGTGCCGAGTGTGGTTATGGGACTTTAGGGACGGAGGCTGAAGACCTGGCCTTCGTCCCAAATGGCACACTATCCCCTATCTATGGGCCCTGGTTAAAAGCAGTGAATAGGGTGTCATTTAGGACGCATCCCTTATCACAGCACATACAGAGGAGAGAATCTCCATTACACTCATGCTTACTCACTAACGAACATGGAATACAAATAGATGCCTGAAGTTGAAACATAGGGGCAAATCCTAACTTCCACTTGAGTCAAATTTGAACCTAGTCATGCATTGATATCAAATGGGAGACAAAGTGAAAATTCAGTTTCAGTGGACATTTGGAATTGCCCCATAATGCAATGGTCTTCAGTGGATCTTATCAATAGCACTCTTCATAATAGCGGTGACCACATAATAGTGGTAACCCTCAATATTTGAGTTAGCCCAGATGATTAAAAGTATTTTAATAATTTGCAGGCCTAACAAAGAGCCTGAACACAGAGCAGATGAACAACAAATAAATAAAAAAACTACGGAACACCTAGGGATGTTTTCCTCCTACCTGATGGACTTGAATTTCCACTTTCAGGGCCTCCTGTAATGTTTGTAGTTCCATCATTGAGCCAGTCAGTGTGCCTATCAGTCCGGGGAAACGTTCAGCCTGTGTACAGAGTTAGAGGGGGAATGGGGAACATATTAAAATAAATCCCCTTTAACTCTCACAAATATTACATTTTGTTATATGGTGAATATCTGTAAGAGTCGAATCAGTGGTTTCAAGCTTGCAGTAATAGCAACCAGAAATTATTAAACATTTCCAAACAGGGTCCATCGGTAACTTATTTTCTCTCACTGGCCCGGTCACGGCCAGTTGTCCAAAAATCTACTGGTCAGGACATGGTGTAGTTTTTAAAAGGCATTGGGCCTAGTAATTTTTATCTCCCACTTTGGGCTGGATGTGTCAATGTGTACTTTATACATGTATAATCTATGAGAAGAATTGCTGTCCTACCTCAATTAGCCACGAAATCTCTAGTTTGCTTCCAGTAAACAGTCGCTTTCCATTTCCGCCATGTGGGCCAGGCCCCTGGCGATTAGAGTTCCTGCCATTTGAATGACAGCTAGCAAGATGCACACACAGCGGAGCGAGAGAGAGCAATGACGTAATGCACATATCTGCACCTACAGTATGTGACGTAGTACGCAATTTTCGCTACTTTCACCACTACTGGCTAAGAAGTATATAAAAAAAAAAGGTACCAGAGAATCTCTAATAGGCTACATTTGGTTACTATGACGTGTATAAAAAAAAAAAAGAATAAAATTTCAACATTTAAGTAATTACTCTATTCTTTAGAATAGTAAGCCATTTTTAGATGTTCTTTTACATCCCAAAAAAGGACAACCCCTTTAAGACAAATGTGTTGAAAAGAGATATCGACCTGGCTAGAATAAGCTAGCCAAGACAAATGATATGTCTTTTTGTAGTTCTCTCTTTGCAGACTATCAACAGTAGCCAATTATTTTCACCACTGGATGAAAAGCGTGCCCAAAGTTAACTGCCTGTTACTCAGGCCCAGAAGGCAAGATATGCATATAATTGGTAGATTTGGATAGAAAACACTCTAAAACTGTTAAAATAATGTCTGTGAGTATAACAGAACTGGTATGGCAGGCAAAAACCTGAGTAAAATCCATCCAGGAAGTGGGATATTTCTGATGTGGGTGCTTTTCTCTTGCCTGCCTATACAGTATGTCAAAGGTTAGGACCTATATTGCAGAGACTATGGCTCGTTTCAGGCTTGTATTCTGAAAAATGAGGGAGTAAGACCACTCTGAGTCAGTGGATAGTGGGAAGTCCCCAGAGCTGTTTGCTGCGCACGACCGAGAGCGCGCCTTTCTGGTTTTTCTTTTATATCGACGAAGCTATTGTCCGGTTGAAATATTATCGATTATTATGACTAAAAACAACCTGAGGATTGATTATAAACATTGTTTGACATGTTTCTACAAACTTTTCCGGTATTATTTGGAATTTTCGTCTGCCTGTTGTGACTGCCTTTGAGCCATTGGATTACTGAACAAAACGCGCCAACAAAACTGAGGTTTTTGGATATAAAGAGGGACTTTATCGAACAAAACAAACATTTATTGTGTAACTGGGAGTCTTGAGTGCAACCATACGAAGATCAAAGGTAAGTGATTCATTTTATTGCTATTTCTGACATTTGTGACTAATCTACTTGGTTGGTAACTGTATGTAATGTTGTGTGTGCTGGGCGCTGTCCTCAGCTAATCGCATGGTATACTTTCGCCGTAAAGCCTTTTTGAAATCTGACACAACGGTTGGATTAACAATAAGTTCATTTTTAAACTTTAAGTGTACAACACTTGTATGTTTTATAAATTTTTATTATGAGTATTTCTGTTTTTGAAATTGGCGCTCTGCAATTTCACCGGATGTTGGCCAGGTGGAACGGTAGTGTCCCACACCCCCTAGAGAGGTTAACCATCTACATCATAGAGAATCATGTCCATTGAGTACAGTGCATTACATAAGTCTAGAAGGGAATGCATCCTGGTAACAAAACAAGGTTATGAGTCAAACGACCTCAAACAGCAGCTATTCACTTTTTGTTTGAGTCTTTTAGGATATTCATCACCATAGCCTAGGACGTACAAAAAAACAGAATGATGTAACCTTGTGAATGTTAAAAATGGTGAGGGAATGAGCTAATTAACTCCATCTCTTACCTTCACACCGTCTCCAGGTTGAATACCATCCAATTGAAGCATTAAAGAGCCGCTGTACGCAAAACAGAAAACGACAAAGTTACTGACTTTTTACAATTCACGTTTCAGTAACAAAACAAATGGATTGTCTATTAGGGTGCACGGTTTCCAACAGAAAACAAGCCTGTGTTTTTGGATAAGTACAATAAATCCTTCCCCTGTTGTTATCCATTTTTAAAAGAGGGTAGTCTATGATGTAACGTTATTATTATAACCAGGGGTTGCATTAGCTTTCAAAAACCTGTTTAAAACCATTTAACCTGCATTTATATTGAAAGTCAAGTGTTTTTTTTGCTTCAATGGAGTGATAAGGGTTGTAAAGTGCATTTGCTTACAATGAATAAAGTATTTTTTGCAACAACGAAAAATAGAAAGAATGTAGCCAGCTACATATCCTAATGTTTTGCTTGAAGTTAAATCTATAATTTTAACCTGCAACCTGAGAAAAACTACAGTCATGGCCAAAAGCTTTGAGAATTACATAAATATTAATTTTCACAAAGTTTGCTGCTTCAGTGTCTTTAGATATTTTTGTCAGATGTTACTATGGAATACTGAAGTATAATTACAAGCGTTTCATAAGTGTCAAAGGCTTTAATTGACAATTACATGAAGTTGATGCAAAGAGTCAATATTTGCAGTGTTGACCCTTCTTCAAGACCTCTGCAATCCCCCCTGGCATGCTGTCAATTAACTTCTGGGTCACATCCTGACTGATGGCAGCCCATTCTTGCATAATCAATGCTTTGAGTTTGTCAGAATTTGTGGGCTTTTGTTTGTCCACCAGCCTCTTGAGGATTGACCACAAGTTCTCAATGGGATTAAGGTCTGGGGATTTTCCTGGCCATGGACCCAAAATAAAGATGTTTTTTTTTCTTCGCCTCACTGTGTGTGCAGATGCACTCACACCTGCCTGCTGCCATTCCTGAGCAAGCTCTGTACTGGTGGTGCCTCGATCCCACAGCTGAGTCAACTTTAGAGATGGTCCTGGCGCTTGTTGGACTTACTTGGGCGCCCTGAAGCCTTCTTCACAACAATTGAACCGCTCTCCTTGAAGTTCTTGATGATCTGATAAATGGTTGATTTATCCTTGCCTGTGAAGCCCTTTTTGTGCAAAGCAATGATGACGGCACATGTTTCCTTGCAGGTAACCATGGTTGACAGAGGAAGAACAATGATTCCAAGCAACACCCTCCTTTTGAAGCTTCCAGTCTGTTACTCAAACTCAATCAGGGTGACAGCGTGATCTCCAGCCTTGTCCTTGTCAACACTCACACCTGCGTTAATGAGAGAATCAGTGACATGTCAGCTGAAATGCAGTGGAAATGTTTTTTTGGGCGATTCAGTTCATTTGCATGGCAAAGAGGGACTTTGCAATTAATTGCAATTCACCTGATCACTCTTCATAACATTCTGGAGTATATGCAAATTGCCATCATACAAACTGAGGCAGCAGAGTTTGTGAAAATCTATATGCGTGTCATTCTTAAACCTTTTGGCCACGACTGTACACCAGAGGAAAGTAGCGGAGAAAAGTAGCCTACACATCAGTCAGAGTGCTGTCTGACATTTCATCTGAGAGGAGAAGTGCAACTGAAGCGCAAAAATAGTCCTTTTTACATTAATGATTTGGAGCGAACCCTGACTTGAGCGAAGCAGAATTTACAATAAGAAACATTATAGATATGTGTTTACAAAAACACAGCAAGTTAATATTTCTGCGTTTATCTTTCCCTTTCTGCATGATAAACATAGAATCCTGAGTTAACGTGACTCCTGCTATAACTAAGGTTCACTGAAAGAGGGAAGCGAGGTACAACACAATGGGGAGTCACACTCTCGAGACTTCGATAGAAGAATTAGAATCATGCCTGACAAGGCCAAGGAAATCCACACACACGTCGCTGGTAGCCCCGCCTTTCACGGGTGATAACCCCGAGGCTCAGATTCATTCTTTCAGTACCACTCTTCACCGAGCCCAACACTGGGCGGCGCGGGGCGGGGCCAAATAGGTGTTGTATCTCGTTTCCCTTCAGGGAACAGTAGTTAGGCATAACGTTACGTTCCCTTTCAGTCGGTACTCTTTGTACCACACAACTATGGGGAAATGGAATCCCGCCTCAAGCCGGCCACAACAAATAACAAATTAAATGGCCCATGGCAGACTATCCAGACAAGATATGGGTATTTCGCACACTGCGTGATGCCTAATGACCCTCTCCTGTCCCAGCTGTAAGCACACTGTAGGCTACACCGGGAGCAGTGACATCCAAGTTATAAAACCTCACAAAAAATATTTTAAAAAATACACCTTTATAACAAAGGCATTCCATGCATCATCGCATTCGCAAACTTATGCAAGACAGCCTACCATTCCTAACGTGATGAACAGATTGGATAGACATAATTTAGGCTAATAACACAACTCAATCACTGTTCACACAAAAAAAGAAACTGCGTAGTGGCATAATGTGGGCCTAGGCTATATCAGATACATTTCTTGGTATTTTATAAACACATTTCATGCAATTCTACTACACTTTATAGGACTGACAGAAATCCCATTTAGATCACAGTAATTCATATTAACCAAACATGCAAATTGAGGGTGCAATGCACACAAGGCGGTAGGCTACACGCAAATGTTTGTTCCATAATGCAATTAGCGGGAAAACAAGACAAAAGCACCTTGTACATCGGAGCGGTTTCATGAGAAAAGAGATAAAATATGTTTTAGGAACAGGGGAGATCTAATATGCAACAACTAGCATGGATTGCTAATATGATAGGATTGTGCCTTTGGCTACCAGACAATGAAAGAAAGTTTAAATTAAATAATTGCCTCAACGGATATGGTCTGGTTTTGGCTAGGATACTTTGAAGAAAGGCAAGACAATTAAGTATACAGTATGTTTTCAAAATGCATACTGCCTCCAGCTCATTGCAAAGTGGTGTGTGACGCGCTGATGAAGCCTGCCTTCCGTTCCCTATGCATTTGCTGTTTGAGAAGGTGTTTTCCACTCAAAAGCTCTGTATCTGTATGCGTGTGAAAAATAAGGTACATAACGAAAACCGTAAACGCGCCAATTTAATTCCACTAAACCTATCAAATTAACCTATAGACAGATAAGCATCTCGTGGTGCTTTCAAGACAACCTGGAACTCTGAAAAATATAAGGTCAAATCATGACGTCAGTGATCTTCAGGTCAGAAAGTCAGAGCTCTAGAAAGAGGCTCAAGTTCCAGAGTTGGATGACCGTTCAAAAATATTTTCCCCCAGTCGGAACTTGTTTTTTCCCCAGTGGTCTTGAACACACTGAAGTCGGAGATTTGGGTTTCCAGTTGTTTTTAATGCGACATCAAACAGAAGGCAGACTTCATCAGCTCATCACACAACACTTTGCAATGAGCTGGAGGCAGTATGCATTTTGAAAATATATACTTAAATTGTTCGAAACCTGAACGTTGTAACACATATGAGGCATGTCTGACCTTGAGTCAAAGTAGCCTATTAGATCTCCTCTCGTTCTAACGGATATTTGTCTCTGTCACATGCAATTCCCTTTTGACAAAGTGTTTTCCCGCTAATTGCATTATGGAACAAACATTTACAAGTTGTAAAACTTGAGCCATGACCAATATATATTGTCCTGCTAAAAACAGGGTTAATAATATATATATCTGTGAGAATATCCAACAGGCTTTTATATAATTCTAAATTAATAATAATCGTCATGACCAATATTAGAATTAAATAAAAGCAAGAAAGAAAACCTTGTGAAGACTTACAGAAAACGTTTGACCTCTGTCATTGCCCACAAAGGGTATATAACAAAGTATTGAGATAAACTTTTGTTATTGAGCAAATACTTATTTTCCACCATAATTTGCAAATAAATTCATTAAAAATCCTACAATGTGATTTTCTGGATTTTTTTTCTTATTATTTTGTCTGTCATAGTTGAAGTGTACCTATGATGAAATTTACAGGCCTCTCATCTTTTTAAGTGGGAGAACTTGCACAATTGGTGGCTGACTAAATACTTTTTTGCCCCACTGTATATTGTCCTGCTAAAAACAGGGTTAATAATATATATCTGTGAGAATATCCAACAGGCTTTTATTTAATTCTAAATTAATAATAATCGCTTTGTTTAAAAAATTTGAATATTTTGGAGATGATTTTGTTTTCAAATAACGTAAAATGAGCGAGAAAAAGGCCATTCTTGAACATGGGGTGAGACATTGTAACTAATTTGTAAATAATGCCAGTTCGGTATTTAGAAATATTTATTTCTGTTTTTTGAGAGAGAAAAAACAAAAACCTACATTAATCTCATGGGTCTGTCTCCCAGTCGAGGCCGGCACAGGTATTGAACCAGCATCTGTAGCAACACAGCTTGCACAGTCTTAACTGTTGAGCCACTCAGGCGCTGTACAACGTGACTGGTCGGGAGTGGCCTACAGTACGAGCAAAATAATCCTAACAAAATAAAATAAAAACCTTAGTGTAACAGTTTTAGTAAGTAATACTGATGTCATGCACAATTATCAGTTTCCATTTAGGTTTATGTCGCCCATTCATTGCCAGTTAGAGACACAGTAACTCCCCCTTGCACTGGTCTGGAGAAATGAAGTGGTGACGCAGGGTAGTGTACTAAACCACAAATTACCTCTAAATCCCATTGCATAAACTCAACTTTTAAAGGAGGAACCACAGTAGGCTAGTGATTTTGCTGTTCATTACTCATCTTGTTGGCTGAGGAAAAAAGTAAAATGTGGACACTTAATCTAACAAATTCAAAGTGCACATCAGAATTCGGGAAGAAAGACCGCACATCGTTGCATCCTCAACTTAGATGTTTTGTTAATTAACATCACCATATTTTAAAATGTGATCTGTCAATCTGAGCACCGTGGGTGGATGCCATAACGAGATTATGCACATGGATGGGGTAAAGTTCTCAAATGTCCGGTAAAATTAAAATGTTGCCTGTCAAATTTAATTAAATTTACTTTAGGGAAGCTTAGCTTATGTCTATAACGCATTTGTAATTCAGTTTTCAACAACATTATGGCCACTGGATTAATGTAAATAATACAAATTCTGCCAGTTAGACTACTTTGTAGTTACCTTTCAATCTACTCGAAGACAGTTAGGCCAACGGCTACACAAATTGATAGACATATAGGCCACACACACGGTTTAAATAAATTATGATAATAAAAAACATTAAAAAGTCAAACTTGTGAACTAAAAACTAATGTGACCAGGTACATTATTTTCACTGGCACCTTTGCGACCAATTCAAAATTTGTGTCGCACTGCCTAGTTAAACAGTCGCAAATGTGACTGTTTTGGTCGCTGTATCAAACCCTGGCTGCAAAACAGACAAAACCTAGGTCACATAGCCAGATATATCTCGGGTCCGCTCAATGTATGTGCGTAAAGCTTGTTCTGGACACAGAGGCAAAAGGAGGCGGTGAAAAAGAAAACTAAAAAGCTAAAGACCTGTAGGACATAATGACTCAACGTCACCTTCAAGTCGACCGGTGCAAACTGAGCACAGGAAGGGTGTATGGCCCACAACACATTTAGCCAAGGCCAAAGCCACGAGCAAGGAGGTTTTATAGGAGAGGATATTCATATCAATAGACTCCAGTGGTTCAAATGGGGGCCTCGCAAAGAGCACCAAAAACCAAAGCTAAATCCCAAAAAGGCACAACAGGTTTAGAAACTGGTCTGAGATGGCGCACACCTTTTATAGGCCTGGCGTGACGCCATCAATTCCCACATGACACACTGAAATAGCCACCATGTACACTTATCATTAAAATGTCCCCCAGAACACTCTTAAAAGGAATCATTCCTTTATTTTGGCACCAAAGTGCCAACGCCTGCCACTTATACAGGCCTCCCGTACGGACGAATAGTGAACACGTACAGAGGTAAACCATCCACGAGATTGGAACGCTCAGTGGACAAGCCAATAGACCCCAAATCTCTAGCCAACGGTGGTAAACCTGCCCATGTGTCTGGGATAACAGATCTCCGCACAGCGGGAGTTGCCACAGGACCTCGCCCAATAGGCAGAAGGTCTCCACGAACCAAGGTTGCTTGGGACAATAGCGGGCCACAAAAATCCACGACAAGCCCACCAGTCACTCTCCCCAACGTGGGGTTAATCAGCTTCATGGAGGGGAAATGGGCTCCCGAGTTGCGCAGCGGTCTAAGGCACTGCATCTCAGTGCTATAGGCGTCACTACAGACACCCTGGTTCGATTCCAGGCTGTATCACAACTGGCCATGATTGGGAGACCCATAGGGCGGCGCACAATTGGCCCAGCGTCGTCCGGGTTTGGCCGATGTATGCAGTCATTGTAAATAACTTGTTCTTACCTGCCTTGTTAAATAAAGGTTACATTTACCTTTATTTAAAGCATAAAGGAGGGTTCGACAGGCACAGGCGAAAACGCACTGCGTGACCAGCCGAGATTTGGCTAAGCAGAGTCCGGAACACCCTCTGTGGGGATAGAAAAGTGTGACAGGTGAGTGAGTCTAGCTCGAGACCCAGAAGAGGAAAGCACTGAGATGGAGTGAGACAACTCTTTATCTGGTTTCGTATTCAGCTTTGATACAGCAGAAGCATGGATGTATGTAACACTGCTTGTTCCCTATACTCTGCTGCCCCCAAACAATCCACTGTAATAGCCGGTGGCTATTTTGAATTTGTAGACTGAGGTGCCTGTTGGGGGTACGTAAAGTACCAGACAAAAGGTGACACACCTACTCATTCAAGAGTATATATATTTTTTTTTACATTTTCTACATTGTAGAATAATAGTGAAGACATCAAAAATATGAAATAACATATATGGAATCATGTAGTAACCAAAAAAAAAGTGTTAAACAAAATATATTTTATACTCAAGATCCTTCAAAGTAGCCATCCTTTGCCTTTATGACAGCTTTGCACACGCTTGGCATTCTCTCAACCAGCTTCATGAGGTAGTCACCTGGAAAGCATTTAACCTCTCTTGGGTAGGGGGCAGAATTTTGACATACTGATGAAAAGCGTGCCCAAAGTAAACTGCCTGTTACTCAGGCCCAGAAGCTAGGATTTGCATATAATAGGTAGATTTGGATAGAAAACACTAACATTTCTAAAACTGTTAAAATAATGTCTGTGAGTTTTAACAGAACTGATTTGGCAGGCGAAACCATCCGGGGGGTGGGGGGAAATTGAGTTAATAGGATTTTCCAATGGTTTTCTATGGGATACTCTTATTATTAGGAACCTGGTTGCAGTTCCTATGGCTTCCACAAGATGTCAACAGTCTTTAGAAATGGTTCTGTTTTTCTTTTGAGAAATGAAGAAGTAGTAAGTAAGTGTCACTCCAGGTGGACTCAACTGTTTTGATGCGCGTGAACAGGAGCATGCTCCACGTCGTTTTTAATCGGTATTAGAAACAGTTTATTCCGTCTTAAATTTGATCGATTATTTACATTTTAGGGTACCCGAGGTTGAATTAGGAACATTGTTTGAAATGTTTGGACCAAGTTTACAGGTAACTTATTAGATACTTTGTAGGCATGTTGGGCGAGTTGAACCCGGTGTATTTCTGAATCAAAAGCGCCAAATAACCATTTACATTTTTGGGACATAAAGGACATTATCGAACAAAAGGACCATTTGTGATGTTTCTGGGACATTTTGGAGTGCCAACAGAAGATCTTCAAAGGTAAGGCATTAATTATATCGCCGATTCTGACTTGTGTGTCACACATGCCTGGTTGAAACATGAAAATCATTTGATTGTATGCGGGGCGCTGTCCTCAGATAATCGCATGGTGGTGTGCTTTCGCCGGAAAGCCTTTTTGAAATCTGACACAGCAGCTGGATTAACAAGAAGTTAAGCTTTATTTTGATGTATAACATATTTTCAAGAATGTTAAATATTTGAATTTAGTATTTTTGAATTTCGAAGTCTGCAATGTCACCGGATGTTGGCCAGGTGGGAGGCTACCGTCCCACCTGCCCATAAGAAGTTAAATTAACAGGTGAGCCTTGTTAAATATCAATTCCACAAATTACTTTCCTTCTTAATGTGTTTGAGCCAATCAGTTGTGTTGTGACAAAATAGGGGTGGTATACAGAAGATAGCCCTATTTGGTCAAAGACCATGTCCATATTATGGCAAGAACAGCTCAAATAAGCAAGGAGAAAAGACAGTCCATTATTAATACATAGTCAGTCAATGTGGAAAATTTCAAGAACTTTGAATGATTCTTCAAGTGCAGTCGTAAAAAACCATCAAGCGCTATGGTGAAACTGGCTCTCATGAGGACCGCCACAGGAAAGGAAGACCCAGAGTTACCTCTGCTACAGAGGATAAGTTCATTAGAGTTACCAGCCTCAGAAAATGCAGGCTAAATAAATGCTTCACAGACTTCAAGTGACAGACCCATCTCAACATCAACTGTTCAGAGGAAACTGCGTGAATCAGGCCTTCATTGTCGAATTGCTCTACTTAAGGACACCAATAAGAAGAGACTTGCTTGGGCCAAGAAACATGAGCAATGGACATTAGACCGGTGTAAATCTGTCCTTTGGACTGATGAGTCCAAATTTGAGAGTTTTGGTTCCAACCGCCGTGTCTTTCTGAGACGCAGAGTAGGTGAACGGATGATCGCTGCATGTGTGGTTCCTACCGTGAAGCATGGAAGAGGTGGTGCGATGGTGCTTTGCTGGTGACACTGTCTGTGATTTATTTAGAATACTTAACCAGCAAGGCTACCAAAGCATTCTGTAACAATATACCATCCAATCTGGTTTGGGCTTAGTGGGACTATCATTTGTTTTTCAACGGGACAATGACCCAACACAGCTCCAGGCTCTGTAAGGGCTATTTGACCAAGAAGGAGAGTGATGGAGTGCTGCACCAGATGACCTGACCTCCACAATCAACTGACCTCAAGCCAATTGAGATGGTTTGGGATGAATTGGACCAAACAATGAAGGAAAAGCATACGTGGGAACTCCTTCAAGACTGTTTGGAAAAGCATTCCATTTGAAGCTAGATGAGAGAATGCCAAGAGTGTGCAAAGCTGTCAAGGCAAATATATTTAGATTTGTTTAACACTTTTTTGGTTACTACATGATTCCATGTGTTATTTCATAGTTTTGATGTCTTCACTATTAGTTTTACAATGTAGAAAATACAAAAAATAAAAATAAAAAACCCTTGAATGAGTAGGTGTGTCCATACTTTTGACTGGTACTCTAGGTCTAGAATGGGACGCAAAGTCCCGTCCCTTTTCGGAACCAGGAAATACCAGCCGTCCTGGATCTCCGACATAGGAACCACTTGGATTGCCTGCTCCTGGAGAAGGGAGGATATTTCCTCCCTAGAAACAGGCGCTGAGGCCTCGGGAACAGTTGACGTGATAACGCAGCAGAAGGGCGTATGTCTGGATGTGGGATACTTAATTGAACAACTAACACAGGAGACAACACTTGACACCCATGAACACTGTGGAACTTGGAGCTGAAACTGTTCATGAACCAAGGTTTTCCTAAAGCCTGGCCTACTCTGGGTACAAGGGCTCTGGCGATCAGTGACGTACCCCGATTAGCAGTGCCACTTGTGGGTACTGTTGTCACAACAAACCTCACTCAATTTAGGTGATAAGATGTGTTCTGGTAACAGTCTGGAACCCAGGGTTTGACTGCACAAAAATAGACTTCATCATCGAGGTTACCCTACCGACCAGTCATAGGTTCAGGCAACAAAGCGCCTTGTAACCTAGCTAGGAAAGGGGCAGACAGCTCTTAAAAACAGACCCCTTCTGTGGTAACAGACAGGGGGTGATTTGTTATTGAATGAAATTACCAGGAATGAAAAGCATTTCGGGGTGAGCTGTGGGATAATAGCATGGTCAGGTCAAGATTCTAGTAAGGACGACAAACACGCAAATGAACTTCCCTGAGATGGTTTCTGACAGTTTGTGCAGAAGTTCTTTGTTTGTGCAAACCCACAGTTTCATCAGCCGTCCGGGTGGCTGGTCTCATACAAACCCATGGGTGAAGAAGCCGGATGGGGAGGTCCTGGGCTGGAGTAGTTACACGTGGTCTGCGTTTGTGAGGGAATTTGGAAGTACTGCCAAATTCTATAAAAAGGAGGCAGCTTATGGTAAAGAAATTAACATTAAATTTTTTGGCAACAGATCTGGTGGACATTCTTGCAGTCAGCATGCCAATTGCACGCTCCCTCAAAACTTGATACATCTGTGGCATTGTGTTGTGTGACAAAACTGCACATTTTAGAGTGGCCTTTATTGTCCCCAGCACAAGGTGCAGATATGTAATGATCGTGCCATTTAATCAGCTTCTTGATATGCCACACCTGCCAGGTGGATGGATTATCTTGGCAAAGGAGAAATGCTCACTAACAAGGATGTAAACAAATTTGTCAAAACATTTGAGAGAAATCCTCTTTGTGTGCCTATGGAAAAATTTTGGAATCTTGTATTTCAGCTCATCAAATGGTGCCGGAATAAATGGCAGCAGTTTTATGGGTGCCCAACCATGGGTGCTATTATGTGTTTTTTCCTGCGTTATTTGTAACTTATTGTACATAATGTTTCTGCAACCGTATCTTACGGCAAAAAAGAGCTTCTGGATATCAGAACAGGGATCACTCACCACGGATTAGACAAAGATTTTTTCTACAACAAGGAGGACGCACAAGACATTCTCCGAACACCCCACAGGGCTGACATCCCTGTTATTTGCAAGAGGAAGCGACACAGATGACAAAGAGTCGGTGCCTGGTCAGGACCCGGAAAAGGCGAGTGAGAAAGCTGCCGTTACCGTCAATACTACTCGCCAACGTGCAATCATTGGACAATAAATTAGACGAGGTATGATCATGAATATCCTACCAAACTGTATAATCTTATGTTTCACGGAATCGCAGCTGAACGACGACATGGATATTCAGCTAGCGGGATATACGCTGCACAGGCAAGATAGAACAGCACACTCCGGTAAGACGAGGGGGGCGGTCTGTGCATATTTGTAAACAACAGCTGGTGCACGAAATCTAAGGAAGAAGTCTCTAGATTTTGATCGCCTGAAGTAGAGTATATTGTGATAAATTGCAGGCCACACTACTTGCCTAGAGAGTTTTCAGCTATACTTCTCGTGGCTGTTTATTTATGTCTATCAACATGTTAAATGTGCAACCAGAGGAGGAAAAAAATTCTACATCACCTTTACTCAACACACAGAGACGGGTACAAAGCTCTCGCTCGCCCTCCATTTGGTAAATCCAACCACAACTCTATCCTCCTGATTCCTGCTTACAAGCAAAAATTAAAGCAGGAAGCACCAGTGACTCGGTCTATAAAAAAGTGGTCAGATGAAGCAGATGCTAAACTACAGGACTGTTTTGCTATCACAGACAGGAAGAATCCCGGAACATGTTCCAATGGCATTAAGGAGTACACCACATCAGTCACTGGCTTTATCAATAAGTGCATCGAGGACGTCGTCCCCACAGTGACTGTACGTACATACCCCAACCAGAAGCCATGGGTTACAGGCAACATCCACACTGAGCTAGAGCTGCCGCTTTCAAGCTTACAAGAAATCCTGCTATGCCCTGTGACGAACCATCAAACAGGCAAAGAGTCAAGATTGAATCATACTACACCGGCTCCGGCGCTCGTCTTATGTGGCAGGGCTTGCAAACTATTACAGATGACAAAGGGAAGCACAGCCGCGAGCTGCCCAGTGACACGAGCCTACCAGATGAGCTAAATCACTTCTATGCTCGCTTCGAGGCAAGTAACAGGCATGCATGAGAGCATCAGCTGTTCCGGACTACTGTGTGATCATGCTCCGTGGCCGATGTGAGTAAGACCTTTAACTTCTTGGTGACAGGGGCAGTATTTTCACGTACGGATGAAATGCAAGCCCAAATTCAACTGCCTGCTACTCATCCCCAGAAGATAATATATGCATATTATTAGTAGATGTGGATAGAAAACACTCTGAAGTTTCTAAAACTGTTTGAATCATGTCTGTGAGTATAACATAACTTATGTAGCAGGCGAAACCCAGAGGAAAAACCATTCAGAATTTTTTTAAATTGAGGTCACTCTTTTCAATGAGTTTTCATTGGGAATCCAGATTTCTAAGGGACCTTCTTGCAGTTGCAGTTCCTACCGCTTCCAATGGATGTCACCAGTCTTTAGAAATTGGTTGAGGTTTTTCCTTTGTGTAATGAAGTAGCCACATTCAAAACAAGGGTCACTTCAAGTGTACTATTAGATAGAGGATCGTGACCAGAAAGGTAGCGTCAGTTTTTTTCCCTGTATTGAAAACTTTAAAAAATACCTAAAGTTGTATAACAAAAGTAGTTTGAAATGTTTTTGCAAAGTTACAGGTAACTTTTGAGATATTTTGTAGTCACGTTGCGCAAATTGGAACCAGTGTTTTTCTGGATCAAACACGCCAAATAAATGGACATTTTGGACGGAATTAATCGAACAAAAAGGACCATTTGTCATGTTTATGGGACATATTGGAGTGCCAACAGAAGAAGCTCGTCAAAAGTAAAGCATGATTTATATTTTTATTTCTGCATTTTGTGTTGCGCCTGCAGGGTTGAATATATGTTCTCTCGCTTTGTTTACTATCCTCAGCTAATAGCACCGTTTGCTTTCGCCAAAAAGCCTTTTTGGAATCTGACATGTTGGCTGGATTCACAACATGTGTAGCTTTAAGTTGGTATCTTACATGTGTGATTTCATGAAAGTTTGATTTTTATAGTAATTTAATTTAATTTGGCGCTCTGCATTTTCTAGTGTCCCACATATCCCAGATAGGTTAAACAGGTCAACATACACAAGGCTGCGGGCCAGACGGATTACCAGGACGCGTGCTCCGGGCATGTGCTGACCAACTGGCAGGTGTCTTCACTAACATTTTCAACATGTCACTGATTGAGTCTGTAATACCAACATGTTTCAAGCAGACCACCATAGTCCCTGTGCCCAAGAACACAAAGGCAACTTGCCTAAAAGACTACAGACCGGTAGCACTCACGTCCATAGCCATGAAGTGCTTTGAAAGGTTGGTAATTAGAGGTTGACCGATTATGACTTTTCAACGCCGATACCGATTATTGGAGGACCAAAGGAGCCGATACCGATTAATCTGACATTTTTTTTTGTTGTTGTAATAATGACAATTACAACAATACTGAAATAACACTTATTTTAACTTAATATAAAACATCAATTTAGCCTCAAATAAATAATGAAACATGTTCAATTTGGGATGCTCTCAATGTTGTAAGAAAGCTAACATTTAAGTTCCTTGCTCAGAATTAGGGAACATATGAAAGCTGGTGGTTCCTTTTAACACGAGTCTTCAATATTCCCAGGTAAGAAATTTTAGGTTGTAGTTATTATAGGAATTATAGGACTATTTCTGTCTATACCATTTGTATTTCATTAACCTCTGACTATTGGATGTTCTTATAGGCACTTTAGTATTGCCAGTATAGCTTCCGTCCCTCTCCTCGATCCTACCCGGGCTCGAACCAGGAAAACATCGACAACAGCCACCCTCGAAGCAGCGTTACCCATGCAGAGCAGGGGGAACAACGACTCCAAGTCTTAGAGCGAGTGACGTTTGAAACGCTATTAGCGTGCACCCCGCTAACTAGCTAGCCATTTCACATCAGTTACACATCAGTTACACCAGCCTAATCTCAGGAGTTGATAGGCTTTAAGTCATAAATAGCGCAAACCTTGAAGCACAGAGAAGAGCTGTTGGCAAAATGCACAAAAGTGCTGTTTGAATGAATGCTTACGAGCCTGCTGGTGCCTACCACCGTTCAGTCAGACTGCTCTATTAAATCATAGACTTAATTATAAATTAATACCACACAGAAATACGAGCCTTTGGTCATTCATATGGTCGATTCCGGAAACTATCATATCAAAAACAAGATGTTTATTCTTTCAGTGAAATACGGAACCGTTCCGTATTTTATCTAACATTCATATGTCTAAATATTCCTGTTACATTGCACAACCTTCAATGTTATGCCATAATTACGTAAAATTCTGGCAAATTAGGCGGCCCAAACTGTTGCATATAAACTGACTCTGCGTGCAATGAACGCAAGAGAAGTTACACAATTTCACCTGGTTAATATTGCCTGCTAACCTGGATTTCTTTTAGCTAAATATGCAGGTTTAAAAATATATACTTATGTGTATTGATTTTAAGAAAGGCATGGATGTTTATGGTTAGGTACACATTGGAGCAACGATAGTCCTTTTTCACGAATACGCACCGCATCGATTATATGCAACGCAGGACACGCTAGATAAACTAGTAATATCATCAACCATGTGTAGTTAACTAGTGATTATGACTGATTGATTGCTTTTTGTAAGATAAGTTTAATGCTAGCTAGCAACTTACCTTGGCTTACTACATTCGCGTAACAGGCAGGCTCCTAGAGAGTTGGACTAGTTAGGTTAGAGAGTTGGACTAGTTAACTGTAAGGTTGCAAGATTGAATCCCCGAGCTGACAAGGTAAAAATCTGTCTTTCTGCCCCTGAACAAGGCAGTTAACCTGTTGACTGTAGGGGGCAGTATTTTGATGTTTGCATGAAAAACGTACCCAAATTAAAACGGCCTATATCTCAGGCCCAGAAGCTAGAATATGCATATCAGATTAGGATAGAAAACACTAGTTTCCAAAACTGTCAAAATGATTGTCTGTGAACATAACAGAACTGATATTGCAGGCTAAAACCTGAGGAAAATCTATTTTGAAAGCTCCCTATTCCATTGCATGCCTTCCCTCCATTTAAAGGGATATCAACCAGATTCATTTTCCTATGGCTTCCACGTGGTCTGAACAGTTTTAGACATAGTTTCAGGCTTTTATTCTGAAAAATGAGCGAGAAAGATCACATCGCGTCAGTGGATGGCTGGGTGCCAGCAGCGTTTTGCATGCGCCAACAGAGTGGAGCAGACATTTTCTCTCTCACTCCTATTGAAAAAGCCAAGGTCCGGTTTAAATATTATCAATTATATATTGTAAAAACAACCTGAGGATTGTTTATAAAAAACGTTTGACATGTTTCTACGAGCTTTACGGATACTACTTGGAATCTTCATCTACGATGTCGTGACCGCTCGAGCCTGTGGATTTTCTGAACATAACGCGCCAACCAAATGGAGGTATTTTGGATATAAAAATTATCTTTATAGAACAAAAGGAACATTTATTGTGTAACTCTGAGTCTCGTGAGTGCTAACATCCGAAGATCATCAAAGGTAAGCGATTCATTTTATTGCTTTTCTGACCAATCTACTTTGCTGCTAGCTGTGTGTAATGTGTTGTCTGCTGAGAGAGATGTCTTTACATAAACGCTTGGTATGATTTCGCCGAAAAGCTTTTTTGAAATCTGATACGCCAGGTGGATTAACAACAAGCTACGCTGTGTTTGCTATATTGCACTTGTGATTTCATGAAAATTAAATATTTTTTGTAATTTAATTGGAATTTGGCGCTCTGCAACTCAGCAGATGTTGACGAAAATGATCCCGCTAACGGAATGGGTGCATCAAGAAGTTAACCCACCGTTCCTAGGCCGTCATTGAAAATGTGTCCAAAAATACCAAGTTCCGATTGTTATGAAAACTTAAAATCGGCCCTAATTTATCAGCCATTCCGATCAATCGGTCGACCTCTAGTACATACTACCTCAATCAGCCTGACTAACCGGTGTCTGTATGTAGCCTTCCTACTGTATATAGCCTCGCTACTGTATATAGCCTTTCTTTACTTACCTATTGTTCACCTAATACCTTTTTTGCACTATTGGTTAGAGCCTGTAAGTAAGCATTTCACTGTCAGGTCTACTACACCTGTTGTATTCAGCGCACGTGACAAATAAACTTTGCTTTGATGAAACATGGGACCAACACTTTACATGTTTTGGTTCAGTGTACAATAAACATAACATTTATTAACAACATCCAGTAGAACTTAAGAGTGAGATAAAATTAGATCTTTGGAAACAAGTGCTTTCATAAATGCAAGGCGCGGGCCTCGTTTCACAGGAGCATTGTAAAATATGCTTACTCAATGAAGAATACTTAATGAATTTGGTTTATTTACTTACATATTGAATTTTATTGTCCTACATCAATTTAAGAATTTCTTAATTTTGTGGGTGCCTAGAGTGGCCTTTTTCCACTGCTGTGGTACTGAATCACAGCAGAAATGGGGTGTGGGGCGGGCCGGCCCTGGAGTTCCTAGACAGACATGTTTTATTATTTATTAGACCAAATTAAAATGTTCATGCCTAAGTTAAATTAAATGAGGAACATTTATTGTGTAACTCGGAGTCTCGTGAGTGCTAACATCCGAAGATCAAAAGGTAAGCGATTCATTTCATTGCTTTTCTGACTTTCGTGACCAATCTACTTTGCTGCTAGCTGTTTGTAATGTGTTGTCTGCATAGATTGTATTTGAAAACAGCTGTTTTGTTATGTATTAATTAAAATATTTATACAAATATCCTATAGGACAGGTCATTTGCAAATTATATTATAGAAATATATTTTGAAGTTTTTTCTGTTTATGCGACTTGTTCTTCTGGGCTACATTTTTTTTTTAATGATATTAATTTGTGATATACAGCAGAGATGAAAATCCAACGGGAAATGTTCTGCTTTTCATAAACCCTGTTGCGTTGGTATAAGAACATCATTATAGTTTATTACAACAGGCTAATTTCTATTCTGTTATGGGGAATTACAATAATAGAAATGTGATTTTGAGCACCATGGGTGGCCAAACGTATGCGTTACACACCCAATGCATTTGGATGTCCGGTCAATTTCTCAAATGTCCTGTAAATCAAAATCTTGCCAGTCAGGTTGTCCGGAACCACATGTTCCTCACCGAAAACCTTACCGAGAGTACCGACTGAAAGGGAACTTGTGTTTACGCCAACTGCCCGCCTGACAGATCTAAAGGGACTGTAATTATGATATGCATCTGTGTAAAGCTCATTGATTCAAAGGCCCAGAGTATTACTATGCCAAAGAGACAGCACTTTAAATCCTGCACGACCGCCTTGGTTTATGGATCTGTGTGCAATGTAAAAAAAAAAAAAAGACAAATCCGTTGTCTTCTGAATTGGGATTTCCGCATGCACGAGAGTAAATAAAACTCGGAAATGACATTCGCAGAGCAATGACTAAAAGCCAAGTTCACAAAAGCATCCATTTGGCTGGTTCCGTGGCTCAACAATTAATAGACAGTGAGAACCAGGAAACCAGCGAGTCTGTCCGAGGCCTTGTTACAGCCGTCCAGTCCGATTGATTTCCGGGCCAAGAGAACAATTACAACGGGAGCTGTTGCAGTACTCACCACCTGGCAGCGTGACTGGTCTCCAATCTCTCCGACTCCCTGCAAGACAGGACAAGCAGAGCCCATTAGGCATACATGAGATTCCCCACCACCACAAATGGGACTTTCAGCATGTTTAAGTTATCCCAATGTTGGAAATCCACCAAAGCAACCGAGCCAAAGTCACTTGTAAGGTGACAGTAATACAGCGATGCCATACTGAAGTCTGTCATGTTAAACATGAGTGTACAACCTGCAGGACAATTCACAACCAAATGTGGGTTAACCAAAAATAAATTCTCATGTATGGTTGTGGTCATAACAGACAATAATATCACGTATAACAGTCCATCGGTAGCAGTGGGTCGCAATACTAGCCCTTGGCTCCTTTCGGTTTCCCTACTTCTGATCTATACCACCTGTACAATCCAGTACCCATGCTTCCTAATGACAAAGATTGGTTTGAAACCTACTAGTGTGAAACGTAATCAGGAAATGTCACATAGTTCATTAGGTGGGCTACAGTTACTTTCCATGAAAGTATTTTCTTTATAGAGGTTGATTTTATGAAGCTAGAAAAGCTGAGTAAGTAAGTGTAATTTAAAGCTTGAGTCACTTCATAACAATTCCAGTGGCCATTCTACAGTATGGAGCCGTCCTACAGACCAGCAGTAGAACAGTCTAAAAAACCCATTACTTATCTTACAATTGGGGGTATAATTTCTATCAAATTTCGCTTTCACACGATCTAAGTAATCTGTACGTCATCTAATGTTCAGAAAATAATAGATTACAATACCATTTAAGCAGGTAGCCTTTATCAGAGTAACGGCATGCGGTTCAGTCTAGTAATTAACCTGCCGAGCTGAGACGCACAGAACGACAGCCACCTCATCTCCTACCCTGTCAGTGCCAACAGAGCAACCTCGCTCTCTTTCATTCAACACAATTTCACTTCATTTATGCTAGAGATAGTAGATTACAACCTCACAGTATTGTTTTATGGTTTGGGGTTATTTTTAAAGCCAGCATTGGGGATAGATCTAAATACACATGCACACTCACAGGCCTAGGCCTACATACACCCACACAAAAGGGACAATCCACTTTTGTTCAGTTCTGTGAAGCGTAAGGATTTGGAACCTTTATGATGCCTTGATGAGGACCTCATCGTACTTTTCCTAGTTAAATAAGGTTACCTTATAAATAAACTGTACTGCATAGACACATGACCTTACACAAACATCCTAAATGGCCATCACTTTGGCCATTTTAAAGCATTTTGGGGGGCAAACAGTAAGCTACATTTTTCATAATGATTAATATGGCGTGCAGTCTATAAAATTACTCCGTGAGCATGTTGATTCGTTTTCATAACATAAGGGCCCAAACTCCTTTATAGCACTATTTGGCCCGGCTTTGCACAATGCCATGCTACCAGTTGCATTGTCTTTTTCTGTCTGAAATAGATAACAGCGACTTCTCTTATTGGCTTGTTTTAATACCACTATCTAGTTAGACTGCTTTCAAGGCGCAGTCTCTTTGGATCTGAATAAGTTAGGTAGGTAGGTAGCTAGCTAGCCGGTTAGGTAAACTTCAGGCACCATCACATACCATTGAGCGCTAGGCCTAGGTAAGATGTGTATCAAAATAGAAATTTACCGAAGACATTTGAAATGATGGGTTTCGAATTGTAATGTTTTCATACTGAGCTAACATGTTATTATATAATATTTTATACTAACAGTATTTCAGCGTCAACAAAACAAGTGTTTCATAACTTTCATTTATAAGAGTACAAATAGCTAGCCATCTTGCGCACGTTTAATTCGACTTCGTTAGCCAGGTAACGTTAGCTAGAAATGGCTTGTTACATAGCTAGTTGGTGCAAACTAGAGAGAACAACATCACGTTGTTAGCCAATGGGATGGAGTCATACTTTATTAGTTAACTTTCACGATTTAAAACTCGTTTCAAAAATAAGCTATCACCAACTAAAAAAAAAGGTATACATAGACATCCACGTCAACTAGCTAACGTTAGCTAGCCTCTTCGCAAGCTAAAATAACCGGCTAGTACAGGTCGAGCTTTCACAGCAGCCAATCACTACAAGAGCAGCTAGCTAGCTCGCTACATAAAACTGTCAACCCTAAATATACGTTAGAAAACAAGCTAGCTGTCAATCTAGGTAGCTAAGTAATTATAAAATCTAATAAAAACACCGGTAGCATAAAATTAAGAAAAATATTTTGGGGATAGCTTCAAATATAAAATTTGACTAAATTATCACAAATAGGCACGCGCTGGTGGTTACAAGTTAGAATCAACCCCTTTCTAGCTAGCCATGTCCGCTGCCCTCCAATAGCAGGGCACTTCGCTAGCTAGAGTATCATCCAACTCCTATCATAAGAAATAGCTATGAACAAAAAAACAGTATCCTTCAAGCCATCTTGCCTATAATAACACACGACGATTTACGGATATAGGGATCAAATGCATGTGAAAACAATGAAAGTTTCTAAACAATGAAAATGAAACTTCAAATGATAATAAAAGATCCCAACGTGCACTTACCCTCCACTCTACTCAGCAGCAGTCCTTCTCTCCTCAGAAATTTATTAAATAAATATTTACAAAACAGCCCAATACCTCTCTACCGAATATCCGATACAATTATGATGTAAATATTAAAATACCCTCCATTGATTAGAGTCTGAGATCTCCGTAGTATATTTTTATTTGTTTAAATAAAATTTGTCCAAAAAGAGAGAAACTGAGATACAAAACAAGAACTCTTCTTCAATCTCATTCACCACAGCCTGAGCACAACTGTTATCAATGCGCTCAAGAGAAGGGAGAAGAAGGGGGTAGGAAAACTATTTTTAAATGTGACAATTGTAGCCGTTGTACCCCAAATCGATTGATTCATTAATAGTATATCGTTGAAGTTATTAATTTTGAGTCGATTTTCGTCACAAGGTGAAACGAAAATCTGTTTGAAAAGCGAACTATTTTTGTGTCACGGTGCTGCGAATTTATTTCACTTTGCCTAAGGAACATGGGTACTACGCCTTCCATTGCCTAGGGAAAAAACCCGGATGTAAACTCAGTGAAACTCATCTGGAGAGAAGTAGCACTCGGTTCATAGAAATACGCGGAGCAATTTGTTGCTGTTTTGACTTGCCACGGTCCCAATCCTGCGCATTTACCCTATTTTGTCCTTATTGTCGATTGATGAAAAAGCACCAATTACTTTCGTCTCTTTTTCATAGCTAGTCAATCTGCATTCGTTTTCAGTGTTGAATGGGCGTTCGACATAATAAAACGGTTATGCCAAGTATCAAAAATGCATGAAGAACCGCTGCATATGATTTCTGGTGACGGCTGCTGTGAATATGAGGCGTGGGCAAGCGCCCTTTACAAGTGCGCCATGTTTTTATTATAATTTGAGAATAGTTGTTTATGATACAGTGCCTTCCGAAAGTATTCACACCCCTTTACTTTTTCGACATGTGTTACAGCCTGGATTTAAAATGTATTACATTTAGGTTTTTTTTCAAGCTGGCCTACGCACAATACCCCATAATACAAATTAATACAAAATGAAAAGCTGAAATGTCTTGAGTCAATAAGAATTCAAGCCCTTTGCTATGCAAGCCTAAATACGTTCAAGAGTAAACATCTGTTTAATAAGTTGCATGGACTCACTCTGTGTGCAATAGTGTTAAACATGATTTTTGAATGACTACCCCATCTCTGTACCCCATACATACAGATAATTGTAAGGGCCCTCATTTGAGCAGTAAATTTCAAACACAGATTTAATCAAAGACCAAGGAGGTTTTCCAATGCCTCAAAAAGAAGGGCACCTATTGGTAGATGGGTAAAAAAAAAAGCACACATTGAATACCCCTTTGATCATGGTCAAGTTATTAATTACGCTTTTGATGGTGTATCAATACACCCTGTCACTACAAAGATAAAGGAATCCTTATGAACTCAGTTGCCGGAGAGGAAGGAAACCGCTCAGGGTTTTCACCATCTGTGACCAGGAGACCCATGAAGCTGAGCACAATTGGCCCAGTGTTGTCTGGGTTATGGGAGGGTTTGGCCTGCCGGGATGTCCTTGTTCCATTGTGCTCTAGCGACTCCTTGTGGCAGGCCGGGCGCATACACGCTGAGTTCGGTCACAAGTTGGAGGAAACACCTTACAACACCATTTATTTTTTAACCTTTACCTAGGCAAGTCAGTTAAGAACAAATTCGTATTTACAATGACGGCCAACCCCGGCCAAACCATAACCTGGACGACATTGGACCAATTGTACGCCGCCCTATGGGACTCCCAATCACGGCCTGGAATTGAACCAGGGTCTGTAGTGACGCCTCTAGCACTGAGATGCAGTGCCTTAGACCGCTGGTTCAGTGCTTTCCACCAGACACCGGGAGAATAATTCACCTTTCAGCAGGATAATAACCAAAAATACAAGGCCAAATCTACACTGCAAGTGCTTGCCAAGAAGACAATGAATGTTCCTGTGGCCCGAGTTACAGTTTTGACTTAAATCTACTTGAAAATCTATGGCAAGACCTGAAAATTGGTGGTCTAGAAATTACCAATAGGCAAGAATTATGGGCAAATGTCACACAATCCAGGTGTGGAAAGCTCTTAGAAACCTATCCAGAAAGACTCAGCTGTAATCGCTGCCAAAGGTGCTTCAACAAAGTATTGACTCAGGGGTGTGAATAATTGTGTAAATGAGATTTCTGTATTTAAATTTTCAATAAATATGGCCAAATTTCTAAAAACATGTTTTCACTTTGTCATGAGAGATTGTGCATAGATGGGTGAGGGAAAACAATATTTAATTCAGGCTGTAAAACATGTGGATTAAGTCAAGGGGTATGAATACTTTCTGAAGGCACTGTATGTCAAGATATATATATATATATATATATATAAAGCATAATGAAATATTCTTATAGATCACTACAATGGTATAACTAAAGTGGATTGTAACAGAATGTGTCAAAAACTGATATATTTTGTAAGCCTAGTATGGAATCTACACGTTTATGATACAGGATGAGTTACAGTAGAAACAAACTCATAATGTAGATCTCCACACTGATATAACACTTATATCCTCTCATGCATGTAATAAGATTTGTTTGTTCCTTCATGAGTTGAAAAGATCTATGCAATGGTAATATTGCAAAAGGTTTGAGCTTGTTGGTAATGAAGGAAGTGTTGAGGTTGAGAGGAGATTCAGCAATACTTAGAGGACAAATGGAATTAAATAAAAAGCTTCTTTATTGCAAAGAGAGGAACGATAGTTACTAGGAATTGTAACTCCAGTCATATGAGTAGATAGGGAGGCTTCGCTCCTATTGGCTTACCCTGCTGCAGCAGCAGCAGCATTGGCTGAGATAATTAATTATGCACACACCTTGAGGGTATGAGAGTACAGGTGCCCCAATATATTGAAGCCATTTCCCCTCAATCTCCCTCCCCAAAAAATATTTTCAACGAGATTCCTGAGATCGGGCAGGGCTCGAAGCCCTATGGGCCTCCACTTTTCTCATAACTGGAGTTACAATTCCCAGTAAGTATCGTTATGCAGTACCAGTCAAGTTTGGACACACCTACTCATTCAAGTGTTTATTTTGACTATTTTCTACATTGTAGAGTAATAGTGAAGACATCAAAACTATGAACACATATGGAATCATGTAGTAACCAAAAAAAAAGTGTTAAACAAATCCAAATATATTTTATATTTGAGGTTCTTCAAAGTAGACACCCTTTGCCTTGACAGCTTTGCACACTCCTGGGGTTCTCTCAAACAACTTCACCTGGAATGCTTTTCCAACAGTATTGAAGGAGTTCCCACACATGCTGAGCATCTACGGTCCAACTCATCTCGCATCATCTCAATTGGGTTGATGTTGGGTGACTGTAGAGGCCAGGTCATCTGATGCAGCACTCCATCACTCTCCTTCTTGGTCAAATAGCCCTTACACAGACTGGAGGTGTGCTGGGTCATTGTCCTGTTGAAAAACAAATGATAGTGGGACTAAGTGCATACCAGATGGGATGGCATATTGCTGCAGAATGCTATGGTACCATGCTGGTTAAGTGTGCCTTGAATTCTAAATAAATCAGACAGTGTCACCAGCAAAGCACCCCCACACATCCTCCTCCATGCTTCACAGTGGGAACTACACATGCAGAGATCATCCATTCATATATCATATTCATATCCATTCATCCATTCCATATACTTTGATTTGTTTAACACTTTTTTGGTTACTACATGATTTCACATGTCTTTCATATTTTTGATGTCTTCAATATTTATTCTACAATGTAGAAAATCGTAAAAAATAAAGAAAAACCCTTGAATGAGTAGGTGTTCAAACTTTTGACTGGTACTGTGTCGTAAAACTCCACCCCATAAGGGGCTTCGTTCCTATTGGTTTAGGGCAAACGCCTATGTTGCCCAGAATGTACTCCATGCCGGACTCAACACGTCCCATCTAATGAGAAGGTCAAATCCAGCCAAGGCTGAGACCAAGGTTTCAGAAATCAGCTAAAGAGGGGTCGGAACCAAGGTTCCGGTCTAGAAGCACAGTTTTGACTGCTCCTACAGAGTTGTTTTGTTACTGTAGTTTACTGATACCCAGCCCAGAAAGATAATTTTCATAGATGGCCACAAAGTCAGATTTAAAATGTCCTAATAAAGATACTTAAGTCATCACCTTTGTGCACAAAACGTTCATCGAATTATTCAAATAATTGTAGCGGAGGCGTGGGCAAGCGCAGCCGAAGATACAGTATTAACATTTTAGATTCATCCAATGTCTGACATGTTTTTGGATAGCATGATGACATTGTCGCTGCTTGCACTGCGTCCTCAGTGCTAGTATGCATGTGATGTTAGGGTGTTTAAACCGGAAGAAACCCAGATAGACTGTCCATGAATCAGCGTATGAGAAATGTGAGTAGATTACCTTGAAAACAGTCTGACATCTTGGATGCACACTCCAGTTCATATTATACCTCAGTGGCCGGAACCCAGTGTAAATCAGTGATGCCGAGCATTGTTTAAAGTGGCACGTATATTTACCAGCCAATCAAATTCCTTGCCACTTGGGCGGAGCTCCGTTTTTCAGTCTCTCGGTCCCAGGTGCTCACCAGATTAGTGCCCAAGGCGCAACAGTCCGTGAGGACCAATTTTTTTTTTTTTTTTAATAAATAAATAAATAAATAAAAAAAAAAAAAAAAAACAAGCACAGGTGACAAAACATTTGAATGTTTGCAGCGCGCGGGTTCACAGCATTTCTCTGTTATTTCAAGATAAGCTAAAGCTGCAGCAAGAGGGGAGAAATGGTCTACAATGCTGGCTAGATCACAATCTTTTATTTTTATGTTTCTGAAGTGATATTTGGCAGTAAAGGCTAGCATCAGGGACAAGAAGTAGCTAGGCACAATGAAGTTCGTTTTGAGAAAAGTCAGCTAACCTTGTAAACTACCTATGTATAACTAGCTAGCTAAGTTAGAAATTTAATTATCAAGATTATAAATCCAACAAAATGTTCATGAATATTATTTCTTATGAGCCTAAGACGTTTGGGGGGGGGTCATACCGTGGATCATTTAGCTACAAAAGTACCTCCATACTACCATACATTTTTTAAACAGTTACCTTCAGACGAGTCATGTGATACTTGTGGGGTTGGTAGAGCAAAACGGAGAACACCATCATTCAGACGCTGTAGACGTTTCCGCAAGAAGACCGATTTTCAGGATGTCTCATGGTCTGACAAACACCGCTGTAGCTTGGCCACCTTCCACAGAGATGCGGAAGGCCGCCATGTGGTTACGGTGGATTGAGACGCAGCCCATGGAAGAAAACATCTAGTTCAAAAATAAACATATCCAGGTGTTAGAATGGCCAAGTCAAAGTCCAGACCTGAATCCAATCGAGAATCTGTGGAAAGAACTGAAAACTGCTGTTCACAAATGCTCTCCATCCAACCTCACTGAGCTCGAGCTGTTTTACAAGGAGGAATGGGAAAAAATGTCAGTCTCTCGATGTGCAAAACTGATAGACATACCCCAAGCGACTTACAGCTGTAATCGCAGCAAAAGGTGGCGCTACAAAGTATTAACTCAAGGGGGCTGAATAATTTTGCACGCCCAATTTTTCAGTTTTTGATTTGTTAAAAAAGTTTGAAATATCCAATAAATGTCGTTCCACTTCATGATTGTGTCCCACTTGTTGTTGATTCTTCACAAAAAAATAGTTTTATATCTTTATGTTTGAAGCTTGAAATGTGGCAAAAGGTCGCAAAGTTCAAGGGGGCCGAATACTTTCGCAAGGCACTGTATGTCTGTTTCTTTGCAACTCTGCCTAGAAGGCCAGCATCCCGGAGTCGCCTCTTCACTGTTGACGTCGAGACTGGTGTTTTGCGGGTAATATTTAATGAAGCTGCCAGTTGAGGACTTGTGAAGCGTCTGCATTGATTTGTTTTTGCAGAGATATTTTTTTGGAGCATCTGATGGCCTAACGTGGTGAGTGATGAACATGAATTTCTCCTATCCCCTCTGCCACTGATATTTTTTAATTTGGTTGTCATATTGGCAGGTTTGCTAGTGACAAACTATTTAGCTAGCTTCTAGCCTAGTGGTTGATATGCAATTTAATCTCTTCGTGATTAACAGTCAGTGTTGACTTGACGAGAAGGCAAACTTTTGCCAGGCAAAAATCGGGCATTATCATCTCAGTATTATGGATGTATCCAAATATTCTAGGGCTCTTGAGTGGTGCAGCAGTCTAAGGCAGTGCTAGAGGTATCACAACAGACCCTAGTTCGATTCCAGGCTGTATCCAACTGGCTGTGATTGAGTCCCATAGGGCGGCACACAATTGGCCCAGCGTCATCTGGGTTAGGGTTTGGCCGGGGTAGGCCATCATTGTAAATAAGAATTTGTTCTTAACTGATTTGCCTAGTTAAATAAAATACAAAATAAATGTCAATAGATAAGATGTTATTGTGGCTGCAGAAATTGTGACTGTGTTAGCGCTACCTAACTTTCTAGCTAGCAAGCAAGGGATAAGAACGTTGCCAACGAGCATGGCAACGGAACAAAAATGGACTGGGTCGCATCTCTAGCAACCTAAATATGAGAAAGCATGAATTTGCTTATATAAATGGAAACAACAAAATATGTATATATTTCTACCAGTAAATGTGTGCTTAGTATTGTTTACTTTGGCAACCGTGGTAAAAGCGGGATAAACAGCTTAAACTGAATAAACTTTGCTGTTATTCTGGATGTGAGGTAGTGACTTTGTAGCCATAGCTAGTTGGCTAGCTAGCAGCATGCAAGGGACAAGAACCTTTCCAGCGAGCATGGCAACGGAAAATATAGAATGAACTACTAGGTCGTGACTGTGTTAGTGGTACCTAGCTGGCTAGCTAGCAAGCAATGGATAAGAACGTTGCCAACGAGCATGGCAACGGAACAAAGAACGAACAACTGGGTCAGGTCCATTAATATCTAACTAATTCTCTAGCAACCAAAAGATGAGAAAGTATGAATTATCTTATAAAAAAATCAGATTATTTTTAATTTTCACTTGTAAATGTGTGCTTTAATATTGTTTTCTTTGGCAACTATAAGCAGAATAATTGCCTCCGCTCTGTAAATTACCTTGGAAAAATTAACTCCTCTGCGTCTTTCTTATTTCCAAAGTAAAATAAAGAACATCGTTGTTTATCCCTTACTTTTTCTCTCTGTCCTCAAAGTTTTCCCCCTTTAGGGACTGGAAGTGGAGAATCTTTTCATAAATGTCCTCCCACAAAATTACCTGCCCTATCCAGTACAGTAGCCTACACTCTCCCTTTACTGACAGCTGGAGCTGCAATTTCACCCCCTGGTGGTTCTCTACAAATGCATTTTAATTTACAATAATTACATCAAGATAGCTAATAGGAAGCTAGCTGATTATGTTTCATTCACTTAGCTAAAACAGTGTGTAAACTTAGCTAGATAGCTAGTAGCTCAGTTGAGTTTGTCTACAACGTGGCCTACTGTAACCAGCTAGCTAATAAATCATTCATCATTTATTTACTTGAATAGGTTCTCACACTGCCTCTTTTTGGGGGAGGCCTTACAAAACCAAAATAAATGGGCAATCTTCACTATTTTCGGTGGTGGCAAAGCGCAGCCAGCAGCCATGTGGACAAATGGAAACAATTTTAAAAATGTGTTTGTCACTAGAGCGGTTTAGAACATGTTGTGACATATGAATTGACCTGCGTAATCCTGTTTCAATTTTATTTTATTTTTTTAACCCGTTTTTCTCCCCAATTTCATGGTATCCAATTGGTAGTTAGTCTTCTCTCATCGCTGCAACTCCCGTGTGGACTCGGAAGATGCGAAGGTCGAAAGCCGTGTCCTCCAAAACACAACAAATCTGCACTGCTTCTTGACAATGCCCACTTAACCAGCCACATAAATGTGTCGGAGGAACCACTGTGCACCTGGCAACCGTGTCAGCATGCACTGCACCCGGCCCGCCACAGGAGTCGCTTGTGCGTGATTGGACAAGAACATCCCTGCAGGCCAAGCCCTCCCCTAGCCCAGATGATGCTGGGCCGATTGTGCGCCGCCCCATGAGTCTCCCGGTCACGGTCGGCTGTGACAGAGCCTGGACTAGAACCCAGAGACTCTAGTGGCACAGCTAGCATTGCGATGCAGTGCCTTAGACCACTGCGCTACTCAGGAGGCCCTATCGGGTTTCAATTTCAATAAATGTAAAATCGCAGACTGTCGGCCACACTTGAAAACTAGCACTTGAAACTTGCATTGGCAACAACTACCCGGACGGGAAACAGTGACGCACATAACATACAGCACCACTTCTACGGGTGTGTGTGTGTGTGGGGGGGGGTTCTTGAAATATAACAAACAAAATATTGCCGTGGACCATTCAAGTCATTTTTGCAATACAAAATTATCCAGATGACCGACGGAGGCATGACAAAGACATAATTTTGGAGGTATGGCAACCCCAATCAAATCGCCACACCCAGTCGAAGACTGGTGGGTGAAAAAATATCCATGGGTCAAAAAACACTGCATCAGCAAGTTAGAATCCCATAACGGCTTCTCTGTAAATCTCTCAAGGGCTGTACAAAAACACTGTCCTGACAGCACATAACCCATACTCCCTACCTCTGTCCTCTCAGCGGGGCTGAGTACAGAATGCACAAGAGAGCTCGAGGACACATTCAAGAGATGACGGATAAAATGGGAAGGCGTCGACCACGACTCTGCCGCACAAATATCCTCCACTCCCACACCTCTAAAGACAGCCACAGAGGCTGCAACTCTGCGTGTGGAATGAGCCCTAACGCCAGAAGGCAAGGGGTGCCCTGCAGTTCCGTGCAATACCATCAAAGCGAGTGAGGTAAACACTGCTTAGAAAGTTGCTTTCCAAGTGCTGCAGCACTGTGGCATACAAACAGCTGAGGTGATCAAATTGGTGCCATACTGTCCACATAGCATCTGTTCCTCGCTCTCCTCAATGTGAGGAGGTGAAGAGAAAGCCCACAACTCCAAAGTCTGATCTGTAGGGGCTCTTGATAATCTTAGGCTAAAAAGCCAGATTAGGACGTAACACTGCTCTGCTCAGTTCGCCATTGATGGTGAGACAGTTGGGTTGCGTTGACAGAGAGCGCAAATCATTGTCACGCTTAGCGAATGTCAGGGCAAGTAACAACGCCATTTTAATAGACATCTTAAAAGGAATCTGATCCAAGGGCTCGAATGGCGGCTCAGAGCGCATCGAGTACCAATGTAAAATGCCACTGTGGAACTGTGGTTCGAGTTGCCGGTCTCAGTTGCTGCATTCCCAAAAGGAAACGTTTGACGAGAAGATTGCTGAAAGCAGACACCCTACCGAAACCCTCATGACAAGCTGAAAATCGCTGAGGCGTACACGTTCATACAGCGAACGTTGCTTGTCAAACAGGAACTGTAAGAATGAGAGAATCGTTTCCACCTGGCAACAAGCCGGTGGACCCCTCAAGACATGAGGTCTGCTACCTCATTGAGGCAGCCTTGGATATGACAGGCTGTCAATGAGCGGAGGCGCCCGTAACCATAGTCTCTCTGCCAGCAGGTGGAGCTCAGAAGACCTGACCCCTCCTTGTCGATTGATGTATGACACTGTTGTACGGTTGTCTGACCAGACTAACACATCACGGCCCTGAAGCCTATGAGAAAAATGTATCAGAACTAACAGCACAGTCTCTAGCTGTAGGAGATTGATGTGGCGGCGTGCCAACGGAGACCACATTCTCCACTGCGTGAGTCTGGCATACCACCACCACCCCCCAGTCAGTCAGAGAAGCATCTGTAGGAGACTGGAATGTGAGAAGAGACTCTTCCCATCGGGACACCGGGTGTGAGAGTATACACTGGTCTCTTCAAATGGTTCATGTCCGCTCTAAGCACTCTCGATGATGTCCCTGTTGTGAATTATGTCTTCAGCCCACACTGTAGTCCCGTTGTGGCTGCTACACATGCGCAGGCTACAACGATGGTTTGCCCGGCTGCGCCTAGACTCTGCCTAGTTACCATGCACAATGTATGGAACCGCATGAGAGCAGAGCGAAGGGGCCTCTCTTCTGGAGTCCAAAAGTCGTGCCAACATTGCCGAAGTGTCTAGCTGAAGCCCCAAGTAGACAATCCGCTGGTTGGGAAATGGCATGCTCTTTTCCCAAATCACTGTGAAACCTAGTGAGATGCATCACCAGTCTCATATTGTGTGTGATTGCCAGGTCTACTGACTGGGCGTGAACCAACAGTTCGTCCAAATATGCCAGGACTCTGACTCCTTAGCAACCCAATAGCTCTATAGCTGCCTCCACACATTTGGCAATCGTTAGAGGGGCCTGATAGTAACCAAATGGCACTCTTGTTTGTGCGATTGCCTGGAAGGCATAGAGGAGAGACTTCCTGTGGCGTGGTGTCACCGGCACATTAAAGTACGCATCCTTCAGGTCTACACTCGTGCAAAAGTTGTTTAGGTGGATACATTCTAGCAGACATTTTTCTTCATGAGCATGTGGAAGGGTGGTTTGGTTATGCTCTCATTCAGGCTGCCTCAAGCCTGAATGGGTGAGTTAAACCCCTTGTTTCTCTGTTCTGGGTGAACCACTATGACCACCTCCTTTGCCAGTAATTCCGCAATCTGACTTCAGAGCTGCTACTTTCTCTGGTGATGGTATCAAAATGTACACCACTTTGTAAAGAGGGGGATACCAGAGAAATTGGATAGCGTAACCCAGTCTCAAAATCTGGTTTAGCCAAATCGAGAGGGTGCAGACTTGATGTCACTGAGAACATTAAGTCACAGCCTTATAAAATTTATTAAATTGTTTTCCTCAATCTACACACAATACCCCATAATGACAAAGCCAAAACAGGTTTAGAATTGTGTGCAAATTTCTAATAAAAAACACCTTATTTAGAGAAGTATTCAGATCCTTTGCCATGAGACTCGAAATTGAGCTGAGGTGCATCCTGTTTCCATTGATCATCATTGAGATGTTTCTACAACTTGATTGGAGTCCACCTGTGGTATATTCAGTTGATTGGACATGATTTGGAAAGGCACACACACCTGTCTATTTTAAAGGTCCCACAGTTGACAGTGTATGTCAGAGCAAAAACCAAGCCATGAGGTCGAAGGAATTGTCGGTAGAGCTTCTAGACAGGATTGTGTCAAGGCATAGATCTGGGGAAGGATAGCAAAAAATGTCTGCAGTATTGAAGGTCCCCAAGAACACAGGGGCCTCCATCATTCTTAAATGGAAGAGGGTTGGAACCACCAAGACTCTTCCTAGTAGAAGAACCCGATGGTCACTGAAAGAGCTCCAGAGTTCCTCTGTGGAGTTGGACAACTATCTCTGCAGCACTCCAACAATCAGGCCTTCATGGTAGAGTGGCCAGACGGAAGTCACTCCTCAGTAAAAGGCGCATGACAGCCCGCTTGGAGTTTGACAAAATGCACCTAAAGGAAACTCAGACCATGAGAACCAAGATTGAACTCTTTGGCCTGAATACCAAGCTTCACGCCTGGAGGAAACCAGCCAGGGAAGACCAGTCTACAGAGCTCAGGTGAATTTCGCAGTATATTATAACAATCAGTGAATGGATACAACGTTCTATCTTGAGTTCATGGGTAAGCTATGGTCTGGAATCTGGGAACAATGGTCACTTGAATTATTGAACCATTGATTCTATTCTTGAATAATATCATGCAGAAGTGTACACCAAGGTAATTACTTGTCATGCGTCATCTGAGCAGGATCAGATGGTGACAGGGGTCCCTGCAGGGTCAGAAAAACAGGAGACAAAGGGCTGTGAGACATATGTTTAATCCTAGACACATGAAGTGTGATGTATACGGAGGGTACGGGGCAACAGAAGACAAACAGCAGAGGGGCTAAGAATCTTGGAGATTGGGAAAGGACCTATATAATTTGGGGACAGTTTGCGGGACTCTACCTGGAGGAGCAGATCCCGTTTGGCCAGCCATACTCTCTTCCCGAAACGATAATGGATGAGCTGGGGTCCGGTGGTTGTCGATACTTGGTGGTGGTCTTAAGAGCTGACCGGGCTCTCTTCCAGGTACTGTGACGGACGAATATCTGACAGCGCATCAGGCTTCACATTCTTGGACCCCGGGCGGTAGGAAATGGTGAAGTTGAATCGGGTGAACAGCAGGGCCCATCGAACTTGCCTGGAGTTGAGGCGCTTGGCAGTGCAGAGATATTACAGGTTCATGTGATCTGTCCATATGTGGTGTTGGGTGTTCCACCCTCTAACCAGTGCCTCCACTCCTCCAACGCCATATTCACCGCAAGTAGTTCCCAGTTACCTACGTCATAATTCATTTGTGGGGTTTAGATGATGGGAGAAGATTGAGCAGGGATGCAGCTTTTGGTCTTGGGCCGAATGCTGGGATAGGACAGCCCCCACAACTGAGGCGTCAATCTCCACCACGAACTTCCGGGACGAATCCGGATGGATTAGGATGGTCCCCAGTGAATTGGTGCTTGAGGTCCAAGAAAACCTGGTCTGCAGCTGTAGACCACGTAAACGGGACCTTAGGAGAGGTGAACGCTGATGGGGGGGAAGCCCGGGTGCTGTAGCCCCGGGTAGAAATTGACGAACCCCAGGAAGTGTTGCAGCGGTCCTCTGGAGGTGGGTTGCAGCCAATCCACCACCGCTCACCTTTTCAAGATCCATCTGTATGTTGCCTGCAGCTATGATGTACCCAAGGAGATGATGCAGCAATGGAATTCACATTTTTCCGCTTTGATGAAAAGCTGGTCATCCAGAAGACGCTGGAGAACATGTTAAGCTGAGTGGGAAAAGACAAGGATGTCATCAAGGTAGACGAATACGAACCGGTTCAACATGTCCCGGAACAGGGCCTGGAACACAGCAGGAGCATTGTTCAGTCCGAATGGCATCACCAGGTAGTAGTACTTGCTAGCCATGTTAAGGGCGGTCTTCCAACTCATCCCCTTCCTGGATCCGTACCAGATGGTGGGCGTTCCGGAGGGTAAACTTAGCCCCCTGGAGAGGCTCGAAATCCGAGGCAATTAGTGGAAGCGGGTAATGTTTTTTAACTGTGATGTCATTCAGGCCCCCTGTAGTCGATACACGGATGCAGGGTTTTTTCCTACTTCTCCACAAAGAACCCTGCACCGACAGGGGAGGCAGAAGGATGGATACCCCCTGCAGCAAGGGAGTCTTCAATATAGGTCTCCATCGCCTTGGTCTCTGGCCCTGACAGGGAATAAAGCCACCCCCCCCAAGGCGGTGTAGTGCCCGGGAGAAGGTCGATGGCGGAGGAAGCGAGGTGGCACTGGCTTTGCTGAAAACCTCCAGTAGGTTTGATAAGAGAAGACGAACTGGCAAACTGGTAAGTGGTAAGAACTGGTAAGACGAGATGAACTGGCAAAAGACAGAACACAGGTATAAATACACAGGGGATAATGGGGCAGATGGGAGACACCTGGAGGGGGTGTGGAGACAAGCACAAAGACAGGTGAAACAGATCAGGGTGTGACAAAAACATGCCAAACAAAAATGGGAGGAAGACCTGTGAGACATTATTGATGATGAATGGGTACAGATATTTGAATGCCCAGTCATGTTCATATAAATCACAGACATAAATTACTGCACTTTAAGATCATCCATAGAACATACTATATGCCAATGAAAATGAATATCATGCACTCAGAAATGTAATTCCTCTGCTAGAGGTGTAAAACAAAAAAGGGGACATATTTGCATATGTTATGATCTTGTGAAGGCTGGCTGAATTATAGCAAAGAATGTTATTTTATCTCAGGAGGTATTTCTCGGTTTTTGTTTGCTTGTAAATGCTGATACTGGAAACTGTTAACAGATGAAACTAACTTAGCAATTACAGCAGCTAAGAAATGCATGGCCATTAATTGGAAGGTTGGTTATCCTCACACAATGTCACACTGGATGGCAGAAATGTCAACTTACGCATCACTAGATTTGATGTATTACAATTAAGAGTATACTGTACAAGTTTCATAAGGTCTGGGTGCCTTATGAAATATTGTATGACAAAAGGGGTTGGTATTGAACACGTTTTTTTTGTCGAGCAGTCGCAAATATATATATTTTTTCATGGCACACGAGACTCCTGAATGATTTGCGCCTGTTTCAGTGGACTAATCCATTGAGGCCTCAGGGATGCTACAGTCCAAGAATATGGGGATTGTAGCTCATAATACACAAGGCATGTCTCTCTCCAGAATGTGCTCTCCTGCCATTTCATGGGTATTTATTGTTTCATAACTTCATTGAGTGTATTGTTTGCTGTGTATCAATTCCCCATTACATACAGTACCTTCAGAAAGTATTCAGACCCCTTGACTTTATCCACATTTTGTTGGGTTACTGCCCTATTCTAAAATGGATGCATTTTTAAAAATAAATTTGCAAAAATTCTAAAAACTGGTTTGTTTTCTCATTATGGGGTACTGTGTGTAGATTGAGGATACTTTTTTTTAAATGTTAGAATAAGGCTGTAACGTAACAAAATTTGGAAAATGTGAAGGGTTCTGAATACTTTCCCGAATGCACAGTATATCATTGGCCTTAGCTCTGATGCACCTCTTTTGTCTCGGTCTGTCGGACGACAGCCGAGTGAACAGTCCGTGGCTCGGGTGGTTGAGGTCCTTAAAGATCTTCTTGGCCTTCCTTTGAGCACCACGTGCTGTATATGCGTTGGGCTCTCTGCACCACACTTTGGAGAGACATGCGGTTGAGGGCGTAGCAACATGCACTCACAATCCATTGGTTGCTCTTTCTACAACTGTTTTAACCAATCACATCGTGTTTGTATTTGCATATTCTTTGCGATTGGTCCTCCAAGTCCTCCTTTGTCCTTCAAGTGTTGCTGAATCTCCTTTCAGTTTGCACCTTGGTTGGAAATTGAGGTAGTGGCAGTGATCCCTTCCCTATGAATGAGGTGTTGGACTGACAGTTGCAGAACAGGTTCAAGTCCTGGTCGGGCTACTCCCTGAATTTTCTACACTGGTTTTAGAAGTGCTTCTTGGTGAGACCATTGAAAGTGTGTCCCATCGCCAATTGGTAAGGGCATGAGGGACATGTAAGTGTGAGGTGCAGGGATGCACTTTCTGAAGGAAGGGGTCGTTTAGATATCTCATCAAGAGGGTTTGAACCTCTTGGTGTAATGGCTAATGTGTTGGACTGACAGCCATGAGGACCCAGGTTCGAGGCCTGTTCGGGCTACCCACTGACCTGAATGCTCTAGTTTACAATACCTTAAATCAAAATGTATAACATGCTGTAGCAAGTCCCTTGTCCCTTTGGTCATTATTGTCTCTATACCATCAGTTAATTGTGTGCCCTGAAATCTAATTTGATTAACCTAAAATTAAAATCTCAGGGGGCCACAATCCAACAAAATTGGACTGCTGCATTTACTGACCACATTAATGGAAAACTAGATTATTATGGAGGGTAAAACACAGGACATTCTCTATCAATAGACTTAAGGGGTCAATAGGATATTCTCCACTGAACTGTGTGATAGGGGGTCACCATCTGTTTTGTAAATAAAAAACATTCAATGAATTAATGAGGCTACAAGTTGCTAGTCAACTAATTATTTTCCACTATAATGGGAAATGTGGTTGTAGGGATATGTTGAACAGCAACACAGAGTAAGGTTCATTAGGTTCTGTGCCAAAGAGGTGCTGTTGCTGTATTGATGGGAACTGGGAAGAATAGTGTCAAGATGGAGGCCTATACTGTGTCATATTGATTGGTTTGGATAGGGCAAATAATGACTCACCTTTGTTAACTGCCATTTTAAACACTCCCAGAAGATTCAAAGAGTAGGTCATGACCTTTGAGTAAAAGCAAACTGTACCTAATTCAGGAAACACATTTCCATTTGTTACAATGCATCAAGGCTCTCCAAAATAATACAGTTGTAATTTAATGGTGCACTATTAATTAAAAACTCATTTGAAACTGTATATAAAGTCAATTTGCTTATGTGCATTTTGTGTTATAAACAATTAAATCGCAAAGAGATTCTCCAGTATGTTTGTATAATTTTTAGCCAGTAGTTCTGAAAGTCGAGCTCACAAGCCAAAAGTGGCCCCCAAAAATTGTTACTACATCACATACTGTGCAGATATATGCACCACATCATTGCCCTCTCTCACGCGGCTGTGTGTGCATGTGCCACTTGCTATGTGTCACTCATATGGCAAGGGGCTGAAGCTCATTGGTTTAAATCGAATTGCTAGGGGGCTGGCCCACGTGGGGGAAAATGTCTTACCACTTAATTGAGGTAAGACAGTAATTCTGCTTATAGATTATTCACGTATGAACTACACATTGACACATCCAGCCCAAAGCGGGAGGTTTAAAAAAAAAAAAAAACTTTCATGTAGTAGTTACCAGTTCCAGAGCATGTCTTTAAATAATAAATTATAATATGCCATATTAGCAGACGCTTTTGTTTTTATCCAAAGCAATTTACAGTAGTGCGTGCATACATTTTGGTATGAGTGGCACCAGCAGAAATGAAAACTATAATCCTGCTATTGTAAGCAACATGCTTTCCTAACTGAGCTGCAGAGAACCACAACTAGGCTATTTAAAAAAAAAAGTTATTTAACTAGGCAAGTCAGTTAAGACCAAATTATTATTTTACAATGATGGCTTACCCCAGCCAAACCCAGACAACATTGGGCCAATTGTGCACCACTCTACAGGACTCGTAATCACACCCAGTAGTGATACAGCCCAGGATTGAACCAGGGTCTGTAGTGATGCCTCTAGCACTGTGATGAATTGTCTTAGACCGCTGCTCCACTTGGGAGCCCAAGGCTAAATTAAAAACTGAAAATATCAGGCTTAATATCATTAATGTCCCAATAAATTTGGTCCAGTATACAGTTTGGTTCAATTGTTTTTATTGTTCTGAGCTAAACTATACAATAAAAGTGAAAAGAATACCAAATATTGAACTCAAAGGTTACAAGGCAAGTCAGTTAAGAACACATTATTGTTAATGACAGCCTAGGAACAGTGGGTTAACTGCCTTGTTCAGGGGCAGAACAGATTTACCTTGTCAACTCAGGGAGTTGACCTAGTAACCTTTCAGTTACTGGCCCAAACTCTAACCGCTAGGCTACCTGCCACCACTTTACATAAAGCAATATGATGCAGTTATAATGGATTACGAGTCTTGTTAAGAGCAATTTACCCCATTATAGTGTCTGTATACTCATCTAATGATCTGGAGAGATAGATGCCTTATTACAAGACATAGATGCTTGTATAGCAGGCATTGTATCTGCAGGCTGTTTTAACCCATATTCTTTACATATTTCTATACTGTATGTGTTTGTAAATCATTGCACTTTAATGCTGCTGTTGATTATATAAAATTGTATTATGGATCTGACAATTGCTTTGAAGAGAACAAGACCCCAAAAAATGCATGATAAACTTGAAGTGTCCCAGTCACACGGAGCCTTCCATTCTGACAGTTCAGGAGAGGCAGATATGGAATTCTGCATTGTTACATGTTTTTATTATATAATTTTCATACAATTAAACAATAGTAATTTAGTCAATGGATAGTTTAGTTTGTATGTCAAGTCCTTGACAAGTCTTTCGAAAATATCCTGTTTCATAGTTTGCAACTGTGACACTCAGACAAACCACAAGAGGTCCCTGTTTGATTGAAAACGCTGTGGACTGCTCACTGCTGTACACTGGTATTACAGTTTGTCAGCCAGACAGCCATTCACAAAGTATAGACTACTGAAAGCTGTCCATGGTGCGAAATTGGGACATGTCTATGCAGCTGGTTATCAAATCAATGATCGGCTTTCTGTGGTGCAAGGGCATGTAGCCTAGAGATTTGCTTTAGCTAATGGATAAATGTTTATTTGTAGGCCTATTTAGTTGCTATCTTTTCATGTTAAACCTAACATTTCATGAAGGGTCTCGTGTGGCTCAGTTGGTAGAGCATGGCACTTGCAATGCTATGGTTACAGGTTCGATTCCCACAGGGGATCACTATATATTTAAAAAATGTATGCTCGCTACTGTATGTTGCTCTGGATAAGCATGTCTGCTAAATGCGTTAACATGAAACAACGCTATGAAAGGCTGCCATTTAGACTGCTGGCTGGAGGCAATAATGTAAATACCTGTTCAGTCATTAAAATTCAAGCATTGCAGATTGTAAAATACATTTTTAGATACAACAGCATACTAACTAGCAATACATTTATTTTAAAAATTACAAACTGCCACGCATAGCATACCTGAACCTGCATGACATGAGCCGTCCTCATGCTGTCTCCCAACGTGGATAGAAAGTTGTTGTGCATAAAACCAGTCTTAATGCCAAATAGTACAGTCAGTCCACCCTCAAAACACTAGCTTACTATGGAGTGTTTTATTATGCAGTGTAGCCTACTATCTATGGCTACTGTATATACAGTATTTATCTGCTATTTATAAACATTAAATAGCCTAACGATTAAGAAAAAAGTAGTTGGCTTGAGAATACATTTAGCCAATATTTATTGTTTGACTGGCTAATAGCCTACACAAGTGGGCTGCAATCAAGGTAAATTAACACAACCCAGACAATCTTTCCTGAGACATTGTCAGTGGCGATTTTAGCATGTAAATCTTGGTGGGGCAAACTCGCAATATCAACAGGAATTATACTGAACAAAAATATAAAACACAACATGTAAAGTGTTGGTCTCATGTTTCATGAACAGAAATAAATAAAAAAATCCCAGAAATGTTCCATATGCACAAAAAGCGTCTCAAATTTGGTGCACAAATTTGTTTACATCCCTGTTAGTGAGCATTTCTCCTTTGCCAAGATAAATCCATCCACCTGACACGTGTGGCATAACAAGAAGCTGATTAAAGAGCATGATCATTACACAGATGCACCTTGTGCTGGGGCCAATAAAAGGCCACAAAAAATTTGCAGTTTTGGCAGACAATTTTAATTTGGAGTTATTTAGTTGTTCTACATACGTTGGGCTATATGTTTTGATTTTTAGTACATTGTAAGGCTGCATGATGAGACTAATGATTTGAAAAAAGTAGCTTGAAAGGCATGAGCTCTGCTAAGTTTTTTTGCACAGGCTGTACAGTTTCTCATTCACAATTTGACAAGCACTTGATAATGCCTCCAATTTCGCTGCGACATCCCCTTTGAGGGGCCGTAATGCACCCTAAAAAAATCCATGACTTTCATAATTTTATTAATATTATTATTTATTTTAAAATTATTTTTTTTACCCCTTTTTCGCCCCAATTTCATGGTATCCAATTGTTTTTAGTAGCTACTATCTTGTCTCATCGCTACAACTCCCGTACGGGCTCGGGAGAGACGAAGGTTGAAAGTCATGCGTCCTTCGAACACAACCCAATCAAGCCGCACTGCTTCTTAACACAGCGAGCATCCAACCCGGAAGCCAGCTGCACCAACGTGTCGGAGGTTAGCGTGCACTGCGCCTGGCCCGCCACAGGAGTCGGTGGTGCACGATGAGACAAGGATATCCCTACCGGCCAAGCCCTCCCTAACCCGGACGACGCTAGGCCAATTGTGCGTCACCCCACGGACCTCCCGGTCGCGGCCGGTTGCGACATAGCCTGTGGGCGAACCCAGGGAGGCCTAAAAAAAAATCCATGACTTTTGCGGACAGTGGCCATTGTGCCCTGAATGCTGCGTTGTGCCCTTCTCCCTGAGTGAACGGATGGTGGTGGAGGTTGACGCAATTGAGTGTCCTTATCCAATTCCGAGGTGCATATTGAAGATATTGGAAGAACTATCCACATTTACTTTGTCAGTCAACAAGATGAGTAGGCCTAACGAACAGCAAAAGCACTAGCCTATGTCAATCTACTATCCCCCATAGTACAAAAATCCACCTATTCTATTCTGTGCGAGAAAAAAACTATTCCAAACATAGGACAGTTGTGGGATGCAATAGGTCCCAAATTAAAACAACCACAAGTACAAATGTACCTCCATAGCTAGTCTACATGAGGTGGGCAACTATGAATAGAACATTTAGCCAAAAAAGGCACTGTTTCTTATGATGGGCATCATCACATAATGTACAATGGCACCGGAGGGAATGGCTGCCATTTTATGGGCTCCTAACCAACTGTGCTATTGCCATTTTGTTAGTTTTTTTGCTTTGTTTGTAACTTATTTTATACATAATGTTGCGGTTACTGTCTCTTATGACCAAAAAGAGCTTCTGGACATCAGAACAGCGATTACCCACCTCGAAATGGACAAAGATTTTTTCTTTAACGAGTCCGAAGCAAAGGATACACTGCTTTCTGGAGAACAGGCCCAAATCCCTGTCATTTGCGTGAAAAGTCAGAAAAAGGGGGCGGAGGTCAGGCTGCCTTCTGAGAATTCGTGGGCGAGTGAGTCAACCTTCACTACCATCCATTCTATTGGCCAATGTGCAATCATTGGAACATACAATGGATGATCTACGATTTAAGACTATCCTACCAATGGGACATGAACTGTGATATATTGTGTTTCAACGAGTTGAGGCTGAAAGACGATACAGATAACCCAGCCAGCTCTATATTTTCTGTGCATCGGCAGAACAGAGAAGCTACGTCTGTTAAGACCAAAGGCGGGGGTGTGTGTCTAGTTGGCAAATATTAAAGAAGTCTCGAGGTATTGCTCGCCTGAGGTAGAGTACCTCATAAGCTGTAGACCACACTATCTATATTATTCGTAGTCCTCTATTTAGCACCACAAACCGATGCTGGCAGTAAGTCTGCACTCAAAAGGCTGTAAGGCCATAAGCAAACAAGAAAATGCTCATCCAGAAGCGGCGCTCCTAGTGGACAGGGACTTTAATGCAGGCAAACTCATTTCTACCAGCATGTCACATGTGCAAGCAGAGGGGGAGAAACAAAAAAATAAATAAAAAAATCAACTCTATACCACCTTTACACCATACACAGATGTATACAAAGCTCTCCCTCGCCCTCCATTTGGAGCGGGACGCTAATAAGAAGTCCCGCTACGCCCTCAGACGAACCATCAAACAGGCAAAGAATCAATACAGGATTAAGATTGAATCAAACTACACCGGCTCTGACGCTCAGATGTGGCAGGGCTTAAACTATTACGGACTACAAAGAGAAACCCAGACGCTAGCTGCCCAGTGACGCGAGCCAACCAGATGAGCCAAATGCCTTTTATGTTCACTTCGAGGCAAGCAACACTGAATGAGAGCACCAGCTGTTCCGGACGACTATGTGATCACGCTCTCAGTAGCCGATGTGAGCAAGACCTTTGAACGGGTCAACATTCACAAAGCGGCAGGGCCAGACAGATTACCAGGATGTGTACTCAAAGCATGCACGGACAAACTGGCAGGTGTCTTCACTAACATTTTCAATCTCTCCCTGATCGAGTCTGTAATACCTACATGTTTCAAGCAGCAAGCAGACCACCATAGTCCCTCTACCCAAGGAAGCAAAGGTAGCCTTCCTAAAAGATTACAGCCACATAGCACTCATATCGGTGGCCATGAAGTGCTTTGAAAGGCTGGTCATGGCGCACATCAACACCATCATCCCGAAAACCCTGGACCCACTCCAATTCGCATACCACCCCAACAGATCCACAGACTCAAATCTCAATAGCACTATACACTGCCGTTTCTCACCTGGGCAAAAGGAACACCTATGTGAAAATGCTGTTCATTGACTATAGCTCAACATTCAACACCATAGTGCCCACAAAACTCATCACTAAGCTAAGGACCCTGGGACTAAACACCTCGCTCTGCAACTGGATCCTGGACTTCCTGATGGGCCGCCCCCAGGCGGTAAGGGTAGGTAACAAATATGCCACACTGATACTCAACACGGGGGCCCCTCCTGTACTCCCTGTTCACCCACAACTGCATGGCCAAACACAACCATTAAGTTTACAGACAACTCAAGTGGTAGGCCTGATCACCGACAACGATGAGACAGCCTATAAGGAAGAGGTCAGAGACCTGGGAGTGTGGTGCCAGGACAACAACCTATCTCCCTCAATGTGAGCAAGACAAAGGAGCTGATCGTGGACTACAGGAAGAGACGAGCCGAACAGGCCACCATTAACATCGACAGGGCTGTAGTGGAGCGGCTTGAGAGTTTCAAGTTCCTTGGTGTCCACATCACCAACGAACTCTCATGGTCCAAACACACCAAGACAGTCGTGAAGAGGGCACAACACCACCTTTTCCCCATCAGGAGAATGAAAAGATTTGGCATGGGTCCCCAGATCCTCAAGAAGTTCTACAGCTGCACCATCGAGAACATCCTGACCGGTTGCATCACCGCCTGGTATGACAACTGCTCAACTACCCGGAGAGCCAAGTCTAGGACCAAAAGGCTCCTTAACAGCTTCTACCCCCAGGTTAGTCATAAGACTGCTGAACATTTAATCAAATGGCCATCCAAACTATTTATATTGACCCCCCATTTGTTTTTACACTGCTGCTATGCGCTGTCTATTATCTATTTATAGTCACTTCACCCATACCTACATGTACAAATGACCTTGACTCGGTACTTCTGTATATAGCCTCGTTATTGTAATTTATTTGTGTTACTTGTTATTTACTTTATTTAGTAAATATTTTCTTAAATCTTTCTTGAATTGCACTGTTGGTTAAGAGCTTGTAAGTAAGCATTTCACAGGTAGGCCTATAGCTGTTGTATTCGACGCATGTGGCAAATAACAAATATAATTCACAAGTGATAGGCTAATATTGTTACCCATCAGACTATTCTTGATTTAATCTAGTCTTTACATATACTAAATATACATGTGTTTTCATTTAGAATGGACCATTATCATGCATCTGTCTTGAAACAGGCAGCAGAAAAAAAATACATGTCATCTGTGCACTTGCATTGATGTCAGAGTGATTAGAAGGACAATAGAGTGCTGAGTACCAGGCAGGTACCAAGTTACCATGTCTCAGCGGCATCAGAGCTTGGAGAAGCCTAATTACCGTGACGAAACGTTCACATGGAATTTGACTGCCGTCATGACTCGTGACTGTCGGTGTGGCGGTAATATGGTCACCGCAACAGGCCTATGCACAACTGAATAATTTCTGCACAAACTGTCAGAAACTGGCTCAGGGAACTTCATCTGTATGCTCGTCGTCCTCACCAGGGTTTTGACCTGACTACAGTGTGACGTCATAATCGACTTCAGTGTGCAAATGCTCAACGGTGTTGGCGAGTGGTTTGCTGATGTCAACGTTGTGAACAGTGTGTCATGGTGGCATAGGGGTTATGCTATGGGCAGGCATAAGCTACGGACAACAAATTTTTATTTTAAAAATTGCTCAAAGTCACCCATTGAGCATGTTTGGGATGCTCTGGATCAATGTGTACAACAGTGTTCCAGTTCTCGCCAATATCCATCAACTTTGCACAGCCATTGAAGAGGAGTGGGACAACATTCAACAGCATGATCGACTCTATGAGAGGGAGATGTGGTGCTGCATGAAACAAATGGATGCATACCCAGTCATGTGAAATCCATAGATTAAGGCCTGATTAATTTATTTCCTTTTATGAACTATAACTCAGTAAAATCTTTGAAATTGTTGCATGTATATATTTGTTCAGTGTACATCAGGGTCTATTACTGATTTTTTTTTTTTTTTATAAATATTTGATCAGGAAAAGTCTGTCAATGGTAAACATGGTTACCCAATAACATTATATAGTATCCCCTCTTGAAAAGTATATAAGCTAATTTATGCAGCAGCATACAATACATTTTTGGACTCACTGTTGTGCTCTGCTCACTTGAACAGGAAGGTGGCACAGGGATCCTTCTTGTGGGAAAATTGTGTCAAAGGTGCTTTCAAGACAACTGGGAACCCTAAAAAAAAACAAGGTTGAATCATGACATCAGTGATCTTCAATATGGAGCTCTAGAAATAGTCCCTGGTTTAAAATGCTGAGTTGGATGACCGTTCAAACATATTTTCCCAGTCGAAGTTAGTTTTTTTCCGAGTTGTCTTGAACTGAAGTCTGAGAGGACAACTCAACACTAAGTCTCAAAAAACAGCACGCACACAAACATTTCAAGCTTCTGCAAGGGATACCAGAAAACACACCTCTTTTAAAAGGGAAATGATCATGAGTAATAGGACACACCTGAGTATCATAATTGTCTCTAGGATGGTCCCTGCCACATTCTACTGACAGGTGGAACTGTCACCAAAAAACTGTTGTCTGCTAAACATGATCATCTGTTTGCATCTGCCAATTTATTGGCTGTCCAGTATCCTGACGCACTGTCACAGAGCTTCCTATACAGTTCATCTCTTTCCGTAACTTTTTGAGGCCGACAATTAAGGAGAATGCGTGAGGCTCAATTGAAGATGTTGCAGAACTGCAGTATTTGAAGCACCACTCCCTTTAGCCCAGTTTCCCTGATGTTGCTTCAGCAATCAAGTTGTTTTTAACCATCCCTGTAACTGTCGCTTCATGCGAAGAGATAATTTTCTAAACTAAAACTAAGAAATAACTACCTGAGAAGCTCTCGTCTGATATGTGCTTTTGAACACCTGAGTAAGATCCACTCATTGCCCTGGCTCCATCATAGCCTTGACCACGGCATTTGTTCACCGATATATCCCCTCACTTTCAATCAGTTCAGTTTTTTATTTTTCAAGGCCTGAGGCACTTTGATCAGTCACATTGTTGAAGCCCAAGAAACAAATACTTAGCTTCCTAGTACAGGTTTAGGAAGGACTTTTTGGAAGTTTATTGTCAAAATTATTTATGAAATAAAAAATGTACATCAATGACAGGCGCATTGGGCCCCCAGAGCTTGTGGGCCCTGTAGCCTTGCAGGGGCTGAGGGGGTGTCTGGTATGCCAGTGCTGTGGCTGGTATGCCAGGCCATGGTTTCTCTATTGAATAGGTGATTGGTCTCCTCCTAGGAGTTGTTTATGCTTTATGTAAAATATTGGAAGGAATGTCAGGGCATGGAAACAAACCCTATTGGCGCCATGCGTAGGGTGTTTGCCTTTCAAGCCAGCGAACCGGGTTTGCTTCCTAGCCCCGCCGTTCACTACAATATGCTGACAACATACACTGAGTGTACAAAACGTTAAGGACACCTTCCTAATATTGAGTTGCACCCCCCTTTCGCCCTCATAACAGCCTCAATTTGTCAGGGCATGGACTCTACAATGTGTTGAAAGCGTTCCACAGGGAAGTTGAATCCAGTGCTTCCCACAGTTGTGTCAAGTTGTCTGGATGTCCTTTGGGTGGTGGACCATTCTTGATACACACGGGATGCTTCTTGAGCGTGAATAACCTGGCAGCGTTGTAGTTCTTGACACAAACCATTGCGCCTGGCACCTACTACCATACCCCATTCAAAGGCACTTCAATCTTATGTATTGCCCATTCACCCTCTGAATGGCACACACACAATCCATGTCTCAGTTGTCTCGAGGCTTAAAAATCCTTCTTTAACCTGTCTCATCCCCTTCATTTACACTGATTGAAGTGGATTTAACAAGTGACATCAATAAGTTATTATAGCGTTCACCTGGATTCACCTGGTCATTCTATGTCATGGAAAGAGCAGGCATCCTTAATGTTTTGTGCACTCAGTGTATATTGACCTGTTTAAAAAGACAGCCAAAAGTTAGTTATATTTCCAATGTGTTAACTCTATACTTTCAACAATCTAAAAGCACAACCAAATTCCAATGGAAAAACAATTTTTGGTTTAGTCAGCCAAATGTCTATCACTGCGCTTTCAACCATTTAAATTCACAGCAAAGTTGAGGAATACAATGTAAAATTGTGTTTATTTACAGTATACAAAAACTGTATGCATTACCATTGTGCTTCATCTAGTAGCAGAACCACATGACCTGGATTGCAGATGAGATTACATTAGAAGTACATAGTGCAAGTGATCAATGCCGTTCGAGATTCTGCTCAGATTATTAAAGCAATTGTGAAGATCTCCACAGACCTGCGACGACCTATGCATGCTATCTTGAACATACATGCTTTCTATGATTACAGAAAAATACATTTATAGTTAAGAGTAAGCTCAAAATGTGGCCATGGATGTGTTACTAATTTTAAGGTTGAATGTTACATTTGTTTGTAAAATATAACTTTAGGCTTTAGGATGTATTAACCTTTTTATGTCAGATAAAAAAGGGATTGACATCTTGGGTAAGCACAAACTTTATTAGGCTACAGATGGAATAAGTTATGATGAACTTCACAGGGTGGTGAAAGTCCACAGTGATGAGGTTGATGCTCCTTCCAATAAATATGGAGGGTCATATTCTGGTGACATGATGATCGATGCTTGGCTACCATTTGACAAATAAAAAATAATCTTGCACATTTATAATCTCGCACATAATAATCTCATAATGTAATAGGCTATACCATGCACTGTATCTGCAAACTGTTGGCTAGAGCGCACGCGCCAATACCAGAGTGGGCACATTCGCTATACCCATGCAACATTTTTGGTGACAAAAAAAATCAGTAGGCCTAGAGTTGAAAATATGCAACTGCCTATTCAGATAGGATGCAATTTTGGACCATAAATTTATTCATAATATTTGTTTTTCTCATTATTATTATTGTATATCAAAACCATTTTTTTTTATATGCAAAACCTGTTTTGTTTAATTCTGTTGAGACATTTTCATTGGCTAAATTAAATTAGATCTGTCTTTTTAATTGTGTGCTCCATATTTAGTTTAAGATTACTAGGTCTGTTATAAAATAAATAACCTTAGCCTATTTCTGTCATTTTTGGGTAGGGTAGGCACCAGCCTTTGTTGGTAATTGCTACAATATTGCCTGTTCAACACTTTTGTGAAGTTTTCAACCAGTTTGCAATTGTTTTATTTCTGTCGCACCCTGATCTGTTTCACCTGTCTTGTGCTTGTCTCCACCCCCCTCCAGGTGTCGCCCATTTTCCACATTATCCCCTGTACATTTATACCTGTGTTTTTTTTGTTGTCTGTTGCCAGTTTGTCTTGTCAAGCCAGTTCCCGGTTTGCCATACTCCTGTTGGCTTTAGTCCCTGATTTCTAGGTCTTCTGGTTTTGACCATTCTGCCTGGCTTGAGCCTGCCTGCCGTTCTGTACTTTACAGACTCTGCCCTGGATTACCGACCTCTGCCTGCCCTTGACCTGTCGTTTGCCCCCCCCCCGTTTTGTAAATAAACTTCTGTGAGTCGACCTGTCTGCATCTGAGTCTTATCCTAAGTTCTGATCATTTTGGTCTTTGGCCAAATTAAATTCCAACTGTAACGCTGTGTTTGGCACAACATAATGGTCTGCTCATGTATTCTCTATAAGCAATACTTTTGATATTAACCTAATCAAGTTCAGAAACTTTTGTGAAGGTTTGGTGTGAATGTGGCTATTAAGCTTTAGCTACTGCAAGCCTATGATAGGAAGGCAGTGCTCACCGGTGCTCCAACTGACTCCTACAGTTGAACTTAGTGTTAATAGTGTTTCAAGCCTAGCAGAGTTACTCCTGTAATCTAACAATATATTGCTTATATTTATACAATATATTGTGATTGAAAATGTATGAATTAACCTCCTGTAAGTCTATGGGCCTGGGTTTTGCTGAATAAACACGTTGTGGGTGGGTCAAGGCTTGGCCCCTCACTGGTCAATCAGAACAGGCCTATGTTTTATGGACATAATCAGAACCAGGTTACAGATCAGATCGCATTCACACATCTCCAGAAGTTGAATTACATGAGCGAACATGGATGTTGTAACCATAAAACCAGGGAGGTGAATCATTCAAATAAGATTGCTTGTTTTTTTGTTAAATTTTATTTCAAACAATATATCATTTTTGGGAAAACGACAGTAATAAATACATGTAAAATGTAATGATATCATAAAACCACCAGGATAAGAAAGACAGGCATTGCTGTTGAACCAGCCTTCCTTATAGTAGGCCTCAAGGAGGGCATGGGTTTTGAACATACGAAGCACAAAACAAGCAACTGTTACACATACATTCTAAATGAGGTTCACCGGTATTCAACAAGGTTCTAATCTCTCATCTCATGAAGCGTGGACACGTAGCCTACATCATAATTTAATTTTTTTTAATTTTTACGCATCTTCAAAACGGGATCTGCGTGGCTAAAATGATGTGGGCCTGCCCACAATACATAAATAAAAAGGGAATATCAGCTCACTGTTTTATTCCACTCTAACTTTATATTTTAATAATGCTTTGGGGATTAATATGTATTTCCAAGCGGTCTTATCGTCTTACTGTCGATAAACCCTTTATCGACAGTCTTGACTAATTGCACTGGGCAGGACAAAACAACCTTCAGCTAGAGGAAGGGAGACTAGCCTTGGTTTTTGTTGTTCCATGCGCATATGGACAGTGTGCGTTTCCGCTGTCAAAATTCATGCCCTAACCAACTGCGTTACCGCTAAAACCTGCTTTTGGTTGGTCTTAAATATCGCTATAAACGCTGCCTGAAATTAACACTTTGGATCGTGTTTTTAAAGACACACCTCAAATATTTCCACCCCTCCCATCTGGGCGCAAGTGAGCTGATTGCCTATAAAACAGGCACATGGCTAACCCGGCGTTTGGCCTGGAAAATGCCATTGCGCCAGTTTTTACATGACGAAATTTCAAACTAACATGGGTTTGACACTAGCGCCGCTAACGCCATCCGAAAATAGAGCCCTAAATTTGTACAGCAGATGCAGTAGCCATCTGGCATAAACAATTGCATGTCGGTGTAGCATGCCACCGGCATATCACTATCGCAATCTCTCTGCGGATAGGCCTAAACTTCTCTTCCTTTATATAGGCAATATACACTACTCAAAAAAATAAAGGGAACACTAAAATAACACATCCTAGATCTGAATTAATGAAATATTATTAAATACTTTTTTCTTTACATAGTTGAATGTGCTGACAACAAAATCACACAAAAATTATCGATGGAATTCAAATGTATCAACCCATGGAGGTCTGGATTTGGAGTCACACTCAAAACTAAAGTCAAAAACCACACTACAGGCTGATCCAACTTTGATGTAATGTCCTTAAAACAAGCCAAAATGAGGCTCAGTAGTGTGTGTGTGTGTGTGTGTGTGTGTGTGTGTGTGTGTGTGTGTGTGTGTGTGTGTGTGTGTGCTCCACGTGCCTGTATGACCTCCCCACAACGCCTGGGCATGCTCCTGATGAGGTGGCGGCTGGTCTCCTGAGGGAGTCTCTTCCATGAATGGGGAAGTGGTGTATTTATCCTATGACACAGCGGGCCCAGGTGTTTCCCATGTGGCTGACGATCCTCCCAACTCCGCCCACCGGCATCCTAATAAGGAAACAAGAACAAAGAGAGAATATGGCAGACAGAGTGGGAGGGTCGTCACACACATTTAGCCAATATCCCTCATTTAATGAGGTGCTGGCTGCTCCAAATTTCTCAAATGTCTTTACATGTCCAGTAAATTAACATCTTCCCGGGCATGTTGTCTGCCAAATTTTCCTTAAAGGAAACCCTAAGGCCTCCGGAGTGGCTTATGGTCTAAGGCACTGCATCGCAGTGTTGCGGCATTACTACAGGCTGTGTCACAACCCAGTCGTGAATCCCATGGGGGGGTGCACAATTGGCCCAGCATCGTCCGGGTTAGGGGAGAATTTGTCCTGGGTGGCTTTACTTGGCTCATTGCACTCTAGTGACTCCTTGTGGGGTGCCAGGTGCCTCTATGCTGACTTCGGTAGTCAGTTAAACAGTGTTTCCTAAGTGACTGCTTGGCAGTCATGTTTTGGAGGACGCATGATTTGACCTTCACCTCTCCTGAGCCCGTTGGGGAGTTGCAGCGATGAGACAAGATCGCGTTTGGATATCATGAAATTGTTTTTTGCAGCTAGCGACAGGAACGAGCTGCAAAAAAACTAGTTCCAGTCGCTAGCTGCAGCGAACTGAAAAGAGGAGCGACCCAGGGATGTGTGTGCTTTGGATAACTTTAACAGAATGTGAATGGCAGAACGGTGTTGTATTTGGAGGATGAGGGCTGCAGTAGGTACAGTGGGGCAAAAAAGTATTTAGTCAGCCACCAATTGTGCAAGTTCTCCCACTTAGGAAGACGAGAGAGGTCTGTAATTTTCATCATAGGTACACTTCAACTATGACAGACAAAATGAAAAAAAAATCCAGAAAATCACGTTATAGGATTTTTAATGAATTTATTTGCAAATTATGGTGGAAAATAAGTATTTGGTCACCTACAAACAAGCAAGATTTCTGGCTCTCACAGACCTGTAACTTCTTCTTTAAGAGGCTCCTCTGTCCTCCACTCGCTACCTGTATTAATGGCACCTGTTTGAACTTGTTATCAGTATAAAAGACACCTGTCCACAACCTCAAACAGTCACACTCCAAACTCCACTATGGCCAAGACCAAAGAGCTGTCAAAGAACACCAGAAACAAAATTGTAGACCTGCACCAGGCTGGGAAGACTGAATCTGCAATAGGTAAGCAGCTTGGTTTGAAGAAATCAACTGTGGGTGCAATTATTAGGAAATGGAAGACATACAAGACCACTGATAATCTCCCTCGATCTGGGGCTCCACGCAAGATCTCACCCCGTGGGGTCAAAATGATCACAAGAACGGTGAGCAAAAATCCCAGAACCACATGGGGGGACCTAGTGAATGACCTGCAGAGAGCTGGGACCAAAGTAACCAAGCCTACCATCAGTAACACACTATGCCGCCAGGGACTCAAATCCTGCAGTGCCAGACGTGTCCCCCTGCTTAAGCCAGTACATGTCCAGCCCCATCTGAAGTTCACTAGAGAGCATTTGAAGGATCCAGAAGAAGATTGGGAGAATGTCATATGGTCAGATGAAACCAAAATAAAACTTTTTGGTAAAAACTCAACTCGTCGTGTTTGGAGGACAAAGAATGCTGAGTTGCATCCAAAGAACACCATACCTACTGTGAAGCATGGAGGTGGAAACATCATACTTTGGGGCTGTTTTTCTGCAAAGGGACCAGGACGACTGATCCGTGTAAAGGAAAGAATGAATGGGGCCATGTATCGTGAGATTTTCAGTGAAAACCTCCTTCCATCAGCAAGGGCATTGAAGATGAAACGTGGCTGGGTCTTTCAGCATGACAATGATCCCAAACACACCGCCCGGGCAACGAAGGAGTGGCTTCGTAAGAAGCATTTCAAGGTCCTGGAGTTGCTTAGCCAGTCTCCAGATCTCAACCCCATAGAAAATCTTTGGAGGGAGTTGAAAGTCCGTGTTGCCCAGCAACAGCCCCAAAACATCACTGCTCTAGAGGAGATCTGCATGGAGGAATGGGCCAAAATACCAGCAACAGTGTGTGAAAACCTTGTGAAGACTTACAGAAAACGTTTGACCTCTGTCATTGCCAACAAAGGGTATATAACAAAGTATTGAGATAAACTTTTGTTATTGACCAAATACTTATTTTCCACCATAATTTGCAAATAAATTCATAAAAAATCCTACAATGTGATTTTCTGGATTTTTTTGTCTCATTTTGTCTGTCATAGTTGAAGTGTACCTATGATGAAAATTACAGGCCTCTCTCATCAAGTGGGAGAACTTACACAATTGGTGGCTGACTAAATACTTTTTTGCCCCACTGTAAATGGATGAGAGCTTCCTACTGCCTGAGCTATGTTGTAAATTGAGAAGAGCATGAGGCCTAGGATCGAGCCTTGGGGTATAATAACCTGCTTGTTACTAATACTTATGAGTTAGCTTACTTGTACACTTTGAAATTATATGAAATAGTGTTGACTATTTGAAGTTAAGTGTTTAAACTTGTTTTAATTGTTAACTGAACTATTATTTAAGATGAACCAGTGTCTATGTTGATTAATAGCAGATCATAGCACTGCAATAAAGAAGGGACTCTTTCTAATTTGTCTGTTTCCTTGTTGTATTCTCAAATTAACATTACCTTTTTGTTCAGTCATAAGCTCTCCAATAAGCTCTCCAAAGGTCTACAGCAGTGGTTCCCAACTCCAGTATGATGGCATTAGCCTTATGGGCATTTGAAATGCAGCCCTTGACATTGTGCACCTTTTATTTTATTTCACCTTTATTTAACCAGGTAGGCTAGTTGAGAACAAGTTCTCATTTGCAACTGCGACCTGGCCAAGATAAAGCAAAGCAGTGTGACACAGACAACAACACAGAGTTACACATGGAGTAAACAATAAACAAGCCAATAACATAATAAACAAATCAATGACACAGTAGAAAAGAAAGTCTATATACAGTGTGTGCAAAAGGCATGAGGAGGTAGGCAATAATAAATAGGCCATAGGAGCGAATAGTTACAATTTAGGAGATTAACACTGGAGTGATAAATGAGCAGATGATGATGTGCAAGTAGAAATACTGGTGTGCAAAAAAGCAGAAAAGTAAATAAAATAAAAACCATATGGGGATGAGGTAGATAGATATTTACAGATGGACTGTGTAAAGCTGCAGCGTTCGGTTAGCTGCTCAGATAGTTAATGTTTAAAGTTGGTGAGGAAAATAAAAGTGTCCAACTTCAGCGATTTTTGCAATTCATTCCAGTCACTGGCAGCAGAGAACTGGAAGGAAAGGCGGCCAAATTAGGTGTTGGCTTTGGGGATGATCAGTGAGATATAACTGCTGGAACGTGTGCTACGGGTGGGTGTTGTTATCGTGACCAGTGAACTGAGATAAGGCAGAGCGTTACCTAGCATAGACTTATAGATGACCTGGAGCCAGTGGGTCTGGCGACAAATATGTAGCGAGGGCCAGCCGACTAGAGCATTCAGGTTGGAGTGGTAGGTGGTATAAGGTGATTTGGTAACAAAACGGATGGCACTGTGATAGACTGCATCCAGTTTGCTGAGTAGAGTGTTGCAAGCTATTTTGTAGATGACATCACCAAAGTCGAGGATCGGTAGGTTAGTCAGTTTTACGAGGATAAGTTTGGCGGCGTGAGTGAAGGAGGCTTTGTTGCGAAATAGTAAGCCGATTCTAGATTTGATTTTTGATTGGAGATGTTTAATATGAGTCTGGAAGGAGAGTTTACAGTCTAGCCAGACACCTAGGTATTTATAGTTGTCCACATACTCTAGGTTGGAACCATCCAGGGTGGTGATGCTAGTCGGGCGGGCGGGTGCGGGCAGCGAACGGTTGAAAAGCATGCATTTGGTTTTTACTAGTGTTTAAGAGCAGTTGGAGGCCACGGAAGGAGTGTTGTATGGTTATTGTAGCTCTTTTGGAGGTTAGTTATCACAGTGTCCAAGGAAGGACCAGAAGTATACAGAATGGTGTCGTCTGCGTAGAGGTGGATCAAGGAATCGCCCGCAGCAAGAGCGACATCATTGATATATACAGAGAAAGGAGATGGCCCGAGAATTGAACCCTGAGGTACCCCCATAGAGACTGCCAGAGGTCCGGACAACATGCCCTCCAATTTGACACACTGAACTCTGTCTGCAAAGTAGTTGGTGAACCAGGCGAGGCAGTCATTAGAAAAACCAAGGCTATTGAGTCTGCCGATAAGAGGAATTATAGGACTATTTCCCTCTATACCATTTGTATTTCATTAACCTTTGACTATTGGATGTTCTTATAGGCACTTTTATAGGCACTTTAGATAGGCTTTCGACTTGGCCAGGTCGATGAAGACGGCTGCACAGTAATGTCTTTTATCGATGGCGGTTATGATATCATTTAGTACCCTGAGCGTGGCTGAGGTGCACCCATGAACGGCTCGGAAGCCGGATTGCACAGCGGAGAAGGTACGGTGGGATTCGAAATGGTCGGTGATCTGTTTATTAACTTGGCTTTCGAATACTTTAGATAGGCAGGGCAGGATGGATATAGGTCTGTAACAGTTTGGGTCTAGGGTGTCACCCCCTTTGAAGAGGGGGATGACCGCGGCAGCTTTCCAATCTTTAGGGATCTCGGACAATAAGAAAGAGAGGTTGAACAGGCTGGTAATAGGGGTTGCAACAATGGCGGCGGATAGTTTTCGAAAGAGAGTGTCCAGATTGTCTAGCCCAGGTGATTGGTACGGGTCCAGGTTTTGCAGCTCTTTCAGAACATCTGCTGTCTGGATTTGGGGGGCTGTTGGCTGGGGTTGGAGTAGCCAGGAGGAAGGCATGGCCAGCCGTTGAGAAATGCTTGTTGAAATTTTCGATTATCATGGATTTATCAGTGGTGACCGTGTTACCTAGCCTCAGTGCAGTGGGCAGCTGGGAGGAGGTGCTCTTTTTCACCTGAAGCTGATAATAGCTTAACTCTTACATTGTTCAGCTTTATGTTCTCAATTTAAAAACAATAGCAGTAGACAATGTACATGAGACTAATCATTATACTGGATTTTGTACATATATTGTGCTGACATTAAATTAATAAAGCAAACCAACCCTTGTAATCTAGGTGGTGAAATGTGTGGAAGCAGGAGATGGGATCCAAGTTCAATGTTTTCTCCCAGAAGGTCTGAGTAGCACTTGGGTGCCACTGTGATAATGAAGATGGTTTGTCTAAGACGACCACAACAATTACATTGTCTATGCTAAATTTGTTTGAATTGTAAATGAAAGAAAATAGTTTGGCTATAAGAAATACTTTTTATTCAATGGGGCTAGGCAAAGCAGAGATGACAATGATTTTAATTTCACCTATACAACAATAGCCTATTATTTAAGTAGAGTATGTTTAAAATATCATAAACTATCAAGGCTCAGGAGAAGACCCAGATGCATACAGTTTATTACAGAAACAGGGGGGCAGGCAAAGGACAGGTGAAGGGCCGACAGAGGTCAGTAGTCCAGAGCAACAAATTATGATGGGTTATTATATGAATATATGATAACCACTGGATTGTTTTGGGACAATAATGTCTCCAGGGTATATGGATGTGATATTGTACTATTTGCGTCTTCCTTTTCATGGTCATGGCTAGAAGGGATCCAGCTTTTGTAAAATTAACGTGATATTTGACATTTTGTAGCAGATTAGGAGAATTAGGTTATGGTTAGGAAAAGGGTTAGGGTTAGCTAAAATACAAAATTAAAAACTTGACGTTAATTTGACAAAAGCTGGATCCTTTAAGCCTAGATTACATGGTTGCATTCAAAACAAGGTCATTTTTTATTGATCTGTTGTCAGTGTCAGTAGAGTAGGCCTTTGTGCTTGTGTAACAGTATAACTATAGACCGTGCCCTTGCCCATACCCGGGCACGAACCAGGGACCCTCTGCACACATCAACAACAGTCACCCACGAAGCATCGTTACGAAAGCCGCGGCTCTTGCAGAGCAAGGGGAACCACTACTTCAAGGTCTCCAAGCAAGTGACGTCACCGATTGAAACTCTATTTAGCGCGCACCACCGTTGACTAGCTAGCCGTTTCACATCCGTTACACTTGCATGTTTTGCATGCTATTTTGGAATTAATACGTGTCACATATCAGTTTGCAAACAATGTAATAAAAAAATATATAATTGAGTTAATAAAGCTGCGTACAATCATGGTCTCCTTTTTGTTTTCTTGAGTAAGGCAGCTCCAAAATCCAGGTGTTTCAGCCTAGCTCAGTGCTTTCTGAGGTGGTGGGGCAAGCCAGCAGAAAATACGGAGCGTTGGGCCGTGATTGACTCAGTGATCTGTCACTCATGGGGACACTACGTCACCGCCAAGTCTATGGGTAAAGGTAGAAATTGGAACATTTGTTGCATATATTTTATATAATTATAAATATGACATCAACATTTTGAAAATCTGATTCCCCCAGCTGATCCTTGTCTGCAACCATCTCTGATAGTGAAGCAATGAAACAGGCAGGGAGAGTGAGCTCATCTGTGGTGGTCAGTGAACCTTCTGGCCCATATCCCTGTGACACAAAAGCATGTTGAAGTGGCAAAGTCAATATCCACATTTATAAACACAGGGTAGCTACAGTTATTGTTATTTGTGGGCCTAAACATTATTTTGAGTTAATTCTATGAGGGGGAGGGTGTTCAATTTATTTTACAGTACAAGGGGAGAGTCAAGTGAAAATATTTTTAACAGTAAATTTTTATCTGTCCCTAATGCAACACTTTTTGTTATCATCGATATCACGCTGAAATCAACAGAACAGGAGGCAAACTTTTGGGGTGTAAGCGCTTTTTTAGCAAACACTATTCAAAGGGCACATGGAAACTTGAATAACCTACACATGATTGGTTAGATGAGCACTTGTAGAAGGCTTATACCTATATTTTGGAATGGCGGATATTGATTTCGGGAGGCTGCCATCATGGAAGTCGGAATAAACTTTTTCTGTTAACTTCAGCGAATCATGACTTGCCATAGGGTATCAACAGTGACAAAGGTTGGTTGCTATTTAAAGGTGCTACACCTAGAATGTCTCCAAATTTCTCCGATTTATGAAAGCTAGGTGAATTGCAACAGCACTAGGCACATTCAAAACAAATCCTCCCCCGCATCACATTTTCCCATAACAAGGCTGAGAGTCGCGCTTGAGACTTTTAATATTGATTTTTTGTTAATGAAAATATACTCCACAGCGATTTAGATGGTACAATGACTAGCAACCTGGAAATTACAGAGTGATTTCTACATTGGTGACTCGACCCGATTTCCACTAGATAACACGGTCACAAAGTCAAAACAGCTTTCCCATTTTGACAACAAATGCAGCTCTGATGGGAGAAATCAACAGGCGAATATCACAGCTAATCACAACATTAGTGGGTAATATTATGGACATTTTCTGAAATTACAATGCAGAAATAAATACAAATCCTGTGTAGCACATTTAAGCGATAGTTTGACTGTAAAATCAGTCTATTGGTGTGTGGGCTGCAACCTTTATAGAGACCATACCGAATTATCTTTGCCATTTGAGAGAGAAAATTATAGCTAAATCCTGCGAACCCCAGCACCTATAACAAAATCAACATTACAAAACCAAAGCTAATGATCTGTTTTAAGCTATTTATTTTGTGTCATCGTGTTGATTATTGCTTTCATACCAACATCACCAATATGAGGCCAATGGATGTGTAATTTCCCCCCAATTCGATTTGGTCAAACGTCAGTTTGTGTAATGTAGTAGGCCTAATACTGTTCATATCATGAAAAAGCTCCCCATAGTGACTGTGCAACAGTCCATTCCATCGACTTGGCCTACTATGTTCGTTTTTGTATTTGTACAGATTCCCAAATGAATGTAACAACTAATGTTACTATTGGGGTACATTTACACTCTTTTTCAACTAATCATTTTATCACGATGAACGGGTCCTCACATTTGGACGAGCTCTCTCTGCGGTGGACGTGTCTACGAGAGTGCGTGTGCCGCTTTGGAAATCGTATTTGCTTTTTTTTCAAAGATGTGTCACTCCAGTCAGCCTCCACACATTGACCAGATGGCGACCACGAGGTTAGAAGAGATGATCGAAGAGGAGGATATTTTCCCTGAACAACAAAAGCCAAATTAGTATTTTATATAGGAACTACATATAGTTTTGTGGGAAGGCGTCCGGGAAAGTACGGAAGGGAGCTGTCAAAAATGACAACGGAAAACCAGCTGGACGAGTTCATGCACCTCGCGCTAAGAAAACGGCTATCCTACAGGTAAATTGATATCGATAATAACAATTTAAATAGCCTACTACCGTTACCCGTGTCTTTCAGTCAACTTTGGATGAGAGTGCTGTCCTAGGCTATTGCTTTTCCTCGGAGTCAGACTGCCGGAATCATGAATTCAAGTCTGAATTAATTACCATACAGTGGGAAATACTGTATTTAGCAATGTGCATGTTATATCCTTTATAACTATTAAATACGTTTTGAATGAGATTGTAGACTAGTTTTATAGACTAGTTTTAGGCTAGGCTACAATATAACAGTGCTTGTTGATAATTCCATGAACCATGCTTGTCAATAATGGCTGCTCCTTTGTCCAACCAACATGACCCATAAACAGAAGTAGCCCAACTTGGGTAGCTAGTAGACCAGTTGATTATAACAGAATGAAATTGGTTATTTTTTTCCATCTATGTCAAATACATTTTTTTGGAGGACAAAGCATGAAAGAGTCATGGTCCTTCACTCTTTCCAATTCACTTCCTGAAGAGGAGGGGTTATGAATATTTTCAGTTTCCATTCATTTTTCTCAACAGCTGGATTTTGCACTGACTAAGGCTAAATGTAATTAGAGAGAGAGAGAGAGAGTTCTGGTATCATCATCACTTTGATCATCCATAAACAGACACAAAGCGACCCGTATCATCTCCCCAGTGATATCCTGTTCTTGTTCACACATTAACCCAATTAGGAGGCATCTGTCTGTTTTTTTTCTTCAAAGCTGTCATCTGAGATACAAGCCTATATCCATCATATCCCACTTAGACAACAATACCATTTGAAAGACCTACACAGGGCTCATTAAAAGATCCTAATGATATTAAAGCCCAATGCCCCTTTTAATAGGACTGTGACTCATCTACTTGTTTTTTTGTGTGTGTTACCAACAGTGTCTTGTGTCTTTTGAAAAAGAGTGACTGCATTTTCAGTGCTGCTGTGGCTTCTTAAATCTGATTATCAGACCTTAAAAGACGTGTGTGTGTCATTTCAAGTGCTCCGCGCTGCATTCATGATGCCATCTGTGTGCAACTTCCTGTGTTGGTGGGCCTGTGTGTTTGTGGAAGCAGGATGTCTGGCATACATGGTTCCGATCACACCTAAGCCCTATACTACGAATAAGTTTGAGGTAACTTTGGTTATCCCGAGTTCAACTCTGGGGCAGGCTAACTCCATTTATTTTGAATGAAGTGTCTGAGCCGCGAGTTGAGGACCAATGAAATCAAATTCCCTCCGTCTCGCAAAGATTGCGTCATCATCCACTTAATTTAAGTAAGAAGACAAATATATGATAAACATTTGATTCATCAAATATTTTTTTTGTGTGTAAAAAATATTGTAACGTTAAAATACCTACCACATTGAACATTTAGAAATGACAGAATGCATTTGAAACTTCACGCACAGTAAAACTTTTTATGACAATACAATTATTTTATCTACACTATTTCACGCCATAGCCTGCTGAATTTGAAAGAATCCTTTTCTTTCAATTTCAGCATTGTCTCGATGAAGAGTTCGAACTAGCCACGTGCATCATGCACAAGCAGTTACAAGCCTGCTAGAGTCAGCGGCAGGCTGACAAGCAATATCCACCGTTGTAATATGGATAAAGCCTGAGCTGGCTAGCTTTAGAAAACCCTGAGCAGATCTAGCTTGCTTCATAGTATACCAATCTGGTGCCAACTACACATAATACTACGTGGGTTGAATGGTCTGTGGTCATGCTTTTTTTAAATGTAAATTATAGATAGGCTAACTGGCCAGAAACAGGTTTCCATTTTACATGACCACTGAAATGCAGCTCAAAGGGGATGTTTATGAAAGACATGAACCTGCATGTTGAGAAGTGTATGGGGAGGCTCAGGTTGTCATGCCAGATCTCCGAGAGGCTCTCTCACTCTGTGTGAGTGAGCGAACAGTGACCAGGAGAGAACCGGGTTCACAGATATCTGTCTCCTGAGGACCCTTCAAATGTAATCTCGTTATCTGAGGTTCTAACTGAGTGTCAGGGTTATTTCACTGGTAAGAAACCTGATGTCAACCTGATGTTTGCCCCGAGAAGCACCTGATGAACCATAACAAATAATGAAATGTTGTTTTGCTCCTGTGTCTTCAAGGCCTTTGAAATGACACACAATTCATTTGAGAGTCATTTCAGGTCGTTTGGACAAAAGGTGGAATTATGTTGATCTACATGCATATCCCATGAATTGTTATGTAACTAGTACACTGTGAGCCAGAGAACTTTCTGTAGACGCACACTAACCATATTAGGTATTCACTGTTCTTCTATGGAGGCCTATCCCATATAGATATTCAAAACTCAAAAGACAGGCACACTGAGTACAGTTACATGCACACAATAATTCTATTATTTTGAATAGTCCGATTAAGATAATAGTTCGATTTGAAAGTTTGCATGCTTTGTAGGAAGAACGATTTCCCTAATAATCTTGTTTACATGGATACATCTGAAATCAGGCTACCTGATGGGGCAGAAAATCACCAATCAAAATTCAAGATCTACCACAGCGAGCGACCATTATATTATTGGGAATTTCAGACATATAAAGTTTGTATGTAAAAACTATTTCACTGCACTCCCGCAAAAGAAGGAACCTTGTGCTGCTCCTGCTAGCAAATACACAGCTGTGACTCTGAATTAAGGGGTTTACATTAGAGGTCGACCGATTAATCGGAATGGCCGATTAATTAGGGCCGATTTCAAGTTTTCATAACAATCGGAAATCAGTATTTCTGGGCGCCGATTTGCCGATTTCCTTTTTTTAAATATATATATATTTTTATACCTTTATTTAACTAGGCAAGTCAGTTAAGAACACATTCTTACTTTCAATGACGGCCTAGGAACGGTGGGTTAACTGCCTTGTTCAGGGGCAGAACAACAGATTTTCACCTTGTCAGCTTGGGGGATCCAATCTTGCAACCTTACAGTTAACGAGTCCAACGCAATTAACGACCTGCCTCTCTCTTGTTGCACTCCACAAGGAGACTGCCTGTTACGCGAATGCAGTAAGCCAAGGTAAGTTGCTATCTAGCATTAAACTTATCTTATAAAAAACAATCAATCATAATCACTAGTTAACTACACACGGTTGATGATATTACTAGATATTATCTAGCGTAGCCTGCGTTGCATATAATATGATTGAGCATACAAGCATACAAGTATCTAAGTATCTGACTGAGCGGTGGTAGGCAGAAGCAGGCGCGTAAACATTCATTCAAACAGCACTTTCCTGCCTTTTGACAGCAGCTCTTCGTTGTGCGTCAAGCATTGCGCTGTTTATGACTTCAAGCTTATCAACTCCCGAGATGAGGCTTGTGTAACTGAAGTGAAATGGCTAGCTAGTTAGCGTGCGCTAATTGTCGTTGCGTTGCTGGTTCGAGCCCAGGGAGGAGCGAGGAGAGGGACGGAAGCTATACTGTTACACTGGCAATACTAAAGTGCCTATAAGAACTTCCAATAGTCAAAGGTTTAATGAAATACAAATTGTATAGAGGGAAATAGTCCTATAATTCCTATAACTACAACCTAAAACTTCTTACCTGGGAATATTGAAGACTCATGTTAAAAGGAACCACCATCTTTCAAATGTTCTCATGTTCTGAACAAGGAACTGAAACGTTAGCTTTCTTACATAGCACATAATGCACTTTTACTTTCTTCTCCAACACTTTGTTTTTGTATTATTTAAACCAAATTGAACATGATTAATTATTTACTTGAGGCCAAATTGATTTTATTGATGTATTATATTAAGTTAAAATAAGTGTTCATTCAGTATTGTTCTAATTGTCATTATTACAAATACATTTTTAAAAATCGGCCGATTAATCGGTATGTTTTTTCAGGACCTCCAATAATCGGTATCGGCGTTGAAAAATCATAATCGGTCGACATCTAGTTTACATGTCCTAATGATTTGAAAAGACTGCATAAAACCAGTATCGGTGAGTGGGTAAAGTCACTGGTTAAGCCAAGCCATAAAAGCCATATTGCAACTTATGCGTTGTGATAATTGCTTTGTTTGCTCTATAACCTGTTAGTTCATATGCCATGTGAACGTGATATTTTTTTTAAAATGAACCTTTATTTAACTAGGCAAGAATAAATTCAACCACACCTTTGTTTCATCACAAAACTGGAGAGCAACCTCTTTATGGTGAAGTCCACAAAGCATATTGCATGTAACAAATAGTTAATGACCTACAGCATTTTTCGGACTACCAAACAACTATTGATTTAGTTACCACGGAGAGTTACTGCAAGTCGCAAAGAAAACAGGAGCTGCCTCCAATATTCCAGCACCATTTCAACTACAACAGCTCATGTCATCAAATCACCAATGCTTAGTCTAATACAGTGACAACTAAAAGATACCAAAAACAATTTAGTCCAATCAACGTAAGCTAAATAAGATGGGGCTGTCCATGGTTCTGATTTGTGTGTGTTTGCGCAAGTAGAAAAACATGTTGCCTCACCCTACTTGTAGAGAAACGCCAATGCCATTCTGACTCTGTCATACAGTACACACTTTTATTTTTGTTGTTGTACTAGGCTACCTGGCTAAAATGCTTTCTCGCTTGCCTAACTTCCTTTCATGGGCAACGTTAGCTAGTTAACATTAGCCTTCTACATCTAGCTACATATTGAACTTCGTCCTCTCAGTCCAGGGGCACAATGTATTTTATGGTTGGATCAGAATCGCCATTATAATCATTTGCCAGTACGGAGAATTAAGTAAAATCCCTATCTCCATCCATGGCTAATTTAGGAAAGTGACAATTTTTTGCTATCTAGCTAGCTAGCCACCGGAAGACAACAACAAAACAAGATGCAAAAATTCAAGTTGTTTCTATCGATGAATTTTTCTCTGTGATAGGAGTGAAGCCAAATCCAAACTGGCTTCCGTTAACACCTTTTTTGTTGTTGGGTGTGTTGGGACCATTCACAGTTGAGCTCACTCAGTTTAGCTCAATGCCGATTGGCTATTCTTTTATACTTTTTTTTATCAAGGGAGGCCAAATGCTCGCTGGCTTTAATGCAACGAGCGGCAACAATGTCATACTCTTTATGACAAGACCGCGTCAGATAGATGGCCTGCACATACAGAGACAGAGGGGCGCTGATTCGCCTCTTGCGAACTGAAGGAAAATTACGAAAACACAGTGGGGAAAAAATGGGGTAAGCCTGGCTTCCCTTGGCATCCATGAATGAACGCCATAGCAGAAAACCAGGTGTTGTAATGGTGTGCGTCTTTTGTAGCTCAGTTGGTAGAGTATGGCGCTTGTAACACTAAGGTAGTGGGTTTGATTCCTGGGAATACACCCATTTGTAAAACGTATGCGCGCATGACTAAGTCGCTTTGGATAAAAGCGTCTGCTAAATGGCATGTATTTGTAAACTCAGCAAAAAAAGAAACGTCCCTTTTTCAGGACCCTGTCTTTCAAAGATAATTCGTAAAAATCCAAATAACTTTACAGATCTTCATTGTAAACGGTTTAAACACTGTTTATAATGCTTGTTCAATGAACCATAAACAATCAATGAACATGTACCAGTGGAACGGTCGTTAAGACACTAACAGTTTACAGACGGTAGGCAATTAAGATCACAGTTATGAAAACTTAAGACACTAAAGCGGTCTTTCTACTGACTCTGAAAAACACCAAAATAAAGATGCCCAGGGTCCCTGCTCACCTGCGTGAACGTGCCATAGGCATGCTGCAAGGAGGCATGAGGACTGCAGATGTAGCCAGGGCAATAAATTGCAATGCCCGTACTGTGAGACGCCTAAGATGGCGCTACAGGGAGACTGGACAGACAGCTGATCATCCTCGCAGTGGCATACCACGTGTAACAACACCTGCACAGGATCGGTACATCCGAACATCACACCTGCGGGACAGGTACAGGGTGGCAACAACAACTGCCCAAGTTACACCAGGAATGCACAATCCCTCCATCAGTGCTCAGACTGTCTGCAATAGTCTGAGAGAGGCTGGACTGAGGGCTTGTAGGCCTGTTGTAAGGCAGGTCCTCACCAGACATCACCGGCAACAATGTCACATATGGGCACAAACCCACCGTCGTTGTACCAGACAGGACTGGCAAAAAGTGCTCTTCATTGACGAGTCGCGATTTTGTCTCGCCAGGAGTGATGGTCGTATTCGCGTTTATCGTTGAAGGAATGAGCGTTACACCGAGGCCTGTACTCTGGAGCGGGATCGATTTGGAGGTGCAGGGGCCGTCATGGTCTGGGGCGGTGTGGCACAGCATTAACGGACTGATCTTGTTGTAATTTCAGGCAATCTCAACGCTGTGTGTTACAGGGAAGACATCCTCCTCCCTCATGTGGTACCCTTCCTGCAGGCTCATCCTGACATGACCCTCCAGCATGACAATGCCACCAGCCATACTGCTCGTTCTGTGCATGATTTCCTGCAAGACAGGAATGTCAGTGTTCTGCCATGGCCAGCGAAGAGCCCAGATCTTAATCCCATTGAGCACATCTGGGACCTGTTGGATGGGAGGGTGAGGGCTAGGGCCATTCCCCCCAGAAATGTCCGGGAACTTGCAGGTGCCTTGGTGGAAGAGTGGGATAGCATCTCACAGCAAGAACTGGGAAATCTGGTGGAGTCCATGAGGAGGAGATGCAGTGCAGTACTTTACAGCTGGTGGCCACACCAGATACTGACTGTTACCTTTGACCCCCTCCCTTTGTTCAGGGACACATTATTCCATTTCTGTTAGTCACATGTCTGTGGAACTTGTTCAGTTTATGTCTGTTGTTGAATCTTGTTATGTTCATACAAATATTTACACGTTAAGTTTGCTGAAAATAAACGCAGTTGACAGTGAGAGGACGTTTATTTTTTTGGTACTGTATATAAACTCAGCAGTCAAAAGTTTGGACTCACCTACTCATTCCAGTGTTTTTCTTCATTTTACTGTTTTCTACATTGTAGAATAATAGTGAAGACATCAACACTATGAAATAACATCAACACTATGAAATAACACACATGGAATCGTGGTAACCAAAAAAGTGTTAAACAAATCAAAATATATTTTATATTTGAGATTCTTCAAAGTTGCCTCCTTGATGACAGCTTTGCACACTCTTGGCATTCTCTCAACCAGCTTCATGAGGTAGTCACCTGGAATGCATTTCAATTAATAGGTGTGCCTTGTTAATTTAAAAGTTAATTGTGGAATTTAATTTCTTCTTAATGCGTTTGAGCCAATCAATTGTGTGACAAGGTAGGGGTGGGTGTACAGAAGATAGACGTATTTTGTAAAAGACCAAGTCCATATTATGATTAGAACAGCTCAAATAAGCAAAGAGGAACGACCGTCCATCATTACTTGAAGACATGAAGGTTAGTCAATTCGGAAAATGTCAAGAACTTTGAAAGCTTCTTCAAGTGCAGTCGCAAAAACCATCAAGCGCTATGATGAAACTGGAGGAGGTGTGATGGTGTGGGGGTGCTTTGCTGATGACACTGTCTGTGATTTATTTAGAATTCAAGGCACACAGCATTCTGCAGTGATACACCATCCAATCTGGTTTGCTCTTAGTGGGACTATCATTTGTTTTTCAACAGGACAATGACCCAAAACACACCTCCAGGCTTTGTAAGGGCTATTTGACCAAGGAGAGTGATGGAGTGTTACATCAGATGACCTGGCTTCCACAATCAAACGACCTCAACCCAATTGAGATGGTTGTGGATGAGTTGGACTGCGGAGGGAAGGAAATGCAGCCAACTAGTGCTCAGCATATGTGGGAACTCCTTCAAGACTGTTCGAAAAGCATTCCTCATAAAGCTGGTTGAGAGAATTTCAAGAGTGTGCAAAGCTGTCATCAAGGCAAAGGGTGGCTACTTTGAAGAATATAAAATATATTTTGATTTGTTTAACACTTTTTTGGTTGCTTCATGATTCCATATGTGTTCTTTCATAGTTTTGATGTCTTCACTATTCTTCTACATTGTAGAAAATAGTAGAAATAAAGAAAAACCCTTGAATGAGTAGGTGTGTCCAAACTTTTGACTGTGTAACGGGATTCGTACTCCTCTGACGAGGATTACGAGAGATCGGACCAATATGCAGCATGGTACGTGTTCGTCATGTTTTAATGAACAAAATCACTGAACACGAAAATACAAAATAACAAATAGAAAGACAGAAACGAAAACCGAAAAAGTTCCGTGTGGAACACACAGACACAGAAAACAATCACCCACGAAACACTGGTGGGAAAAGGCTACCTAAGTATGATTCTCAATCAGAGACAACTAACGACACCTGCCTCTGATTGAGAACCATACCAGGCCAAACACAAAATACAACATAGAAAAAACAAACAGACTGCCCAACTCACGCCCTGACCATACTAAAACAAAGACAAAACAAAGGAACTAAAGTCAGAACGTGACAGACTGGTGCTGTATATTAGGGCTAGGTGGTATACCATATTTTACTATATACCGGTATTGATGCGTTGACCGGTTTGGGTTTTTACTTTACATTTGATAAGTTTTTTAATGTTTGGTTTGTTAAATGTGATATGCAGTGTGTGATGTCCATTTTTATAGTTTACACCGCTACTTGAGACATCCCTCTTCGCTCTCCCTCTCTCTCTCTCTCCATGCCACTTTCCACACAGACCTAGCCCTGTCCCCATGTCACTAAACAAGCACTTTTGTTGCCTGACCACGAGAGACTTACGTTCAGTCTGTATGGTCAATGTAGCACATGCAATAATGTTGATGACAACGATGTTGTTTCCACTTTACTTCTTAATATAAATCCACAAGCTTTCTATAATTACACGATTAGTTTGTGTTTCTTACAACTGTAAACTGTAAACCAGCTAATTTGTCTGTATTATCCAACTTAAACTAAATCGTGTTAGCTGGCATTCTAGCTAGCTAATAAATGTTCTGGGTCGGAGCAAACGTAGCTAGCTAATACAGCCTGATACCAGTTCTGGTATTGGACTAAATCAGCATGTTTGTGCAACAGTATTTTCTAAATCAAAGAGGAATAGGCGAAGCATGAATATGTTGGCTACATGAAGAAACATTTAATGTAGCAAAGATTATAGGGTTCCCTAGGAAACACTGAACATCATCCTAGCCTTTTACAATAGCTCCTCCCTGTTAACATTTTTTTGTTATCATGTCAAACAACACTGTATTCAAAGTGCCCACGATTATATTCTAACTATAGAATTAGAATAAACATTATATTTCCATGATTCCAACAATTCACCCAAGTGTTTTAATCTAAATTGCAAGTCAAATCGCAATTGCAAAATTTGGTTAAAAATAAGGCTTTTTTTTGCCCATATCATGCAGTGTGGATTGATCTCATGGCAGTGTGGATTGATCTCATGGCAGTGTGGATTGATCTCATGGCAGTGTGGATTGATCTCAAATGAGTGCAGAAATTGATGGAAATGCAGGAAATTATTTTAGGTTGAAGTTGAATTGAACAGTATAAAACAATCAGAATGGAGAAAGACCCATTGAAATCACTTACAGTGGCAACACATCCATTCTATGGTCACGCACTACTCATAAAGCAAATTTAGAATTTGTATTATTCAAATACATAAAATACCATCGTACCGTCAAACATTTGAAAAACACCGTGATAAGATATTTTGGCCATGTCGCTCAGGACTAATATATACAGTTTATATATATTACAATTGGTGTATACTTACTATGACTTTAGGCCAATGTAAGATAAGCAGAGTAAGGTGTTTACATGACTAATGTCATACTCAATTTACTGCCATGATCAGTTTAATATATAATTATTCATGTGCATGTAAACATACTCACTGACTGACAGAATGGAGAACGGCAGTACAGTGGTTGCTTGACTGAACTTTGAACACCAAGCCCCAAAAGTAATTCCTACTTCAGGCAGCTAGCTCAGTAACACCTTACCTGCATCCCAAATAGCACCCTATTCCCTATTGAGTGCACTACTTTGACCAGGGGCATCTTAATTGAATCAGGCAGCCATGTTGCACGTCACCTGAGCAGTGGTTTGAGTGAATCAGTCAGAGGTGGTGTGTTCGTTTGTGGAGAGAGGGTGGGCACTGGGCAGGACACCTGGGCTGGCACATCAAACCATTGCCTTTAAATTACTTTAATTCATCAGAGGGACAGACAGAGAGTAGCCCGGTGTCCAGCAGAGATAATCCTCAAAGGGGGGGTTCTGATTCAGACATAAAAGGGAATGATGCATAAAAGGAAATGAGCTCATCCATGATGCTCCCTGGGTGGCAGATGCCATGCAGAGTTGTTGCATTCAAGTATCACATTTTGATTACTTACTTACCGTACGTAACCTGATAAATAACATGGTCATTACAATGACGTATTGGCTGTCATGATTTTACCTGATGGTTGCATTGAGTTTAGATTAGCCTATATCATATTCTGGTAGATACTAGCTGACTAGCTGTGTCACTAAAATACCTGCGTTCAAATACATGCATATTTGAATTTTAAATACTTATTTTCTGTGTATGTGAGTTTTCAAATATTGTGTCAGAATCAACTTTTTCTATATGAAGTACTTGAAAGTATTTTCTAATAATTTCTATAAATATTTAAAACGACTTGTTTCCAAATACATTTTAAGTACCCCTAGAATAGTGATGGGAAGTTCGGCTCTTTTTAGTGACTCAGATCTTTTCAAGTCGTTCAGTCAAAATAACAACTCTTTCGTCATTTCGCTCATTTGATTCAGTAGGCTAATCCTGCGAGTAAGGAGGACCCCCTACCGGTGAACGAGGAACAAAAAAAATCGAAAGAATTATGATTCTACGAGCCTCGTTCACCATAGGTGCCTTATTGCAGCTGTCATTTGTGATTGAGACTTTTAAAAGTGTGCTTCAGATAATTGCTAGGCATACAACTACGATTATTTCTTGATACTGCCTTTGAAATGAGGTTTAGTTGACTGCCGCGAAGGAGATTAGCACAATATCGTTCATGAACTGCAACAGCCCCCCAAACGATTCGTTCTCGAGTTCGAGCTGATTGAGCAAAACAGGCTGTATGTTTTGGTAGTCAGTAACATTCAATAGTCAATTAATTTCACTCATTCTTGCACCATGCGATCAATTAACAGTTTAAAACATGTATAGATTTTTTTCCGATACTTTCTGCAGCACGATCTATTTTCCTGCTTCTTCTATATGAAGTACTTGAAAGACTGTTTATTAATCCTGTTTTATTCATTGCAGCCAGCAGGCGAAACGAATGACTAAAATGAACGAGTCAATTAATCATGACTCTCGAGTCAGTAAAAATAGTAATTAAAAAAGAACGAGTCGTTCGCTAACTGCACATCACTACCCTAGAACCAAACAGACCTGGGATCGGTTTCCCAAAATCATTTTAAGACGAACTACATCGTTATAACCTTCGTGGTTGCATCGTTAAATCTCCAAGCTGTTTCTCAAAACCATCGTTATTAACGTTCCACTTGAAAACGCTCGTAATCTAACGCCTGCCTCAGCTGTGGTGTGCTTCGTTAGATGCGTTTTTTACCCTCCCACATCACTTTATAGACAGAAGATCTCCGCTAAACATAGAGGCACAATATATTGAGAATGTTGCTTATCCTCCCGCGAACTTTGGAACATGCATATGCACATTTTCTAGTGGTTGAAGTATTGCATTGCAAAAGTAGCCTTGTGCAAATGGAGAATATATGATGACTTATTCAGAACAAAAAAACAGGTAGCTAAATATAATGACAAGATGCAATAATTTGCGGGTAGTAAGAAGATTGGAAATCTATTTATTTTAATCTTTGCATTCTAAAATAATTAGAAATCTATTTCCGATCATTTATTTCATTTCCATAATCATTGCAGAATAAATTCCTCAACTTTTCTGACTGACGGTTTCATTCTCGCGAAATAGCCTATAGGCCTACAAGTTAGGCTACCATTTGCCCCATCTCTCGTTTAATTGGACCCTCTTCACGGTAGTAAACAAACAAACTGCCGGTAATTTAAAGTATTTTTCCCTATGCCGAGTTCTGTTTTCTATTTTTTTTCTTCATTTTCCTGGTTTTGGATTTCTTTCAGTGTTTTAACTCTCAATATTACAATTATTCTTAGAGAAACAACAAAAATGCATGTTCTGAGTCCATGTCTATGCTTAAATCACATCAGCAGACCATTTGAGGTCTGGAAAAAATACTAACAAATGTAATTGCGCATCTAGCATGAGAGTAATGTGTCTGTCTGGCGATGTGTCTGTTAGGTCTACTGCTGCACCCACCACATGTCATGGCAGAGTTTGTAAAACAATGGCCACCGAATTGATAGAAATAATCATGATATAGTTAGTTCAGGTAAGCCTACTTTGCAGTTAACATTCAATTGAGAAAGTTTTTTGGGAAAGTCTTTCTGTTTACCCACACGACTTTTATCATTAGCATCGCTAACTGGCTACATACGGCGTGATAAACAGATAGACGTGGGCAATATTCATGGAAATTAATTGGCAGATATTGTGTTGCGTTTGGCTTTTTAAGCCAATAGTGGCTAACCAGGGGTAGGATAATGTCAATGTGGCTTTGATTGAATAGTAGCCAGGAGCTTTTTGTTTATGACAGTTTGCGATGGAACAAATGAGAAAATGTACTTTCAGAATTGCTTGGCGAGCTAATCGTAGGTGGGCAGCGAGCTAATGGTAGCTCGCAATCTACCTGTTGGAGACCCCTACTCTATTTGATACGATTCGAAGCGCATCTTAATGGTAGAATAGATGGTTCACCATTTTCATTGACGTTTGTAGGCTACATCTAGATACTGCAATGTCAAATTTCTCGAGCAGCATAGACAATATTTAATTTATAAGCGCAATACCTATCATAACTATTGCACCTTTCTGGCCATGATGAGTTCATATTCCCGAAGTAGCAATACAACAAAATACCACGGACATCTCATTTAGTTGGGCCTATTAGATAGATAGGCTATTGTAATTTCTAGTTTTTGCTCTACACATCTGAAAGGGAGCTCTGTTTTATAACATACAGTAGAATTGAACAGGTGAACAGACAGTTGATATTTTACATTGAAGTGTGTCGCTACCACTGTTAAGTTGGCCTTCTGTACTTCATTTTTTTTTTTTTTTTAGAGTAGACAATGTTTCAGAATTTACAGGCAGTGCAGCATATTTAGGTTTGGGAGAAAGTAACTGCAAAACATTATTGAATTCAAATCATCTGTTTACAGGTCCACAACAATTTGCAAATGTCTTTGTGTTTCAGAAACGGTCAGATACAGCAAATGTCACTGAAAAAAAACAACATTCTGCTAACGCATCCAAAGACATTTGATCAAGTTCGCCGTTGATATGTCCTTTAGATATACAATCTTGGCCTAATTCCAATACTTCCAAAGTATACAGCAAATAAGGGTGTTATTGTCTCCAGAAAAGGTGAATGATGGGTGTTAATCAGGCAGAGTTATAATGCTCCTTCACTTGCACACAGTTTTATGACAGGTTGGATTTATAACGGGAAACATGGTAAGTATGGCGAGTTTTTAAATCTCTATTTTTGTGTGTGCACTGTCTTTTCATAAATGGGGCACACAGATATTTACTGTTCAATTTATCCAACGGTTATAAATGAGGCCCCTGGTCTCTAAAGAAATGTACAAAGTCTTTCCGTTACATTAGCTGACTAGCTGTGTCTCAAGTTTTGGACAAAGTCTTTAATTTTTCAACTGTCCTGAACTTGACTCAAGAACTTGACATTCCCTGCGTGTCCTGCAGGAGTCCTGTTTCTGTGTCAACCTCTAATGCACACTGTCTGCATGCTACAACCCCCACACACACCGGTTGGTGGACACAGCTGTACCACAGAACGTTCCATCTGCCCGTTCCTGTTTGGTACAGTGCTGAGTGAGGGAAGAGGAGGGCCTTTTTCTCTACTTCATTTGGGATAGCTGATGAAGTGTGCATATGTGGAGTGGAGGTTCTGCTTGCTTATGTGTGTGTGTTTTATGAAAATCTGTATCGGATTGAAAATGATGAAAATCGAAGCTGTGTTTGGTGTCTTTTGTATATTCATCATGCCTGCACTGGAAACACATGGCACTTCATAACACACCAAGCAAGCCATAGACTAGTGTAGCTTCTCTAGTTTGCCAGAATATGTCCAATTCTTATTTTGTCATTTAAAGTGTTCACAGTGTACTTCCCCTTGTAGTTTTATTGTAACTGAATACACCAGTTGCAATAGAACAACATTGTTAACAGCATTCAGATGTGAACAGCATCTGACCAGCATTGTATAATACCGCTTCAATTCCATGTAGTGTTGAGATGGTGTCCTACTCGTAATATCCGATTCTGTCTGTGTGTTTTGTTGTGTGATAACTAACTCTGCTCGGCCCCATGAGCTGACCTCTGTCAGTGATGTGTCATGACAGTCAGCCAGGCAGAGGAGGTTTGCTGGAAGGGTTCAAATTGATAAGTGACCTTAAATGTCAAACCATAAAAACAATCCCCATCCCGCCCACGCACAGAACGGGGGAAACCGCAACCCTGTTGGGTAAGACCTGTTTTTCTTTCGACTCCCTCATCATCAAAAGAAACCGTCATCAATGTGAGAACACACATCTATCCGCTGCCATGCAATACTGTGGTGTTCTCGATTGTGGGAGCCACGAGTATCGCTCTATCTCTATAGCCCCAGGGCTGGAGCTGGTAGGACTGAAATAGTGCTGCTGTTCTTGTGAAAATAGCAGACTGACTGCACAGGCTGGCAAAATGACCTGTCAGGCAACCACAGCAGCACATACAGTACATGCCCATGTGATTGCTTGTTATGAACCCATGCCTGCATGGCTAATGAGGGCCTGCTGTAACATGGCATGTTCATTAATCGCAGGTCCCTTGTAACAAGTGCACCCCATGACCAAAGCGAATAGCTATTAACCCAGTCACACGTACTATATATAGAAAACCACTGAGACTATACTATAGTATAACTTTTTTTTCTCTTTCTCTTTTTTCTCCTTTTTCTCTGCTTACTATATGACATGGTTTGACCATGTGATGTGAAATAAAGAGGCCTTTGGTAATGGTCACTAACAATCAATTATTTCTCTTCCTTTTTTAAGCTGTTTCTTGTTTAGTGATTGCAGTAAGTGGCACTGCAATCACTTTCACAAGACACTTGACCTGTTTTGTAATGACTTAGTACCGGTTTCCAGTTTCTTAACAAGTAGAAGATGATTAGTAATATTGTCCGTAACAATGGGGAAGTTGAATCAGGATACGGAGAACAAATAAAAGGCTTTAAGGGCGGCTCGCTCTTGGTGACTTTGTGTAGTCTCTCGTAACAGACTGTGGACTCTTGAGTTTAGGTTTTTGTGGTCTGCGTCGAGAGACAGGGGACTGAAAGGATATAAACACAAATGAAGAAACATCAGTGCAAAATGATCTTGCCTTGTCACAGGTAATGTGGGAGGCACCGACCTACTCTGATTAATTGCACAATTTATTTGACCAAACACACCAAAGTAAAATTGTACCCGTTGAATAATGGAATAATGTAGTTCTGTGCTGTATCCTATCGTTAGAACATTGGCTGCTGCCTTGTTGTTTCCTGTTGGCGCTGGTGCAGCAGAGAAAGCATATGTCCTCTGTCTGCGTGGGCTCATGTGTGGGTGTTAGTAACAAAAGAAAAAAGAAAAAAAAGCAGATGATATGGATTTTTGTTTGCCGGTAATGTAAATCACTTCTCTACTGTATGGTTGCTCACTTATGGCCTTTGTTTTCCTGTATTGCAAATGTATGTGTTTGTATAAGGTCCTATGCTTGGCATTTATCCTCTGAACATTTAATTTCTATGTCTGACTGGCTTTATCGCTTTTAGCTGTGTTGACGTGTCAATTCAGTCCTTAGTCTGCTTTCAAGTCTAAATATTGAGGCATGATGCGTGAGTAATTGTCATCGCACACTCAGCATCTTCCCCAATGATTGAATTACACTGTATCTTCACTAGATGGAGCCCAAACCACTCCAAATATGGTTTGCCCCAAATATGTGCTATCGTCATCACCCACTTGTACATTTTTTTGGCCTCTACATCCCTCTGAACGTATGTTGTAACATGCATACAACCTCTTTACACATACCTCTGCATTAATTTTCACCTTGTGAAATACAGTAAGTTTAACAGTTTGTTGTTGTTGTTGTATTATCTATTGATTAGGCTTGATATGAACTATAACCCGGGTCATGTTTATTAAGGCATTAAACGGAATAAAACAGAAATTAAACCTCCATATGTTTTCAATTAAATACGCTTTAGTTTTATTTTTTCTGTTGCAAAATGTTTTTAAACATTTTGTTATGGTGTGCCCTAATGAAAACCAGCATGGCCTAAAAACTGACTAGACTGTACACCCATGCAACGTGTTCTTCATTTCCCCATGGCTTATGTTTGGGTGTTTCACTTATCCAAATGAGGAGGGATGAGAGGGATTACTGATTTTGGGAAATGTGTCCTTCTAAATGTAGATTTAATGATTTGTCCATGGGGGTGCTCATTTGTGTAGACTGCATTTTGTACAGTAGGGTGATGTAGCTATTCCCAAAACTGGTGTCTGTTCCATTGTGATTTCCAACAGAAAATGCCATAGGCATGTTTGACTGCTGTTACTTAGTAGTAGGCCCATTTGTTATTGTTTCGTTGAGGTTTTGATATTTGACTTCTGGATATTAGGAACGTAGATAACACGTCACAGAGTACCAAATCAAAAGCATCTACCATGTTCACTGCATTCTGAAAACGCAATGCACCGAATGCGTAGATGATTTTGATTTGATACTCTGTGATGTGTTATCTAAGGTTACAGGTCACTGAGAGAGGACTGGCATCAATGATCTTGTATTTTCATAGAGCTTTAATAGCTAGGAGAAGGACTGAGTCCCTCCATAACCTGAGCAGTGCAAATCACCGCAATGTGTTATCTAACAGGTCCACTACCGTGGCGTGGTGTGCTCATGTGACATACATTTGAGTGAGCAGTGAGGTATAATTAGCAATAAAACCGAGATACAGAATACACACTAAGTTTGTTTTGATTAATTTGGACCTTTCCCGACGTCATTGATAAAAATATCTTGCCTCGGTTACTTCAGGTACAGCCCAGGTGTGTCCGAAATGGCACCCTATTCTCTACATAAGGCTCTGGTCAAAGTAGTCCAATATGTAGGGAATCGGGTGCCATTTCAGACCCACAGTGTCGTTTTTTTTCCTATTTTTTTTCTACTGTGTCCCCCTGTGCCCCCGGAGCTCTGCAACTCTTATCTCCATTTGAAAACATCTGCTTGGGGCATCCCTCCAGTCTGGGCCTGTGTAACTGTCATGGCACAACCTATAATCCTTGATACGCAACACAAACTGAAACTGGGGCACCACATCACCATCATTCCTGGAGGTATCATCATAACCCAATTCTGTTACGCAATCATGACCCGAGTTGTACATTTTGTGGAGTGAGATGGTCGACCCATCCTGGAAACAGCCCCGGATTATTACAGTATCGCGCTGATCCGCCAGGCGCCCACTGCACCTCTTTTTTAAAAATTGGCTGTCAAAAAATAACTTTGGCTATCCTTCAGAGCGGTGCACCGAGCTGAACTCCAGCTCATAACGGGAGCCCAGGGGAGGTGGCAGCCACGCGCATGTGGTGAAGATCTCTGCGTGGGACTCACTGCTGCGGCCGTGTGAACTCTCAGCTTCTGCTGCGGCACTCTCTAACGCTAAAAGTGGGGTGGTGTGTGTGGAGAAAAAAAAGCGCTGGATAGATGGATGGATGGCGTGGGCATTTTTTCACCCATCTTTATGTAAAGCGTATGTGGGAGGGAAACCGGAGCGGAGTACATTGCAAAGAGAGAGAGAGAGTGGGGAACTGGAAATGTGATCGAAGTGAGAGGCAGGACTTTGGTCAGGCAGTTATACATACCGCCTGGTTTTAAATAGAGGGATGTGTTCAAATAAAAAATGAGGTGCTTTTGTTTAATTTCATGCCCTTGTATAGTGAAGCAATGGGACCTGCAACGTCCTTATTATCATAATAAGCAGACGTGTGGTTCTGTGGTTAAACAGGATGTGTTATAAATTAGGTTGAGCTCATGTATGCTTTCAGCTTTCGACATGTTTTAGTCTATATTTGGATATTTGGACACATTTAGCACATTTTCGTTCCCTTCCACACACTCAATTTTGGCATTTTTCATTAACGACCAATAGGTGGCAACGCACTCACATAATACTCTCGGCCAATGGGAGAGAAAGTAAGAGGGAGGGGAGGGACAGAGAGAGAAAGCAAGGGAGAGCTACAGAGATGAGTGGGAGATAAAAGTATGTGCAAGAGAGTGAAAGAAAGCGAGATGACACTGAAGCAAGAGAGGGAACGTATGCGAACAAGAAGCCACAGGTAGGCCTTGTTCTTGCTTGTTGCTTCATCTGGGTATGACACTTCCTGGATTGTTTGAAATAGTCCCATAGAAGGTGAGCCAGCCAGTGTGTGTTGTGTGGTGGTGAGAGTAGTAGTAGTTCCAGGAGAGAGAGAGGGAGAGAGCGCAGCCTGACCAGGAAACACAAACAGCAGAGCGGGGAGAGAGGCTTCCTCTGACTGTGGCATTGGAGGAAGAGAGTGAGGAAGCCAGTTGGGAGAGAAGACCAGACCCGCCTGTGGAGGAACAGGAGAGACATTTCAGTTCGAATGATTTTGCTGCCTGCAGCTCAACAGAGCTGTGTGTGCTGAGCGACTACCACACGAGGAGTGCACACACCAAGTTTGTCTCTATAGAGTTTCCCTCCTCTGCGCTCTTGTGTCAAACTTGACACGTGAGAAAGGAAACAGGCATACGGAAGACTAATTGTCGATTTCCTGTTTTGTTTTTTCTCTAATTTCCTCCCTTTTTTTTTAATGGAGGAAGGAACGGCCAGAGTGTAGTTGCTGCTTATTGCTGCTGGGGACTTTTTTGTTGTTCTTATGGCCTCTTGCTGCCTGGCCTGGGGCTGTGTGGACTCTGTGACTCCTCTGAAAGGAGAGGAGAAGCTCTGTGTGTGAGAGAGAACTGAGAAACAACCGTTTAAGAACATCGGCCATGGAGCAGCCCGAAGAGGAGCAGGAAGGAGCAGGGGCTTCCCCCGACCCTGACGAGACTCTGCAGGATGGAGACGAACCCTACACCTCTGCCTCGCCGGCCTCTTCGTCCTCCTCCTCTTCCTCCAGCCCGGTCCTGCCCTCCGCCGCCGCCGCCATCCGCTGCCCCCACACCACCAAGAACTTCACACTGCGCATGTTTGGCAGGAAGTGAGTATGCACACTGTAGCCACTGGCATACCACACACCCCCGCAGCCCCCGCAAGTTGGGGGAGGTCCCGCGGGCTCTAGGGCCCCCCCCAAAATACAAGAATAAATGTGTAGAATAGCAGGAACTTTGCTTTAAAATGCTAAAATTCTCTCAACCTCATTGCAAAATGTGTAGAATAGCACAAGATTAGCAAAAAAAAAACTGCAACATTTTCTCTCTGCCCCATGACAATATGTGTAGAATAGCATGATATTAGCTATAAAACGTTACGCTAGCTGCAGCAGAGTGATTGTGGAAATGTTGTAGGAATGTTCCCACAACCACTTAGCGGAGACAGATGAGTGAAAACATAACATTGCCAAACTGTGGCAGATGGAGACGTTATGGAAATGTCGCAAAAACGTTCTGCGCTGAAGGCTACAGTCAGGGCCCCAGAGCCCATGGGCCACCCTGCCTTGCATGGGCTGTGGGGATGTGTGGTACGCCAGTGTGCCTTATTTATTCTCAGGCATATGACACAATGACAGCCTGGTCCCAGATCTGTTTGTGCTGTCTTTCCAACCCCCATGGCCATTTCCAAGACTCCACAAAAAGCTAACACAACGATGCCACGGTATTGGTATGACTGTGAGAGTTGAACCACAGAATGAGAGTCATGATGGAAATTTGGGAGCTTACAGTTCTCTTTGAACTTGATCAGCGCTACCGAAGCCCATCACTGGGCCAGATAATCACTTCAGGTCTTCAGTTGAACAAAAACAAAGTGTTTTAGCGTTAGACGATCAGTGCTGTTCTGCAGTCACAGGTGCTTTCCAAGTGTTTTCCCACTTGTTTCTTTTTCAGCTTCAGATTACTGTTTGGAGAGCTTCCTGTTTTTGTTTTACTGGTGACTGTTTCATCCCCTTGAACTATCCAGTCAGGTGCGTCACTGGAGTCTTAACAGGTGCAACGTCGTGTTTTATATCACTCGGCCTTTCGAGTGATGCAGCGATCTAAGGCACTGTATTGCAGTGCTAGAGGCATCACTACAGACCCTGGTTCGTTCCCAGGCTGTGTCACAACCGGCCGTGATTGGGGTATGGCAGCGCACAATTGGCCCAGAGTCGTCCGGGTTAGGGGAGGGTTTGGCCGCGGGCGTAGGCCGTCATTGTAAAAAAGGATTTGTTCTTAACTGATTTGCCTAGTTAAATAAAAACTTTTTAAAATTTTTAAAAATATTGGCATTATAGTACTGTTTTGACATAGGCTACTTCAACTGCAGCGGTGTAATTGATCTGTGCATGTGCCAGCACCAGCAGTGCAAACCTCCCAACTGAGTTTGGAAAAACTGAAAGTATGCATTTTAGAAATAGTTTCACGTACAAACTTTATATGCCCAAATTGCCGTTGTCTGTCTTATGTCTTGGCATTATAGGAACATTTTGTGAGTTCTGTCTATCATTGGTCATTAATTGTATGCGACGAAACCATCTCATGAGCCTTGCTGTAGTAGGGGCAAATTGACTAAAGTTAAGTATATTAATGGTCAAAATCAAGTTAACAAGAGGTATGCTCTGTCTTTATTGTTAACAAGAGGGATACCAAACTTGTGGTTTAGTGTTCAGTACAACAGTTCATTTTCCTCTGTCGTGGGAAAGGCTAGTGACCCTGAGTGCCATCTGCTTGGTTCAACAACTATTAATGTATTTCCTCTTCATGAACATGCAGCAGTAATTGCAACATGACTTGACCTTGTGTACATTAAGCATTCATTATGCTTTCAACGACAGAGCCGAGATATGCTTAAACAGTCGTGAATTAAAAGGTAGCAAGTGCACTTTCAAATTGAATCACGCCGTTACATTAATCTCACGGCGCGATCTCCCATGGCCCTCTAAATATAGCGGGTTTTAATGGATTGGCAGAGCAATTAATGAAAAACTGTCATTTTTAGGCCCAGCTGGGAGCTTCATCACTACCAAGGGGAACTAAAGCCCCGGACAGACTGTAGGATTTTTGCCGTCTTATACCCTGATATTGCTGTCCCAGACAAAATGTCCACATCGTGGGCAAATTCTTAGGTCATAAACGATTGTCGGACGTCTTGGCTCGTTCAACGTGACAGGGTCTAGGTCTACCGATTTAAGTACCACTGCGTGCGGTCGTAGGCTCCGACAAAGTTCTGTCAATGTCAGACAATTTTTGCTGTTCCCGGTGACTGACCAATAGACACAACGGCCTGAACTGATTTTAATAGTTTTATTTCAAGAGGTACATGCTTAGCAAGAAGAACGCTTTCTCTAATCATCTTGTTTACATGACACATCTGAAATCAGGCTACCTGATGGGTTTTTGATAAATGCACAAAATCGTCAATCAATATAAACGTTCTACCACAGGGACCATGTTCTTTTTGGGAAGCCTATTTGATTCAGAGTTTGGAAATATAAAGTTTGTATGTAAAACAATTTCTAAAAACTCGAGAAAGCGCTGCTGGTGCTGGCCCTTGTGCAGATGAAATACACCGGTGCAGTTGACGTAGCCTACGTCGGCTGACGTAGCTTCGCAAGCCAATCGCAGAATGTGACGACAGAACTGAAACAAATCGTACAATTTCACCAGGTTGACATCAATATTTGTATTTGGTATCATCTCACAGTGTGACATGTAACAATGGGAACATCTCACAGTGTGACATGTAAAAGACTGAATCCGACATACAGTGTGGGAAGGCCTTAAGGGGAATTCAACGTGCCAACTCGTGTGCTGAGGATTTGGTTAGTCCCAATCAGGAGTAGGGCCACACAGAAGCTCTCTTACCCACTTTAAACTAGTTCAGAAATAAACCCTAAAGGGGACAAAAAAACATCAAAAGCCCCAGGGCCTAAACTAAACTGAGCACTCAAACTGGCATTACATCCCCTTCTTTGAGCTGTAAGTGTAGTTTTAAGAGGGGAAGACCAACAATTATTTTATAATGTACATAATCCAGTGACTAAAGGGGATAGAATGAGTGTGTGAAGGAGGAGGATCATTTTCAACGTGATGTTTTAACTTATGTTTGTATGTTTGTTTCAATGCTTGTGTTTCCCTTTTTGTCTGTCCAGCTAGATTAGATTAGATGGCTGGGATGCTTTTTTAGAGCAGGAGTGCTGATTTAGAATCAGTTTAGCCTTTTAGAGCATAACGAATAAAGGCTGGGCCTGATCCTTGGGGGAGGCAGGTAGCCCAGTGGTTAGAGTGTTGGACTAGTAACCGAAAGGTTGCAAGATTGAATCCCTGAGCTGTGAAGAACAGTAATCTCAAAGAAGTGATAGTTTACTCAAACATCGATGTGTTTGTATGTGTGTTCTCATAGTATTTTCGGGGACAGATAGATGACCTCTGAACTGGCCCACTTACTCAGACAAATTTGAATCAAATAAGTGGAAATGGTGCACCAGCATGATAGTGTATTATTCTAGTTCACTGGCACGGTGCCCAAAATTACTGCTGCGGCCACTGTTGTAATGTGGGGCGGCAGGTAGCCTAGTGGTTAGAGCGTTGGACTAGTAACCGAAAGGTTGAAAGATCGCAATCCCGAGCTGACAAAGTACATCTGATATCTGTCGTTCTGCCCCTGAACAAGGCAGTTAACTCACTGCCGTCATTGAAAAAAAGGAACTTGTTCTTAACTGACTTGCCTAGTTAAATTAAATAAAATCAAAAATCATAGTTCATCACTCCTACTCTGGAGATGGATTGTGAATATGGGACTTGTTGTTAAAAATAAAATTGCGGCCATCCTTCTTTTTTAGTATTCATGGGTTATGTCACTCAAACACCTGAGTGCCGCATTTGAAGAGGAATTGTGCTATCGTACACTGAAATGGGTCAGGAACTATTTCTACTACAGTAGCTTCCTCACCACTAACTCCTCAACTGAAATGCACCTAGGCTACAAGCAAAGAGGGATCACAACATGCTCAGTCATGTTCAGGGCAATGCAAACAAGACAGACAAGTCAAGTGTATAAACAGTCATTTCTATTTTAGTGAAAGCTTTGCTACTGCATAGAGGATTTGATGTTCTTTTGAGAAGTCAGCAACTGACCATAAGAGCCAAACAACATTCTACTGTGTTGTTGTGGTCAATGTTACCACTCATATTTCTGCGCTCTGTGGAAGGGTTTTTCCCATGTGGACGTGTTATTGGTGACCAGAGATTTGTATTACAATTGTCCATAACCAAATCCCACTTAACAAACACTCTTATGATGTGGAGGAAAGGGCACGTGTATTCATTCAGACTTGAACATAGTTTGCCTCACTGTTTGGGGTGTATGAATGTCAGACTTGTGTAAGGTATATGATGAATGCATATCTGAATAAATAAAGGATACATATCGGTATGTACAGTTGGGTTTTCGACATTGCAGAAGTTTACAATTTTCATTTAGAAAATAAAGACAAGTAGCATGGACAAAATGATTGCCACCCCGGAGCAAGCCCTTGGTTGCACAGCCTTTGACCAAGATACACTATATAAACAAAAGTATGCGGATACCCCTTTAAATTTGTGGATTCAGCTATTTCAGCCACACCAGTTGCTGACAGGTGTATAAAATTGAGCACACAGCCATGCAATCTCCATAGAGAAACGTTGGCAGTAGAATGACCTTACTGAAGAGCTCAGTGACTTTCAACGTAGCACTGTCATAGGCATTACTACAGCCCTGGATTCGATCCCAGGCTGTGTCAAAGCCGGCCGTGACCGGGAAACCCATGTCGCGGCAAACAATTGGCCCAGGGCGGTCTGGGTTACGGGAGGGTTTGGCCGGGATTTCCTTGTCCCATCACGCTCTAGCGACTCCTTGTGGCGGGCTGGGCGCCTGCAAGCTGACCTCAGTCGCCAGCTGGATGGTGTTTCCTCCGACACATTGGTGCGGCTGGCTTCCGGGTTAAGCGAGCAGTGTGTCAAGAAGCAGTGCGGCTTGGCAGGGTCGTGTTTTGGAGGACGCTTGGCTCTCGATATTCGCCTCTCCCAAGTCCGTAGGGGAGTTGCAACGATGGAACAAGACTGTAACTTCCAATTGGCTATCACAAAAAAATATATATATTAAAGAAATGGTTAGTCGTAATCGGTGTGGACTGGCCTACGCAGAGCCCTGACCTCAACCCCATCAAACGCCTTTGGGATGAATTGGAACGCCGACTGCGAGCCAGGCCTAATTGCTCAAAATCGGTGCCGGACCTCACTAATGCTCTTGTGGCTGAATGGAAGCAAGTCCCCACAGCAATGTTCCAACATCTAGTGGAAAGTCTTCCCAGAAGAGTGGAGGCTGTTATAGCAGCAAAGGGGGACCAACTCCATATTAATACCCATGATTTTGGAACGAGATGTTCGACGAGCAGGTATTCACATACTTTTGATAATGTAGTGTAACTGCCATCAATGAGCTTGCTGAACCTTTCGACTAGAAATTTGGCCCACTCTTCAGCAGCAAACGTCTCTAATCCTTCCATGCCATTTGTCTATATTTTCTAAATAAAACCGAAACTTTTGTTCTGCAATGTTGAAAATTCAATAACAATGTTTGGTGACTTAATTTAGAAGAAATAAGAAATGATTTAAGAGAAGTGGAAGGCTGCCAATATATTTGGCCACAACCTCGAGGTGTTAAAAACAATATTATAAATTCAGGAAACTGTACAGGAACCCTTGTGATTTAGTTGTCAATGTTGTCCTTCCTTTACCTATGCTTTATGTGAATGGCATAGTTTGTTTATCACACTTCGTCAATGAGATCAAGCCATGAACATAGGACATTAATTATCATCTCATATGTTTTGAGGAAATAAAATGATCGCTGAAAACTTCCTGGTAAATGTAGTTCATCCATAGTGTTATGCCTTGGTCAGGTCCTTCACCTGGAAAGGGTTTCTTTATATACAGTGCCATCGGAAAGTATTCAGACCCCTTGACTTTTTCCACATTTTGTGAGGTACATTTACTTACTACATACAGTACCAGTCAAAAGTATGAAATAACACATATGGAATCATGTAGTAACCAAAAAAGTATTCAATATGTATTTTATATTTGAAATTCTTCAAAGTAGCCACCCTTGATGACAGCTCTGCACACTCTTGGCAATCTCTCAACCAACTTCACCTTGAATGCTTTCCCAACAGTGTTGAAGGAGTTCCCACATATGCTGAGCACTTGTTGGCTGCTTTTCCGTCACCCTTTACTCAAGGACATTCAGAGACTTGTCCCAAAGCCACTCTTGCATTGTCTTGGCTGTGTGCTTAGGGTCATTGTCCTTGATGAGGTAACTCCGGGTGTTCCTTTCCTTGTGGCGGTCCTCATGAGAGCCAGTTTCATCATAGCGCTTGATGGGTTTTGCAACTGCACTTGAAGAAACTTTCAAAGTTCTTGAAATGTTCCAGATTGACTGACCTTCATGTTTTAAAGGAATGATGGACTGTCGTTTCTCTTTGCTTATTTGAGCTGTTCTTGCCTTAATATGGACTTGGTCTAGAAAATAGTAAAAATAAAGAAAAATTAGGTGTGTCCAAACTTTTGACTGGTACTGTAAGTATTCAAACCCTTTACTCAGTACTTTGTTGAAGCACCGTTGGCAGCAATTACAACCTCAAGTCTTCTTGTGTATGATGCTTCAAGCTTGGCACACCTGTATTTGGTGAATTTCTCCCATTCTTCTCTGCAGATCCTCTCAACCTCTGTCAGGTTGGATCAGGAGCGTTGCTGCAGAGCTATTTTCAGGTCTCTCCAGAGATGTTCGATCAGGTTTAAGTCCATGCTCTGGCTGGGCCGCTCAAGGACATTCAGAGACTTGTCCCGAAGCCACTCCTGCATTGTCTTGGCTGTATGCTTAGGGTCGTTGTCCTGTTGGAAGGTGAACCTTCACCCCAGTCTCAGGTCCTGAGTGCTCTGGAGCAGGTTTTCATCAATGATCTCTCTGTACTTTGTTCCGTTCATCTTCTGCCTCGATCCTGACTAGTCTCCCAATCCCTGCCGCTGCGAAACATCCCACAGGATGATTGTTCCCCCAACATGCTTCCCCGTAGGGATGGTGACAGGTTTCCTCTAGACATGATGCTTGGTATTCAGGCCAAAGAGTTCAATCTTGGTTTCATCAGATCAGAGAATCTTGTTTCTCATGGTCTGAGAGTGTTTAGGTGCCTTTTGGCAAACTCCAAGCGTGCTGTCATGTGCCTTTTACTTAGGAGTGGCTCCTGTCTGGCTGCAGAGATGGTTGTCCTTTTGGAATGTTCTCCCATCTCCACACAGGAACCCGGGAGCTCTGTCAGATTGACCATCGTGTTCTTGGTCACCTCCCTGACCAAGGACCTTCTCCGCCGATTGCTCAGTTTGGCTGGGCGGCCAGCTCTAGGATGAGTCTTGGTGGTTCTAAACTTTTTCCATATAAGAATGATGGAGGCCACTGTGTTCTTGGGGACCTTCAATGCTGCAGACATTTTTTGGTACCCTTCCCCAGATCTATGTCTCGACACAATCCTGCCTCGGTGCTCTAAGGACAATTCCTTCAACCTCATGGCTTGGTTTTTGCTCTGACATGCACTGTCAACCGTGGGACCTTATATAGACACGTGAATTTACCCCAGGTGGACTCCAATCAAGTTGTAGAAACATCTCAAGGATGATCAATGTAAACTGGATGCACCTGAGCTCAATTTCGAGTCTCATAGCAAAGGGTCTGAATACTTATGCAAATACGTATTAATTTTTTATCTTTAAATTTGCAAACTTTTCGAAAAACCTGTTTTCGCTTTTTCATTATAGGGTTTTGTGTGTAGATTGCTGAGGATTTTTTGATTTGATCCATTTTAGAAGAAAGCTGTAACGTAACAAAATGTGGAAAAAGTAATGGGGTTTCAATAGTTTCCGAAGGCACTGTACTTGTGCAAGCTACTCTTGAATATCTGGTTTCTCAGTGGACTGACATCATAAAGCTGAATACAGACCCGTAAATGGTGTGTGTGTTTGACACAGTGTGTGTGTGTAACACTTTGTGTGTGTGTGCGTTTACTCGTGTGTTTGCGCGCAGGCATGCATGCGCGTGTGGGATCATGTATATGCATGTGTGTAGTTATTATTTTTTTAAATGTAAGTAGCCTTTTGTGAACTCACACTTCACTTTTTTTCTCCCCTACTAGCACTGACTTTGCTGATAGCCTCTTTATTGTGGAAAAATGTACTTACCATGACTAAGAATACTGTATGTGATTGTCCTACCTACCCATCTTAAGACTAATGCACTAACTGTAAGTCGCTCTGGATAAGATTGTCTGCTAAATTACTAAAATGTCAAATGTCAAGTAAAATGCGTGGGTGCATTTTACTTGTGTGTGTATGCGTTTTACTGGTATGTTGATGTCTTGTTCAGGAATTACAATCTGTGCACAGATCATTTGCTTTTATTTTAGTGTGATACAAATGCAGAGAAACACAGATGGATGGCTGCCTCTGTAGCAGTTCTCTGCTCATCAACAACTGTCATGTCCAGTCAGTCACACCAAACAACCACACACATTTTACCAGTCCCCCCTGACTGATGAATCACCATTGCGTGTGTGTGTGTTATGAGCCAGTCAGTTGTGTCTGTTTGTTCAATGTTGTTATGAGAAAGTTATATTTTCCCTCTCTTTGAATTTGGAATTAAACTGAATTGTCCTCGGGTGCTGGTGACCCACAGACAACACCTGTCAGGCCATGTATAGTTGAACACTCTTGGCCAACTTCCATCACAACTATTTTACCTTTATTAACTAGTCAAGTCAGTTAAGAACAAATTCTTATTTTCAATGGCGGTCTAGGAACAGTGTGTTAACTGCCTTGTTCAGGGGCAGAACAACATATTTGTACCTTGTCAGCTCAGGGATTTGAACTTGCAACCTTTCGATTACTAGTCCAACCCTCAAACTACTAGGCTACGCTGCCGCCCCAGCGGCTCTTAGTTCTTGAAAACAGGGGCCCCCCCTGTTAAGTCCAGGTTGTCCCTCCCTGTTTCAGTCCATTTTCTTCTGTTTGGTGCCTAATGAACACCACCCAGAACACCTGACATCCATTGTACCACAGCTCCGCCCCATTGAAACCAAAATACACAAATAACCTTCTCTACCTGTGGGTCGCTGGTTCCCTGTTGAAGGTGAGGTGGCACTTGTAGGGTGGGTTTAATGTCTGCGCGCAGTTAGCCACTGAGTTGGGCGTAATCTGATAATGCCATCCAGACCAGCGCTCTCTTTTTCTCTCCATTTCTGCCACCTGGGCTCCTGTGTAACAGCACGGCCACTAGGTGTGTGTTTGTGTGTGTGTGTGAGAGAAAGTGACAGAGCACGGCCACTAGGTGTGTGTATGTGTGTGATGTGTGTGTACGGCCAGCTGGTCATTTTCTCTCCCATGCTGCTTCAGCACATGCGCTGCCAGCACCTCTGATGATGAGGCACAGGATAGAGTAACTGTGGTGACACGGAGAGATGTGAACTCTTACTGGTTTTCGATAATGAGCTGAGGCTGAAGCAAAATGTTCTCTTTTTAAATTGGTTGTTGCAATTAAAATACATTTACATTTTGACTCTCCAATCCATTTTGATGCATCTGTCTAATGGGGCTTGACTAAAAAGGCCGTCCCTATCCCAGCTTAACTGGGATCTCTTGGGCCAGACTAGGGATGAATATTTTCTTGAAAATCGACCAAGTTTCAAGACGGGGGAATACTTCATATTTATCGTGAGAGTCACGGGAAATACCGCAAAAATCAGAAGTGCCCATTTAAAGCGTTTAAAACCAAGATATGGTCAAGATGCCAGGGTTCTCCCCAAATAACAGCAGTGCTGCTCCACCTTGTCGGCTTGGCTGCACCGCCTTGTAAAGGTTTCAGAGCAAATTAAACTGATATGTACTAATGATAGAGTAACTATCTTTGATGACCAGTGCATCTCGGCAAAGAGGTGAGGACTCACAGAGCGCACTCCCGAGTATAGTTGTTGAAACGTTCTTACTTTGTAACGGCAGTCAAACAAAAGTGAAATGACCAAAGTTGCTAAACTTGCTAGATAACCTCCTTCAACGAATGACATAATATCTCCTATATTTGGCAAACTGGAGTTGATGATTATACAGATAGCAGATCAGCTCATGGACAACGGGGAGATGAAGAGTAGAAATAGTTTGAATATCAAGGTATTTTAACGGGGACCAACTCAACTTAAGAAAATATCCATATCTACTCTCATACCATTTGTTGAACACACATTCTCTACCGAAGCTCTCATATTGGCAGTAAGTACGAGAGGGTACGAGGGGGACATGTTAGAATGGTATTTTGACATGCAGGCGAAAGAGGCGTTCTTTGGTAATGCAACCTATGGATTACAGAATCAAAAGTTTGGAATTTTCATGTGAGACAGGAGTCAGGATTTTTAATTTCAGTGGGATTGGGACTGGATAGGAAAATAGAATATGCTCTAGGAGAGTAGAATATTTAATTTTCCCTCATGCCTCTCATGCCTCTTGTTAAGATACTTCAAGTCTGTGACAGAGATGCCTATCACAATTGTGACTGTCTGAAGATTCACAATTACAGCTCAAAGAGGGAGACATTCTTTGATAGGCTAGAGACCTAATGTAGGGGTTTCTTGTAGGGTTTATTAATTGCATTCAAGTCACGTAGCGTATTTACTTCACAAAAGTTCATGAATTCAAAGCGTGCGCATAATTCACACTGCCGGACTCCGCACACTTTGAATTTATGAACTTTTGTGAAGTAAATACGCTAGGCTAAAGGCTTCCATGTGACAGCCTGTTTGGATAATTTGATTTAATGCGAATCTAATGCTGCACATGTTGCGTAGGGCATTAGTGTCGACATGGGGGAAAATGTTGTCATTTTATCTTTTGGGGAAATGTGAAGAGTGATCCCAATTACTCCTACGGCCAGACAAACTGTTATGGATGAGGTCAAATGAAACCTGATTGGAGTGTGATGAGACTCGCTGCTAGCGTGCACACACACACAGAGACACACAGACACGTGCATACACTGCGCGCATCACAGTGACGCAGTCAGGACCCAGGGATTACACAGACCCATTTCCTGGGCTATCTTTGTCGCCACTTTGTCCTGTTTCTATTTATACTATGGGGTCATTGTCACAGAGGAAGGCCCAGGAGTGTACTCGTGTGTTTGGGGACCAGGCCAGCACCAGCGCAGGAGGGCAGCTCTCCTGTGTCCTGGAGAGGAGATGGGAGAGGAGAGGAGCTACAGTAGGGTTAGGACACACACAATTTAGAGGGGAAAGGGTCAGCATGGAGAAGAGATGGAAAGAGAGACCAAGGAGCTAGAGAGGGTGAGGAGCTAGAGAGAGCGGGAGAAGAAGACTTAGGAGGGCAGCTTTGCTGTGACCTGAATGAGGAGGAGATAGGACATTAGGGGCACCTGGGTTAGGACACACACAGTTGGATGGGAAAGGGGCAGCAAAAGAGCAAATATGGAGAGAGAGAGAGAGAGCAAAGGAGCAGTCGAGAGCATAGCCGAAGAGTGGAATGAGAAGAAGACTGAAAGGAGGAGGGACAGGGAGGGAGGTGTAAAGGAGTCACGAATCCATTTGGGTCTAAAAATCGAAAAGAGGAGGTAGAGTATAGCTCACAGCTTTTAAGACATCTTCCCAGAAACATGTTCAGATGTTTGAAACATTAATGTATCATTCTTAAGGTCCCCTAAAGGGAAATGTTTTTAAAATAAAGAAACATACTGAAGTCTAATTTTGTAAGTGTATTTGAACAGGGAGGTACGGGATCTACTGGTACTTCTATGACCCACTAGGTGGTAGCATTGCTGCATCCGAACAATTTAGCTACTGTCTTGGATAGACGGAGTATGATTTTCAGTTTTACTATAAAAACTTGACTGTGGTACAAAGAAAGGTATCTACCGGATATCATAGATAAAATCTATGCATTTGGCCAATATTTGATATTTGGGCACATTTGTTGTAAAGGGGAAACTACACCTGCTGATTTGGCCTCGTTTTTTGCCTTTGCCTGACAAGAAATGCTGGCGGGCATAACAGAAGCAAAACGTGAGTTGGCTTGGGGTTGTGGTTTGATGTGGGTGTTTCTTGGGTGTGTCCAAGACACACCTATCTGTCAGAAGCTTTCCCACAGCTCTTTCCTGCTACTCAATCACACAAAACAAATCTCCTGCTGAATTTATGTACAAAATATCTACATTGTAGAATAATAGTGAAGACATCAAAACTATGAAATAACACATGGAATCATGTAGTAACCAAAAAAGTGTTAAACAAATCAAAATATATTTTATATTCTTCAAAGTAGCCACCCTTTGCCTTGATGACAGCTTTGCACACTCTTGAAATTTTCTCAACCAGCTTTATGAGGAATGCTTTTCCAACAGTCTTGAAGGAGTTCCCACATATGCTGAGCACTAGTTGGCTGCATTTCCTTCACTCCGCAGTCCAACTCTTCCAAACCATCTCAATTGGGTTGAGGTCGGTTGATTGTGGAAGCCAGGTCATCTGATGTAGCACTCCATCACTCTCCTTGGTCAAATAGCCTTTACACAGCCTGGAGGTGTGTTGGGTCATTGTCTTGTTGAAAAATGATAGTCCCACTAAGCGCACACCAGATGGGATGGCATATCGCTGTAGAATGCTGTGGTAGCCATGCTGGTTTGAATTCTAAATAAATCACTGACAGTGTCACCAGCAAAGCACCATCACACCTCCTCCTTCGTGCTTCACAGTGGGAACCACACATGCAGAGATCATCCAATCGTCCTTTGCGTCTCACAAAGACACGGCGGTTGGAACCAAAAATCTCAAATTTGGACTCATCAGACCAAAGGACAGATTTCCACCAGTCTAATGTCCATTGCTGGTGTTTCTTGGCCCAAGCAAGTCTCTTCTTCTTATTGGTGTCCTTTAGTAGTGGTTTCTTTGCAGCAATTCGACTATGAAGGCCTGATTCACTCAGTCTCCTCTGAACAGTTGATGTTGATATGTATCTGTTACTTGAACTCTGTGAAGCGTTTATTTGGGCTGCAATCTGAGGTGCAGTTAACTCTAATGAACTTATCCTCAGCAGCAGAGGTAACTCTGGGTCTTCCATTCCTGTGGCGGTCCTCATGAGAGCCAGTTTCATCATAGCGCTTGATGGTTTTTGCAACTGCACTTGAAGAAACTTTGAAAAAGTTATTGAAATGTTCCAGATTGACGGACCTTCATGTCTTAAAGCAGGGGTGGGCAATTCCAGTCCTCGAGGGCCTGATTGGTGACACAGTTTCGCCCCAGCTAACACACCTGACTCCAATAATCACCTAATCCTGATCATCAGTTTAGAACGCAATTTGATTAATCAGCTGTGTTTGCTAGGGATGGAGAAAAAGTGTGACACCAATCAGGCCCTCGGGGAGTTGCCCACCCCTGTCTTAAAGTAATGATGGACTGTCGTTTCTCTTTGCTTATTTGAGCTGTTCTTGCCATAATTGGGACTTGGTCTTTTACCAAATAGGGCTATCTTCTGTATACCACCCCTGCCTTGTCACAACACAACTGATTGACTCAAACACATTAAGAAGGAAAGGAATTCCACAAATTCACTTTTAACAAGGCATACCTGTTAATTGAAACGCTTTCCAGGGGACTACCTTATGAAGCTGGTTGAGAGAATGCCAAAAGTGTGCAAAGCTGTCATCAAGGTAAAGGGTGGCAACTTTTGAAGAATCTTAAATATAAAATATATTTTGATTTGTTTAACACTTTTTTGGTTACTGCATGATTCCGTATGTGTTATTTCATAGTTTTATGTCTTCACTATTATTCTACAATGTAGAAAATAGTAAAAAATTAAGAAAAACACTGGAATGAGTAGGTGTTTCCAATGGTTTGACTGGTAGTGTAAATTCTAAACTAAGTTTTTTTTAAATGTAGTAACCGGTCCATGTAGACAACCCTTTACACAGTTCCATAGAAGCAGTGTTCTGCTAATATAACAATGTGCACCTTTTATCTTTCATTGTCATTCCTAGCTGATACAGATACTGTGCTTATCAGAATTGTGTCTGGTGGTAATGGGCTATCTTGGGAAACGTCTGTGGTCATACCTTCCTGTGTGGTTTCCCGTATACAACAGGAATTCCCTGATCCTGTTGCAGAATACACAGGGTTTCTCCCTCCCCCATATCGGGTATTACCAGTCAATTCAATAATTAAATGAGACAATACAAGTAAAAGTTGTCTAGTAAAAATGTTATGCCATGTGCTAGGTCACTCTCTCTTCAGAGACATCAGTATCACTCCTATCTGTTGGTCAGGTCTCCATCACATCATCTTGCATGGCTGATTCCGACCTGAGTTAAGCGTGCGTAAATGGAACGTAATTCCCTTTTCATGCACTTCTCTATGTGTATTCTGACCTTGAACTTAATCATGAGAAGAGCATGCTATTCACCTGCTATTTGTTCGGGGTGGAGATCTAAGAAATGAATTCCCTCATCAATTCACGCAAGGAAACCATGAAAAAGGTCCAGCGAACCTGTCGGTACCAAGTCAAAAAAGCATTATTTCCAATAGAAATTAAAGCGTTTTCCATGCACTGTAATTTATTAATTGATAGGAGCTAGGTTAATGAGTAACCCGTTTAGAGAAGGGTATTGTAATTACACAGCAATTGTTTTAGATTATTTTTTCTTTATGATCCCTGGAGACAAAACCAGTCATATGGAAGCAAACTGAAAATCATATCAACATGACATGTATTGCGGCCCCTTTTCCACAGTGAAGTAGGCTATAAATAGCTGTGCCGTTTTTCCGAATCTCATAATTTGCATGAAGGAAATTTGGAGACCCAAGCTATAGGCTTCTATAGGGCTGAACCAACCGAGTTGATGTATGAGTTTTAGAATGTTTGAATTATATGCCCAGGTTTTTCTCCATGTTATTTTACAATGTGGATCATGTTAAATATTAGCCACTATTGGGAGCCACCGTCAGTAATACCCACATACATTTATAACTGTCACTTTAGTTTTAGTATTCTTCCATTTGCATCATTCCATTCTGTTTACCTTTCTTGCCTCTGTCACGTCCGTGAAATTGTTTCTGACTAATGTTAGTGGATCATATTAGGCTAACGTTGTGCAATTGAATGAAAACTCCACGAGAAATGATGTTGGCCAGCAAGTGGGAGGGTTTTCTTGAATTGAATTATAAGAATTCTGTGCGCACAAGGGAACCACGCCTGCATAGCCCTTTACACACCTGCATAAGGTAAGTCTGAATACCAACTACTGAAAAGTGCGTAGCAAATCCCTGCGTAGGATGGGCATGGCAGCGTAGATCAACTCCTGGCCCTTCATCAAAGATACTGATTGGTCACAAAGAAACGCACACACCGAGCACTGATTACATTATCAAAGGTGGTTATGATTAGCATGGTGGAACCAACCGGATCACTGTGTTCACCTTTCTATTCCACTTCAGGTATGTGTGAAGTGAAATAGAATGGTCAACACAGTGATCAGACTGTTGCCACCAGGCTAGGTTATGAAGGGAAATTGGGACAGAACTTGAAACTGTTTTTGACCTTTGGCCAGGTCAGATGTCACCAACCTGATTCAATTGTCTTCCCTGTTCCATTTATTTGAATGCTCATAGCGAGGCCATCTCTGCGTGATGCTGAGGGTCCCCTTGCTTGTCTTCTCTATGCTGCATGTTCAGCTGCAAACTGGACATGTCTCGAACAACTGCAGCAGGCAATCCTCATAAACCAATGTACTTCCTGATCTTATTAGGTGGTGTTGACTCGGAGGGCCTGTGACAGGGTGATACAATAGACAGCCAAGTGGTAAATTGCATTTTGTTATAAAGGACAAAGCTTTTTGATAATGCACTTCACAACCAAAATGACAATACACAGTAAACTTGTATGAGTTACGACCTAACTAAGTTGTAATGAGGTAGCTAGCTAGCTAGTTATCTAGCTAGCGAACTACGCTAATGTTAGCAAAAAACGTAAGCTAGCCTGCCTCACTAGCTACCGTTAGCTACCCTGCCTCGCTTTATCAAAAGATAACTACCTCCCAGGACTACCTGTAGGAATTGTCCTTCAGCATAATGGCCCTAAAATAACCTGCAGGATCCCTTTCTTATCCTTCAGAGAGAATTAACTGTAGAAAAATCCACATTCTTTCAAATGAATGATCAGAAAGCACAACATTGTACTGGCAATTTGATTGATTCAATGCAGCAACAGCGGACGTGTTTGATTGTCCATTTCACCAGCATTGCGTAAAAGATGATTCCTAGGAGGAAGAAAATATGAGATTTTGAATTAAAATGGTAAAAGCATATTTTGTAACAAGAGTGAGAGTAATGGTGACATCACATGAACAGCTTACAGTATGTGCATTGGTGTGAAGGAGGGAAACAGATTTCTGCAATGGTAAACTTGGGGATAGTTGGTTTTAAAATGGATGAAACACCAACAACATCTGTGATTTGCATGTGTGTTAGGCTCCGTTTTATAGGGAGAAATGAGAGCCTGAAACTGTGTGGTGTTACCTGTACCTGCATGGCTGTCCAGTGCTGCCTTCTGTGGTAGTCGGTCTCACTGTTGTTTATAGGCTCGTCTTAACTGGAGAAGAGAGAGATGAGGGGCAGAGTTCAGAATATAACTGTATAACATCTGTGTGTGTGTGTGCGTGTGTGTGTGTTACATGAAAAACAGCAATCAAGTAGTGCATATTATGTACTGTAGTAGTAAAGGATGGCCAGATAATTTTGGATGGCCAGACAGTTACAGTAGCAACAATGACAAGAAGCTGCCATGAGGGGAATCGTAGGTGGTTTGGTTCACCTAGTTTTATCTTGTTCATGATCCCTTGTCTTGTTTTGTCTAATGTCACGTGTATGCTAATATGGCAAACATTTGCTAGCTAGCTAATCAACAACTGTAACGATGTATTTGAGAGACAAGTGTTCATTGTGCAAATGTATTTGTTTTCAATAAAATTGGAAATGAAATATAGTTTACATGGTGTTAACAGTCTAAGCCAACACGTTCTATTATGTTTAGTGTCTAGCCATAGGATGGGTTCCAATCTCTCCTTAATCATAAGCAACCAACATTCAAACATGTCATTCATTTGGGTGAACTATCCCTTTAAAATCAGACCGTATAAAATCCAGCCTAGAGACAGTCCTCCAAGATGTTTGGCCGCCCACCACTGATCAATGTTTCCCAAATACTGGGGGTTTGAATATGTTCATCTGACGAATTACCCCACATTCAAAATCAAATCAAATTTTATTTGTCACATACACATGGTTAGCAGATGTTAATGCGAGTGTAGCGAAATGCTTGCGCTTCTAGTTCCGACAATGCAGTAATAACCAACAAGTAATCTAACTAACAATTCCAAAACTACTGTCTTATACACAGTGTAAGGGGATAAAGAATATGTACATAAGGATATATGAATGAGTGATGGTACAGAGCAGCATAGGCAAGATACAGTAGCTGATATCGAGTACAGTATATACATATGAGATGAGTATGTAAACAAAGTGGCATAGTTAAAGTGGCTAATGATACATGTATTACATAAGGATGCAGTCGATGATATAGAGTACAGTATATACGTATGCATATGAGATGAATAATGTAGGGTATGTAAACATTATATAAGGTAGCATTGTTTAAAGTGGCTAGTGATATATTTACATAATTTCCCATCAATTCCCATTATTAAAGTGGCTGGAGTTGAGTCAGTGTCAGTGTCAGTGTGTTGGCAGCAGCCACTCAATGTTAGTGGTGGCTGTTTAACAGTCTGATGGCCTTGAGATAGAAGCTGTTTTTCAGTCTCTCGGTCCCAGCTTTGATGCACCTGTACTGACCTCGCCTTCTGGATGATAGCGGGGTGAACAGGCAGTGGTTCGGGTGGTTGATGTCCTTGATGATCTTTATGGCCTTCCTGTAACATCGGGTGGTGTAGGTGTCCTGGAGGGCAGGTAGTTTGCCCCCGGTGATGCGTTGTGCAGACCTCCCTACCCTCTGGAGAGCCTTACGGTTGAGGGCGGAGCAGTTGCCGTACCAGGCGGTAATAGATCCCGCCAGGATGCTCTCGATTGTGCATCTGTAGAAGTTTGTGAGTGCTTTTGGTGACAAGCCAAATTTCTTCAGCCTCCTGAGGTTGAAGAGGCGCTGCTGCGCCTTCTTCACGATGCTGTCTGTGTGAGTGGACCAATTCAGTTTGTCTGTGATGTGTATGCCGAGGAACTTAAAACTTGCTACCCTCTCCACTACTGTTCCATCGATGTGGATAGGGGGGTGTTCCCTCTGCTGTTTCCTGAAGTCCACAATCATCTCCTTAGTTTTGTTGACGTTGAGTGTGAGGTTATTTTCCTGACACCACGAGGGCCTTCACCTCCTCCCTGTAGGCCGTCTCGTCGTTGTTGGTAATCAAGCCTACCACTGTTGTGTCGTCCGCAAACTTGATGATTGAGTTGGAGGCGTGCGTGGCCACGCAGTCGTGGGTGAACAGGGAGTACAGGAGAGGGCTCAGAACGCACCCTTGTGGGGCCCCAGTGTTGAGGATCAGCGGGGAGGAGATGTTGTTGCCTACCCTCACCACCTGGGGGCGGCCCGTCAGGAAGTCCAGTACCCAGTTGCACAGGGCACATTCAAGATACATCTAATGAATAACAATCTTCAGGTGGTTGAGGCTGATTTGCAAAACCTTGTCATCGTCTTACTCTACATAGGCAAGGTATTTTGCATGTATGCCTACTGTTTCTGCCTAGCCGCTTGTGCACAATACTAAAATGACAAAACAGGATATAGGCACGGGTAATTTCTATCCTTTCTCTCCCCAATTTTGATTTTGTCTCAGTACTGCAACTACCCAACGGGCTTGGGAGGCAAAAGTCGAGTCATGCGTCCTCCGAAACATGACCCGCCTAACCGCTCTTCTTAACACCCGCCCGCTTAACCCGGAAGCCAGCCGCACCAATGTGTCGGAGGAAACACTGTTCAACTGACAACCGAGGTCAGCCTGCAAGCGCCTGGTAGAGCGCGATGAGCCAAGTAAAGCCCCCCCGGCCAAACCCTCCCCTAACCTGGACGACGCTGGGCCATTGTGCGCCGCCCAATGGGACTCCCGATCACGGGCGGTTGTGATACAGCCCAGGTTCGAATCCGTGTCAGTCGTGAAGCCTCCAGCACTGCCTTAGACCGCTGCGCCACTCGGAAGGCCCGGGCAAGGGTCATTTCAATATAGCCTAATCTCATTTTATGTTTTAGCCTGTATTTAGCCTGTATTCAACACAAAATGCATTGCTCTTATTGAACTTTGTACATTTGTTATTAGATACAAGTTGGCGTGTCAGATCTAAAATTCTCTAATTACACCAGATAAATTGGTAAGAAGTGTGTGTTCTTGCTGAGATAAGCACACTAATTAGTATATAGTTTTGCCCATTGAGGGGATGGGAATTATTTTAATGATTATCAGCTATTGTGAAAGACCAAATGAATTAATCGGATAATAAAATCTCCTGAAGACCAGATGACCTAAATCTGACCTGCTCTACACCCAGCCCAAATGATCATACAATGTATTGTCCCACCACTAGAATCAGTTACACATGAATTAGTTCATTATCTGTTTGAGCAAAATAATGTTTGTGCTGCTTTTTTGTTGTTACAGCCTAATGAACCTAGTGCTAAGTTGCCAATGACCAAACGAGGTGAATAATGTAGCCTATGGATATATGGGCTAATGCAAGTGGTAGATTAAATCACTAGTAGTAGGCTATAGCCTATTATCACATGCTGTCATAAGGAAGCAGTCTGTGACAGCAAATTAATTTCTTGACAATTATGTTTATCAAAACAGCGCTACAAGTTGATGTGCTGCCCTTTTGATAACTGAGTTCATAAACTTTGATCAGCGCATAGAACTAAAGTGTCTGTCCAGTCTGCCGTGGCTACACTCCACTCCACATGTTGACCAGACCTCTTGCGCGTCCACCATTACGCGCATGTTGATTTTGTCCACCCACACCAGACGCGATCAAGACACGCAGATTGAAATATCAAAACGAACTCTGAACCTACTATAATAATTTTGGTTCTGGTCGAAAATAATTAAACATTTATGGCAATTTAGCTAGCTAGCTTGCTGTTGCTAGCTAATTTGTCCTGGGATATAAACATTGGGTTGTTTATTTTACCTGAAATGCACAAGGTCCTCTACTCAGACAATGAATCCACAGATAAAAGGGTAAACAGAGTTTGTTTCTAGGTATCTCTCCTCCTTCAGGCTTCTCCTTCTTTGGACTATATGGTGGTTGGCAACCAACTTTAAGGTGCACTACCAACTGGACTGGAGTGTGGACCTCAGTTCATCTTTCAATCACCCACGTGGGTATATGCTCCTAAAAACTAATGAGGAGATGGGAGAGGTGGGACTTGCAGCATGTCAAGTGTCACAAATAGAACCAAGTTCTATTTTAATGCCTGGCTACACAGACGCTCATTGACGTGCGTGAGCAATGTGGTTGCAATGATTGAATAACATGTAGGTGTACATTTATTTTGCAACGCTTGCACACGCACGCTGTGGTCAACATGTAATCGTGAGGAGCGTTTCTTTTACAAACGCACATCAAATCACCTGGGTCCCGTTCTCTTACTAAACCAATCACAAGCTTCAATCTGCCATGGTTCACAGTGCAATGGCAGAAATATTATGGATCTCCCGGGTGAAGCAGCCACAGTTACATTTTTATTTTTTAAATTGTACCTTTATTTAACTTGGCAAGTCAGTTAAGAACAAATTCTTATTTTCAATGATGGCCAAGGAACAGTGGGTTAACTGCCTATTCAGGGGCAGAACGACAGATTTAGTACCTTGTCAGCTTTGGGATTTGAACTTGCAACCTTCCGGTTACTAGTCCAACACTCTAACCACTAGGCTACCCTGCCGCCACATTGCTTGTGATTTAGAATTGCAGGTGCATATGCTTCGACTATAAACTGTTGAAAAGTTAATGCACTGTATATACACTGAATATATTTATAGGAATGCTCTTCTCTATGTTGCATGTTCAGCTGCAAACTGGACATCTCTCGAACAACTGTAGCAGACAATCCTCATAAACCAATGTACTTCCTGATCTTATTAGGTGGTGTTGACTCGGAGGGCCTGTGACAGGGTGATACAATAGACAGCCAAGTGGTAAATTGCATTTTGTTATAAAGGACAAAGCTTTTTGCTAATGCACTTCAAAATGAAAATACACAATACATTTGTATGAGCTACAACCTAACTAAGTTGAAAATGAGGTAGCTAGCTAGCTAGCTAGTTATCTGGATTAATTATTTTTAATATAACACATTTATAAATAAGCACGGGATTAATTTGAAATAAAAGCAGTACTTTTTTCAATGTGTGAGAAATAAGAGTTTTAGCATTGGAACAGGGACAAATGCGTGTCCCATGCCCAATGCATGAGAGTTGGCAGTACTGAATAGTATTTTTTTTTTTGTCAAAACTAGCTAGCTTGCAGCCAGTGGTAGAGAACATGCTAGCTAATTTACTAATGAAAAATATTCTGCAAACAAAAAACAAATTGCTAGCTAGATACAAAATGATTTACACTCACCTCCAAACACACTTTATCTTCTGAGGCTTTTTCTTTTCTTTTTTTCCCGCTCCTTCAGTAGCCCTAGAAATTGTGCTGGAATTGTCCTGTTTGTGCAGGATTTGTAAGTATTTCTGGAGGATAATTCATACTCTGTCAGTTCTATAGGATTCCTGCAGGATCCCCTGCACAATTCCTTCACAAAGGGTCAAATTCCATACAGGCGTGTCTGTCTTGTGCCATGGCAGTGTCTGTTTTCAAGAGTGAAACGACATCCAAGAGATTGCCAGATCAATGTTGTCACGTTATCAAAATGTAACTGGATGCTAGTATTATTTACAGGAGAACCGAATACGTTGTAATGAAGAATCAAAGTCATTCTTAGGGCCAGGGGACAGACAGAAATTAGTCATGGGTCTGACTAGCTGGTTTACTATCAAAACAGTGTTGCCTTACTTGTTTTGGTAGCTTGAACGCTATATAACTGCTGATTTGGGAAGATTATAAAAAATTATGATAATCATTTAAAGAGGTTATACAGGATTTTGGAGAGTGCTCTTTAGCCAAAAGGGGTCCCCTAAATGGACAGAGATATTGCCCAGAAATGACCTCATTGGACAAAAAGGTGAATTCCACCTCACACCCACTATCAAAAGCATATAGCCTATTGTTAGCCTACAACTATGGATTGTGCGGTATAAGAAATTAATTTGAGTTGTATCATATGTGTGTGTATGAACCATGCAGGAAACACTGCAGGTAAACAATACAATGGACTTAAGGAAGAGTGTCATAAATGTAAAAGTCACTCTTTATTTAAAGCACCTTGCTTTGAGGTGGTGGGTCTGCTGGTTACCATGTCTACGTTCCATATTGCACTCTGGTCAAAAGTAGTGCATTATAGGGAATAGGGTACCATTTTGGACGCATAACCTATGACTCCATGGTAACAACCAAGACAACCCATAGCACTCCATTATTCTCCAAACCTAGTAATTAGATACATTTGTAAATTATACCTTTGTACTTGCTAATTGGATACAGTGTAACAATGGTGGCAGAGGATGAACTTAATTAAGTACTGTATTTGGAATTGTCTGAAAATTGTTTGATTTCTGTCAGAATACACACTGTCGTTATATATTTGCCGAATTAAAATTCAAACTCCTTCCTAGTTTTAAGCTAACTGATCCATAATGCAACAGCATGAGGGCCTTGAAGTGGTAATGATATGCATTATGGGAGCGGGTTGGAGTGGTTACTACCAGAGCTTGTTATCTAGAAAGGGGTGGAGTGAAGTGAGCCAACACAAACAAGAGTGTAGAATAAACATCCAGCTGCTGTTCTCAGTGCTGTCACAAACAGACACCGTTTATATAGCGTTATTATAGCATTATACCCACAGCTGCTTTCAGTTCAGTTACAGTCAGAAGGGTATTGGTGGTAAATCCATGTTGATAGCCATGAATGGGTATAAACAGTGTAAGCATACTTGATCTAAAGTCAATATGATTGTATGATGTGGAACTGGAAAGAGGTAAAGTGACTAGATGGCTAGGTGGCTAGAAAACCATTTGCATTAACAGTACTTTACCCATTACCAGAGAAGTAAAGTGATAGTTCACTCTAAAATCAAAGTATGCAAGGTGTGTGTGTGTGCACACGTTTGCATGTGCACGTCCGTGTTTGTGTGTGTGTGTATTTGTGCATGTATCTTCATTCTCGTAGCCTGGTGTGCGCGTGTGAGTGAGAGTTTGTGTAGCTCATAAGCTTACAGAGTTAGTTCATCCTGTTATCTCGGAGTTATTTTAAAACGGCAGCTTACTGTGTCTCTCTCTCTCTGATTCCCTCTCTCCCTTGCTTCTCCCACACTAACAAGGCTCTAGCAGGGGCCAATAGATCACACCCTTCACTCTTAGATCAGCCCTCCTGCTTAGGTTTTCCTCCTCTCTCTATCCCTCCCCTTCCCCTCTTTTTCCCTCCCATCCCTCATTTTCCTTCTTTCTTCCTGATTTAATGTGTTTTTATTGCTGACAACAGAGAAGCTTGATTGATTGAGCACCTCCATCTCAGGTTGTATACTACTACTTATTCCTAACCCTTGGAAGTGAAGTCGGTGTAGAGTTGTCAGTGATTTTGTAGTTGTATTTCAAATGTAGGACTGTGATTTTTGGTTTCTTATCAATTGGTTTGATTAAAGGTTTGATTCAAGCTTAGCTCATACAGTATATTGCATTTGCATTTGACTTGAGTTTTAGTTGTCTGTGTAAATACTGTACAATATTTTATTTGAAAAAAGATCAATCACAGTCAGTATTGTGAGTGATGCACAGACCGTGTTCTCTCGTTATCTCGTCATTATTTTCTTTGCTTCTTCAAAGCTCTCAAGATCACGATCTATTACCAAAAAAAACACGTTATCGTAATAGATATAGTGGCAGCAAATCTAGTTGTTATTTAGGGAAGGCCAAAGTGGCTTTCTTTGTAAGTGAAGACTTTTCAGTGGACATTTTCAAACATCTAGTGGGAATAATAAATAGGAAGCTAATGGGAATAATATTTTATGAGTATCATTTATTAACAGGGTGTTAATCATAAATGATTAAATGGCTGAGAATCTGGTTCTCTCCCCCTCAGTTGACCTCACTGGTAGTTGACCACAGCATCAGCCATAGCTGCTTAAAATGGGACTACTGGTGGTGCTGCCCTACAGACGTAATGCACACCCCGATTATAGACTAGCTAGATATTAATGTAACATGGTGGTGGTTTAACTGTATCTGAAACTGACTGGCTGCCTGACTCATTTTAAACAGGTATCCATTTCAATGTAGTTTTCCCCCCGAAGATAGAAGCAGTGGAACTCTCAACTGCACTCAATTGAAGCCTTGAGAGTGACAATACGTTTTTTGGGTTGTGTGGGATACATCTCGCTAAATCGCTGACGACAAAATGTGATGTCTGACTGAAATTAAAAGGGGTGATTTTGAAATGACAGCCAACCCTGTATTCAAGAGCATGTGTCTCAAACGATGGCGTGCACAACGCAAAAATAAAATAGGGTCTAATTACAACATATGCGAATAAGAAAAAAACCCTGAGTTTACACGCTGTCGAGTGAAAGCAGCTGCAGGTGTTGCCACTAGGCACCAAATGAGAGCGAAGAGAAAGTGCTAAAATAGTGAAGCGCCTATCAGGCAGAAGCAGTACAGGTCAGAGAAGCCTCATGATAATCTGTTGTGAACATCGTCACGACGCCTCTGTGGTGATAATCAGGACTAGCAGCAGGTTTACCCGGTTTAATTTCCTAGAGTGCTGCTCACCTCACGGCTCACCGCAAAGGCTAGCCGTTGTCAAGGTGTTATCATTGATTGAATGTAAATGTGCCAGACAGTGTAGAAGTGGTCTATCCATGTCAATAGCCATGAATGCATAAAGTTGAACACAGGATACATTTTTTGATATTATTATCACATGGTAAAGTAATGAGAGATGGTGTCTTAAATACCATTTGCTGTGAAGAACAGTAATCTCAAAGAAGTGATAGTTTACTCAAAATCTATGTGTTTGTATGTGTGTTCTCATAGCATTTTTAGGGACAGATAGATAACCTCTGAACTGGCCCACTTACTCAGACAAATTGGAATCAAATGAGTGGAAATGGTGCACCAGCATGATAGTGTATTATTCTAGTTCACTGGCACGGTGCCCAAAATTACTGCTGCGGCCACTGTTGTAATGTGGGGCGGCAGGTAGCCTAGTGGTTAGAGCGTTGGACTAGTTGAAAGATCGAATCCCCGAGCTGACAAGGTAAAAGTCTGTCGTTCTGCCCCTGAACAAGGCAGTTAACCCACTGTTCCTAGGCCGTCATTGTAAATAAGAATGTGTTCTTTAACTGACTTGCCTAGTTAAATAAAGGTTAATATGTAAATAAAAAATGTTCCCCCTGGAAATGGTTACTCAGTTCATTAAATTGCTTTTGTCGTACAGATTCACCAGACATTGAAGGCCCACAGCTTAATAATAATAATTTTCAACAAGTTCAACACCACACTGCAAAAAGTTAAATCTAAAAGAAAGACTAAATATTTTATATTGAGTGATAATTATCTTCTTTTTATATATTCTTTTTCACCAAGTTAAATGATCTAACGTCATTAGCAGATAATTTAGCTTATTTTAACCTAAAAAAAAGGCATAATACAAATAATTTATCTTATTTCAAGATATTTTTCAATCTAATTTACCTTAATATTATGCTGAATCTTATGCTGAATTATCTTGAAAAATATTATGAAATAAGATCAGTTACTTTTATTAAACATTTTTAGGTTAGAATAAGCTAAATTATCTACAAATGACATTACATCATTTAGCATGGTAAAACGAACACAAAAATGTTAAGAGAATTATCTCTCAATATAGATTTTAAAAAATCTTGATGCAAGATATTTAGGCATGCTTAGATTTCACTTTTTGCAGTGCATTTCTGTTGTGATGGGGTTAGACAGATAAATTAAGCTCATGAGGCATTAATAAGTAATATTATACTTCTTTATCTTCAAACATTTTATTAGTATGCCTCAGAAAAATGTCTTTTTGAAGAGCAACTCAATTGAAAAACCAACTCCTTATGTGGCATCGATATGAGTCAGGGACATTTATTCCAGTGTCAAAATTGACTACGAAGTCTAAGTAAGATAACTGTGGTCATAAAGTCAGTTTTGTTCGAAACAGAGATATGCGAGATGATTAGGAAAAAACGGTATGTCATGGAATTGAGGGTATGCCACAGTTTTCCTTGGGTTTGGATTATTTCAATCCTGTCCACAGCTGGCAGCATCCAAATAATTATCAATTCAGAGCGCAGCTTCATGTGACCCCATTGTAATGCTGGTGGTAAATTGCCAGTGGTAAATTGACTTTGATATCCCTATGGACCAAGTCAGGTCCAAAATGATTGTGTCCCTTGATAAAAATGAGCAAAAAATACAGTATAATACAAATACTGAGCTACAGTATATTGTCTTCAAAAAAAGAGGTAATTATATTATTTTATACTAATACAATTGCTGAGAAAAAAAACTTGGTCTTGTTTAACCCTTCACACATGTGGGAATTGGCCTACAGTGCATTTGGAAAGTATTCAGACCCCATGAATGTTTCCACATTTTGATATGTTAGTCTTATTCTAAAATGGATCAAACCCTTTTTCCCCCTCATCAATCTACGTACACTACCCCATAATGACAAAGCAAAAACAGGTTTGTAAAATTATATATAATTTAAAAAAAAATCACATTTACATAAGCATTTAGACCCTTTACTCAGTACTTTGTTGAAGCACCTTTGGCAGTGATTACAGCCTCGAGTCTTCTTGGCTATAAAACCTGGCACGCCTGTATTTGGAGAGTTTCTTCCAGTCTTCTCTGAAGATCCTCTCAAGCTGTCAAGTTGGATGGGGAGCGTTGCTGCACAGCAATTTTCAGGTCTCTCCAGAGATGTTCGATCAGGTTCAAGTCCGGGCTCTGGTTGGGCCACCCAAGGACATTTGGAGACATGTCCCGAAGCCACTCCTGCATTGTGTTGGCTGTGTGCTTAGGGCCGTTGTCCTGTTGGAAGGTGAACCTTCGTCCCAGTCTGAGGTCCTGAGTGCTCTGGAGCAGGTTTTCATCAAGGATCTCTCTGCTCTTTGCTCCGTTCATCTTTCCCTCGATCCTGACTAATCTCCCAGTCCCTGCCACTGAAAAACATTCCCACAGCATGATGCTGCCACCACCATGCTTCACCGTAGGGATGGTGCCAGGTTTCCTCCAGGCGTGATGCTTGTCATTCAGGCCAAATAGTTCAATCTTGGTTTCATCAGACCAGAGAATCTTGTTTCTCATGTTCTGAGAGTCCTTTAGGTGCCTTTTGGCAAACTCCAAGCGGGCTGTCATGTGCCTTTTACTAATGAGTGGCTTCCGTCCGGCCACTCTACCATAAAGGACTGATTGGTGGAGTGCTGCAGAGATGGTTGTCCTTCTGGAAGGTTCTCCCATCTCCACAGAGGAACTCTATAGCTCTGTTAGCGTGACCAAGGCCCTTCTTGCCCGTTGCTCAGTTTGGCTGGGCGGCCATCTCTAGGAGGACTCTTGGTCGTTCCAAACTTCTTCCATTGAATAATTAAAAAAATTATGGAGGATACTGTAAGAGGGTTCGGCTCATACTTCGGGAAGAAATCCACTACCACCCCGCGATACCTAGCAATTGAGATCCAGAACGGAGCCCCAGTCCAAAAGGAGCTAAATATCTTCAACTTATCAAGTAGGACCCTGACATCCGCTCACCTCATTGTTCTCAATAAGGGGTTATGACCCTGACATCAGCTCACCTCATTGTTCTCAATAAGGGGTTATGACCCTGACATCAGCTCACCTCATTGTTCTCAATAAGGGGTTATGACCCTGACATCAGCTCACCTCATTGTTCTCAATAAGGGGTTATGACCCTGACATCAGCTCACCTCATTGTTCTCAATAAGGGGTTATGACCCTGACATCCGCTCACCTCATTGTTCTCAATAAGGGGTTATGACCCTGACATCAGCTCACCTCATTGTTCTCAATAAGGGGTTATGACCCTGACATCAGCTCACCTCATTGTTCTCAATAAGGGGTTATGACCCTGACATCCGCTCACCTCATTGTTCTCAATAAGGGGTTATGACCCTGACATCCGCTCACCTCATTGTTCTCAATAAGGGGTTATGACCCTGACATCAGCTCACCTCATTGTTCTCAATAAGGGGTTATGACCCTGACATCAGCTCACCTCATTGTTCTCAATAAGGGGTTATGACCCTGACATCAGCTCACCTCATTGTTCTCAATAAGGGGTTATGACCCTGACATCAGCTCACCTCATTGTTCTCAATAAGGGGTTATGACCCTGACATCCGCTCACCTCATTGTTCTCAATAAGGGGTTATGACCCTGACATCAGCTCACCTCATTGTTCTCAATAAGGGGTTATGACCCTGACATCCGCTCACCTCATTGTTCTCAATAAGGGGTTATGACCCTGACATCCGCTCACCTCATTGTTCTCAATAAGGGGTTATGACCCTGACATCAGCTCACCTCATTGTTCTCAATAAGGGGTTATGACCCTGACATCAGCTCACCTCATTGTTCTCAATAAGGGGTTATGACCCTGACATCAGCTCACCTCATTGTTCTTGTTCTCAATAAGGGGTTATGACCCTGACATCAGCTCACCTCATTGTTCTCAATAAGGGGTTATGACCCTGACATCCGCTCACCTCATTGTTCTCAATAAGGGGTTATGACCCTGACATCAGCTCACCTCATTGTTCTCAATAAGGGGTTATGACCCTGACATCCGCTCACCTCATTGTTCTCAATAAGGGGTTATGACCCTGACATCCGCTCACCTCATTGTTCTCAATAAGGGGTTATGACCCTGACATCAGCTCACCTCATTGTTCTCAATAAGGGGTTATGACCCTGACATCAGCTCACCTCATTGTTCTCAATAAGGGGTTATGACCCTGACATCAGCTCACCTCATTGTTCTCAATAAGGGGTTATGACCCTGACATCAGCTCACCTCATTGTTCTCAATAAGGGGTTATGACCCTGACATCAGCTCACCTCATTGTTCTCAATAAGGGGTTATGACCCTGACATCAGCTCACCTCATTGTTCTCAATAAGGGGTTATGACCCTGACATCAGCTCACCTCATTGTTCTCAATAAGGGGTTATGACCCTGACATCAGCTCACCTCATTGTTCTCAATAAGGGGTTATGACCCTGACATCCGCTCACCTCATTGTTCTCAATAAGGGGTTATGACCCTGACATCCGCTCACCTCATTGTTCTCAATAAGGGGTTCTGACCCTGACATCAGCTCACCTCATTGTTCTCAATAAGGGGTTATGACCCTGACATCAGCTCACCTCATTGTTCTCAATAAGGGGTTATGACCCTGACATCCGCTCACCTCATTGTTCTCAATAAGGGGTTATGACCCTGACATCAGCTCACCTCATTGTTCTCAATAAGGGGTTATGACCCTGACATCCGCTCACCTCATTGTTCTCAATAAGGGGTTATGACCCTGACATCCGCTCACCTCATTGTTCTCAATAAGGGGTTATGACCCTGACATCCGCTCACCTCATTGTTCTCAATAAGGGGTTATGACCCTGACATCAGCTCACCTCATTGTTCTCAATAAGGGGTTATGACCCTGACATCAGCTCACCTCATTGTTCTCAATAAGGGGTTATGACCCTGACATCCGCTCACCTCATTGTTCTCAATAAGGGGTTATGACCCTGACATCAGCTCACCTCATTGTTCTCAATAAAGGGTTATGACCCTGACATCAGCTCACCTCATTGTTCTCAATAAGGGGTTATGACCCTGACATCCGCTCACCTCATTGTTCTCAATAAGGGGTTATGACCCTGACATCAGCTCACCTCATTGTTCTCAATAAGGGGTTATGACCCTGACATCCGCTCACCTCATTGTTCTCAATAAGGGGTTATGACCCTGACATCCGCTCACCTCATTGTTCTCAATAAGGGGTTATGACCCTGACATCCGCTCACCTCATTGTTCTCAATAAGGGGTTATGACCCTGACATCAGCTCACCTCATTGTTCTCAATAAGGGGTTATGACCCTGACATCAGCTCACCTCATTGTTCTCAATAAGGGGTTATGACCCTGACATCAGCTCACCTCATTGTTCTCAATAAGGGGTTATGACCCTGACATCCGCTCACCTCATTGTTCTCAATAAGGGGTTATGACCCTGACATCCGCTCACCTCATTGTTCTCAATAAGGGGTTATGACCCTGACATCCGCTCACCTCATTGTTCTCAATAAGGGGTTATGACCCTGACATCAGCTCACCTCATTGTTCTCAATAAGGGGTTATGACCCTGACATCAGCTCACCTCATTGTTCTCAATAAGGGGTTATGACCCTGACATCCGCTCACCTCATTGTTCTCAATAAGGGGTTATGACCCTGACATCAGCTCATCTCATTGTTCTCAATAAGGGGTTATGACCCTGACATCCGCTCACCTCATTGTTCTCAATAAGGGGTTATGACCCTGACGTCAGGTCACCTCATTGTTCTCAATAAGGGGTTATGACCCTGACATCAGCTCACCTCATTGTTCTCAATAAGGGGTTATGACCCTGACATCAGCTCACCTCATTGTTCTCAATAAGGGGTTATGACCCTGACATCCGCTCACCTCATTGTTCTCAATAAGGGGTTATGACCCTGACATCAGCTCACCTCATTGTTCTCAATAAGGGGTTATGACCCTGACATCAGCTCACCTCATTGTTCTCAATAAGGGGTTATGACCCTGACATCAGCTCACCTCATTGTTCTCAATAAGGGGTTATGACCCTGACATCCGCTCACCTCATTGTTCTCAATAAGGGGTTATGACCCTGACATCAGCTCACCATCAGCTCACCTCATTGTTCTCAATAAGGGGTTATGACCCTGACATCAGCTCACCTCATTGTTCTCAATAAGGGGTTATGACCCTGACATCAGCTCACCTCATTGTTCTCAATAAGGGGTTATGACCCTGACATCAGCTCACCTCATTGTTCTCAATAAGGGGTTGTCATTTGTACCCACTGCATACATTAATGACTTTGACGTCCAGATAGATCTATTCAGGTTTTTCCGTAATCTGAGATTGCGTGAGTTCTTTGATAAGAGTGAACCTTACATGACTCCACTCCACTCCACTCCAAATGTTATCCTCAGTGAGATGTATACATAGGTATACCGCGTCAATCAATAGACTTACCTGTCCTACCGTGAGTCAAGGTGGAGATGGAGCCATTAACCCAGCTGAGGTACCTGGTAACTCTGAGAGAACCAGGTTTAGAGCAAAAGGTTAATGCGTACCTCCCCCAAAAGCACAATGCGTTTATAGAAACCTTCTGCAGGATTGTTGAAAATTATGTAGGTAACCTACTGAAAGACAAACAGAAACACAAATCTTATGATAACCTGAGTAGAGACGAGAGAATGTCTCTAAAGGACTTAAAGTCAGATCCTTTGATTATCATTAAATAAATGTGACAAAGGAGGAGGAATTTGTATAAAAAAGAAATGTGACTATGTGAATGAATGTCGCCGACAACTATGTAAATGTGACTTCTATCGCAAATTGAATTATGACCCTAGCCTAGAATTCCAGCATAATATCTCATCCACAGTGGAAAGCTGTTTGGAATCAGGACAAATCTTCAAAAAAGAATGCGAATTTCTATGTGTGAAATGTCCTAAGTCACCAACTTTCTACACAGTCACTAAATTACACAAACAAATGTCTCCTCCTCCAGCTAGACCCATTGTAGCAGCAATCGACTCTGTGGCATCCAACATTTCTACGTTTGTGGATCACCACATTAAACCGATGGTTGAGAATCTTCCATCTTATGTCAACGACACTAGCCACATGACCTCATTGATAGAGGGCACCCTGCTGGCCACTTTTGATGTGGAGATCTTGTACACTAACATCCTACACTGGAGGCTTGCAGGCGCTGCAACACTTCCTTCAGCAGAGAGACCCTACCCTTGCTCCATCCAATGATTGTATTATCCATTAGTTACTTGGTCTTTGAGTTAGACTTTTTCCTTCAAATTTAGGGTGTAGGCATGGGCTTCCTGGTGCGGCAACTATGCAAACCTGTATGTGAAGAAGACGGTGAATGTTTCAGAGTGGCCAAGTTACAGTTTTGACTTAAATCTACTTGAAAATATATGGCAAGACTTTAAAGTGGTTTTCAAGCAGTGATGAACAACCAATTTGACAGAGCTTGAAAACTTTTATTAAGAATAATGGACAAATATTTTACAATCAAGGTGTGCAAAGCTCTTAGAGACTTACCCAGAAAGACTCACAGCTGTAATTGCTGCCAAAGGTGAATCAAGCATGTATTTACTCAGGGGTGTGAATACTTACAGTACTATCAAAAGTTTGGACACACCTACTCATTCCAGGGTTTTTCTTTATTTTGACTATTTTCTACATTGTAGAATAAAAGTGAAGACATCAAAACTATTAAATAACACACATGGAATCATGTAGTAACCAAAAAAGTGTTAAATAAGTCCAAATATTTTATATTTCAGATTCTTCAAAGTAGCCTCCCTTTGCCTTGATGACAGCTCTGCACACTCTTAGTATTTTCTCAACCAGCTTCATGAAGTAGTCACCTGGAATGCGTTTAAATTAACAGGTGTGCCATGTTAAAACTTAGATTGTGGAATGCAAATAGTCTGATTAGCCATTTGATTAGCTGTTTATGAGTCTTATGGTGTTAGACTGTTAAGAAGTCTTTTGGACCTAGACTTGGTGCTCTGGCACCGCTTGCCGTGTGGTAGCAGCGAGAACAGTCTATGACTAGGGTGGCTGGAGTCTTTGACAATTTTTAAGGCCTTCCTCTGACACCACCTGGTATAGAGGTCCTGGATGGCAAGAAGCTTGGCCCTAGTGATATACTGGGCCGTACGCACTACCCTCTGTAGTGCATTGCGGTCAGAGGCCAAGCAGGTACTGTACCAGGCAGTGATGCAACCAGTCAGGATGCTCTCGATGGTGCAACTGTAGAACTTTTACAGGATCTGAGGACCCATGCCAAATCTTTTCAGTCTCCTGATGAGGGATAGGTTGTTGTCCTGGCACCTGGTAATGCAGTCATGAGTGAACAGGGAGTACAGGAGGGAACTGAGCACGCACCCCTGAGGGGCCCCCTTGTTGAGGATCAGCGTGGCAGATGTATTGTTACCTACCCTTACCACCTGGGGGCGGACCGTACTGAAGTGCAGGATCCAGTTGCAGAGGGAGGTGTTTAATCCCAGGGTCCTTCGCTTAGTGATGAGCTTTGAGGGCACTGTGGTGCTGAGCTGTAGTCAAAGAATAGCATTCTCACATAGGTGTTCCTTGTGTCCAGGTGGGAAAGGTCAGTGTGGGGTGCAATAGAGTTTGCATCATCTGTGTATCTGTTGGGGCGGTATGCAAATTGGAGTTGGTCTAGCCATGACCAGCCTTTCAAAGCACTTCATGGCTACAGACGTGAGTGCTACGGGTCGGTAGTCATTTAGGCAGGTTACCTTTGTGTCCTTGGGTTCAGGGACTACGGTGGTCTGCTTGAAACATGTTGGTATTACAGACTCAGTCAGGGACAGGTTGAAAATGTCAGTGTGGTCAGCGCATGCTCGGAGTACACGTCTTGGTAATCCATCTGGCCCTGCGGCCTTGTGAATGTTGACTTGTTTAGAGGTGTTACATCGGCTACGGATAGCGTGATTACACAGTCGTCTGGAACAGCTGGTGCTCTCATGCATGCTTCAGTGTTGCTTGCCTCGAAGCGAGCATAGAAGTCATTTAGCTCATCTGTTCGCTCGTGTCACTGGGCAGCTCGCGGCTGTGCTACCCTTTGTAGTCTGTAATAGTTTGCAAGCTCTGCCACATCCGACGAGCTTCTGAGCCGGTTCAATCTTCGTTGATTCAATCTTCGTCCTGTGTTGACGCTCTGCCTGTTTGATGGTTCGTTGGAGGGCATAGCAGGATTTCTAATAAGCATCCAGGTTAGAGTCCCCCTCCTTGAAAGCGTCAGCTCTGCACTTTAGCTCAGTGCCTATGTTACCTATAATCCATGGCTTCTGGTTGGGGTATGTACGTACAGTCACTGTGGGGACGACGTCATCGAAACAGTTATTGATGAAGCCAGTGACTGATGTGGTGTACTCCTCAATGCCATCAGAAGAATCCCAGAACATATTCCAGTCTGTGCTAGCAAAACAGTCCTGTAGCTTAGCATCTGCTTCATCTGACCACTTTTTATTGACCGAGTCACTGGTGCTTCCTGCTTTAGTTTTTACAGGAGGATATAATTATGGTCAGATTTGCCAAATGGAGGGTGAGCGAGAGCTTTGTATGTGTCTCTGTGTGTGGAGTAAAGGTGATGTAGAGTTTGATTTCCTCTGATTTGCACATTTAACATGGTAGAAATGGTAGAAATTAGGCAAAACAGATTTAATTTTCCCTGCGTTAAAGTCCCCAGCCATTAGGAGCGCCACCTCTGGATGAGCGTTTTCCTGTTTGCGTATGGCCTTGTACAGGTAATTGAGTGCGGTTTTAGTGCCAGCATCAGTTTGTGGTGGTAAATTAACAGCTACGAAAAATATTGGTTTTTTTGGGGGGTAAATAGTGTGGTCTACAGCTTGTCATGAGATACTCTTCCTCTGGCGAGCAAAACCTCGAGACTTCCTTCGATTTCGTGCGCTGGCTGTTTACAAATATACACAGACCGCCACCCCTTGTCTTACCGGAGGCGGCTGTTCTATCTTGCCTATGCAGCGTAAACTCCGCCAGCTGTATGTTATTCATGTCGTCATTCAGCCACGACTCGGTGAAACATAAGATATTACAGTTTATAATGTCCTGTTGGTAGGGTATTCGTGATCGGAGCTCGTCTATTTTGTTATCCAATGATTGTACGTTGGCTAATAGGACTGAGGCAGATTACCCAAGGCACCCCGGCCTACGTCCCCAGTATCTCCGTCTCTTTCTCATGCGAATCACGTGGATTTTGGCCTTGTCGGGTGTTTTAAGTAAATCCTTCGCATCCGACTCGTTCAAGAATAAATCTTCATCCAGTACGAGGTGAGTAATCACTGTCCTGATATCTAGAAGCTTTTTTCGGTCATAATAGACAATGGCAGAAACATTAACGACAAAATAAGTTACAAAAAGACACACACAATAGCACAATAGGTTAGGAGACCGTAAAACGGCAGCCATCCACTCCGGCTCCATTATAATTCTTGTGTCAAAATTGACTACAAAGTTTAAATAGAATAATTTTGGTCATAGTCCGTCTCGTCCAAAGCTGAGTTTTGTAAGTGAGTTGTACTTGAGGGTCGGGTTTTGATTTCGACAATGCTCACTTTCCCACTAACACGGGATACAGAGATTCAGTGATTGCACTCTATCCAATTCTATCGTAGAACACACAGACAGTGAGACAGACCTGCCCTGCAATGCAGTGGATTGGAATTTGTTTACATAAGGCAACACATTGCACATTTTTTTACTTGAGAACTACTGCACCAAACACCTTGGCTAGATGTAAAATTGCTTGACTAAAACCTCCTCGACAAAGACATCAAAATGAATTACAGATTTATTGCGTTATCTATTTTGAGGAAGTGTCTCATGGGGGACAAACATCATTAACTACCACATCGAACCACACCCCAAATACAATTTCTTTTGGTATTTTACCCCCCGTTTTCTCCCCAATTTCGATCTTGCCTCATTGCTGCAACTCCCCAAAAGGCTCGGGAAGAGAAGGATGAGTCATTCGTCCTCTGACTCGCCAAACTGCGCTTCTTAACACCCGCCCGCACCAATGTGTTGGAGGAAACACTGTTAACCTGACAACCGAGGTCAGCCTGCAGGCACCCGGCCCGCCACAAGGAGGCACTAGAGCGCGATGAGCCAAGTAAAGCACCCCCCCAACCCAGACGACGCTGGGCCAATTGTGTGCCGCCTTATGGGATTGAAACCGGGTCTGTAGTGACGTCTATAGCATTGTGATGCAGTGCCTTAGACCGTTGCGCCACTCGGGAGGCCCCGAAATCTTGTTTTTCTTAATGAGCACCAGAGAAACACATGCGTAATCGGTGCATTCAGTTGTTCTTTCATCTTGACAACCTATGTGTGGGACACGGAGATGAGGTAGTCATTGAAAAATCCTATTAAACACTATTATTGCACAGAGTGAGTCCATGCAACTTATTATGTGACTTGTTAAGCACGTTTTTACTCTTGAGCTTATTAAGACTTGCCACAACAAAGGGGTTGAATACTTAATGACTCAAGACAAAAGCTCTGACGAAGGCCGCAAGGCCGATACGTAAGCTTATTAAATATCAGTGATACTATCAAGAGCAGTGTGCGGTTTCCTTTTTCCTTCATCTTGTTCAATTGTTGCCATGCACCTGCAAATTAGATTGCTCAGATGTGCGAGTGCCTTTTGAATTTTGTATTAATAATAATATTATGGGGTATTGTGTAGACCAGTGACAATTCTTTATTTTTTCTATTTGAAATTCAAGCTGTAACTCAACAAAATGTGGAACAAGTCAAGGGGGGTGAATACTTTTCTGAAGGCACTATGTCACTCATATGAGAGCTTCTTGAGTTTCCCCTAGATAACATTTCCTTAGGCGGGGTTCTTATAGTGACGGCCGGTGGACTTTTTTATGACAGGGGATTTCTGAATATGCTTAATAGTTTTTTATTGTTTTTTAAACCATTCCTTCTCTTTCTCCCTGGAGGAGTGTCCTCATGGGCACTAATGCCAAAAACTGACACTAGCTCCAGTATCAACACGCTAAAGCCAGATTCTTCCATCTGGGAGGTAATAGAGCTAAGCATAGCTTAGTGAAAGTAGGGCAAAAATCGCAATTCCACTTCTACTGCACTTGAGAAACACGTCCGTGAAGTTACACAGTAGTCAGTTAGGCAACGCAAACCCAGTAGCCGACCTTTTCGGTAATACAGTAGACCAATACACACGATGCATCAGGGTCTCTATTCTGATGTGGTTACTTAACACCGCATTCGACTTCCTCTCCATTTGCAGCTGATTTATTCTTTTCATATGGTTTTTCTCCCTCTCTCCATACTCCCACCCCATAACCATGTCCTCTTCTCTCCTCTCCTCTATCCTCATTGCCAGTCCATTCACCCTCACTGGGCACAGTGGAAATGGCTTTGACCCGTCCTCTCCCCCTTTTTTTTCACATTATTCACAGCTCTTGTTGATGCCTCATCCTCATTCTACCCCATTCTGCCCTCGTCCTTTGTGCAGGGGAAACATATTTCATTTACTGTGTGTACTTTTTAAATGGAGCGGCGATGAGGTGGATCAAAGTGAAGGTTTAGCATTTGATTTGGACTGATATGGACATGAGGATGAATGTAGGATGACCCATATTGGTTATCTACCGTGCCTTCAGAAGGTATTCATACCTCTTGACTTATTCCACATGTTGTTGTGTTTACAGCCCTTTTCCATCTGTTTGACAAAAATATGTAGTACCAGTCAAAAGTTTGAACACAATTGAAAGGGTTTTTCTTTATCTTGACTATTTTCTACATTGTAGAATAATAGTGAAGAAATCAAAAATATGAAATAACACATATGGAATCACGTAGTAGCCAAAAAAGTGGTAAACAAATCAAAATATATTTGAGATTCTTCAAAGTAGCCACCCTCTTGGCATTTCCTCAACCAGCTTAATGAAGTAGTCACCTGGAATGCATTTCAATTAACAGGTGCGTCTTGTTAAAAGTTCATTTGTGGAATTTCTTTCCCTCTTAATGTGTTTGAGCCAATCAGTTGGGTTGTAACAAGGTAGGGGTGGTATACAGAAGATAGCCCTATTTTTGGTAAAAGACCAAGTCCATGGCAAGAACAGTAAGCAAAGAGAAACGACAGTTCATCATTACTTTAAGACATGAAGGTCAGTCAATCCGGTACATTTGAAGAACTTTGAAAGTTTCTTCAAGTGCAGTCACAACAACCATCAAACACTATGATGAAACTGGACAAGTCTCAATGTCCTTGAGTGGCCCACCCAGAGACTCTTTCTAAAAAGGAATTGTGGCCCACCCTCTGACTCTTTCTAAAAATGAATTGCTGTACCTTTTCCTTGTGGAAATAATTAAGCCAACAGTGTAAAATTCTGCTCAATACTGTATAATAGTAAAGATTAATTGTAACCTCTCGTTAAGCTAGCTACTTTGCATAGCTCGGTCACTGTGGAAACACACAAGGCAAGATGGCTGCGCCCTGTGAGAGATGAAACGTGGTGCACCTCGCGACACTCTCAGGAGAGTACTGCAATCTCCCGATCAGTGGACAGACAAGTCACAGAGACAACTAATATAAACCCTCAGTGCCGCAATACTGGTAGACCAAACCAAGTATCGCCCAGGTTGGTACACTGTCACAAGTAATAAAAACATGGTCGAAACCCAAACGAGATGGCACAAGCCTAACCAAGTGGGAGGACAGCAGAACACACTGATGGGGAGGCTAGCTAGCTGCTCCAAGCTATTGAATAGTTGTGGGTATACTTCTGCACTTATACACTCTAACATAGACCTCTTACCAAGCAAATCCTCTCTGGAATGAGCAGAGAAAAGGAAGAGGTGGAAGTAGTGTGGCGGCAGCTCTTTAAGGGGGTCAGCTGCAGTACTACCCGGGTACACTGGACTAATCTGAAATTCTTACTTAGAATGTATCCTGCCGCACGGAAGGATCCCATATAGGAGTGATCCAATATAGTGCTACATAACAAGCTGTTATGTCACTCCCGTCTAACAGTCCACCTGCCTCCCATTATACATCTAGAGAAAGCCACAGGAGACAAACATAACACTCACTCCATATTCAACACTGAGCAAAGTATCACCAAATCAATAGGCCTACAACCCACCTTCTACGTATGTACCTCACACATCCATATTTCAGTGTGCGTGTGCGCGTACACTACGATACAAAAATCCACATTTATAGAGCTCTTAATTTAAATGGCATGTGGCTGGCATTTGAGTATATCAGAATAGGCAGTCAAAAGTCAATGTGATGATATACGCTGATGATCGTTAGCAAGATCCTTACACCTTGACCAAAACGTCTCTGCGCGTGCATTCGCATGCGCCATCATGCGCATGTTGATTTTGTCTGTCCCCACCAGACGCATTCATGACACGCATGTTAAAATACCAAAGACAACTGTGAACCTACTATATTAATTTATATTAATTTACTATATTAATTTGGGGACAGGTTGAAACACACATGAAACATTCATGGGCATGTAGTTAGCTTGCTGTTGCTAGCTAATTTGTCCTTGGAGATAAACATTGGGTTGTTATTTTACCTGAAATGCATATGGGTTTTTTTAAATGTTTTTTTTTGTAGAATTTTGTTCCATTTTCCGTCATACAAAGTATTGTGTTCTCTACTCTGAAAATTAATCCACAGATAAAAGAGCAAACTTAGTTAGTTTTCTTTGATAAATCACTCCTCGTTCATCTTTCAATCACCCACATGCGTTAGTATACTCATGAAAACCATGAGTAGATGGGAGAGGTGGGACTTGCAGCCCGTAAAGCGTCTAAATTAGAACCAAGTTAATATTTTAGGGCCTGGCAACACCGACACCCGTTTGGATGAAATTATTGAATAACGTGAGTACCCAACATGGCCGGTCTAGTCAGCATGTTAGTGTACAGCTAACAAGCGAGCAGCGGGTAGCTACAGTGGGAGAGTCTTTGGCCAGAACTGGCCTGAACATGGAGAGAGAGAGAGGCTGTTGGGTCACATCTACCAGAAAAAGTCTGAAAAGGTATTAGAAATATATCAAAACACAATAATGTTGAAGTAAAGACCCCTGCCAACTAATATCAACACATATGTAGTTTGAGATATTTTTTTGGTTTATGTAAGTTTAGGGAACTTTTGCTTTGTGCTTTGAAATTCTGTTCCCAAAACCCCATATATCTTTAAGATATTTTCTAATTTCTCTCCTTCATTTTGAGGGAGGATAATGAAAGTTCACAGAAGTAACAAGTTAAGTTAGACCTATCATTTATTTATAGTGTTTTAACTAATATCAATATAGTTTATGAATTATTAAGAGATTAAAACTCAAAATTCTGTTAACAAATTGGGAACAGATTTTCTGATGGGAAACCATAGTAGTCACAATCCACAGTTGGGTCACCACCCACTGTCCTCCCTTCCACTCGCATACTGTTTTGTTCAGCTGATAACTGTTTTCTTTCTGTCATCTGGTGGTTAAAGCAAGAGTGTGGACAAACCGTCTCTCTCGCTTTTGCTCTCACTCTCTCTCCAATTAATGGCACCAAAATTTCCCATAACTGAAATTTGGACCAGCCTTGATTTCAACTTCCACAGACTTCTGGACCGGCCTTCATTTGGCCCGAACATAGACATCCATGATTGGTATAGATTTGGTCTGTTCCGGACGGGACCAAATATGAACCAATCATAGATGTCTATGTTTCACAAGTTTGGACAGCACAGTACATTACAGTAGAGTACAGTAAAGAAAAGTAGAGGATATTTCTGTACAGTACGGTCCTGTACTATACTGTAAAGTAGAATAGAGTGGAGTGTTCTTCAGTACAGTACACAGTAGAGCACACGAGTTGCGTACACTATAAAGTACTGTACTGAACTATACTGTGCTGTGCTGTGCTGTACTGAACTATACTTTACTGTACTGAACTCTGCTCTACTATGCTGTACTTTACTGTACTCATTTCTACTGTACTGGACTTTGATGTTCAAACTTGTGAAACATAGATGTCTCTGATTAGTTCAGATTTGGTCCGATCCGGAACAACCAAATTTGGTATTTTTTGGTGGTGGAGCTCATTAAAATAATATCCAGTGTGTAGAATAATACCCAAATATACAAAGGAGAATGTTGCATATTAATACCTTTGTGTACCTATTTAGGATACACCACATCTCAAGGCCATCAGACTGTTAAACAGCCATCAGTAACATTGAGTGGCTGCTGCCAACATACTGACTCATCTCTAGCCACTTTAACCACGTAAAATTGATGTAATAAATGTATCACTAGCAACTTTAAACAATGCCACTTTATATAATGTTTACATACCCTACATAACTCATCTCATATGTATATACTGTACTCTATACCATCTACTGCATCTTGCCTATGCTGTTCGGCCATCGCTCATTCATATATTTGTATGTACATATTCTTATTCATTCCTTTACACTTGTGTGTATAAGTTAGTTGTTGTGAAATTGTTAGATTACTTGTTAGATATTACCAAGTGGTCGGAACTAGAAGCACAAGCATTTCGCTACTCTCACATCTGCTAACCATGTGTATGTGACAAATAAAATTTGATTTGATTTTTGAAAAGAATGACGTTCATATCCATAATTATGCATTTCTGTGTAGTACAGATCATGGACCCGTGATGAAATCGTTACTGCAATTATGTTACCGGGTGTAAATCCACTTCAATTACTGGAGTTCAATAACCAAAAGAGATTTTTTCAAACCCTTATCGTGGAATTGCCCTATGCAAAATGTGTCAACTTTAAGCACCTCTACCTCTTGTATGTTTTATCATTACAAAAAGTCACCTTGTGACAACTTCCACCATGGACTAACATGTGTGAAAGGTTTCATTCAAATCAAAAGGGGTGCAGTCATGGAACGAACCCAGTTAGACCCAGATATATCCGGTTCAGTTGAGACGACCTGTCCATATGTATTTCTTTCTACGATTACTTATAATCCCAACACGTATCAAATAATATAGTATGACTGCGTAATGGACACTGAAAGGTCTTCATATATCTATGATCTATTTCAGAAACTGGCAAGTATGACTTAACTTCCTCCAGTTCATATAACTATGCCCTTCGTATTGCTTTTTTCTCACTGGTATTATATACCCTTGCACACAGGATTGCTTTCTTAAGATCTCACTGGTATTATATACCCATGCACACAGTATTGCTTTCTTAAGATAGCAGTAGGTGGTGGTGTCTAATTCTGTAACCCAAGCTTATGGACTCATTTCTGCACCAACAGCCACAAAGGAGTATTTAAAAAAGGGCAGTATCTCCCTCAGGCTACCATGGATACCTTTTTCCGCCGCCACTTTAAGAGGAAGGAGACGGGCTCGCGGGACGAGGAAGAGGCGGAGCTGGACTATTGCTGCAGTAACCGCCGCCCCAGTGTTGCCGTGCCGACCAGTAAGGCTCGCCGGCGCTCTAGAGTGGGCCTCCCCTCAGCCGTTCTGGCCCAACGGCGCCGCTCCAGCGCGCAGCTACAGGAGATCCCGCTGGCGGGGGGTTGCTGCACGGGGGGCGGCCGGCTGGCCAAGGTGGCCGGCTATGCCAAATCATCCTACTCCAAGTCATCCTCCAGCAGCCATGTCCGGAGACGCTCAAGTACCACCACGCTCAGCATGAACCCGCGCTTCGCTGTGCGCCACCGCAAGCTGCGCACCATCGACACGCACCTGCTGGGGCCCTCGATGCTGCTGGCCAGCCTTATCCAGATGACTGAGGAGGAGGAGGGCGGGGGAAGGGGGAACCTGTTCCTGCCAGCAGGGGAGCAGCAGGTGGAGATGAGGGGCAGTGGAGGTGGCAGCAGGGCCCTGTCCCGCTCCAGCACCCTACACTCAGACGGCGACAGCAACGACGACGACCACAGCCTTTCCGAGGACAGCCAGCTCTTCGACCCCGACGAGGAGCTCCAGCACCAGGCTGAAGTAGTGGAGGAGGTTGACGTTTCCGACAGGGAAATAGAGGACACTTCCTGGTGGCTTACCCAACATTCCCCGTCGCCGCTGGGGGTGGTGGCCGAGAGAGTCTCCTCATCTCGGCCCCTCATACGCGCCCCCCGCTGCCTGCGGAGGAACTCGTCCCGTCTCTCGCCGGGTGAGGCCACGCCATACGGCCGCTACAGCGGGCGCTCCAGACAGATAAGGCAGCGGCGAATCGCTACCATCTCCAAAGCAGGCAGCCCCTGGCCAGGGAGGGGGCATCCACTGCCCAACCGCCGGAGCTCAACCGTCTACCTCAGCCACCCCGTCTTCTGCAGGAGCCACTCAGCAGGTTCACTCAGCTCTGCCCTGGGGGCCTACTACGACCCCCGGCTGGAGACATGGAGTGGGTTCCTTCTGTATGTAGTCCATTACCTCCATCAGACAGGGTCCCATCTTTGTTAGAGTTCTTCCATCGTAACTCCTGAGTGAATCTGTGGTAGCAAGCTGCTTTGTCTTGTTTTGTGATAGTACTATCTCACTGTCCTTTTAATTTGAGGAGGAACGTTGTGTTTTTTTGTGACAATGCTCATAACTCCTGTGGTGATATTTTCTAAGGCAAACATTTGTGACATAGGTTAGGCCTATCCAAAAGCTCCCAGAGACCACCTATTTTGCTTAAATACTAACAAATAGTCTCTAGTTCTTATGGTATAATGAACCTACCCCATATCAGATGTACTCCTCAAACAGTGGGGAGAACAAGTATTTGATACACTGCCGATTTTAGCAGGTTTTTCTACTTATAAAGCATGTAGGGGTCTGTAATTTTTTATCATAGGTACACTTCAACTGTGAGAGACGGAATCTAAAACAAAAATCCAGAAAATCACATTGTATGATTTTTAAGTAATTAATTAGCATTTTATTGCATGACATAAGTATTTGATCACCTACAAACCAGTAAGAATTCTGGCTCTCACAGACCTGTTCGTTTTTCATTAAGAATCCCTCCTGTTCTCCACTCATTACCTGTATTAACTGCACCTGTTTGAACTTGTTACCTTGTTACCTGTATCAAAGACACCTGTCCACACACTCAATCAAACAGACTCCAACCTCTCCACATCAGGGATAAAATTGTAGACCTGCACAAGGCTGGGATGGGCTACAGGACAATAGGCAAGCAGCTTGGTGAGAAGGCAACAACTGTTGGCGATGACGGTCAAGATGACGGTCAATCAGCCTCGGTCTGGGGCTCCATGCAAGATCTCACTTCGTAGGGCATCAATGATCATGAGGAAGGTGAGGGATCAGCCCAGAACTAAACGGCAGGACCTGGTCAATGACCTGAAGAGAGCTGGGACCACAGTCTCAAAGAAAACCATTAGTAACACACTACGCCGTCATGGATTAAAATCCTGCAGTGCACGCAAGGTCCCCCTGCTCAAAACAGTGCATGTCCAGGCCCGTCTGAAGTTTGCCAATGACCATCTGGATGATCCAGAGGAGGAATGTGATCTGATGAGACAAAAATAGAGCTTTTTGGTCTAAACTCCACTTGCCGTGTTTGGAGGAAGAAGAAGGATGAGTACAACCCAAGAACACCATCCTAACCGTGAAGCATGGAGGTGGAAACATCATTCTTTGGGGATGCTTTTCTGCAAAGGGGACAGGACGACTGCACCGTATTAAGGGGAGGATGGATGGGGCCATGTATCGCAAGATCATGGCCAGCAACCTCCTTCCCTCAGTAAGAGCATTGAAGATGGGTCGTGGCTGGGTCTTCCAGCATGACAACGACCCGAAACACACAGCCAGGGCAACTAAGGAGTGGCTCCGTAAAAAGCATCTCAAGGTCCTGGAGTGGCCTAGCCAGTCTCCAGACCTGAACCCAATAGAAAATCTTTGGAGGGAACTGAAAGTCCATATTGCCCAGCAACAGCCCCGAAACCTGAAGGATCTGGAGAACGTCTGTATGGAGGAGTGGGCCAAAATCCCTGCTGCAGTGTGTGCAAACCTGGTCAAGAACTACAGGAAACGTATGATCTCTGTAATTGCAAACAAAGGTTTCTATACCAAATATTAAGTTCTGCTTTTCTGATGTATCAAATACTTATGTCATGCAATAAAATGCAAAATCATACAATGTGATTTTCTGGATTTTGTTTTAGATTCCGTCTCTCACAGTTGAAGTGTACCTATGATAAAAATTACAGACATCTACATGCTTTGTAAGTAGGAAAACTTGCAAAATTGGCAGTGTATCAAATACTTGTTCTCCCCACTGTATGTGCTGTCCTGTCATTCTCATTCCCCAGTCCATAATGACAACCTCCATAGAGCTACCTCAATAGCGACACCGCTAACAAAGTAGCGCTAGCTGGTTGGAGCTGAGCAACACTGCTACAGCATTGATCTCCTAGTTAGCATTGCTAGTCTCTCTACCAGTCTTATAGGCGGAAGGGCCTGAGACAAAGGTCTCGATAGTGACGAACGGACTGACTATCACTAGTGTCGGTCGAAAATGTTTGTATGATAGCTGAGGAGGAAGATCTAGTGTGTTTTCTGCTCTTGAAAACCCACATGCACACACACACACACACACACACACACACACACACACACACAGAGTATAATGCCTATAAATGTGTTTCAGTGGTTTGATAAAATGTATATGGTGATGTTGATCAATACTTCACTGGATATCTGAAGGGTCAATTGATGAAGTCCATTCAATGTACAGGATGGTGAAATAGTTTCGCCTCAAGCTAACTAAATGCATTTCTCGGCTGCCTGCAATTGTTTTTAAATTTGGTTTAAAAGCACAGCCTTGGGTGTTGTACTGTACTGCAGAACCTTTTAAAAGGCCAGATTATTTATTGTTTTGTTTCAGGAAAGCTATCGCTAAGTCAGGCCTCCAACACTTGGCAGCCCAGCCCAGCGCCTCAGCCCCAGGCAAGACTGACCCACTTCGAGAGAACTGCAACACTGTCGACTGGAGTGTGAGTATAGCCTCCGGTGTATAACGGTTTAGAAAGGTCCCATTCAAGGCCGCTACAGCAGAGATTCCAGAAATAGCACAATTGGGCCTTTTCTTGTTACGTTGTCCTCATGGAACCTCAAAAAACTGATTTTGAACAACAGAAATGCTATGGTGAAGATTTGCTTAGTTGCGTGTGTTCACACAGGTTTTAGACATATCTAAATGCGGAGACAAAAAGAGGTGAAATGAGACAAAAGAGGTGAAATGGGGGTCGCTGCCCAACCAAATATACAGTAGCATTTTCATCTGAGATAAAAACTGAAAACTGGTGACATTTGTCCAACCTAAATTACTTCCATATTATATTCTCTGTCCTCCCAGGATAATGCCCAGTTTGGGGACCATATCTGGTTTGAGACCAGCGTCTCAGGAGACGTCTGTTACGTTGGAGAGCAGTACTGCGTCACAAAGACAATGGTGAGCCTTCACTGCAACTCAACTGCACTAGGACGAAATAATGTGTTTGAGCACCCTCTGTTATTCACAGAAAGACTAATCTGCATGGTATCGTTTATAAAAGTGTATTTTAGATTATTGAGATTGTTACAGTAGTACGTTATTGCAGCATTCTTTTGGGTACATTTTCAATAGAATATGTTGTCTAATGATTTATTAGTGTAGTGTGCAAAATCAGCCACACTTTTAAATATTGTAGCACATATTTCTGACTTATAGTTATTCTTTTTTGCAACACTACTCCTCATACAGTTTAAACTAGAAACACCGTTCAAAATTTAAAATGTGCAGACTGGTCTGGAATAGTGTGCTTGTATACAGCTATTTGATACTATTTATAGTTTTACATTTTTTATTAAACTTCATCCGCTTTCATGGGATTTCTTCAACGTTCTAAAGCGTCCATTGTGAGATCACAACTTCCAACATTCCATTCACTGTGAATGCAACAATGCAACTTTTGACACAAAACAACTCATTTGACCACTTTCCCGGAACAAGTTAGACAAAAGGTTAGAGAATATGAAATCTTTCTCTACTTCTCTGCTATTCAAATCTTAAATCAGTAAAAACCACATCAACATCAACATTTTCTCAAACTTTTTATAAACAACTGATATTTTTACCATTTTCCCAACAAGTTAGGCAAAAAGTTAGAGAGGTATGACATCTTGGTCTACTTCTGTTATTCAAATCTGAAGTCATAACAAAAGTCTCTTCTACCAATCAATAGTTTAGAGCAGTGGTTCTCAATCCTGGTCCTGGGGACCCAAAGGGGTGCACAGTTTAGTTTTTGCCCCAGCACTACACACCTGATTCAAATCAAAGCCTTTTGATGAGTTTATAATTTGAATCAGCTGTGTAGTGCTATGGCAAAAACAACATTGTGCACCCCTTTGGGTCCCCAGGACCAGGTTTGAGAACCAGTGGTTTAGCGTGACAATAGCTAGCTAATGTCAGCTAACAGCTCTATTGTCTTGTTATTGAGCAGCACAAATGGAGCCATTGCTATGGATATCAATGCATTTCAATGGCAAATAAGGGCCATAGACTGGTGAAATATGTCTGATATTACATCTACTTTTTGAACTATAGCCATACAAAAATGTGCATAAATTAACATGGGTTTGAATGAGAACCATAGCAATACAGAGGTAGCTATTCAAAATGGTCCTGCTCCTTGTCCAATTAAACTACACTGGACAAAAATATAAACACAACATGTAAATGTTTAATGAGCTGAAAAACATACTTTTAAAGAGCTGAAGCAAGTCACACAATTTTTCTTCATGAGAATTACCATTTGGTTTATTATTAGCATTGGCCAAATAAAGCTAAGTATTATCTCTGTGATTCTACCACAGCAAAAGTCAGTGGCGAGGAAGAAATGTGCTGGCTGCAAAATAGCAGTCCACACCATGTGTATCGAGCAGCTAGAAAAGGTGACTATAAACTTGATCAATTATTAGATTATACTTATACAACATAACCAGGAATATTGATGTTTTTGACCAACAATGTCGAATTTTCTCTCCACAGATCAATTTTAGATGTAAGCCATCGTTTAGGGAACCCGGATCTCGAAATGTTCGAGAGGTCAGTATCTTTCTGGTCCCTGCACCACTTATTCTTCGTTTCTCTCCAAGTTATTTGTTCTTTGACTGTATTTCTGTCTCACTAACTGATTCAGTCTACTTTAGTCCATTTCAATGTCAGTGCATCACGGTTTGTTATGTGATTCAACAATGTTTCCTAAATTCCAGCCCAACGTTGTCCGTCACCATTGGGTCCACAGGAGGCGCCAGACTGGGAAGTGTCGACAGTGTGGGAAGGTCAGTGAGAACCATTCACCAACCATATATTCACAAACAGTGCCTTCAGAAAGTATGCACACCCCTTGACTTTTCCCACATTTTGTTATGTTACAGTTTGAATTTAAAATGTATTAAAATGAGATTTTGTGTCACTGGCCTACACACAGTACCACATAATTTGTTTTTACAAATCAATAAAAAATTAAAAGCTGAAAAGTCTTAATAAGTATTCATCTCCTTTGTTATGGCAAACCTAAATAAGTTCAGAAATAAAAATGTGCTTAACAAAGTCACATAATAAGTTGCATGGGCTCTCTCTGGGTGCAATAATACTGTTTAACATGATTTTTTTATGACTACCCCATCTCTGTACCCTACACATAGAATTATCTGTAAGGTCCCTCAGTCGTGCAGTTAATTTCACGCACAGATTCAACTACAAAGACCAGGGAGGGTTTCCAATGCCTCTCACTTATTGGTAGATGGGTAAAAAAAAGCAGACGTTGAATATCCCTTTGAGCATGGTGAAGTTATTAATTACACTTTGGATGGTGTATCAATACATCCAGTCACTACAGAGATACAGGCGTCCTTCCTAACTCAGTTGCCGGAGAGGAAGGAAACCGCTCAGGGATTTCACCAATGGTGACGTTAAAACAGTTACAGAGTGTAATGGATGTTATAGGCAAAAACTGAGGATGTATCTACAACAGTGTATTACTCTACAATACTAACCTAAATGACAGGGTGAAAAGAAGGAAGCCTGTACAGAATAAAAAATATTCCAAAACATGCTTCCTGTTTGCAATAAGGCACTAAAGTAAAACTGCAAAAAATAATCCTGAATACAAAGTGTTATGTTTAGGGCAAATGCAACACAACACGTCAATGAGTACCACTCTTCATATTTTCAAGCATGGTGGTGGCTGCATCATGTTATGGGTATGCTTGTCAATGGCAAGGACTAGGTCGTTTTTTTAGGATAAAAATAAATGGAATATTGTGAAACAGAGCAAAACCTGGATATGTCTGCTTTCCAACAGACACTGGGAGAAAAATGTACCTATAAGCAGGACTATAACATAAAACACAAGGACAAATATACACTGAAATTGCTTACCATGGAACATAGAAAGTTCCAGAGTGGCCTAGTTACAGTTTTGACTTAAATCCGCTTGAAAATCTATGGCAATACTGAAAAATGGCTGTCTTGCAATGATCAACAACCAACTTGACAGAGCTTGAAGAATTTTTTTAAGAAACATGCACATATTATACAATCCAGATGTGCAAAGCTCTTAGATACTTACCCAGAAAGACTCACATCTGTAATCGCTGCCAAAGGTGATTCTAACATATATCGACTCACAGGTGTGAATACTTATCTAAATTAGGTATTTATATATTTAATTTATAATAAATCTGCACAAATTTCGAAAAACATGTTTTTACTTTGTTGTTGTGAGTAGATGGGTGAGAGAAAAAAATATTTAATCTGTTTTGAATTCAGGCTGTAACACAAAATGTGGAGAAGTCAAAAAGTATTGGGAAAGTGACACATTTTTTGTTGTTTTGGCTCTGTACTCCAGCACTTTAGATTGAAATGATACTATGAGGTTAAACTGCAGACTGTCAGCTTTAATTTGAGGGTATTTTCATCCATTTCGGGTGAACTGAAATTACAGCACTTTTTGTACATAGTCCCTTCATTTTAGGGGACCAAAAGTATTTGGAAAAATGTACTTATGTGTACTTGTTGGATGCATTTGCTGTTTGCTTTGGTTGTGTTTCAGATTTCTTTGTTATCAATAGAAATTAATGGTAAATAATGTATTGTACCATTTTGGAGTCACTTTTACTGTAAATAAGAATAGAATATGTTTCTAAACTTATGTGTAGTCATAAATTAATTTTGAATAATGATGTGAGAAAGTTACAGATGCACAAATATCATACCCCCAAGACATGCTAACCTCCCACGATTACAATAACAGTGGAGGTTAGCATTTGGGGGGCATCTATAACTTTAACACTCATCATTATTCACGATTCATTCAGGACAGAGGTTGGTTCCCAAACTTTTTATAGTCCCGTACCCCTTCAAACATTCAACCTCCAGCTGTGTATCCCCTCTAGCACCAGGGTCAATGCACTCTCAAATGTTGTTTTTTGCCATCATTGTAAGCCTGCCACACACTATACAATATATTTATTAAACAAAATAATGAGTGTGAGTTTTTGTCACAACCTGGCTCGTGGGAAGTGACAAAGAGCTCTTATAGAACCAGGGCACAAGTAATAATAATCAATCATTTTGCTCTTTATTTAGCTATTGTACATATAAAACCTTTTTTTGTTCATCAAAATTGTTAATAACTCACCACAGGTTAATGATAAGGGTGTGCTTGAAAGGATGCACATAACTCAATTTTGTCCCGCTCATTGAATATAGTTGCGGAGAGTCCCTGTAATCCTAGATTCAGATCATTCAGGTGAGAAAAAACATCACCCAGATAGGCCAGTTGTGTGAGTAACTCGTCACCATGCAAGCGGTCAGACAAGTGACAATTATGGTCAGCAAAGAAAACTTTAAGCTCGTCTCTCAATTCCAAAAAACGTGTCAATACTTTGCCCCTTGATAACCAGCGCACTTCTGTATGTTGTAAAAGTGTTACATGGTCACTGCCCATATCATTGCATAATGCAGAAAGTACACGAGAGTTCAGGGGCCTTGCTTTAACAAAGTAAACCATTTTCACTGTAGTGTCCAAAACGTCTTTCAAGCTGTCAGGCATTCCCTTGGCAGCAAGAGCCTCTCGGTGGATGCTGCAGTGTACACAAGTGGTGTCGGGAGCAACTGCTTGCTCACACGATACCACTCCACTCTGTCTCACTGTCATGGCTTTTGCCCCATCAGTACACATACCAACACATCTTGACCACCAAAGTCCATTTGATGTCACAAAGCTGTCCAGTACTTAAAAAAGATCCTCTCATGTTGTCCTGTTTTCCAGTGGTATACAGAAGAGGATGTCTTCCTTAATTGACCTCCCATAAACGTAACAGGCATATACCAGGAGCTGTGCCAGGCCCGCCACATCTGTTGACTCGTCCAGCTGTAACGCATATAATTCACTGGCTTGTATGCAAAGCAGTAATTGTTTCAAAACATCCCCTTCCATGTCACTGATGCGTCGTGAAACAGTGTTGTTTGATGAAGGCATTCTGTTGACTCTTTTGGGCATTTTCCCCCAGCATTGTCCCAGCCATATCCGCAGCAGCAGGGAGACTTAAGACCTCCACAATAGTACGGGGCTTGCCTGTCCTAGCCACTCGGTAGCTCACCATATAAGATGCTTCTAGCCCCTTCTTATTACTGGTATCTGTTGCTTTTATACATGTCTTACTACTTAAAAGTCGTCTTTATTCTCGCTCCAAAAATTCCCGTGGCTTATTTTTCTAATTATAATGTGTCGTTTCTAAATGTCTGCGCAAGAATAAAGGTTTCCTGTGAGAGAGTAACGGTTTATGTGATTGGATGTTAATTATCTGACTAGACTACCTATATTTGACATTGTGTTGTTATTTCGCTGAATACTAGATGGCTAAATTTTATTTTTGGCAGTGAAACGAGGCTACTCAGGTGAGAAAAAAAACTCACCCAAATGTATAACCCAGTTTGAAAATAGAAATGTACTGTTTGAAAATGTGAAAGATTTTTTGTATTTTTTATTTAAAAACATTTTTTATAAAAAAAAAAAAACATGTGAATCACATTTCTATTTGACGTACCCGCAACGGCATTGCGAGTACCCCTGATTCAGGACTATCCGTAATTATGTAGAGTCACAAGCTTGATGTAATCATTGCGTGCTAGGAATGTGGTACCAAATACTAAACCTTTGAGTACTTTAATACACATATAAGTGCATGTGTTCCAATACCTTTGGTCCCCTATAAATTTGGGGACTATGTACAAAAAGTACTGTAACTTCTAAATGGTTCACCTGAGGAAAATACCCTAAAATTAAAGCTGACAGTCTGCACTTTAACCTCATAGTCATAATAATTTCAAATCCACATTTCTGGAGCCAAAACAACAAAACATGTGTCACTGTCCCAATACTTTTGGAGCTCACTCTACAGCACAGGTGTCAAATTCAACCGAGTGGCTGCGGGTTTTCGCTCCACCCTTGTACTTGATTAAAGGAATTAAGGTCACTAATTAGTAAGGAACTCCCCACACCCGGTTGTCTCAGGTTTAATTGAATGGGAAAAAACAAAAACCTGCAGACACTTGGCCCTCCGTGGAAGGAGTTTGACACCCCTGCTCTACATATACTCAAGTACTGCAAACCATTAAGAGCTGTCAACGCAAATTTGTAAAATGTTACTTATTCCTCTACAGGGTTTTCAACAGAAGTTCTCATTCCATAGTAAAGAGATTGTTGCAATCAGCTGTTCTTGGTGCAAACAGGCAGTAAGTACCCGTAGTCCATAGGCTGTATCAACTGTTAAAAGTATGGTCCCTATTCACACCCAACCCTTTTCCCTTGGCACTAACTCTTCGATGTTTGCACATCTGAAGGGTCTGGATAGGTATACACAGTTTAGTGGTCGAGCTTCCACTTGGTTTCTTCCACCTTACAGTTCTGCAAACATAGAAAGGTTAAGGCCAAGGGGAAAGGATGGGGAGCAAATTGGGACATACTAACTTTGGGTCAGTTTGAGATGGATATTTCAGTTTGGAGCAGAGAGTGGAGTTGTGTATCCTGACTTGGGTAACTTTGGTATGGTTATTGATTGTTGTACTCTCCTCTGTCCAGTATCACAACAAGGTGACGTGCTTCATGCTACAGCAGATTGAGGAGCCTTGCTCGCTGGGAGCTCACGCCTCCGTCATAGTGCCGCCCACCTGGATCATCCGGGTCCGCAAACCACAGGTACTGCAATGATCATGATCAACACACACACACACACACACACACACACACACACACACACACACACACACACACACACACACACACACACACACACACACACACACAGTTATGTTGATTCAATGGATGTATTTGTTTTTGTCTCCTCAGACATCATTAAAATCAAGTAAAAAGAAGAAACGCACATCTCTGAAAGGAAAGCCGAGTAAGAAGGTAGTAGAGGTAAGGAAAATCGTATTAACATATAAATATTGTGATTATGATAATGATCTCTTAAGTTATCTCATTTGACGATGAGAACATTGAGATAACAGAGGCGGCGATCTTCGTGTCTCGACTGTTTTCTCTGCTCCAGGATGGTCGGTGGAAGCCCTTCATAGTAAAGCCTGTTCCCTCGCAACTCATGAAACCTCTGCTGGTGTTCGTCAACCCCAAAAGTGGAGGCAACCAGGTGAGTTTGCTCAATGTCCACAGCTCCCTTGAAACCACTGTGTATGGGGATATGTCCACACAACTCAAACATACAGTGCATTCGGAAAGTATTCAGACCCCTTGACTTTTTCCACATTTTGTTAAGTTACAGCCTTATTCTAAAATTGATTAAATAAAACATTCCTCATCAATCTACACACAATCACCATAATGAAAATGTGAAAACAGGTTTTTATACATTTTTGCAAATGTATAAAACATATGAATATAATTCACATACGTTTTCAGACGCTTTTGCTATGAGACTCGAAATTGAGCTCAGGTGCATCCTGTCTATATTGATCATCCTTGAGATGTTTCTACAACTTGATTGGAGTCCACCTGTGATAAATGCAATTGATTGGACATGATTTGGAAAGGTACACACCTGTCTATATAAGGTCCCACAGTTGACAGTGCATGTCAGACCAAGCCATGAGGTCGAAGGAATTGTCCGTAGAGCTCCGAGACAGGATTGTGTCGGCACAGATCTGGGGAAGGGTACCAAAAGAACACAGTGGCCTCCATCATTCTTAAATGGAAGAAGTTTGGAACCACCAACACTCTTCCTAGAGCTGGCCGCCTGGGCAAACTGAGCAATTGGGGGAGAAGGGCCTTGGTCAGGGAGGTGACCAAGAACCCGATGGTCAGTCCAGCAGGGCTCCAGAGTTCCTCTGAGGAGATGGGAGAACCTTCCAGAAGGACAAACGTCTCTGCAGCACTCCACCAATCAGGCCTTTATGGTAGAGTGGCCGGACGGAAGCCACACTCCTCAGTAAAAGGCACATGACAGCCCGCTTGGAGTTTGCCAAAAGGCACCTGAAGGACTCAGACCATGAGAAACAAGATGCTCTGGTCTGATGAAACCAAAATTGAACTCTTTGGCCTGAATGCCAAGCGTCACATCTGGAGGAAACCTGACACCATCCCTACGGTGAAGCATGGTGGTGGCAGCATCATACAGTGGGGAAGTTTTTCAGCAGCAGGGACTGGGAGACTATTCAGGATTGAGTGAAAGATGAACGGCGCAAAGTACAGAGAGATCATTGATGAAAACCTGCTCCAGAGCTCTCTGGACCTCAGACTGTGGTGAAGGTTCACCTTCCATCAGGACAACGACCCTAAGCACACAGCCAAGACAACTCAGGAGTGGCTTCGGGACAAGTCTTTGACTGTCCTTGAGTCGCCCAGCCAGAGCCTAGACTTGAACCCGATCTAATATCTCTGGAGAGATCTGAAAATAGCTGTGCAGCGACTCTCTCCATCCAACCTGACAGAGCTTGAGAGGATCTGCAGAGATGAATGGGAGAAACGAGAGCCATACCCAAGAAGACTTGAGGCTGTAATTACTGCCAAAGGTGCTTCAACAAAGTACTGAGTAAAGGGTCTGAATACTTATGTAAATGTGCTATTTCAGTTTTTTATTTTTGATAAATTAGCAAAAATGTTAACTGTTTTTGCTTTGTTTTGGGGTATTGTGTGTCGATTGATGATAAAAAAAATACCTATTTAATCAAATTTAGAATAAGGCTGTAACGTAACAAAACGTGTAAAAAGTTAAGGGGTCTGAATACTTTCCGAATGCACTGTACATTGATGTCAATGAGAGATTTACGCTGAAGTTAGTTACACTTTCTACATCCCTTAGTGTAGAAATGAATTACTGATGATGTTGATGCGTTGTGGGACCCCGACCCAACAGCTTAACCTTTACAGTAAAGTATTTTATGTTAGAGAGCAACATATGTGTTACTACTCTGACAGGGCTACCTCATCACGTGAATTCCAAATATGGCTGTCGCGGTGACCGTATTACCGCCACACCGGCAGTCACAATTCATAACGTAGTTAAATCCCTGTGAACGTTGGTCACAGTAATCCCATCAAAAACTTTGCATATGAATGGCGCTGATGGATAGTCTACCAAATTTGTTAACGGCTTTCGCTAATGGCCTGGTACGCAGCTCTCTATTGTCCCTCCAATCACTTTCTGAACACTTCATGATTGATTTTGAATAATCTGAATGATGAGGACAATGTTGTTTTTTTAACATCAACATGCAGCCCTTATGTTTTGTTTTCTATGACATTCCTAGATTTATAGGCCTAATCTATTTTATTGTGATGGTATAGGCTGTATTAAATTAATTAATTAGACTTTTTAAAATGTAGATGTTCCAATGGCAGCTTGTATGCGTGGAAGCCCAGAGATGCTAAACATGTTTATGTTAATTAATGGTCAACTACCATGAGACCGGCAGTCATTTTTAATGACAATTACCGGCTGACAAAATTCAATTACCGCCACAGCCGTAGTTCCAAATCACCCCTGCTACACTCATGTCTATTGTTTTGCAGGGAGCCAAGATCATCCAGTCGTTCATGTGGTACCTCAACCCCCGACAGGTGTTTGACCTCACCCAGGGAGGGCCCAAGGAGGGGTAAGAAACACGCAACAACTGCATTCACAAACGTTAACAGTTTGGTCATGTTTAGAATGATATAACAACGTTAGTGTGCCGGTTGTGTTTTTATCCCTCAAGGTTAGAAATGTATTCCAAAGTGCCCAACCTGCGGATTTTGGCGTGTGGAGGGGATGGAACAGTGAGTACTAGACATCAGCGCTTCACATTAGTAATATTATAATTAATATAATAATTGAAAATCCTGAAATGTAATGCATATAAGGACTGTAAGTAGAGGGAATAGATCACTGTCTGCCTCTGACTGTGGCGTGTGTCATTCAGAAAGTGAATACTTGTTCTAATTACCTGGTTTGCCAGGTGGGTTGGATCCTGTCTGTCCTGGACCAGCTCCAGTTGAACCCTGCGCCTGCCGTGGCTGTCCTGCCCTTGGGGACGGGGAACGACCTGGCCAGGACTCTCAACTGGGGAGGGGTGAGTGGCTGGCTGTGTGGAACCACTCCATGAACTAGGGATTTATCCTAGATTATAAACTGTAGTTTGGTATATGGCCAATATACCACAGCTAAGGGCTGTATTCAAGCACTCTGCGTTGCGTCGTGGTTAAGAACAGCCATTAGCCGTGGTATATTGGTCGTATACCACACCCCCGTGGGTCTTATTGCTTAAAAATACCATGGGCTATTGAATCGCTGTTAGGCTATAGGCTGTCTTGGGTAGGCTAAGTAGGCTATCTTGTGTCATCAGAGAGGCAAAATGAGGAATGAGACACAGTACCAAGAAAAGACACCATCAGCAATTAGATTAACACAATACAAGTTGTATTGTTTCAATATTGTTTAAATGATTTCAGTTAGATATTGAGGATGTATGTTTTTGTCTTTTGTTTTTGTGAAATTCCTCTCTCGTCTCTTCCCGCAGGGTTACACTGATGAGCCAGTGTCTAAGATTCTGTCTCATGTGGAGGATGGGAACGTGGTGCAGTTGGATCGCTGGAACCTCCTGGTGGAGCCCAACCCAGAGGCCGTTCAGGAGGAGAAGGACGAGCACCAGACAGACAAGGTTAACTCAGTTTAGAGTGTCTCACACCAGTCGTCAAAAGCTTATAGGCTAATTTTACTATTAGTATTTGCATTGTTTTATGTCTCTGCATAGAGATAAGGACATCACAAGCATAACATTTTAAAATAAAATGTGATTGAAGGATGTCGTTTGTAATTGCTTAATATATTTTTGACGGTATATGCTATGATCAGTCTCTTAAATTCATTGTAATTAGGCCAATCTCAAACCTCCCCTTCTTTCGAAGATACTTGATAGCTCCGTAGCCCAGCGGCTGACGCCCTTTTAAAATTCACACAGTATCTTTGAAACCTACCAATACGGTTTTAGACCATTTCACAGCACTGAGACTGCACTTGTCAAGGTAGTAAATGACCAAATGTTTTCCTCTTACCATGGTCACGGCTCTATTCTTGTTCTTTTAGATTTAAGTGCTGCCTTCGATACGATTGATCATGCTATTCTCACTAAGAGGCTAGAATACTTGGTTGGTCTACGAGGACAGGTTCTCAACTGGTTCAAATCATACCTCTCTGAGTGGTATCAATTCATTAAGCTGGGTGATAATTCATCTGAATGTTCCAAGGTTGAATGTGGCGTTCCCCAAGGTTCTGTGCTTGGACCCCTTTTATTTTACTTGTACATGCTACACCTTGGTAATGTCATCTGCAAGCACAACATCCACTTTCGTTGCAACGCTGATGATACCCAATTATTATAATATTTTAACCCAGACGATGCATGAGACTTGCATCACAAATGTTAAACACTGGATGACAACTTGTTGCTTTTAAACTCTGATAAGACAGAAATTATGCTACTTGGCCACAATACATTTACCAACAATGTGTCAGACCTCACTGTCAACATTGATGGTTGCCTCATTACAGCAAATATGGTTCTTAAAAACCTTGGTGTTACCTTTGACCCCGGCCTTCCTTTTTACAACAACATAAAAAGCGCGTCCAAAACAGCATACTTCAATCTCAGGAACGTTTCCAGAATTAGACACTTCATCCATGCATTTGTTTCATCTAGCCTAGACTACTGTAATGCCCTCCTCTCCAGCTGCTCAGACTGTAATATTAGAAGTCTACAACTTGTACAGAACACTGCAGCTCAGATTTTAACTAACACCAGAAGGCAGGAGAACATTACTCCAGTTTTATCTGCACTACACTGGCTGCCTGTAAACTATCGGTCTGATTTTAAGATCTTACTCTTAACTTTTAAGGCACTGCATGGCCTTGCCCCCTTTTATCTGACGGACATGCTCGTTCAATACAACCCAGTGAGGGCGCTCCGCTCCCAAGGAGCCGGACTGCTTAAGGTTCCTAGATGCAGAACCAAGGCGGGGGACGGAGTGTTCTCTAGTAAAGCACCTCAGTTGTGGAACAGCTGGCCTGTCGGGTAAGAGGGGCAGACACCATAGAGGTTTTTAAATCACTTTTAAAAACCCACCTTTTAGCCATGCTTTAGCCATACCTATACGTTTTTACACATCCTCCTTCTATTATTGTTTTCATTTGAAGTGTGTTGTAATTTAAAATGCACTTTAAATAAAGTTTGATTTGATTATGGGATTTGTGTAACATGAATGAAACATTTTCTTGGATAAACAGTGCTACCAGTATGCTGATCTACTGTATGTACATCAGCCCTGTAATTATTTTCACATTGACAATTTTGTTGTTGTTTTGGCTCTGTACTCCAGCACTTTGGATTTGGTGATGATACAATGACTATGAGGTTAAAGTGCAGACTGTCCGCTTTAATTTGATGATATTTTCATCCATATCGGGTGAACCGTTTAGAAATTCGAGGACTTTTTGGACATAGTCCCCCCATTTCAGGGGACCAAAAGTATTGGAGTAAAGAGCCAAAGAAACCAAACATTTGTCACTGTCCCAATAATTACGGAAGGCACTGTATTTCTGTTGACATCGGGTGTCTCTGCTTTGTTTGTTAGCTCCCAATTGATGTCTTCAACAACTACTTCAGCCTCGGCTTTGACGCTCACGTCACACTGGGGTTCCACGAGTCCAGAGGTTTGTGCATCTTTCGCTAGCTGAAATGAGTCACTATAATAAATGTTACTGCAGCAACAGTCTAAAGAAGTCTCTCTCTCCTTAGAGGCCAACCCAGAGAAATTCAACAGCCGTTTGCGGAATAAGATGTTCTATGCAGGGGTGAGTGCTTTGACAAAATATATAACTTTGCTCCTCTCCCACTATGGAGTTGTTTGTTATGTGTCTGATCTGCTTTACTATATATCTAGGGCATGTTCATTAGGGTAAAATGTTTCAAAACGGTTTTAAACGGAAAGCCAGTGTTCTTATTGGACAAGTCCAGATAGTACCCCATTTCACTTTGTTTCAAACTGTTTTTTCTACTGAACTCAAACCTGATTCTTTATTGCAGACGGCCTTCTCTGACTTTCTGAGTGGCAGCTCCAAAGACCTTGCCAAACACATTAAAGTTGTGGTGAGTGCACTTCTAGACCTGAATGGGACTAAGACCCAGAGCACAACGAGAAAGAATGTGGATGTGTCCCAAGACTGAGTGTCTATTTTCCATATTTGATGAGTTTCTAGAATGAACATTTTCATGGTGAAGATGGTAGATTTGTAGGCATGTTTCTAGGATACCAATGTCCATTCTAGAGATATATGTGTAACTCTATGGTCTGTACTCTGTTTTTCTGAAACCCCTCTTTGTCAGTGTGACGGCACAGACCTCACCTCCAAAGTCCAGGACCTGAAGTTGCAATGTCTTGTGTTCCTCAACATTCCCAGGTAAGCGTTTAGAATATTTTGAAACTGGATGCACCTGCATTCAACGTCTTCAGACCCCTTGACTTTTTCCACATTTTGTGACATTACATCCTTATTTTAAAATTGATTAAATAAAAAAAATGTCATCATCAGTCTACACACAATACTCCATAATGACGACGCGAAGAAAGGTTTTTAGACATTTTTGCAAATGTATAAAAATTAAAATAAATTTAAAAAAAAACTTATTTACATAAGTAATCAGACCCTTTGCTATGAGACTCGAAATTGAGCTCAGGTGCATCCTGTTTCCATTGATCATCTTTGAGATGTTTCTACAACTTGATTGGAGTCCACCTGTGGTAAAGTCAGTTGATTGGATATGATTTGGAAAGGCACACAACTCTCTATATAAGGTCCCACAGTTGACAGTGCATGTCAAAGCAAAAACCAAGCCATTGTCCTTAGAACTCCGAGACAGGATTGTGTCAAGGCACAGGGTAACAAAACATTTCTGCGGCGTTAAAGGTCCCCCAAGAACACAATGGCCTCCATCATTCTTAAATGGGAGAAGTTTGGAACAACCAAGACCCTTCCTAGAGCTGTCCGCCCGGTCAAACTGAGCAATTGGGGGAGAAGGGCCTTGGTCAGGGAGGTGACCAAGAACCTGGTGGTCACTCTGACAGAGCTCCCGAGTTCCTCTGTGGAGATGGGAGAACCTTTGAGAAGGACAACCATCTCTGTAGCACTCCAACAATCAGGCCTTTACGGTAGAGTGGCCAGATGGAAGCCACTCCTCAATAAAAGGCACATGACAGCCCACTTGGAGTTTGCCAAAAGGCACCTCAAGGGCTCTCAGGCCATGAGAAACAAGATCCTCTGTTCTGATGAAACCGAGATGGAACTCTTTGGCCTGAATGCCAAGCGTCACGTCTGGAGGAAACCTGGTACCATCCCTACGGTGAAGGATGGTGGTGGCAGCATCATGCAGTGGGGATGTTTTTCAGCATCAGGGACTGGGAGACTGGTCAGGATCGAGGGAAAGATGAACGGAGCAAAGTACAGAGAGATTCGTGATGAAAACCTGCTCCAGAATGTCCTTGAGTGGCCCAGCCAGAGCCCGGACTTGAACCTGATTGAACATCTCTGGAGAGACCCTGAAAATAGCTGTGCAGTGACTCTCCACATCCAACCTGACAGAGCTTGAGAGGATCTGCAGAGAAGAAGGGAAGAAACTCCCCAAATACAGGTGTGTCAAGCTTGTAGCGTCATACCCAAGAAGACAAGGCTGTAATCGCTGCCAAAGGTGCTTCAAAGTACTGAGTAAAGGGTCTGAACACTTATGTAAATGTGAAATGTCAGTTTTTTTTAATACATTTGCAAAAATGTCTAAAAACCTGTCTTTGCTTTGTGTATATGGGGTATTGTGTATAGATTGATGAGGGGGAAAAAACAATTGAATCCATTTTAGAGTAAGGCTGTAACGTAACAAAATGTGGAAAAAGTCAAGGGGTCTGAATACTTTCCGAATGCAATGTTTACACTCCCATTAATAGAAATTGAGCCAATTCAATGGACACACAGAACGATACAAATGGACCAGATGGCATTATGATGCAGCAGTGTAAGACATAACATGAGCATGTGCTGTATGACACCCTTATAATGTGATATATTCATCGCATTATGAGAGTGACTCGTAGTCTGTTTTGCATGGGACTTGCTATGGGTTAAAGAAGGATCCCCATAATTCCATCCAGGTCAGCGGGAGGGGTCAACCAATGAATTACGCTCCTGAGCAAACATTCTATAACCGCTGCAGGTGGCAGTAACCAACCTTAGCTTTTACCTGTTCAGACTATACACACTCCAGTATAGTAGTTGGTGGTATTCACCTTTTCAGTTTATTTACACATCTATGCCTATACACTCATAGAGGTATAATAATAAGTAATAAATTGACTACTTTAAATTGAAGATGTCTATCAATAGCTCTGCCCATGCTGTCACAGAAGAGGTCATTGCAAAGCTAGGAGTTGACCTATCTAGTGCATTTCTATGGCCTGACAAAATACCAGCCATTTTGAGTCGGTAGAACGTTTCTTTAATATAGAGACATACCATATTAGAAGTCTTATTAAAATACATAATAATAGCTCAGACATGTTTGCATCAAGTTATAAATAATTATTAATTATACCTGTTATCAAGTGTTGTATTTTGATTGTCTGCTATAGTTACTGTGCCGGCACCAAGCCGTGGGGTCACCCCAGTGAGCACCTTGATTTTGAGCCGCAAAGACACGACGACGGCTGTATCGAGGTCATCGGATTCACCATGACCTCTCTGGTGAGCTCTCAACCATACCTGTTGTCCTCTGACTTCTCATGGAATATATGAATTACCATTTGTACAGCCTAACATGCACATTGTAGGCTTTGTGTCTGTAGTGACGCCTCAAACACTGAGATGCAGTGCCTTAGACCCCCACGGCACTAAGGAGGGAATGTTGTTTTCATTACAACATCATTGTTTATCTTTCATCAGCTTCTCTCAATTTCCATATGGGGGGGGGATCAATAAAATGGATTCAATTCAGTTTTCTCACTCTCTCTTCCTCTCCGTCCCTCCAGGCCACTCTGCAGGTGGGCGGTCACGGCGAGAGGTTGAACCAGTGTAAGGAAGTGACCCTGACCACCTACAAGTCCATCCCCATGCAGGTAGATGGCGAGCCCTGTAAGCTGGCCCCTTCCGTCATCTACATCAACCTGAGGAACCAGGCCAACATGGTGCAGAAGACCAAGAGGAGGATCTCCATGCCCCAGCTCAATGAGTTAGTAACCATAAACCTTGTGATACCGGACCTCAACACTGTGTTCCCGTTCTAGATCAGAAACCTAGAATGACTGTAGTCGAGGCTAGAGTTAAGGCTCTCCATATGATTCCATATGGATGTCTAGTAGCTCTCTCCCAGCCACTAATAATCTATACCAGTGTTTCTTAATCCTGGTCTTAGTGACCCATAAGGGTGCACCTTTTAGTTTTTGTCCTTGCATTAACACCTGATGCCACTAATCAAAGGTTTGATGAGTTGACTAGTGGAATCAGGTGTTTATTGCTAGGGCAAATACTAAAATGTGCACTCCTTTGGGTCCCCAGGACCAGCATTAAGAAACACCTATACAATATGTACAAGCATAATGTTTATGTCTGTGTCTTCTCAGTCAGCAGCCGGTTCCTGAGAAGCTGCAGATCAGAGTGAGCAGGATCAGCATGCACGCCTATGAGGCCCTGCACTACGACAAGGACAAGCTCAAAGAGGCCTGTGAGTGTAAACTTACATATTCTATACACTGCACCTCTGTCATTCCCTTACTAAGGAGACCACTATGGCAGGGATATAGCAGATCTATACATGCAGGCTTTTGCTCCAGCCCATTAGCAAAGGGCATCAATGCTGGGGCCGAAAGACTGAAAAACAGCTTCTATCTCAAGGCCATCAGACTGTTAAATAGCCATCACTAGCACCTAAGCTTCTTGATGACTGGGGGGCAGTATTGAGTAGCTTGGATTAATAAGGTGCCCAGAGTAAACTGCCTGCTACTCAACATAAAATATATAATATGCATATAATTAGTATATTTGGATAGAAAACACTCTGACGTTTCTAAAACGGTTTGAATGATGTCTGTGAGTATAACAGAACTCATATGGCAGGCGAAAACCTGAGAAAAATCCAACCAGGAAGTAGGAAATCTGAGGTTTGTAGTTTTTCAACTAATTGCCATTCCAATATACAGTGTCTGTGGGGTCATTTTGCACTTCCTACGGCTTCCACTAGATGTCAACAGTCTTTAGAACCTTGTTTGATGCTTCTACTGTGAAGGGGGGCCGAATGAGAGGGGATTGAGCCAGGTGTCTGAAAGATTGCCACGAACTTGTGATGCGAGGTCATGTGAAAGTTACCTCGCGTTCCATTGCTTTTCTACAGACAAAGTAATTCTCCGGTTGGAACATTATTGAAGATGTATGTTAAAAACATCCTAAAGATTAATTCTATACTTAGTTTGACATGTTTCTACGACCTGTAATATAACTTTTTGGACTTTTCGTCCGACCTTTCGGCTGGACTTGCACGCGTTTGGATTTGTTTACCAAATGCCCTAACAATAGGAGGTATTTGGACATAAATGATGAACTTCATCGAACAAATCAAACATTTATTGTGGTTACTGGGATTCCTGGGAGTGGATTCTGATGAAGATCATCGAAGGTAAGTGAATATTTATAATCCTATTTCTGACTAATGTTGACTCCACAACATGGCGGATATCTCTTTGGCTGTTTTGGCCTCTGAGCACCGAACTCAGATTATTGCATGGTATGCTTTTTCCGTAAAGTTTAAAAAAAATCTGACACAGCGGTTGCATTAAGGAGAAGTTTATCTAAAGTTTCATGTATAATAGTTGTATCTTTTATCAATGTTTATTATGAGTATTTCTGTAAATTGATGTGGCTCTCTGCAAAATCACTGCATGTTTTGGAACTACTGAACATAACACGCCAATGTAAAATGAGATTTTTGGATATAAACATACACTTTATCAAACAAAACATACCTGTATTGTGTAACATGAAGTCCTATGAGTGTCATCTGATGAAGATCAAAGGTTAGTGATTAATTTGATCTATATTTCTGCTTTTTGTGACTCCTCTCTTTGGCTGGAAAAATAGCTGTGTTTTTCTGTGACTTGGTGGTGACCTAACATAATCATTTGTGGTGCTTTCACTGTAAAGCCTTTTTAAAATCAGACCTGTGGATGGATTAACGATAATTGTATCTTTAAAATGGAGTAAAATACTTGTATGCTTGAGGAATTTTAATTATGAGATTTTTGTTGTTTTGAATTTGGCACCCTGCACTTTCACTGGCTGTTCACTGGCTGTTGGAGTCAACATTAGTCAGAAATATATTATAATATATTATAAATATTCATTAATTATATGCATATTTTAGCTTTTATGGCTGAGTAGCAGGCAGTTTACTCTGGGCACCTTATTCATCCAAGCTACTCAATACTGCCCCCCAGTCACCAAGAAGCTTAGAAAATTCCAGAAAAGTATGACAATTATTATGTGGCTTTAGAAGCTTCTGATAGGCTAATTGACATTATTTGAGTCAATTGGAGGTGTACCTGTGGATGTATTTCAAGGCCTACCTTCAAACTCAGTTCTTATTTGCTTGACATCATGGGAAAATCAAAAGAAATGAGCCAAGACCTCATAAAAAAATTGTAGACCTCCAGAAGTCTGATTCATCTTTGGGAGCAATTTCAAAACGTCTGAAGTTACCACGTTCATCGTACAAACAATAGTACGCAAGTATAAACACCATGGGACCACGCAGCCGTCATACCGCTCAGGAAGGAGATGCGTTCTGTCTCCTGGAGATGAACGTACATTGGTGCGAAAGGTGCAAATCAATCCCAGAACAACAGCAAAGAACCTTGTGAAGATGCTGGAGGAAACAGGTACAAAAGTATCTATATCCACAGTAAAACGAGTCCTATATTGACATAACCTGAAAGGCCACTCAGCAAGGAAGAAGCTACTGCTCCAAAACCGCCATAAAAAAGCCAGATTGGGGTTTGCAACTGCATATGGGGACAAAGATCGTACTTTTTAGAGGAATGTCCTCTGGTCTGATGAAACAACAATAGAACTGTTTGGCCATAATGACCATCGTTATGTTTGGAGGAAAAAGGGGGGGCTTGCAAGCTGAAGAACACCATCCCAACATGTGAAGCACGTGGGAGGCAGCATCATGTTGTGGGGGTGCTTTGCTGCACGATGGACTGGAGTGCTTCACAAAATAGATAACATCATGAGAAGGACATTTTTGTGACTATATTGAAGCAACATCTCAAGACATCAGTTAAGTTAAAGCTTGGTCGCAAATGGGTCTTCCAAGTGGACAATGACCCCAAGCATACTTCCAAAGTTGTGGTAAAATGGCTTAAGGACAACAAAGTCAAGGTATTGGAGTGGCCGTCACAAAGCCCTGACCTCAATCCTATAGAAAATTTGTGTGCAGAACTGAAAAAGCGTGAGCGAGCAAGGAGGCCTACAAACCTGACTCAGTTACATCAGCTCTGTCAGGAGGAATGGGACAAAATTCACCCAACTTATTGTGGGAAGCCTGTGGAAGGCTACCCAAAACGTTTGACCCAAGTTAAACAATTTAAAGGAAATGCTACCAAGTACTATTTGAGTGTATGTAAACTTCTAACCCACTGGGAATGTGATGAAATAATTTAAAGCTGAAATAAATCATTCTCTCTACTATTATTCTGGCATTTCATATTCTTAAAATAAAGTGGTGATCCTAACTGACCTAAATCAGGACATTTTTACTAGGATTAAATGTCAGGAATTGTGAAAACGGAGTTTAAATGTATTTGGCTAAGGTGTTTGTAAACTTCCGACTTTAACTCTATATAATGTATTATTTTGTATTCTACTGTGTTTTAGTTTATGCCGCTCTCAACATTGCTCGTCCAAAGATTAATATATTCTTAATTCCATTCCTTTACTTTACATATGTGTGTATTGTTGTGAAATTGTTCGATATTACTGCACTGTTGGAGCTAGAAACACAAGCAATTCGCTACAATAACATCTGCTAAACATGTGTATGTGATCAATCAAATTGGATTTGATTTGGAAACTACTGTAACAGAATGTCTTTTCCCAGCTATTCCACTGGGCATCATCACGGTCCCAGGAGACAGCGATCTGGAGAACTGCCGTTCACACATTGAGAGTCTACAGGATAGTCTGGAAGAGGTATGTAGAAGACGTACAGTTGTGGGAACTAAAGCGTTTTTAGAAACCTTGTTGTACCCACATTGCCACAATTGTTCTGCCAGTACGGTGACGCAACCTAACTTTTTGGTGCCCGCAACTGTAGGGAGGAGTGAGAGTACGGATTGGCCAAGTCCATTTACAGTGCCCTCCACTCATATTGGCACCCTTGGTAAATATGTGCAAAACAGGCTGTAAAAAAATATATTTATTGTTTATCCTCTTGGTCTTTCATTCAAAATATTCACTGAAATCAAACTTTTAATTAAAGTAAAATAATTGGAAGAAAAAATGAATTCTTCTCATAAAACTAATGTTTTTTTCAAGTATATATGTGTGCCACAATTATTGGCACCCCTTGCACTGCGTGCAACTTCCCTTTGCCAAGATAACAGCTCTGAGTATTCTCCTATAATGTGTAATGAGGTTGGAGAACACATGGCAGGGGATCTGAGACCATTCCACCATACAGAATCTCTCCAGATCCTTCAGATTCCAAGGTCCACACTTGTGGACTCTCCTCTTCAGCTCATCCCACAGGCTTTCATTTTTATTATAATTTTAAAAAAAATGTTACCCAATTTCGTAGTATCCAATTGTTAGTATCTTGTCTCATCGCTACAACTCCCATACGGGCTCGGGAGAGACTAAGGTCGAAAGCCATGCGTCCTCCGAAACACAACTCAAACAAGCTGCACTGTTTCTTAACACAGCGCACATCCAACCCGGAAGCCAGCCGCACCAATGTGTCGGAGGAAACACCGTGCACCTGGCGACCTGGTTAGCGTGCACTGCGCCCGGCCCACCACAGGGGTCGCTAGTGCGCGATGAGGCAAGGATATCCCTACCGGCCAAACCCTCCCTAACCCGGACAATGCTAGGCGAATTGTGCGTCGCCCCACGGACCTCCCGGTCACGGCCGGCTGCGACAGAGCCTCGGCGCGAACCCAGAGTCTCTGGTGGCACAGCTAGCGCTGCCATGCAGTACCCTAGACCACTGCTCCACCCGGGAGGCCCTTCCCACAGGTTTTCTATGGGGTTTAGGCCAGGAGATTGGGATGGCCATGTCAAAAATCTTGTGTTGATTTTGAGGTGTGCTTTGGTTCATTGTCCTGCTGGAAGATCTAACCAAGGCCCAGTTTAAGCCCATGATACTAAACTGAGCAAAAAAAAGAAATGTAAATTTTCCAGGACCCTGTATTTCAAAGATAATTCGTAAAAATCCAAATAACTAACCAGATCTTCATTGTAAAGGGTTTAACACGGTTTCCCATGCTTGTCCAATGAACCATAAACAATTCATGAACATGCACCTGTGGAACGGTCGTTAAGACACTAACAGCTTACAGACGGTAGGCAATTAAGGTCACAGTTATGGAAACTTAAGACACTAAAGAGGCAGTTCTACTGACTCTGAAAAACACCAAAAGAAAGGTGCCCAGGGTCCCTGCTCATCTGCGTGAACATGCCTTAGGCATGCATGGAGGCATGAGGACTGCAGATGTGGCCAGGGCAATAAATTGCAATGTCCGTACTGTGAGACGCCTAAGACATCGCTACAGGGAGACAGGGCAGACAGCTGATTGTCCTCGCAGTGGCAGACCACGTATAACAACACCTGCACAGGATCGGTACATCCAAACATCACATCTGCTGGACAGGTACAGGATGGCAACAACAACTGCCTGAGTTACACCAGGAACGCACAATCCTTCCATCAGTGCTCAGACTGTCTGCAAAAGGCTGAGAGAGGCTGTACTGAGGGCTTGTAGGCTTGTCGTAAGGCAGGTCCTCACCAGACATCACCGGCCACAATGTCGCCTATGGGCACAAACCCACCGTCGCTGGACCAGACAGGACTGGCAAAAAGTGCTCTTCACTGATGAGTCGCAGTTTTGTCTCACCAGGGGTGATGGTCAGATTCGTGTTTATCATCGAAGGAATGAGCGTTACACTGAGGCCTGTACTCTGGAGCGGTATCGGTTTGGAGGTGAAGACATCCTCCTCCCTCATGTGGTACCCTTCCTGCAGGTTCATCCTGACATGACCCTCCAGCATGAACAATGCCACCAGCCATGCAGCTCTTTCAGTGCGGGATTTCCTGCAAGACAGGAATGTCAGTGTTCTGCCATGGCCAGCGAAGAGCCCAGATCTTAATCCCATTGAGCACGTCTGGGACCTGTTGGATCGGAGGGTGAGGGCTAGGGACATTCCCCCCAGAAATGTCCAGGAACTTGCAGGTGCCTTGGTGGAAGAGTGGGGTAACATCTCACAGCAAGAACTGGCAAATCTGGTGCAGTCCATGAGGAGGAGATGTACTGCAGTACTTAATTCAGCTGGGGCCACACCAGATACTGACTGTTACTTTTGATTTTGCCCCCTTTTGATCATGGACACATTATTCCATTTCTGTTAGTCACATGTCTGTGGAACTTGTTCAGTTTATGTCTCGTTTGTTGAATCTTGTTATGTTCATACAAATATTTACACGTTAAGTTTGCTGAAAATAAACGCAGTTGACAGTGAGAGGACATTTCTTTTTTCTGCGTTTATGTATCAAAACAAGTTGTCCAGAGCCTTTGGAAGAAAAACAGGCCTACAATATCAAAGATCCACTACCATACTTCAGAGTGGTGATGAGGTACTTTTCTGCATGGATCTCTTTCTGTCTACGCCAAACTCACCTCTGGCGTTTGTTTCCAAAAAGCTCTATTTTGGTCTCATCTGACCATAGAATCCGGTCCCATTGAAAGTTCCTGTAATGTTTGGCAAACTGTAGGCACTTGAGTTTGTTGTTTGATGACAGCACAGGCTTTTTTTATGGAAACCCTCCCAAACAACTTGTGGTTACGGAGGTGGCATTTGATCATAGTTTTGGAGACTTTCTGACCACAAGACCCAACTAACATCTGCAATTCTCCAGTTGTTATCCTTGGAACATTTTTGGCCACTTTAACCATCCTCCTCACTGTGCGTGGAGTCAATATAGACACACGTCCTCTTCCAGGCCGATTGTTAACATCTCCAGTTGCTTTAAACTTCTTAATTATTGCCCTGATAGTGGAAATGGGTATTTTCAACCTTTGAGCTGTTTTCTCATAGCCGTTTCCTGATTTGTGCAGCTCAAAAACCTTTTGTCACACATCATTCCTGTAATGGAACTTGGCCTGTATGTCACCTCATATTTATACCCCAGTGAAACAAGAAGTCATGGCTTACCACTTAAGTGTTCCTAATCACTCAGGTGAACATAAAAATGTAAAATATGAATGGGAATATTTTTCAGTTAGATTTTACACATAAGAATTTCTTGGGGTGCCAATAATTGTGGCACACATATTATGTAGAAAAATATTTTTTATATATTTTTTAATTTACTTCACATTGAATTTTTAAAATAATTTTACTTCATTTAAAGGTTCGATTTTTTTTGAACATTTTGATTGAAAGCCCAAGAGGATAAACAGCAAAGACATTTTTCTTACAGGCCATTTTGCTCATTTTCACCAAGGGTGACAATATTAGTGGAGGGTGGAAATGTGTGTGGGTGAAAGAATGAGTGAGTGTCAAAATAAGTAAAAGTGAGAGAAAAGGAACTGGGGTGAAAGTGAGAGAAAGAGAGTGTGAGTGTGTCATTAAATATTTGAGCATATGATAGACTTCATGTTGTCTGCTGTGCCCCCTAGTGGAGCTCAGATGGTCTCCAGGGAACAAAATGACAAGCCTCCAAATGCTCCTCTGGAAGAACTGAAGTACTAGGTTTATAAAGATGTTACGTGCTGTAGGAAATGAGATGACATAATTATGTTGTTATATTATTCTCTAAAAGGAAAGTGATGCTGTGAAATCAGCGAGGCTGTCGTCACAAAAGCTTTCCCCCAAATGGTGCTTCCTTGACTGTAAGTATTGCTACCCGAACAAAGAGAGTATTTTATTGGCCACTTTAACCATCCTTTAACCGTTCTCTTTTATAAGGGAACTCTCTTCCTCATTTTGAAAACAATTGAAATGCAGCGTTAGATTTCTGTCCAGGAATGCAATGCAGTATATGTGCAGGAACATATAGATTATGAAAGGTGTATGTTTTCTTTTCAGGCACAACTGCTGATCGATTCTATAGGATAGACCGTGCTCAGGTATGTACTTGCGGTGTTTCCCCTATATTAATTTAGCATCTGGGGCTCACCAATGCTGAATGCTAAAGCTCCAAGAAATATGATGCATTTTTTTGTTGTGCATGATTTAGGCAATAAGGTCCTTTTTCTACTTACCCTTTTTTTGTCTTGCACACAGTCAGAAAGAAGTTGCTAACTAGCATTAGTGCAATCAATGACTAGATGTCTATGGAGTCTAGCATGCTGTTCCCATATACTTCGGTAGCTTTGCCACCACTGCTGAAAACCAATCCAAGGGGCCCCTGGCCCAGGCAATTCGACAATCGAAAGAAATTACACCCATATGTCTCAATTCTATGGATCACGTAATTTCATTATACACCGACAATATCTTACTTTATCTAGAAAGTGTATTTCAATCCCTCCCAAATGCTTTGAAGATCATAGATAAATACGGCTCCATCTCAAGTTCTGAAATAAATCGAACCAAATCTGCCCTACTGCCTTTTTTTCAACACCCTGAAAAGGACTCCATCGCTACTTATGGAATCCCAATTGACAGAAACTTTGACAGAACGCTCAATTCAATCCGACCTCAGTAGATGTACTAATATCCCAGTTGTTTTAACTGGCAGAATATGTATTTTTAAAATTAAAATATCGCCACGGCTGAATTTCTGTAGTTTAGTGGTTCCCATGGCTCTATTGGGATAAAATTCATAGTGCGGTTTCAAAATGTATATGGCAAGGTAAATGATCCTGGATAAAATTAACAAACTTACAAAGAGTGAAAGCCGTAGGACTAGCCGTAGCAAACTTTAAATTGTGTTTCCAGGCACTAGCATTTCATCCCATCCTAAATTGGTTGAGACATGATTCTTCCGCCCCCCCTGGCTGAGTATAGAGATAAGTATGGTGTCTCCTATTTCCCTGGTGTCTCCAATGTCCCTTAAACAATGTAAACTACGCTTTGGTCCTATTATTGCTCATACAATTTCTATTTGGTGGAAAATTGAAAAATAATGTAACTGGTAATCAAAATAACATGCCCATACTCCAATATTTCACAATAGCGCCTTGCGGGCCTTTTTCATCACCCCAATAATCCAAATGTGTAATCCATACCCTTGTCGATATCATGGACAGTTGTTTGAGAGCAATCCAAGATTTGAAAGACACATACACAAAATATCATTTTTAAAAAATATATCTACAACTTAGGTTGCTGGCCGATGGAGTCCTTTGGGAAACCCATCTACCGAACCATCCAATGATGGGATTTCTGAATAAATTATCTGGGCTCCCAATGGGACTGATCTCTGTAATATATTAACAACTTTTGGAATGCTCATATTCTGAGCTAACCATTCAAAAAAAGTAGTTGTCTACAGATCTAATTGAATCTGAACTACCCTTTAACTGGAAGAGAAATACAAAAAAATATGACTTTGGCATCCCTTAATCCGAACAATCAATTTACACATTTTAAGTTTGTTCACAGACTGTACTTAACATAGAAACGTTTTACAATGAAATTCCCAACTCTTCACTGTGCCCCCTAAAGCAGTTAGGCACAATCCTCCATTGGACGTGAGAGCGCCCTGCAGTTAAATGCTTCTGGGGCAAAGTTACTAAATTCATTTCGAATTGCATGAATGTAAATATTCAATGCTTTGCATATACTATGTCACTTAACGATGACAGCATCTTGAATTTCTCAATCAATCAGAGATGGAGGGGTGGAGGCCTACTTCTTTTTTGTTTAATTGTCCTGTTTATACTAATAATAAATACATTAACAAGCCAAGGGGAAACACTGACTTGTGAATATGCCATATAGTTTTTTTCTGACCACATGACTTGACTAGGATAAACTCCTGGACATTATGGTAAAGCCTATACGTATGCACGGCCACCATCTATATCACCCATTGTCCAGGGTTTTAATGAGGCATGTTGTTATGACACACTGTCATGACTCTTCTTTTTATAAACAAGCTATAAACTGTTATAATAACCTATTATAACCTCAAGGAGCACCTCAACTACGTGACGGAGATCTCCCAGGATGACCTCTACATCCTGGACCCGGAGCTGGTCATCAAGGAGACGGTGGGCACCTCGCCGGGCATGCCCGACCTGGTAGACTCGTACGGAGAGTGCAAAACGCCAGAATCTCGCCAGTTTACCTTTCCATCCTCCTCCTCCTCTCCCACCTCCTCCCCAGGACCCAGGTGAGAATATAAACGCTTTTAAGATTAAACCTAATCTCCATTAAAAATGCATTTTAGTCTAGAACTAAGTTTAATCTGTGTCTGGGAAACTTTCCCTTTATGGTTTAGAGACTGAACAAGGTAATATTTTTAATTGGATGCACTCTAGCTTGGTTTCTTTGCACCATATTTATTTGAAAGATAGGCACACACACACACACACACGTGCGCGCACACACAAACCTCCCTCTTTCTTTGCTGCGACTGTCACTCACTATTGCACCCCATCAAAGCTCCCGTTCCCTGTTAAGTCAATACTGTGAGGGTGGTGTCTGGTGATGAACAATAGCTCATTATCCATATCTGGTCCTGTATATAATGTTGGCTCCCTCAGGGATGATGACACAACTACATGGCTGGGTCTCAGACAGACTGACGACCAATTTTACATACACACACACACACACACACACACAAACTTTTGAGCGCAACAGTGACAATTCTGTTCGTAGATATTGGCAAGAATGTAAAAGATAAAAGTTATGTTATTACTGTACTGAGTGGTCCTTCTCCCAGTCACTAACCTGTACTTCTTCTCCCTCCCCTCCTGCAGTATCAGGGAGTCCCAGAGGAAGAGGGTGTCCAGTGACAGCTCGGTGACAGAGGCCCTGGCTCACAGCAGCGACTCCCAGGCCTCCTCCAAGACCGGCCAGTGCAGGTCAGACCCTGACTTTAGCCTGAATCCTATACATCTTTGTGGACATTCTCAATTGTAGTATGGTTTTACCAATTCATCAGTCCATTTATTGTAGCACCAATGTTATTTACGAGACCAATTATCAGACCTTTGTTGAACTGTGGTGTCTTTTGGATGACTGTTCAATCTGTGTCTACATTCTAATGGTGTGGCATTCTGGTCATGAGCAATGGCCAGGAGCGATAACCAAACTACCTTGAAACAATGTTGGTAGAACATCAGATCTCAAAATGTTGACAATTGGGTAGTTAATATAACTATAACTAATTAACAGCATACATGAGGGTTTGTTTTAATTATAGTGGATTTGTGTTTTCATCTTCATGGTCAGCCATCAGCATAGCAGTATGGCTTGCTATGTAACAACATTGTCTAACGTCAGATAGCACGACAATTCCGCCTGCAATGATGTGACAAAGCCTAGTGTCACAAAGCCGTGTCATCTCTCTCAGGTTCAGCATGGGTTGGGTCATAAGAGAAATGATTTGGACACATGTTCCATTCAAGTATTCAAAAGCTTCCAAGGAACTTGATTCAGCATTGTTCCCTGAGACAACTTTTAGCTCACTCCGAACCTGTGATCATATACAGTACTCGTGTATTTGATTTGATTGATTTGATTATTTGTCATTTTAAAGACTTAATTCTGTTTATTTGAGTATTTTCAAATGGTGTGGCCCAAATCAACTACTTCTTTTGGAAGTATTTGAAAGTATCTTCATATACTTTTCTATAAATAGCTTACTTTTCAAATACATTATTTCAAATAGCAAACAGACCAGGTTCAAATGCATGGGAGAATTAATATATTTGTATAAATACTCTGCATTTCAGTATTTTCAAATACATGCCAATACCTTCCAAATGTACAGTATTTCCAATGCTCAACTACTTGTGTTTTCAAATTTTTCAAAATCTAAATACCTTCTACAAATGTCTTTAAAAGTAATTAACATACATAGGCCTACTCTAAATAGTATTTGAACCCAGGTCTGGCTCACTTTCCCAATTATCGTTGTGATTTAATAAAAAATGTCTAAAAACTAAACACACTTTGTCACACACCGCTTAATAAGTATGATATGTCATCCACGTTTCATCCTGTCTTTGAAGGAGAGGCACTAAAATGGTGAATGTTCATCGGCCCCATACAACTATTGCTGATTTCAGACCCATGCTTAGGTATGCTGTCTGTTTCTGTATGTGTCACGCTTACTGTCATGCTTACTTGTTATGGTCATCATCTCAGTGCAATGTCATTTAGCTTTGTTGTAAAATCTGCCTCTTGCCTTTCTCACAGTTCTGGAAGTGCTCTGTCGTGTGATGCTGAAAAAGGTAAAACATCCCCTGTTGATCTGTTCTCGATATTCTGAACGGATAGGTACAACCGTACTTGCATACCAGTATGGATTTTTACAATGCAGTCCATAAATGTCATTTGATACAGTGCTAAATAAATTAAAAGCAAATTGGACTGCTTCACTATCAGTTTTGCCCTAGTTTGTTTGTAAAACAATCAGAATGGAGAAAGCCATTTAAACCACTTGGAATTCATTTGTGGCCATCCTAGGGTCATGTACTACTCAAAAAATATTTAGAACTTTCATTATTCAGAATTGTACAAAATATGATATTTTTATGATATTTTGGCCATGTCACCCAGCCCTCATTTGAACCATATTGTATTTACTCGCCTAAGGTTCACTGTTCAAAAAATATAATGAAAAGCCTCGTAAGTCAATTGTGAAGAGTATAGATGCCTTACTCTGTTTTTACAGTAACTGAGTTAATTGAGTGTGTGAAGACAGAAGATCTCGAAAGGGTAAGTCCACAACATGTTTAGTTACACAGCATTCACTCCTTCCATGCATCCTCCTCTAACAGTGTTTTTACATTTACTTTTGACCCCTCTCTTTGACCCCTCACAAAATGTAAGATAGTAGACAAATGTGGGTGTACAATTTGAAGCGCTGTATTGGTAAAGCACGGTAAAGCAAGTTGAAGCAAGGTATAGTTGAGGCACTGTAGTTGAAGCACTTTCAAATTGAAACACAGCCAAGTGTAATGACTATAAAGTTGAAGCACTGTCAAGATGAAGCACTGTAAATTAATATTTTTTTGTTCACAGCTCACAGAGCTCCACAAACAGGGGGCAGATATTTTCACGCAGGATACTTTGGGCTGCACCTTACTCCATTACGCGGTGGAGGTGGGCTGCAAGGAGATTGTTAAGTACATCATAGACAACGGTAAGAGACTGACCTGTCAAACACTGCAGTTGACTCCTATCACTTTAGGTATTAAGTACTGATATGACACTGTTTCATTCTTACGTTCTCGATAAATGGAAGCACTCTGCAGTATCGCATATAAACCCAATGAACATATTACAGTTTTTTTCGATTGCTAAACGACAGTGGGCACAACTGGAGTCACATGTGCAAAACTCTAACTACAGTCTGCACTACCAACAGTCACCTGAGCTAAACAGTTCACATCACCTGCAAAACTCATTCCAAGCAACACAACTCTTAACACATGGCTCAAAACACGCTCAGTGCAGCCAAACACTATGCACAACCCTCACTGAGATAACACACACTGTCACTCAGAACACACTGAGAGTAAAAACACTAGCATCAAACACCAATACAGAAAATACAAACTTTTCATCTTTACAGTTTGAACAATTTCAGTGACTTCATACAAAGTAATATTTTCTTCAAAGAAAAGAGTGACATTCTTTCACATGATTTATTAAAATTTTTAGAACATAACAATTCTTTAAGGTAAATGAAAATTAGCAATTTGCTTCAATAGTCTGTAGTAATTTACGGAATTACAGTAATGAGAAAAAAAAGGTAGAAACTAAAAGTACATACTGTAATTCGAACAAATAATTGAGGGGCTAATCCTGCCTCTCTCTAGCATCAGGCCACAGGTTTTCTTCAACATCACATCTAATGTTTTCTCTTGCCATGCACCTGGGGAAGAACTTTCTGGAGTGCCTTATCCATCCCTGGCAGTCCTCTGGACTCGTGTCCTCACATCCGGCACTCATGGCTTCCAAAAGAGACATTTGGTCATGTGGGTGGTGACCAAACACTTTCCACCTCCAGGCAGAGAAAAACTCCTCTATTGGGTTGAGGAAGGGTGAATATGCAGGCAGGTACAAAACCATAAATCTGTGATGTGCTGCAAACCAATCTGTGACAGCTGCAGAGTGGTGAAAAGCAACGTTATCGCAAACTATGACAAAAACTTGGGGGTTTCTTACTGGCTCCCCTGTTCTGCTGGCACTAGCTGAGCATAGAGCTGTTCTAGGAAAGCTATAAGCCTTTCTGTGTTGTATGGGCCAATGAGTGGTGTGTGGAGAAGCAAACCATCATTGGCCATTGCAGCACACATGGTGATATTTCCCCCTTTGGCCTGGAACCTCCACAGTGGCCCTTTGACCTATAACATTCCTTCCTCTGCGCCGTGTTTTGGCAAGGTTAAATCCAGCTTCATCGATAAATACAAATGAATGTGGTCTTTCCAGTGCTTCCACCTCCATTACTCTCTGAAAAACAGTAAGTGCACAGTTTTACTGTAGAAATGCTAGTGTTTTTTTTTACTGTAAATATTTTGTATAGCTGTGTACGTAACCTCAGACGTCTTACCTGGACATATTGGTATCTTTGCTCTTTTACCCGTTCACTGTTTCTCTCGAACGGTACAGTGTATAACTGTTTCATTGTAACTTGGTGTTTCTTTAGGACTCGAGCAATAGTTGTTGTGCTGACAGAATTAACATTTTCAAATATATCATTATCAGCCAGCACTCTATCTTGAATCTCCCGCAGTTTTATTGCATTGTTGACAACAACCATGTCAACAATAGCATTTTCCTGCACATCTGAAAATATTTTTCCTCTTCCCCCTGTTGGGGGCAGCCTTTGGGTCCTGTTGTAAAAATATATTTTACAGTCAAACTTACTGTAATATATATCTGTGTAAATATTCTATAATTGCAATACAAAATAGATTCCTGTAATGTTTTCATTTACTGTAAGGATGTAACTCTCACCTGTTTGCATGATGCAAAATTCGCATTACAGATGTGGATCTTTGCAGATTGGGTTGCACCCCCAACCCTGCCTCTCTCAATGAGAGACCATGGTTCACGACATGGTCTATAAGTGTAGCCCTTATTTCATCTGAAATAACAGCTCTTTGTCTACTTTGTCTTCCTCCACGCATCCGCCCTCTCCCTGCCACCCTTCTCCCTCCACGAACCCATCTTCCTTGTTCCATTTCCAAAATGAGTCTTTCTGAGCTCTACCTATATATACTGTAATATGTGTGTGTGTTCACTAACAAGTCTAAAAGAAGACACCTGCTTAGCCTTTCAGCTGAAATTGCAATCAGCAGTGTTTGAAAGGCACAAGGCTGAAATCTATTCCGTTTTGAATGTGTGGTTCACAGTTTTGACAGCAGTGTGTTAGCATTTGAATAAAGTGCTGTAAATCCACAGTGTTGTGCAGGTTGTGGTTAAAGTCATGGGATAAGTGTGTAGAGTTTTGAAAACTGTGTTCAAGCAATGAAAAACAAACTAGAGTTTGGTCCACATGAACTGCTGCTTTGCAGACTGTAGTTAGAGTTTTGCACATGTGACTCCAGTTGTGTGTCCACTGTCGTTTAGCAATCGAAAAAAACTAACATTTTCCATCACTGTTGTGGACCGAACATAAATAATCATTTGAACATATCCAACATGGATGATAGATGTACTGTATGTGAAATAGATAGGGAACTTGTGTTCGTATAGATACTGGATGCAATATCTGAATCCTGTCTATGTTTTAACACACAGCACCTACCACTCTCCTGGATGTCACAGAAAAAGAGACGTGAGTCATGTTGTCAACTTCCTTTTGCATTAAATATCTTGGCACAGAGGTCAACTCTCTACTGATTACTATTAAAGCTAAGCTCTGCCCTCAAATAATTCAAATTCAAATCACCTCATCTATATGAATTAGTGAATTAGTCAGTTCCTGGAAAAAGTCTGTCAACTGGGTGAAACCTAGAGCTCCCAGCTACAACACAACCTGATTGACGTGTGTGTGTGTGTGTGTCTATATGTGTGTGTGTGTGTGTGTGTGTGTGTGTGTGTGTGTGTGTGTGTGTGTGTGTGTGTGTGTGTGTGTGTGTGTGTGTGTGTGTGTGTGTGTGTGTGTGTGTGTGTGTGTGTGTGTGTGTGTGTGACACAGAGGGGAGACGGCTCTCCATAAAGCTGCGTTCACGCGTCAGAGGACCATCTGCCACTACCTGGTGGAGGCCGGGGCTTCCCTCATGAAGACTGACCTTCAGGTAAATTACCTTAATGAATCAGGATGATGCTTATCACATTTGCTCTAGTTCAGGAAAGGCTGATGATAGAGGCCTTTTTTACTTGACCTTCGGGTAAAGGGCTCAATGAATCAGGCTGATGGCTATCAAAATGACACGTTCTAGTCCAGTAAAGGCCTATTTTAGGGGGAAATTGCTGTGTATTCTTTGTAATGGGGATTTCATGTTCTTCTCTGTCAGTGAGAATTGTACCCCTGCAGGATTCCTGGCAGGTCTTATACATCCACAATGGTCTTAGTACACTACACGGTCACCATGGTGAACTGACTCGTGGCAAGAAAAAGCCTGTCATCATTATGAGAATATTTTTCTGTTTTACTTGCCAATACAAAAAGAAGATTGTATGTTTCAGTGTGTTTTTTCATTGTCATCAGAATCAACATGCACAGTTTCACACACACATCACTATACCCCCCTTGTCTCTCTCTTTCTCTCTCTCTCGCGCTCTCTCTCTCTCTCTCTCTCTCTTTCTCTCAACCCCTTTTCTCTCTTTCACCCTTTCCCTCTTCCTCTCTCCTCCTTCCTCTCTCTCCACCCCTTCACCCCCCTTTCTCTTTCCACCCCTCTTATACCCATCTCCCTTTTACAGGGTGAGACGCCGAAGCGGCGTGCGGAGAAGGCCAATGACCAGGAGCTGGCGGAGTACTTGGAAAACCGCCAGCACTACCAGATGATCCAGCGAGAGGACCAGGAGACTGCCGTTTGATGGTCCCACTATTTACCGCAACCTGCACCACGCTCTCTCTTTCTCCCTCTTCGTTTGCCATATACCGGGTTCAGGTGTAGGTGTCTTCCCTCTCTAACAGACCAGGCTAATTACACCATCGAAATAGGATGACTATTTCTATGGGCTACACTCCCAGTATGGGTCGAAGTCTAGAGAGCCAGTGGAGGCAGGTCTTCCTTTCATCCGCTTGCTAGTGACGCTTCAGTTTGACTAGAGTGCTATGTGAAAAGAGTGCATGAATGAACACCGCTTTTCTTCTATTGCGAATGGGTCCAAGTCCGCTACGACACAGCAAGCGATTGTAAATGAAAAGGGCAAATGAAAAAACAACAGCTTTTTGGGGTATTTTCAGGGCTGGAGTAACTGTATCTGAATGTGGCTTTATGAACCTCGTATCTTTCTCCATATGCAATGGCTAGGTATCTATAGGAATGTGTAGCGTTTGAGTGAGTCATTGAAATGGATGTAGGTTGCTTTTAACCAGGGATACTGTTTATGTAAGTGTGGGCTTGAGATATGATAGATGCTTTGCCATATTGTATGAAGGCTCATTACTTTCCTTTTTGAATTCTCGTGACCTCTGGATGTGCTTGTTTACTCGAATGGCAGTATGTTTGCTCTGCTATTGGATATGTAACTTATAACTTATGTCGATCACTGATAAACCGCTATATTTAAGAAATGCTGTACTATTTATAGAGAGAGCTGTTTGTGTTTTTGCTTATGATCAAATATTATAAAAGCAGGCATCCGAAATAACTCATTATTAAAAGCTGGTTTTGCACTGCCACTGTTACTACAAAAACAATGCTTTGTATTTCTCTATGTGGCTTGAAATTCCTCTTGGTGCGTTACATATAACAGTTCTTAGATATTTATATACCACAGCTTTTAGATATTTTTATGCACTGTGTCCATGTTTGTTACATACAATGTAAATTTGATGTATTTTTTCCAAATGTGTACTTTGCAATGTATAGTTTTTCTGTGTATAGGTGAAACGTTCTTATTTACTACATGCTACACACGTGCAGTAAGAATTCAACACAAAACAGTTAACAGATTCCCCAAAATGATCACAAATCACAAATAAACTTCTGTATCCCATTCTTTAATGCCACATCATTACTACTTTAGTCAACTCTTTGTATATTTCATATATTAGCCGGTTTATGAACACTTATGGAATGCGAGGAGAAAGTTCAGTTCACTTGATTAGCCTTAATCAGTCATTTGTCTCGCATTCCGTTGTCTCAATGAAACTTAATTAAACACTATTTATTGTATGTGCAACCTGACTGCTGAGTCAAGTATCTTACATCAGTTTCTTTTTCTCTTTACAACTTTTACAAGTATTATCAGAAACATGGCTTGATTATTGTGAAATATAGATTGCTTTTATCAATACTTAGAAATCTTTGCAAGAACTGCCTATTATTGGTTTGCTTTTAAGGGGTTATAAAAAGTATATGTGTGTGTTATCAATGCTTTGTTTTGAGTTGCTGTGCAATTCAGGGTTAGAGAATTAGCATCAAGCAATTAAGAATGACTACTGCTGAACTGTCCATTGTAACTACAGAGATTTCAAAAGATAATTTTTGTACTTGTGAACAGCGATTAGAGTAATGGACAGACCTGTATGAAATGTATAAAAATAAAAAAAATTAGTTGTACTGTATATTTGCTCATCAAGCCTGTTTGTTACTGTTTGTTTGGAGAAAAATAAAACTTTAAACATTGATTATCGCAGTTTATGACCCTGTCACTACTTCACTTTAAAACATACATACATTTAGGGTTACTTGATATGTTTAAGTTATGTAAAGCATGAGGGTCTGTGTTCAATTGTCTTTTCTTTTCTGTGGTTAAAAGAATGAAGAGCATCATGGTGTTTCAGAATAGGAGTTTTCCCTTTTCGATCATAAAGAATAGTATTACATGGACAGGGATGGGACATCATCTTAGATTAGCATCCCTTTATCTAATACTATTTGTGGATAAAAGCCCTGTGATTGATTGGGGACATCCATGGGATCGGCAAAAGTTCGCTGATTGTTTTATTGGCTGTTTCGTTGCTTGATGGCTTGTCTTTTCTTAGGTTGGAAAATGGAGGATAACTTTGTAGGACTCCTCAGGGGAAGACTTCCTTCCACAAGTTGGCCTTCATGTGACTTTTCCAATGGCAACCGTCCAAAAATGCTCCCCACGTATGACATCCATTTCAGCATGAGAAGGGAACCCACAACCTGGGGTGGTGGTGGCATTATGTCTTCCCTGAGAAGCAACAGCCAACAAAGCTACAAGAGAAAAATATATAATTCTGCTTTTCACAGCTCACAGTCACTTGGACACACCTACTCATTGAAGGATTTTTGTTTATTGTTTTTTAATTTTTAATTTTTTTAAAACTATTTTCTACATTGTAGAATAATAGTGAAGACAAACTATGAAATAACACATATCATGTAGTAACAAAAAAAGAGTTAAACAAATCAAAATATATTTTATATTTGAGATTCTTCGAAGTAGCCACCCTTTGCCTTGATGACAGCTTTGCACACTCTTGCCATTCTCTCAACCAGCTTCATGAGGTATTTACCTGGAATGCATTTCAATTAACAGGTGTGCCCTGTTAAAAGTTAATTTGTGGAATTAATTTCCTTCTTATTGCGTTTGAGCCTGTCAGTTGTGTTGTGACAAGGTAGGGGTGGTATACAGAACTTTGAAAGTTTCTTTAAGTGCAGTTGCAAAAACCTACAATGATGAAACTGGCTCTCATGAGAACCCGCCACAGGAAAGGAAGCTGGAAAGTAAGCTCTGCCACAGGAAAGGAAGCTCTGCTGCTGAGGATAAGTTCATTAGAGTTAACTGCACCTCAGATTTCAGTCCAAATAAATGCTTCACAGAGTTCAAGTAACAGACACATCTTGATATCAACTGTTCAGAGGAGATTGTGTGAATCAGGCCTTGGTGGTCGAATTGCTGCAAAGAAATCACTACTAAAGGACACCAATAATAAGAAGAGACTTGCTTCAGCCAAGAAACACGAGCAATGGACATTAGACTGGTGGAAATATGTCCTTTGGTCTGATGAGTCCAAATTGGAGATTTCTGGTTTCAACTGCTGTGTCTTTGTGAGACACAGAGTAAGTGAACGGATGATCTCCACATGTGTGGTTCCCACCGTGAAGCATGGAGGAGGAGGTGTGATGGTGTGGGGTGCTTTTCTGGTGACACTATCTGTGATTTATTTAGAATTCAAGGCACACTTAACCAGCACGGCTACCACAGCATTCTGCAGTGATACACCATCCCATCTGGTTTGCTCTTAGTGGGACTGTCATTTGTTTTTCAACAGGACAGTGACCCAAAACACACCTCCAGGCTGTATAAGGGCTATTTGACCAAGAAGGAGAGTGATGGAGTGCTGCATCAGATCACCTGGCCTCCACAATTGCCCAACCTCACAACCCAATTGAGATGGTTTTGGATGAGTTGGACCACAGAGTGAAGGAAAAGCAGCCAACAAGTGCTCAGCATATGTGGGATCTCCTTCAAGACTGTTGGAAAAGCATTTTTCAAGAAGCTTGTTGAGAGAATGCCAATAGTGTGCAAAGCTGTCATCAAGGCAAAGGGTGGCTACTTTGAAGAATCTAAAAGTTGATTTTGACTTGTTTAACACTTTTGGTTACTACATGATTCCATATGTGTTATTTCATATTTTTGATTTCTTCACTATTATTCTACAATGTAAAAAATTGTAAAAATAGAGAAAAACCCTTGAATGAGTAGGTGTGTCCAAACTTTTGACTGGTACTGTATATATTTATTAATTCTATTCTTTTACTTTTAGATTTGTGTTTATAATTGTCAATTGTTAGATACTACTGCACTGTTGGAGCTAGGAACACAAGCAATTCGCTACACCTGCAATAACATCAGCTAAATATGTGTATGTAATGAATAAACTTAGATTTGATTTATGGAGTCCTTGCAAATTATTATCTGACTTGTTAAGCACATTTATTTTTAATCCTCAATTTATTTAGGCTTGCCATAGCAAAGGGGTTGAATACTTATTAACTCAAGACATTTCAACCTTTCATATTTAATTCATTTGTAAAAATTTCTTAAAGCATAATTCCACTTTGACATTTTATGGTATTGTGTGTAGGCCAGTGACACAAAATCTCAATTTAATCCCATTTTAAATTCAGGCTGTAACACAACACAATGTTGAAAAAGTCAAGGGGTGTGAATACTTTCTGAAGGCACCTTTTTCCCAGTGACCAAAACGTACACCTTACATGAAACCTACAGTATCTGGTACTATTTACGCAACTGACTCGTTTCCTGATCAAATATTCAATTGATCCAATATTCAATTAATCAAATTGCTAGCACCGGCCTGCTAACTGTCTGAATCACCGTGTCCCCAGCCAGCCCAACTACTCACTGGACCCATACAATCACTTGGCTACGCATGCCTCTCCCTAATATCAATATGCCTTGTCCATTATTGTCCTGGTTAGTGATTACTGTCTTATTTCACTGTAGAGCCTATAGCCCTGCTCAATATGCCTTAACCAACCATGTTGTTCCACATCCCAGATATGCGATGACATCACCTGGTTTAAACGTCTCTAGAGACCATATGTCTCTCTTCATTACTCAATGCCTAGGTCTACCTCCAATGTACTCTCTTCCTACCATACCTTTGTCTGTACATTATACCTTGAATCTATGCTAACGTGCCCAGAAACCTGCTCCTTTTACTCTCTGTTCTGAACGTGCTAGACGGCCAGTTCTTATAGTCTTTAGCCGTACCCTTATGCTACTTCTCCTCTGTTCCTCTGGTGATGTAGAGGTTAATCCATGACCTAGCTCCACTCCTACTCCCCAGGTGCTCACATTTGTTGACTTCTGTAACCGTAAAAGCCTTGGTTTCATGCATGTTAACATTAGAAGCCTACTCCATTAGTTTGCTTTATTCACTACTTTAGCACATTCTGCCAACCCTGATATCTTAGCCGTGTCTGAAGCATGGCTTAGGAAAACCACCAAAACCCCAGAAATGTCCATCCCTAACTATAACATTTTCAGCCAAGATAGAACTGCCAAAGGGGGCAGTGTTCAATCTACTGCAGAGGTAGACCTCTGCAGCCTATCTTACTATCTAGGTCTGTACCAAAACAATTCAAGCTTCTACTTCTAAAAATGCACCTTTCCAGAAACAAGTCTCTCACCGTTGCAGCTTGCTATAGACCACCCTCTTCCCCCAGCTGTGCCCTGGACACCAAAACAGAGATGCTTGTTCTAGGTCCCAAGAAACAAAGAGATCTTCTGTTGAATCTGACAATTAATCTTAATGGTTGTACAGTCGTCTCAAATAAAACTGTGAAGGACTTCGGCGTTACTCTGAACCCTGATCTCTCTTTTGACGAACATATCAAGACTGTTTCAAGGACAGCTTTTTTCCATCTACGTAACATTGCAAAAATCGGAAACTTTCTAGCTAGCCTCCCTACACTGGCTTCCTGTTAAGGCAAGGGCTGATTTCAAGGTTTTACTGCTAACCTACAAAGCATTACATGGGCTTGCTCCTACCTATTTCTCTGATTTGGTCCTGCCGTAATACCTACACTTACGCTACGGTCACAAGACGCAGGCCTCCTAATTGTCCCTAGAATTTCTAAGCAAACAGCTGGAGGCAGGGCTTTCTCCTCTAGAGCTCAATTTTTATGGAATGGTCTGCATACCCATGTCAGAGACGCAGACTCGGTCTCAATCTTTAAGTCTTTACTGAAGACTCATCTCTTCAGTGGATCATATGATTGAGTGTAATCTGGCCCAGGAGTGTGAAGGTGAACGGAAAGGCTCTGGAGCAACGAACCACCCTTGCTGTCTCTGCCTGGCCGGTTCTCCTCTTTCCACTGGGATTCTCTGCCTCTAACTCTATTACAGGGGTTGAGTCACTGGCTTACTGGTGCTCTTTCATGCCGTCCCTAGGAGGGGTGCGTCACTTGAGTGGGTTGAGTCACTGATGTGATCTTCCTGTCTGGGTTGGCGCCCCCCCTTGGGTTGTGCCGTGGCAGAGATCTTTGTGGGCTATAATCGGCCTTGTCTCAGGATGGTAAGTTGGTGGTTGAAGATATCCCTCTAGTGGTGTGGGGGCTGTGCTTTGGCAAAGTGGGTGGGGTTATATCCTTCCTGTTTGGCCCTGTCCGGGGGTATCATCGGATGGGGTCACAGTGTCTCCCGACCCCTCCTGTCTCAGCCTCCAGTATTTATGCTGCTGTAGTTTATGTGTCGGGGGGCTAGGGTCAGTTTGTTATATCTGGAGTACTTCTCCTGTCTTATCCGGTGTCCTGTTTGAATTTAAGTATGCTCTCTCTAATTCTCTCTTTCTCTCTTTCTTTCTCTCTCTCGGAGGACCTGAGCCCTAGGACCATGCCTCAGGACTACCTGGCATGATGACTCCTTGCTGTCCCCAGTCCACCTGGCCGTGCTGCTGCTCCAGTTTCAACTGTTCTGCCTGCGGCTATGGAATCCTGACCTGGTCACCGGACGTGCTACCTGTCCCAGATCTGCTGTTTTCAACTCTCTAGAGACAGCAGAAGTGGTAGAGATACTATTAATGACCAGCTATGAAAAGCCAACTGACATTAACTCCTGAGGTAGTGCCTTGCTGCACCCTCGACAACTACTGTGATTATTATTATTTGACCATGCTGGTCATTTATGAACATTTGAACATCTTGGCCATGTTCTGTCATAATCTACACCCGGCACAGCCAGAAGACGACTGGCCACCCCTCATAGCCACCCCTCACACCCCTCATAGCCTATCCTCTCTAGGTTTCTTCCTAGGTTTTGGCCTTTCTAGGGAGTTTTCTACACCTGCATTGCTTGCTGTTTGGGGTTTTAGGCTGGGTTTCTGTACAGCACTTTGAGATATATCAGCTGATGTACGAAGGGCTATATAAATCCATTTGATTTGATTTGAGTTGATATGTGAATTGATTGCTCCCCATCTATCTTCTGAGCTCCTGCTGCTAGGTGACCTAAACTGGGATATGCTTAACACCCCGGCCATACTACAATCTAAGCTTGATGCCCTTAATCTCACACGAATTATCAATGAACCTACCAGGTACAACCCCAAATCCGTAAACACGGGCACCCTCGTAGATATCATCATAACTAACTTGCCCTCCAAATACACCTCTGCTGTTTTCAACCAGGATCTCAGTGATCACTGCCTCACTGCCTGCATCCTTAATGGGTCTGCGGTCAAACGACCACCCCTCATCACTGTCAAACGCTCCCTAAACACTTATGCGAACAGGCCTTTCTACTTGACCTGTCCGGGGTATCCTGGAATGACATTGGTCGCATCCCGTCAGTAGAGGATGCCTGGTTATTCTTTAAAAGTGCCTTCCTCACCATCTTAAATAAACATGCTCCATTCAATTTTTTTAAAAGTAGGAATAGATATAGCCCTTGGTTCACTCCAGACCTGTCAGCCCTTGACCAGCACAAAAACATCCTGTGGTGTTCTGCATTAGCATCGAATAGACCTCGTGATATGCAACTTTTTAGGGAAGTTAGGAACCAATATACGCAGGCAGTTAGGAAAGCTGCTATTTTTTTCAAACATAAATTTGCATCTTGTAGTACAAACTCAAAAAGTTCTGGGACACTGTAAAGTCCATGGAGAATAAGAGCACCTCCTTCCAGCTGCCCACTGCACTGAGGCTAGGAAACACTGTCACTCCCGATAAATCCACAATAATTGAGAATTTCAATAAGCATTTTTCTACGGCTGGCCGTGCTTGCCAGCTGGCGACCTCTACCCGGTCAACAGCCCTGCGCTCCCCACAGCAACTCGCCCAAACCTCTCCCACTTCTCCTTCACCCAAATCCAGATAGCTGATGTTCTGAAAGAGCTGCAAAATCTGAACCCCTACAAATCAGCCGGGCTAGACGATCTGGACCCTCTCTTTCTAAAATGATCTACCGAAATTATTGCAACCCCTATTACTAGCCTGTTCAACCTCTCTTTCGTATCGTCTGAGATTCCCATAGATTGGAAAGCTGCTGCGGTCATCCCCCTCTTCAAAGGGGGAGACACTCTGGACCCTAACTGCTACAGATCTATATCTATTCTACCCTGCCTTTCTAAAGCCTTTGAAAGCCAAGTTAACAAACAGATTACCGACCATTTCAAATCTCACCGTGCCTTGTCTGCTATGCAATCTGGTTTCAGAGCTGGTCATGGGTGCACCTCAGCCACACTCAAGGTCCTAAACGATATCATAACCGCCATCAATAAGACATTACTGTGCAGCTGTATTCATCGACCTGGCCAAAGCTTTCGACTCTGTCATTCACAACATTCTTATTGGCGGACTCAACAGCCTTGATTTCTCAAATGATTGCCTCGCTTGGTTCACCAACTACTTCTCCGATAGAGTTCAGTATGTCAAATTGGAGGGCCTGTTGTCCGGACCTCTGGCAGTCTCTATGGGGGTGCCACAGGGTTCAACTCTCGGGCTGACTCTCTTCTCTGTATACATCAATGACGTCGTTCTCGCTGCTGATGCTTCTTTGATCCACCTCTACGCAGACGACACCATTCTGTATATCTCTGGCCCTTCGTTGGACACTGTGTTAACTAACTTCCAGATGAGCTTCAATGCCATACACCTCTCCTTCCATGGCCTTCAACTGCTCTTAAATGCAAGTAAAACTAAATGCATGCTCTTCAACCGATCGCTGCCCGCACCTGCCCACCCATCCAGCATCACTACTCTGGACGGTTCTGACTTGGAATATGTGGACAACTACAAATACCTAGGTGTCTGGTTAGACTGTAAACTATCCTTCCAGACTCACATTAAACATCTCCAATCCAAAATTAAATCTAGAATCCTATTTTGCAACAAAGCGTCCTTCTCTCATGCTGCCAAACATACCCTCGTAAAACTGACCATCCTACCGATCCTCGACTTTGGCGATGTCATTTACAAAATAGCCTCCAACACTCTACTCAACAAATTGGATGCAGTCTATCACAGTGCCATCCGTTTTGTCACCAAAGCCCCATATACTACCCACCACTGCGACCTGTATGATCTCGTTGGCTGGCCCTCGCTTCATACTCGCCAAACCCACTGGCTCCAGGTCATCTAAAAGTCTCTGCTAGGTAAAGCCCCACCTTATCTCAGCTTACTGGTCACCATAGCAGCACCCACCAGAAGCATGCGCTCCAGCAGATATATCTCACTGGTCACCCCCAAAGCCAATTCTGCCTTTGGCCGCCTTTCCTTCCAGTACTCTGCTGCCAATGACTGGAACAAACTGCAAAAATCTCTGAAACTGGAGACTCTTACCTCCCTCACTAGCTTTAAGCACCAGCTGTCAGAGCAGCTCACAGATAACTGCACCTGTACATAGCTCATCTGTAAATAGCCCATCCAATCTACCTCATCCCCATATTGTTATTTATTTATTTATCTTGCTCTTTTGCACCCCAGTATCTCAACTTGCACATTCATATTCTGCACATCCTACCATTCCAGTGTTTAATTGCTATATTGTAATTACTTCGCCACCATAGTTTATTTATTGCCTTACCTCTCTTATCACACTTCATTTGCACATGCTGTATATAGATTTTTCTGCTGTATTATTGATTGTATGTTTGTTTATTCCATGTGTAACTCTGTGTTGTTGTATGTGTCGAACTGCTTTGCTTTATCTTGGCCAGGTCGCAGTTGCAAATGAGAACTTGTTCTCAACTAGTCTACCTGGTTAAATAAAGGTGAAATAAATAAATGAAATAAAAAGAGGTGTTCCTTACCCCATAACAAAAGTCCTGTGGACTTCATTGGGATAGAAGGGAGATAAAGTCATAATCAATCGATCAATAATGTAATAATATTTTTAGCAAAAAAATGTATCTTAATTTAGAAACAATGAGAATATAAAGGTTTAGAACTTTTGTGAAACATCACAGCAGAGTTGAAAAATATATGGCAAATAGAAATGCAATATGGAGGGTGAACCTGTTGTGACTAGGGGGCAGTATTTTCCTTTTTGGAAAAAAAACGTTCCCGTAGTAAACGGGATATTTTGTCAGGACAAGATGCTAGAATATGCATATAATTGACAGCTTAGGATAGAAAACACTCTAAAGTTTCCAAAACTGTAAAAATATTGTCTGTGAGTATAACAGAACTGATGTTGCAGGTGAAAGCCTGAGAAAAATCCAATCCGGAAGTTCCACATGTTTTGAAAGCGCTGCGTTCCTATGCGTCCCTATTGAGCAGTGAATGGGCTATCAACCAGATCACTCTTTCTCCGTATTCCCGAAGGTGTCTACAGAATTGTGACGTAGTTTTACGCATTTATGATGAAGAATACCCGTAAGCGGCTACATTGCGCAAGTGGTCACCTGATGCTCCCAGAGAGATTCTCGCATAAAATACAGAGGTAGCCATTACTCCAATCGGTCATACTGAAAAACGAATTGTCCCGATGGATATATTATCGAATAGATATTTGAAAAACACCTTGAGGATTGATTATAAACAACGTTTGCCATGTTTCTGTCGATATTATTGAGCTAATTTGGAATATTTTTCGCCGTTTTCGTGATTGCAATTTCCGGGCGATTTCTCAGCCAAACGTGAAGAACAAACGGAGCTATTTCGCCTACAAAAATAATCTTTTTGGAAAAAAGAAACATTTGCTATCTAATTGGGAGTCTCGTGAATGAAAACATCCGAAGCTCATCAAAGGTAAACGATTTAATTTGATTGCTTTTCTGATTTCCGTGACCAAGTTACCTGCTGCTAGCTGGACAAAATGCTATGCTAGGCTATCGATAAACTTACACAAATGCTTGTCTAGCTTTGGCTGTAAAGCATATTTTGAAAATCTGAGATGACAGGGTGATTAACAAAAGGCTAAGCTGTGTCTCAATATATTTAATTTATGATTTTCAGGAATAGGAATATTTTCTAGGAATATTTATGTCCGTTGCGTTATGCTAATTAGTGTCAGGCGATGATTACGCTCCCTCATGCGGGATGGGGAATCATTAGAGGTTTTAAGAGATAGATATACTGTATATACTGTGTCTGTAAAATGTATATACTGTAGGTTCAGAACTTTTGTGAAACAGCACAGTTAGAAACGTATGGCAAATATAAATACAATTGGATGGACATCAGAAATAGATGGGAGGGGTTGAGGGTAGAGGAAGGACAGGACTAAAAACAAACAAAATAACTATTGTAAAATAGAATGTGTCTGTAAAATGTATATAGTATGTATAAGCTGGAAGTGGAAGCCTAATTGTTGTTGTTCATTAGTTTACTCCAATTAGGGGAGGGTGGTAGGGTTAGGGGACAATAATAAAGGAAAATATATTGAAAAAGATGTGTGTGTATATATATATATATATATATATATATATATATATATATATATATATTATATATATATATATATATATATATATATGTATGTATGTATGTATGTATGTATGTATGTATGTATGTATGTATGTATGTATGTATGTATGTATGTATGTATGTATGTATGTATGTATGTATGTATGTATCACGACTCCCACCGAAGGTGGCTCCCTGCCTGTTCGGGCGGTGTCTACTAGGCGCCACCGATCCCTTTTTCCTTTTCTGTTCGTTTAGTCTTATTAGTTGCACCTGTTCCTTTTTGTGTTTCTTGATTTGTCTATTTAAGCCTGTTAGGCCCGTCTAGGTTTGTGCGGGATTGCTATGCTGTTAGTTTGTGGATGTTCGTTTGTATCTTATTTTTCCGGACAGTTTTGGGTCCTATGTATGTATGGGCATGTATGTACAGTACAGTCAAAAGTTTGGGCACACCCACTCATTCAAGGGTTTTTCTTTATTTGTACTTTTTTCTATATTGTAGAATAATAGAGAAGACATAAACTATGAAATAACACATATGGAATCATGTAGTAACCAAAAAAGTGTTAAACAAATCAAAATCTAATGTTCGATTCTTCAAAGTAGCCACCCTTTTTCTTGATGACAGCTTTGCACACTTTGCATTCTCTCATCCAGCTTCATAAGGAATGTTTTCCAACAGTCTTGAAGGAGTTCCCACATATGTTGAGTACTTGTTGGTTGCTTTTCCTTCACTGCGGTCCAACTCATCCCAAACCATCTCAATTGGGTTCAGGTCTGGGGATTGTATTGGCCAGTACCAGGCTCACGGTTGGGTCAGGCAAAGATTGGCAATCCAGAGGTGGCCAAAGGTACAGGACGGGAAGGGGCTGTGAGACATGGGTTTAACTCTGGACACATGAAAGTTGGGATGTTTACGAAGGGTACGGGGCAACAGAAGACGAACAGCAGAGAGGCTAATAATTTTGTCAATGGGGAATGGGCCAATAATCCGCGGGGACAGCTTGCGGGATTCCACCCAGATGGGCAGATCCCGGGTGGAAAGCCATACCTTCTGCCCGATACGATGCCGGGGTCAGGTGGGGATCCGCTTGTCGTCGATACCTGGAGGTGGTCTTGAGGAGGGCCGACTGGGCTCTCCTCCAGGTACGATGACAGAGGCAGACAAACATCTGGACAGAAGGAATGCCAACCTCTTCCTCCTGCTCAGGAAAGAGCAGGTGCTGTTACCCCTGTGAACACTCAAAAGAAGATAGGCCCTTGGTAGTGCAGAGAAGGGTGTTGTGGGCGTATTCGACCCACACCAGCTGCTGGCTCCAGGAGGTGGGCTTTGCGGAGACAAGGCAGCGCAGAGTAGTCCCCCGATCCTGGTTGGCTCGCTCCGACTGGCCGTTGGACTAGGGGTGGAATCCAGAGGACAGGCTGGCTGATGACCCAATGAGGGTGCTGAACGCCTTCCAGAACCGAGATGAGAACTAAGGGCCCCGGTTGACCGGCAGTCCATGGATCCGGAAGACGTGCTGCACCATGATCTGGGCCGTCTCCTTGGCAGAGGGTAGTTTGTAGAGAAGAATGAAGTGGGCGGCTTTGGAAAACCGATCCACCCCAGTCAGGATGTCCAGTCTGGAGGAATGGGCCCACGACAGGACTGCGGAGCAGACCACGTCAGGCACGAACATCCGGTTATCTGGACTCCCGCCTGGGGTTCGGCTGTGAATGCTGTGCATCCCGGACCTGTTTCCCTATACCCCAGCTGAGTGCCGTTGGCAGGTACGAGGTGGGAAGGATGGTCTCGGGTTCCGGGGTAATAGCCATGGGGCTAAAATGGGGAGACAGTGCATCCGGCTTGACATTCTTGGATCCCGGCCGATGTGAGTGGGAGAAGTTGAACCGTGTGAACAGCAGGGCCCAACTAGCTTGCCAGGAGTTGAGGTGTTTGGCGGTGCCGGAGATACTACTTATTTTTGTGGTCGGTCCATACGATAAACGGATGTTCTGCCCCTTCCAGCCAGTGCCTCCATTCCTCCAACGCCATCTTCACTTCGAGAAACTCACGATTTCCCACATTGTAGTTTTTCTCCGTAGCATTGAGGCGATGAGAGAAGAATGCGCACTCCTACATCTGACGTGTCGGCCTCCACCATGAACTGACGGGAAGGGTCAGGATGAACCAGGATGTGAGCAGTGGTGAAGCGGTGTTTGAGGTCCCGGAACGCCCGGTCAGCACCAAGAGACCACGTGAACGGAACCTTGGGAGAAGTGAATGCTGACAGAGGGGAAGCCAGTGTGCTGTAACCCCGGATGAAGTGGCGATAGAAGTTGGCGAACCCCAGGAAACGTTGCAGCTGCACCCTGGACGATGGCTGGGGCCAATCCACAAATGCACTCACTTTCCTGGGATCCATCTGGACACTCCCAGCAGGGATGATGTACCCCAGAAGGGGGATGGTGGAGCGATGGAACTCACACTTCTCCATCTTAACAAACAGTTGGTTCTCCAGGAGGCGTTGAAGAACCTGTCAGATGTGGAGCACATGTTCTTGGGGGGAGCGGGAGAAGACGAGGATGTCATCAATGTAGACGAAGACGAACCAGTTCAACATGTCACGGAGAACATAATTTATCAGAGCCTGGAACACAGCAGTCGCGTTGGTGAGGCCAAATGGCATGACCATATACTCGTAGTGGCCGTAGGCCGTGTTGTAGGTAGTCTTCCACTCATCCCCCTCCCTTGTCCACACCAGGTGGTAGGCGTTCCGTAGATCCAGCTTGGAAAACACGGTGGCCCCCTGGAGCGGCTCTAAGGCCGAGGAGATGAGTGGTAGCGGGTAGCGGTTCTTCACCGTTATGTCATTGAGTCCCCAGTAGTCGATGCATGGGTGCAGGGTCTTGTTCTCCTTCTCCACAAAGAGGAACCCTGCGTCGGCGGGAGAGGACGAAGGACATATAAATCCTGCAGCTAGGGATTCCCCAATGTTGTTGTCCATAGTCTTGGTCTCCGGTCCCGACAGAGAATACAGTCAACCCGGGGCAGAGTGGTGCTAAGGAGAAGGTCAATCCCGCAGTCATATGGTTGGTGCGGCAGAAGTGAAGTGGCCCGGGCCTTGTTGAATACCTCCTGAAAGTCCTGGTACTCCGCGGGAATGGCAGAGAGGTCCGGGGCACCTTCTGAGCCCCCAGGAAGAAGTCCTGGGAAAGGTTATGCTGACTTCAGATACTGGGTGTGGCAGAACGGACAGCCCATGATGGCACCAATAGATCAGTTGATGAGGGGATTGTGTCTCTGGAGCCAGGAGAATCCCAATACCATGGGAATTTGAGGGGACTTGATGAGCAGGAATTCAGTAGTCTCGCTGTGATTCCCTAACACATGTAGGTTGATGGGAGTGGTAATATGAGTAACCCGGCCTATAGAATGCCCGTCCAGCGCTCTAACATCCATGGCAGTGGAGAGGGGCTGAGTGGGGATGTTCAGCTCGGAAGCCAGGGTAGCGTTGAAAAAACTCTCATCGGCCCTAGAGTCAATGAGTACCCGAAGAGATTTAGACTTGTCGCTGTTCTATCCTGCCGATACAGCGTATAACCTGCCAGCTGTATGTTGATAATGTCGTCGTTCAGCCACAACTGTGAAGCAGAAGATATTACAGTTTTTAATGTCCCGTTGGTAGTTTAATCTTCCTCATAGGTCATCAATTTTATTTTCCAATGATTGCATGTTAGCTAGTGGAACGGAAGGCGGCGGGGGTTTATTCGATTGCCTATGAATTCTCAGAAGGCAGCCCGACCTATGTCCTATTTTTCTTGTCTTCTCTTCACACAAATAACAGGGATTTGGTTCTGTCCCCGGGAAAGCAGTATGTCCTTCACGTCGGGCTCGTCGGACTCGTTAAAGGAAAAAAAAGCTGCTGCCAATTCGTGGTGAGTAATCGTTGTTCTGATGTCCAGAAGTTATAAGAGAAGGTAGCAGCAACATTATGTACAGAATAAGTTAAATTAATTGAATAAAAAAGTGGCTTCTAATCAATCATAATGGACAATCATCAGACAGTGTGGTTTCTAAATGTTTTTGCTCTCCCATTAAAACCATCAGAATGTTGGGATTTCCCTTACCCTGTAGGAAGTTACCATGCCTAACTCATTGTTTGCACAATGTTGTGAAAGAGTGAGTGTCCGTAAATCATGTTGTCTATTTGTTCAGTATGCCTACACATATTGGTTCCATGGTTATAAAGTCATGTCTTTGTAAAAACTTCATTCACATTGTTTACACAGTGTTTGGTTGACATGATCATTTCGTGCTAGAGATCCACTACAGATCTGCGTTCAAAATAATCTTTAAATGGTTTTCATGAAGTTTGCCTCTTGGGAAAGTGAACTCTCCGGTTCATGAGGAAGTTCTCAAAATATACTGCCTTCGCATCTACCTAAGGGAGCATCATGCTTCTTTTCTTCATCTTAAGACTTGATTGACTTCTTATGCAAATAGGTTTACATTCAGCTTGACCACAGAGAGGCCTTGCTCCTAAGACATGGTATGGGATCTGTGTTAGGGCTTTTGAGAGAAATGGAAACAGGCAAGAAGTTGGCCTACTCCACCACATAGCTGGAGCACAGAGAGGGAAAGAGATCCTGCTGAGAGACTGTTCTGTTTATACAAAATGCCCGGTATGGAGAAGCCCTCCACATTTAGGGCCGGGAGACGAGCAGGATTTGCACGGCCGGATGACGTGTGAAAGAACGGACTCATTTAATGGAGGCCTTTCTCTTGAAACTGAAGGAGTCTGTAATTTTTCAGGCCAATGATAGAGGGATGAGGGAGAGAGAGGGAGAGATATACAGTGCCTTGCGAAAGTATTCGGCCCCCTTGAACTTTGCGACCTTTTGCCACATTTCAGGCTTCAAACATAAAGATATAAAACTGTATTTTTTGTGAAGAATCAACAACAAGTGGGACACAATCATTTTGTGGAACGACATTTATTGGATATTTCAAAGTTTTTTAACAAATCAAAAACTGAAAAATTGGGCGTGCAAAATTATTCAGCCCCTTTACTTTCGGTGCAGCAAACTCTCTCCAGAAGTTCAGTGAGGATCTCTGAATGATCCAATGTTGACCTAAATGACTAATGATGATAAATACAATCCACTTGTGTGTAATCAAGTCTCCGTATAAATGCACCTGCACTGTGATAGTCTCAGAGGTCCGTTAAAAGTGCAGAGAGCATCATGAAGAACAAGGAATACACCAGGCAGGTCCGAGATACTGTTGTGAAGAAGTTTAAAGCCGGATTTGGATACAAAAAGATTTCCCAAGCTTTAAACATCCCAAGGAGCACTGTGCAAGCGATAATATTGAAATGGAAGGAGTATCAGACCACTGCAAATCTACCAAGACCTGGCCGTCCCTCTAAACTTTCAGCTCATACAAGGAGAAGACTGATCAGAGATGCAGCCAAGAGGCCCATGATCACTCTGGATGAACTGCAGAGATCTACAGCTGAGGTGGGAGACTCTGTCCATAGGACAACAATCAGTCGTATATTGCACAAATCTGGCCTTTATGGAAGAGTGGCAAGAAGAAAGCCATTTCTTAAAGATATCCATAAAAAGTGTCGTTTAAAGTTTGCCACAAGCCACCTGGGAGACACACCAAACATGTGGAAGAAGGTGCTCTGGTCAGATGAAACCAAAATGGAACTTTTTGGCAACAATGCAAAATGTTATGTTTGGCGTAAAAGCAACACAACTCATCACCCTGAACACACCATCCCCACTGTCAAACATGGTGGTGGCAGCATCATGGTTTGGGCCTGCTTTTCTTCAGCAGGGACAGGGAAGATGGTTAAAATTGATGGGAAGATGGATGGAGCCAAATACAGGACCATTCTGGAAGAAAACCTGATGGAGTCTGCAAAAGACCTGAGACAGGGACGGAGATTTGTCTTCCAACAAGACAATGATCCAAAACATAAAGCAAAATCTACAATGGAATGGTTCAAAAATAAACATATCCAGGTGTTAGAATGGCCAAGTCAAAGTCCAGACCTGAATCCAATCGAGAATCTGTGGAAAGAACTGAAAACTGCTGTTCACAAATGCTCTCCATCCAACCTCACTGAGTTCGAGCTGTTTTGCAAGGAGGAATGGGAAAAAATGTCAATCTCTTGATGTGCAAAACTGATAGAGACATACCCCAAGCGACTTACAGCTGTAATCGCAGCAAAAGGTGGCGCTACAAAGTATTAACTTAAGGGGGCTGAATAATTTTGCACGCCCAATTTTTCAGTTTTTGATTTGTTAAAAAAGTTTGAAATATCCAATAAATGTCGTTCCACTTCATGATTGTGTCCCACTTGTTGTTGATTCTTCACAAAAAAATACAGTTTTATATCTTTATGTTTGAAGCCTGAAATGTGGCAAAGGGTCGCAAAGTTCAAGGGGGCCGAATACTTTCGCAAGGCACTGTATAGGTTATTGACACATTTAATGTATTCAAGGGGGGATGCCCTTGGCCCACATAGTAAGGGGATATACTTGTTGATTGAGCTCTCATCCAGTAATGGCAGAAGGCTTGAAGGCGTTCAGTTGACTCAGTGGAACAAAGGTTAACCAGACAAAATACTATGATTGGATGAGAGCAACGTAAGACTCCATTAGCCAACTTTCATCATCCCTAAACTGTCAACATGAAAATGTCAGTATGTGGTGTATATGTGTAGTTGCGTGGTTTTCCATGTAAACATTTAAAAAAAGAGATGAGATATCAGTAAGTTAACATGTTCATAGGCTAAAACTAAACCACCGACTAAAACTAAGAACAGTTCGTTAATTGCAGAGTAACTGCGAAGTAGAGTTGGCTGTGTACTGACTGAGAACACAGTTTGTGATAGTAAATACAGTGCTCTGTATTGAGGTGCAGTAACTGATAGCGATACAAGGAATGCGACCCTGCTTTCATGACTTGCTGCTGTTTTGGAGCAGTAGAAAAGGACTGCAGCCAACTTTCAGGAAAGGCTTGGAATGTGTCACTGGGCATTGTTCTTGATTTCATGGTCTGATTAAGCGATGCTGCGAAGGAACCCAGAAACAGATGTATTGTTCTTGGAAGGGAAGACAGTAGTAGGACAGGAATACCACATGATGTTGGTGGCACGGGCTCGTGGTAATGGCTGGAGCAGAATAGTGTCAAATACATTCCCTTCCAGACATTATTATGAGCCGTCCTCCCCTCAGCAGCCTCCACTGATGAATACCTGTTTTTTATTTAACTAGCAAGTCAGTTAAGAACAAATTCTTATTTTCAATGACGGCCTAGGAACAGTGGGTTAACTGCCTTGTTCAGAGGCAGAACAACAAATTTTTACCTTGTCAGCTCGGGAATTCGATCTTGCAACCTTTCGGATACTAGTCCAACGCTGGTTAGACCTGCTAAGATATGATCATTCACAAGCAACCACCCAAACCATCCAATCACAAGCTATAGCCTAGGGATCTCTGTATATTTTTGTGAAAAGTTCATACTCTGGCTTGAAAAGATTACATAGGATTAATATTGCTTTAATATGATGGAAACACAATAGGATCAATGGCTACATTGCAGATGTTTGACAGATTTAAGATGTAACTTAAGCACATTCAATATTTTACAACATAAGCCAGTATATTATGATGGCTCAGAGAGACGCTGTTAAAACAGGGCGGCCAAGTAAAATGAACGGAGTGTCTGCAGATCCGAGTACTTTTCCTGACAGCTTAAAAACTTCTTAAGGCTAGGGGGCAGTATTCGGAAGTTCGGATGACTGACGTGCCCAAAGTAAACTGCCTGTTACTCAGGGCCAGAAGCTAGGATATGCATATAATAGTAGTATTGTATAGTAGTATTGGTTGTATTGGTAGTATTGGATAGGAAACACTCTGACGTTTCTAAAACTGTTAAAATAATGTCTGTGAGTATAACAGAACTGATATGGCAGGCAAAAGCCCGAGGAGAATCCATCCAGAATATATTTTGGGGAGGTCACCACCCATTGAAAATGCTTGTCTATGGGAAATTCAAACGAAATCCTCCCAGATTGCAGTTCCTATGGCTTCCACTAGAGGTCAACAGTCTTTAGAAAGGGTTTTAGGCTTGTTTTTTTAAAATTAGCTAGAATTTGTAGTTTTTCAAGGTGGCAATCATTTTGACTGTAGTCTTGCGTGGATGAGGGCGAGCACCTCGTTTTTTATCTCTGGTATTGAACACATTATTCTCCGTCTTAAACCTTTTGTTTATTTACATACTAGGGTACCTGAGGATTGATTAGAAACGTTGTGTGACTTGTTTGGACGAAGTTTATTGGTAACTTTTGGGATTCCTTTGTATGTATGTTGAACTAGTGGAACGGGGGGATTACTGAATCAAACGCGCCAACTAAACTGACTTTTTTGGGATATAAAGAAGGACTATCGAACACAACGGCCATTTGTTGTGTAGCTGATTTATTTATTTTATTTTACTAGCCGCACTGCTTCTTGACATAACGCACATCCAACCCGGAAGCCGCATTGGAAATTATAAATGGACTATTTGAAAATGTGAATTAAAAAAACAAACACATTTTTATTTGGTGTACGTCCGACGGCATTGCGCGTACCCCAGTTTTGGGAATACCTGATCTGGGATATGGTAACTGCCATACCCAATTGACGCCCTTGCATAGATGGAACCATCATGGTTTTTGATCATCTTTTTTAGCCCAGTGGCTCATATACTTTCTAGTCAAATGTTGATAATGATATTACATTTTCTCTCCACAGAATGCGAGGAATGTTCTCAATGACACTTGTGCTGCTTGTGGTCTTGGTGGTCACAGTAGAGACAGGACACAAACATGGTGACAAAAAAAGGTGAGACGTGATAAAACTACATTGTGTACAGTATTTCAGATTTAACTAAATACAGTTGAAGTATGAAGTTTACATACACCTTTGCCAAATACATTTAAACTCAGTTGTTCTTTCATCACATTCCCTGTGGGTCAGAAGTTTACATACACTCAATTAGTATTTGGTAGCATTGCCTTTGAATTGTTTAACTTGGGTCAAACATTTCGGGTAGCCTTCCACAAGCTTCCACAATAAGTTGGGTGAATTTTGGCCCATTCCTCCTGACAGAGCTGGTGTAACTGAGTCAGGTTTGTAGGCCTCCTTGCTCACTCACACTTTTTCAATTTTGCCCACAAATTTTCTATAGGATTGAGGTCAGGGCTTCGTGATGGCCACTCCAATATCTTGACTTTGTTGTCCTTAAGCCATTTTGCCACAACTTTGAAAGTATGCTTGTGGTCATTGTCCATTTGGAAGACCCATTTACGACCAAGGTTTAACTTCCTGACTGTTGTTTTAAGATGTTGCTTCAATATACAGTGCCTTGCGAAAGTATTCGGCCCCCTTGAACTTTGCGACCTTTTGCCACATTTCAGGCTTCAAACATAAAGATATAAAACTATATTTTTTTGTGAAGAATCAACAACAAGTGGGACACAATCATGAAGTGGAAAGACATTTATTGGATATTTCAAACTTTTTTAACAAATCAAAAACTGAAAAATTGGGCGTGCAAAATTATTCAGCCCCCTTAAGTTAATACTTTGTAGCGCCACCTTTTGCTGCGATTACAGCTGTAAGTCGCTTGGGGTATGTCTCTATCAGTTTTGCACATCGAGAGACTGACATTTTTTCCCATTCCTCCTTGCAAAACAGCTCGAGCTCAGTGAGGTTGGATGGAGAGCATTTGTGAACAGCAGTTTTCAGTTCTTTCCACAGATTCTTGATTGGATTCAGGTCTGGACTTTGACTTGGCCATTCTAACACTTGGATATGTTTATTTTTGAACCATTCCATTGTAGAATTTGCTTTATGTTTTGGAACATTGTCTTGTTGGAAGACAAATCTCCGTCCCAGTCTCAGGTCTTTTGCAGACTCCATCAGGTTTTCTTCCAGAATGGTCCTGTATTTGGCTCCATCCATCTTCCCATCAATTTTAACCATCTTCCCTGTCCCTGCTGAAGAAAAGCAGGCCCAAACCATGATGCTGCCACCACCATGTTTGACAGTGGGGATGGTGTGTTCAGGGTGATGAGCTGTGTTGCTTTTACGCCAAACAGAACGTTTTGCATTGTTGCCAAAAAGTTCAATTTTGGTTTCATCTGACCAGAGCACCTTCTTCCACATGTTTGGTGTGTCTCCCAGGTGGCTTGTGACAAACTTTAAATGACACTTTTTATGGATATCTTTAAGAAATGGCTTTCTTCTTGCCACTCTTCCATAAAGGCCAGATTTGTGCAATATACGACTGATTGTTGTCCTATGGACAGAGTCTCCCACCTCAGCTGTAGATCTCTGCAGTTCATCCAGAGTGATCATGGGCCTCTTGGCTGCATCTCTGATCAGTCTTCTCCTTGTATGAGCTGAAAGTTTAGAGGGACGGCCAGGTCTTGGTAGATTTGCAGTGGTCTGATACTCCTTCCATTTCAATATTATCGCTTGCACAGTGCTCCTTGGGATGTTTAAAGCTTGGGAAATCTTTTTGTATCCAAATCCGGCTTTAAACTTCTTCACAACAGTATCTCGGACCTGCCTGGTGTGTTCCTTGTTCTTCATGATGCTCTCTGCGCTTTTAACGGACCTCTGAGACTATCACAGTGCAGGTGCATTTATACGGAGACTTGATTACACACAGGTGGATTGTATTTATCATCATTAGTCATTTAGGTCAACATTGGATCATTCAGAGATCCTCACTGAACTTCTGGAGAGAGTTTGCTGCACTGAAAGTAAAGGGGCTGAATAATTTTGCACGCCCAATTTTTCAGTTTTTGATTTGTTAAAAAAGTTTGAAATATCCAATAAATGTCGTTCCACTTCATGATTGTGTCCCACTTGTTGTTGTTTCTTCACAAAAAAATACAGTTTTATATCTTTATGTTTGAAGCCTGAAATGTGGCAAAAGGTCGTAAAGTTCAAGGGGGGCGAATACTTTCGCAAGGCACTGTATCTACATCATTTTCCTACCTCATGATGATATCTATTTTGTGAAGTGCACCAGTCCCTCCTGCAGCAAAGCACCCCCACAACATGATGCTGCCACCCCCGTGCTTCACGGTTGGGATGGTGTTCTTCGGCTTGCAAGCCTCCCCCTTTTTCCTCCAAACATAACGATGGTTATTATGGCCAAACAGTTCTATTTTGTTTCATCAACCCAGAGGACATTTCCCCAAAAAGTACAATCTTTGTCCCCATGTGCAGTTGCAAACTGTAGTCTGGCTTTTTTATGGCAGTTTTGGAGCAGTGGCTTCTTCCTTGCTGAGCGGCCTTTCAGGTTATGTCGAGATAGGACTCAGTTTACTGTGGAAATAGATACTTTTGTACCTGTTTCCTCCAGAATCTTCACACGGTTCTTTGCTGTTGTTCTGGGATTGATTTGCACTTTCCGCATCAAAGTACGTTCATCTCTAGGAGACAGAACGTGCCTTCTTCCTGAGCGGTATGACGGCCTCATGGTCCCATGGTGTTTATACTTGCAATCTATTGTTTGTACAGATGAACGTGGTACCTTCAGGAATTTGGAAATTGCTCCCAAGGATGAACCAGTCTTGTGGAGGTCTACAATTTTTCTTCTGAGGTCTTGGCTGATTTCTTTTGATTTTCCCATGATGTCATGCAAAGAGGCACTGAGTTTGAAGGTAGGCCTTGAAATACATCAACAGGTACACAGACTCAAATGATGCCAAATGATGAAGCTTCTAAAGCCATGACATCATTTTCTGGAATTTTCCAAGCTGTTTAAAGGCACAGTCAACTTTGTGTATGTAAACTTCTGTCCCACTGGAATTGTGATATAGTTAATTATAAGTGAAATAATCTGTCTGTAAACAATTGTTATAAAATTACTTGTGTCATGCACAAAGTAGTTTGCCAAAACTATAGTTTGTTAGCAAGAAATTTGTGGAGTGGTTGAAAAACAAGTTTTAATGACTCCGACCTAATTCTATGTAAACTTCCGACTTCAACTGTACATCCATTTGAAAAAGCCCATGTTCTTTACCTATGTTATGTTTTGTCACGACAAATGTCTGCCATCTTTGGGTGGCCACAGGTCAGAAAGCCAAAGAGGGGGCAAGCAGAGTGCCCTGAGAAGTGCTTTGTCAAATGTGTTCCCAACGCTGGTGACTTTGGGGATGGGTTCTGTGAGGCAACCTGCAGCAAGCACACCACCAAACAATGCAATATCCCTTGCAACTGGAAGAAGGCCTTTGGCGGTAATAGTGCAAATGTTGGAAATAAACTGTGGTCCTGGCATGTGCATTCGGAAAGTATTCAGACCCCTTGACTTTTCCCACATTTTGTGACATTACAGCCTTATTCTAAAATGGATTGAAAAAAAATAGCTTTGCAGACATTTTTGCAAATGTATAAAACAAAACAAATGGAAATACCACATTTATATGTTTTCAGACACTTCACTCAGTACTTTGTTGAAGCACCTTTGGCAGCAATTACAGCCTGGACTCTTCTTGGGTATGACGCTGCAAGCTTGGCACACCTGTATTTGGGGAGTTTCCCATAGTTTTTTCGTGATCACTGGTCAGGTCTCATCGGGTCAGGAAAAACTCTGGGCTCTAATCATAATGGAATTCAAATAACTGTTTTTTTTTTTTGGGGGTATTTTTGATTAAATACATGGTATTTCTTTCTAGCTAGAGGTGAAATAAACGCACACCTATTTAGCCCAGGTGCTGGCTAGCAGAGTTGAACACTTGAAAATAAAGGAGAGCCGCACACTCTAGGAGCTCAGATGCAAAAATGTAATGTCCAACATTTCGACAGACAAGCTGTCTTCATCAGGGTATTATGACAAACACTGACTTGTTTATATAGTGTCAAAAGACACACACGTGTCTGTAATCATGGCCGGGTGTGGCCTGATATCATTGGTTAATTCTCATATATTAAAATAGCATACAAAAACATAAATGGACAGTGTACGATCATAGATACAACTTGGCTACATAAGTCTACAAACATTTACAATATCAAAATCACAAGAATCGCAAGAATGGTTTCAGATCAAAGTCTACGTTGAGACCGAAGAGGGTCTTTAAATTAAAGATCCAGGCAGCCTCTCGTTTTAACAGTAAATTATCGGGGTCACCCCCTCTCCTAGGGAGGGTGACATATTCGATGCCAATATAACGTAGAGACAAAATCGAGTGGTTTGCTTCCAAAAAGTGGGCTTCAACTGAGTAAGTTGAGTTTTCCCACGTAATGGTGCTACGATGCTCAGAGATTCGTACTTTTAATTTGCGCTTTGTTTTACCCACATAATTTTTTACCACAAGGACAAGATATAAGATATATACCTGCCCTAGTGGAGCAAGTGATAACACTTTTGATTGGGATCTGTTTCCCTGTTTGTGGGTGTTTGAAGGATCTACATTTATAAGTGCCATTGAGACGCAAATAGACGTTGTGCAGGGATATCTTGGGGTGGTAAATCAGAGTTTACTAATTGATCTCTGAGATTTCTGCCCAGCAAGAATACGACCAAGTAGTCTAGCTGACTGCAAGTACAGGTTCACCAACTGGGGAGAGTGTGACACAAACACCGGCACCAAGAGCCGGTCAGGAACCCTGAAGAAAGACCTGTTCAAGTTAGAGTTAGTTCAAGTTAGGCCACCATCTAGGTGACCAAGCCCTGCTCCTCCAGGCCGAAGGGGAAGGGAGGAAAAGGTAGGTCAGATCTCAATAGAGGTTGGTAGCCTAGTGGTTAGAGCATTGGACTAGTAACCGGAAGGTTGCAAGTTCAAACCCCTGAGCTGGCAAGGTACATATCTGTTGTTCTGTCCCTGAACAGGCACTGTTCCTAGGCTGTCATTGAAAATAAGAATTTGTTCTTAACTGACTTGCCTGGTTAAAAAAAAGACCACCATAGGACAAACCTAGCGGGCAACACTGGTTTGTTAAGGGGATGCAGATGTTTAGCGTACTTTTTAGTAGGTATGAATTTGTCACTAAACTGGAAAAGCAGGTTCTCCAAAACAACATGAAACACAAACCAATCACAGGAGAATAGAAAGCAGTTCATATGCTGCGACAAAGGAATTTCATTGCTGCCATATCAAAATGTAATTTACCCTTTGCCTGAGAATACCACTCATTGAATCCAAACACGTCTTTTTCTTCTTCCATTTCTTCAGGGAAGAATGCAAGAGGAGAATGAGAACTAAAGAGGGAAGCTGACAGAGAAACAGCAGGTGTGACATCTGGCTTACTTCAGTAGAACAATCATCTCCTTCCTTCACCAAACACTCAAACAGTGCTTCTGTCTACGTCCCAAATAGCCCCCTATTGACCAGTACTGCACTATACAGTATGCCACGGAGTCTCTGGGACAGGGGTACATTCGGCCCTCCATCTCACCCGTCTCCTCGAGTTTCTTTTTTGTGAAGAAAAAGGAGGGAGGTTTGCGTCCGTGTATTGATTATAGAGGTCTAAATGCCATCGCAGTGGGGTTTAGTTACCCACTACCTCTCATCGCTACGGTGGTGGAATCATTTCATGGAGCACAGTTCTTCACAAAACTGGATCTCAGGAGCGCGTAAAGTCTGGTGCGTATTCGGGAGGGAGACGAGTGGAAAACCGCATTTAGTACCACATCGGGCCACTATGTGTGCCTCTTCATGCCATATGGGTTAAAGAATGCTCCAGCTGTCTTTCAATCCTTTGTAGACGAGATTCTCAGGGACCTGCAAGGGCAGGGAGTGGTTGATTATATCGATGATATTCTGATCTACTCAGCCACCCACGCCGCGCATGTGTCTCTCGTACGCAAGGTGCTTGATAGACGGCTGGAGCATGACCTATAGTCAAGGCTGAGAAATGTGTGTTCTCCAAACGAGCCGTCTCCTTCCTGGGTTATCGCATTTCCACCTCGGGGGTGGTGATGGAATGTGACCGCATTAAGGCCGTGCGTAATTGGCCGACTCTGACCACGCTAAAGGAGGTGCAGCGGTTTTTGGGTTTTGCCAACTACTACCGAGGTTTATCCGGGGTTTTGGCCAGGTAGCAGGTACCTCACTGCTGAAGGGGGACCCGGTGCGTTTGCGGTGGTCAGCAGAGGCGGACAGAGCTTTCAACAGGTTGAGGGCGCTGTTCATGGATGCACCCGTGTTGGCGCACCCGGACCTGTCTCTAGCATTTATAGTGGTGGTTGACGCGTCCGAGGCTGAGGTCGGGTACGCCACCAAAACTCCGCCCCTGCACTTTCTTTTCGAGGAAGCTCAGTCCAGAGGAGCGTAACTATGATGTGGGGGACCGGGAGTTGTAGCGGTGGTCAGGGCTCTGAAGGTGTGGAGACACTGGCTTGAGGGGGCTAAGCACCCCTTTCTCATCTGGACCGACCACCAGAATCTGGAGTATATTCGGGCAGCTAGGAGACTGAACCCACGTCAGGCAAGGTGGGCCATGTTCTTCACCCGATTCCGTTTTACATTATCATATAGACCGGGCTCCCAAAACGTAAAGGCTGACGCACTGTCCCGCCTTTACGACAAGAAGGATCGGTCCACCGAGCCTACTCCCATCCTTTCCACCTCGAGGCTGATGGCACCAGTGGTATGGGAGGTGGACTCCGACATCGAGCGGGCGTTACGGGCGGAGCCCGCGCCTCCTCAGTGTCCGGCTGTACGGAAGTACGTACCACTTGGTGTCCGGGACCAACTGATTCGGTGGGCTCACGTCCTACCCTCCTCGGGTCACCCTAGGGTGGCAAGGACAGTGGGGAGCCTCTGGGAGAGGTATTGGTGGCCCACCTTGGCTAGGGACGTTAGGGTTTATGTCTCTTCCTTTTCGGTATGCGCCCAGAGTAAGGCTCCTAGGCACCTTCCTAGAGGGAAGTTACAACCCTTCCCCGTTCCACAACGGCCATGGTCTCACCTATCCGTAGATTTCCTGACCGATCTCCCCCTGTCTCAGGGGAACAATACGGTTTTGGTGATTGTGGATCGGTTCTCTAAGTCCTGCCGTCTCCTCCCGTTGCCCGGTATCCCTACAGACTACGGGGTGCCGGAGGACATCATCTCTGATCGGGGTCCCCAGTTCACGTCCCAAGTATGGAGGGCGTTCATGGAGCATCTGGGGGTCTCGGTCAGCCTGACCTCCGGTTATCATCCCGAGAGTAATGGGCAGGTGGAGAGAGTGAACCAGGAGGTGGGTAGGTTTCTGCGGTCGTATTGCCAGGACCGGCCAGGGGAGTGGGTGAGATACATCCCCTGGGCTGAGATGGCCCAGAACTCACTACGCTACTCCTCTACTAACATGTCCCCATTTCAGTGTGTGTTGGGGTACCAGCCAGTCCTGGCACCATGGCATCCGAGCCAGACCGAGGCTCCTGCGGTGGAGGAATGGGTGCAGCGCTCCAAGGAGACCTGGAAGGCCGTCCAGGAATCCCTCCAACAAGCCAGTGGACGGCAGAAAATGAGTGCTGACCGCCACCGCAGTGAGGCCCCCGTGTTTGTACCGGGGGACAGGGTCTGGCTCTCGAAGCTGGGGCCGCAGTGTGTAGGGCCCTTCAAAGTCCTGAAGAGAATAAACGAGGTGTGTTATCAACTCCCTTCCTATTATCGTATTAACCCCTCGTTTCATTCAGGCCGGTGGTAGCTGGTCCCCTGCAGGACGGTGAGGTGCCGGAGGTCCCTCCTCCCCCTCTGGACATTGAGGGGTCCCCGGCGTACACGATACGGGCCATTCTGGACTCGAGACGCCGGGTGAGGGGCCTGCAGTACCTCGTGGACTGGGAGGGGTACGGTCCGGAGGAGAGGTGCTGGGTATCGGTGGGGGACATTTTGGATCCGTCAATGTTGAGGGACTTCCAACTTCCATCGCCTCCATCCGGATCGCCCTGCGCCTCACCTCGAGGCTGGTGTCGGCGCCCGGCTTGCAGCCGCGCGTCGGGGTGGGGGGGTGGGGTACTGTCACGACTCCTACCGAAGGTGGCTCCCCTTCCTGTTCGGGTGGTGCTCGGCGGTCGTTGTCACAGGCCTAGTAGCTGCCACTGATTCTTTCCTCCCTCTCATTGTCTGTTTATTGGTTGCACCTGTTATGTATTTTGGTGATGAGTTGGGCTTTATTAGCCAGCCGGCCCGCCTGTTCTTTGTGCGGGATTGTTTGTGTGACATTTGTGCACGTTTGAGACGAACGTGTTTTTTTCTGTTCGTGGGTTTTGCTGGACTGTTTTAGTCCCCGTGTTTGGGGCATTTGTTTTTGTGAGCGCCCAGTGTCTCGTGGGGTGGCCTATGTCGTGTGTGCATTAAAGAGCACTACCTTGAACTCTCTGTGTCCTGCGCCTGACTTCGCACCCACTACACCCAGATCGTTACAAAAGCAAGACATTCATCAGCATTTCTCTGACTACGTTCCTCCATTGAGTCAAAAAATAGATATATTCCAGGAGGACCATGAGCTACTGTTATCGATAAGTTGTCTGATTCATAATTTTCACTTCGAATAGAAGTAGAGGGACTTTTGTCAGAGGTTGCTTGTTGTGAGCGCTGAGGAAACTTTATGGGCTTGGCCAGATAATTCTGCATCTTTGTTGCATTCTTCACATATGATTTGGCACAATATTTGCAAATGTACACAGCTTTTCCTTCTACATTAGCTGCAGTGAAATGTCTCCACACATCAGATAGTGCCCGAGCTGCAGAGTTCCTCTGTGGAGATGGGAGAATCTTCCAGAAGACCATCTCTGCAGCACTCCAGCAATCATGCCTTTATGGTAGAGTGGCCAGATGGAAGCCACTCCTCAGTAAAAGGCACATGACAGCCTGCTTGGAATTTGCCAAAGGGCACCTAAAGACTCTCAGACCATGAGAAATAAGATTCTCTGGTCTGATGAAACCAAGATGGAACTCTTTGGCCTGAATGCCAAGCGTCACATCTGGAGGAAACCTGACACCATCCCTAGGATGAAGTATGGTGATGGCAGCATCATATAGTGGGGAAGCTTTTCAGAAGCAGGGACTGGGAGACTAGTCAGGATCAAGGGAAAGATGAATGGAGAAAAGTACAGAGAGATCATTGATGTTGATGAAAACCTGCTCCAGAGCACTCAGGACCTCATACTGGGGTGAAAGTTCACCTTCCAACAGGACAACGACCCTAAGCACACAGCCAAGACAACGCAGGAGTGGCTTCGGGACAAGTCTCTGAATGTCTTTGAGTGGCCCAGCCAGAGCCCGGTCTTGATTCTGATTGAACATCTCTAGAGAGACCTGAAAATAGCTGTCCAGAGGTGATCCCCATCCAACCTGACCAATCTTGAGAGGATCTGCAGAGAAGAATGGGAGAAACTCCCCAAATACAGGTGTGCCAAGCTTGTAGTGTCATATCCAATAACTCAAATCAAATCAAATTGTATTTGTCACATACACATGGTTAGCAGATGTTAATGCCAGTTTAGCGAAATGCTTGTGCTTCTAGTTTCGACCGTGCAGTAATATCTATCAAGTAATCTAACCTAACAATTTCACAACAACTACCTTATACACACAAGTGTAAAGGAATGCATAAGAATATGTACATAAAAATATATGAATGAGCGATGGCCGAACGGCATAGGCAAGATGCAGTAGATGGTATAGAGTACAGTATATACATATGAGATGAGTAATGTAGGGTATGTAAACATTATATAATGTGGCATTGTTTAAAGTGGCTAGTGATACATTTATTACATACATTTTTTCATTATTAAAGTGGCTAGAGATGAGTCAGTATGTTGGCAGCAGCCACTCAATGTTAGTGATGGCTGTTTAACAGTCTGATAGCCTTGAGATAGCTGTTTTTCAGTCTTTCGGTCCCTGCTTTGATGCACCTGTACTGACCTCGCCGTCTGGATGATAGACGGGTGAACAGGCAGTGACTCGGGTGGTTGTTGTCCTTGACGATCTTTTTGGTCTGTCTGTGACATCGGATGGTGTAGGTGTCCTGGAGGGCAGGTAGTTTGCCCCCGGTGATGCGTTGTGCAGACCTCACTACCCTCTGGAGAGCCTTACGGTTGTGGGCGGAGCAGTTGCTGTACCAGGCGGTGATACAGCCCGACAGGATGCTCTTGATTGTGCATCTGTAAAAGTTTGTGAGTGTTTTTGGTGACAAGCCGAATTTCTTCAGCCTCCTGAGGTTGAAGAGGGGCTGCTGCGCCTTCTTCACCACGCTGTCTGCATGGGTGGACCATTTCAGTTTGTCCGTGATGTGTACTCCGAGGAACGTAAAACTTTCTACCTTCTCCACTACTGTCCTGTCGATGTGGATAGGGGGCTGCTCCCTCTGCTATTTCCTGAAGTCCACCCACGACCATCTCCTTTGTTTTGTTGACATTGAGTGTGAGGTTATTTTCCTGACACCACACTCCAAGGGCCCTCACCTCCTCCCTGTAGACCGTCTTGTCGTTGTTGGTAATCAAGCCCACCACTGTAGTGTCGTCTGCAAACTTGATGATTGAGTTGGAGGCTTGCATGGCCACGCGGTCATGGGTGAACAGTGAGTACAGGAGAGGGCTGAGAACGCACCCTTGTAGGGCCCCTGTGTTGAGGATCAGTGGGGTGGAGATGTTGTTTCCTACCCTCACCACCTGGGGGCGGTCCGTCAGGAAGTCCAGGACCCAGTTGCACAGGGCGGGGTCGAGACCCAGGGTCTTGAGCTTAATGACAAGTTTGTAGGGTACGATGGTGTTGAATGCTGAGCTGTAGTCGATGAACAGCATTCTTACATAGGTATTCCTCTTGTCCAGATGGATTAGGGCAGTGTGCAGTGTGATTGCGATTGCATCGTCTGTGGACCTAATGGGGCGGTAAGCAAATTAGAGTGGGTCTTGGGTGTCAGGTAGGGTGGAGGTGATATGGTCCTTGACTAGTCTCTCAAAGCACTTCATGATGACGGAAGTGAGTGGTACGGGGTGATAGTCATTTAGCTCCAGGCTGTAATCGCTGCTAAAGGTGTTTCAACAAAGTGCTGAGTAAAGAGTCTGAATATTTATGTAAATGTGATATTTACGCTATTAATTTGTTATACATTTGCTAAAATGTCTACAAACCTATTTTTGCTTTGTCATTATGGGGTATTGTGTGTAGATTGATAAGGAAAAAAACAATTTAATCAATTTTAGTTGTAACTTAACAAAATGTGGAAAAAGTCAAGGGGTCTGAATATATTTCGAATGCACTGTAAATCAGTTTTCAGAGTTGATAGGACATCCTTGTTTTTTGTTCGTGGTATCCAATTGTTAGTAATTACTATCTTGTCTCATCGCTACAACTCCCGTACCTGCACCTGGCGACCTTGGTTAGTGTGCACTGCGCCCGGCCCACCACAGGAGTCGCTGGTGCGCGATGAGACAAGGATATCCCTACCAGTCAAACCCTCCCTAACCCGGATGACGCTAGGCCAATTGTGCGTCGCCCCACGGACCTCCCGGTTGCGGCCGGCTGCGACAGAGCCTGGGCACGAACACAGAGTGTCTGGTGGGACAGCTAGCACTGCGATGCAGTTCCCTAGACCACCCGGGATGCCACCATCCTTGGTTTTGAACAGAAAATGTAACTCAGCTTCTAGAGATAGTTGTAATATAGGTATAGGTACGAAATTAAACGTCAAAACAAACAACAGTATGAACAAAATGCTAATAATTCTTCGATGATCATGAGTGTCATTGAGTATGTTCAAGGAGCTCGAAAATACCTATTTTAGAAGATTATGAGGAATAGGTTAAGTGCGTATGTGTACTGTCTACAGTACATCTAAGAAACAAATATTGGAATTATATGGAATGCTAGAACTCCTCTGCTAAATGTATTTTTTAACTATAGAAATGACTGGCATTGCAACATAAGGTTTGTATAAAATAACAAGAATAAAATACTGTACTGTTGTTTCTATAAAAATGTTTTAATGTTTTGTCTGTACATCTTTAACTGTTTTTTGGTGTTTAGTCTGTTACATATTTTACGTATTATTATTATTACATATTGAAGAGTTCAGATCAAAGGGGAATACATTTTAGGATTGTAGTGTGTAACTTTTCTATCCATTGTTTGAATGGTTGGATATGAGCTGCATGTGACTTTCCAGCCACAAAACCTCTCATCATTCAGATTTGACTTTCAATCGTTTTTTTTATATTCCCTTGTACGTCACATTGCTTGAAGACTCATCTTAAAGTCGCCATCGTGTTTAATATCATAGGTCTTTGAAAAGAGTTTGATGCCACAATTAATATTTTCATACCTCCATCCACCTCTGTCACCAGAGTCACCTTCATCTTAGTGGTATTTTTTGGTATTTTATTAGGATCCCCATTAGCTGTTGCAAAAGCAACTCTTCCTGGGGTCCACACAGAACATAATACAGAATGACATAATACAGAACATCAATAGACAAGAAATCGAAAACCTGTAACAATTACCCTTGTTGCTTTTCCCATCCCTTTCTTTCCTGGACCTGGTGTTGACACCTCATCGTCTGATTCGTCCACACGTTTTCTCTTCTATCCATTTGCTGCAGGTGGCTCATCTTTAAATGGTTCAACTGTGGGGTTCACATGTTGTTCTTTTTTTTTTACGGCCTTTCAAATTTTTCCTGTTTGCCAGGTTCTGAACAAAGGGATGCAAGGCCCTGAACAGTAGTGTCATTCCTTGGTATCAATCCAATCCCTCTCTCAATCTCAAGGATAGATTTATCCATTCCACAACTGATAATTATTTTAGTCATGTCTACTCTTCTTTAAACTTTATGGAATTTATTTTAAAAGGTTAAGGGTTATCTTATATATTTTTTTGTATACTGAACAAAAATATCAATGCAAAGTGTTGGTCCCATGTTTTATGAGATAAAATAAAAGATCCCAGAACTGTTCCTTACACACAAAAAGCTTATTTCTCTCAAATGTTTTGCACAAATTTGTTTACATCCCTGTTAGTGAGCTTTTCTGCTAAACTATGATAATCCATACACCTCTGACAAGTGTGGCATATTAAGAAGCTGATTAAACAGCATGTTCATTACACAGATGCACCTTGCGCTGGGAACAATAAAAGGCCAAAATGCGCAGTTTTACCACACAACACAATGCCACAGATGTCGCAATTGTTGAGGGAGCGTGTAATTGGCATTCTAACTGCAGGAATGTCCACCAGAGCTGTTGCCAGAGAATTGAATGTTAATTTCTCTACCATAAGCCGTCTCCAACGTCATTTTAGAGAATTTGGCAATACGTCCAATCGGTCTCACAACCGCAGACCACCAGCCTAGAACCTCCACATCTGGTTTCTTCACCTGCAGTATCGTCTGAGACAGCTGATGAAACTGTGGGTTTGCACAACAGAAGAATTTCTGCACAAACTGTCAGAAACAGTGACAATATCCTGATGCCCATTGTCATGCCATTCATCTGCCACCATCACCTCATGTTTCAGAATGATAATGCATGGCCCCATATCGCAAGGATCTGTACACAATTCCTGAAAGCTGAAAATGTCCCATGGCCTGCATACTCACCAGACATGTCACCCATTGAGCATATTTGGGATGGTGCCAGAGGGGTGTTTCCTCCCATCGTACCAGTCCCTCTCTGTGATGCTACCCCCTACAGGTTTGAGACACTCAATGCAGAGTCTGGCTGCTGCCTGTTTGTAGACATTGATGACTGAATATCTGTCATCTGCCATTGATGACCGCTAAGGGCGGAAGAGGACCTAGTGGTAAGGACTTGCGCTTCCTCATCCTCTTCTGCTGCCTGGAGGAGGAAGAGGACAATGACAGGTCTCCCTCCCCTTTCCCTGAAAGAGTGGGTGAAGGTCCTCAGGGTAGCCATCCAAAATGTTGGCCCATGAGGTCTGGGTAGTCTCCCCACATGGCTTGCACATGTTTGAGGCCCAGGCAGATGACACACAGGCAGTGCATGTCGTTGCCCCACATGGACATACAGGCCTTGAATCAGAGAGGTGCAGGGGAATGCCATAATTGACATCCATGTCTTCAGTGCCTGGGGAACAGTGGGTTAACTGCCTTGCTCAGAACAACAGATTTTTACCTTGTCAGCTCAGAATTTGATCCAGCAACCTTTCGTTTACTGGCCCAATGCTCTAACCACTAGGCTACCTGACACCCCAAGTGACATCTCAAGGATGATCAAAGGAAATTGGATGCACCTGAGCTCAATTTGGAGTGTCATAGCAAAAGGGTGTGAATACTTATGCAAATGAGAATTTCTGTATTTAATTTTCTACAAATTTGCTAAAATATCTACAAACATGTTTTCACTTTGTCATTATGGGGTATTGGGTGTAGATCGGTTAGAAACTAAATCAAATGAATCCACTTTGAATTGAGACTGTAAGACAACTAAATGTGGAATAAGTCAAAAGGGTATGAATGCTTTCTGATTGCAGCTGAGGTTGCTCGATCTGATGTTGGCCTACAGCAGCGTTTGCAGCGATTTGAGTGAACATTCCATAATCTAGTATCAGTAATTCATGATTTTGTATTTTGTAAGAAATGGCAGTATATCTTCATCACAATATTACATCATCACAAACAAAAGCAAGAGGCATATAGAATTGTCAGCAGAAAGAGGAATGGCATTATTTTAACAACATTATACAGTTGTTACTAAGGATTGGCTTAGTACAGCTTAGGCTTTGGATGTCATACCTTTTAATGTGCTGCTTTGAAACATTTTGTTCGATTTTTGATACTATTTTACATAGACAATTATCTTCGTAGTCCATCAATCAAATGCATCTTCCTTAAATAATCAAATGTTCTATTACATATTATAATAGAGTAGCTCACATCATCCTCACTTCAACACCTGTGTTTCTGTACTGACACCTCAGTAGGTTCTTGAAGGTCTTTCTGAAGGTGACGTTACACAGTGCATAGCACGCTGGGTTGACTGTGCTGTTGATATAACACAGCCAGTAGCCCATGGTCCATGCTGTGTCTGGGACGCAGAAGTGACAGTAGGTGCCAATGATGGCCATAACGCTATAAGGAGTCCAGGTGAGAATGAAGGCCAGGAGAATAGCAAAAATAGTCTTGGTCACTTTCCTCTCCCTCGCTACAATCCTTCTCCTCTTCACCTGGGTCTTACTGAAGCTGGGAAATGGGGAAAACATTTTTCTGAGCTGACTAGTTGTATTGGAGCCATTAAGGATAGAGCTTGGCTGGGAGACCTTGGTAGCAGAGCTGTTCTTATCCCTTGTGCGATTGAACGTGACCCTACTGTTGGACCATCTGCAGTCTTGGTTAATCTCACTAGGTAATTGGTCTAGAGAGGGGGTAACATCTGAAGTGGGGATGACATTATTGTTGGCCTGCTCTGTAGAGTCTTTCAGGGCCTTGATAATCCCCTGCTTAGCGCAGACACTCACCTCTGCTTCGATGGAAATGGCCAAGTCGCTCTTTGGCTCAGTGTCTGTCTGGGTTGAGACGCAGCTCCTCTTCAGATGGCAGCTTTGTTTTGGTCGTCCACTAGAGGTCCTCGCTCTGCTACTATGCAGCTCTGCAGTGAGGCGACTGCGGCTGGCAAAGGAGATCCGGGTGTACAGGACAATCATGATGACCGCCGGCAGGTAGAATGCGGTTAGCGTCATCCCCAGTGTAACCGAGGGTTTGGACAGGAGCTGGATGTAGCACTCCCCATCAGGGACGATCCGTTTGCCGACGAAGGACTGCCAGAAGAGGATGGCCGGGGCCCAAAGGAACAGAGACAGGAGCCAGGCTGCTGCGATCATCAGCCCAGCCAGTCTGGTGGTCCGCCTGGATGGGTAGGTCAATGGTTGGGTCACGCAGAAGTAGCGGTCGAAGCAGATGATCAGGAGGTTCATAACCGAAGCGTTGCTGACCACGTAGTCCAAGGCCAACCACAGGTCACAGATGACCGCACCCAGGGGCCAGTAGCCCTTGACGATATAGAGGGTGTAGAGGTTCATGGAGAGCAGACCGATGATGAGGTCAGCACACGCCAGGCTGAACAGGAAGTAGTTGTTGACTGTCTGGAGGTGGCGGTTGACTTTGATTGACAGCATCACCAGGACGTTGCCCAGGACGGTGATGAAGCTGAGCGAGCCGGTCACTATGACGATGAGGATCAGTTCAGCAGTGGTGTAACGGCAGCCTGGTCTCCCATAAGCGCCATAGGAGTGGTTGCCGTAGGGATGGACCCAGCTGACGTTGTTTTCCATATCAGATGAAGGCACTTGATGAAAACAAACAAATAAACAAAAAATTGAATACCTAAGGTTGCATTTGAAGATTTTTGATCAAATATCTTATCCGAAAAATGGTTACAATGTCCTCTATTCAATTTTAGTTGCCCATCCAGAATTTTCACAAAGCAACACCTTTTGTGCTTGTAATTCATAGATTAATAATAATGAATAGATTAGCCTCGAAAGGAAGGGAATTGCATTGTAATAAACTCTGCTATGTATTTTTATTCTATGGTCTATGTTGAGATATAAATATATAACCTATGCCTATGAAAAGCTAATGTGGAGAAATGTTTTATGCATTGCTAAAGGGGAATTCTAATGTAACTTTCCAAGTTGGATCAGGTGAAGTATGCTTGTCGAATGAAAAACAAACCTGTGCACTAGAAGTTGTCATACTGTTTGTATTCATGCGGGTTACATATTTTACAGGAATTAACTGATAAACTTACCCCTCAAATTAGAAGAAAGACTCTCGAAATCTTCAGTGTAATTTAAGCAAATGTCCAGTCCTAACAAAAATCACACAAACTTAAATTACGAATTGGGCTGCCTGTAGTCCCACCGTCCCAGTCTGCAAGCATCTTCCTAACCAATCCACAAGTGATTTACACACAGCATTAGCATCTTCACGAACATCTGTATGGTCTACCAGCCCTATGGCTGATGTTCTCAATTAGGTCCACTCAAGTCTCCTTGCAGTAAAAGACTGGCAACACCTAGTAACGTCACGGATCTCTTGATATGTTTTCATGCAATAAGGATGGGCCTCCCCTCGAAGCCGGATTCATCTCTAGGTGTCTTCCTTTCAGGGAGTGTTTCCTGGTTCACTGTTCATCTCTGCTTCTGTTTGCTCTAGGCCAGGTCACTGTACAAGCACTTTTTGTGACAACTGCTGATTTAAAGGGCTTTACATTTAATTGATTGAATAACACCACAGTATAGAGCCTGTACAAAAGCCTGTTTCTTCAAGTGCAGCCTGTTTTCTGAATTTAGCTAGGCTGATTGCCGTGCGACAATTACTGCAAACTGACAGGCTCATGGCTGATCTTATCATCTCTCTTCTCGAATCCGGAGGACATGTAGTATTTTCATATTTTAATATACTCTTTTCATATTAACACGAAATTTCTGTTTTTTCCCCAAAAATGTATCAGAAAAACAACCGTATCTCTGCGAAATGTCAACAAAGAACTGTATCGCAAACTGTTGATTTTCAATTTGTGTCATGTTAATTTTGCGACCCGCGGAAACAACTGCAGAAGACCACCACAACACTTCAAAAGTCGCTGCCAGAAGCGGCACCGCTGTTAGTGCTCCGTGTTTATTAAAGGTTGTATTAATTTACCAAATCTGATTTTTTAAAATATGTTAATATATTTGAAAAAGACCCCACTGAACGATTCAGAACATGAATAATAGTATTTGTCTTGGTAAAATGTATTTTATAACGTAATTGAAATTTCATCAGCAAAGCCTGTTTTCACCCACTCTGGGTAAGGAATAAGACTGATAATTCGTCATTGACAGCAAGTATGACATAGTATGTCACATGACAGCAAGTCACAGTTTGACTACATACTAGCAACAACAGTTTTAGTAGATTAAAAATAAGTAGTAGCAGGAACTATTGTAAACCATATCTGCACTGAGCTCTGACTCACATGGTTTAAAAACAATCAAAACGAGGCTCACAAACAGCCTAGAGACTGTGAAATACAGTGGCCCCAAGGTAGTGAAAGATACAAATTGATCGAAAACCAAGGCCAACATATTACACATGCTTGGGACAATGCTGCTATCACTGTCAAGCAAAATATATTTGATCTGTGGGAAAAACTGGGTTTGTATATGTATGTTTCACACAAACTGCATATCAGAGACCACTCCACACGTGCCTTAACACAAAGACTATGGATAGTAAAAAATGATAATATTCATAATATACACTGAACAAATATATAAACACAACATGTAAAGTGTTGGTCCCATGTTTCATGAGCTGAAATAAACGATCCTAGAAATGTTCCATATGCAACAAAAAGCTTAATTTCTCTAATTTTGTCCACAAATTTGTTTACATCCCTGTTGAGAATTTCTCCTTTGCCAAGATAATCCATCCACCTGACAGGTGTGCTATAACAAGAAGCTGATTAAACAGCATGATCATTACACAGGTGCACCTTGTGCTGGGGACACTAAAATGTGCAGTTTTGTCACACAACGCCACAGGTGTCAAGTTTTGAGGGAGTGTGCAATTGGCATGCTGACTGCAGGAATGGCCACCAGACCTGTTGCCAGATAATTGAATGTTCATTTCCCTACCATAAGTTGCCTCCAATGTCATTTTAGAGAATTTGGCAGTACATCCAACCAGCCTCACAACCGCAGACCACGTGTATGGTGTTGTGTGGGTGAGCGGTTTGCTGATGTCAATGTTGTGAACAGAGTGCCCCATGGTGCCGGTGGGGTTATGGTAAAGGCAGCCATGAGCTACAGACAACAAACACAGCATTTTATTTATGGCAATTTAAAAGCACAACGATACCGTTACAAGATCCTGAGGCCCATTTTCGTACCATTCATCCTCCACCATCGCCTCATGCTTCAGCATGATAATGCATGGTCCCATGTTGCAACGATCTGTACACAATTCCTGGAAGCTGAAAATGTCAGTTTTTCCATGCCCTGCATACTCACCAGACATGTCACCCATCGAGCATGTTTGGGATGCCCTGGATCGACATGTACAACAGCGTGTTCCAGTTCCCGCCAATATCCAGCAACTTCACACAGCCATTGAATGGGAGTGGGACAACATTCCACAGCAATCAATCAGCAGCCTGATCAACTGTATGCGAAGGAGATGTTGCGCTGCTCGAGGCAAATGGTGGTCACACCAGGTACTGACAGGTTTTCCTGATCCACACCCCTACCTTTCAGGTACAGTATCGGTGACCAACAAACTCATATCTGTATTCCTATTCATGTGAAATGGGCCTAATGAATTTTTCTATTGACTAATTTCCTTAAATGAACTGTAAACTCAGTAAAATCTTTGAAATTGTTGCATTTATATTTTTGTTCAGTATTAATACAAACAAGTAGAGGGACCATTGCAGACTGCATTCTTCCTTTTAGTTGGGAGGAATGCAATCTGTCACTTTAAAAAGGCATAAACTCCCTCAAGATTCAATGTGGTGCTCCGCAGGGAACGATTCTTTGACCTCCACTTCTAGTTGAAATGAATGCTCTGCCAAACACAAGTGGTACAGAGGGACCATTGCACTTGTTAAGCTTAAAACAGCAGTATTTCCCCACTTATAAACATGTATCTCTGCAGTCTGGAGTATGAAAACTTGATTTGTTTGAAGAAACACTCGCAGCTAAAGGTAGTGCCATGTATCTGTGGGTAAAGCACACAATGAACCTATAGATGACATTGGTTACTTTAGGTATTCAATACCGCAGGTCATAGCTATAGAACTTACCTGTAGTTTTTTCATTAAAGAAATAATACGATTTCCATCTCTTCACAGAACTGTTACATGTTTTGTCAACAAATCTCTTTAATTACACCACAGAAAAGTCAAAGCCAATGAAGTGAACAAACTTGATAGTTTGATATAGTTGTTTTGTAATATTAGGCGAGACAGTTTACCTTTGTATACCATTGATTTGCACTGTTAAATGTGTAGTTGTGGACCATGTGTATCATTCAGGGTGAGGGACATATGGGAGAAGTGATGCGGTACAGCGCTCTTTCACACAAAACAGACACATGAACAGACAACTTTTGTTTCTTCTTTTTAAATCTTCTCTAATCAAGTAAAGCCAGGAGGAGCATTCAGATAGGTCAACAGTTATTTTTCACCTGCCAGGCAATTTGACTTTCTTCTAATCAGTAAGACAGTTTTCATACATGCAACAAACAGCTTGCTTAGAGCCGCACACAGCAAAAAAAAAAACCCAGGGCACTCTTCATTCGCTCCTTTCATTAGGTCCTGTACTCTCACTCAATATGGCATTTTCAGCTAATGTTCATTAACCCCTTCTCTCCTCCCCCCAAGAAATCCAAATCCCACCAACTTAAACTATCAATATAAGAACCCTACAAAGCAACACAAAATGTGAATAGCTAAGCATTATGGGTCATTTTAAAAATAAAAGTTAAATGGGCCATTCTTTCTCTCGCCTTTAAGCACCCGACGCGGTCATGGGGCTTTAGTGAAATGATATGCTAAGGACACTGCCTGTCACAATAGGCCAGATGTACCTCTGACGACATTACAGTACAAAACCATTAAAAATGAATGGTGATCAAGAATTCAAGTTAAAAATAAAAAAAATGACTGGTTCAGCAGGGGGACAGGTTGAGATTACAATCGAAAGCTCTCGACCCTGACGTACCAAACCACACCATTAGGGCAGGGTAACTAAGAGAGATTCTACATATACCAACCTTCTGGCCCACACATGCATACAGACACACACAGAACAGCTCTTCAATGCTTCTGAAGCGCTGGGTGTGTTGGTGCTGGGGTTTGACTGAAGACGCTCAGTGAAGACACTCCTCATTGACAGACACCTATGGATAAGCCAATCCAGCTAGCCCCCTGCTCTCTCCCCCTCAGAGTCTTTGTGGGAAGGGGAGGGTCACTGCGTAATTCAAGTCAACAGTCAGGTTTGTTTTACTGAATCCTAAATGGTAACTACTCGTCTCTCACGGGGTCCCTGGAGCAACAGTGGCAAGTGCAGGCGACAGGGGGCTCTAGGTCTGGTCTGGTTCCGGGGGATGGTCTCCATCACACTTTTAGGCCGGAGGGGTGGGGGTTTGTGGAGTGTGTGACCAGGGACCAGATAGTAAACAAGTCCTGACCCGAACCTCACCGCTCACCATACACACCTCGACACTAAACACAGTCACTTTAGTGCAACAGGAGAGGAATGACGGTGCTGCTTTTCAGCATGACAAGCCAGGCAAGATGGCTGGCTAATGCTTCCCCAAACAGATGTGAGAGTTTGAGTTTGTTTGTCCTTCAATGCTGATTTGTCTGTATTTTGCTAGACTTTTGTACTGATGGCGTTCCCTTTTTTTGTCGGAAACAATGCAGCATTATTGAAAACATGCAGTAGAATAGTACAGTATCAATAGTCAGAAATGATCGATTAGACATTAACATTACATCCACCATTTTGTATACATCCACCATATCCTGCTTGAACTTGAAGCAATAGGGGACTCTTAACTTTAAATCAGATGCTCTGTACACTTGGGGCCTGATGGGTAATATGGACAACAATTATTTTGAGGGGACCTCTCTGACGTAGTCAATCTACACTGAACAAAAATATAAACGCAACATGTAAAGTGTTGGTCCCATGTTTCATGAGGTGAACTAAATCCCAGAAATGTTCCATTTGCACAAATATCATATTGCTCTCAAATGTTGTACACAAATGTGTTTATATCAATGTAAGTGACCATTTCTCCTTTGTCAAGATAATCTATCCACCTGACAGATGTGGCATATCAAGAAGCTGATTAAACAGCATGATCATTACACAGGTGCACCTTGATCTGGGGACAATGAAAGTCCACTAAAATGCACAGTTGTCACACAACACAATGCCACAGATGTCTCAAGTTGAGGGAGTGTGCAATTGGCACGCTGACTAAAGGAATGTCAACCAAAACTGTTGCCAGAGAATATAATGTTAATTTCTCTACCATAAGCTGTCGCCAATGTCGTTTTAGAGAATTTCGCAGTACGTCCAACCGGCCTCGCAACCACGCCAGCTCAGGACCTTCACATTCAGCTTTTCCCCCTGTGGGATCGTCTCAGGGGGTGGGGTACTGAGGAGTCTCTCTTTGTAATAAAGCCCTTTGGTGGGGAAAAACTCATTCTGATTGGCTGGGCCTAGCTGCCAAGTGGGTGGGCCTATGCCCTCCCAGGCCCACTCATGGCTGCGCCCCTGCACAGTCATGTGAAATCCATAGATTTGGGCCTAATTTACTTCAATTGACTGATTTCCTTATATGAACTGTAACTCAGTAAAATATTTGACATTTTTGTATGTTGCATTTATATTTTTGTTCAGTATATAATAAAAAAACAAAACAGGCAGCTGAAGATTCTCTTGAAAGGCATGGCTTTCTTTATGCCACACGCATCTCATGATTCATACAACAATAGGATTCTTTCCTCGCTATGCATTATCATCAAATTACAAATACATGTCCTACAACTTGGCAGCAACAACAAAAAAAAGAACGAAAAAAAGCTTCCAAATATAGCAAACGCACGCTATTTCACATCAAATCACATGGCACCAGAACGCTGCACACACTGGAGAAACTGTCTGTTTCTCGTTGTTGTTTACAATTACCCTTACATGGCACTTTGAATGGAGTAACCTTGTCTATCGGTCACACCTATGCAAAGAGAAAGGACTGAAAAAAAAAAAATCTCAGCATCGGTACCCCGGTGCTGGCACAATTCAAGTAAAAGCCTTTCTGACATGGAATGATCATACAACTAAGGTCCATTTTAAGTGCAGTGTAAGTGCACACAAATGCAGGGGGATCACAATGCCACTGATGGGTGCAGCATGGGGAGGGGAGGGGGGGGAGCTTATGTCCCTTATGTTCAGGGCTGGATACCCTGCCGAGTCTGAGCACCCATTCTTTGTGAGATAAGGCTTTGAGGAGAAGCGCACCAGCAAGACAGGGCCATACTGTTCCTTTATGCCGGGCGTACACTACACGACTTTCAACATCCAAACATCGCTGAGCCGCTCACATTGAACAACCGTCTTACCTGTAAGTTTGTCTTGCCAACGTAGTGGTGCGCACACTAAACGATGTGATACAAGACAAGATTCTTCACTTAGTCGGGAGGATTCTCGATACCACGCTGTCTGGCGAAAACAAGGTGATGTGATTAGATTGTTAACACTGCTAGAACGAGCTGTGGCTCAAAGCATCCTCAAAAGTTTATAGTCAGACATCCACGCTTGCTATAGAGTTGAAATATCTAGCCAATACATTTTGCTTGTGAACTTCATAGCGCTAACCATTTGACACTTTGGCTTTTAAGGCAAGTACAAACGCATACTAGCTAGCTAGTAGTAGTCGTCGTCGCTCCTGTTCGAGAATCTACACATTATGGTTGATGTGATACATCATCTCACTGGCTTCTACTCTGGCGAGCTCACATTGCCCTTGCCGATCACCGTTTTCAAAACGCGTCATTATTACATCTCACACTACCAGAGCATTACACATTGTGCCAATAAACTCAAACATGTTTGAAAATATTGGGACGTCTTGTACGGTTCGAGTTGGCAACAACATGGTCTCCGATCTCAAAAACATGTCTGCGACAACTAAATCGGGGGCCAAAAATCGTGTAGTGTACAACTCGGCTTTAGGGTTCGTGATACACAGTCTGTCGACCCAAAGCACTCACCCACTATCTCCTCTGAGGGATTCTCTCCCTCTCCTGGGCAATAAGGGCCAAGTCACACAGAACTCTACCTGCTGTAAGGGTCACCTGGGTAACTATCTCTGTTGTTACTGCCGTTGTTGTTGTTGTTGTTATTATTGTTGCCATTTCTGCCGGTGCCAGAGGGGTAAGAGCCGCGAGAGGAAGAAGAGGAGGAGAAGAGCAGGGAGGAAGAGGGGCCTGGCTCAGAATCGTCCATTCGGCCGGCTCCTTCAAACACGTTGTCGATGTCCATGGCCATTGAGAGACTGGCCCCCTCACCCTCTGAGGCTAGGCCAGGGGGTTGTGGTTGAGAAAGGGAGGGCAGACCCCACACCTGGCCTGGGCGAGGCTCTGAGGGAGCAGGGGTGTGCTCCAGGCTGAGACACAGGGAGTTGAGGGGGCAAGCGGAAGGGGAGGCTGTAGAGGGGCCAGAGTCGGCCAGAATAGGGTCACTGCTGCTAGGCCGCTTGGCTGCAGCACCCGCCCCAGTCTGGGAGCCGCGGTGGATGCGGTGGCTGACAATAATGTTGTTGCCAAACCCACCCATGGAAGCCATGGTGGTGCTCTGCTCCCGCTGGACCACCGCTGTCATTCCGCCCTCTGCGATGAGCCGGCGGATCCGCGCCAGGGCGTCCTCTCCCGGGGCGTACTCTGGGGCCTCACCTGGGACAGAGGGAGGGAACGAGAGAAGATTGAGCGATGATAATTCATGCTTTCAAGCTGCAGATTGTGTGGCACGTCACCAAAAAAACGATGTAATGTAATGAAAACTTAATTGGCCCCGGGGAGGAAGTTAATATGTCGGTCTGCTGTTATTCCTTGAAAGCCCAGTGTTCAGTTCAGCTGGTTGGTGGAAGAGGGCGGTTATGAGGAAACGATGGAAACCATCGAGGGCCATAGGAAATGACTCCAAGAGGGGAGAAATTCAATTATGCCTGCCGAAATTTAATTTTGTCCCAGTTCCTAAACCCCTTTGACTCACTGTTGGACTGTCTGTCAAAGTGCGTACCTCTCTCACTCAGGGAGAGCGAGGTAGAGCTAGAGCTACGATTGTGAGATATGGCATATACATTTTATGTGATAAATTTGGGTCACCGGTTCACAATTTGATCTTTTCTGAGATCGCTGCCAACCAAGGAGGAAAGGAGCCAACCAAATCCCGCGTCCCACTTTCAACGCAATTTGACATTCTACCTGGTGTGATCAGATCATTATGGAAAAATAGATCTACTAAAATGAAGGAAAGAGTGAGTCCACTTCATAGGATGACACATATGGGCTAAAAGGCTAATTAATTTAACTAATGTTTCATTAGAATGTAACTTTCTTACAGTAGCTAGCGAACATATCCTACATTTCTGTTGCACATATAATAGAAATCTGTACCAAGGCTATCGATTCATGCGCACTTTCCAATTTTTTATTGGGGTAGATCAAATATGCTATTATTACATTTATTATTTGCCTACATTTGCAAAATCTGTAGACTAATGACAATTTCATAAAATGATGCAGGGGATTTCGTTTGAAAGCCAGGGCCAATTTGCCTTCTCTCGAGTGAGCAAGACAATGTCTAATTTTATAAAATGAAAAATGTATTTTATATGTTTGCATCCAATATTCTTGCATCAAATACCCGACTCTGTGAAAGTTGTGTATCGATCGATCACACACACACACACACACACACACACACACACACACACACACACGTTCAAAAGTTTGGGGTCACTTAGAAATGTCCTTGTTTTTAAAAGAAAAGCACATTTTTTGTCCATTAAAATGACATCAAATTGATCAGAAATACAGTGTAGACAATATTAAATGACTATTGTGGCTGGAAAAGGCAGATTGTTTATGGAATCTCTACATAGGCGTACAGAGGCCCATTATCAGCAACCATCACTCCGGTATTCCAATGGCACATTGTGTTAGATAATCCAAGTTTATCATTTTAAAAGGCTAATTGATCATTAGAAAACCCTTTTGCAATTATGTTAGCACAGCTGAAAACTGTTGTCCTGATTAAAGAAGCAATAAATTTGGCCTTTAGACTAGTTGAGTATCTGGAGCATCAGCATTTATGGGTTCGATTAAAGGCTCAAAATGGCCAGAAACAAATAACTTTCTTCTGAAACTCATCAGTCTATTCTTGTTCTGAGAAATATAGGCTATTCCATGCGAGAAATTGCCAAGCAACTGAAGATCTCATACAACGCTGTGCACTACTCCCTTCACAGAAGAGCGCAAACTGGCGCTAACCAGAATAGAAAGAGGAGTGAGAAGCCCCGGTGCACAATCTAGCAAGAGGACAAGTACATTAGAAGCAGACGCCTCACAAGTCCTCAACTGGCAGCTTCATTAAGTAGTACCCGCAAAACACCAGTCTCAACATCAACAGTGAAGAGCCGTCTCCGGGATGCTGCCTTCTAGGCAGAGTTGCAAAGAAAATGCCATATATCTGACTGGCCAATAAAAAGAAAAGATTAAGATGGGCAAAAGAATACAGACACTGGACAGAGGAACTCTGCCTAAAAGGCCAGCATCCCAGAGTCGCCTCTTCACACACACACGCATATATATATATATATATTTCATGTTTATATATTTCCTTTATTACCCTCCAACCCACCACCAATTGGAGAAAACTCGTGAACAACAACACATTAGGCCTGTAATTCCAGTTTATACATACATTTTATGGACACAGTCTATTTTAAAATAGTTATATTTTGTTTGTTTTTACTCCTGTTCTTCCCCTACCCTCAACCTCTCCCATCTATTTCTGATGTCCATGTGGTTTGATTTCTGTTTGCCATATCTTTCAAACTGTGCTCTTTCACAAAACGTTCTTAATCTATATACACTACCGGTCAAAAATGTTAGACAACCTACTCATTCAAGGGTTTTTCTTAATGTTTTACTATTTTATACATTTTAGAATAATATTGAAGACATTACAACTATGAAACAACATATATGGAATCATGTAGTAACCAAAAAAAGTGTTAAATCAAAATATATTTAATATTTGAGATTTTCAAAGTAGCCATCCTTTGACTTGATGAAACTCTTGGCATACTCTCAACCAGCTTCACATGTAACGCTTTTCCAACAGTATTGAAGGAGTTCCCACATGTGCTGAGCACTTGTTGGCTGCTTTTCCCTCACTCTGCGGTCCGACTCATCCCAAACCATCTCAATTTGGTTGAGGTCGGGGGATTGTGGAGGCCATGCCATCTGATGCAGCACTCCATCATTCTCTTTATTGGTCAAATAGCCCTTATATAGCCGGTAGGTGTTGGGTCATTGTCCTGTTAAAAAACAAATGATAGTCCCACTAAGCACAAACCAGATGGGATGACGTAACGCTGCAGAATGCTGTGGTAACCAGGCTGGTTAAGTGTGCATTGAATTCTAAATAAATCAGTGTCACCAGCAAAGCACCCGCATACCATCACATCTCCTCCTCCATGCTTTACGGTGAGAAATACACATGCAGAGATCATCTGTTCACCCACACCCATCTCACAAAGACAAAAAAATCTCACATTTGCACTCATCAGACCAAAGGACAAATTTCCACCAGTTTAATGTCCTCTTATTGGTGTCCTTTAGTAGGGGTTTCTACAAATAGTTGATGTTGAGATGTGTCTGTTACTTGACCTCAGTGAAGCATTTATTTGGGCAGTAATTTCTGAGGATGGTAACTAATGAACTTATCCTCTGCAGCAGAGGTAACTCTGGTCTTCCATTCCTGTGGCGGTCCTCATGAGAACCAGTTTCATCATAGCACTTGATGGTTTTTGTGACTGCACTTGAAGAAACAAACGTTTTTGAAATGTTCCTTATTGACTGACCTTCATGTCTTAAAGTAACGGACTGTCGTTTCTCTTTGCTTATTTGAGTTGTTCTTGCCATAATATGGACCTGGTCTTTGACCAAATAGGGATATCTTCTGTAAATTGTTTCGGGCTTGTATTCTGAAAAATGAGAGAGTAAGACGACTCTGAATGAGTGGACCCCAATGTGTCCCATAGATTTTTCATGCGCACGACCGAGAGCGCGCCTTTCTTGTTTACCTTTTATATTGACAAAGCTATTGTCCGGTTGAAATATGATCAATTATTTAGGCTAAAAACAACCTGAGGATTGATTATAAACATCGTTTAAAATGTTTCTACGAAATTTACAGATACTATTTGGATTTTTCGTCTGCCTGTTGTGACTGCGTTTGAGCCTGTGGATTACTGAACAAAACGTGCGAACAAAGCAGAGGTTTTTGGATATAAACAGGGACTTTATCGAACAAAACAAACATTTATTGAGTAAATGGGAGTCTTGTGAGTGCAACCATATGAAAATCATCAAAGGTAAGTGATTAATTTTCTCTCTATTTCTGACTTGTGTAACTCCTCTATTTGGCTGGTAACTGTGTAATGATTTGTCTGTTGGGCGCTGTTCAGATAATCGCATGGTATGCTTTCACCGTAAAGTCTTTTTGAAATCTAACACCGTGGTTAACAAGAAGTTTATCTTTAAACCGATGTATAACACTTGTATGTTTTATTAATTTTTACAACAAGTATTTCTGTTTTTGAATTTAGCGCTCTGCAATTTCACTGGATGTTGGCCAGGTGGGACGAGTGAGGTTAATTGAAATGCATTCCAGGTGACTATCTCATGAAGCTGGTTGAAAGAATGCCAAGTGTACACAAAGCTGTCATCAAGGCAAAGGGTGGCTATTTGAAGAATCTCAAATATAAAATGTATTTAGATTTTTTTTTAGATCTTGTTAGTGGTTATTTGTCCCAACCTTTAGCTCCATTCAACCCCTCCCGTCTCTCTCTTATCACCATCCATATTGGATTTCTATTTGCCATATATTTTTCAACTGTGCTGTTTCACAAAAAAACTATTTTCTCATTGTTTCTACAGATGGAATTTTTTTTTTTTTGCTAAACATATATTATTGATCGATTGACTATGGACTTCTCAGATCGCCCAGTAGTGCTATCTGCAGGGTTATCTCCGGGTAAATATTGCAATTCAGCCATTCCTGGACCTGTGACCAAAAACAAGCGACATATGGACAGTACCAAAACAAATTAACTAATGATTCGGCCTCTTCGCAGCAGAATCTGCAGAGCTGTGAAGGTCCACCATATAAATAACATTCTATTGGTTACAAGAATTTTGTATAATAATTTAAAATGTAAAAATTCAAAGTTTTTAATCTGCCGTTGTTTTCAGTTCAGTTCAGTTCAGCATATCAGTTCATAACTGATGGGGCGGCAGGGTAGCCTAGTGGTTAGAGCGTTGGGCTAGTAACCGGAAGTTTGCAAGTTCAAATCCCCGAGCTGACACGGTACAAATCTGTCGTTCTGCCCCTGAACAGGCAGTTAACCCACTGTTCCTAGGCCGTCATTGAAAATAAGAATTTGTTCTTAACTTCTTGGATATAGGGGGCGCTCTTTTAATTTATGGATAAAAAAACGTGCCCATTTTAAGCGCAATATTTTGTCACGAAAAGATGCTCGACTATGCATATAATTGGCAGCTTTGGAAAGAAAACACTCTAAGGTTTCCAAAACTGCAAAGATATTATCTGTGAGTGCCACAGAACTCATGCTACAGGCGAAACCAAGATGAAACTTCAACCAGGAAATGGGCAGAATTTTTGAAGCTCTGTTTTCCATTGTCTCCTTATATGGCTGTGAATGCGCCGGGAATGAGCCTGCCCTTTCTATCGTTTCTCCAAGGTGTCTGCAGCATTGTGATGTATTTGTAGGCATATCATTGGAAGATTGGCCATAAGAGACTACATTTACCAGGGGTCCGCCCGGTGTCCTTTGTCTAAATTGGTGCGTAATCTACAAGCTGCACGCAGTCATCCAGTGATTGAGAGGAGAGAGGAGGCTTTCAACGAACGATATATCATGAAGAGATATGTGAAAAACACCTTGAGGATTGATTCTAAACAACGTTTACCATGTTTCAGTCGATATTATGGAGTTAATTTGGAAAAAAGTTCGGCGTTTTGACTGAATTTTCATTTTTTTTGGTAGCCAAACGTGACTCACCAAACGGAGCAATTTCTCCTAAACAAATAATCTTTCAGGAAAAACTGAGCATTTGCTATCTAACTGAGAGTCTCCTCATTGAAAACATCTGAAGTTCTTCAAAGGTAATGATTTTATTTGAATGATTTTCTGGTTTTTGTGAAAATGTTGCCTGCTAATGCTAACACTAAATGCTACGCTAGCTGCGCTAGCTGTTACACAAATGCTTGTTTTGCTATGGTTGAGAAGCCTATTTTGAAAATCTAAGATGACAGTGTTGTTAACAAAAGGCTAAGCTTGAGAGCTAGCATATTAATTTCATTTGCGATTTTCATGAATAGTTAACGTTGTGTTATGCTAATGAGCTGCGGGGATAATTACACTCCTGGATACAGGTTTTTTTCGTAGCTAAACGTGACGCACCAAACGGAGCGATTTCTCCTAAACAAATAATCTTTCAGGAAAAACTGAGCATTTGCTATCTAACTGAGAGTCTCCTCATTGAAAACATCTGAAGTTCTTCAAAGGTAATGATTTTATTTGAATGATTTTCTGGTTTTTGCGAAAATGTTGCCTGCTAATGCTAACGCTAAATGCTACGCTAGCTGCGCTAGCTGTTACACAAATGCTTGTTTTGCTATGGTTGAGAAGCATATATTGAAAATCTGAGATGACAGTGTTGTTAACAAAAGGCTAAGCTTGAGAGCTAGCATATTAATTTCATTTCATTTGCGATTTTCATGAATAGTTAACGTTGCGTTATGGTAATGAGCTTGAGGCTGTATTCACGATCCCGGATCCGGGATGGCTTGACGCAAGAAGTTAACCAATTATAGTCTTTAATGCTGGATGTGATTTTGACGCCATTTCCGGTCACAACTTGCAGACTTGTTTACGTGTTGCTGTGCGTTTTGTTGCCAACCTTACTTTGCTACCTGACAACTTTACGGTTTTTACTTTTTAATTACCGTTTATATTTTTGTTTTTACCCTCAACTTTTTTTTCTTCATTCAACTTTTTCACTCCGGACGCTTTATCTGGACATGGTTCGTCAGGACCTCCAACAGCTGAAGCTAAGTAGTAACATTAACATGATGCCTTCTAATTGCAGTCGCTGTACTCCTAATATACAGGAGAACGATCGCCTTATGGCGAGGGTAGCTGTGCTACAAGCCCAGCTTCAGACGCAATCGTTAGGCAAGGGTAATTTCAGTGTAGGAAAGGATGAAACAGCGTCTGTGTCACCAGAAAGTACAGATAGTAACTTTAGTATAAATCCCCTCACACGGTCCCCGCAGCCGGACAACTTTCTCACGGTTTCTGGAGGGAAATGCTGTAGGAATGCTCAACCGGTGTCGCTCATTCAGCCGACAGAAACTTTCAACTGGTTTTCGCCATTAAGCTACAAGTCGGAGTCAGAGGCTGAGCCTTCTCGTCTCTACTCCTCACGTTACGGGGTCTGAGACGCTGAAGCTTCCCACCATTAGCTCTGACAAATTGAAAACTCTGGTCAAAAACTCTCCATTACCTGCAGTATTAGACTTAAAACGAAACATCCAGCGATCATACACTGTTTACCAGGGGAATCTGAAGATGGTGCAGGCTAAAGCTAAAACTGGCGAGTGTAGAAAGTATAGAGATATTGTTATCCACGTCGGCACCAACGATGTTAGGATGAAACAGTCAGAGATCACCAAGCGCAACATAGCTTCAGCGTGTAAATCAGCTAGAAAGATGTGTCGGCATCGAGTAATTGTCTCTGGCCCCCTCCCAGTTAGGGGGAGTGATGAGCTCTACAGCAGTCTCACAACTCAATCGCTGGTTGAAAACAGTTTTCTGCCCCTCTCAAAATATAGAATTAGTAGATAATTGGCCCTCTTTCTGGGACTCACCCACAAACAGGACCAAGCCTGACCTGCTGAGGAGTGACGGACTCCATCCTAGCTGGAGGGGTGCTCTCATCTTATCTACCAACATAGACAGGGCTCTAACTCCTCTAGCTCCACAATGAAATAGGGTGCAGGCCAGGCAGCAGGCTGTTAGCCAGCCTGCCAGCATAGTGGAGTCTGTCACTAGCACAGTCAGTGTAGTCAGCTCAGCTATCCCCATTGAGACAATGTCTAGGTTGGCAATTATAGTCAATGAACTAATCACTCATCATACTCTTGATGTTGGCCTGACTGAAACATGGCTTAAGATGGCTTAAGCCTGATGGATTTACTGTGTTAAATGAGGCCTCACCTCCTAGCTACACTAGTGACCATATCCCCTGTGCATCCCGCAAAGGCGGAGGTGTTGCTAACATTTACAATAGCAAATTTCAATTTACATTAAAAAAAAAAAATGTTTTCATCTTTTGAGCTTCTAGTCATGAAATCTATGCAGTCTACTCAATCACTTTTTATAGCTACTGTTTATAGGCCTCCTGGGCCATATACAGCGTTCCTCATTGAGTTCCCTGAATTCCTATTGGACCTTGTAGTCATAGCAGATAATATTCTAATCTTTGGTGACTTTAATATTCACATGGAAAAGTCCACAGGAAAAGACCCACTCCAAAAGGCTTTCGGAGCCATCATCGACTCAGTGGGTTTTGTCCAACTGTCTCTGGACCTACTCACTGTCACAGTCATACTCTGGACCTAGTTTTGTCCCATGGAATAAATGTTGTGGATCTTAATGTTTTTCCTCATAATCCTGGACTATCGGACCACCATTTTATTACGTTTGCAATTGCAACAAATAATCTGCTCAGACTCCAACCAAGGAACATCAAAAGTCGTGCTATAAATAGATTCCTTGAGGTCCTTCCAGACTCCCTGTCTACCCAAGGACAAAAATCAGTTAAACCACCTGAGGAACTCAATTTAACCTTGCGCAATACCCTAGATGCAGTTGCACCCCTAAAAACTAAAAACATTTGTCATAAGAAACTAGCTCCCTGTTGTACAGAAAATACCAGAGCTCTGAAGCAAGCTTCCAGAAAATTGGAACGGAAATGGCGCCACACCAAACTGGAAGTCTTCCGACTAGCTTGGAAAAACAGTACCGTGCAGTATCGAAGAGCCCTTACTGCTGCTCGATCATCCTATTTTTCCAACTTAATTGAGGAAAATAAAGAACAATCCGAAATTCCTTTTTGATACTGTCGCAAAGCTAACTAAAAAGCAGCATTCCCCAAGAGAGGCTGGCTTTCACTTCAGCAGTAATAAATTCATGAACTTCTTTGAGGAAAAGATCATGATTATTAGAAAGCAAATTACGGACTCCTCTTTAAATCTGCGTATTCCTTCAAAGCTCAGTTGTCTTGAGTCTGCACAACTCTGCCAGGACCTAGGATCAAGAGAGACGCTCAAGTGTTTTAGTACTATATCTCTTGACACAATGATGAAAACAATCATGGCCTCTAAAACTTCAAGCTGCATACTGGACCCTATTCCAACTAAACTACTGAAAGAGCTGCTTCCTGTGCTTGGCCCTCCTATGTTGAACATAATAAACGGCTCTCTATCCACCGGATGTGTACCAAACTCACTAAAAGTGGCAGTAATAAAGCCTCTCTTGAAAAAGCCCAACCTTGACCCAGAAAATATTTTTTTAAACTAATCGGCCTATATCGAATCTTCCATTCCTCTCAAAAATGTTAGAAAAGGCTGTTGCGCAGCAACTCACTGCCTTCCTGAAGACAAACAATGTATCAGTCTGGTTTTAGACCCCATCATAGCACAGACTGCACTTGTGAAGGTGGTAAATGACCTTTTAATGGCATCAGACCATGTTAACTTTCACTGCTATGCGGATGACACACAGCTGTACATTTCAATGAAACATGGTGAAGCCCAAAATTGCCCTCGCTAGAAGCATGTGTTTCAGACATAAGGAAGTGGATGGCTGCAAACTTTCTACTTTTAAACTCGGACAAAACAGAGATGCTTGTTCTAGGTCCCAAGAAACAAAGATCTTCTGTTGAATCTGACAATTATTCTTAATGGTTGTACAGTCATCTCAAATAAAACTGTGAAGGACCTCGGCGTTACTCTGGACCCTGATCTCTCTTTTGAAGAACATATCAAGACTGTTTCAAGGACAGCTTTTTCCCATCTACATAACATTGCAAAAATCAGAAACTTTCTGTCCAAAAATGATGCAGAAAAATTAATCCATGCTTTTGTCACTTCTAGGTTAGACGACTGCAATGCTCTACTTTCCGGCTACCCGGATAAAGCACTAAATAAACTTCAGACGCAGACTCGGTCTCAATCTTTAAGTCTTTACTGAATCTCTTCAGTGGGTCATATGATTGAGTGTAGTCTGGCCCAGGAGGATGAAGGTGAACGGAAAGGCTCTGGAGCAATGAACCGCCCTTGCTGTCTCTGCCTGGCCGGTTCCCCTCTTTCCACTGGGATTCTCTGCCTCTAACCCTATTACAGGGGCTGAGTCACTGGCTTACTAGGGCTATTTCATACCGTCCCTAGGAGGGGTGCGTCACTTGAGTGGGTTGAGTCACTGATGTGATCTTCCTGTCTGGGTTGGCGCCCCCCTTGGGTTGTGCCGTGGCGGAGATCTTTGTGGGCTATACTCGGCCTTGTCTCAGGATGGTAAGTTGGTGGTTGAAGATATCCCTCTAGTGGTGTGGGGGCTGTGCTTTGGCAAAGTGGGTGGGGTTATATCCTTCCTGTTTGGCCCTGTCCGGGGTTGTCATCGGATGGGGCCACAGTGTCTCCTGACCCCTCCTGTCTCAGCCTCCAGTATTTATGCTGCAGTAGTTTGTGTCGGGGGGCTAGGGTCAGTTTGTTATATCTGGAGTACTTCTCCTGTCCTATCCGGAGCCCTGTGTGAATTTAAGTATGCTCTCTAATTCTCTTTCTTTCTTTCTCTCTCTCGGAGGACCTGAGCCCTAGGACCATGCCTCAGGACTACCTGACATGATGACTCCTTGCTGTCCCCAGTCCACCTGGCCGTGCTGCTGCTCCAGTTTCAACTGTTCTGCCTGTGATTATTATTATTTGACCATGCTGGTCATTTATGAACATCTTGACCATGTTCTGTTATAATCTCCACCCGGCACAGCCAGAAGAGGACTGGCCACCCCACATAGCCTGGTTTCTCTCTAGGTTTCTTCCTAGGTTTTGGCCTTTCTAGGGAGTTTTTCCTAGCCACCGTGCTTCTACACCCGCATTGCTTGCTGTTTGGGGTTTTAGGCTGGGTTTCTGTACAGCACTTTGAGATATCAGCTGATGTACAAAGGGCTATATAAATAAATTTGATGTTCCATACTTTCCCCCCCTTCCACTTTTGTGGTAATGCAGCAGTTAGTTGGTTGTAATTTTGGGTAGAGCAGACATGTCCATATGTTTTTATTAGCTGCATGTGTGACATAACTCCACCAGTCCTATTTATAATATAATTTACAAAGATACCCTTTTTTTGTATTTTTCAAAAAAATAAATATATTTAGTATATGAGGTTTACCACAATATTTGTTGTATTGTTTGTTCTGTCTTTTCTGGTGGATTAAATTAAAATTGCAACCAAGCCATTTGTTTTAAAAATAGCGATATTTGGGAGATGATTTCCTTTTCAAATAACTTAAAGTGAGAGGTTGTAATCTGAAGGGAAAATGGCCTTTTTTGAACATAGTGTTAGAGATTCTTACTAATTTGCTAGAGAACCAGTTCATATTTAAGTATACATTTTGTATGACTGAAGTCTTTAGTGAGAGGTCTAATGCTTTTACAGTTAATCATTTCTGCCCTCCGAATTCATATTCATTATATAAATAGGCCTGTTGAATTTTTCTGGCTTGCCGTTCGGAATAAAATTGAATATTTTTTTCTCAATTTAAAAAACGGTTTGCTAGGTATAGGCAAGACCATAAGCAAATGGGTAAACTGAGATATGACTAAAGAGTTAATCAAGTATTTACCTTTCCATGATAGTAAGATCTAATGTATTTCTATTGAAATGTATTGGAGTGAGATCATCTCTCTCTTTCGGGATATCTATACCGAGTATGTCCACATCCCAATCAGAAAAAGTTATTGGTAAACTACACAGTAATGTATAAGTTGTATTTATTAGTGATCCAATACATAATATAGTAAGTACACTTCTCATAATTTGGTTGTAATCCAGAGAGTTTATAAAAATTATTTTGATCCTCTATGAGGCTGTGGAGGGATCCAAGTTGTGGATTTAAAAGGAAAAATGAATCAGCGTACAATCACACCTTTGTTTTTAAGCCCCGTTTTTCTAATCACTTGATATTGTTGGATCTGATTTTAATAACTAACATTTCGATGGCCATAGTAAATAGATATGCCAATAGTAGACAACTTTGTTTTACTCCAACAGTTTAATACTTTGAGAAGTAGCCATTAATTACACCTAGGGTTACTGTACATGATTTGAACCCATTTTAGAAGATATTATAAAATCTTTTAGAAGATATTCTCCAAAATTGAAAATGTTTACATACAATAAGTTGACTGTGCCTTTAAACAGCTTGGAAAATTCCAGAAAATTGTGTAATGGTTTTAGAAGCTTCTGATAGGCTAATTGACATCATTTGAGTAAATTGGAGGTGTACCTGTGGATGTATTTCACGGCTTACCTTCAAACTCAGGGCCTCTTTGCTTGACATCATGGGAAAATCAAAAGAAATCAGCCAAGACCTCATAAAACAAATTGTAGACCACAAGTAGAGTGAGAGGCCTTGAAATACATCCACAGGTACACCTCCAATTGACTCAAATTATGACCATTAGCCTATCAGAAGCTGGAATTGTGATAAAGTGAATTATATATTATATTATCACCCATGTATCTTCCATTTCAAAAACCTGTCTGATTAGAATGAATAATGTCCGACAATACCTTTTTAATTCTATGCGCTATACATTTTGCATCACAACACTGAAGGGTAAGGAGCCTCCAATTTTTAAAAAATTGACAGGATCTTTATATATCCCACTTGTATCCTGTTTCAGTAATAATGAAATCAGATCTTGTTGAGTGTCTGATAATCTACCATTTACATAAGAGTGGTTAAAACATGCTAATAACAGTCCTCTGAGTATATCAAAAAAGGTTTGGTATACCTCAACTGGTATGCCATCCAGCCCTGGAGTTTTCCCGGACTTAAAGGCTTTAATTGCATCTAGAAGTTCCTCCTCTGTAATTTGGCCTTCACCTGAGTCTTTCTGTATGGCTGTTAACTTTACATTATTAATATGAAAACAAATCCATACAATTAGCTTCGGTTAGAGGAGATGGAGGAGAAACAAAAACATATGCTTAAAGTACTTTGCTTCCTCTTTCAAAATATACATTTGGTGAATCGTGGGTGGCTCCATCATTTGTAACAAGTTTCAGTCAATTATTTTTGGCAGCATTTCTATGTTAAAGATCAAACAATAATTTGGTGCACCTTTCCCCATATTCGATCAGGTTTGCTTTATTATTATAATATATTACACTTGATCTTTGTTGAATAAGTTCCACCATTTATTTTTCCTCTAACCTATTCTGAGCCTTTTTATTGCTATCCGTTTTGTTCGACCTTCTATTTCCTTTGTTAATATAGACTCCTTTATAGACTCCTTTGGCCTAAATTGCTTTCGTTTTAGAGACAAGTACTGAATTGCATGGCCTCTAAAAACACATTTTAAAGTGTCCCATACAATAAGCGGATTTGCTGTACCTATGTTTGATTTTTTAAATTTAGAAATACCTCTGTCCTAGTTAAAAATAAGTTAATTACATTTCCAATATCCTCGCCCACGTGGAAATGTATATACCAATTATCGGATGGTCCGACCGCATTCTATCCCCTATCAACACTAACTTTTGGTGCCAACGAGAATGACATAAGAAAGTAGTCAAGACGACTAGCTGTATTGAGCCTCCGCCATGTATATCTCACTAGGTCAGGATATTTAAGCCTCCATATATCCACTAGTTCCAATATAGCCATGACATTCATGAAATCCTTAAGTGCCTCAGGGTGATAGTTTGTGGTGAGATTTTCTTTACGGTCCATTGGGGTATTTAAAACAGTATTATAATAAAAGTCTTGTACTGCTTGCAGGGTTGATAATTTATTATATATTTTTTCAAAGAAGCGTGGATCATCAATATTTGGTTCATAAAGGTTAATGGGCCATCTCTGTTTATGGTCCAATAACATATTTAAAATCATCCATCTACAGTGGCTTGCAAAAGTATTCACCCCCCGTGGCATTTTTCCTATTTTGTTGCCTTACAACCTGGAATTAAAATAGATTTTTTTTTTTTGGGGGGGATAAGACCAAAAATACTGAAAACTTGAGCATGCATAACTATTCACCCTCCCAAAGTCAATACGCTTGGGATATGTCTCTATAAGCTTGGCACATCTAGCCACGGGGATTTTTGTCCATTCTTCAAGGCAAAACTGCTCCAGCTCCTTCAAGTTAGATGGGTTCTGCTGGTGTACAGAAATTTTTAAGTCATACCACAGATTCTCAATTGGATTGAGGTCTGGGCTTTGACTAGGCCATTCCAAGACATTTAAATGTTTCTTTGCCCTTAAACCACTTGAGGGTTGCTTTAGCAGTATGCTTAGGGTCATTGTCCTGCTGGAAGGTGAACCTCTATCCCAGTCTCAAATCTCTGGAAGACTGAAACAGGTTTCCCCTCAAGAATTTCACTGTATTTAGAGCCATCCATCATTCCTTCAATTCTGACCAGTTTCCCAGTCCCTGCCGATGGAAAAACATTCCCATGATGCTGCCACCACGCTTCACTGTTTTTTCAGGTTAATGAGAGGAGTTGTGTTTGTGCCATATAGTGTTTTCCTTGATAGCCAAAAAGCTCAATTTTACTCTCATCTGACCAGAGTACTCTTTTCCATATGTTTGGGAATTCACATGCCTTTTGGCGAACACCAAACGTGTTCGCTCATTTTTTTCTTTAAGCAATGGCTTTTTTCTGGCCACTCTTCTGTAAAGCCCAGCTCTTTGGAGTGTACAGCTTAAAGTGGTCCTACGGACAGATACTCCAATCTCTGCTGTGGAGCTTTGCAGCTCCTTCAGGGTTATCTTTGGTCTCTTTGTTGTCTCTCTGATTAATGCCCTCCTTGCCTGGTCCTTGAGTTTTGGTGGGCGGCCCTCTCTTGGCAGGTTTGTTGTGGTGCCATATTCTTTCCACTTTGTCCCTGACCTGTTTGGAGAGCTCCTTGGCCTTCATGGTGCCGCTTGCTTGGTGGTGCCCCGTGCTTAGTGGTGTTTTAGACTCTGGGGCCTTTCAGAACAGGTGTATATATACACACTGAGATCATGTAACAGATCATGTGACACTTAGATTGCACACAGGTGGACTTTATTTAACTAATTATTTAGGGGCTTCGTAGCAAAGGGGGTAAATACATATGCACGCACAACTTTTACGTTTTTATAATTCTTTGAAGTAATTTTAAAAATTTCACTTCACCAATTTGGACTATTTCCTGTATGTCCATTACATGAAATCCAAATAAAAATACATTTCAATTACAGGTTGTAATGCAACAAAATTGGGGAAAAAACAGCAAAGCGGGATGAATACTTTTGCAAAGCACTACCATAAGGATCGGTTTGGACAATTTGCACTTTCGAATCAAAATGACTTAATTAATTTGGAGTTTCTTTGCCCATGGGAGAAGTATATTTTACCCCCCGGTCCACACAACTTCATCTAAAATTGTTGAATTAGTTTCCTGTAAACAATAGATATTATTTTCCTTCTCTTTGAGCCAGGTAAATATTATTAGTCTTTTCTTATTATCTGTTAAGCCGTTACAATTATTTATTTATTATTATTTAAAACACGGTTTCACCCATTTTTCTTCCCAATTTTGTCCCGTCGCTGTAACTCCCGTACGTACTCGGGAGAGGCGAAGATCGATAGCCGCGCGCCTCCGAAACACGACCCAGCCAAGCCGCACTGCTTCTTGACACAATGCCCGCTCAACCTGGAAGCCAGCCACACCAATGTGTCAGAGGAAACACTGTACACCTGGCGACCGTGTCAGCGTGCATGCACCTGGCCCACCACAGGAGTCGCTAGAGCACGATGGGACAAGGACATCCCGGCTGGCCAAGCCCTCCCCTTACAATGCTGGGCCAATTGTGCGCCGCCCCATGGGTTTCCCGGTTGAGGCTGGCTGCGACAGAGCCTGGATTTGAACCAGGATCTCTAACGGCACAGCTAGTGCGTTAGACCACTGTGCCACTCAGGAGGCCCAAACCATTACAACTGGCTATACTTATTTCACCATAATGAGATGCAAGTTCCAACTCTATCATAATATATGTTAGTAAATTTACCATTAAAGGGTACCATAGTGATTGAGTGTCCATATAGCTGTTCCATGATATTTGCATTGCTACTAAGTAACCCTCCAATTGTTCTCCAGTATTCCATCCGCTAAAGCCCCTCCCCATCCCAAGTTGGGTTGTCATCTCAATGACCGGCAGACCAACCCGCCCACCCAGATCCCTAGGCCCCGTGAGAGGCCAGGACCCATCCTTCGAAAAGAGCACAGAACAGAAGCAGATCAACCGCTTTAGCTATTGCACTGAAACATGCAAAAAAAAAAGAGGATAAAAAAATACAATATTCGCTGCTAGGGGGAATGCATGTTAACTCATTAAATATACAAAATAATATGATCTACATGATCAGTCTGTGTAAAATGAAGCGGTTTATGTGAACAGCTAAAGAATGTAAAGAAAGCAATCCAATGTTATTTGTTGCCTAGACTTTACTGCAAATGACACAAGCCTTGGGAAAAAAACAACAATTCACTAATATTGCAGGTACCCATGACAGCATTTATAATAAGAACACTTGTGACCACACACACGCATCTAAATATTGCACTTGGGAAAAAAACTGTAGAAATAGAATGAAACAAACAGGCATTCTAGTTTTGCTTTATTATCGTGGCCACTATAGTAGACATCGATCAAGGCGATCAAGCACAAGGCTACATGTGTGCAAAAATAACATTCACTGTGTAAAAAAATTGAATAATCTCCCCTCACACGCACAAGTGTTAATGTCAAGTTCAACACAACAAAAGCAGTATATTTGGGCTACACTGCACATTATTACATTGTACACTTTCTGCCTGTGGACATCTGTTCTACAATGTGCCAGCAGAGCATGATACCCTTTGTTGGCATAATTGGTCTCTTTGAGGCAGAGAGTACACCTGGCATATCCCTTTTTATTCATCGTGGGTTCTTTCTCCATTATCGCAGCTCTTTTGTCACTCATTTCAAGGCTCTCCTTCAACTCCTTTATATCCTTACTGAGTAATTCAAGTATGCCCAGTTTGTCATCTATCAACAGATCGCTTTACACACTTACCAGGCCCAGTGGTGAAAAGCTTAAATGGTTTGTGTTTTTTGGAGATTGAGTCCCCACGCCATGTTTGAGTGTTGCTTGTTTTTGTAATTTTTGTCGATACATTTCTCTAGCCTTCTGATTAGTTTTGTGTTATTATCCAGATTAAATGTTATTACCCATGAGTATATGAAGTGCTAATATTTAAGTCCAACTTACTGATATTGAATATTACGTTCTTATCTTAAGGCGACTTGCACCGCTGTGTTCAGTACGCCATCTGATACTATTGTATTTGTTGCACGAGCAGTAACTACATGGTCTGATGTTTCCTCCTTGCTTGGCAGAGATCTCAGAAAATATCCAAATTGCGAACCCACGACCCAAATGTATCACACGTAAAAAAAAAAAGGTATATGCCATATCTCACAATCGTTTGGGCTTCCCGAATTAGTCTTATTTTCAGAGTTGCACTATTCTACTGGAGGGCTGCAAAGCCTGGTGACGTAGCTCTCGCTGTACCGCGCACTTTGACAGACCACCCAACAATGAGTCGCCGTTATTCTCCATTTACATAAAATTAACACCCCATCATGCTTAGGGTCATGTATAAATATCCCAGTTGCACAGATCTCAGTGAAAGAGGGTTCTCGAAGAAGCATAGGGGGTTTAAAAGGGTGTGTGTGTCTCAGTCACTAGATCTCAACCCTATTGAACACTAATGGGAGATTCTGGAGCGGCACCTTGTGAGTGTTTTCCACCACCATCAACAAAACACCAAATTATAGAATTTGTGGAAGAGCAGTGCTGCACCCCCAATAGAGTTCCAGACACTTGCAAACTCTATGCTAAGGTGTACTGAAGCTGTTCTGGGGGCTCATGGCTGCCCAACGCCCTATAAAGTCACTATATTGGCGTGTCATTTATTTTGGCAGTTACCTGTGATGGATTCTGGGTACTAACTCCAAAACTCAAAATAGGGTTAATTATCAGGTATCCTATTGAAATATTGGGTGCTTGGGTTTAGAGGGTCTACACCAGAAGTTAATGGTTATCTGTAGGAGGAAGGTATATAGTGTGTGCAATTAAGCTTGGAATGTACTGAGTGTAGGGAAAGTGATCACACGTGGCAGGTATTGATAAGAGATCAGGTCACGTTAAGGGAGAAATAAAACTTTATGGCCCGTTTCACTTAGTGTCCTGCCTAGCAGTAAAGACAAAATGTTTGTTCAGATGTGTAGGAGGAGACAGCCATGGAGGAAGGGTTAAATATCAGTGCTTGTGTGAAAAGGTTGTATCGATCCTCTGGGAAGAATAAACTTGGTTGAGCTTTCAAAGTGTCCGTTGAGTTTTTACTCTGGGAATTAGAACTTAACGCCTGTGTCTTTCACGGATTCTCTCCTCTGCAAAACAGACAGTTGAAACAGCCCTTCCTGACCATGTGCCAAAACGTTTCCCCTATCCCAATGCTTCTATTGGTTTGAATTGAATGAGACTAGAGGGCCTGGATGTCACTTTGGGGGCCTTTGCACCCCGCCTGGAGATCATAGTAGGGGAAAACATGCTGTAAAACCATACAGAAGGTACAATAAGAGGCATTGTGACAGGGTTGGAGTCAATTCCATTTCAATTCAGGAAGTACACTGAAATTCCAATTCCCTATGCTTTTCAATGAGTAACATTTCAAATTGGGTTTACTTTCTGAATTGGTTGCAATTGACCCCAACCCTGCTTTATGGCATTATAAAAACTGAGGGTAGTAGGTGGGACTAGGAGGATTACCGGTATTAGCGGTAGAGGTGCCGGCTTCTGTTGAGGCGTCCCCCAGGGTACTATCCTCGATCTGGCTGGTTTGTGGCTGCTCGAGGCTCCCTTTGGCCTCACGGCTCGTGGACGGGAGCTCTTGACGGACTTCTGAGATAGTGAGAGAGAACATTGATACATTTACATTTCCTCAAAAAAACTGCAACACTAAACTGCACAGTAAGTTAGATGAGACATACATTGGTTGAAGGTTAATATCTGTGTTAAATACAAAATAACACTTTACAGCTGACTCTTAATTGAATGTCAATGGGTCTTTGAGAACGATCGGATCTCAGTGTTTCTTTGTCACACAGGGAGCCAATGAGAAGTCGGCGGCAGGTAGCCTAGCGGTTAGAACATTGGGCCAGTAACTGAAAGGTTGCTAGTTCGAATCCCTAAGCCGACAAGGTGAAAAATCTGCCAATGTGCCCTGGAGCAAGGCACATTACCCTTATTGCTCCAGGGTTCCTGTTGGGTGTATCTGAGATGGGATATGCAAAACAAACATTCCATACATGCGTATAATACACACTTGAAACAGAACAAATATAGGCACCCACCAAATTATTATTATTAGAGCCTGACCGATATATTTTTGGGTCCGATACAGACCACGGAGAAAGTCAGAGTTCTAATGTAGCTAACTAGCTACTATTCTCATCATGGATGATAGACTGTCTTGCTTTTTGCAGATTGCATATTTCAGAAAATAAACAAAATAACCCCACTAGCTAACATAATTGGCCCAGACAGTAACATATATATTTTTGTATCAAGGACGAGTGTTCACTTTGGAGCCAGTCCAGTGTTAACACACAAGTAGAACATAATGCTAGCTAGCTAAGCTAACTGCCTTGCTGGCTAGATAACTAAGCTCACTACCCTGCTGCTGGCTTGCTCGTCATCTAACGTTAACTATGTGAGAATGTGATGAGGACATGGCTGCTTGCTTGGTGAAGCGTACTTCTGATTATTTACTTATTCAAATGCACTGCCTGTGGCAAGCTACTCACCGTCAAACCACCATGCATACTCTCGCTCTCGTTGCGACATAAGGTTGAATGATATTCAAGGCAACGATAATTTAAAAAAAAAATTTATTACTGCAAACGGGCAGATTTATTTTGTTGAACCCTTATTTTACCAGGTAAGTTGACTGAGAACACATTCTCATTTACAGCAAATACTTGGGGAATAGTTACAGGGGAGAGGGGGGATGAATGAGCCAATTGTAAGCTGGTAACTACATGCCTAGAATGATCAGAGATCAAATTACAGTCCATTCGGGAAAATATTTAATTATCCACCCCCCCATAACGACAAAGCAAAAACAGTATAAAAAAATTTAAATGTCACATTTACATGCAGTACCAGTCAAAAGTTAACAAACCTACTTATTCTGGGGTTTCTTAATTTTTTACTATTTTCTACATTGTAGAATAGTGAAGACTTTCAGAACTATGAAATAACATATCGAATCATGTAGTAACCAAAAATGTGTTAAATTAACATACATTTTACATTTGAGATTCTTCAAATAGCCACCCTTTGCCTTGGTGAAAGCGTCGCACACTCTTGGCATTCTCTCAACCACCTTCATGAGGAATGCTTTTCCAACTGTCTTAGAGTTCCCGCACATGCTTGACTCCTACTCTGCGTCTCACAAAGACACAGTGTTTGGAAGGAAAAATCTCAAATTTAAACTCAGACAAAAAGGATAGATTCCCACCGGTCTAATGTCCATTGCTCGTGTTTCTTGGCCCAAGAAAGTCTCTTGTTATTGGTCTCCTTTAGTAGTGGTTTCTTTGCAGAAATTCAACCATGAAGGCCTCATTCACAAAGTCTCCTCTGAACAGTTGATGTTGAGATGTGTCTGTTACTTGAACTCTGTGAAGCATTTGTTTGGGCTGCAATTTCTGAGGCTGGTAACGCTAATGAACTTATCCGCTGCAGCAGAGGTAACTCTGGGTCTTCCTTTCCTGTGGCGGTCCTAATGAGAGAGTTTCATTATAGTGTTCAATGGTTTTTGTGACTGTGCTTTCAAAGTTCTTGAAATTTTTTGGATTGACAGACTTTCATGTCTTAACGTAATGATGGATTGTCATTTCCCTTTGCTTATTTGAGCCGTTCTTGCCATAATATGGACTTGGTCTTTTATCAAATAGGGCCATCTTCTGTATACCGCCCCTGCCTTGTCACAATGGATTTGTTCAAATGCATTGAGGAAAGAAATTCCACAAATTAACAAGGCATACCTGTTAATTGAACTGCATTCCAGGTGACTACCTATTGAAGCTGGTTGAGAGAATGCCAACAGTATGCAAAGCTGTCATCAAAGCAAAGGGTGGCTACTTTGAAGAATCTCAAATATAAAATGTATTTTGATTTATTTAACACTTCTTTGGTTACTACAGGATTCCACATGGGTTATTTCATATTATTGATGTCTTCACTATTATTCTACAATGTAGAAAATAGTAAAAATAAAGAAAAACCCTTGAATGAGTAAGTGTATCCAAACTTTTGACTGGTACTGCAAGTAATCAGACCCTTTACTCAGTACTTTGTTGAAGCACCTTTGACAGCAATTACAGCCTTGAGTCTTCATGGGTATGACGTGACAAGCTTGGCACACCTGTATTTGGGGATTTTCTCCCTTTCTTCTCTGCAGATCCTCAAGTCCTGTCAGGTTGGATGGGGCGTGTTGCGGAAAAGCTATTTTCAGGTCTCACCAGAGACAGAGATTTGCTCTGAAGCCACTCCTGCGTTGTCTTGGCTGTGTGCTTAAGGTTGCTGTCTTGTTGGAAGGTGAACCTTCGCCCCCAGTCTGAGGTCCTGAGTGCTCTGGAGCAGGTTTCACCAAGGATCTCTCTGTACATCTTTCCCTCGATCCTGACTAGTCTCCCAGTCCCTGCCACTGAAAAACATCCTCACAGGATGATGCTGCCACTACCATGCTTCACTGTAGGGAAGATGGCAGTTTTCCTCCAGACATGACGCTTGGCATTTGGTCAAAGAGTTCAATCATGGTTTCATCAGACCAGGGACTCATGTCTCATGTTCTGATAATCTTCAGGTGCCTTTTGGCAAACTAAGCGGGCTGTCATGTGCCTTCTACTGAGGAGTTGCTTCTATCTGGCCACTCTACCATAAAGGCCGGATTGGTGGAGTGCTGCAGAGATGGTTGTCCTTCTGGAAGGTTCTACAATCTCCACAACTCTGGAGCTCTGTCAGAGTGACCATCTTTTTTTTAATCACCACCTTGACCAAGGCCCTTCTCCCCCCGATTGCTCAGTTTGGCTGGGCAGCCAGCTCTAGGGAGAGTCTCAGTGGTTCCAAACTTCTTCCATTTAAGAATGATGGAGACCACTGTGTTCTTGGGGACCTTCAATGCTGCAGACACATTTTGGTACCCTTTCCCCAGATCTGTGCTTTGACACAATCCTGCCTTGGAGCTCTACAGACAATTCCTTTGACCTTATGGCTTGGTTTTTGCTCTGACATGCACTGTCAACTGTGGGACCTTATATAGACAGGTGTGTGTGCCTTTCCAAATAATGTCAAATCAATTGAATTTACCACAGGTGGACTCCAATCAAGTTGTAGAAACATCAAGGATGATCAATGGAAACAGGATATGCCTGAGCTCAATTTCAAGTCTCATAGCAAAAGGGGCTGAATACTTATGTAAACAAGGCATATGTATTTTTAATACATTTACAAAGATATCTAAAAACCTGTTTTCAATGTCATTATGTAGTATTGTGTGTAGATTGATGAGGAACTACATTTTGGATTAAGGCTGTAATGTAACAAAATTAGGAAAAAGGCAATGGGTCTGAATACTTTCCGAATGCACTGTATTTGTTCATTCTAGGTATATAATATTGACGCTTTTATCTGTGGAATGAAGACATACATATACACTGCCGTTTAAAAGTTTGGGGTCACTTAGAAATGTCCTTGTTTTTGAAAGAAAAGCTCATTTGTTGTCCATTAAAATAACATCAAATTGATCAGGAGTACAGTGTAGAAATTGTTAATGTTGTAAATGACTATTGTAGCTGGAAACAGCTACACTTTCCAGTCTACACTGTATTTCTGATTAATTGGTGTTATTTTAATGGACAAAAGAATGAGCTTTTCTTTTACAAACAAGAACATCTCTAAGTGACCCCAAACTTTTGAGCAGGAGTGTATTTCTGGGAAAGGCTAATATCGGCCAATAATATCAGTCGGGCTCTAATTATTATTATTATTATGTCTCCTACCATAAGCAGCAGCGTGGGAGGTGCTGGGCCTGGGGAGGTCCCTCTCTGTCTGCGTCTCGGCGTTCTGCAGCTGGACGATCGGCGTCTGAGTGCCCTGTGAGGTCACAGAGGGGGCGGGGTGTCGGGGCTGGAGGCCAATGGCGTTCATGAGACCCATGTCTCTGTCAAGTCTCCAGCTGGAACGACTGGGGGCCCTTGGAGAAGACAAACACCACAGAGAAGATTGGCTGGACACTCATAACAGTTATGGGTTGTACATTCTGGAACCTTCCCCCAAATTCCCTGGTTTTAAAATTTGAGGATTTCTGGAAAACCTGGGGATTTGGGATAAGTTTCCGAATTTTGCCACAGTTCAGTGCACACAGCGAGCAGGCCAGGGAGGGGGGTAAGAGAAAGGTGTCAACAACTCCTTCTGGGTCCTAGATTCCTCACCCTGGTCGATCTGTACTGCGGGTTCTGCTGGTTCCACCACTGCTGTTAACTGTGAATATGGGCTCTGCGCTTGCTTCGGCCGGGCTCTCTCCATCACTACGGTAGAACCTAGAGAACAGACAACATTTATCATTGGCGACGATGTCGTCATAATTGGATCTCTCCATAATGCTTTCACCATCGCTTCCTATGACCTAAAAGAGCTTATGGACATGAATAATGAATGGCCTCCACCATCTGTTATATTGGTGAATGCACAATTGCTGGAAAATAAACTGGACGAGCTCCGTTTGAGACCATCAATGGGACATTAAGAACTGTAATATACTCTGCTTCTCCGAGTCATGATTGAACAAGGACAACACAAATCTAGCTGTTTTTTCCAATGCATCGCCAGGACAGAACGTCAGAGTCCGCTAAGATCAGGGGTGGTGGGGTCTCGCTAACAACAGCTGGTGCGCAATCTCTAATATATAATCTCTAGTAATCTCTATAATAGGAAGTCTTGAAGTTCTGCTCGCCCAAGTTAGAATCCCCAATGATAAGCTGTAGACCATACTATTTACTAGGGCTGTCCCGGACCAACAACAAAAAATCTTAGTCAACCGAAAGTAGTCGCTTTGTTTGAAAGGCGTAGCCTATTTTGCCATTTATAGACACACCCTGTGTTTTAATAACATCAGCTATATATGCATTGAGCTAGTCTGATGCATTCAGCTTACTGTTGGATGAAATAAGACAAATTACTCGAGAGCCAGAGATCAAGATACCCAGAGAAAAAATAAAATAATAATCTGGTCCCGCTACTACTGGCTTTCGCAGATTCTGACATTACTCTCCTGAAGTTGCTGGAAATAGGCTACATGTGGAGTTGGCAAGTTCTCATGTGTAATGCCAATATATCTTACCATATCTACCATGCTTGCCAATTATGTTTTTCATATGCACATTTTATTGAAAGTTTAATTTGAAAGTTTAATCTTCGTATCTCAAAATCATTGTCATGTGGTTAATCAAAATTTCATCCAATTCTAAATGAATATGATACAAACCTAAAAAGTAACTTCTATTTCCATTGTCAACTATGTAAAAAATAGCCTATAAGGCCAACAAATAAAAACATTGCAGCCTGCAAGTAAATATCCTATAAATCACATTGGCTACGCATGGCCTGTCTGAAATCAATTTAAAACATTGCATCAACTATTAACTTGGGTCTGGCCTGAAGCTCCTTGCAACATATTCTGGGCCCTCAGAGTTTCCTGCGCCAGTGAGCTCAGGACAGACACAGCTGTAGGCTATTTGCACAAGGGATAACAAGTAATCAGGTAGGCCTATTTTATGACATTTCTACTAGATCAGAGAAAGACATTTTTCCCTTTCACGCTGAGTGGTTATCGAAAGGGAGAGAGCTGGAAAGATTTTTCAAAATCATTGAGAATGACTAACTCAACTGTTTGCTTGCTGTTTGAGGTGAAGAAAACATTACTTTGAGAAGTTTCACAGCTCATTAGTGATGGTGCATTAATCAATCAGAAAAACTATCAAATCAGCACATTTATATTCCTACATTTGAGGGCAGGCCGGGTAGCCTATAGGCCATCTTCTAGTGGGCGTCCTTACTCAACAGGAGTACTCGAAAGGAAAGACCATGACTAAATTGACCAAACTTGTAAATGGAATGAAATAAAATAAGACCTTTCACAAGTGTAGCATAGGTTGTGCGCTCTGCAAACAACGTGTCCACTCCGACAATGAGAACATTAAAATAATTCATTCAATAGGCTGGAATAATATTAACAAACATTAACGTAACCAAACAAACATTGTAGATGATAAATTATAGGAATTAACAGTAAAATGTACTACTGGTAATATTTATGACATGACCAAAGGAATGTGGACACCTGCTCGAACATCTCATCCCGAAATCCTAAGCATTAATATGGAGTTGGCCCCTCTTTGCTGCTATAATAGCCTCCACTCTTCTGGTAAGGCTTTCCACTAGATGTTGGAACATTGCCATATGGACTTGCTTCCATTAAGCAACAAGAGCATTAGGGAGGTTGGGCACGGATGTTAGGCAATTAGGCCAGGCTCACAGTCGGCGTTCCAATTCATCCCAAAGGTGTTCGATGGGTTTGAAATCACTCCGATTTCCACCGATGTTCAATGGGTTCTTCCACACCGATTTCGACAAACCATTTCTGTATGGACCTCGCTTTGTGCATGGGGGTATTGTCATGCTTAAACAAGAAAAGGGCCTTCCCCAAACTCTTGCCACAGGGTTAGAAGCACAGAATCATCTAGAATGCCAATGTATGCTGTAGCGTTAAGATTTCTCTTCACCCTAACTAGCCCGAACCACTGCTCCAGAGTCCAATGAATGGAGGCGAGCTTTACACCGCTCCTGCTGACGTTTGGCATGGCAATTGTAGGCTTGTGTACGGCTGCTCGTCCATGGAAACCCATTTCAGGAACTCCCGACGTACAGTTCTTGTGCTTACATTGCTTCCAGAGAAAGTTTGGAACTTGGTAGTGAGTGTTGCAACCAAGGACAGATCATTTTTACATGCTACGTGCTTCAGCACTCGGCAGTCTCTTTCTGTGAGCTTGTGTGGCCTACCACTCCACAGTTGAGCCGTTGTTGCTCCTAGACATTTCAACTTCACAATAACAGCACTTACGGTTGACCGGGGAAGTTCTAGCAGGAAGAACTGACTTTTTGGAAAAAGGTGGCATCCTATGACAATGCCATGTTAAAAAGTCACTGAGCTCTTCAGTTAAACATTGGCAGTAGAATGGCCTGTCTATGGAGATTTCATGGTGGTGTGCTCAATTTTAAACACCTGTCTACCAGCATGTCACCTGTGCAACTACTGCAGGAATGGGCAACACCAGTCCTCCGGAGCCTGATTGGTATCACTCTTTTGCCCAAGCACCTGCTAACACACCGGACTCCAATAATCAACTAACCATGATCTTCAGTTTACAATACAATTAGTTTAAAATCAGCTGTGGTTGCTAGGGATGGGGAAAAGTATGACATCACTCTGGCCCCCGAGGACTGGAGTTGACCATAGAGGGACAAAAACTATAGATCACCTTTACTTCACACACAAACAAAGCTCTCCCCCACCCTCCATTTGGCAAATCAAACCATAACTTGATCCACCCGATTCCTGCTTACAAGCAAAAACTCAAAATTTGACGTACCAGTGAGGTGCTCACCACAGAATTGGTCCGATGAAGCGGATGCTAAGCTATAGGACTGTTTCACTAGCACAGACTGGAATATGTTCCCGGGATTCATCCGATGGCATTGGAGTTTACCACATCAGTCACCGGCTTCATTAATAAGTGCATAGACGACGTTGTCCCAACAGTGACCATAAGTACATATCCCAGCCAGAAGCCATGGATTATAGGAAATATCTGCATTGAGCTAAAGGCTGGAGCTGCCTCTTTCAATGCGCAGGACGCTTATATGAAATCCAGCTACGCCCTACAATTAACCATCAAACAGGCAAAGCGTCAATACAGTACTAAGATGAATCCTACAGTACCGGCTCTGACGCTCGTCGGATGTGGCAGGGCTTGCGAAAGGGATACCCAGCCGAGAGCTGCCCAGTGACGCGAGCCTAACAGACGAGCTAAATGCCTTCTATGTCCACTTTGAGGCAAGCAATACTGAACCATACGTGAGAGCACAAGCTGTTCTGGATGACTAAGACCACGCTCACCGTAACCGATGTGAGTAAGACCTTTAAAACATTCACAAGGCCGCAGGGCCAGACTGATTACCAAGACGCGTACTCAAGAGCATGCGCTGACCAGCAGGCAAGTGTCTTCACTGGAATGTTCAACCTCTCTCTGACCCAGTCTGTAATACCTACATGTTTAAAGCAAACTACCATAGGTATTGTGCCTAAAACACAAAGGTACCCCGTCTAAATGACTACTGCTCCGTAGCACTCACATTTGCAACCATGAAATATTTTGAAAGGCTGGTCATGACTCACAACACCATCATCCCAGAAATCCTGGACCCACTCCCAATTCGCATACCGCCCCAACAGATCCGAACACAACCCCATTCACATCGATGAGTCTATAGTAGAGCAGGTCGAGAGCTTGAAGTTCCTCAGCATCCTCATCACTAAGGATCTATCATGGTCCAAACACAGCAACACAGTCATGAAGAGGGCATGAAAACACCTCTTCCTTCTCGGTAAGCTGAAAAGATTTGGCAAGGGCCCTTAGATCCTCAAAAGATTGACTAGATGCATTTACCGCTTGGTATGGCAACTGCTCAGCATGCGACCGCAAGGCACTAGAGGGTAGTGCGTACGGCCAAGTAGATCACTGGGGCAGAACCCCCTGCCATCCAGGACCTCTATACCAGGCGGTGTCAGAGGAAGGCACAAAAAATTGTCAAAGACTCCAGCCACCCAAGTCATAGTGTGTTCTCTCTTGTACCACATGGCAAGCAGCACCGGAGCGCCAAGTCTGTGACCAAAAAGCACCTGAACAGCTTCTACGCTGAAGCGATAAGACTGCTGAACAGTTAAATGGCTGCCAGCACAATTTATTATTTGTTTATCCATCCATCCTAATTGTTTTGCACAGATTGCCTTGCACTGGCTTGATGCCAACGTTTCCCAAACTCGGTCGTTTGGACCCCAAGGGAGGCACATTTTGTTTTTTGCCCTACACAACACAGCTGATTCAAATAATTATCCAGCTTTGATTATTTTAAATCAGCTGTGTAGTACTACAGCAAAAACAAAAATGTGCACCCCTTGGGGCCCAAATGACAGCGCTTGGGAAACGCTGCTCTACGGCACACTCACTAGACTCTAGCCACACACACACACACACACACACACACTTTACATAGTTCTTTCTGAAAGTTTTCAGACCCCTCGCTATGAGGTCGAAGGAATTATCCACAGAGCTCCGAGACAGGATTGTGTCAAGGAACAGATCTGGGGAAGGTTACCTAAAATATGTCTGCAGCATTGAAGGTCCCAAAGAACACAGTGGCCTCCATCATTCTTCAATAGAAGACATTTGGAACCACCAAGACTCTTCCTAGAACTGGCCGCCCAGCCAAACATGGGGAGAAGGGCCTTGGTCGTGGAGGTGACCAAGAACCCCATGGTCACTGACAGAGCTCTAGAGTACGTCTGTGGAGATGGGAAAAACTTCCAGAAGGACAACCATCTCTACAGCACTCCACCAATCAGGCCTTTATGGTAGAATGGCCAGACGGAGGCCACTCCTCAGTAAAAGGCACATGACAGCCCACTTGGAGTTTGCCAAAAGGCACCTAAAGACTCTCAGACCATGAGAAACAAGATTCTCTGGCCTGATGAAACCATTCTGTCCTGAATGCCAAGCGTCATGTCTGGAGAGAGCGTGGCATCATCTCTACGGTGAAGCATGGTGGTGGCAGCATCATGCTGTGGGGATGTTTATCAACGGCAGGGACTGGGAGACTAGTCAGGATCGAGGGAAATATGAACGGAGCAAAGCAGAGTGATCCTTGATGAAAACCTGCTCCAGAGCGCTCAGGGCCTTAGACTGGGGTGACAGTTCACCTTCCAACAGGACAACGACCCTAAGCACACAGTCAAGACAACACAGGAGTGGCTTCGGGACAAGTCTCTGAATGTCCTTGAGCGGCCCAGCCAGAGCCCGGACTTGAACCCGATTGAGCATCTCTGGAGAGACCTGAAAATAGCTGTGCAGCAACGTTCCGCATCCAACCTGACAGAGGTTGAGAGGATCTGCAGAGAAGAATAGGAGAAACTCCCCAAATACAGGTGTGCCAAGCTTGTAGCGTCATAATCAAGAATACGTGAGGCTGTAAACGCTGCCAAAGGTGCTTCAACAAAGTACTAAGGATCTGAAAACCTATAAATGTGATTTATTAAAATAAAAAAATAGTTTTTAAATTAGCAATAAGGTCTAACTGTTTTTGCTTTGTCATTATGGGGTATAGTGTGTAGACTGATGAGGAATAAAAGCAATTTAAATCAACTTTACAATAAAACTATCGTAACAGTGGAAAAAGTCAAGGGGTATGAATACTTTCCAGAGGCACTGTACACTGCTGCTACTGTGTTAATTATAAATCCTGATTGCCTAGTCACTTTAAAACCCTACCCACATGTACAGTACCAGTCAAAAGTGGACACCTACTCATTCAAGGGTTTTTCAAAATATTTAGTATATTGTAGAATAATAGTGAAGACAATACAACTATGAAATAACACATATGGAATCAGGTAGTAAACAAAATACACTGCTCAAAAAAAATAAAGGGAACACTAAAATAACACATCCTAGATCTGAATAAATGAAATATTCTTATTAAATACTTTTTTTCTTTACATAGTTGAATGTGCTGATAGCAAAAATCACGCAAAAATTAATGAAATCAAATGTATCAACCCATGGAGGTCTGGATTTGGAGTCACACTCAAAATTAAAGTGGAAAACCACACTACAGGCTGATCCAACTTTGATGTAATGTCCTTAAAACAAGTATAAATGAGTCTCAGTAGTGTGTGTGGCCTCCACGTGCCTGTATGACCTCCCTACAACGCCTGGGCATGCTCCTGATGAGGTGGCGGAAGGTCTCCTCCCAGACCTGGACTAAAGCATCCGCCAACTCCTGGACAGTCTGTGGATGGAGCGAGACATGATGTCCCAGATGTGCGCAATTGGATTTAGGTCTGGGGAACGGGCGGGCCAGTCCATAGCATCAATGCCTTCCTCTTGCAGGAACTGCTGACACACTCCAGCCACATGAGGTCTAGCATTGTCTTGCATTAGGAGGAATCCAGGGCCAACCGCACCAGCATATGGTCTCACAAGGGGTCTGAGGATCTCATCTCGGTACCTAATGGCAGTCAGGCTACCTCTGGCGAGCACATGGAGGACTGTGCGGCCCCCAAAGACATGCCACCCCACACCATGACTGACCCACCGCCAAACCGGTCATGCTGGAGGATGTTGCAGGCAAGGGAACGTTCTCCACGGCGTCTCCAGACTCTGTCACATGTGCTCAGTGTGAACCTGCTTTCATCCGTGAAACAGGGCGCCAGTGGCGAATTTGCCAATCTTGGTGTTCTCTGGCATATGCCAAACGTCCTGCACGGTGTTGGGCTGTAAGCTCAACCCCCACCTGTGGACGTCGGGCCCTCACAGAGTCTGTTTCTGACCGTTTGAACAGACACATGCACATTTGTGGCCTGCTGGAGGTCATTTTGCAGGGCTCTGGCACTGCTCCTCCTTGCACAAAGGCAGAGGTAGCGGTCCTGCTGCTGGGTTGTTGCCCTCCTACGGCCTCCTCCACGTCTCCTGATGTACTGGCCTGTCTCCTGGTAGCTCCTCCATGCTTTGGACACTACGCTGACAGACACAGCAAACCTTCTTGCCACAGCTGCATTGATGTTCCATCCTGGATGAGCTGCACTACCTGAGCCACTTGTGTGGGTTGTAGACTCCGTCTCATGCTACCACTAGAGTGAAAGCACCGTTCAAAAGTGACCAAAACATCAGCCAGGAAGCATAGGAAGTGAGAAGTGGTCTGTGGTCACCACCTGCAGAACCACTCCTTTATTGGGGGTGTCTTGCTAATTGCCTATAATTTACACCTGTTGTCTATTCCATTTGCTGTGAAATTTATTGTCAATAAGTGTTGCTTTTTAAGTGGACAGTTTGATTTCACAGAAGTGTGATTTGGAGTTACATTTTGTTGTTTAAGTGTTCCCTTTATTTTTTTGAGCAGTGTTCATTTGACATTCTTCAAAGTAGCCACCCATTGCCCTGATGACAGCTTTGCACACTCTTGGCATTTGCTCAACCAGCTCAACACGTGCGGAGATCATCCATTCACCTACTCTGCGTCTCACGAAGACACGCGGTTGGAACCAAAAATCTCCAATTTGGACTCCAATCAGACCAAAAGTACCTGCTCGGGTTTCTTGGTGTCCTTTAGTAGTGGTTTCTTTGCAGCAATTTGACCGTGAAGGCCTGATTCAGGCAGTCTCCTCTGAACAGTTGATGTTGAGATCAGCTTTTATTTGGGCTGCAATTTCTGTAAACTCTAATGAACTTGTCCTAGCAGAGGTAACTCTGGGTCTTCAAATGTTCCTTCATGTCTTAAAAGTGTATTCAAATAGGGCCAGCATTTCACTGTAAAGTTTTAAACAAAGCACACCTGTTAATTGAAATCAATTCCTGGTATCTACCTCATGAAGCTGGTATTCAGAATGCATTTCAAAGCTGTCAAAAAGGGTGGCTACTTTGAAGCATCTGAAATATAACATTTATTTTGATTTGTTTAACACTTTTTGGTTTCTAATAAAGAAAACCCCTGGAATAAGTAGGTGTCCAAACTTTTGAGTGGTAGTGTACATACAGAATAATCTCGTACCCCTACACATTGACTCGGTACTGGAACTCCTTGTGTATAGCCTCGTTTTACTGTTTCCCAGTTTTTAAACAAATATTTCACTGTAAAGTCTACTACACCTGTTGTATTCAGCATTTCACTGTAAAGTCTACTACACCTGTTGTATTCAGCATTTCACTGTAAAGTCTACTACACCTGTTGTATTCAGCATTTCACTGTAAAGTCTACTACACCTGTTGTATTCAGCATTTCACTGTAAAGTCTATACCTGTTGTATTCAGCATTTCACTGTAAAGTCTATACCTGTTGTATTCAGCATTTCACTGTAAAGTCCACACCTGTTGTATTTAGCATTTCACTGTAAAGTCTACACCTGTTGTATTCGACGCATGTGACCAATAACATTTGATTTTGATCTCCACTGAGGGATTCCTTCATGTAATCACAGACAATGACCTCATTACAGACCAATAATTGACCCGCTCCAATCCAGAGGCTTCCTGTTTACACTGGCTATTAGAATAATCAAATCAAGAGACCAATCAAATCCAATTCGCTGCCAGTGTTGGAGGTGGTGGTATGGAATACACTGAACTCATGATACCAGGAACACACCTTTGAACACAAAGTGTATATTGAGGACTACAAAAACAAACAAGTCACCAATGCACCACCCCGATATCAGGTATAAGACTTACAAAATGGTCAGACAGAGGAGCACTACTCACACAGGCCTGCAGATGACCAGGTCTCCTTTGTTGGTCCCGTAGGCCAGGCCCATCCCCGGGTCTGGAAGCCATCTGGCTGAATTGATGCTGACGTGCCGCCGCTGGTCCGGAGCCATGGGGTAGACCACGTTGAACACCATCTAGGGAACAATTGGAGAACCCAGACAAACAATCATAAACGTCCAACATCACTCCAGTGTCCCTGCACATTGTAAATATGGTATTGGAACGGACGCTTACTTATTGTGTTCATATTTCGTATGTTTTTACATTTTTTATACCAGAATGACTTTGTTATTGCATTGTTGGGTTTTGAGTTGGCAAGAAAGACATGTCACTGTACTTGTGACATTAAAACTGGAAACTAAACAAATGCACAATAAAGTGAACCCTTTGGGTATGGGTAAAAGCCATGTCAGCTAGTCGTGCTCCAAGTCCCTCTACAAACCTGGGTTGTGTTCATTAGACACCAAATAGACAAACAGGGAGGGATTACCTGGACTCATTTAATAATTTTCCAAAGGTTGCCATAATGACCACCACCCTGGTAGTATCAATCTGTGGTACTACCCTTCTCCCTCACTGTTGACCTTCACGAACATACGTTCACATGTAACCAGCGAGCTGGTCTTTTCCCTGCATTAGGGGGGTCTTTCTGTCTGTCTCACCCTGATGGAGGTCTCTCCACCGTGGGGCTGTTGCAGCCGGAACACTTGCGCCACCATGTGGTCGGTGGAGGGATGCAGCAGGATCCTGCGGGAGGCCAAGCCCACCATCACGTAACAGCCCATGGGAGACAGGCTCACCGAGATGGCATTGGGACCTGTGGGAGGATGGAAGACAAATGTTAAGACTGACAAGGTTTGGCAAGACTCTCCTAGGATATTATTGTACGGTAGTTAAGGTTCACTATCTATAATATTCTGTTTAGTGCACCAATTTTACTAGATTCAATGTTTTAGATTCTCTAGTTCAGTTGTTTCCCAAACCTCTCCTCGACTACCTCCTACAGTTCGACTCATTTGATGTAGTCCATAACTAGCACAACCTTATTCAACGAATGAGATGATTAGGTTGACCAATTGAATCAAGTCTGCCATCACTGGATTACCTCAAATAAGTGGATTGGCCCGGAGGCACTAAGAGAAGAGGTTTGGGAAACACCGCTATAGCTGTATCCTGGAGGTCAAGTCCCTGGCGGCAAGACGTCCTCTACTACGTGACAAGACTTACCAAATCTTTTGGTGTAGAGCACCTCCCCTAGGTTGTGAGGTGCCAGGGAGTACACAGCCAGGATGCCCTCGTCAGGGAAGCCACGCTGGCTGCTGGGTATGAACACGGCCAGGAGCTGCCCGTCCGCCGAGATGTCACAACTGGCATCGTTGTAGATCTTACAATTTGGCACCAGCACATTCACAGAGGCTGGAGGGGTGGCAACAGACATACACAAACAGTCAAACGCGCACAATGTCAATAATACAGTAGACCTCTAAAGTAAAAGCAATCAGAGCGGCAAACATAGCTGTTCAAACAATAGGAGAGCAGGGACCGGTCTAGGAGGATCTAAGGTTACAGAACTTTCAGACAGAAATGTATTGTGTAGAAATGATAAGATCGTCTGTCAGAATAGGGAATTGTGTCGGCTTTGCAATGTTCTGAATGTTTTACATACCGTTGCTGATCTCAGGTAGATCGAACTTGGTGAAGTCCCACCACTGCAGCCGGTAGGTGGTGTTGGCTATGTTGCTGGCCACCGCCGACTGGCCGTCCCCGATTGAGGCACCTGAGAGAAATTTGGTCAGTGGATAGGCTATTGGATGTGAAAGAGTAGTAGTGTCTACCACTATTGCAGATAACACAATAAAATGGATAACATTGAGATGTATGAGAGCAATCAAGTAGTTAGTTGTTGCCCACTTGAACTGTACTGGCTTGGATATTCTATTTTACACCTTGGTTCCACCAACAAAAATGGATGGGTAAATCAGGCCAGCGAAATACAGCAGTAGCGTGAAAAGGGCATTGCAGCGCACTCCTTTTACAGTGATCACATCCATACAGGACAATTTAACCACACTAAGCAGAGTGTACTCTAGTGAGACAATCTTGGTTAGTACCTGCTAGGACCCTGTTGACAGAGGAGTGGGTGGCCAGGCCAGGCTGTCCCCTCTCGTGGAAGATTCCAGCATAGGGCAGGTACTCAGGCAAAAGAAACCGCCGAGGAACGAATCGCCCCAGTGAAGGTGCAGACATCCTGGCGTTGCGTGGTGTTCGGTGCCTCGTCCTGTCTCCGTTGTCACTGTTAAAACACACACACACACACAGCAGTTATTGGAAGAAAAAGAGGCAGTTGAATGAAATGTGTGGTGAAGCTGAATGTTCAAAGTAGGATGACTGTACTCCAGGCCTGGGCAATTATTTTCCATGGAGGGCCACAGAATATATTTTTGCCATCACGGGCCAGAATCACATTACAGGATTATACATAATGTATATGACTGACCGATACATTTATCTGTGAATCATTATTAAACAATCAGCACCACGGACAGAACTCTTGTTAACGGGTATGCACAAAAAGACAAGCGAGAGAGAGCTCAACATTAAATTTAAACTTCTCAAATCGGTGTGAGGAGCGAAGTCTCTGATGGGCATTGACTAGAGCAGTGAAGTCAGGTATAGTTTCTGACGTCGCTATGCGCAGAATTGCTGAGAGGTGAGAGTCAGTAAGAGATGATCTGTGCCTTGACTTGTTATATTTCATCACAGAAAATGCCTGTTCACCTACATAGGTTGACCCAAACAGTACAAACATCTGAGCATGACTCCTAATCTTTGGAGAGTTTTGTTCATAGAGATGCATAGAACCTTGTCAGTGACATTGGAGAACTATTCAAAAAACAGTTCCCCAATCACTGCATCAGACTGAAGATCGATAAGCTCAAGTTGCATGTCAGTGGGAGCGTTATCCACATTGAAGGTGAAAGGAGAGGAAACCAACAGCATGTCATTTTCCAACACTTTGAAATCCTCAAAACGACGAGAAAATTCACTGTTCAAAGCACACAGCAGCGATGTATACTTCTCCCGCTGGTCATCTGATAGGGAACAGACTAGTAGTGTCGGAAGGTGGGTGAGGTTGTTGACTTCTACATGGCGAGTCAGGAGGGGTAATTTTCCCTTGAATGCTTTGACAAGGCTGTACATCTGATGCAAAAAAGGCCCTTCCCTTCTAGTTTGGAATTCAGATCATTCATGGGGGTCAATGATGTCCACGGTGAAGGCAAAAATCATACTTTATCTTGCAGAAATCCACATATTTTCATTTCATTTACAAAAACTCTGACTTCAGGTTCCACACCCTTTTAAGCACCTTCGACCAACCTCAGCCATCTCACGTTTGTGTGGAAGGGGAAACCTGCTTGACAGACTGTCTTCAGACAGTGAGACAAACTGCCTGTGGTTTAAGGATTTTGCTCTTATGAAGTTTACCACTTTAGTGACTGTATCCACAAGGCTCATTTTCAGAACCCATTTAGAGTACCTCCTGGTGAATAATCCAATGCAGGAAAATCATTTTCTGATCTGGTTTCAGCTCAGCTACTTGACTGCACTGAAGCAAGCTCCTCTGTAATTTCAAAGTCTGGGATTATGTCTTGTAAAAATATCAACTGTGCCAAGGAGAAATAGGTGAAATCCTTTACCTTGTCTTTCAACTGTTGTTCCATATTCTCTGTGATGTTCTCAACACGCCGCAACACTGTTCGTCTTCACAGGGAAACATTTTCAAAGAGCTCTTTCTTGTCGAGGCAAAGTATTTCTGCAAAGTCAATTAAACATTCTTTAATGAAGCGGTGAGAGTTAAATCACTACAAAGGCGAGTATTCATTGGGCTTTTAATTTGAAAAACAAATACAGAGTTCCTCTGTCCAGTGTCTATGTTCTTTTGCCCATCTTAATCTTTTCTTTCTATTGGCCAGTCTGAGACATGGCTTTTTCTTTGCAACTCTGCCTAGAAGGCCAGCATCCCGGAGTCGCCTCTTCACTGTTGACGTTGAGACAGGTGTTTTGCGGGTACTACTTAATGAAGCTGCCAGTTGAGGACTTGTGAGGTGTCTGCTTCTCAAACTAGACACTAATGTACTTGTCCTCTTGCTCAGTTATGCACCAGGGCATCCCACTCTTTGTATTCTGGATAGAGCCAGTATGCACTGTTCTGTGAAGGGAGTAGCACACAGCGCTGTACGAGATCTTCAGTTTCTTGGAATTTCTCACATGGAATAGCCTTCATTTCTCAGAACAAGAATAGACTGATGAGTTTCAGAAGAAAGGTCTTTGTTTCTGGCCATTTTGAGCCTGTAATCGAACCCACAAATGCTGATGATCCAGATACTCAACTAGTCTAAAGAAGGCCAGTTCTATTACTTCTTTAAGCAGGGACAACAGTTTTCAGCTGTGCTAACATAATTGCAAAAGGGTTCTCTAATGATCAATTAGCATTTTAAAATGATAAACTTGGATTAGCTAACACAACGTGCCATTGGAACACAGGAGCGATGATTGTTGATATAATGGGCCTCTGAAAGCCTATGTAGATATTCCATTAAAAAAATATGAATATTATTTAAAAAATGTTTTTAAAATCAGCCGTTTCCAGCTACAATAGTCATTTACAACATTAACAATGTCTACACTGTATTTCTGATCAATTTTAAAATCAACAAAAATGTTTTGCTTTTCTTTCAAAAACAAGGACATTTCTAAGTGACCCCAAACTTTTGAACGGTAGTGTGTATACATAGTGTAAGTCCACATCACACACCATTGGTTGTGTAGACCCACAAAAAATGTTTTCTAAAAGGATGGCTTGGGACATCTCCTTATCCAATCCTCCACTTATCTCAACAGAAAACCTTGAGTTCTAAAAACAAAAATTGGACAACCTCTACGGGATGGGTGTCCCTAAACCGGGACGGTTGTTGCTAACGTGCGCTAATGTGACAAGAATGATGTACACAACAGCCAACTTTCCAGGACATAGACCTGTCTTATATGGGCAAAAACCTTAAATTCTTGTTAATTTAACTGCAGTGTCCAATTAACAATAGCTATTACAGTGAAAAAAATACCATGCTATTGTTTGAGGAGCGCACTAAACATTTTTTTTTTTATACATTCACCTCTGAAGGTAAATAATGTACTTTGTGTAATCTTGCTCTTATTTGTCATCCTGAGGGTCCCAGAGATAAAATGTAGCATAGTTTTGTTTGATAAAATACATTTTTATGTTCAAATGTAGGAACTTGGGTCTACAGTTTGACCGTACTGCTGTTTCTACCCACCCCGCCCGGCCATCTAGATGTGTGAAAGTTAGTGTATAAGCTAATGATCCATCACGTATGACATCCCCTGGGAGCGTGTAAACTTTCATTTTTTATAACCATAGTATTTTTGTATGTTCTCTAGTTATGTACTTGAAAATGTATCAATTGACCAATTCGGCACATTTCGGCAAACTCCTGGCAGTCTTGATACAAAATAATGTAACAGTAATGTAATTCTTCACTGGATCAGTCTGAAACTTCGCACACACTGCTGCCATCTGGTGGTCAACATCTAAATTACATCTAGACTCCTATCTCAAAGTATGGCCTGTCTCTTGCATTTTTTTGTATTATCTTTTACCAGATCTAATATGTTATATTCTCCTACATTAATTCCACATTTCCACAAACTTGAAAGTGTTTCCTTTCAAAACGGTATCAAGAACATGCATATCCTTGCTTCAGGTCATGAGCTACAGGCAGTTAGATTTGGGTTTGTCATTTTAGGCGAAAATTGAAAAAAAGGGTAAGATCCTTAAGAGTTTTTTAAGAGTAACTAATATCCCATTAAGGGGCCAGGATGGTTTGCACCAACTCACTCTAGCTCTTCAAAGTCCACATCGCTGTTCTCCATTGCGGCCGAGGGGTTGCCGGCCGGGCTGTCCGAAGAGGAGGAGAGGGTCCTCAGGCGGTTCTGCTGGTAGCGCAGCGAACGCTGGCGGATACTGTCCCGCCTCGACAGGTACTGGATCATTCTCTGCGCGTAGTACGCAGCCGGGGACAACCTGCAGGAGAAACAACGGCAGAGAGAAGAGTTCGATGGGGGGGAGGGGTGGGGGTTTACAGCTCTAGGGTTCATATACTATACTGAACAAAACGCAACATGAAACAATTTCAAAGATTTTACTGACTTACAATTCATATATGGAAATCAGTCAATTGAAATAAAATAACTAGGTCCTAATCTATGGATTTCACATGACTGGGAATACAGATATGCATCTGTTGGACAGATACCTAAAAATAAAAAAAATAAAAAAGTAGGGACATGGATATGCAAACCAGTCAGTATCTGGTGTGACCACCATTTGCCTCATGCACCTCGACATCTCCTTCGCATAGAGTTGATCAGGCTGTTGATTGTGGCCTGTGGAATGTTGTCCTGTGTGAAGTTGCTAGATATTGGTGGGAACTGGAACACGCTGGCGTACACGTCGATCCAGAGCATCCCAAATATGCTCAAAGAGTGACATGTCTGAGTATGCAGGCCATAGAAGAACGGACATTTTCAGCTTCCAGGAATTGTGGTGATAGCAGCGAATGAATGGCACGGCAATGGGCCTCAGGAGCTTGTCAAGGTATCTCTGTGCATTAAAATTGCCAGCGATTAAAAAAGTAATTGTGTTAGTTGTCCATAGCTTATGCCTGCCCATACCATATAACACTACCACTGAGCACTCTGTTTACAACGTTGACATCAGCAAACCGCTCACCCATATGACCCCATACACGTGGGTTGTGAGGCCGGTTGGACATCCTGCTTATTCTCTAAAACAACGTTGGAGGCGGCTTATGGTAGAGAAATTAACATTCAATTCTCTGGCAACAGCTCTGGTAGACATTCCTGCAGTCAGCATGCCAATTACACGCTCTCTCAACTTGCGACATTGTGTGACAAAACTGCACATTTCCGAGTGGCCTTTTATTGTCCCTAGCACAAGGTGCACCTGTGTAATGATCATGCAGTTTAAATCAGATTCTTGATATGTCACACCTGTCAAGTGGATGTATTATCTTAGCAAAGGAGAAATGCTCACTAACAGGGATGTAAACAAGATTTGAGAAATAAGGTGTGTGTGTACGGAAGACTTCTGGGATCTTTTATTTCAGCTCATGAAATTAACACTACTTGTTCCGTTTATATATTTTTCAGTGTAGGTTGGCAAAGTTACATGAACTTTCTCAAAATTCCTGAGTTTAAGAAATCCTCTTAACTTGTATGTTTTGTTAAACCAGTGAACTTTTGGGAAAATATCTGGGATTTTCTCAACCTTACTTTAAACTGTCAACTTTGTTTCGACAGAACCTCTAAGAAAACGGTGCACCTGGAGGGGTTTTATCCTGTCAAACACAGTACAAGTTCATTAGAGGTGAGATTGGTTTGGGGGCTGGTACCTGGCAGGGTCTGGGTAGATGGGGTGGTCTCTGGATCCTCCCATGTCGTAGCGGGAGAGAGAGAGGAGGGAGGACTCCAACAGCCTCCTGTGAACAAACACACCAAACAATGGATCAGCGTTTAATCTCCTCTACAAAAGGGAGTCCATTTGTTTTATACAACTATTTGGACAATATACAGTACCAGTCAAAAGTTTGGGCATTCAAGGGTTTCTTTATTTTTTTAAACTATTTTCTACATTGTAGAATAGTGAAGACATCCAAATAATAAAATAACACATACGGAATAATGAAGTAACCAAAAAAAGTGTTCAAAATATATTTTATGAGATTCTTCAAAGCAGCCACCCTTAGCCTTGACAGATTTGCACTCTTGGCATTCTCTCAACCAGCTTCATGAGGAATGCTTTCCAACAGTCTTGAAGGAGTTTCCACATATGCTGATCACTTGTTGGCTGCTTTTCCTTCACTTTGCGGTCCAACTCATCCCAAACCACCTCAATTGGGTTGAGGTCGGGTGATTGTGTAGGCCAGATCATCTGCTCCAGCACTACATCACTATCCTTCTTGGTCAAATAGCTCTTACACAGCCTGGAGGTGTGTTGGGTCATTTTCCTGTTGAAATACAAATGATAGTGCCATTAAACGCAAACCAGATGGGATGGCGTATCGCTGCAGAATGCTGTGGTAGCTTTGCAGGTTAAGTGTGCTTTGAACTCTAAATAAATCAAAGACAGTGTCGCCAGCAAAGCACCCCCACACCTCCTCCTCCATGCTTCACAGTGGGAACTACACATGTAGAGATCATGCGTTTACCTACTCTGCGTCTCACAAAGACACGGCGGTTGGAACCCAAAATCTCAAATGTAGACTCGACAGACCAAAGGACAGATTTCCACCTGTCTAATGTCGATTGCTCGTGTTTCTTGGCTCAAGCAAGTCTCTTCTTATTGGTGTCCTTTAGTAGTGGTTTCTTTGCAGCAATTTGACCATGAAGGCCTGATTCACTCAGTCTCCTCTGAACAGTTGATGTTGAGATGGGTCTGTTTCTTGAACTCTGTTAAGCATTTATTTGGGCTGCAATTTCTGAGTTAACTCTAATGAACTTATCCTTTGCAGCAGAGGTAACTCTGGATTTCCCTTTCCTGTTGCAGTCCTCATGAGAGCCAGTTTCATCATAGCGCTTGATGATTTTTGCGACTGCACTTGAAGGTGCTTTCAAAGTTCTTGAAATGTTCCGGATTGACTGACCTTCAAGTCTTAAAAGTATTTGAGCCGATCTTGCCATAATATGGACTTAGTATTTGATCAAATAGGGCCATCTTCTGTATACCACACCTACCATGTCACAACACAATTAATTGGCTCAAATGCATTAATTAAATAATTAACAAGGCACACCTGTTAATTGAAATGCATTCCAGGTGACTACCTCATGAAGCTGGCTGAGAGAATACCAAGAGTGTTCAAAGCTGTCAAGGCAAAGGGTGGCTACTTTGAAGAATCTCAATTATAAACACTTTTTTGGTTACTACATGATTCCATGTGTTATTTAATCGTTTTTACTTATTATTCAACAATGTAGAAAACAGTAAAAATAAAGAATAACCTTGGAATGAGTAGGAAATACTGAGAAAAGCAGACCAGTAGTTACTTGCTGTAATGTTCTTAAGTCAGAGAGGATCACTAGCTAAAGTGAGCAGAGTTGTGTTCAGTACATAAAACTGAAGAAAACGGTTTGAAACAGCGAGGTACGATCCAAGCTCGTTCAATAAGAAACGTTCATTTTAAAACATATTGCTACAGTGTGCACTACGGAGTACGACCCTGGACTGAGCAAAAAACACCCACTGTAGAGACTACCAAGGACTTTCTCATAACTCTACCTCCTCAGAGAGTCCTCGTCTGGGTTATCCACAGGCATTTCCTGGCTTAAGGCCTCTGGCGGTGCGTCGGCAACGGTGGAGCGGCTGGAGGCGGCCTGGCGGTAGACGCGCTCCCACTGGCCCGTCTCCTGGTTGTACACCAGGCCCACCGTCTGCTCACCGGGCTGGGCAGTGGATGACGCAATGGTGGGGAAGGGCATGGCCGCACCATGAGGGCCTGGGGAGGGCTGCCGCTCGCTGGGCTCCGGGGGCTGGGTTACCCTCCTCTCCCTCTCTGGTGGCTGGGGTTGGGGCTCCCGCCTCTGTGGTGACACATGGGTCTCTTCATAGGCAGGGCTGGTCGGCTGCTGCCAGGGAGAGCTGGAGCCCTCCTGGGTGGAGACAGCGGAGGTGGACGAGGCTGGGCTGGTGCGCTCCCAGCGTTGGGAGTCGTGGTTGAAGGTGAGCAAGTTGTGGCAGGCCCGGCAGCGGTTCAGTTGGCCCCGAGAGGAGTGAGCCGCATTGGAGGGAGGGGGGTTGTTCTCGGCTGGGGTTGGTGGGGGCGGCTGGGGCTGATAGTGGGAGGAGGAAGGCCTGGGTCTCTCCGGGTCCATGTTGTTGTTGAGCAGCTCCTGCGTCTGCTCCTGGCCAACCTCCCCTCCCCCGACGCCCCCCAGCGGCGACTCCAGGTCCTGCATGCGGTCAAACTCCATGAAGTAGCGGCTCAGGTTGCACTGGAGCACGTTGCGGAACGAGGTCGGGTTGCTGCGCGTGCCGTCCCAGAAAGGGTGGTGCCCGCTGCTGGTGCCCGCCCCTCCACCACCTCGCTGATTGGCCACGGGGCCAGAGCCTGGTTCAGAGCTTGACTGCGTGGGGAAACCCCGTCCCTCTGTGGCGGAAGTGTAGACAGGGGACTGGGAGGAGCCGTCCTGCTGCCGGAGCACTGACAGCAGGCTGACGGAGGACGAGCTGGTTCGGGGGGGCAGCATCCCACCCCCGACACCACCCATACCACCTACCCCACTCACCCCACCTTCACTCCCTCCAGTTCTGCTCTCTGAGCCTCTCATGTTCAGCAGGCTGCGTGTCCAATCGGGTCCGGGCAGTGGGCGGGAGAGGGGTGGGTGGCTGGTGGGTGGTGGCGGAGGCTGCTGGCTCAGGGGCGGGCTGACCACGTGGGTGGTAGGCACGGCACGGTGCAGGGAGCTGCCGGCACTATAGTAGACCGTTGTGAAGGCAGAGGGCCGCTGTTGGGCCCCACTGGGCTCTGAAGGCTGTCGGGGCTCCGTACGGGCTGAGGAAAAGGTGGAGGCATGGGGGGCCGTCTGAGGGTGCTCAGGGAGGACCACAGGCCTGGAGGAGGGCCCCTCGCCCAGAGAGGGGCTGCGGTTGGCTGTGCAGCGGCTGCATAGGCACACCATGCCCAGGTGCTGGGTGCAGCCTGGGAAGGGCAGTCCACGGTCCTGAGAGGCTGGGTACTGGCCCAAAGGCATGCTGGGGGGCTCGCCGCTGCTCTCCCCGCCAGGGCGGGACGCATCCCCCCCAGCCTGCGCTCCCGAGGAGCGCGAGGAAAGGATGTGCAGGAAGTTGTGGAGGATGGGCGTGCGGCGTACAGGCTGGGAGGGCAGGAAGGAGCGCTGGCGGAAGTGGGGCATCTCTACGCTGTCCATGGGGACCTCTGAGTCATCATCATTCTAAAGGACATAATATGTTAGATATGAGGGTAGACATGTTGAATGTTTTAGCGTACAGTCATGTTTAAAAGGCTTTGAGAAGATTTAATTTCTAGACAGAAAACTGTATACGGTATAGTGCAATTTTGTTGTGATAGGAGAAAAGAACTCACCTGCTGGTTGGAGGGGTTCACAGTAGCAGTCAGAAGATTGTGCCCCAAAGGATCAAATCTCACCAACCTAAAAGAGAAAACAGCAGAGCTTTCCATCAACTCAAATATATTCTAATCATAGCAATATCATATTATAATGACACAACATTTACGCTACTGTGAAATTGTTCCATGTGAAAAAGAAAAATTGTTTCAACAATATTTTTTCCTGAAATCCAAATTATAGGAGGAAATGAGGACCATCCTACTCAGTGAAAGTATATATATAAATAAATAAAAGTTAACGTTTAGGTAAACTAAACTAAATATATTCAAATCACCAAATACCTGATTTTATTTTTTAAACTTTTTTTTTTAGTCTAGCAGGAGGACAGCCATTTTTTCCATTCTCCTCTGGCTACATCGACTTCAATACAAAACCTAGGAGGCTCGTGCTCCTCACCCCCTTCCATAGACCTACATGGTAATTATGACGACTTCCAGAGGACCTCAAACCAATCAAAGTTTAGCAGTATGACTAACATGTCCATCCAATCAAAGGATCAGTGAATTAAACTAGTACTAGGTGTGTGATTTTGAAGCTTAGTGAGTTGAGACAGTTTATAGTTGAGCGTTTTGGATTATTCCATTCAACTTTTGTGCATCTAGACCCGTCTTTTCAATGCGATCTTCATATTCTGATAGCAGAAGTTGCATTTAAGTCAAGTGTAGACTAGGTTTTCCAATGCCTCTCAAAGAAGGACACTTATTGGTAAATGGGTAAAAATAAATTGAATATCCCTTTGAGCATGGTGAAGTTATTAACTACACTTTGGATGGTGTATTAATACACCCAGTCACTACAAAGACAGGCGTCCTTCCTAACTCAGTTGCCGGAGAGGAAGGAAACCTCTCAGGGATTTCACCATGAGGCCAATGGTTACATTAAAACAGTAACAGAGTTTAATGGCTGTGATAGAAGAAATCTGAGGACGATCAACAATATTGTAATTACTCCACAAGAATAACCTAAATGACAGTGTGAAAAGGAGGAAGCTTGTACATGGTCTACTTTTTAGCTGCTCAACAAGACCTAGACTATCTGAATCAGATATGCTAAATTAGGCTTGAACTGAAAACCTACAGGACAGTAGATCTCCAGGAAGAGGGTTGGGCAGCCCTGTTGTACAGAATGCATCCTGTTTGCAATAAGCTACTAAAGTAAACTGCCAAAAAAAAAAAAAAGTCATGTCTTGAATACAAAGTGTTATGTTCATATTTTCAAGCACAGTCGTGGCTGCATCAGGTTATGGTAATGCTTGTTATGGTAATGCTTGTCATTAGCAAGGACTAGGGATCATTTTTGTATTATTATTTATACAAAAAGAAACAGAATAGTGCTAAGCACAGGCAATATACTAGAGGAAAACCTGGTTCAGTCAGACTACCAACAGCCTACTTTCAGTGTGGCCTAGTTACATTTTGAACTTAAATTGGGGTGAAAATCTATGGCAAGACTTGCAATGAGCAACAACTTAACAGACAAATGTGCAAATATTGTATAATCCGGGTGTGCAAAGCTCTTATACACTTACCAAGAAAAACCTCACAGCTGTAATATCTGCCAAAGGTGATTCTAAAAATGTATTGACTAAGGGGTGAGAATACCTGTAAAATTGGATCTGTATTTCATTTTTCAAATAAATGTGCACACATTTTTAAAAACCATGTTTTCACTGTCATTATGGGGTATTGTGTGCATGTGGGTAAAAAAAGAAAATAATTGAATTCAGGCTGTAACAAAATGTGGAATAAGTCTAGGGGTATGAATACTATCTGAAGGCACTTTATATACATTGCATTCAGAAAGTATTCCGACATTACGTTACAGCCTTATTCTAAAACGCTTTAAAAAAAATCCCTGTCAATCTACACACAATAACAAAGGCAAAAAAAATCGTATTTACGTGAGTATTCAGACCTTTTACTCAGTACATTGTTGAAGCACCTTTGACAGCGATTACAGCCTGGAGTTTTTTTTATATAGGTATAAAGCTACAAGCTTGGCACACCAGTATTTGGAGAGTTTCTCCCATTCTTATCTGCAGATCCTCTCAAGCTCAGTCAGATTGGATGGGAAGCGTTGCTGCACAGCTATTTTCAGGTCTCCAGAGATGTTAGATCGGGTTCAAGTCCAGGCTCTGGCTGGGCCACTCAAGGACATTGAGACTTGTCCCGAAGCCACTCCTGCATTGTCTTGGCTGCGTGCTTAGGGTCGTTGTCCTGTTGGAAGGTCACAGTCTGAGATCCTGAGCGCTCTGGAGGTTTTTATCAAGTATCTCTGTACTTTGCCTCATTCATCTTTCCCTCGATCCTGACTAGTCTGCAGGCCCTGCCGCTGACAAATCCCCACATCATGATGCTGCCACCACGCTTCACCATAGGGATGGTGCAAGGTTTCATCCAGACGTGACGCTTGGCATTCAGGCCAAATAGTTCAATCTTGGTTTCATCAGACCAGAGAATCTTGTTTCTCATGGTCTGATTGTCCTTTAGGTGCCTTTTGGCAAACTCCAGGCAGGCTGTCATGTGCCTTTTACTGAGGACTGGCTTCTGTCTGGCCATCCTACCACAAAGGCCTGATTGGTGGAGTGCTGTAGAGATGGTTGTCCTTCTGGAAGGTTCTCCCATCTCCACAGAGGAATTCTGGAGCTCTGTTAGAGCGGCCATCAAGATCTTGCCCAGTTTGGCCAGCTCTAGGAAGAGTATTGGTGGTTCCAAACTTGTTCCATTGAAGAATGATGGAGGGCACTATCTTCTTGGGGACCTTTAATGCTGGGGACCTTCAATGTTCCTCGACACAATCCTGCCTCGGTGCTCTACGGACAATTCCAACTCATGGCTTGGTTTTTGCGCTGACATGCACTGTCAACCATGGGACCTTATATAAACAGATGTGTACCGTTCCAAATCATGTCCAATCAATTGAATTTACCACAGGTGGACTCCAATCAAGTTGTAGAAACATCAAGGATGATCAATGGAAACAGGATGCACCAGAATATAATTGAGTCTAGTAGCAAAGGGTCTGAATGCTTATGTAATTAAAGGCATGCTGTTGTTTTGAAAGAATATACATTTGCAAACATGTCTAAAAAAACGCTTTCACCTTGTCATTATAGGGAATCGTGTGTAGATTGATCAATTTTAGATTAAGGCTGTAACGCAACAAAATATGGGTCTGAATACTTTCCGAATGCTCTGTATGTATATACAGTTGAAGTCGGAAGTTTACTTACACTTAGGTTGGAGTCATTAAAACTCGTTTTTCAACCACTCCACAAAATTCTTGTTAACAAACTATAATTTGGGCAAGTCGGTTAGGACATCTACTTTGTGCATGACACAAGTAATTGTTCCAACAATTGTTTACAGACAGATTATTTCACTGTATCACAATTGCAGTGGGTCAGAAGTGTACATACACTAGGTTGACTGTGCCTTTAAACAGCTTGGGAAATTCACAAAAACGATGTCATGGCTTTAGAAGCTTCTGATAGGCTAACTGACATCATTTGAGTCAATTGGAGGTGTACCTGTGGATGTATTTCAAGGCCTACCTTCAAACTCAGTGCCTCTTTGCTTGACATCATGGGAAAATCAAAAGAAATCAGAAAAATACCTCCAGAAGTGTGGTTCATCCTTGGGAGCAATTTCCAAATGCCTGAAGGTACCACGTTCATCTGTACAAACAGTAGTACGCAAGTATAAACACCATGGGACCACGCAGCCGCCATACCGCTAAGGAAAGAGACGAGTTCTGTCTCCTAGAGATGAACATACTTTGGTGCGAAAAGTGCAAATCAATCCCAGAACAACATCAAAGGACCTTGTGAAGATGCTGGAGGAAACAGGTACAAAATAATCTATATCCACAGTAAAGCGAATCCTATATCGACATAACCTGAAAGGCCGCTCAGCAAGGAAGAAGCCACTGCTCCAAAACCACCATAAAAAAACTGACTACGGTTTGCAACTGCACATGGGGACAAAGATTGTACTGTTTGGAGAAATGTCCTCTGATCTGATGAAACAAAAATAGAACTGTTTGGCCATAATGACCATCGTTATGCTTGCAAGCCGAAGAACACCATCCCAACCATGAAGCACAGGGGTGGCAGCATCATGTTGTGGGGGTGCTTTGCTGCAGGAGGGACTGGTGCACTTCACAAAATAGATGGCATCATGAGGCAGGAAAATGATGTGGATATATTGAAGCAACATCTCAAGACATCAGTCAGGAAGTTAAAGCTTGTTCGCAAATGGGTCTTCCAAATGGACAATGACCCCAAGCATACTTCCAAAGTTGTGGCAAAATGGCTTATTAAGGACAACAAAGTTAAGGTATTGGAGTGGCCATCACAAAGCCCTGGTCTCAATCCTATAGAAATTGTGTTGGCAGAACTGAAAAAGCATGTGCGAGCAAAGAGGCCTACAAACCTGACTCAGTTTGACTCAAGTTAAACAATTTAAAGGCAACGCTACCAAATACTAATTGAGTCTATGTAAAGTTTTGACCCACTGGGAATGTGATGAAAGAAATAAAAGCTAAAATAAATTATTCTGACATTTCACATTCCTAAGACAGGGAATTTTTACTAGGATTAAAATGTCAGGAATTGTGAAATACTGAGTTTAAATGTATTTGGCTAAGGTTTAAGTAAACTTCCGACTTCAACTATATCAGTGTTTCCGTTAGGAAAATGTGGCGCCAAACATTTGACCTGCAGCATGTTAATTTACTGGACCCATATGCATTGGGTGAGTAACCCGATTAGGGCGTCCACCCACGGTACTCAGAATGACAGCAAACATATGGTAATTCATCTTAACAGCACATGCAACATCTTACCGAATTCTGATGCGCAGTTTTAAGATGTTACAATAACTTTCCACTGTTTACTTTCTCAGCCAGCAAGAGATTAATAAACAGCAAAACCACTACCCTATGTCAATCTGGTATCCCCAATAGTAGAAATGTTTACCTATTCTATTAGTCAGCTTGTGGAATGATAGAACCCAAATTCATACAACCAGTATACGAAACAAGTAAATAAAAAGCAATGAGGCTGATGCAGCAGATCAGAAGGTTTAGCTTAAAAATGTTGATAAACTATCTTCTTCACATTATATGCGCAGCAATGCGCATACGGCAGTAAGCTAAGCACAAATGTTTGTTCCATTATGCAATTTGCTGGAAAACGCTGTTGTCAAAAGCGCACTGCACATGCAAGAGGTTTCATGTGACATTTAAAATGTCAATATTTTCATCTATGGAAGATCCGAAGATGCAACAATTAGCATGGGTTGCTAATATGACTAGGATTGTGCCTTTGGCTACTTGACAATCAAAGGAAGTTGAAATCCAATAGAACATGGAACAAACATGAGAGAAATAGGCTACTTGTTTCAATGACATATGGAAGTCTTTATAAAAATAATTGCCTCAAAGTTTATAGAAATGGATTTTGGCTATAGGCTACTTTGAAGCAAGGTAAGACATGCCTCACAAAATGAAGTAAAACATTCCGGTTCCACACAATTAAGTATATATTTTCAAAATGCGTACTGCCTCCAGTTCACATTGCAAAGTGTGACGCGCTGAAGCCTAACGTTGCCTAATGCCTATGCACTTGAATGGCAAGCACACTTCAATTACCAGTTGAGAAATAAAAATAGTAGCTCTTTAAATTGTGGCCATCAACTGTTTTTAACATGTGATTGCATTTAGAGTGGTGCGCAATGACTGGGTATATAAAGGCATGTTTCACTCCAGGAGCAACAGGAGCAGTAGCTCTCTCGCTGTCTGACAGATTTTCACTCAAACTAGGCTCTTTATCTGTATGCTGTACGCCTGTGATAAATAAGAATCATAAACGACCAAACGAAAACACACAAGCACCAATTTAATTATGCAAATGAACCTATAGAACAGAAAAGCATGACCGATCAAATGCATTTACATCAACTAACTGATATTTCTATCAAATAATAGGCTAAAAAGCATTATATTGCAATGGGCTTTTGTTATTCACCAGGACAATTGGCCGGCGCCAATTTTATTTATTGGCTTTTTATTCGTTTTTAAAAATCACCCAAAAGCCAGCTATTACGGGCTAACTGAAACCCAGAGAGAGAGCAAAAGTATGTAGTATATATCCAGCCCTACATCAATCTCTATGGTCTCTCACCTGACTCTTTCAGTCTCGCTGCCGGTTTTGACCACGGCAAAGGGCTCGGGCCGGCTCCAGTCCCAGAAGTGGAGCTCGTTATTGGTGGCGATGAGGAGGAGCTGGGCAGTGGGGTGGAAGGCTAGTGAGGCAATGGCCACATTGCTTTCCGTGAACCAGCTCTCACTGCCACCCTGCAGAAACAAACAAGGGGATTTAATACAGAAAGAAACAAGTAGGATACGGAAACAGTGGATACAAACGCTTGCATGATCTTTATGGGATGCGGATTCCTGTCAAATGGGTTAATCAACTAGACTACCAATAGCAACACAATGAAGATAGAAAAGTTTCCTTGTGGTGCCTGGAGATGGACAGTGCCCTGGGGGACACCTCAACATTTACTTCTGGCGAAGACTGTGCTGTGTATACAAGTCTTACAATCTAACATAGTAAAAGAATATACCTATGCAACTTGGCAAGCGGAGACCTGAAACTTGGGTCCTATTTATTTTAATAGGGGTCTGTCTGTGTTTAAGAGAAGGCACCACTTACATGCAGGTCCCAGATGCGGACCTCTCCGTCAAGGCACCCGGAGGCCACCAGACCTGGGATGGTAGGGTGAAAGGTCACGCACCAGGGCGTGCGGCGGTGGCCTACCAGCGAATGCAAGCACTTTCCAGTCTTCACCTCTGTGATGTAGATGTTGTGATTGACATGAGTGGAAGCCATGAGGGTCCTATCAAATTGGAGATAAGGGGGGTAGAGTAAATGTTACAGCTGCTATGCCGCTTAAGGAAGCCCAGCCTCAAATGCTCTCATGAATCCATTTGTGCGGCCGGGTCAGTTGAGTTCCTTACCGGTCTGGGCTGAAGGCCAACAGGAACGTCGAGCGAGGGCTGTCTGGCAGCTCCACTTTCTGTGTAAGGGCAACAAACATTGCTTAACGCCTTACATGGAGGTAGCACACGCATTATTAAATGCACTAATCATAGTATAATTACATATATTCAAAAATACATTTGTTTTTACTTAAGACTTGAGTGAAATTGTGATCCATCAACTGCATATTATTAGGGATTTTAAAGAACAACTCTCAAAATAGACTATAGATGATAAAGATAAGCACAGGGCATTGTTTCCATGGTGACGAGTTAAAGGCAATGGTATATTGTCCCAGATCAAAATGCCTACTGCAGCAGGTGGGCAGTGAAAGTAGTGAGAGATTGATAGCCTACTACTACTCCATATCTGTTGAAACCAAAGCAGTTTTGACTAATCCTTTGACTGGGATAGTGTGCTTCTTTGGCTTTTACCTGACTCTGCCATTTCATCCAGCGGACCTTCTCCTCCACCAGCTGCTGCAGCAGGCGCTTGGAGCCAAAGGCCTGTGAGCCGCGCTCCCGGCTGGACAGGATCCGCACAGAGTTCCTCTGATGACGAGAGGCCATGGTGGTTCTCCTCCCGTACGGGGCTGGGGCCACACCACCACTCTGCCACAGGCCTCTCTGGCTGGTCTAGGGACAGTCACTTCTGCTGCCGCCACTCGCTCGCCATGCAGAGTCTAGGCTGGGAAGGAGAAAGAGACAATGGGAAGAGAGGGCCAAGAACAGAAGATAGTAGTTTAGTTTTGGTTGGCATAGGTTTTGCACATGGAAGTAGTTGATGATTGAAAAATGAGTTTGACAGACTACATTGAAGATCATGAGGGTGTGCTGTGTTGGCCTAGACATTATATAATCTGACAGCTAGAAGCAGCACTATCAGTGAGTGCTATAGAACTACACTGAACAAAAATATAAAATGCAGGACCTGCACAGCCAGCTTCTTTCTTCACCTGTGGGATTGTCTGAAACCAGCCACCTGGACAACTGATGAAACTGAGGAATATTTTTGTTTGTAATAAAGCCCATTTATGGGGAAAACTGATTCTGATTGGCTGGGCCTGGCTCCCCCGTGGCTGCACCCTTGCCTAATCGTGGAATCCATATATTAGGGCCTAATGAATACATTGAAATTTACTGATTTCCTTATATGAACTAAAACTCAGTAAAATCTTTGAAGTTGTTGCATGTTGTGTTTATATTTTTGTTAACTACATTTAGGGGGATCGGTACTAAAATATCCTGTGTCCTTAAATAAGAACATCCAAGCTTGCAGCTCTCTGGCTGGCCTAGATGTGCAGCCAAAGTCAAGATCTCACATCTGGAAGGCTGCCAAAAATGTTGCACTCTTAAAATGTAGTCATATTTTGGTCACAAATTGGCAAAACACCACAGGCAATGCAAAACAGCACTGCTTTGCACCCTCTTAACAAGCCTTGTTTAACTTGGGCTTGGATAACCAAAGGCATTTTAAACGAGGGGAAAATTTCTCCAACACTGGAGCGGGCGATTTTCCAGTAAACAAAGATGACCAACAAGAGTCATATTAGGAACACACAATACTTGGCAGGCAGGTGCCACATTATTGTAAACCATGACGGGTGGGCCTAATTGCAATTCTAAGTAAGACAGACGTCCAAACCGGATCATCACTGCGGTATGCAATTTTCATCAAGTTGCTTTCCAGAACACCAATGAGTGGTGTTTCATAAGCTGTGGCTTGACTTAGCTCTACATTACAATCTAAGAAGAAACTGAGTGTAAGTCTATGGTGCAGAGTCACAAAGAGACTCTGAAAAGCCTGTATGTTGTCAAAAAAAGTACCCGAATACACAACACCACAAGCACATTATTACACAACTATGTTATTGCAACTCCAATGCTGTTATTCTAAGAATGCCAAGTGATAACAACCATGTCATATGCAGAGAAATATTTATTGAATTAGCTGTGTAGTGGACAAAAACGTGCACCCCTTGGGGTCCCCAAGAACAAGTTTGGGAAACGTTGATTAGGTTAACACTGAGTGCACAAAGCATTAGGAACACCTGCTCTTTCCATGACAGACTGACCAGGTGAACGCCATGATCCCTTATTGATGTCACCTGTTAAATCCACCTCAATCAGTGTAGATGAAGGAGGGGAGACGGGTTAAAGGATTGTGTATCATTCAGAGGGTGAATAGACAAGACAAAATATTTAAATGCCTTTGAACGGGGTATGGTAGTGTCTGCCAGGCGCACCGATGTGTGTGTCAAGAACTGCTGGATTTTTCAGGCTCAACAGTTTCCCGTGTGTATCAAGAATGGTCCACCACCCAAAGGACATCCAGCCAACTTGACAACTGTGGGAAGCACTGGATTCAACTTCCCTGTGGAACGCTTCCGACACATTGGGGCATGGACTCTACAACGAATTGCGTCTGTTCTGAGGGCAAAGGTGTTACTCATGTTTTGTACACTCAGTGTATGTCCATATTCACAGACTGCTGAAATGAATAAGTCATACTAGGTGGCTGACAAACAGCTTGAGTTTACCATGCAATGTTACCTAGCTACGATAACTTCAAATACGAAATAGGATTTTGGCAAACTGATTAATATAGCATGTTAGCTAAAACCACTGCCTTAACAAGTAAATAACGTTAGCTTGATAGCTAACTCAAGAAAATGCGTCTGAAACACCTACGACTAATCAGCTAGCTAGTTAACATTAGGGAATTGGCAAGCTAGTTAACCAGCTAACGTTAGCCAAATAAACATGTAGCCAACATTAGCTAAAAACGTTACTAGCAAATGTGAGCTATCTAGAAAACTAAGTAGTTAACATTCGGTAGGCAAACCACCAAGAACCAACCAGAAACCCAGCTAATGGTACCGGCAAATGTTTTTTCATAGCTATAGTAACGTTGGCTAATTTGTCAGTGTAGCTACCCAACGAACCCCGATAGCTTGCTAGGTTATCCCGCTAAACTTGGTAACTAGCCAATAGAAAAGAACTTGCTATTAAGTTGGTTAATGTTAGTTATTTGGAAAATAGCTAATCTTTGCTGCCAGTCCCGGATACTGTATTAGCATAACTAGCGCGCTAACTAGCTACTGTATAGAACAAAGCCGACGATACAACGTTAGATATGAGACATAACAAAAAACAAACTGCTTATATTCTGCAGAATCAGCTAACGACTGAGTCAAGAGGCCATTGCCTACCTTTCTTTCTTGTATTCTTGTTGAAATGTGTCATCATAGGCGTAGCTAACTGTTAGCGTTGCAAGCAAAAATGTACGGCAAGTACGAGCTTGCTACACTTGTCTTAGCCTTGACACATTAATGAATTGACCAATATCAATCTATGATAATTGCGATTAAACACATTCATATCCTCTGATAAATCGATTTCATCATATTATCGTGGCATAGAGCAAATTCATTGTGCTAGCTATCCGTCTACTGCGTAGCTAGCTTCCCAGAGATGTGTGTCGTGAACAACATTTTAGCGTGAGCAACAATAGTGGAATCGGTGGTTCGCCTTCAATATAAAAGTCCCCCATTGAAACTGATAAAAAGAATAGAGGAATCACGCCACAGTTGTACTAGATTAATCAGAGTTTTCCAGCCCTGCTCATGGGGAGCTACCATCCAGTAGGGTTTCACCCCATCCCTAACTAACCTGATTCAACTCATCAACCAGCTAACTACAACAATTGGGTGCTATAGATTAGGGTTGGAGCAAAAACCTACAGGACAATAGCTCTCCAGCAACAGGGTTAGAGAGCCCTAGATGAAATAATGATCTGTTGAATATAACTATAATGGTCAAAAATATAAATGCAACATGAAACAATTTCAATGATTTTACTGAGTTACAGTTCATATAAGGAAATCAGTCAATTGAAATACATTTATTAGGCCTTAATCTATGGATTTCACATGACTGGGCATAGGCCCATCCAATTGGGTGCCAGGCCCACCCACTGGAGAGCCAGGCCCAACCAATCAGAATGAGTTTTTCCCCATAAAAGGGCTTTATTACAGACAGAAATACTCCTCAGTTTCATCAGTTGTCCAGGTGGCTGGTTTCAGATGATCCCGCAGGTGAAGAAGCTGGATGTGAAGATCCTGGGCTGGTGTGGTTACACAGTTGTGAGGCTGGTTGGGCATACTGCCAAATTCTCAAAAATGATGTTGGAGATGTTCTCTTATGGTAGAGAAATGAGCATTCAATTCTCTGGCAACAGCTCTGGTGGACATTCCTGCAGTCAGAATGCCAATTCCACACTCCCTCAAACTTGAGACATCTGTGGCATTGTGTTGTGTGACAAAACTGTACATTTGAGTGGTGGTTTATTGTCCCCAGCACAAGGTGTACCTGTGTAATGATCACACTGTTTAATCAGCTTCTTAATATGCCACACTTGTCAGGTGGATGGATGATCTTGGCAAAGGAGAAATGCTCACTAAAAGGGAAGTAAACACATCTGTGGACACCATTTCACAGAAATAAGCTTTTTGTGCATATGGGACATTTCTGGGATCTTTTATTTAATCTCATGAAACATGGGACCAACACTTTACATGTTGCATTTATATATATTTTTCAGTATAGATAAGCATCTGTTGAAATCGCACAATGTATGTATTAGACTTCAGAATTGCTTTGGTGGCATAGGCTACTCAGGCCTGGTGTATATAGAAATGCGGTGTAGGCCACAGTCAGAGACAGTGGAATACTTTTTTGACAGGGGGTGCAGGATTCTTCTGCTGCTGCCTGATTTAGATATGTTTCTGCTTTATAATTTCCAACATTTTGGTAGGCTATTTGTTAGTCAACTTGCCCTAGAACAGTGTTTCCCACACTTTTTATAGTCCCGTACCCCTTCAAACATTCAACCTCCAGCTGCGTACCCTCTCTAGCACCAGGGTCAGCGCACTCTCAAATGTTGTTTTTTTGCCATCATTGTAAGCCTGCCACACACACTATACAATACATTTATTAATCATAAGAATGAGTGTGAGTTTTTGTCACTACCTGGCTCGTGGGAAGTGACAAAGAGCACTTATAGGACCAGGACACAAATAATAATAATCAATAGTTTTGCTCTTTATTTAACCACCGTACATATAGAACCTTTTTGTTCATTGAAAATCTAAATAACTCACCACAGGTTAATGAGAAGGGTGTGCTTGAAAGGATGCACATAACTCTGCAATGTTGAGTTGTATTGGAGAGTCTCAGTCTTAAATCATTTTCTACACACAGTCTGTGCCTATATTTAGTTTTCTTGCTAGTGAGGGCCGAGAATTCACTCTCACATAGGTACGTGGTTGCAAAGGGCATCAGTGTCTTATCGTGATTTGCCAAGGCCGGATACTCTGAATGCAGCCCAATCCAGAAATCTGCCAGTGGCTTCTGATTAAATTACATTTTCACAGAACTGCTTGTTGCAATTTCATTGGGGCTCTGTTGTTCAGATATCGGTAAGTGGACTGGAGGCAGGGCATGAAAGGGATAACGAATCCAGTTGTTTGTGTCATCCGTTTCAGGAATGTATAGCCCCGTCAAATTAACTAAGTATTGTCTTTGGTTGAAATTATACAACATTCCAATCTTTTTTGGCATTTTCTAGTCCAATTGTGGCACGATTCCACTATTTTTATCCGTTTGCATCACGGACTTGTATTTTGAAGCTGAACCGCCGATTTCACTATTGTTGCTCATGACACACATGTGCGTTCCAGAAAAGCAAAAATGTATACCGAACATTATGTAGGAAAAGGCAATTACAGTAAAGCCCTAACCCCCAAACAGTAACTTAACGTAGTAGGTGCCGTAAAAGAAACGCCTGAAACTAGGTCCCCTACATACTTGAGAAGAAGGAAAGCAACTGTCGGGGGAGGTTCTCTTCTGCACTGTTCAAACAACCCAGTAAATGTGGAGGAGTTAAATCGCCTTGTTAATTAAAGTCCAAAAGCAGAAGTCGTGTCACAGGCTCTCTTAACATTTCTCCTGAAAACCTTTACACCCGGTTGTTGGGGACTCGAGGCATCTGCGGACTCGGCAGCAAAAAAAGGCGGTCATGGCTAGAAGGGATCCAGTTTTTGTAAAATTAACATCAAATTATTTGACTTTTCTTAGCAGCTTATAGTAATTAAGCTAAGGTTAAGAAAATAGTTATGACTAGGGTTAGCTCAAATACTTTTTTAAAAGAACGTTAATTTGACAAAAGAAGGATCCCTTTCAGCCATGACCCAGCAAGGGTCAGCCGAAGATATTAACATTTTAGACATATCCAATGTCTGCAATGTTTTTGGATAACGTGATGACGTCGTCACTGCTAGCACTGCTCCCCTGTGCGCACAATTTACATTTTAGTCGGAACTAGGAAACTCAGACATTTCAGACTTGCTGATTCGTTGAACACGGCACGTGTATAACTACAACCAGTTAGCAAGTCGGAAATTTCAGAGTTTCCTAATTCAGACTAGTATAAAACCAGTAGATGGTGATAGCGCTGACGTCATCCACGAATTCATATGGAAAACTCCATATGGAGCACGAAACTGCAAGTATTTTAATTTGAAGCGCGCCATGCTGAATGGGGCTGAAAGGCACCAAAATAATCGCAAAGGATGATAGTGAAAGTGGCTGTAACTAGCAAAGGATCATGGTCGATGAATTCATTTTCGTCCTACACGAGAGAGCCCTGCTTGGTCTGTGTTAGCATGTGGTCCTGTGTGATGACAAATGTAGTAGTCAGAATAGAGCACTATTTAATGAAATATCTTGATTTGTAGCGATCTTAAAATAGTTCATATGGGGATCAAACTTGATCATAATAAACACATTTTAGAGCCCAAAACGTCTGTCTAAAAAAATGTTTGGCAGTTCTGGAGATCATAATTTACATAGGTTTTTTTATGGGAGACCAGGGTTTTTGGCACCAGGAATATAATTTGTATATGGGTGCTATTCATGTCACTATTCATTTCAGCATTATTATGATTTAACAGCAGTCAATAATCTGACTTTCTAAATGAAAAGAAACCAAATATTTCTTTACCACCCTCTTATTTATATAAATTACACTTGTCAAACAGCTTTTGCTGAGAGGTGTGCTCCTTTCTGTCCTATGGGCGCGTTCGAACAGATCACTGTTGTCAAGACATTGACCATCGTTGGTCACCGTTGGTCCTAATCTTTTAAAAGCCTCTCCCATAGACACAAAATGCAATAGCATCTGGGTCTGGTCTACTTAGGAAATTGACTTCCATTGAAACATACAAAAAATTAGGGACGTGGAGATGTCTCGCTTTCTCTTCTGTCTTTGACTACATTGACTACGACTATGTCGTCTGTATGACATTTACAAAAATCATGTGATCAAAGGTCAATCAGTTTTTGATGAAGGTCGCCTTCAAGTCGCCGAAGTTTCTTTTCAACACAGATTATCCATTATATTGACCACATACTCTAGTGACCGCTCTAACAATGAAAATACATTTCTTAAAAAATGGAAGGCAGTCGGGAAGAGGCAAGATCAGGTTGGACCATTCAAGTCAATGAGAGGGCAGATACGCGTGTATCACCCCGGACCAGGCACTAGGGATGTGACGTGCCGGGATCTCACGTGTCCTACTCATATCAGTACACTCGTAACTATCTGATCATGACGAAATATCTATTTGATCAAATAAGCCAAATGCGACTCTCATTGAACTTGCTTGGTGAGTGAAAAATATATAAAACGCCACCTGCTGGAGAAGACAGATTTTGGGCCCAGTTATCCCTCTCGCTTTACTCTGTTTTCACCAACTGCACCATGCAGCCATCCCTGCATTGTGGGAGGAATTATTTGAGTGTTTTTGTTTGACCCACGCTAACATGGCCAAATATGTGTCTGAAACAGCAACCAAACAAATATGCAATGCACTTTCCTAGGTGTGAAAGGCAGCAAGACGCAACATAGTCTGCTGGAAAACCACTTGAAGAAGAAACAGGAACCAACTTTGCCATGATTCTAAAGCCTTATTCACAATGCAGGCCTTAATGCTCAAATCCGTTTTGGACTACTAACCGCACAAACAGCAAGTTACAAGTGACCAAATTGGATTTGTTTGTGTTCAAACAGCAATCATTTGCTGACAAGGCTATGCTAGTGTCATAGTAATGACAGGTGTGTGTGCAGTGCTGTAGGCTGATTGGCGGTTGTGATTCCTATGCTCAGATGTTATGTAGTAAGCTAAGGTGACAACAATGTCTGCCATGGAGGTTTCCCAGTTGCTTGGAATGTTTTAATCATAGGGTAAGAAGACTTTAAAAGCCTCAATTGATAAGATGATCCAACTTTCAAAACAAGTCCTTTTTTTGGCTAGCCACAGTAGTCAACTAGCTAGCTAGATGGCTGTTTAGCGTTCTAACACATTCACTAATTTCTTTGTAAACAATTAACAAGCTAGCTAGCTACCACATGTTCTTGTCAAACTGTCAACAGAGTAGCTAGCAAGCAACAATATATGCCAAATAACAGTCTAAAAACCACTTGAGGGCAGATTTGAACATTCAAACAAGTCACAGGGCAGGAATCAGATTTGTATCTGACTTCAAATGTCACTTGAAATATCTGATTCCATGTGCTTTTTGGCTGTATATATGCAAATAGATAGGATTTCAGTTACTTCAAATTGCCAATGTGAACACGGCTTAAGAGTCATGGGTAACTGCATACATCTGAAAGTGGGCATGTCAAAAGAAGTGGCTGTATGGAAAGAGAATCATCTAATTGGGCAGATTTGGAGTCTAATGCTACAGGGGATAAATTAGAGTGATATCTGAGAACTCTCTCTCTAACCAATTCATTGTATACAAGTTATTTTTTTAGTTTGTCAGTGTGTGATATGGGGGCCTGTCAGAATAGAAATTATATGATGATGTTATAATTATGTTATTGCATCAAATGGTTGTTTTATGCAACAGAATAAGGGGTTGTTAGAACACTCATCTGTGTGTGTTCTACTGAGGAAGGGCCTCTGGTAGATTAAACACTGACAGAAGATTTACGATGTCTTTTGGGTGATAAAACCTAAAGAGACCACATTCCATGAGTTAATGTTTCTGTTCTATAAGGTACCAGGGAGAGATGACTCCAGGGCCAGACCCTGGTCTCTACACAACAATATTTTTTTTTACAGCAGATACTGTCTGCTGTGAATTATAAGTATCTTTCATACTAATCTTAACCTTGTGACCCATTCCATACATCTGTTGTTTGTCATGTAGCCTGAGGGGGGTGTATCTTGGCTATAAAAGACTTTTGTACTTTTGTCTCGGTCTCTCAACGAATCATCTGAGGGTGATTCGTCGACCTGCCATCTGTAAGGTCCTGGGTGTCGTGAGGGTGAAATCAGGCGCAGGAAAGCAGAGTTCAATAAAGTGCTTCTTTAATGCACACACGGTGAACTACGGTCCCCCCACTTTCGGGTGCTCAAACCAAATGCCCCAGACACAGGGAACGAAAACAGTCTACCAATAAATACACAAACACGTACATCTAATGCAAACACCAGGGTTACAATAATCAATCCTGGTTCTTTGTGCGGGATTGATTATTGTAACCCTGGTGTTTGCATTAGATGTACGTGTTCGTATATTTAGTGGTGGCAGATGAATGGCACGACAATGGGCCTCGTTGTTCGTAACTTATGCCTGCCCATATCTTTACGCCACCTCCACCATGGGGCACTCTGTCCACATTGTTGATATCAGCAAACCGCTCGCCCACACAACGCCATACACACTGTCTGCCATCTGCCCGGTACAGTTGAAACCGCGAATCATCTGTGAAGAGCACACTTCTTCAGTGTGCCAGTGGCCATTGAAGGTGAGTATTTGCCCTCAGAAGTTGGTTACGATGCTGAACTGTAGTCAGGTCAAGACCCTGGTGAGGATGATGATCACGCAGATGAGCTTCCCTGAGACGGTTTCTGACATTGCAGAAATTATTTGGTTGTGCTAACTCAAAGTTTCATCAGCTGTGCGGGTGGCTGATCTCAGACGATCCCGCAGGTGATGAAGCCAGATATGGAGATCGTGGGCTGGCGTGGTTAAACTTGGTCTGCGGTTGTGAGGCCGGTTGGACGTACTGCCAAATTCTCTAAAACGACATTGGAGGTGACCCATAGTAGAAAAATTAACATTCAATTCTCTGGCAACAGCTCTGGTGGACATTCCTGCAGTTAGCATGCCAATTGCACACTCCCTCAAAAATTGAGACATCTGTTACATTGTGTTGTGTGACAAAACTACACCATTTAGAGTGGCCTTTTATTGTCCCCAGCTCAATGTGTAATGATCATGCTGTTTAATCAGCTTCTTGATATGCCACACCTGTCAGGTGGATGGATTATCTTTGCAAAGGAGAAAACGCTCACTAACAGGAATGTAAACACATTTGTGCACAAGATTTCAGAGAAATAAGCTTTCTGTTTGATTGGAACATTTTTTTTTCAGTTTATGAAACATGGGACCAACACTTTACATGTTGTGTTTATATTTTGGTCAGTATACATCTTCTTCTTTCCAGATTCCGGGACGCTCTTAAAGTGGTACACACAAATTGACCATCACGTGCGTGAGAAGCTATCAAAACTATGAACATATTTCAAATAAACCCTAATCTATAAAAATAGTTTGTCAAAGAAAATACAGTAGATGGTTTGCTGTATGGATCAGATTAAGTGTATATATCCCATCAACGTTTGCCACAGTTCAAAAGGTTTGCGAAACACTGCTATTTAGCTGGCCAGTTTATTAGGTACACCCATCTAGTACCCTCCCCTCCCTCCAGAACAGCCTGAATTATTTGGGGCAAGGATTATACAAATCGGTTTGGTCCATGCTGACGCGATGGCATCACGCAGTTGCTGCATATTGGACGACGGTACACCCCGCCACCAGCCTGGATGAGTCCATGGATTCATGCTGCTTACGCCAAATCCTGACTCTGTTATCAGCATGCCACAACAGGAACCGGGATTTGTCGGACCAGACAATGTTTTTTCCACTCCAGTATTGGTGATCACTTGCCCACTGGTTTTTAGTTGCTAAGAATGGAATCCGGTGTGGTTGTTTGCTGCAATAGCCAATCAATGACAAGGACCGACGAGTTGTGCACTCTGAGATGCCATCCTGCACACCACTGTTGTACTGTGCCGTTATTTGCCTGTTTATGGCCCGTCTGTTAGTTTGCACGATTCTAGCCATTCTCCTTTGACCACTCTCATCAACGAGCTGTTTTTGCCCACAGGACTGCGGCTGACTGGATGTTTTTTGTTTATCGCACAATTCTCAGTAAACCCTAGACAGCGATGTGCGTGAAAAGCCAAGGAGGGCGGCTATTTCTGAGATACTGGATCCGGCGCACCTGGCAGTGACAATCATACCACGCTCAAAGTCGCTTAGGTCAATCATTTTGCCCATTCTATCGCTCAATTCAACAGTAACTGAATCCATTGATGCCTGTCTGCCTGCTTTATATAGCAAGCCATGGCCACGTGACTCACTGTCTGTAGGAGCGAGCCATTTTCCTGAATTGGGTGGTGTACCTTATAAACTGTCCGGTAAGTTGTATATACAAATTATTGTGATATTTGAGCCTCACTAATTGATTGTACAACGTACACACATTTTATTTCAGTTTGTGAGTGTGTTGATATGGGGGTTGGAGGCATGTTTATTTCGATATTATAAAGATTTCTTTTCATACAAACAATGACAACACTGCCATGTTATGAGCCTTGCTGTTGGAAAACATTGCTTCAGTCCTTACCACTCAAACTAGCCCAATCATGTCGGATTTACGACTTCCCAGTTTCCCATGAGCATGTGAAGCCAGCATGAGCCTTGCCATGATGTTAGAAAACCACTACAGTGTCTGACTTTCGGCTGTCGCAGATGCCCCTTCCCTGACTTCACTCACAACTTTATTTTTTATAGTCGTCTTAGTAAGGCTTACTGCTCGAACACACATTGGCTGCGTTTAGACAGGCAGAAAACACAGCCTATAAGAACCTCCTTTGGCTAGAGAACACCCCCAGAGGCAGAAAACACAGCCTATAAGAACCTCCTTTGGCTAGAGAACACCCCCAGAGGCAGAAAACAGCCTATAAGAACCTCCTTTGGCTAGAGAACACCCCCAGAGGCAGAAAACAGCCTATAAGAACCTCCTTTGGCTAGAGAACACCCCCAGAGGCAAACGTTTCTGTATAGGCACACAAGCCCTTTTTTTAAATCAAAGGATAATGGAGGCTATGTAAAAGACTGCTCAAATAACTCACATATAGACACAATGTCTGAAAAACAATTCATTTTCTGCCCTGCATTCCATTTATTGCAGTTAGATCCCCTAGAACCCCTTACACCATTCAGTGCGCAGGAAATAATTGTATAATTTCAACAAGGCAACAGGGGAAATCACATTGTTCACCAAACTATGCTTTAGACAGGTCTATACAGACAGACTTGTTTTGGATTGGCATTCTGGATAGTTTTATAGACTGTCGGTTACAACAAATAAAACCATTACCACTTACAAAATACAATGTTCTTATATAGATCCATATTCACATACTATAAATGTTTCTCCAACATTTAGTCACTCTGTTCATAATATCATATAAACTGCTATGCTATGCATTTATAATAATCATAGTTTAGTTTATTCATGTTGTACAACATTGGCAGCTAAAAGCTGAATTGCAGTGAAACCTAAATAAACAAATACAATGTAACTACCAATAATATAACAGAAATGTAAATCTAAAATTAATATTTATAATTTAGCTATCAATAATACACTATTGAACAGAAATGTAAATCTACACTATTTACATGATGTAAATTACATACAGTGCCTTCAGAAAGTATTCACACCCCTGTACGTCCACATTTGGTTGTGTTACAAAGTGTGTTTAAAATTGATATAATTATTATTTTTGGTCAACAATTTATTCAAAATACTCCAATGACAAAGTGGAAGAAAAAATATTAACATTTGTAAAAAAATAAATAATAATAAAAAAGGAAAAACAATCACTAATATTTTTACTAGATAATTATTCAACACGCTGACCCTGATGTTAGAATCACCTTTGGCAGAGATGACAGCAGTGAGTTTTTATGGGTAAGCCTCCAAGAGCATTGCACACCTGGATTGTACAATATTTGCACAGTATTCTTTTTGAAATGATTCAAGCTCTGTCAAGTTGGTTGCACCGTAACTAGGCCAATCAAGGAACATTCAATGTTGTCATGGTAAGCAACTCCAGTGTATATTTGACCTTGTGTTTTAAGTTATTGTCCTGCTGAAAGGTGAATTTGTCTCCCAGTATCTTTTGGAAAGCAGAATGAACCAGGCTTTCCTCTATTTCTTTATCCTGAAAAAGTCCCCAGTCCTTAACGATTGCAAGCATGCCCATAACATGATGCAGCCACCACTATGCTTGAAAATATGGAGAGTGATACACAGTAATCTGTTGTATTGGATTTGCCCCAAACATAAGACTTTGTATTCAGGATAAAAGTTCATTCCTTTGCCACATTGTTTACAGTATTACTTTAGTGCCTTGTTGTACAGGCTTCCTTCTTTTTACTCTGTCAATTAGGTTAGTATTATGGAGTAACTACAATGTTTTTGATCCATCCTCTTCAGTTTTGTTCTATCACAGCCATTAAACTATAACTGTTTTAAAGTCACCATTAGACTCATAGTGAAGTCCTTGAGTTAGGAGGGACACTTGTATCTTTGTAGTGACTGGGTGTATTGATACACCATCCAAAGTGTAATTAATAACTTCACCATGCTCAAAGAGATACTCAATGTCTGTTTTTATTTTTTTTACCCATCTACCAATAGGTGCCCTTCCTTGTGAGGCATTGGAAAACCTCCCTTGTCTTTGTGGTTGAATCTATGTTTGAAATTCACTGCTCGACTGAGGGACCTTACAGATAATTGTATGTGTGGGGTAGAGAGATGAGTTAGTCATTCAAAAATCATGTGAAACACTATTATTGCACACAGTGAGTCCATGCAACTTATTATGTGACTTGTTAAGCACATTTTTACTCCTGAATGTATTTAGGCTCGCCGTGACAACGGGGTTGAAGATATTTCTGCTTTTCATTTTTGATACATTTGTGTAGGGCAGTGACAAAAACAAAATCTAAATGGTGTCTATTTTAAATTCAGGCTGTAATAAAAGAAAACGTGGAAAAGGTCAAAGGTGAATACTTTCTGAAGGCACTTTGGTTACATGACATAGAATAGCTACACGTTTTATAAAATTGTAACGTTAGTTTGATATGTTCTATATTCCCTATAATATATGGACATCTTCTGGTCTTACCCAGGATGCAGAACAATCACTACATTTCTTAGGCTAACCCATTTCACCCTTCCACCAAGGTGCATATTATGCTGTATTTTCTATCTTAACAACCTTCCATGAAGATTTAAGCAGAAACTTCAAATATATCTACTACAATTACATCCAATACAAGCACTGCTCCCGAGTGGCGTAGTAGTGGTCTAAGGCACTGCATCTCAGTGCTAGAGGATTCACTACAGACCCTGGTTCAATTCCAGGCTGTATCACAACTGGCCATGGTTTGGGCGGCACGCAATTGCCCCAGCGTTGTCTGGGGTAGGCTGTCATTGTAAATAAGAATTTGTTCTTAACTGACTTGTCTAGTTAAATCAAAAAACAACAGATCCATTGTCAACAACATGTAGTTAAGGGGTACATTAACTATGTAAGTGTATGGTGTGAACATAATTCCATTCTCTGTCACAATGTCTGCCATTTTGTATTTGTGCTTTGGAATATGTTTTGGTTTAAAGCAAGGTAGATCCATTTGAATACTAAATGTGATAGAATATACAGTATAAAGGCCCACAATATACTTCTTGACCAAGGCAAGCATTAAGGGCAGGCACGCCAATGGTCCTATCGAATCGGATCCTTTTTTATAGCACAACTAGTTGGTATGTTTTCAAGGAGGGCGGTGTGTTTGAATTCAGAGGACCACTGGTTTGAGCCCAGTAAGGGGACAGGGACAGCGGAAGAAGCAAAGATGTTAGCAGCATACTGATTGTCGGTTTCACATACTTGGGTTGGTAACGGCATAGTGCGGATTCAGCACGAGATAGTGCTTGTGGACAACCAGCCTGTATGGTACAGAAACTGTTGACATAGATCAGCACATAGGTGTGTGGATTTAGTTGAGGGTGCTGATGTCAGTCAGGAAAATGTTGGACAGTCCTCAAAAGTTCTCCTTGTAGAAGTTGAATCCAAAGTGCTCACACTGGGCCTTGATGAGTTTAGCCAGTGCAGGGGCTCCACAGTAGAACACATGAACCTTCCCTTTCTTCTCCTCTGCCACTTTCTGGAACACCTACGGTTGATACACGTGAAAGAGGACATTTTCAATGTACGGGGGTTGGACAGGACCCACAAGCTTGCATGTCACTGAATCACGACTCATTGCAGGTTTTTCCTGACCACCTAACCTGACCAGGGAAAAACTCAGGGCCCTCATAGCCAACAATGAAATAAAGCAGAGGCACCCCATACCGATTTAGAAATGGTGCATCTCTTCAAGATTAGCTGAAAAATGCTCTATGAGCTTTATAATGGACAGGTACAGATATATACAGAGATACAGTTTGACATCATACCTTCCCCCACTCTGGCCTCCCTGGCTGTGTGCGGGTGCGAAGGCCAGTGATGGAATCCCTCTTTTCCTTCTTGGCCAGGAGGTCTAGTGCCATCTGCAGGCCGATGGCCTTCATGTCATTCTTGCTGAGGGCAGAGGTCATGTACATGTGCATCTCCAAGAAGCGGCCTGAGGGTTCAAAAATCGAATTAAACTTTATTTAAAGTGTATTTAAAATTGCAACCACTTTACAGTGAAAACAGTAATAAGATAGATAAATTAAACAAAAGGCATTTACACATGTGCCTTACACAGAGAAACACAGGAGTGGAACAAACGTTAGATTTGACGCCAAACACACAGTGGTGTTTCTCTTCCAGAAGATCTTGCTCTTCCTTTCTTTGTCCTCCCTCCATCTCTGTATCTTTCATTCCTCCTCTCACTTACCCTCTGGCTCTTCGTCAGCCTGATCCATCTCCAGTTTGGTCAGGAGACTCACAAACCACTCAAATGATTTCTGGTCTCTGTTGATCCAGATAAAGTCAACCTGTAGGAGAACCACAAACCGAGTGTTTAACAAATGTTAATTATAACTAATATTTTTTTAGCCTGGTCCCAGATCTGTTCATGATGTCTTGCTGATTTGGCCACAGGAGTATGCAAGACTGCACTAACAGATCCGGGACCAGGCTAATAACTTCAAGCTTTCAGGCCCAATGGGCATCTGTCATCTGCAGTGGGTCTTACCTTCCTCAGTTTCATCTCACTGTCCTTGATGTTCTCACACCACGAGTAGCTGCAGTTGGGACAGTTCTGTTTCCTCATGCGATAGCTGGAATAGAAATCAGAAGTTAAAATGCAAAACTCAAAACTTTATTGCCCACACCAACCAAAGTTGTTAGGAAAATTGACTTACAGCAGAATATGCAGGAACATTTTTAGTTATTAATAACCATAGTATTGGGCTAAGCTTTAACAAACGTAGACATTGGCGCCATAATCATCATTGTAGGATTATAGCTTGCAGTATAGCTCGGGTTACTTGGGTATTTCATTTGATGTATACTGTAAGTGCTTCTAAATTCTCGGTGTTTCCATTCCAGGGCAACCTAGCATGTACTTACTGGTACATGATGCTCTGTAAGATGGAGGCGAAAGGCGTGATCCCGATACCGGCACCGATTAACACCGCGTGTTCAGAGGCAAAGATCTGTCTCGTCGGAGTCCCATAGGGCCCATCCACGAAGCACTGACAGACAGAGATACAGACACAGAGTACATTCAAACCTAATGTGAACGTCTAGATAGCTAATAAGAGAATGACATATCACCTTGATGGTATAATGCTTCATAACTTGTTATAAGCCTTTTATAATGTCTTAAAATAGGGTTAGTAATATGTTATGTATGCCTGTGTACATTATCAACAATTAAATGTTACAGGAGCAGGTTGAAGTCAAACTCACTTTGACGTTGCAGAACCTGTGGTTTTCACTAAGCTTGGCTGTGGTCTATGTTGGTCAGGAGGAAAAACGGATGAATCGTCAGTTTTAAAATAAGTAATAAGATGTTATCATAATGCATTACAACAGTGACCCAGTGACCCAAACTCCTGTACTGTCAGACCAGGGCCCACATTCCTAAAGCGTCTTAGTGTAAAAGTGCTGATATTGTAACAGTTTAGCCTTTTAGATCAAAATAAATAAAATGATGTGGACATGGGGGACCTGGGCTCGTATTCTTAAAGCCTCTCAGAGTAGGAGTGCTGATCTAGGTTCAGGTCCCCTCCTTTCCATATAATCTAATTCATTATGATCTAAAAAGGCAAAACTGATCCTAGATCAGAACTCCTGCCCTGCAATGCTTTATGAATATGGGTGACAGATTCCAAATGACTGTTTTATACCTTTACTCTTTTATATCATTATATCCTCTTCGTATGAATAGATCCTCAGAGACTGAAAGTAGTGTTAGGCTCAAGCTCTTTGTGTATGAGAAGTATAATTATTTGGTGGATTGCAGTGGACTGTAGGAATGTGTTGTTCCCATTAACTCAAGGCTTCTCCTGATTTGATAATGTCCTGTGATATGGACATAGGAGCACGGAGAAATCCTGGGTGATGGAAAAGTACTGAAGTACATCTTTGTGGAAAGTGAGAGGGTAAGAGCTAAGGGTATAAGTTGACACTGCACTGTATTGAATATATGCATTCAGCTGTACATCTTCGCTGAGTAAACATTTGAAACATCACTCAGAGTTTAGGCTCTTTTGTATGATAAATATGTTTATTCTATGTTGCATATCTTATAAGGGGCCCAGATCATACCTCTCTGAGCGGGGGGCCTTCTCCTCTCTCTGCTTGGTTCTGCTGGTCTGGGTTGGGCCCCTGTGGCCCTGGTCCTGGGCATGGTCCTGGCCCTGGTCTACACCCGTTTTGTCGATACAGGGTTAGCTCGATGGCATCGTCCTCGTTGGAGGCCACCGTCCCATTGCAGTTCGCACATTTAAACAGCTCCTCCTGCAAGAAAATCTAATGATTTAGCCCACTCCCATATTCCAGGGTCCTACTTAATTGTATGGTTTTGACTTTGTGTATGTAGAATTGTATTGTATTGCTAACAGAGAGAATCATAAGTAAGTGGGCGAAAAAGAAGGTAGAGAACCTGGGCCCTCCTCTGGTGCCGTCTGTCCTTCAGGCTGGCGCTCAGTCTCTTGGTGCTGACCACCTGGCTGTCTGGCTGCCTGAAGTACTCATACAGACGATTGGTCCACTGGCCCATGGAGCGGATATGCAACCACAGAGTATCTTTTCAGAAAGGGATGTGCAAGCGCAGACACACTCCATTGAGTTGTATGGAAATGCTCATGGATGTCAAAGCTGCAACTGGACCATGTGTGTACGTTTGTAAGTTTAGTTTAATTTGGAGGCAGAAGTTGCCTAGAGGTTAGAGAGGCAGACCAGCAGCTGGAAGTTTGCTTGTTCAAGCCCCGGGCTGGGACACAGAAAAATGGGAATGGAAAAGAACTGGCAGATGGAAAGCTGCTGGTGTCTGATCCCCTGTACAATTGCTCTCCATCCTCTGAGGCTGACTTGTGGGCGTTAGGAACGGCAGAAGATAAACTCCCGTTCTAACTAATGAACAATAAAGTTACATTTTGTATTACATTCTAGTTTAGAGAGAGTGGGGAACTAGATGTAACACAGATTTTAGACAAACTGAGTGTACCAATGTCTATATGAATGCATCTGCCACTATACTGAAGCTATTGGACGCAGTTTATCATAGCGCACTGTGCTTTATTACGGGCGACAGGTTCAGTACACATCACTGCATTCTTTACCAGAAAGTAGGCTGACCCTCTTTGAATACGTAGATCGATTCAATGCTCTCTTTTTATTTACAAAGCTCTCTTACGTAAACTTCCGCCATACTTAACATCATTTAGACTGTATGAGTTAACATACTCGGTTTCAGGGGTGGCTAACTCTGGGGATCCCTTCGGTCTTCACAGTTGTGTGCCCTTTATGTAACTAGGCAATTCAGTTAAACACAAATTCTTCTCTACAATGACGGCCTACCCCGGCCAAACCTGGACAACGCAGGGCCAATTGTGTGCCGCCCTATGGGACTCCCAATAACGGACGGATGAGATACAGCCTGGATTCGAATCAGGGACTGTCGTGACACCTCAAGCACTGACATGCAGCGCCTTAGACCGCTGAGCCACCCGGGAGCCCAGATAGGTAAATCTGCTTTTGGTTTCTTTGCACCCCATGTACTGTGTGGAACAATCTACAGAGTTCCCTGCAACTATATGTACTGGGTGCCTCTCGGGCAATTCAAATGGTTGATTAGGGACCTCTTTTTTCGAGGAATGTGATTGTTTCTCTTATTAAGTATGTTTTGTGATCTCGTATATTTGTATTGGTTTCAAATGGGACTCCCTGCTAAAAGGTGAAATGAAAATAAAAACCTGGCTGCTCTGGGGCACTGCTGATGGTGAAAGGATGCCACTCATACTTTGCGATGTCTGGAATGTTGATGTAAACATAGTCCCCTGGTTTGAAGTGGAAAAACTGGGGCCGCTTGATTACCAGATGGGTCACCTGCAAGTAACAGACATTTTTCAACACTCTCAAGGGGGGGGAAACAAAAAATGGTCTCTGAACAAAAATGAAGACATGAACTACTAGGCTAACAGAGCCATCTACACTCTGTGCACACTGCACAATGCTAGTTGACTTTTCTCGCCTTATAGTAGGGTTGGTAGGTTGGAATAAGATGTATCATATTATGATCTAATATTTCAACAGCAGAGGTGTAGTCAAACTTCACTACGTGTTGAGCAGGTGTCAATACACAATAGTTAGATGTTGAAAAACACAAAAGTGAATAGATGTCCTCTTTAAGAAAAGTGATCGCTATTGGTATAACATCCAGATGGGCACCTTAGATGGCAGCAGGTTGACCTCCACGATGTAGAGGCCTCCCATGTGAGAAACAGCAACGCCCACTAGTTTCTCCAGCAGGAAGATCACACCAGGCACCACAAACCACTTCCAGAAGTTGGCACAGTGCACCACCAGCAAAGCCCACACCCACACATAGGACAGGTGGGACCAGTAGAACACCTGGGGAAACAACACACAGAAATATACAAAAAATTGAGTATTTGGGTGTAGCGATGGAGGGAGCTCATGTACGTGAATGTACAGTGCCATGAAAAAGTATTTCACCCCTTTCTGATTTTCTCTATTTGTACATATTTGTGATAGTGAATGCTATCAGATCTTCAACAAAAACCTAATATTAGATCAAGAGAACTGACAAATAACATAAAATAACAATAAAAAAATAAAAACGTTTTTTAGACATTTTTGCAAATGTATTACAAATAAAAACAGAAATACCTTATTTACATTAAGTATTCAGGCCCTTTGCTATGAAACTCGAAATTTAGCTCAGGTGCATCCTGTTTCCATTGATCATCCTTGAGATGTTTCTACAACTTGAGTCCACCTGTGGTAAATTAATTTGATTTGACACAATTTGGAAAGGCACACACCTCTCTATATAAGGTCCCACAGTTGACAGTGCATGAGCAAAAACCAAGCCATGAAATTGTCCGTTGAGCTCCGAGACAGGATTGTGTCGAGGCACAGATCTGGGAAAGGGTACCAAAAAATGTCTGCAGCATTGAAGGTCACCATGAACTCAGTGGCCTCCATCATTCTGAAATGGAAGAAGTTTGGAACCACCCAGCTCTTCCTAGAGCTGGACGCCTGGCCAAACTGGACCAAGAACCCTATGGTCACTCTGACAGAGCTCCAGAGCTTCTCTAAGGAGATGGGAGAATGTTCCAGAAGGACAACCCTCTCTGCAGCACTCCACCAATCAGGCCTTTATAGTAGAGTGGCCAGACGAAAGCCACTCCTCAGTAAAAGGCACATGATAGCCCGCTTGGAGTTTGCCAAAAGGCACCTAAAGACTCTCAGACCATGAGAAACAAGAGTCTCTGGTCTGATGAAACAAAGATTGAACTATTTGGCCTTAATGCCAAGCGTCACGTCTGGAAGAAACCTGGCACCGTCCCTATGGTGAAGCATGGTGGTGGCGGCATCATGCGGTGGGGATGTTTTTTATCCACTGGGAGACTAGTTAGGATTGAGGGAAAGATGAACGGAGCAAAGTACAGAGAGATCCTTGAAGAAAACCTGCTCCAGAGCACTCGGAACCTCAGGCTGGGGTGAAGGTTCACCTTCCAACAGGACAATAACCCTAAGCACACAGCCAAGACCACGCAGGAGTGGCTTTGGGACAAGTCTCTGAATGTCCTTGAGTAGCCCAGCCAGATTCCGGACTTGAACACGATCGGACATCTATGGAGAGACCTGAAAATAGCTGTGCAGCTATGCTCCCCATCCAACCCCACAGAACTTGAGAGGATATGCAGAGAAGAATGGGAGAAACTCCCCAAACACAGGTGTGCCAAGCTTGTAGCATCATACCCAAGAAGACTTGAGGCTGTAATCACTGTCAAAGGTGCTTCAACAAAGTACTGAGTAAAGGGTCTGAATACTTATTTAAATGTGATATTTCCGGGGTTTTGATGTCTAAAAACCTGTTTTTGCTTTGTCATTATTGGGGTATTGTGTGTAGATTCATTCATTTTAGAATAAGGCTGTAAAGTAATAAAATGTCAAAGTTAATATTTGAATACTTTCCGAATGCTCTGTATGCAGACGATCACGTGTCTCTCATATGCGTGGGAATACTTGGGAACAGATTCACAAAACGTTCATAAATTGGAGCTGATTTGCTGGTGTTTTTAATCTTTTATGTCCAAATAAAATGGTTTGCCAGTTGGGGAACCCTGGTGTATACCATGCGTATCCCGTACATAAGACTAATACAACTTCAAAGTTTGTATATGAGCGCCTGCTAAGTTACTAGCTAGATTGTCCACTGTACCTCAAAATGTCCGCTGCGGCGGACAAAGGTGCTGGAACAGACCACCATTAGACAGATCATGATCTGTAGCACCATGCCGGTAAGGGATGCAGAGCCCTGCACCCAGCCAATCCCTGGTCGAGTAGTGAAAAGGTGCTCCCACAGGCTGTAGCTGCTGTTCTGAGATAGGTGTACTGAAGGAGGAAACAAAGGATCAGACCATGTTACTGTAAAAACACTTTGTGGAAACTGCTGATGTAAAAAGAGGTTTATAAATAAATGTGATCGATCAGTTGAAAGCCACAATACAGCACCACCTTAGACCAAGGGCAAGATCAGTCTAAACATAAACATGCTGTTATGTGTACCACAGAGGAGGCTGGGGGGAGGAGCTATAGGAGGACGGGCTCATTGTAATGGCTGGAATGGAATAAATGGAACAGTATCAAACACATCAAACAAATTACCATTCCATTAATTCCATTCCGGCATTAAAATGAGCACGTTCCACTATCGGTCCTCCCACCAGCCTCATCTGTTGTACCCTCCAGTCTAAAGATATCATTCAGGGATGCAAATACCAAAACATTAAATTGAAACCAATAAATGGGTTGGTTGTTTAGCAACAAAACCATCACGTGCGCAACTATGGGGCAAAACAGACGGGGTTGGCTTAGATTGTTGACAACATGTAAACTATATTTTGTCTCCAAATGTTTATTGAAAACATAAATACATTTGCACAATGCACAAAGACATAATTACTGTTGTTGGTTACCTAGCTAACGAATTTGAGCCATATTTTTTAGTGTTGACATGAAATAAGTCAAAACACCTCAAAACAAGACATGGTATCAAGAACAAGATACAACTAGCGGAAACGAGCCACCTACGATTTCCCACATGGGAAAATCATAACAAAGAATGATTCGTTTTTGTGACTTTGTCAGCCAACCCATCTAAATGTGTGTTTAGGTGAGGTAATAAGTATTGATATGGGAAACATTGATGTGTACTCAGTCTTATTAAACACATTTGGCATTCTAATTATAGCCAAAATATAGTACCAGTCAAAAGTTTGGACGCACCTACTCATTCTTTATCTTTACTATTTTCTACATTATAGAATGATAGTGAAGACATCAAAACTATTAAATAACACATATGGAATCATGCAGTAAACAAAAAAGTGTTAAACAAATCAAAATAGATTTTAGATTCTTCAAAGTAGCCACCCTTTGCCTTGATGACAGGTTTGCATTCTCTCAACCAGATTCACCTGGAATGCTTTTCCAACAGTTTCGAAGGAGTCCCCCATATATACTGAGCACTTGTTGACTGCTTTTCCTTCACTCTGCAGTCCAACTCATCCCAAACCATCTCAATTGGGTTGAGGTCGGTTGATTGTGGAGGCCAGGTCACCTGATGCAGCACTCCATCACTCTCCTTGGTCAAATAGCCCTAGAGGTGTGTGTTGGGTCTTTGTTCTGTTGAAAAACAAATGATAGTTCCACTAAGCGCAAACCAGATGGGATGGCTTTTCGCTGCAGAATGCTGTCGTAGCCATGCTGGTTCAGTGTGCCTTGAATTCTAATCACTGACAGTGTCACCAGCAAAGCACCCCCACACCATCACACCTCCTCCATGCTTCACGGTGGGAACCACACATGCGTAGATCATCCATTCACCTACTCTGTGTCTCAAAAGACACGGCGGTTAGAACTAAAAATCGTCAGACCAAAGGACAGATTTCCAGCGGTCTTATGTCCATTGTTTGTGATTCTTGGTCCAAGCAAGTCTCTTCTTATTATTGGTGTCCTTTAGTAGTGGTTTCTTTGCAGCAATTCAATCATGAAGGCCTGATTCACACAGTCTCCTCTGAACAGTTGATGTTGAGATGTGTCTGTTACTTGAACACTGTGAAGCATTTATTTGGGCTGCAATCCGAGTTAACTCTAATGAACTTATCATCTGCAGCAGACGTAACTCTGGGTCTTCCATTCCTGTGGTGGTCCTCATGAGAGCCAGTTTCATCATAGCACTTGATGGTTTTTGCTACTGCCCTTGAATAACTTTCAAAGTTATTGACATTTTCTGGATTGACTGACCTTCATGTCTTAAAGTAATGATGGACTGTCGTTTCTCTTTGCTTATTTGAGATGTTCTTGCCATAATATGGACTTGGTCTTTTACCAAATAGGGCTATCTTCTGTATACCCCCCCCTACCTTGTTACAGCACAACCGATTGGCTCAAACACATTAAGAAGGAAAGAAATTCCACAAATGAACTTTTAATGCACACCTGTTAATTTAAATGCCTTCCAGGTGACTTCCTCATGAAGCTGGATAAGAGAATGCCAAGAGTGTGCAAACCTGTCATCAAGGCAAAGAGTGGCTACTTTGAAGAATGTCAAATATAAAATATATTTTGATTTGTTTAACACTTTCTTTTGGCTACTACATGATTCCGTATGTGTTATTTCATAGTTGTGATGTCTTCACTATTATTCTACAATGTAGAAAATAGTCAAAAATAAAGAAAAACCCTTGAATGAGTAGGTGTGTGCAAACTTTTGACTGGTACTGTATATACTAAACTGAACCCCCCAAAAAATGCAACATGAAGCAATTTCAAAGGTTTTACTGAGTTACCGTTCATATAAGGAAGTCAGTCAATTGAAATAAATACATAGGCCCTAATTTATGGATTACACGACTGGGAATGCAGATATGCATCTGTTGGTCACAGATACCTTAAAAAACAGTGGGGGCGTGGATAATAAAAACCAGTCAGTATCTGGTGTGACCACCATTTGCCTCATGCAGCGTGACAAATCTCCTTCACATAGAGTTGATCATGCTGTTGATTGTGGGCTGTTGAATGTTATTCCACTCCTCTTCAATGACTGTGCGAAGTTTATGGATATTTGCGGAAACTGGAAGATGCTGTCGTACACGTCGATCCGGAGCATCCCAAACATGCTCAAATGGTGACACGCTTGGTAAGTGGCAGATCTAGAACATTTTCAGGTTCCAGGAATTGTGTATAGATTATTGCTACATGGGGCTGTGCATTATCATGCTGAAACATGAGGTGATAGTGGCGGATGAATGGCACCACAACAGACCTTGTTGAGGACGACGAGCACAGACGGTTTTTGACAGTTTGTGCAGAAATTCTGCAGATTTGCAAAGCCATAGTTTCATCAGCTGTCCGTGTGGTTGGTCTTGCACACTCTCTCAAAACTTGAGATATCTGTGGCATTGTGTTGTGTGACAAAACTGCACATTTTAGAGTGACGTTTTATTGTCCCCAGCACAAGGTGCACCTGTGTAATGAGCATGCTGTTTAATCAGCTTCTTGATATGCCACACCTGTCAGGTAGATGGATTATCTTGGCAAAGGAGAAATGCTCAATAACAGGGATGTTAACAAATTTGTGCACAAAATTTGAGAGAATTAACCTTTTTGTGCACATGGAACATTTCTGGGTGCCTTTTATTTAAGCTCATGAAACAATTGTCTCAAGGCTTAAAAATATTTTTTGGGACTGGTTCACTGCATCTGGGAGAGGGAAGGTGTATAACATGTGAGTGTTTCTGGTTTAGAGCGTGTGTGTTCCTTCGTACCAAAGTTCATGAAGTGGGCAGTGGTGTGCACGGTGGAGAATGTGACAATGGCGTAGCCCACCATCTGATGCAGCAGGATGTTCTGGTCCAGAGGCAGCACCCTCACCACCCAAGTGGCCCGCAGCCAGGTCAAACAGCGCCGCAGCATTAGCACCTACACGCATTCACATGTAAACACGTATACACACACACACATACACGGATACACAGACACAGTCAATGCAAAACGTCTAGTGTTGCTAAAAGGGAAATGTCACAGCTCCATGTCGATGTCTACCTCTTAACACCAATACCATCATGAAGGCCTTCGCCGAAAACGTGCTGGTTTAAAAGATCGACGTATGAAGCAAACATTTATACCTCTTCATCTCTATCCACCAAACCACATTCACCCCCTCCCTCCCCCACTTGCCCACTAACTCCCTCACCATGACAAAGGTACAGTTAAAGTTGAGGCACTGGCCGCAGCCCTTGGCCACCATGTACCAGAATCCCCCCTCTGCGTTCTTCAGCATGGCGGTGATGAACAGCAGCAGGTTGAGGCAAGTGTAGGCGCACAGAAAGAGGAGCTTCCGGCTGTTGTTGTGCCAGTACGCTGGAGTCAGGTAGCGCGGGGTATGCCGCCCCTTCTTCTGCTCCAGGCCGGGAGGCTTCAGCCAGTTGGCAGCACTAGGTGGTGGAGGAAATGGAGGGCCCATATTTACAAAGAGTTTCAGAATAGGAGTGCTGATCTAGGCTCTAGGCACTTCGTCTGCGGTAAAGATCATTCTTTGGGGACATATTGACTATGTCGCTGAGATACAGAGTTGGAGAACAGACACTGGACTACATAAAATGTCACAGGGCAAAATATTATGCGTGTACGGACGTGTGAGCCTTATATTTTGCATGTTTGATACATTCTGGGCCTGTTCCCTGACAAAAAGGAAGCATATTCTTAAACTTTTTAGTCCAGGGCTGGGCTTCATTTGTGTCTGGGAAACCGGCCCCCGTGTTTAAACATGTTAGCTGTGCCTTGAGACCTGATGGTGAGGTTCTCCATAACCTCGGGGAAGTTCTCCAGCTCGGCCTTGAGCTCCTCGAAGGTGATGGAGCCGCTGTTGTCCTTGTCAGCCGACTCGAACAGAGCCAGGGTCAGGTCGTCCAGCTTCTCCTCTGGCAGGGAGATGGCGCTCTCGCGCAGGCACGACTTGAGCACTGTGCGCAGCTCGTCTGGGTCAATCGAGCCACTGCCTGCAGGCCAAGAGAAATGTCAATAGTCTGTTGCAAGGTGATGAAAATATAGGCAGCTAATTGTTGTTATTGTTGGACGCAATAAACTACACGTCCTAAAGGTGAGACAATGCATATATCAAAAAAGTGTAGATGTTTTATTTCACTGTGTGTTTTAATGGTGGATAATGCACACATTTTGTCTTCACAAGTAACACTTGCAAGCTTGGTCACAGATCTATGTGTGTCGTCATGCCAACTCCTGGTCACTGGCAATTGTCAAGACTGCACAAACAGATCTGGCACTAGGCTAAACACATACCATCGACGTCATAGACCTGGAAGAGGAAGCGGAGCTTGTCCGTCTCGCTGCCATGGATCAGCAGGTCCAGAGCCTCCAGCAGCTCATCCAGACTGATGGTTTTGCTACCGTCAGAGTCAAACAGCGCAAAGAACCGCTCCGCAAAGAAAGACTGCAGAAACACACACAGAATCACACAGCACTGACTTCTATGGACAAAGTAAGTAAAACTCACATACCGTACATAATCCGTGAAGCACAATCACTTAGAGTAAGTGGAAGTCAGACATTGAGACTGTTCATTTTTGGCGGCTCTGGATGTGAACCTTCACGTATTTGTGTTTTGGGGACAGTGACAAATCAGTTGACCCTTGAGCCCTGACTCACCTCCTTGACCTTGAGGGCCGTTTTGAACTCCTCCAGGTCAATTTCTTTGTCTTCTCCCGCGATGCTCTCAAACTGCTTGGTGACCCACTCCAGCCAGCGTGCATCCTCATCCAGACTCATGGTGCTGCTGGGATGGTAGCCTTCTACACTCACCACCACACCTGCTGTAATGTCAACACACGAAATAACCTACAGAAGGCCATGGCAAAAAGGGAGCTTTAAAGAGGGAGAGGCTATATGGACACGCCTGTTGTCCAAATTGATGAAGTATGTCGCACAGCTGAGAGTTGAGTGTGAAGACAAATAAACTCAGTTCAGTCAGTTGTCCTGATCCAGTGGTGCTGATGAGCCCCTTCACAGCTAGTTTATGATGGCTAGCTGGCAACAGCAGCATGGCGCTAATTACGACTTGTTAAAGAACGTGATGTTTACTTCGATGGGCGAAATAACTTGTAGTATTGGTCTTCATCTGGATTTAGACACCATCTCCAATTTGTTCCATCCCACTTGATTTTATTTAGAGCAGGACAGCAGCCTACATGAGAAATAACTTGTAATACTGGGAGTAACCATCTGGATGTCACTGTGATAGTCTACACTGCTCAACGGGGAGAGTTTGCGCTACAGTCAGGCAACACATCATGGGGCACAGTGTCCTTTAGCTCCTGCTTGTCTCAGTAAGGTGAGGGAAGTAGCTAGATAGTGTAGCCAATATCCGGCCAGGGTGATGGCTAAAGCCCATTTATTGCAGTGATTTTCAACAATTACTCCGATAAAAATGTCATGATTCTGCACACTCCCAAGTCCCAGCTTAGTCTCCACTTGACTCTCCCTGCATGACAAACATCATCAATTTGCGCACCAGGCGTGTCTGTATAGCCTCCCCCCTTTAAAGACAATGGCCGGGTTGAAGAGGATCAAAACCATATTATAAACCGGGTGGTTCGATCCCTGAATGCTGATTGGCTGACAGCCGTGGCATATCCGACCGTATACCACTGGTATGACAAAACATTTATTTGTACTGCTCTAATTACGTTGGCAACCAGTTTATAATAGCAATAAGGCACCTTGGGGATTTGTGGTATATGGCCAATATCCAATGGCTAAGGCCTGTATCCAGGCGTTTCGTCATGCATAATAACCGCCATCGATAAGAAACATTACTGTGCAGCCGTATTCATTGATCTGGCCAAGGCTTTCGACTCTGTCAATCACCACATCCTCATCGGCAGACTCGACAGCCTTGGTTTCTCAAATAATTGCCTCGCCTGGTTCACCAACTACTTCTCTGATAGAGTTCAGTGTGTCAAATCGGAGGGTCTGCTGTCCGGACCTCTGGCAGTCTCTATGGGGGTGCCACAGGGTTCAATTCTTGGACCGACTCTCTTCTCTGTATACATCAATGAGGTCGCTCTTGCTGCTGGTGAATCCCTGATCCACCTCTACGCAGACGACACCATTCTGTATACTTCCGGCCCTTCTTTGGACACTGTGTTAACAACCCTCCAGGCAAGCTTCAATGCCATACAACTCTCCTTCCGTGGCCTCCAATTGCTCTTAAATACAAGTAAAACTAAATGCATGCTCTTCAACCGATCGCTACCTGCACCTACCAGCCTGTCCAACATCACTACTCTGGACGGCTCTGACTTAGAATACGTGGACAACTACAAATACTTAGGTGTCTGGTTAGACTGTAAACTCTCCTTCCAGACCCATATCAAACATCTCCAATCCAAAGTTAAATCTAGAATTGGCTTCCTATTTCGCAACAAAGCATCCTTCACTCATGCTGCCAAACATACCCTTGTAAAACTGACCATCCTACCAGTCCTCGACTTTGGCGATGTCATTTACAAAATAGCCTCCAATACCCTACTCAACAAATTGGATGCAGTCTATCACAGTGCAATCCGTTTTATCACCAAAGCCCCATATACTACCCACCATTGCGACCTATACACTCTCGTTGGCTGGCCCTCGCTTCATACTCGTCGCCAAACCCACTGGCTCCATGTCATCTACAAGACCCTGCTAGGTAAAGTCCCCCTTATCTCAGCTCGCTGGTCACCATAGCATCTCCCACCTGTAGCACACGCTCCAGCAGGTATATCTCTCTAGTCACCCCCAAAACCAATTCTTTCTTTGGCCGCCTCTCCTTCCAGTTCTCTGCTGCCAATGACTGGAACGAACTACAAAAATCTCTGAAACTGGAAACACTTATCTCCCTCACTAGCTTTAAGCACCAACTGTCAGAGCAGCTCACAGATTACTGCACCTGTACATAGCCCACCTATGATTTAGCCCAAACAACTACCTCTTTCCCAACTGTATTTAATTTTTATTTATTTATTTATTTTGCTCCTTTGCACCCCATTATTTTTATTTCTACTTCGCACATTCTTCCATTGCAAAACTACCATTCCAGTGTTTTACTTGCTATATTGTATTTACTTTGCCACCATGGCCTTTTTTGCCTTTACCTCCCTTCTCACCTCATTTGCTCACATTGTATATAGACTTGTTTATACTGTATTATTGACTGTATGTTTGTTTTACTCCATGTGTAACTCTGTGTCGTTGTATCTGTCGAACTGCTTTGCTTTATCTTGGCCAGGTCGCAATTGTAAATGAGAACTTGTTCTCAACTTGCCTACCTGGTTAAATAAAGGTAAAATAAAATAAAATAAATAAATAAAAATGCATAAGAACAGCCCTAAGCCATGGTATATTGGCCACATACCACACCCCCTTGGGCCTTATCGCTTAAATGCATCATGGGTAAATTGTGACTGACTGACCTACAAATAATATTGAGTAGTTATTTACAATGCAAGGTTTTTTGCAGATCAGTCCGTCGCGCAGTCGCCCGCACTGTTGGCTGCAATGTCGAACAAGACCAATGTTAAAGAGCATTTCCAAGTCAGCTCAGTTTGGTTGAGGTGAGCGCAGTTATGTGAAAAGGGTGAGACCTGGCTCTATAGAAAGAGTACAGCTCTAGAAAGAGTACAGCGTGACTGAGGTTGCCAGGGGGATGTCAGAACCTCTAATTAACGACTTGCATCCTGGTCATAAGTAAACCACTTACCTCTGTTGTGGAGTTGAATGAATCCCACTTTTTTACAACACACTGTCGATGGTCATTTGCAGTAGCAAGTTGACTTTGTAAAGGTTAAAAGTAGACTTGACTCCCGGGATCTGGTCGAAGTAAAAGTTTTAATACAGAGCTTTTCGGAGTACAGATAGTTATGTGAAAATGGAAAGGCTAATAGCACCAGAGACTAAGAATTTTTTTATAGCCCCAATGGCTAAAAGCATGGTGGCTAAAGAGCAAATTATGCTTCTGAGTATCAAGATTGTATAGTCATTCTGAATGACGTAAACATGCATCATTACAGACGTTGGTGGATATGAAGCTGATACAACTATCAATTGAACAATGAGAACGGTGAGACATCTGTTACATTGTCATGTTTCCTACTGAGAGTAATGTCACAGATGAATGGGGAAACCTTTGGCGGTTAGTTATAATAATAAGCTTTGCTAATGTTGAAGAGTTTTAAGGTTGGATTGTCACGAGTTGAGGCCTAGAGTGTCCTGACATCTGATACATAGCATGTTGAAAGACAGGTATGTGTGAGTGCAATTCCACGGTAGCAGAGTGACACCGAGACCCTATTTTACATCATCTGAGGTGTTTGTATTGTGCCCACCATCGGTTGAGACACAGCATGCTCTTGAATACAGGGTGGGAGTCATGTTTTAGCTGATAAATGTACTAACATTTCAATACATTTTAAATTTCTACTCTAATATGGTAGCACAAAGATGGTTGGAGTTCCACACATTTGAAAATGTTGATTTGAATGGGAATATCAATTGGGAATTCTACTGTAATCTGCCATGAAATCATAGAAATATAGATAATAGAATATACTTCCAATTTCAGTTGACATTCAACGGTGGGTTGACCTGTGGCCATCTTTGTGGTAATATTTGGAAGTCAAAATTTCTATTCAATTTCAATTTCAATGACGTACCAGCTAAATTGCAGTGGTCTGACGGGATATGTCCATTCTATAAATTATATTTCTATGATTGAAATGCCAACCACCCTGTTTTCAAGTATGCTATGGCTCAACCGATGGAGGGCACAACACAAGCACCTCATATTATGTAAAATAGGTCCTAAGCTACAACATATGCACACATTTTATAGGAGTTTACCATTAAAGGTTTAAAGAATTCCAAAATGTTTATAAAAAAAATGTTTTTTCAAGAAATTATAAAATTGTTTGACAACACTCTAAATGTTTGACAATCTCCTAATTTCTTTGGCATTCAGGTCCAAAAAGTAACTTTCTGACAACTTTTGTGGAGATCAAAAGTGTTGTGGTCTAAAAGTGATTGAAATCAAATGGAATGAACCTGATGGAATAGGAGGAGGGACTTTGTATACGGTATTTGTTTGGCCAGAAGATACACAGCAACCGTTATAAGATTGCATAATACATACCATCATATATTTTGATGATCTTCTTAAAAATGTTCCCTGTAACGCAAACGTTCTTATTGCCAAGGCCTATTATATATCCAGTTCCTTTTGGCAATAAGGTGTCATTTAAAAAAATTACAAAATAAACATTCTGAACTAAATCAGATGTTAATCACTGGAGTGTTAGACTAAATCAACATTGTTCTGAAAAACACTGCTTAAAATCGTATAAGCCTGTATTGACGGGAAAGCATAGTATTACCTGTCTTATACCTTCACCAGTCATAATCATGCAATCTTTGCATAAGAAGTTGTGCTTACCTACAACACAGATAGTATTGACGCAGAAGCCTATGTCCAATTTTCTGAGCTGGTCAATGCTTTCAAGATGCACTTTTCTCAAGCATTGCTATTTTTCTTCACTCATCCAAACCCAAACTCCCTGGTTGGCAGCCTGGCTTATTGTAGTGATGGTGGAGGGGACAAAAACAGGCAGCAGTGAGCCCTGATACCCAGCAGCTGTGTCTGACAGCCCACTCCCCGCTGAGCAGCTTTCAGTACAGGCATCAACGCTTAGATATAACGTTGTGTAATAGCAGTGGGTTGCCCTCATATCTCGGTATGAACATGCATGCGGGTTTTTACATACTGTGCTTAGGGTGATTGTGAAGCAACATTCTACCGTTATTGGTCATACTTCAATTACTTATTACTCATGTGGCTTTATTACTAGCCACACTTTAGATATTGTAGGAATGATTTCTGACTTGGTTATTAATGGGACTTGCGAAGAAAACGTCCCATTCGGAATATTTGTCATACTTCTTTTTCTTATCATTATTTGGAATGCAGCTCCTCCTACACCGTTTATTAAGCTAGAAAAGTAATTCAAACTTTAAAACACGAAGATCAGTCTGGAATAGTGTGCTCGGATAAAACTGTCTGATATCTGTTCATTCATTTTCATGACATTTCCTCAAGATTCTGAAAGGCCCCATAGTGACATCATCACTTCCAACATTAAATTCACTGTAAATGCAACAATACAACTTTGGACACAAATCAGCTACCTTGACCACTTTGCCACAACTGAGACACAAAGTTGAAGCGTATGAAATCTCTGTCTACTTCTCGGCTATTCAAATCTGAGGTTGGAAGAATTCCGATAAAAAGTTACAGTCGTCTTAGAAACCGCTTCAACATTTTCTGTAACTTTTTGTAAACACCTGGCATTTTTACCACTTCCCCAACGACTTAGAGGGTATGATATACTTGTCTACTTCTCTACTATTCAAATCTGTTTGTGAAACATCTACGGATGTAACGATACAGCTGTTTTAGTAACTGCGTTAACACGTTTTTACCCAACTTTTGACAAACAACTGCCGTTTTGACCACTCCCTCAACAAGCCAGACAAAAGGCACTGCATCTCAGTGCAAGAGGCGCCACTGCAGTCCCTGGTTTGAATCCAGGCTGCGTCACATCCGGCCGTGATTGGGAATCTCATAGGGCGGCGCACAATTGGCCCAGCGTCGTCTGGGTTTGACCAGGGTAGGCCATCATTGTAAATAAGAATTTGTTCTTAACTGACTTGCCTAGTTAAATAAAGGTTAAAAAAACAGCTCTAACAGATCCATTCCTATGGATACTCACAGACACAGAGGAGCATATGTGGCAGTGTAGGCAAAAGTTATGAAGAAGGTGAGGCAGCCAAGGCAACTACTGACCACAACTACTGAACCACAACCACACAATTACTGACCACAACTACTGAGCACAACCACAAAACTAATGCCCACAAAAACGTGCATACAACTGAGACCCAAACTGGCCATTGTTTTATTTGAAAAGATATGGAGCTTTATAATGTCCACTTATGTACCTAGAATGCTGTATACTGCACAGTGCCTTGCAAACGTATTCATCCCCCTTGGTGTTTTTCCTATTTTGTTGCATTACAACCTGTAATTTAAATATATTTGTATTTGAATTTCATGTAACGGACATACACAAAATAGTCCAATTGAAATGGAGAAAAAAAACTTGTTTCAAGAAATTAAAAATAAAAAAACTGAAAAGTGCGTGTGCATATGTATTCACCCCCTTTGCTATGTAGCCTGTTAATAAGATCTGGTGCAACCAATTACCTTCAGAAGTCCCATAATTAGATAAATAAAGTCCACCTGTGTGCAATCTAAATGTCACATGATCTGTCACATGATCTCAGTATATATACACTTGTTCTGAAAGGGCCTAGAGTCTGCAACACCTCTAAGCAAGGGGCACCACCAAGCAAGCAGCACCATGTAGACCAAGGAGCTCTCTAAACAGGTCAGGGACAATGTTGTGGAGAAGTACAGATCAGGTTGGGTTATAAAAAAGTATCTGAAACTTTGAACATCCCACGGAGCACCACCAAAACTCATGGACCAGGCAAGGAGGGCATTAATTGGAGAGGCAACAAAGAGACCAAAGATATCCCTGAAGGAGCTGCAAAGCTCCACAGTGGATATGGGAGTATCTGTCCATAGGACAACTTTAAGCCGTACACTCCACAGAGGTGGGCTTTACGGAAGAGTGGCCAGAAAAAAATGCCATTGCTTAAAGAAAAAAATAAGCAAACACGTTTGGTATTTGCCAAAAGACACGTGGGAGACTCCCGAAACATATGGAAGAAGATACTCTGGTCAGATGAGACTAAAATTTTGCTTTTTGGCTATCAAGGAAAATGCTATGTCTGGCACAAACTCAACTCTTCTAATCACCCCGAGAACACCATCCAAACAGTGAAGCATGGTGGTGGCAGCATCATGCTGTGGGGATGTTTTTCATCGGCAGGGACTGGGAAACTGGTGGATGGCGCTAAATACAGGCAAATTCTTGAGGGAAACCTGTTTCAGTCTTCCAGAGATTTGAGACTGGGACGGAGGTTCACCTTCCAGCAGGACAATGACCCTAAGCATACTGGTAAAGCAACACTCGAGCGGTTTACGGGGAATATTTAAATGTCTTGTCTAATGTCCATTGCTCGTGTTTCTTTTCCCAAGAAATTCTCTTCTTATTATTGGTGTCTTTTAGTAGTGGTTTCTTTGCAGCAATTCGAACATGAATGCCTAATTCACCCAGACGGGGCTGCAATCTGATGTGCAATTAACTCTAATTAACTTATTCTCTGCAGCAGACGTAACTCTGTGGTCTTCCTTTCCTGTGGCAGTCGTCTTGAGAGCCAGTTTCATCATAGTACTTGATGGTTGTTGCAACTGCACTTGAAGATCTTTGAAAGTGTGTGTAATATTCCAGATTGACTGACCTTTAAGTAATCTTTAAGTAATGATAAACTGCCATTTGTCTTTGCTTATTTGAGCTGTTCGATTGGAAAAACATGTTAAGGAAAGAAATTCCACAAATAAAATTTTAACAAGTCACACCTGATAATTGAAATGCATTCCAGGTGACTACCTCATGAAGCTGGTTGAGAGAATGCCAAGAGTGTGCAAAGCTGTCGTCAAGGCAAAGGGTGGCTACTTTGAAGAATCTAAAATCTAAAATCTATTTTGATTTGTTTAACACTTTTTTTGGTTACTACATGATTCCATGTGTGTTATTTAATAGTTTTAATGTATTCACTATGATTCTATAATGTAGAGAAAAAAGAAATACCCTTGAATGAGTAGGTGTGTCCATACTTTTGACTGGTACTGTGTGTATATTTAACAAAACAAGTCGAGCTCTGCCCCACCTGCCCTGAATGACGGGTTACCACTGGCTGTAGAGTTACATTTTCCCTTCACTGGAACTAAGGGGCTGAAACCGAACCATAAAAAACAGTCCCAGACCATTATACCTCATCCACCAAACTTTACAGTTGGTACTATGCATTCGGGCAAGTAACGTTCTTCTGGCATCCTCCAACCCAGATTGGTCTGTCGGACTACCAGATGGTGACGCGTGATTCATCACTCCAGAGAACATGTTTTCCACTGCTCCAGAGTCCAATGGCGAGCTTTACACCACTCCAACCGATCCGTGGCATTGCGCCTGGTGATATTAGACTTGTGTGCGGCTGCTCGGCCATGGAAACACATTTCATGAAGCTTCCAATGAACAGTTCTTGTGCTGAGGTTGTTTCCAGAGGCAGTTTTGAACTCGGTTGTGAGTGTTGTAACCGAGGACAGACGATTATTACACACGATGCGCTTCAGCTCTCGTTCTGTGAGGTTGTGTGGCCTCCCACTTCGTGGCTGAGCTGTTGTTGCTCCTAGATGTTTCCACTTCACAATAACAGCACTTACAGCTGACCAGGGCAGCTCTAGCAGGGCAGAAATTTGACGACCTTTGACGGTGCCACATTGAAAGTCACTGAGCTCTTCAGTAAGGCCACACAGCCATGCAATCAGTGGAGATCTGTGGAGATTTTATACATCTGTCAGCAACAGGTGTGACTGAAATAACTGAATCCAATCATTTAAAAGGGGTGTCCACATACCTTTGTATACATAGTGTATGTAACTGGTTGTTCAATGATATCTATAAAAATGTCCTTGTCAGGAATACATTCAGACGACACTATGTCCATTAATGGAATAGGTTCCATTGATGCTGTCAAAATAACCACTTCAGAAGTAGAGACAAAAACCCTTGAGCCAAGTGGATGAGGTGGAACAGCTGCTATTGGGTATTTATATATCACCACCCTTTTTTTTGAACTACTGGTAATTGAATTAGAGAGATAATACACCCTATCATGTAGCATGAAGAGTACTGCAGTTGGGGAAAGGGCTCCACCTAGTGGAGACTCCATGTAGAAGCGTGCTTCCTTTGACCTTGTTTTCATGGTGCACCTTTGTGTTGTAACAAAAGAAGACGTGGACACGGCAGAATATAGAATTCCAGTGCTTCTCTAGAACAGACTGTTAATATCATTTTTGTTTCACTGCAGCATGTTTGCTTCGCGCAGTTCCGATGATGCATACCACTAAGCTGTACACAGATTCAACCACAAATGTCAACGTACTGAACACTCATCGTCATGGTGTCAATGCATTTATTTAGGGAGAGGGGCAACTTCAGGAAGACATATTGTGATATTATGTTACAGTCATTAAGAAATAACATCCTCTAAGCAGTCATACATTTACCTTGGGTATCTTACTAAACCCACTGCTGCCTATGGTATATATATTAAATACTCTCTCCTATCGTTCTATCATCATGTACTACAATATAAATATACCAGTATCGTTGCCGGTTACGGGCCTACTGTATTATACAGTCAAATGATAAGTGTTTGCCGTTGCTAGTTACCTCTGATCGGTAGTCATACATGACCACAGAGTGGTCACGCAGTAGCTACGTGTGGCCAACGTGAATTGCGAGCATCTCTACCGACTTCATACAGACGTCTGCGAGGACATGGTCCCTCAGTGGTCGAGGGGCATACGCACATCCCTCAGGGGTCCCTTCAACCTTGGGAAAGCCTCAGTCATGTTCATGTTGTGGTCAACCTGCTACCAAGTCAGCAAAGATTTGTCACTCAATATGGCTTTAAAGTCTGTTTTTGCCTTTCGTCTAACATGGCGCTCATGTGTTTATTTCTTTTTTTAGTCAGAATATTCATTTAATGACAAAATGTAACTATAAAGTGAAAATATGATGAGGCTCTATCACAGATTCGTCATAAGTAATAGGATGAATAATGTATGGGATGAATAGTACTAGACAAGCCATCTGTTTGAATAGGCTTGGTTACCACTCTATTGCCTCATCTCTTTCCCCATCCTCCGATAGGACCACTGCAGAGACTACAGACTACACATGCTCAACCCAGTGATACACCTGCAATACCCCTGCTATGCAACTACAGTCCTCACAAGTCCTCATATTCAAGGGCCTTCAAGTCGCAAGACATGACATTTCATGTCTTGAGGACAGAGCCTGCTTGAAGTTAAAGGGAAACAATGGCTTCACTCCCAACATAACTGATCCTGTCAACTTGAGTAAATTCTAAGCAGAGCTATCTACCACAGTTGGTCTTGGTGCTTTGGCTGAATGGGGACATACTAAGGTTCTTTTGCTGAAGGAGGTGAAGTTCGTTGGAACGTGGAGAAGGGATGAAGAGGTGCAGCCAGGCTGGGTATATTTTTGGCAGTGTTCAGGGCTTGGTGACCCGCTCTCAGGGTGAGGGACACAGTGTGTCAGAGGTTGCCTTCCGATTCCTTACCCTTCTCCCAGAAGTGAGCACGAGTTCACTCACTGGACCCGCATGGACTAGACAGAGGGAGTTTCCACACGGGGTGCACACTTCGGGAAGAAGGGAAGGGAGTCGGCCACCAGTGGTCTCTCTCCCTGAGTGGGCAGGAGGTCAGAGTGGGGAGGTCAGAGGTCAGCCAGGTCAAAGGTCACATTTTGTTGGAGTTGTTCCGCAGGTTGTTGAGCTCCAGCTCCAGCTGTTGGAGTCTAACGTCTTTCTGAACCAGCTCCTCTCTCAACCTCTTTAGCTCATCTTGCTGCCTGAAGAACGTCCGCATGAGCTGGGAGAGAGGAATGACACACACACACACACACACACACACACAGAAGGTCATGGTAAAGGCATAGTGCAGATGCATTGGCAAGACAGTGCCTGTAGTTGTGCAGTGTGCTATCTATTCTATGTTGTTCAAGACGTGGTAATGCTTCTGAGAGTGAGTAGGGACATACCGCCGTCATATACACAACAACACATCAATTGGTTTCACCTCGTTCTCTGTCTTGGGTGGAATACTCTCCAGCAGGCCATTCATCACCATGGTCTTCCTCTCCCTCACAGGGGCCTTGAAGGCCTTCTGGCAGGGCCGCTTGTATCCAGACTTTAGGGACATCAACACTGGCTCTGCGCACACACACACACTTGGATGATGCTCACCAGGTTTGCATAATTGTATGTTTGTATCAGTATTCATAAAAACATTAGTTACATGTGTATGCCATTTTGCAGTATTGCACTACTCACCTCTGTCCATCCCACTCAGCCACTCATCTGCAGTGAGGGCTGGTTCTGTGCCTGCTGTCATAGGGTAGATGTCCTCCTGGTATGTCTCGGACTGCAAAACCACAAGACAATATTAATCATTCCTATAGCACCCAAAGCAGAACATGAATGCTGCTGCATTGCCTTGTGCTAGTCTAGAAAGCACCTAGGTGGTATGATAAGGGAGATAAGCCAAGCATAACCCATATGGTGAGAGGATTACATTTCAGCTAGCTTCTGTCCTGGGTAATATTCCACACTAACGTAGCATTAATGGCCAATATCATACAGTATCTCAGCGACTCAGACAACTCCCTTTGTCCAGGAAGGACAACATTTGATATCACTTGATTTACTATGCTGACACATTCAGTGTTGAGTGCCCTAACACAGTTTCTGTAATATTACTATTTGTGGACTTTTAGGATTTGAACCCAGGTCCTTAGGATTTGAACCCAGGTCCAAAAGGCTAGAGGCCTTCTTGAACTACTATTTAAAATGAACCTTCAGTTAACTAAAGTATATTTTTCCTAAGGCTAGTGTAGCTAAAGTTCTTCCATTGTGAAGTGATTGGTAGCTTCAGAGTAGCTTCCCCAACACTGCACTCCATTCACCCTTCTTGGGACTATCATGGAGATGGGCTCGATGAGGCCCCTCAGAGTCACCAGCTTGTAGAAGCGGAACACCTCGCAGGCCGCCACGTCCAGCCCATGTTTTGGCATCACTCCTGTGAGGGTGGACAAAGAGAGGGAAAAGGGGGTTGAGGTGAGTCTTGAAGTTAAAATGGACACCTTACATACCATGCCAATCTAGGGGCTTCTACTGTCAGGAGCAATGTTCAGACTGAGCATGGATAGAAACGGAATGTCTGGAACAGTCACAATTCTCTAGTTCAGTTGGAGATGAGAGGCGTGTCTGGTCTATCTGCAATGCTCTGAGTGCTGCGAATGTCCCTCTTGTTAGGATTCCTGATTGTGCTGTGGGTTCACTGAGGGCTGAATTTGAGATCACATCCTCTAAAATCATGCATTGATGTCAATTGGAATTTTGCGCTAACATCAGAGTTCTGAGTGCAGATCTCAAGTTGTATGATTCAGGACCAATAGATAAAAAACTCAACCGTGTACACTGTCATGTATCTGAAATGTTGTTCCAAGAGTTAGAAAAGTATGATTTTCACTCATTGATTAACCTCAATTTACAGGCTTCCTCACTGATGAACGAGACCTGGAAGGATGGCATTGCGATTTGTGAGACTACTTAGTATTCATCGATTGATGTGACTGACTTACCCAGGCCTTTCTGTGGAGCCGGGGACCTGAACTCCATTAGGTACTGCAGGTAGGGCTTCTCTGTGCCGACCTCATAGTATCTGATGTTACCGTCTCCCTGTGAACCAGACACAGATACCTAAGATCTCACAGCAGATAGCAGTAATGTTGAGGTTCCCATGGTAACACACTCTTTTACACACATGCACACGTACATACATATACTTCACACACACACACACACACACACACACACACACACACACACACACACACACACACACACACACACACACACACACACACACACACACACACACACACAAAATGCATTTTCACAATTATAAGCAAATGAGGACACACACATAACACATAGGGGTTCCATTTCAAGTCAGTCAATTCAAAAAGTGAAATTAAATCCTATTTAAATTCAAGAGAGAAATTCACATTAAAACGTAAAAAATGTCATTCATACACATCACCTTCTGTGATAGTTGAAAGCTAAGGTCAAGTGGCCTTGGTATGACGTGTCTTACCTTGCCTGCCAGGTAGAGCATGTGTGTGTCAGAATCATAGAAAGGGAAGAGCAGCCCAGACAGCCCATCAATCTCCTCCTCTATGATGGGCATGGACAGGTCCTCCTGGAGAGAGAACCTTAGTGAGACACTGCTCTTCACACATTCTCTCTCTCTCTCTCTCTCTCTCTTTCTCACCAATGAGCTCACCTGATCCCACAGTGCCACTTGTCTAGTGTTCCATCGAGAGACTCCGGTGGTCACCAGGCGCTTCATGTTGCCCAGAAACACCACTCTGTTCACCCTGTGGCTCTTACAGTCAGCTTCCTGTTCACATAGATGGCAACAGCTCTGGAAAATTGTTCAAACTGGCTGTGTTACAACACAGCGTTACACAATACAGTATCTACGTCTACAGAATCCTAATGCCAAAGCATTTGTGTGTGTGTGTGTGTGAGGTGTTTAGTGTGTGTGTATGTTTGTGTCCAGGTACCCCACAAATGGTGCTGTATATGGAGACAACCCAGGTGTGTGAACAGGTCACTCTGGCTTTAAATACCATGTTGCAAGTAGAATGGGCTACTAAAAATAGAACATACACCCCTTGTAGATGACATCACAAAATGAGAAAATAAATACAAATAAACATATATACACTACCGGTCCAAAGTTTTAGAACACCTACTCATTCAAGGGTTTTTCTTTATTTTTTGATATTTTCTACATTGTAGAATAAAATGAAATATGAAATAACACATATGGAATCATGTAGTAACCAAAAAAGTGTTAAACAAATCAAATATATATTTTACATTTGAGATTCTTCAAAGTAGCCACCCTTTGCCTTGATGACAGCTTTGCACACTCTTGGCATTCTCTCAACCAGCTTCACGAGGTAGTCACCTGGAATGCATTTCAATTAACAGGTGTGCCTTCTTAAAAGTTAAATTGTGGAATTTCCTTCCTGAATGTGTTTGAGCCAATCAGTTGTGTTGTGACAAGACCAAGTCCATATTAAAAGACCAAGTCCATATTATGGCAAGAATAGCTCAAATAAGCAAAGATAAATGACAGTCCATCATTACTTTAAGACACGTAGGTCAGTCAATATGGAAAATGTCAAGAACTTTAAAAGTTTCTTCAAGTGCAGTCGCAAAAACCATCAAGCGCTTTGATGAAACTGACTCATAAGGAACGCCACAGGAATGGATGACCCAGAGTTACCTCTGCTGCAGGGGATAAGTTCATTAGAGTTAACAGCCTCAGAAATTGCAACCCAAATAAATGCTTCACAGAGTTCAAGTAACAGATACATATCAACATCAACTGTTCAGAGGAGACTGAGTGAATCAGACCCATCTCAACACTGTTCAGAAGAGACTGTGTGAATCAGGCCTTCATGGTCAAATTGCTGCAAAGAAACCCCTACTAAAGGACACCAATAATAAGAAGAGACTTGCTTGGGCCAAGAAACATGAGCAATGGACATTAGACCAGTGGAAATGTGTCCTTTGGTCTGGAGTCCAAATTGGAGATTTTTGGTTCTAACCCGCCTTGTCTTTGTGAGACACTCTCTCAGACACAACCACCACCAAAACTATATGTACCTACAGGCCAATTTGCACGTTTACATACTCTTTTTAAAACTGTTCAACTTAAGTTCAAAACCTAACATGACACAAAATTGAATAAGACAGCAATTTGCTACATTTCTGCCCTATTGAAATATGTTCCAAATCTAAAAAATGAAATACTATCAAAACAATTAGACCAACCACAGACTTTACGTCCGTCCCCTCACCCCGACCTGGGCGCGAACCAGGGACGTTCTGCACACGTCAACAGTCACCCTGTCGTTACCCATCGCTCCACAAAAGCTCTTGCAGAGCAAGGGGAATCACTACTTTAAGGTCTCAGAGCGAGTGACGTCACCGATACCAGCGCTAACTAGCTAGCCATTTCGCATCGGCTACACTCACCCCTCTTTTGACCTCCTCCTTTTCCACAGCAACCAGTGATCCGGCTCACGGCACCAATGTAACAGTATATACTTTACGTGCGTCCCCTCGCCCCGACCTGGGCGCGAACCAGGGACGCTCTGCACACGTCAACAGTCACCCTCGAAGCATCGTTACCCATCGCTCCACAAAAGCCGCAGCCCTTGCAGAGCAAGGGGAACCACTACTTCAAGGTCTCAGAGCAAGTGATGTCACCGATTGAAACGCCACTAGCGTGCACAACCGCTAACTAGCTAGCCATTTCACATCGGCTACATATGCAAAAGGGGACATTTTAGGAATAATGCTGTACTGCAATGTAAACATGGACCCAGCCAGAGATCGAGAAGTGGCTGACAGAGGAAGAAGAGTGGGCTGACAGAGGTAGAGGAGTACGTATGCGTGGTGGAAGAAGACAGAGTAAGATCAAGAGCTGTAGTCTCAGATGAGATTAGGGCTACTATAATTTATCATGTAATAAATCATGGTCTATCAATGAGAGAGGCTGGTCTGAGAGTGCAGCCAAATCTGCAATGCTCAATAGTGGCATCTATTGTGAGAAATTGTCAGCAAAACAACAGGTAAGATGTGCATTCAGGACATCTGACTGACCTGCACATTACAGAAGTAAATTGAGCAAAGCCTCCAAACCCACTTGTGTACAATTCTTTTTGTATTCCTGCTTAGGCCCCAACGGTTACCTCCCACAGGCGGGAGAGGTAGGATTTTCACTGCTGTGTTGGAAACTGCAATCGTTGATATGGTCATCAGAAATAATGGCATAAAACTCAGAGATTCAGGACAGAGTGTTGGCAGACAACATTACATTTGGAAATATTCACAATGTAAGCATAACTATTTCTAGAGTCCTGAAACAACATCAAATCAGGATGAAGCAGTTGTACACTGTCTCCTTTGAGAGGAACTCTGAACGAGTCAAGCAAATTTAGGAACCAATATGGTATAGCCTAACTCTTATGTTGCCTTGTGGATTTATTTTAGAGAATCATGGAGATTGAAGCCAGGCCAACAACCCACATATTCATCTTTGTGGATGAGGCTGTTTTCAACTTGGCCAAAACACAGTGGCGAGGAAGGAATGTGATTGGGAAAAGAGGCACAGTGGATGTCCCGGGCCAGAGGCGTGCCAACATCACAATGTGTACAGCAATATACTCTGATGGATTGCTGTTACACAAATCGCTAATTGGGCCATACAACACCGAGCATCTTATTTCAATCGTGGATGACCTCTATGGAAGGGTGAGGAAAGGGTTGCAGTGAGGCGAAATCGGCCAACGTTTGCAATTGCATGGGACAATGTGGCATTTCACCAATCCAGTGCAGTCAGAGTGGTTTGCAGCCCATCCCAGGATGGTGTCACATTTCCTCCCACCTTACTCTCCATTCCTCAACCTCATAGAGGAATTATTTTCCTCATGGACCACCATCCTCATGATCAAATGTCCCTCCTGGACGCAATGAATGCTGGATGCTTGGACATATCTGCAGAAGATTGCCAGGGATGGACCATTAATGCCAAAAGATTATTTCCTATGTATATTGCCCAAGATGACATAAGATGTGATGTGGATGAGAACCTGTGGCCAAATGCAGAAGACAGGGTTGACTAGACGGTGTATATACAAATTCTTGTATTTTGGAATCACTCAATGCCAAAAAATGTCATAAAGCATATTGCATCATGTCTGATTAATTCCTGTAAAGTGAATTCTAAACAGTAGGGAGGTCATTATTGTGTTGTAAAGACATTTTACAAAAGAAAACATTGTGTATTGCTACCTGTTGTTAGTGTTTTTTATGTCATTGTTTTATGAATGACAAAGTGTGCTTGTTTGGTCACAACCTTTGCTAGTGTTATGGAAGAATGAGTTGATTTCAGACATGTATGAAGTGTTCTGGTAGTGTTATTGCATTTTGGATGTGAAATGAACTGCTGTGCCAAGCTGAAAGTTGGTTAGGAGATTTGTGTGAAGAGTTTTGAAAAAGTTTCCTAAGTATTGAGAAATGGGTCTTCGCGATTGTAAAAAACTGTAATATAGCTGGTGTCTCTCTGTCTACATGGGTGAGTGACCAACCTGCAGGACCTTGCCCGAGCGAGGCTCGATCACACGCAGGTGTTTGTCCTTGCAGCTGGTGGCCAGCAGGCTGCCGTCGGTGTTGAAGGACATGCAGAGCACCACGTCTGAGTGACAGTCGATCATCTTCACTGGGCCTCCCACCTCCAGGTTCCAGATCAGGATCTGACAAATGGAGGGACATAAAGAGTGAAAGTTAATGAGGGAGAGACAAAAGTCTGAGGATGTGAGGTGATTGAAGAGAGAGAAATGGGAGTGAATTTATAGGAATATATATATATATATATATATATGTATATACACACTATATATACAAAAGTATGTGGACACCCCTTCAAATGAGTGAATTCATCTATTTCAGCCACAATCGTTCCTGACACGTGGAGAAAATTGAGCACACAGCCATGCAATCAACATAGACAAGCATTGGCAGTAAAATGGCCTTACTGAAGAGCTCAGTGAATTTAGGATGCCACCTTTACAACAAGTCAGTTTGTCAAATTTCTGCCCTGCTATAGCTGCCCCCGTCAAATGTAAGCTTTGTTATTGTGAAGTGGAAACGTCAAGGAACAACAACGTCTCAACCGCAAAGTGGTAGGCCACATAAGCTGACAGACCACCAGGTGCTGAAGCGCTTAAAAATGTTATGTCCTCGGTTGCAACATTCACTACCGAGTTCCAAACTGCTTCTGGAAGCAATGTCAGCACAAGAACTGTTTGTCGTGCGCTTCATGAAGTGGGTTTCCATGGCCAAGCAGCCATACACAAGTCTAAGATCACCATGCGCAATGCCAGGCGTCGGCTGGTGGAGTAAAGCACGCCGCCATTGGACTCTGGAGTGATGAATCACGCTTGGTGGATGCCAGGAGAATGCTACCTTCCCGAATGCATAGTGCCAACTGTAAGGTTTGGTGGAAGAGGAATAATTTTCTGGGGCTGTTTTTCATGGTTTGAACTAGGCCCCTTTGTTCTAGTGAAGGGAAATCTTAACGCTATAGCATACAATGACAGTCTGTGCTTTCAACTTTGTTGCAACAGTTTGGGGCAGGCCCTTTCACACTTCAGCATGGCACTGCCCCCGTGCACAAAGCGAGATCCATAAAGAAATGGTTTGTTGAGATCGGTGTGGAAGAACTTGACTAGCCTGCACAGAGCCATGACCTTAATCCCATCAAACACCTTTGACCTTAATCCCATCGAACACCTTTGGGAACGCCGACTGCGAGCCAGGCCTAATCGCCCAACAGTGCCCGACCTCACTAATGCTCTAGTGGCTGAATGAAAGCAAGCCCCCCACAGCAATGTTCCAACATCTAGTGGAAGGCCTTCCCAGAAGAGTGGAGGCTGTTATAGCAGCAAAGGGGGGACGAACGCCATATTAATGTCCATGATTTTGGAAGGATATGTTTGACAAGCAGGTGTCCACAGGTGTCTACTTTTGGTCATGTAGTGTTTAGAGAGAGAGAGAGAGAGAGAGATTAAAGGGTGAACAAAGCGAGAGAGAAAGATGGGTAAAGTGAGTGAGGGGAGTGAGAGAATTCATTAAAGAGAGGAAAGGATGGTAAAGAACACGACAGCAATGATTTACTGATACCTTAAAGTCGTAGCCAGCGCTGAAGAGGATGCCACTACAGGTGGGGTGCCACTCTATAAGACCCACTCGTCGGCTGTGTCCATACAACTCCAGCACCGCCTCGGACATGTTCCGCCTCAGCCCTCCCTCTGGAATCTCCCATATCCGCACCTATAGGCCACATATAGATAACGGTCATAGACATTGGCATGTCATCGTGGAATGCTCTGCCACCAGAGGTTACTCAGGGAAAAAGGAAGTTTGGCTTTAAAAAACAGTTAAATAAGACCTCTCCTCTTTCTAAAGATCTAATTTTAAAAGTACTGTATATCATATATATAGTACAGTGCCATCAGAAAGTATTTCCACCCCTTGACTTATTCCACATTATATTGTGTAATAGCCTGAATTTACAATGGTTTAAATTCAGATTTTGTGTCACTTGCGTACACACAATACACCATAATGTCACAGTGGAATTATGTTTTTAGACATTTTTACTAGTTATAGTAAAAATAAAAATCTTAAATGTCTAGAGTATGGAGTAATGTCCGGAGTAAATAAGTATTCAACCTCTTTGTTATGGCAAGCCTAATGGGTTAATTAAGGAATAAAAATGTGCTTAACAAGTCACATAAGTTGCATGGACTGTGTGCAATAATAGTGTTTAACATGATTTTTGAATGACTACCTCATATCTGTACCTCACACATATAATTATCTGTAAGATCCCTCTGTCGAGCAGTGAATTTCAAACACAGATTCAACCACAAGGGAGTTTTGCCAATGCCTTGCAAAAAAACAAAAAAAACATTACATACCCATTTGAGCATGGTGAAGTTGTTAATTACACTTTGGATGATGTATCAAAATACCCAGTCATTACAAAGATACAGGCATCCTTCCTAACTCAGTTGCCGGTGAGGAAGGAAACCGCTCAGGGATTTCAACACGAGGCCGATAGTGACTTTAAAACATTTACAGAATTGAATGCCTGTGATAGGAGAAAACAGAGGATGGATCAACAACAATGTAGTTACTCCACAATACTAACCTAATTGACAGAGTGAAAAGAAGGAAGCCTGTACAGAAAAACATGCATCCGATTAGGCACTAAAGTAAACTGCAAAAAAATTTGCTTGAAGAATTACAAAAATAATAAATGTTAAAATATTGCACAATCCAGGAGTGGAAAGTTCTTAGAGACTTACCCAGAAAGACTCTCAGCTGTAATCACTGCCAAAGCTGATTCGAACATGTATTGACTCAGGCTTGTGAATAGTTATGTTAAAGACAATATTTCTATATATCATTTTCAATAAATTTGCCAAGTTTTCACTTTGTCATTATGGGGTATTATGTGTAGAAAAAAACAAACATATTTCATCTATTTTGAACACAACAAAATGTGGAATAAGTCAAGGGGTATAAATACTTTTCCCTATGCACAGGCATACCCGCATGCACACACAGGGAAGCACACACACAGACATGTGTGCACACACGCACACAGAGACATGCTTGCGTGCTCCCAAAAACACACACACAGACATAGACACAAGTGCGCACACACACACCAATGATTATTGTTACTCACAGAGCAGTCCTCTGAGCAGGAGGCTATGATGTTGTCGATGAAGGGGTTCCATTTGATGTCCAGCACGCCTCCCTGGTGGCCGCACACTTTAGGTTGGTGAGGGTCGATTCGCCCAGCCTGGAGGAGCACATGGAGGAGAGAAACAGAGACAACACAAAACAGATACTGTAAATAGCATAAAAGCATTATCATCCCTTTATTTGAATCTAAACATGCTGATCAAAATTCAATCCCATACTCAAAACCTTGCTGAACTCAATGAGTAAGATAACTCAGGATATTTGTATTCAACAGAATATTGTCTACAAAGAAAAATGACACAATACATAACATGAAATGCATCAACAGGGTTGACACCAATATTGACAGCCAGTGTTTACCCCTAACGCCCACTGAGTGGTGCCACTGTACTGTGCCATACGTTGCACTGCATGAAGCCTTTCACATCATCCTGCTTCCCTCAGCATCTCTGAGCTACTGGATCTTAGGGTCAAAAGCTGGGTCAATTATAACAAAATAGATGCATTTTGATTTTGAGTAGATGCTTTTTGATGTGTATAAGGACAGTGAGCAATAGGGCTATTTTGACAGAAACCGCACAAGTTAAGTATATGATTTCCAAAATGGGGTTAGAAGGAAATCCAGTTGGAAGTACAAAGGAAAGTAGCCTAATTTGTAATTCAAACATGCCTCACAGACCACATTGCTATCATTGCTTAATGGAACCCATTGTATCAGTGACATTGTCAGTCTTTGTCTAAAAGTGTCTGATACAACAGTTAGGATAGAAAGAGAACATTGTAAGACAGGAGGGTCACATGACTGAAAAAATAGGATTCAAGCTAACTCTGTACCAGTCACACCCTATAGCATGACTGTTTACAAGTGGAAGATGCAGAAGTGACTAATATGGGTTAATCCTATAATAAGTGGGCCTATACAAGCCATATGACCTAGACAGTAGCAGAGAACCCTGTGGCTTAAACGGAGGAACCCTTGTTCACTATCACTTCTACTAATTGGCTATTAAGAGCAGTATTTTAAAGCTGTAGGCTATCCTCATCATGGCCAACAATTAATCATTGTTTCCCCAATCAAAACCCCCCCTTCCCCACTCCTTCATGCTTAACATATTGGTTTCTGAGCACATTATTTCCTCTAATAAATATCGCTTTTTACCACTTACACATCTCAGTGAAAAAAATGTTGTATGTAGGCTAGTAATTCTTTTTTGAAGCCTTGTTTTCAGTCCTAACAAACTGGCATCACTAACATGAGTATTGAAAAGGTTTATGCACACCTCACACCAGTGACAACAGACATAGCAAAGCCAACTATTGAAACATTCAATGGCAAAGAATTTATATGTAGTGCCAGTGGTAGAAATAACTAAGCACGTTAATTTGGAGCCAAAAAGGACCGCGAGCGCACTGTGAGCAATAGATGAGAGGGAGGAAGCCATCCTATTTTGCAGGTCCTTTTCATCAGTCTCAGTCTTATCTATAGATTATTATACAATAATTTAGGGGGGTTTTGGCCTATGAAATAACTATCCAAGGGAATATCATTCTTGTCAGAAATGAGGATACTGTATTGCGAAGCCACAGGACGCTGAGCCACGGTAAATTTGCAGGACAGGTAGCTAAGAACAATCAAGTGATCTAGTGAAGTGATCTAATGGACTAGTGATCTAGTCCATTAGCTAGCTAGCTAGCCAAGACATTTGGGTAGCTGAAGGTCTTTTCATCCTAAGGGCTTTAGCAAGGTTGTTGATAATTTCATGGCTGCAGATGTGAAGACTGCTTCATTAACATGTTGCTGCCATGGAAATTCTTACACAGGTACACTCAAAGTCAATCTTAAAATAATGTCCTTCTCGTGGTCTGAACACACATAGGACTATTGATTATTTATAATGTAATTATTAGTGTTTACATAGCCCGTTTAAATCTCACCCAATGTCTCTAGTCTTTCTAGTGAGGGTGATCTGGCCTCTAGTCAGTCAGCCCTATTAAGTGAGGATTGGTTTCTTGTACCTCAGACATTAAAGATATTTCAAACATTTTGTGCATTAGGTTTACATTGGGGTTTTCAGTACATTTCTTATCAAAATAATTTGCATGTGGGCAACCAAAATTCTGACAATAGAATCTTCAGAAAATTTCATTTTTTGTACCCTTTAAGTTGCATCCTTTCTAACCCGTGAAAAACCCACTAAAACAAAAATAAAAAGACCACACACAATAAATCAAAGAGTATTAACGACTAACAAATATTCATTAACAGGTGGGTTGTGTGTGGGTGGTGGCGTGTGTGTGGTAAATATCGTAGGGTAAACAACGTTCTGCTTTTCCCCTATTGCAAGGTTTATTACAAGACAAACATGATAACTTTCTCCATATTAGAAGGCATTGTGTTCATTTTAGTATACTTTCAAAAAGTTAAAAGTCTATATTTGTATTACCTATCTCTGTTGGATATTCAATTTCTGCTTCAAAAAAAAGTATATTATTTTAAGATTAATACGTAATGCTTTGGAGGGATCAATATGTATTAACTGGGTTGGCACTGTCTGTCAGTCCCCTGTAGATGGGGCGCTCGGTCCGTAATAAGTCTGGCACCTGAGACAGCTTATACAGGGAAACAGATGCATTTTCCATTTAGCCTACTCACGAATAGAACGTCATCATTTGGGATATCAACTATCTTGGAGTACAATACATTGTAGCCTTAAGTTTAATTAACAGAAAAGCATAGGTTCTATTTAACAGGGTATGGGGTCTACTTCAAAATGTATTATCAGGGTGGAGGAAATCTCATCAGCATTTATAGCTTTATTGGTTAGGGGTAAGTCAAGTCCCGTACAATGCTTTAACCTTATATTTATCAAATGATCAATAAAGGGACCACTGAATATTTCTCAGAATACTTTTAACACCACTTACGGACGTCTATGTGTGGGTGTGCCAGGTTTATATTATTATAATGTTTTCTATTGTTACTTCATCAGATCTCTAGTAACCCATTACACTCAATATTATGTTACTTTATCTCTAGTAACCCATTACACTCAATATTATGTTACTTTATCTCTAGTAACCCATTACACTCAATATTATGTTACTTTATCTCTAGTAACCCATTATACATTTTTGTGTTACATCACCAATTTCTCCCCTACACCAGTGTTCTATTTATACAGGGGTTTGAATATTCACTCTAGTGTTCTATTTAGCAGAATATTCAGGAATAGTGCTTTCTCCTTTCATATCTCCACATACACAATGACATTATACCCTCAAACTCCACCTATGGGTCATGTTATCCTTATGTCATCTAAAGTCATGTTACCCTCAGAGACATGTTATCCTCGCTACTAATGAGATGTGTAATCATGTTATCCTCTAATGAGACACGTTATCATGTTATCCTCATTTCTAATCGAGACGTTATCATCTGCGAAATGTTACTGGAATGAGATTTCTGAGACATGTTATCCTCTACCTGTAGATCAAATGGGCAGTGGTGGACAAAACCCCAGATAACATTACAGATACAAAATAACTTGAGCTAGTCCTCTGACAGCTCTAATTCACTCAGTAATTTATAGCAAATTTCAATCTCTTATTATCCAATTTTCAATCAGTTGATTATCCATATTTCAATGTTGTTATCCAAATTTTCAATCAGTTGATTATCCATATTTCAATGTTGTTATCCAAATTTCAATTAGTTTAATATCCACAATTCAATCAAAATTTCAATCTTAATAGTACTAATTTCGATCCATTTATCATCCAAATTTCAATCAGCTTAATATGTTATATCTCACAATCACACACATTTCATATCCAAATTCACTTAGTACTATTCCCAAACACACTTGGTAATCTCCCTTATTACCCATGTGCATCTTCAACAATTATCTTGTTGTTACTTGCTTTGCACTATATGTATCTTCAATGGTTCTCTTGCCACTACTTCCTATACAGTACCAGTCAAAAGTTTGGACACACCTACTCATTCAAGAGTTTTTTTAATTTAAATTTTTACCATTTTCTACATTGTAGAATAATAGTTAAAACATCCAAACTATGAAATAACACAAAACCAAAAAAGTGTTGAACAAACCAAAATATATTTAGATTCTTCAAAGCAGCCTTTCTTTGCCTTGATGACAGCTTTGCACACTCTTGGCATTCCCTCAACTAGCTTCATGGGGTAGTCACCTGGAATGCATTTCAATTAAACAGGTGTGCCTTCTTAAAAGTTAATTTGTGTAATTTCTTTCATTCTTAATGTATTTGAGCCAATCAGTTGTGTTGTGACAAGACAGGGGTGCTATACAGAAGATAGCCCTATTTGGTAAAAGTCTATATTATGGCAAGAACATCTCAAATAAGCAAAGAGAAATGAAAGTCAATCCGGCGAATTTCAAGAGCTTTGAAAGTTTCTTCAAGTGCAGTCGCAAAAACCATCAAGCGCTATGATGAAACTGGCTCTCATGAGGACCGCCACAGGAATGGAAGACCCAGAGTTACCTCTGCTGCAGAGGATAAGTTCATTAGAGTTACCAGCCTCAGAAATTGCAGCCCAAACAAATGAATGCTTCACAGAGTTCAAGTAACAGACACATCTCAACATCAACTGTTCAGAGGAGACTGTGTGAATCAGGCCTTCATGGTCAAATTGCTTCAAGGAAACCACTACTAAAGTACACCAATAATAAGAAGAGACTTGCTTGGGCCAAGAAACACGAGCAATGAACATTGTCCTTTGGTTTGGATTACAAATTGAAGATTTTGGTTTTAACCGGTGTGTCTTTGTAAGACTAGCACAGCATTCTGCAGCGATACGCCAGTCCCACTAGGCCCAAACCAGATGGGATATCACTTGTTTTTCAACAGGCCATGACCCAACACACCACCAGGTTTTGTAAGGGCTATTTGACCAATAAGGAGAGTGATGAAGTGCTGCATCAGATGACCTGGCCTCCACAATCCCCCGACCTCAACCAAATTGAGATGGTTTGGGATGAGTCGGACCACAGAGTGAAGGAAAATCAGCCAACAAGTGCTCAGCATATGTGAGAACTCCTTCAAGACTGTTGGAAAAGCATTTCAGGTGAAACTGGTTGAGAGAATGCCAAGGGTGCGCAAAGCTCTCATCAAGGCTAAGGGTGGATATTTGAAGAATCTCAAATATCAATTATATTTTGATTTGTTTAAACCTTCTTTGGGATAGGAGGCAGTATTTTCACGTCCGGATGAAAAGCATGTCCAGCAAATACGGGACTTTTTGTGTCTCAGGGTTACATTTTTGAGATTAAATGTTTTTGGGGATTTTGTTTCTGCACATCCGTTAAGTAGAGACTAAAATAACCTTAAACTTTTAGCTCTCAATTTGTTTTTTTGTTCAATTTTCTTAAACATTTCATGTCTGGATTTCACTGTTTACTCTATTTTTGTCCTGTCTCACACCCAGACTTTTGACCTCACTTACAAAAGTCATGATACTTTGCAAATAGTCCGGGTTGCCATTTGATTAGCCGTTCAGGAGTCTTATGGCTTGGGGGTAGAAGCTGTTTAGAAGCTTCTTGGACATAGACTTGGTGCTCCGGTACTGCTTCCCGTGCGGTAGCAGTGAAAACAGTCTATGACTAGGGTGGCTGGAGTCTTTGACAATTTTTTTCCTAAAAATTATAGAAAAATAAAGGTAAATATGACTTGAGAAGGTAATATTTTTATTGTATGTCAGAATTTCATCAAATTATAATTATGTGTATTTAGGATACACTCTATGCTAGCAGTTCAACTAGAATTAGCATGCCCTTCAAATGTGTGTATAAAATTGAGCACACAGCTATGCAATCTCGATAGACAAACATTGGCAGTAGAATGGCCTGTACTGAAGAGCTCATTGACTTTCAACTGGCACCGTCATAGGATGCCACCTTTACAACAAGTCAGTTTGTCAAATTTCTGCCCTGCTAGAGCTGCCCTGGTCAACTGTAAGTGCTGTTATTATGAAGTGGAAATGTCTAGGAGCAACAACTGCTCAGCCACATAAGCTCACAGAACTGGACCACCGAGTGCTGAAGCGAGTAAAAATTGTCTGTCTTCGGTTGCAACATTCACTACCGAGGTCCAAACTGCCTCTGGAAGCAATGTCAGCACAATAACTGTTCGTTGTGAGCTTCATGAAATGGGTTTCTATGGCCTAGCAACCGCACACAAGCATAAGATCACCATGGGCAACGCCAAGCGTCTGCTGGAGTAGCGTAAAGCTAGCCGCCATTGGACTCTGTAGAAATGGAAACGCATTCTCTGGAGTGATGAATTACGCTTCACCATCTGGCAGTACGACAGACGAATCTGGGTAGTGCCAACTGTAAAGTTTGATGGAGGAGGAATAATAGTCTGGAGCTGTTTTATGGAAACCTCAACGCTACAGCATACAATGATATTCTAGATGATTCTGTGCATCCAACTTTGTGGCAACAGTTTGTGGAAGGCCCTTTCCTGTTCCAACATGACAATGCACAAAGTGATGTCCATACAGAAATGGTTTGTCGAGATTGGTGTGGAAGAACTTGACAGAGCCTTGATGTCAACCCATCGAGTACCTTTTAGGATGAATTGCCATGCCGACTGCGAGCCAGGCCTAATTGCCCAACATCATTGCCAGACCTCACTATTGCTCGTGGCTGAATGGAGGCAAGTCCCAACAGCAACGTTTCAACATCTTGTGGAAAGCCTTCCCAGAAGAGTGGAGGCTTTTAAAACAGCAAAGGGGGGACCAACTCCATATTAATGCCCATGATTTTGGAATGAGATGTTCGACGAGCAGGTGTCCATATACCTTTGGTCATGCAGTGTATATAAACAGATTCCAACAAGATCCTATAAGATACCAGTAGTATCTTAAGAAACAAAAATAAAGAGAACTCAAGAGAAAATAACGGGGTGAACTGAAATCCATCTCACAACTTTCCCAGTGAGAGAAAAAAAGGAAGCTAAAGAAAATCAGCCAAAGAAACAGAAGATCAACTATCCAGAATATTGTGGTTATGGAGTCATACCTGTCAAGGAACACACCACCATACTCACCTGAATTCTTACAGCTACAGAATGATGACCTAACTGCCCTTCAAATGACTCCACATCTATGTGATTGTTTCAGCCCATGCACAAACCGTGACAATTCAACAAACAGAGGCAGACAAAGCACAACCTTCCACTTCCACCTGCACAGCACCACAGCCACCTCCTAGAGCAATACAGCCCATTGCAGACATACATGAGGGACTGATTGGAAAGTGGTGTGTTGTGACAGATGATGATGACCCTTACACTGGTATTACACAAGATGTTGATGCAGAGAGCTGCACTCTAGTGAAGACGATGAGTTGCGTGGAGCCAACTGATTATTTTGGCCAATGAGAGAGGACATTGTATGGTACCAACAAGCGAATGTTCTTGCGATTGTCCCTGAGCCTCATCCACTGACAAAACTACATATGATGCTTGATGGTGCAGTCTGCAAGGAAATTTGCTCTCTCGTTAATAACCTCTACGGGATCGGTGTCCCCCCTGCGGGACGGTTGAGCAAATGTAGGCTAATGTGATTAGCATGAGGTTGTAAGTAACAAGAACATTTCCCAGGATATAGACATATCTGATATGGGCAGAAAGCTTAAATTCTTGTTTTCTAACTGCACTGTCCAATTTACAGTAGCTATTACAGTGAAAGAATGCCATGCTATTGTTTGAGGACAGTGCACAATTATGAACTTGAAAATGTATTAATAAACCAATTAGACACATTTGGGCAGTCATGATACAACATTTTGAACAGATATGTAGTGGTTCATTGGATCAGTCTAAAAATGTGCACATACACTGCTGCCATCTAGTGTCCAAAATCTAAATTGCCCCTGGGCTGGAATAATCCATTATGGCCTTTCTCTTTCATAAAAAAACCCACATTGTTTTCATTGTATTATCTTTTACTAGATCTAATGTGTTATATTCTCCTACATTAATTTAACATTTCCACAAACTTCCTTGCTTCAGGTCCTGAGCTACAGACAGTTACAGTTGAAGTCGGAAGTTTACATACACCTTAGCCAAATACATTTAAACTCAGTTTTTCGCAATTCCTGACAATTAATCCTAGTAAAAATTCCCTGTCTTTGGTCAGTTAGGATCACCTCTTTATTTTAAGAATGTGAAATGTCAGAATAATAGTAGAGAGAATTATTTCATTCAGCTTTTATTTCTTTCATCACATTCCCAGTGGGGTCAGAAGTTTGCATATACTCAATTAGTATTTGGTAGCACTGCCATTAAATTGTTTAACTTGGGCCAAACGTTTCGGGTATTTTGTGAAGTGCACTAGTCCCTCCTGCAGCAAAACACCCCCACAACATGATGCTGCCACCCCGTGCTTCACGGTTGGGATGAGGTGTTCTTTGGCTTGCAAGCCTCCCCCTTTTCCTCCAAACATATCGATGGTATTTATGGCCAAACAATTCTATTTTTTGTTTCATCAGACCAGAGGACATTTCTCCAAAAGTACGATCTTTGTCCCCATGTGCAGTTGCAAACCGTAGTCTGGCATTTTTATGGTGGTTTTGGAGCAGTGGCTTCTTCCTTGCTGAGCGGCCTTTCAGGTGTCGATATAGGACTCGTTTTTACTGTGGATATAGATACTTTTGTGCCTGTTTCCTCCAGCATCTTCACAAGGTCCTTTGCTGTTGTTCTGGGATCGATTTGCACTTTTTGCACCAAAGTACGTTCATCTCTAGGAGACAGAATGCGTCTCCTTCCTGAGCGGTATGATAGCTGCGTGGTCCCATGATGTTAATACTTGCGTACTATTGTTTGTACAGATGAATGTGGTACCTTCTGATTTCTTTTGATGTTCCCATGATGTCAAGGAAAGAGACACTGAGTTTGAAGGTAGACCTTGAAATACATCCACAGGTACATTTTCTGGAATTTTCCAAGCTGTTTTAAGGCACGGTCAATTTAGTGTATGCAAACTTCTGACCCACTGGAATTGTGATACAGTGAATTATAAGTGAAATAATCTGTCTGTAAAATTGTAGGAACATTACTTGTGTCATGCACAAAGTAGATGTCCTAACCGACTTGCCAAAACTATAGTTTGTTAACAAGAAATGTGTGGAGATGTTGAAAAATGAGTTTTAATGACTCCAACCTAAGTGAATGTAAACTTCCCGACTTCAACTGTAGATTTGGGTATGTCATTTTATGTGAAGATTGAGAAAACGGGTCCGATCCTTTGGAGCAATAGAGTGCATTAAGGGCAAAACCTAATCTTGAGTGAGCCTGTCTCAATAGACTGCAGCCAGTGAACAATGATTTGTTTAATGTTTTTTATAACCTTTATTTATCTAGGCAAGTCAGTTAAGAACAAATTCTTATTTATAATGCCAGCCCACCCCAGACAACGCTTGGCCAATTGTGCACTGCTCAATGGGACTCCCAATCACAGCTAGATGTTATTCAGCCTGGATTCAAACCAGGAACTGTAGTGTCGCCTCTTGCACTGAGATGCAGTGCCTTAGACCGCTGCGCCACTGGGAGCCCTTAATGTCAGCCAGTGTTTCCAACCCTGTATGTACATGTATATCTGAATAATGCATTGAATCCCAAAATTGTTCTAAAAGATGCTTAAGTTATTGAGGCATGTGTGACATTAAAATGTTTAATCATACTTTTCATCAGTTGTTATATATGAAATATTGTTTACACCACACTCTGTCAATACCACAATTCTGAGTCATTACCATCACGGTACATGTATTAAATTACAATTGATATTGATAATTTTTCCCATATTTCCCATACCTTATATGCTTGTTATTAAGATCATTCCTAAAATAATGTAAAAATATTGTCACGCCCTGACCTTAGAGATCCTTGTTATTCTCTATGTTTGGTTAGGTCAGGGTGTGATTTGGGTGGGCGTTCTATGTTCTCTATTTCTTTGTGTTTGGTTGAGTGTGGTTCCCAATCAGAGGCAGCTGTCTTACTTTGTCTCTGATTGGGGATCATACTTAGGCAGCCCTTTTCCCGTCCTTCAGTGTGGGATTGTGTCTTTGTTTCAGTGCATGTAGTTTGCACAACAAAGCTTTTCGTTCATTGTATTGTTTTTCTTGGTGGAACATTTAAATAAAATAATGTACGCCTAACACGCTGAACCTTGGTCTCCTTCCAACGACAAACGTTACAAATATTAATACATATCATTAAGAAAATATCTAAATAGTTTAAAAAAACTATATTTGAAAAATTCTAATGTGAAATGTTGTATAAAATACCTTAGGCACAATTTCTGTCATTTCCTTTTCAACTAAAATAGCAAATTTAATGACCGTGTAGACATTGTTAATGTTGTAAATGACTATTGTAGCTGGAAACGTCCGATTTTTTTCTGGGAATATCTACATAGGAGTACAGAGGCCCATTATCAGCAACCATCACTACTGTGTTCAAATGGCACATTGTGTTAGCTAATCCAAGTTTATCATTTTAAAAGGCTAATTGATCATTACAAAAATTATGTTAGAACAGCTGAAAACTGTTGCTGATTAAAGAAGCAATACAACTGACCTTCTTTAGACTAGTTGTATTTGGAGCATCAGCATTTGGGGGTTCGATTACAGGCTCAAAATGGCCAGAAACAAAGAACTTTCTTCTGAAACTCGTCAGTCTATTCTTGTTCTGAGCAATGAAAGCTATTCCATGTAAGAAATTTCCAAGAAACTGAATATCTCGTACAACGCTGTGTACTACTCCCTTCAAAGAACAGCGCAAACTGGCCCTAACCAGAATAGAAAGAGGAATAAGAGGCCCCGGTGCACAACTGAGCAAGAGGACAAGTACATTAGAGTGTCTAGTTTGAGAAACAGACACCTCACAAGTACTCAACTGGCAGCTTCATTAAATAGTACCCGCAAAACACCAGTCTCAACGTCAACAGTGAAGAGGCGACTCCGGGATGCCGGCCTTCTAGGCAGATTTGCAAAGAAAAAGCCATATCTCAGACTGGCCAATAAAAAATAAAAGATTAACATGGGCAAAAGAACACAGACACTGGTCAGAGGAAGATTGGAAAAAAGTGTTATGGACAGAAGAATCTAAGTTTGAGGTGTTCGGATCACATAGAAGAACATTCGTGAGGCGCAGAAAAAATGAAAAGATGATGGAGGAGTGCTTGATGCCATCTGTCAAGCATGGTGGGGGTAATGTGATGGTCTGGGGGTACTTTGGTGGTGGTAAAGTGGGAGATTTGTACAGGGTAAAAGGGATCTTGAAGAAGGAAGGCTATAATTTTGTAACGCCATACCCTCTAGACGGGGCTTAATTGGAGACCATTTCGTCCTACAACAGGACAATGACCCAAAGCACAGCTCCAAACTATACAATAACTATTTAGGGAAGAAGCGTTCAGCTGGTATTCTGTCTATAATGGACTGGCCAGCACAGTCCCCGGATCCCAACCCTATTGAGCTGTTGTGGGAGCAGCTTGACCGTATGGTACGTATGAAGTGCTCATCAAGCCAATACAACTTGTGGGAGGGGTGAAATCTCTTCAGATTACCTCACCAAATTGACAACTAGAATGCCAAAGGTCTGCAAGGCTGTAATTGTTGCAAATGGAGGATTCTTTGACGAAAGCAAAGTTTGAAGGACACAATTATTATTTCTATTAAAAATCATTATTTATAACCTTGCCAACGTCTTGACTATATTTCCTATACATTTTGCAACTCATTTCATGTATGTTTTCATGGAAAACAAGGACATTTCTAAGTGACCCCAAACTTTTGAACGGTATTGTACGCAGTGACCACACCCACAAATGTGATATTTTTTGTCATACAGAAATAACAAAACATGCCAAAAAGCTTCTGTGTTGCTCAATGTACATTTAACCAGGTCAAAAATCCCAACCTATGGTTCGCAATTCTCCCACGTAGGGGCTGCGAGAAAAGCCCTGTGGCTTCAGGCTATTCGGTGTGGGAGAGTGGGAAATGTTGGGAACCAGTGTGCAAGTAGGCTACACATAGCTATGTGTGTGGAAAACATTTAATCACAGATAAGACTTAAACTTTTTTTGTATAATCTGTTTGTAACTCCACTCTCTACTTGTAGCTGTATAGTCCATTTGTTTGTGTTGTTGGTCTTGGCTAGCTTAACGTTCACTCAAGTGGCTATTTAAATACGTTTCTTGACAACAACATAACTGCGTTTGAAAAAGGTGAAGTTTTTGCTGTGGGCCAATGGAGTAACTTAACCTTATTTACCCTACAAGCGGGCATGGCCGTGATGATCTATCTAATACCGACTTGGGCTATAGCTTTGGTAATCAGTGTCAACCATGGAGCACGTTCTGATTGGCAAGTGAGGGGTCAAGGCTCGACACACCTTCAACTTGATTATTCATCAAAACCCAGCCCTTTCGAACCCTACTGCGCCTATCATTCTGGTTGTGAAAATAGCACAAATATTTCTGACACCCCCCGTACCTATAGAGCTACTGCCAGCGCTTAGATTTACCATTTCGTTAGGCTTGTTAAAATAGAGCCCTCAATGTCATTATGGTGTGCAGCCTACCTTGTTGACAGGGATGACGAGAAAGGACCCTCCACCTGCAGTCTCAGTGACAATGGCCAGGAACTTGGCATTGACAGCACAGAAGTGGTTATCATGAACGTTTCTGGTGATGGGGATGCCATCGAAGCACTGCTCTCGGTTGCCTGCCTTGCCATACACATTCCGAAACTTTGAGCTTCTGTATGTCGGACGCCATGATATCTGGGGACAAAGCACAGTAAAGAATATCAGTGAAACAGTGAACAGCCTGTCCGCAAAGAGGAGACACATTCTCTTTCTTTATTTTCATATTCTATGTCCTTTGCAGGACACTTCCTAGAGGTGTTTTACACTTCACAATGTTATACAGGACCAATTGTCTTGGTTGTCTTTTGTTGGGGATTCCAAGTGTGCAAATGACCCCTGCAAGCCTTAGTGATGATGTTTTCATTGTGAATGGAGGCAGGCAGTAGTCCTTGGCTGTCCTCCCAGGCTGTCAGTGTAGTTGTGATTTAATATGAGGTGACCTGAGAGAGCTGTGGGTCTTTGTGGCATGGCATGGTGGGTTACTTAAGGGAATGATAGTCAAGGTGTAATGAGCAGACAGATGAGATTGGTGAAAAGCCTTCAGAGCGACAGGATCGTCTGGTAAAATAATGGGGGTTGCAGCTTATTCAGGACTAGCAGCAACACACTGGGAGGCAACGCTTGCCCTATCAGGATCAGTTAGCCCTCAATACAGTTGAGCGTCTGTCTGATATTCAACCCTGAGTGTGTGATCCATAAACAGCAAGGTGCATGAATTAGGGGCTGGTAATATCTGGTGGTCTTGGTAGGTTGATAAGCTGTTATTCTCTGTGGCTTGGAGTTTATGTTGATATAAGCCCATATGTTGTTTGACTGTGTTCCTCTTTACTTACTGACAATGCCGGAGGAGTTTGAGTTCTTAAAGCCAACATTTCTCATTTGCCATCATGTCCTTAGCTGAGAAATGGGACAGGCGTTCAACAGCTGTCAGTGTATGGCCTCGGTGTATGGCCTCAGTGTATGGCCTCAGTGTATGGCCTCAGTGTATGGCCTCAGTGTATGGCCTCAGTGTATGGCCTCAGTGTATGGCCTCAGTGTATGGCCTTTGCTGCCCACATGATGTTGTAACACGTTTCAAATAGTCATGGCATGAGTACTTTGACCTATTTTCATATGTAGCTGTTTTTTTTCCACTGAGAGGATTCCAAGGATAAGCCGTAGCTAGTGAGGGCGTCATTATTTTTCCTACTTTTAGGAAGGTGATTTTTGTTGTACAACTCCATTACAACTAAAAAAGAATGTGAAAAAAATGCAACGGAAAAAAGAGCAGAATGTGATGGCAGATGGATCAGTAATCATTTCAATGGCTTTCTTGTGGAACACACTGTTGGCTATACAACCACCATGCATGATCATGGACTACCGGTTAGGAGCAGATCCTACCTTTTTTAAAACCTAAGATTTAAATCCATTTTCCATTTAAATCCATTTTCCCTTCCTGATGATAAATATTTTTCTTTCTACGTGTCTACTACAGAAATAGCTTCCAGTGTAGACTATGCACCTCTGTGCTGAGCCAACTCTTCCTCTTCTCACCTGGCTCCCACCTTATTTTTTGATACAGTTTCTGCTCTCCGCTTAGACCTCTATCATGGGCTTGTCAATAGAACCTGTTTATTAAAATCATTTTCTTGTCCTGTAGTTGCCATAAGACTGGAAACAATGCTCTGACACAAAGTCAAGGTTCCTCCTTACAGGAAACACCTTCCACTTGTAAGAACGTTGATATTTTATAAACCTGAACTTTTATTTTATCCTCTGTATCACATTGTTCCTTTATTTTTAATTGGCAACATTAAAGCCTTCATTTTAACAAACCTAATGCAATGGTAAATGTTAGCACTGCTATTTTCACAACCGGAATTATGGGTGCAGTAGCTGGCGGTGGAAAGAAAAAGTTGGGTTTTGATGAATAAACAAGTTGTGAGTGTGTGTCGAGGCTTGGCTGCTCACTGGCCAATCAGAACGCGCTCCATGGATAAATATGTCGTTGCTTCAAGTTGTGTATTTACGGTCTTTTATGTATTGCATTTTCATCAACTCAAATTTGAATGTTAGTCCGTTATAGCCTAGTTCGTTAAATAGCCTGCCCCATTTTCGGCGAAATATGTTGAACATGATTGCAATCCACATTGCTTAAGTTGCATTGCTTCTTCTCAACACAACTGGACAGTAGTCCGGTGAGACACAACTGTATCATGGACAGACCTTTTCTCATTTTAGGAACCATTGAGTCTATATGCAGAGCCGTGGGTCAGGTCCATTTGGGTCCACCTGGGTAGATCAGCTGTAGTTACATGGACCCCAGACCCGATTGCAGTCTGGACATGGACATACCGAACGTAGTCAATAAGAAAGATAAATCTCACTAGGCTATTGATAAGGCCTGAAAAGACACGGTATAATTTGAATGAAATTCTTATAAAAACAGAACAGCAACTTGTTTTAAATAGGCTATGTCTAAATACAGTTGCAGGCACCATAATTGCTCCCCGTATCATACAGACAAGGTAACTTAGACTTTGGAGGGTTTTACAGGCCATCCAAATGTTTCACAGGACCTGGATAAAGATCCAATATAGGCTACTGTTAAACAGAAAAGGGGGAATGTCCACTTACCAATATACTGCACGCAAATGTAATGTTTTATAAACACCATGGAACCATCTTACAGATCATATTTCTAACTTCTCCAGAAATAGCAGATGAAATTGCATTGCATTCGAGCCAAGTGTGTATTCACCGTATACCGATGGACGGTGAATCTGGTTTGGTTTTCAATCAAATTAAACAAAAAACAATTAATCTGTTTTATAAACCAACAACAATATTTCTAAATAGGTTTGGGTCAGAAGTATGATATCATAAATCGCTTCTCTCATTCAATGACACTGTGTTCAGTGCCCACGTAGGTCTAAACCAAATACTAGGCTCCTGTCAATTATTTTGTTGCCTTATGTGTGAGGCAGATTATTTAAAAAATCTGCCATTGATATGACATTATCAGAGGACTGAATAGTTTGGAAGAGCATGTCTTTGGCAATTTGAACAAGCGAAATGCAGGTATGTGAATTGTGAATAATGAAAAAGAAGACCATTTAAAACCCCTTTATTTCAGGCTACTTGGCTAATGGCCAGGATAAAAAGATGCACCTACTGTATGCGATGCTACTAAACCAGCATTGATTAAGGGGAGGGTTGGCTATGCTTGTTTTTAATCAAATTAAACTATATGGGGGGAAACAATATATATGTTTTAATGTTTCTAAATATCAGATTCCCCAATACAACATGCACATCTCTCCTTCCATGGGCACAGTCCATCATGGCTGGATAGGCAGGACTTCCGCTCTCAAAATCTATGCCATTGTCAACTGTGCTATGGTTAAGACCGGCTTTTTGTGGGTTTTAAAAACTTTTCATTAGCGCTGCATGAAATTGTCACTTTCGCGCTTGTTTTTAAGGACACGTCTCACAAATTGCCTCTTCTCCTACCTTAGCGCAAGTGAGCTGATGTTGGACAGGCACGCTAAATTGCAGGACCAGTTTTTACAGTGAGGGAAAAAAGTATTTGATCCCCTGCTGATTTTGTACGTTTGCCCACTGACAAAGAAATGATCAGTCTATAATTTTAATGGTATGTTTATTTGAACAGTGAGAGACAGAATAACAACAACACAAATCCAGAAAAACGCATGTCAAAAATTGTATAAATTGATTTGCATTTTAATGAGGGAAATAAGTATTTGACCCCTCTGCAAAACATGACTTAGTACTTGGTGGCAAAACCCTTGTGGCAATCACAGAGGTCAGACGTTTCTTGTAGTTGGCCACCAGGTTTGCACACATCTCAGGAGGGATTTTGTCCCACTCCTCTTTGCAGATCTTCTCCAAGTCATTAAGGTTTCGAGGCTGATGTTTGGCAACTCGAACCTTCAGCTCCCTCCACAGGTTTTCTATGGGATTAAGGTCTGGAGACTGGCTAGGCCTTCCAGGACCTTAATGTGCTTCTTCTTGAGCCATTCCTTTGTTGCCTTGGCCGTGTGTTTTGGGTCATTGTCATGCTGGAATACCCACCACGACCCATTTTCAATGCCCTGGCTGAGGGAAGGAGGTTCTCACCCAAGATTTGACGGTACATGGCCCCGTCCATCGTCCCTTTGATGCAGTGAAGTTGTCTTGTTCCCTTAGCAGAAAAACACCCCCAAAGCATAATGTTTCCACCTCCATGTTTGACGGCGGGGATGGTGTTCTTGGGGTCATAGGCAGCATTCCTCCTCCTCCAAACAGGGCAAGTTGAGTTGATGCCAAAGAGCTCCATTTTGGTCTCATCTGACCACAACACTTTCACCCAGTTATCCTCTGAATCATTCAGATGTTCATTGGCAAACTTCAGAAGGGCAACACACTTCACGGCGTAGTGTGTTACTAATTGTTTTCTTGGTGACTTTGGTCCCAGCTGCCTTGAGATCATTGACAAGATCCTCCCGTGTAGTTCTGGGCTAATCCCTCACCGTTCTCATGATCATTGCAACTCCACGAGGTGAGATCTTACATGGAGCCCCAGGCCGAGGGAGATTGACAGTTATTTTGTGTTTCTTCCATATGCGAATAATCGCACACACTGTTGTCACCTTCTCATCAAGCTGCTTGGCGATGGTCTTGTAGCCCATTCCAGCCTTGTGTAGGTCTACAATCTTGTCGCTGACATCCTTGGAGAGCTCTTTGGTCTTGGCCATGGTGGAGAGTTTGAAATCTGATTGATTGCTTCTGTGGACAGGTGTCTTTTATACAGGTAACAAGCTGAGATTAGGAGCACTCCCTTTAAGAGTGTGCTCCTAATCTCAGCTCGTTACCTGTATAAAAGACACCTGTGAGCCAGAAATCTTTCTGATTGAGTGGGGGGTCAAATACTAATTTCCCTCATTAAAATGCAAATCAAATTAGAACATTTTTGACATGCGTTTTTCTGGATTTTTGTTGTTGTTATTATGTCTCTCACTGTTCAAATAAACCTACCATTAAAAATATAGACTGATAATTTCTTTGTCATTGGGCAAACGTACAAAATCAGCAGGGGATCAAATACTTTTTTCCCTCACTGTACATGACGAAATTGCTAACTAACGTGGGTTTGATACTTGCGTCTCCTTAGCACCAGCCTAAAATAGAGCCCTATGTCTGTTGTGTTCGCCCCATAGCTTACTTTAAGCTTCAGCTCATGTTGGTAAAGAGTAAATAGACAGAGTCAAAGCTTCACATAGTATTGTTCTAAGTGAAATCTTGTTCTCAATGGGGTAGATGTTTACACAGACATTTCTAATGGCCATTGATACTTCACTGAGGATTTCCTAAGAGGAAATCACATTCAAACTGTAGTTCATTTCACGTAATGTTTGGCTGAATGAAATCTGCCTTTAGTGTAGGAAACTAAGTAGGTCTCTGTGGTAGTAAGTAGAACATTAGAGTAGCCTACCTCACCTAATTAGAAATTGGAGCCAAGCAGTGGTGACCCGTCATTCAGGGATTTTGAGCCCCAGATTTTTAGCAAAATATAAATAAAAATGTTGGGCTTGCCTGTTTTGCATGTTATTTTGGCAGTAAGACGTGTCACATATCAGCATTTAAGACGTCACATATCAGTTAGCAAACAATGTAAAATATATATATCATTGAGTTAATAAAGCCGCATACAAATATGGTCTCTTTTTTGTTTTCTTGAGTAAGGGAGCTCCAAAATGCAGGTGTTTCAGCCTAGCTCTGTGTTTTCTGTGGTGTTGGGGCAAGCCAGGAGAAAATACGGAGCGTTGCACCGTGATTGGCTCAGTGTTCTGTCACTCTTGGGGATGCTACGTCACCGCCGAGTCTAAGGGTATACTTAGAAAATTCTAGCCCCTTGGGTGCTGCCATAGCCTTTTCACACATAAAAACACACTGGTGTGATCATTCTACAGTGGTCCCTGTAGCGTACGATCAAACCGGTGTGATTAGAACGCTTTTTTTTTTAGAACATCCAGTTTGGAAAGACACAACAATCAGCATTTGAGCTGGACACTGTTTTTTCAGAAACATTTTTCACAAACACAATCCTTACAAAGTTATGTACAGAATGTGAGCAATTTATTCTTGGATGCAATGTTCAGACATTCTTAGAAGTAGCTACAGCATAACACAATCATCCAAACCGGAAAAATGTAGGCTACATTTGTCCTAGTGCTAACGGAGGAAAGATTGACTTTATACAAGGGGTAATGTTTTTATAACTCTCTAACACTTTCTAGAAATCGAAAATCTACCAATGGAGCTATGTTTGTTGACATACAATGCATTCTGGGTTTCACGTAATCGTCTGTCGGACCAAAGATGTTATAACAAAATTAGGTGAGTAAGGGTTCACAAATTTTTTGAGAACTTCCGGAAGTGAATGGTGGGATTTAAAGGATGGTAGACAAGATGAGTTTGGTCTGTTTATAACATGCATGTTGAAGGGGGTGTGTCATCTACCATCGTTCACATCCCACCATTCACTTCCGGAAGTTCTCGAAAAATGAGTGAACCCATACTCACCTAATTTTGGTCTGACAGACGATTACGTGAAACCCAGAATGCATTGTATGTCAACAAACATGGATCCACACATAGCTGGAATTAGCTTAGCTCATGATAATCAGTTCAACCCTCAAAAAAGTATTTTACAGACATAATGTGTCCATTGCAATCTATGCAAGAATTGGAATGCATGATTTGTCAATAGTACTTGAAAACATGTGAATGAAACAGTAAATATATAAATAATTACCACACAAAACATTTTCTGATAGTTATTTATTGATAGAAGTGGTGCGTGCTGGCAGTCAATCATGTAACCTCTCACTCCCACTCTGAGCCATTCAGTGTTGTTGTTTATGTATGTAGCTAGTGAGCTAAGCTGTAGCATTAGCAATGTCTTTCAAAAGGAGACTTCTCACAAATGCAGAAATTCCTGAGATTTTTGAGTCTGACAATGAGTCTGAGTATGAAAGTCAGGAATCAGATTCTGACAGTGAGGAGCTGCCCCCCAACCTTGTAGCCATTGAGAGCCCTGAATCTGAGGACCCCTTGTCCACTGACGAAGTCCCAGGTCCGTTTGAAGATGCTGGTGGTGATGGAGGCAGACCGACAGTGGCTGAAGTATAGGTGTTCTATAGTAGCTGGAAGGCCACCAGCCATTTCACCCCTCCTGGCCCTGCTGTTTTGATGAGTCCCAGTCTGGAGTGCAACGCCCCTTGCCATTTCCATCTGAGGCAGAGTGCTTAAAGTTGTTTCTGACAGAGGAGCTGGTGGGAGACATAGTAGAGGAGACCAATCGCTATGCCATGGAGCTACAGGAGAAGAGAGAGCCAGGAGGGAGGGGAAAACTCGCTAAATGGGTTACAACCACAATGAGTGAAATGTATACCTTCCTGGTGACAGTCCTTCTCATGGGAATAGTAAAGAAGAACTCCCTAAGAGAATACTGGAGCACAGATCCTATGTTTGCAACTCCCTTCTTTGCCACCCTCTTCTCCCAAGACCGCTTCCTTTTTTCTGCTGCGATGCCTGCATTTAGTCAAAAATGCCACTGCCAACCTAAATGACCTGCTATACAAAATAAGAAATGTTCTTCCCAGCCTGACGTTTGGTCGAAATGTGTTTTCTCGCTGTGTTTTCAACGAGTAAAACTGTTAAAGAGTATACGCTAGCATACAAAATCCTCAGTCTTCAGTTCCAAAGATGTCCAGCTCTAGTTCCAGTTATGATATTGGCAAATACTGTTTGTGTGTGTGTGGTTTCTGAAAGTACAGAATAAAGAGGAATTTTTAGTAATCAGAATACAATATCAGGATATAACAATAAAGCAATTTTTACAAAGAAGAAACATAATAAACACTACTATAAAAATAATATACTTGCATTGACAAAATCACACATTTGCGTTATAACAGTAAGACACAGTAACTGTTGAGCTCCACAAGGGGGCAGGGCAGAACAGAGCTATGCTAAATAGTCCAAATAAAAACCATCCATGGTCAAATATTTTTCATTTATTTAACCTTTACATAACTAGGCAAGTCATTTAAGAACAAATTCTTATTTACAATGACAGCCTACACTGGCCAAACTCGGACAACACTAGGCCAATTGTGCACCGCCCTATGGGACTCCCAATCACAGCTGGTTGTGATACAGCCTGTATTCAAACCAGGGTGTCTGTAGTGACACCTCTAGCACTGAGATGCAGTGCCTTAGACCACAGTGCCACTTGGGAGTCATAAGGCCAGGGTAGCTTCAAAAGACAACACAAGCTAATACTTCTCTGACGCAATTAGCATTATTTTACAGAGCTAATAGAAGAATGTAGCTAGCTACATAAGCACGACTGACTATAACACCATAAAGGTTATGAAATGAGTAACATTACTTCGAGTGTCCATGGTTATATAAGGAATATACACAAATATATTGAGTTACAGTAGAAACGACATAACGTAATAAGACACTTACTTTAATAGAAACGCACACATTTCCAAAGTTATTGTTAGTAATGAAAACAACAATGACTGCGATGCGGGCACCAGATGGAAAATGTGAACACGTGTGTGCACATGCTGTTCTGATGGGAGATGCGCAAATGTCTGCAGAAACAATTTGGAAGTGCTTGGGGAATTTTGTCAGGGTCAGAAATTCCAAAACTATAAATTGTCCACAAAAGTGAATTAATGAGGAGGCGGAACACACCTCAATTCAAACTGTTCTTAGAAAATAAAAACTTAAAAACAGCACAAAAAGGTGAGTCCAAAAATGTATTGTATGCTGCTGCATAAATTCTGTAACATACTAGGGATATATGTATACTGTAGCTAAGAAAGTAATACTCAGGGTATGCTGTGTAATAAGCTGTTAGTAGCCCATGTGCCTCACCCTAATAATTTGGTCTATTCTCAATTCTTAATTTCACCTACTCTTCTGATTTGGTAGCCTATAACCTGTTTTTGAGAAATGTAATAATCTAATATTGTAAGAGCTTTCATTGTCTGCTTATATGCCCCCTTTATTCATCCTACGGTTCTGACTTGGTGTACAGGGAGAACAGTGTAAGAATGGCCCATGTTCTGAATTATGTCACTGTACATGCTGAACAAATAGTTATATTGACTACGTCCGTCCTATTTTGCTCATTATGTCTTAATTGAAATTACGGATAGCCTCTAATCCACTTGTCGTCCCCTTATGTCATAGTTTGTACATTTCAATTTTCAGTAGAAACCACATTTGTTCAAGCAAGCAAGCCAGCCATATCAGCTATGCTTTTTTTTAAGGCAGAAAATGAGGCTGAAGGAACTGTTTCGCTGCCAGACAAGGCTCCGCTGATAACCAGGTGTAGCAGTGGTAAGGTGATGGGACAGCTGTTGGGACTGTGCTGTTGGGACAGCTTTATGTAGGCCCTAACAGTTTGTGTAATTAATGTATTGTTTAGTGTTGTGTTGTGTTGGGGCTTTGCTGGCATGCATCCCACATTTGTTTTGTTTGCCCCACCAAGATGTACATGCTAAAATCGCCACTGGGGTCAAGACAGCTTCACGTAGGGCGTTCATACAACAAATGTAATATTTTTTAAACTAGGCGTACATATACAGTAGTTGGATGGCTAATGGTGTCAAACTGTAATGCTGAAGCACCATGACGCTTCTGCCGAGCGAAGCTGTCAAAAATCCAACTTGCAGGGCAATACTGTCTCCTGTGACACTGCTCTCCAGCCGAAGTGCTGAAAGGCACAGAAAGTGAATTCACGTCAGCAGCAGTAAATGATCATGCTGGGACCTGCTACTGTACAGTGCAGAGGCAGCACCGATAAGGAGCTTATATATTTATAGCCAAGAGATTATCTGATCATTATGAGATTGTCCATTCTTATTTATGCACAGGAACACATCATGTTTCACTCACAGACTTAGGCTGTAAAAAAGGTGTTGGGAACAAATGGCTGTAAGTTTGTGGCGAGGGAGCAGAGAAAGAGATGCATTGTGTTTGTAGAGCCATGACTGATTACTATGTGATGGAGACAATCTGACTGATTGGTGCACCACATGTAGGCACACTGGACACAGTGACAGGATGCAGGGCTGGCCCTAGCCTTTTGGGGCCCTAAGCGAGATTTGGTTGACTCACCCCAGGCAAAAAAAAATTGTGGTCCCCCTCTTGACGGCGGAGAGAGAGAAAAAAAGCTTGAAAGTTAATTCCCTGCAATCCTACAGATTTTGCTATGGGGTGGAGAGAAACATTTGCAGTTTTAAAGCTAATTTGCTGTAATTCTACACATTTTGACATGACTTATGCCATGTTAATAGGATATTTGAGTGAGAGTGACTAACACAACGAATGGAGGTCAGCCCCCTGTGCATGTTCCCTCCGTGCCTAGTCGATAATTTGGCCATGATCACTACAAGGGTTAGATAGCTGGCTAGACTAATTTACCAATATTTATTTTTTAGCTGACATAGGCTAATTGAGTGACTGTCAATGACTGACATAACAAGAGAAAAACTGATGATGAATAACCACATTTTTTTATTGCACTTTGTGTATTCTACTGTACTAACTCTCAACAGTAAGTTGAGACCCCAATTGAGAAATAAATTGGTCGGGGAGACCTAAGCAGGATGCTATCTGAATGCCAGGCAGATTAATAATGTTTGTAGATATATCTTTTGGCTAACACTGCTTTTCAGTGGAGGGAAAAAAATATAGTTGGTCTATGCGGTGAAACACCCGTGTGTTTGAACATCAGCTAAAACAGATATGCCAGCATTAGCTCTGTGGTAATCAAGGACAGATAAAACAGTATATTGTATTTTTCAGCACACTCAGTGCCTGCTGCATACCAAGTCTATCAACTACTTAAGCCACAGCATGTTTTAGATATTGTATTTAAACTATAATATAGAATATCAGACTAATAGACAGCACTACATATACCCCTTACTAGATTAAGATAGCAATCTGCTTTTGTCCCAGGCAGGCTAAGATCTGAACCCTGGTCCACAGGAGAAGCCAACGTTTTACCATTAGGAGAAGAGGAAATTCACACTTAAGCTGAGGGTAACACTAATTTTGAAGTTGTAGTCATGCCACACGTTCCCAGTGAGACCATAAGTCTGACTCACGTGGGAGACCAGGGTTCAGATCTTGCCTGTGACAAAGGCAGATTGCTATCTTGAGCTAGTAAGGGATATACTGTATATGTAGTGTTGTCTCATGGCGCCAATAGAGAGGGCAGCTGTGCTTCTAGCCCCTAGGCAACTTTGCAGTATTTTGTTTTTTTTTGTGTGTTATTTCTTACATTATTAGGCCAGACATTCTTTTGTGTTATTACATACAGCCGGAAATAACTTTTGGATATCAGAGCGGAAGTTACTTACCAGCATTACCAGCATTACGACCAGGAATGCGACATTCCAGAATCCTTTGTCCGTACCCACCAGGGCAATTGAACTGATTCCAGAGGCTGATACAATAAATCGGCGGTGAAGAGGTACTCGGAGTGGACTTCTATTCCGATTCAGGAGGCACGCACACAACCCACAGCTTCCAAGTACATTACTCGCTAATGTTCCATCTCTGGATAATAAAGTTTACTTTATTATCAAAGATTGTGAAGATTTCTTTCCAGAGAAACATCAGGGATTTTAACATACTCCATGTCACAGAAACATGGATCTCTCTGGATATACTGTCTGAGTCTGTACAGCCAGTTGGGTAATTGCGCAGACAGGAATAAATATCTCTCTGGGAAAAAGAAGAGTGGGGGTGTATGTTTCATGATTAACTACTCATGGTGTAATTGTGATAACATACAGGAACTCAATTCCTTTTGGTCACACAACCTAGAATACCTCACAATCAAATGCCGTCCGTATTACCTCCCGAGAGCATTCCCTTCGGTTATAGTCACAGCTGTGTATATTCCCCCTCAAGCCGATACCAACTTCACTGGACTTTATACGAACTGGAAATCATATATCCTGAGGCCACATTTGTTGTAGCTGGGGATTTTAACAAAGCAAATTTGAGGAAAATGCTACCGAAGTTCTATCAACACATTGACTGTAGTACTTGTGCTGCTAAAACGCTTGACCACTGCTACTCCAACTTCCGGGATGCCTACAAGGCCCTCCCGCGTCCTCCGGAAAATCCATATTTCTCCTTTTTTCCTAGAGGCAGAAACTCAAACAGGAAGTACCTGTGCTAACCAATTGGAATCCACCAGCTGGCTAGAGTGTTTACGGACATATTCAATCTCTCCCGATTCCAGTCTGCTGTCCCCACATGTTTCAAGATGGCCACCATTGCTCCTGTACCCAAGAAAGCAAAGGTACTGAAATAAATGACTATTGCCCCGTAGCACTCACTTTTGTCATCATGAAGTACTTTAAGATACTAGTCAAGGATCATATCACCTCTACCTCACTCTAGACCCACTTCAATTTGCTTTCCGCCCCAACTGATCCACAGACGATGCAATCGCCATCACACTGCACACTGCCCTATCCCATCTGGACAAGGGGAATACCTACAGTATGTAAGAATGCGGTTCATTGACTATAGCTCAGCATTCAACACCATAGTACCCTCTAAGCTCATCATTAAGCTCGAGGCCCTGGGTCTGAACCCCGTCCTGTGCAACTGGGTCGATCCTGGACTTCCTGACGGGCCGCCCCCGGCGGGTGGTGAAGGTAGGGAACAACACCTCCACTTCACTGATCCTCAACACTGGGGCCCCACAAGGGTGCGTGCTCAGCCCCCTCCTGTCCTCACTGTTCACATATGACTGCATAACCCTGCACACCTCCAACTCAATCAACAAGTTTGCAGACGACACAACAGTAGTAGGCTTGATTACCAACAATGACGAGACAGCCTACAGGGAGGAGGTGAGGGCTCTGGGAGCGTGGTGCCAGGAAAATAACCTCTCACTTAACATTAACAAAACAAAGGAACTGATCGTGGATTTCAGGAAACAGCAGAGGGAGCACCCCCCTATCCACATCGACGAGACCACAGTGGAGAAGGTGGAAAGCTTCAAGTTCCTCGGAGTACAAATGACTGACAAACTGAAATAGTCCACCCACAGTGACAGTGTGGTGAAGAAGGCGCAACAGCGCCTCTTCAACCTCAGGAGGCTGAAGAAACTTGGCTTGGCACCTAGAACCCTCACAAACTTTTACAGATGCACAATTGAGAGCATCCTGTCAGGCTGTATCACCGCCTGGTATGGCAACTGCACCACCCACAGCCGCTGGGCTCTCCAGAGGATGGTGCAGTCTGCCCAATGCATCACTGGGGGTAAACTGCCCCCCAGGACATCTACAGCACCAGATGCCACAGGAAAGCCAGGACAACAACCACCCGAGCCACTGCTTGTTCACCCCGCTATCATCCAGAAGGTGAGGTCAGTACAGGTGCATCAAAGCTGGGACCGAGAGAATGAAAAACAGATTCTATCTCAAGGCCATCAGGCTGTTAAATAGCCATCACTAGCACATTAAAGACTGCTGCCTATACTCGGCCTTGTCCGGGGCTATACTCAGCCTTGTATCAGGGTAGTAGTTTGGTGGTTGAAGAAATCCCTCTAGTGGTGTGGAGGCTGTGCTTTGGCAGGGGGCTAGGGTCAGGGGGCTAGGGTCAGTCTGTTATCTGGAGTATTTCTCCTGTCTCATCCAGTGTCCTGTGTGAATGTAAGTTTTTTTTCTCTCTCTCTCTCTCTCTCTCTCTCTCTGAGGACCTGAGCCCTAGGACCATGCCTCGGGACTACCTGGCCTGATGACTCCTTGCTGTCCCCAGTCCCCCTGGTCATGCTGCTGCTCCAGTTTCAACTGTTCTGCCTGCGGCTATGGAAACCTGACCTGTTCACTGGACATGCTACCTTGTCCCGGACCTGGTGTTTTGAACTCTCTCTCTACCGCACCTGCTGTCTCTAACTCTGAATGATCGGCTATGAAAAGCCAACTGAAATTACTCCTGAGGTGCTGACCTGTTGCACCCTCGACAACCGCTGTGATTATTATTATTTGATCCTGCTGGTCATCTATGAACGTTTGAACATCTTGGCCATGTTCTGTTATAATCTCCACCTGGCACAGCCAGAAGAGGACTGGCCACCTCTCAGAGCCTGGTTCCTCTCTAGGTTTCTTCTTAGGTTCTGGCCTTTCTAAGGAGTTTTTCCTAGCCACCGTGCTTCTACATGTTTGGGAATCTAGCCTGTGTTTCTGTACAGCACTTTGTGACATCGGCTGATGTAAATAGGGCTTTATAAATACATTTGATTGATTGATTGATTGACATACATAGACTTGAAATCACTGGCCACTTTAATATTATTTACATATTTTGCATTACTCATCTCAAATGTATATACTGTATTGTATTATATTCTATTCTACTGTATCTTAGTCTATGGCACTCTGACATTGCTCGTCCATATATTTACATATTCTTCAATTCCATTCCTTTACTTAGATTTGTGTGTATTGTGCGTATTGTTGTGAAATTGTTAGATATTATTTGTTAAATATCACTGCACTGTTGGAGCTAGAAACACAAGCCTTTCTCTACACCCGCAATAACATCTGCTAAACACGTGTATGTGACCAAAAACAGTTTGTTTGATTTATATTCACCCCCTTTGACCTCCTCCCCCATGAGAGACCACCCCGCGTTGGGCGTCATTGTCACATGCGGGATTTGAACCCTGTTTTCCCATGGGAGAAACCAACTTCTTAGCATTGAATAAAGAGGGAAATCGGTGTCGCCATTACACCTTTAACCAGATTAGTGCGGTATGTCAATACAGTACAAACTGATCTATTGTGGTAGATGACGCATGGACTCATCAACCTTATGAGCCCTTTATCATCAAAAACAGGTATTTCCTTTGAGTCATGTAGGAGGAAGAAAGACTCTTTCCTTCTATAACCCCAGAACAACGACAGACCTCTCACTGCCCACGCTCCATTTCCATCCGACCTTATGTCCCTCTTGGTTCCTTTATTAATGGATGACTTCCTGCTCTTCCTCTACCTGTGGAACCCTTTGACATTTCAATCGGCATGCATCTGAGGCAAAGTGAGATGGCACATGTTCCCAGTGATCCGGACCTTCACCCCTTTGTAAAGGTCTTGCTGTTTTTTTGGTCATTGGTTTGACTGGATTTGTTTTGACAGCTCTGAGATAGTTTGAGCAGATCTGAACCGCAGACCAGGGTTTTATTTATTAGGCACCAAATGGAAGGAAATGGCCTGAAACAGGAAGGGACTACCTGGACCTGTCCAATAAGAAACACACATTTTAAAACGTTTTCCATTGCGTCTCCAACGCAGATAGAGGGGTAAGAAACTATCCTTATAGGGACCATCTGACCTCCTCAGACTCAAATCCCTGTATCACTTGTCTAGCTCCAGACATATTTTAGTCTCACGTAGAATACAAGACCTACAGTACCGTAGGTGAGTCATGCTTGTGTACGGGCCTCATCATAAACATATTATCATGATTGTATGTGTTTGGGAGGAGGTGACAGTAATCATTAAGCATCATTAGAACTAAGTAATAGCTGTACTAGATGGCAGGGAATGGGAATGTATCATGTCTTCATGTATGCACTCGTGGTTTGAAATGGTCACACACACACACACACACACACACACACACACACACACACACACACACACACACACACACACACACACACACAGTAGTTAATTACATTTTGCCATGTAGCGGTGTAGCTAACCGCTCGAACAGAAAAGTTTTTTGTTTTGTTTCATCAGACCTGCCTAATTATCACTTGAAAATGTTTCCATTTTTAGTAGGTTAAATTACAGGTGATTCCAGAGTGATCAGTTTTTTGCAATTTGTAATCTATCGCATTTCAGATTGAAATCAGACCTGCAGTTCAAATATAACAGACCATTTAGTCAGTCAGTCAGTGCAGCAACGACTTGAGGTGAACTCTACTGTTTAGCTCCTGAATGTCATGGCTGAGTTTTTTTTTACATTGAGATAGGTTACGTACATTTCCTGGTTGATGTCATGCCATTGTTGTGGATATTTTCAGGGGGACAATAGGCTTCTTTTCCAGCTGTGTTTCCTCCTCTTCCTCCACCAGCTGCCCTATACAATACTTCACCCTCCTTCTCACTGCTAAAGGCCTTTGCAGACTCTACTTCGGATTCAGTTCTTTGCGATTAACACGTCGCACTGATGTTACCAAATTAAAAACTGTAATATCAACCTAGCCTGATTATACGATTTGCCTCAGTTCTGTCGTCACATTCTGCGATTGGCTTGCGAGGCCACGTTATCCAATAGAGGCTACGTCAGCTGCAGCGGTGCGTTTGATCTGTGCACGTGCCAGCACCAGCAGCGCAAGCCTCTCTCAATGCTTATGCGCGAGTGAAAGTATCCATCTTAGAAATAGTTTTCACATGCAAACTTTTTATGTCTAATCTTCCCAAAATAACATGGTCACTGTTGTAGAACGTTTGTTTTGTCTGGCGATTGTGTAAACAAGATTATTAGGGAGATCGTTCAAATCAAACTATTATATTACTCTGACTATTCACCATAACCATATTATTGTGTGCGTACTCAGTGCTGGCCATGTTCCTATTGATCAGTCGCCGGGATCGGTTTGCAACACCAGCCACACTTCACGATAAAGGAAAAAAAGAACGGAACTTTGTCGGAGCCTACGACCGCACCTAGTGGTACTTCATCGGCAGACCTAGACCCTGTCACACTGAACGAGCCAAGACGTCCAACAATCCTTCACAACCTAAGAATTTGCCCATGACATGGACGTTTATTTGGGAAGTCAAAATTGTGGCATAAAATCGTACAATCTACAAAGGCCTTAAGAGGCTCAGACACAATCACCACACAAACTCCACAGCCTAATGGATATGACTGGGCAAAGGTAAGGATACAATCTGAGTTTGGTCTTTCTACTGCATTTGTATTACACTATCAGCATTTTAGGCGTATGGTTAGCTCATATACAGTATTCCAATTTCCTCAAGAGATTCGGGTTAATAATGTATCATTAGGTTAATAACATAGTTGGCTGTGATTTGATTCAACATGAGTGCTTTACTCATATGTATTATTTTTGTCATGGTCTTTTTTTAGATTGTTGAGATTTTGACTGTGAGCTCTCTTTGTATCATTATCAGCCTGTGTCCCTTTCCTGTGATACCATATCCCTGACATCCATCCAGCCCCAAGGTCTGTTAGAATGCTACAGCAAGGTCACAGTGTGCTGAGTGAGGATGGTCTGTTCTCCACTGTGTTTATCACAGCAACCCAGTCAGCATCTCTCTCTCTCTCTCTCAGAGGCCAGGCCTCCCATTTCACGGAGACAGATCTCTCCGTGTGTCTGAGTGATGTGGGTGAGGCCAGGGCACTGGTTAGCATTACAGACGGCTGTACGGCTAACACCTGTTCTCAGCCTCCTACTCCACACCACGCTACACTGCTTCCCCACCTCTAATTCCCCCCCTCTCTTCACTCTTTCTCACCCCGTCTATCTCCTCTCTCTGTGTCTATTTCTGTCTCTCATCATGTATGCATGCACCCCTCCCTATTCGACTCTTTTTTTGTGTGGGATGCTGCTGCTCGTAGGGGCTTAGTGTAACTCTAGCAGTAGTGGATTATTTTCTACATATGGGCTCAACAGCTCTAGTGCTGCCTATGGTATGCATGTGTGTAATGGAATATGATTGTCATATTTATTTATCATAGAACACAGCAGGTGGGCATAATGCTAATTTCCCAGTGGAAAGCATCTGTCCTGTTGTTATTTCATTAAGGGGATTGAGCCTGCTGCTGGCTGCAAACTCAAACTGGCAGTGTACTGTTCATGATTTGAACACAAACAAAACACATGCGCTCTCCTCAGCTCGGCAACTCTACTGCTGAACTAAATAATGCCAAATCGACTGCAAAAGGCTGGGCTAATATGACAATCATGATATGAAAAAAAGCCATTCGCAAATTCATTGCATACTCCAAAACGAATACACCTGTCTGAAACATACAAAAAGTGATACTTCACCTAAAAGCCCCCCCCGCCTCTTGTAACCACAATGGCAGCAGGTCAGCCTGGCATCAATGACAGCCCTGCAACTTTATCTTGTTTCCCTCCACCTGTCAAAGCTGAACCACAGAGACGGACACACCAACCATGTTTCCCCACCCAGCAACTTCCAAAGCAGCATCTGGCTTCACAATCTAGGAGCGGTTCCCCCCCTAACTCCTACCAAAACAGCATCTTGGCTGAAGCAGTGACGGAAGAGCATCACTTCCCTAACCACCCATTTTGAACTTTATCACCACCACCTCCCCAAAGCAGCATCCTCCTGACCCAGCCAGCATCTCTCTCCTCAGTCTTCTGCTTACCTTTGTGAGAGCCATGCAGTGAAGGCGTGTGGGTGTTCCACCAACGTGCTCTTATCGCACAGGAACTCCTTTTAATCTGAGAGACACAACGAGAGAGAGAAAAATAGAGAGAGGGGAGAGGAAGAGGGAGTGAAGCTGCACTCTCACTCACTATGTGGAAGGAGCCAATAGCTGCTGCTGTTGTGATGATGCTGCTGTCGGTCTGAGAGTGCTGCAGTGAGGTAGGAGGCGCACGTGGTCACTACAACAGGAAGAGCTCCTCCTCCTCTCCTCCCTTCCCTCATCCCTCCATTGTAATCTCCTCTCTCTCACAGCCTCACTGAAGCTCAGTGATTTACTGGCTTAGGGAAAGAAGCAATACCAGAGAGATGGAGGAGATGGCAGGGGAGAGGAGAGGATTGGAGAAGAGAGGAAAGGAGAGAAAGAGTATGTATGTCAACGTGGGAGAGGATGAGAGACAGGGAACTGGAGAGTAGGAGAGGATTGGAGAGTAGAGAAGAGAATGTTGTTCAGTGAAATGGTAACTATTTGTGAGCAACTTGCAAGTGAAGTTCAGGTTCGGTGGTGGTGGGCTCCCGTTCAGGTTTCCACTGGCATGAAGCACATGAATTCCCCCAGTGCTCGTGTTCCTGAAACAAGAAGGTGGTTGGCTACTGGCAACAGACAAACAACCCACTCTCTCTCACACAAACTACAAATGTTTTCACTCACCTGGAGCATCACTTTTCAACTCCTTAAATAACCTTTGTTCATCTTGAAATAGTCTGTTAAGAGATGAATAACGACAATAGTATTCAGATTGAACGCTGTGCAGATAATGTTGTAAGATGTCAATGTGTTCTACCTGGCATGCATTACATTTTTTTTTAATCCATTTGTCAGAAAGTACAATATCTCAGTATGTTGTAGTAGGAGCTGCTTGTAAAATATTTGCGTGAACTTGAATTTATTAAGAGAACTTGTGTTCTTCAAGCATTAGCTGATGTTATGCTGCCACTGTGTGGTTGTTTTTAGGAACAACAGCAATGACCTTTCTCTTTTGCAAACAAAAAGTCCTGTTACACACAATACATCCACCCATGAACAACCTCAGCCTGTCATCCCCTACCAGGGATGTATTCATAGCCTACTGAGTGTACAAAATATTAAAGGGAAACTTCAAAATGTTTCAACATATTCCTCATCTCCAGCACCACCCCAACATCAACATATGTTAAAATGGTGCATTTCTATGTTTTGTAGTAAAAAAAAGATAGAGGAAGATAAGTGTTTCCAATGACAACATTGGTATGCATTGTGTGATTTTGACCAATTGTGAGTAGGAAATGCCTACAAATTGCCGACAAATTGGTTGAAGATGTCATTGGAAAAACTGAGAGCTCTTTCTCTGTCTTTTTTACAACAAAACATCAAAATGCGCAAATTCACATATGTTGATTGTGGGGTGTTGCTGAAGATTATGAATATGAACTTGACCATTTTTTAAAAATGTTCCTTTAAGCACACCTGCTCTTTCCATAACATAGACTGCCAGGTGAATCCAGGTGAAAGCCATGATCCCTTATTGATGTCACTTGTTATGTAAATCCACTTCAATCAGTGTAGCTGAAGGGGAGGAGAGAGGTTAAAGAAGGAGTTTTAAGCCTTGAGACATTTGAGACAATGATTAAATGGGCAAGACAAAATATTTAAGTGCCTTTGAAACGGGGTATGGTAGTAAAGTAGGTGCCAGGAGCACCGGTTTGTCAAGAACTGCAACTCTGCTGGGTTTTTCACGCTCTACAGTTTCCTATGTGTGTCAACAATGGTCCACCTATCAAAGGACATCTAACGAACTTAACACAACTGTGAGAAGCATTGGAGTAAACATGAGCCAGTATATCTCTGTGGAAGTCTTTCGACACCTTGTAGAGTCCATGGGGGGGGTTAATGTTTTGTGCACTGTGTACATAGTATGTATTCATCCTATCAGCCCTCCTTCTGTCGATTAAACACCAGAATAGCAAATTCTAGATGAACGAATGATAACAAACCAAAATCGACATCTCTCAGTGAGCTGTCACAATATTGCGCAGACTTTCATGTACTTACTTTGTAAAGCATATCATCAACCACAGTCGGTAGCTCTTCTTAAACGCTTAACGAAGCTGTTTAGGTTGAGGGCAATGGCGGAAGAAAATTCAATAGTGCAAGTCCTTTTCTGTATGATTCCTTACTTGCTGAAGGAGTGTGACAATGAAGAGTTTGCACTGCAACCCTATGCTAGTCCACATGGGGGCTCTGGTATCAACAGGCTCTCACAGTCTCACTGCAGGATTAGACATTTATCCACATTTTAAAAATATTCAAAGTTGCTCCAAACACCAAATTTCGAAGTGTTTTTGACACCCTGGGTTGACTCCTCCTGCTCAGCATCGTAACGTTTCTCCAATAGTCAAATTTCGAAGTTAAAGCAGAAATGTTTTCACTTTGAACGAAAAGAAGGCGGTTGAGCACTGTGCCAACTTTGGCTGTTTGCAACAATCCCACCTAATCAAATGACCATGTGTCTCCGGAGCTGGAGAAAAAGTGAATGCCACTTGCAACCTAACGTTACAGCTGCCAAAAACAAACAGAGCAGACGAAGCCAACAAGCATCATTCTCGGTTCTTGGATCTGAATCAGCTCGACTGCAAAAGAGCAAAAGAGGCGAGGAAAAAGACTGCTCATGACCAATCGAGAAACAAGATTCATATTGGAATACATTTTGAAAGGTGAAAGAGTGACTGCGAAATTGCCACTGTTCTCATGGACTGGTAACATTAGGGAAGTGCTGGGTTGCGTTTTTAGCCTGCTAGCTACGTCAGCGTCTGATCTTAGTGTGTTCAATGTTCAAGCTAGTTAATAAGGCTACTTAGCTAGCTATCTAGCTAACATATTCTGAATACTTACTGTTTTGTACTCAAATTAATCTAACAATAGAATCATGTCGCTACACTGCATAAACCCCACAAGATGCCCAATGCCTTAATTTCAACAAATGTATGTTAGCTATCTAAAGCAAGATATGCAGATTGTTGACATGTCTGTCATGGCTGTCTTTAGTTTGTAGATGATAACACTAGCTATCTACGCAGTCGACAGCATTTTCGGCCCAGGACCACCCCAAAAAATGCATCTAGCTAAAACATTCAATACAGTAAGATCACACAAACATGTATTTCTCAGTGACACCAACAAACGAACATGGTCCAAGCACACCAAGACAGTCATGAAGAGGGCACAAAACCTACTCCACCTCAGGAGGTCTAAAAAGATTTGGTAAAAGGATCTACAGCTGCACCATCGAGAGCATCTTGATAGGTTTCATCACTGCCTGGTATGGCAACCACTCGGCCTCCGACCGCAAGGCACTACAGAGAGTAGTACGTTCGGCCCAGTACATCACTGGGGCCAAGCTTCCTGCCATCCAGGACCTCTACACCAGGCGGTGTCAGAGGAAGGCCCTAAAAATTGTCAAAGACTCCAGTAACCCTAGTCATAGACTGTCCTCTCTGCTACCGCATGGCAGCGGTACCGGAGCGCCAAGTCTATGTCCAAGAGGCTTCTAAACAGCTTCTACCCCCAAGGCATAAGACTCTTGAACATCTAATCAAATGGCTAACCAGACTACTTGCATTGTCCCCCCCCTCCCCTCTTTTACACTGCTGCTACTCTCTGTTATTATATATACATAGTCACTTTAATAACTCTACCCACATGTACATATTATCTCAATTACATCGACTAACCGGTGCCCCCAGCACATTGACTCTGTACCGGTACCCCCTGTATATAGCCTCGCTATTGTTATTTTACTGCTGCTCTTTTAATCATTTGTTACTTTTATTTCCTTTTTTTGGTTGGTATTTTTCTGAAAACTGCGTTGTTGGTTAAGGGCTTGTAAGTAAGCATTTCACGGTTTCACTGTTGTATTTGGCGCATGTGGCTAATAAAATTGGATTTGATTTGAGATACTGGTGGATTTCGAGGGAACCTGAACCTGTACAAGTTGTGGTTGTGTAAACCCCAACACTGAAAGAGAGGTAAGAAATGCTGTATGCAATTTCTGTAATGGTTTGTGATTCAATAATTATTTTGTTGGCAATCAACAAAATAGTGCGCTATGTTTGACTGTTCAGCACATTGCCAGCCTATATACAGTACAGCATTGTTTACTATCTAGTGTGAACTACCCACCAGAAAGATGGAATGAATATCCATTGTTGTCAGTCAAGTAAATGGCTCATCTGCATGACATGGAAGTATTCAGACCCCTTGACCTTTTCCATATTTTGTTAAGTTACAGCCTTATTCTCAAATTGACTAAATCATTTTTTCCTCATCAATCTACACACAATACCCCATAATGACAAAGCAAAAACAGATTTTTAGACATTTTTTCAATGTATTAATAATAAAAACTGAAATATCATATTAACATAAGTATTCAGACCATTTACTTAGTACTTTGTTGAAGGACCTTTGGCAGCAATTACAGCCTTGAGTCTTCTTGGGTATGACACTACAAGCTTGGCACACCTGTATTTGGGGAGTTTCTCCCATTCTTCACTGCAGATCCTCTCAAGTTCTGTCAGGTTGGATGGGGAGCGTCGCTGCTCAGCTATTTTCAGGTCTCTCCAGAAAAGTCTGATCTGATTCATGTCCAGGCTCTGGCTGGGCCACAAAAGGACATTCAGAGACTTGTTCCGTAGCCACTCCTGCGTTGCCTGACTGTGTGCTTAGGGTCGTTGTCCTGTTGGAAGGTGAATCTTCACCCCAGTCTGAGAACCTGCTCCAGAGCACTCAGGACTTCATCAAGAATCTCTCTGTACTTTGCTCCGTTCATCTTTCCCTCAATCCTGATAAGTCTCCCAGTCCTTGCAGCTGAAATACATCCCCACAGCATGATGCTGCCACCACCATGCTTCACCGTAGGGATCGTGCCAGGTTTCCTCCAGACGTGACGCTTGGCATTCAGGCCAAAGAGTTCAACCTTGGTTTCATCAGACCAGAGAATCTTGTTTCTCATGGTCTGAGAGTCCTTTAGGTGCCTTTTGGCCAACTCCAAACAGGCTGTCACGTGCCTTTTACTGAAGAGTGGCTTCATCTGGCCACTACCATAAAGGCCTGATTGGTGGAGTGCTGCAAAGATGGTTGTCCTTCTGGATGGTTCTCCCATCTCCACACAGGAACTTTGGAGCTCTGTCAGAGTGCCCATCAGGTTCATGGTCACCTCCCTGACCAAGGCCCTTCTACCCCGATTGCTCAGTTTGGCCAGGCGGCCAGCCCTAGGAAGAGTCTTGGTGGTTCCAAACTTCTTCCATTTAATAATGATGGAGGCCACTGTGTTCTTGGGGACCTTCAATGCTGCAGACATTTTTTGGTATCTTTCCCCAGATCTGAACCTCGACACAATCCTGTGTCAGAGCTCTACGGACAATGTCTTTGACCTCAAGGCTTGTTTTTTGCTCTGACATGCACTGTCAAATGTGGGATCTGACATAAACGGGTGAGTGCTTTTCCAAATCATATCCAATCAATTGAATTTACCACAGGTGGACTCCAATCAAGTTGTAGAAACATCTCAAGGAGGATCAATGGAAACAGGATGCACCTGAGCTCAATTTCGAGTCTCATAGCAAAGGGTCTGAATTCTTATGTAAATAAGGTAGTTATTTTGTGTATTTTTTATACATTTGCAAACATTTCTAAAAACCTGTTTTCCCTTTGTCATTATGGGGTTGTAAAGGAGTGCGTAACTGGCGGCAGGAAAGTCAGGCGCAGGAGAGCAAAACTGGGTAATCAACGGAGCAGTTTTATTCATAAAACCACCGGAAACCAGAACAACAAACAAATAGGTACAAAACCCGTCGCGCACCAGAGAAACCGTGCACATCACTTACAATAAACATTTCCGCACAAAGACATGGGGGGGAACAGAGGGTTAAATACACAACATGTAAGGAGGGAACTGAGACCAGGTGTGTGGGAAGACAAGACAAAACGAAAATTGAAAGTGGATCGATGATGGCTAGAAGACTGGCGACGCCGACCGCCGAGCGCCGCCCGAACAAGGAGAGGAACCGACTTCAGCAGAAGTCGTGGCAGGGGTATTGGGTGTAGATTGATGAGGATTCGTTTTTTTAAATCCATTTTAGAATAAGGCTGTAACGTAACAAAATGTGGAGAAAGTGAAGGGGTCTGAATATTTTCAGAATGTATTGGTTGAGTATGGACCATCAATTAATTGGATGGTTACCTTAGCATGTTACACTGGTTAAAGCAACACAATACATATTCCATCCATATTATGCTATCAAAATTAACGTTTATTTGTCATCTGCACAGGACATAGTGGGGTATATACGGGAATATGACATTGCATTGTACTGGATACTATTGAAGTAACAATTCGTTTGATGTTTTCCCACACAGTGCCAACAATCCCCAAAGACTCAGACTCGTCCCTCCTGTCCCACTAGCAACCAAGCAAGAGTTTCTCCAGGAACATCAGTGCAAACGGCTTGGTAGGAAACTTATGTTCATACAGAATGTCAGACATTACGCTTGTTACAAGTATTTTACCTTTTTCTGATGAAACTTGAGAAATTAATATACAATTACATTGAGTTAGATTCAATACTATACAAATTTGGTTCGTGAAGGCCATTGACACTTATGCTAATAAGGGATTGCAATACGTTTCAGTGAGATCAGCATCAACACTGCTGGAGTAACAGAACAATGGATGACTTGGACTTCCCATGAAAAGACTGAACCACAAATCTCTGATGTGAAAAATCCACTTAATTCACGAATTAAAAACTTTACAAGGTATAAGTGACTGTTTTCAACAACAACAAAAGAGTCAATTACAATGACAACTGAACACTTGTAGCTGAAATAAAACACACAAACAAGGCAGGACATATCTAGCTAACTACCAGCTCCCAGGAAAGAAAAGCCTACATGGTGCCGCAGCGGATCACGGGAGGCCAGCACTCGCCACACACAGCGGCCTGGAATGACAACCGTGTTGCCAGGTCCCACACCTACAGGTCACAAACTGTTATGTGCTGCTCCTGATTCCCACCTTTCACTCCTTACTAGGAGGTCACCAGAGCCAGTATAACCGCAGTGCATCTTTTACAGCCCTGCTACAGAGGTTAAATGATCGATGGCTGACGCGCGAGTTCTTGTGAGTTGAATTAACGAGAAATAGAGTTGATGTGGTTGGTTTCTGGTGTAGGCAGGTACAACGTCACATGGACACCGCTGACGGTGACGCATATAGTGCAGCTGAAGTGTTAGGATGTTCCTCATCATCTACGGCTGACTGTTTCCGCCATCCAACAGGTCCGAGCTATCCTGGACATTTTAAGGTTGACGTTGGGAAAACATGAAACAAATTGTTACTTCAATTGCACATGGTACAATGCAATGTCATATTCCAGTATACATCAGCCTGCATCCTATGCGTATGCCAAATAAATGTTGATTTTCATTTTATAACATAATATCGATGGAAAATGAATACATTATTGTGAGAACGTACACACCGTATCCGAATTCAACAACCTCATATTCTTTAATGCAACCAGTGGATCATGTGTCATACTAATGTACCATCCTGTGACTTGATCGCCCATAGTCCACCAATATGTCATGCAGATGAGCCATTGTTTACTTTACTGACCATGCTGGGTATTCATTCAGTCGTTCTGGTGGGTAGTTCACACTAGATAGGAATCAATGCTGTATATAGGCAGGCAATGTGCTTGAACAGGCAAACATAGCTAAGCTAACTATTTTGGTCGATTACCAACAAAATAATTATTGAATCACAAATCATAACAGAAAATGCATACAGCATTTCTTACCTCTTTTTCAGTGTTGGGGTTTGCACAACCACTAATTGTACAGCGTCAGGTTCTCCACCAGTGTCTCCCAGAGAAATGCATGTTTGTGTGATGTTACTGTACTGAATTGTATAGCTAGATGCAACATCTATACGTCCAATTTCAAAGTCACTTGAGCGCTCTGCCTCTCTCTCTCTGTTTGCCCCACATGACAAAATACTACAGTGGTATTACTATATTTATGTGGTATTTACTGTAGTGTTTTGCTGACATTACTGTAGTACACTGTAGTATTTACTGTATTGCTTTTTCAGATATAACATACACCCAGCAGGGGCCCCAGGACAGAGATTGTGAAATCATGGTCTACATAGATACTTGGCAGGTAGGTTTCTCACTCATCTCATGGGTGAGACAAATTGGGATGTGGGGAGGGAAATGGGCATATGCAAATTAAATATGTATTCTACAGTACACTACACCATTCTATAGTAAGCAGTACACAATTGACGGATACAACAGTGTGGAGTATAGTATTCTACAGTATACAGTACTACAAAATTCTATAGTAAGCACTACACATTTGAGGGATACTACAGTGTGCTGTAGTATTTTACCATATACTACAAAATGATATGGTAAGTACTACACATGATTGAGAATTCTATAGGAAGTAGTATAGTATTCTACAGTAAACTGTAGTCATTTTTATGTGGGCCTCTCTTTCTCTCTCTCTCTCTCTCTCTCTTTCTCCCTCTCCCACTCTTTATTTCCTCCTCACTGTCACTTTTACTCTGCTAACCTGGAAAAAGTCCAAAGTCTCTGTGATGAAGTGCAGCACAGTATTGCACATGTGTTAGCAGTTAGGAATCATCTCTTGTTAATGTGAAATCAAAGAAAAAAAACTCCAATGTATCTGGATATTGCCTGGATATTGTGGGCTTCTCCCACAAAAACATTATATTAGTAATATTTTTTCAAGAGCTTAAAAGCCAAAACCATAGATCTTTTTTTTTTACCAGACATTGTTCTGCAGGTTTTCATAAATGTATTAATTAAACTCAGAACACATCTATATTATCGATACAGATTAAAATACTCATATTCTATAGGTTTTCGCGGATTGACTCTCGAAAGGAAAGTATTTCCCGTATGTGCCATTGCCGATTGACAGTTGTGAGCGCAACATCAGTTAAGCCAACATCTATATATCAACTTGTCTCCTGCCTTGGGCCTGATATATCTGCATACCTCACGCAACCTCCTCAGGCTCAGACACTAGGCCTCCATGGTGGCATGCAAAGGCTTATGGTGAAGAAGCCCTGGAGATTCACTGAGCCCACTGAAAATGTATCCAGGAAATAGAGCCACAATAGGTGTAGTCCACACTGGCTTACCACACAACAACTAAAAATAGGCATACATTTTTAAGCTCTTGCTATAAAAACGGAATTATGATCATTCTTAATGTAGCAATATTCAGATCTATAAAAGTGAGGAACTAAACATGATTAGTGTATTATTTGATATTCCTATCAGTTGTCCCCCTCCCACACATACACATGTAAACCTCGGATAATATAGAGCTGGCAGGATTTTCCATGCACCGGCAGAACAGAGAAGCTACGTCTGGTAAGATGAGGGTTTGGGGTGTGTGTCTATTTGTCAATAACAGCTGGTGCACAACGTCTAATATTAATGAAGTCTCGAGGTATCGCTTGCCTGAGGTAGAGTACCTTGTGATAAGCTGTAGACTACACTATCTACCAAGAAAGTTCTCATCTACATTATTCGTAGCTGTCTATTTACCACCACAGACCGATGCTGGCACTAAGACCGCACTCAACCAACTCTATAAGGCCATAAGCAAGCAAGAAAATGCTCATCCAGAAATGGCGCTCCTAGTGGCCGGGGACTTTAGTGCAGGCAAATTTAAATCGGTTTTACCTAATTTCTACCAGCATGTCTACCAGCATGTGCAACCAGAGGAAAATAAAGTCTAGACCACCTTCACTCCACACACAGTGATGCATACAAAGCTCTCGCACGTCCTCCATTTGGCAAATCAGGATCATAATTCTATCCTCCTGATTCCTGTTTACAAGCAAAAACTAAAGCAGGAAGCACCAGTGACTCGCTCAATACGGAAGTGGTCAGATGAAACGGATGCTATGCTAAAGGACTATTTTGCTAGAACAGACTGGAATATGTTCCGGATTCATCCAATGACATTGAGGAGTGTACCACCTCAGTCATCAGCTTTATCAATAAGAACATCGACGATGTCGTCCTCACAGTGACCGTACATACATATCCCAACCAGAAGCCATGGATTACAGGCAACATCCGCATCGAGCTAAAGGCTAGAGCTGCCGCTTTCAAGGAGCAGGACACTAAAGATACTTACAAGAAATCCCGCTATGCCCTCAGACAAACCATCAAACAAGCAAAGCGTCAATACAGGATTAAGATTAAGATTGAATCCTACTACACCGTCTCTGACGCTCGTCGGATGCGGCAGGGCTTGAAAAAATGACGGACTATAAAGGGAAACCCAGAAGCGAGCTGCCCAGTGACGCGAGCCTACCAGACGAGCTAAATGCCTCGAGAGCACCAGTTGTTCCGGATGACTGTATGATAACGCTCTCGCTAAACAGGTTAACATTCACAAAGCCGCGGGCCAGATGGATTACCTAGACATGTACTCAAAGCATGCGAAGACCAACTGGCAAGTGTCTTCACTGACATTTTCAACCTCTCCCTGACTGAGTCTGTGATACCGACATGTTTCAAACAGACCAACATAGTCCCTGTGCCCAAGGAAGCGAAGGTAACCTGCCTAAATGATTACCGACCCGTAGCACTCACATTGGTAGCCATGAAGTGCTTTGAAAGGCTGGTCATGGCTCTCATGAACAGCATCCTCCCGGATACCCTAGACCCACTCCAATTCGTATACCGCCCCAACAGTTCCACAGATGACGCAATCTCAATCGCACTCCACACTGCCCTTTCCCACCTGGACAAAAGGAAGACCTGTGTGATAATGCTGTTCATTGACTACAGCTCAGGGTTCAACACCACAGAGTCCACAAAACTCATCACTAAGCTAAGGCGACTAAAAACCTGACTCTGCAACTGGATCCTGGACTTGCCTACCCTTACCCCCAGGTGGTAAGGGTAGGCAACAACACGTCTGCCATGTTGATCCTCAACAATTAATCAAATGGCCATCGGACTATTTACATTGACACCCCCCTCCATTTGTTTTGTACACTGCTGCTACTCGCTGTTTATTATCGATGCATAGTCACTTCACCCCTACCTACATTTACAAATGACCTTGACTAGCCTGTACCCCCACACCTTGACTCGGTACCGGTACCCCCTGTATATAGCCTCATTATAGATATTTTATGGTGTTCATTTTTATAGTTTTTTACTTTAGTTTCTTTGGTAAATATTTTCTTAACTTTTCTTGAACTGCACTGTTGGGTAAGGGTTTGTAAGTAAGGATTTCGCAGTGAGGTCTACACTTGTTTTATTCGGCATGTGACAAATACAGTTTGATTTGATTTGACAGTGATCTGCCCTATGCATGTGTGAACCAGGAACACCATCCATTATAACATTCTACTCGAGCTTAGCCCAGACCAGCCCAGCCCAGCCAGCCCAGCCCAGCCCAGCCCAGCCCAGCCCAGCCCAGCCCAGCCCAGCTTAGCCCAGCCCAGCCCAGCCCAGTTCAGCCCAGCCCAGCCCAGTTCAGCCCAGCCCAGTTCAGCCCAGCCCAGTTCAGCCCAGCCCAGTTCAGCCCAGCCCAGTTCAGACCAACCCAGCCCAGCCCAGTTCAGCCCAACCCAGCCCAGCCCAGCCCAGTTCAGCCCAGGCCAGCCAGCCCAACCCAGCCCAGCCCAGCCCAGCCCAGCCCAAACCAGTCCAGCCCAGCCCAGCCCAGCCCAGCCCAGCCCAGCCCAGCCCAGCCCAGCCCAGTCAGCCCAGCCCAGTTCAGCCCAGTCCAGCCCAGTCCCAGCCCAGCCCAGTCCAGCCCAGCCCAGCCCAGTTCAGACCAAGTCCTTTATATTATGTAATGTAAAGAAAGACTTTGGTCCACACCAGAATGGAGCATGTTACTTCTACACATCAGGTCTGGCATCTGAGGTAGTCACACTTCTAGAGGAAGTTCTTATCAGAAGCAGCTGTGATGGAAGGATTTTTGTACTTAGGTTACTCACACTGCAGACCGATTCCAAGTCCTTATGCCAGGAGTAATGACTATCCGGTGTGTCTGGATTTCTATATTACTTTTAGCTCTGCGTTATACATCTGCGTTATGTGTCGATGTAAATGAGTAGGACATAGGGTTGGAGTCAGTTTAATTTTAATTCTGCAATTTTATGAAAATTCTTAAAATTCAACTCATCAATTAAAATTCAACTCATCAGTTCCCATTCGTTTCTGAGGATGTTCCGATTTATGGGAAGAAGAAAAAAAATTCACTTGCTGAATGGACTGAGTTGAAATGAAATGTCCCATGCTCTGGTAGTTAGTTTCGAAAACTCTCAAATGCTCTTGTTGCGCATCTCTGGAAGTGTTATGAATATGAGGTCTGTTGTGAGAAAATGAACTCTTTCTGTAGTGTAATGGGTTGAGATGAGGAGGAAATCTGCTGACTCTGCTGCTCTGTGTTCAATCTCCACCCACCCTTAGCCAAGAACAGCTGGTTCCTTAGAGATGCAGTTAAATGGGGTGTGATCAAATCCAGCCTTGCTTCAGTCAGACCATCAATAGCCTATAAACCAATACACAGATTTTTTTTCTGTACTTAGATCTTTCCCCAAGTCTTTGTTTGGGTTCTTCTACTGGTTGAGGTGGCACTTTTGCCGTCAGATCCCAATCCACTCGAAGAATAGGGGCTCGCCTACCAACCTAGCCCTTCACTAGGCCAGCATATCTCCCCACTCTTCAATCATGGAGCTTCAGGAGTGATCAGGCTTTCCTGGCTAAACGTACCCAGGCCAGCTGTTTGGCAGGGCAGGAAACTGAGCTAGCCAGCATTACTAAATGTGTCCTATTTCAGAGCATTTGGTTCAGGTTACCCTGTCTTTTCTCTGTCCTGGGACTTTGTTTTTCAGAGGGGATAATGAATAATGCCTTATTTGGACGGCTGTGATGGTCATTAAACGTATTTATAGTTTATACTTGGAATATTTGTAATGTTGTGGTGGGTATTATTATGACCTCAGCCCAATTAGTTAGATGTTACTGTCCGATGCTTTGGTTGGTTTTCGTCTTGGCTGTTATGTTTTCCTCAAACGACAAGGTGCAAAAGCTAGTATGTGTCTTCTCTGACTTCTAAGTTACAGCTTGATGTACAGTAGGTCCAAAAACAGTGACAGGCAAATGCATCAGTGTGGGTGTGTGTTAAGAAATCCAATGGTTGGAGTAAAGGACCCCATTTCTCTATGACAAGGCATCCGATTTTTCGTATTTCACCATCTTGTCAACTGTCCCTTTTTAATGGCATTGCTTTTCAGAAGTTTGTATGCACATGTTTGATTTACCATATGAAATGCAGGTGTTTAGTCATTTAGTGGCAGTTCGTCAGGATTCAGCCTTATCCACATGGATATTGCTTTATCTCACTCTCTCTGGCACCAGAGCCAGGTGTCTGCGAAGGAAGACATAACTCTGTGTGTGTTCAGACTGAGCTCATTCCTCCATTCTTCCAATACTAACTCTCACTTCCTCCCTGGGCTTTTGGCAAGGCATTACGCATGACCAATTGGCATCACCCAAAAATAAGAAGTTGAACATTTATCACTTGATGATCCTTATGAAATTCCATTCATAGTTAGGCTTGACCTACTCCATCATGGGTCAGGGATATTCCATATAATAATTTGTTGAAGGGGGGACAGCAATACATGGTAAAAATATTATAGTTTACTACGGTATAAATACTATAGGAGAAAGTTACAGGGACACAAATATCATACCCCCCAAAAATGCTAACCTCTCACCATTACAATAACAGGGGAGGTTAGCATTTCCTGGAGGGTATGATATTTATGTCTCTGTAACTTTCTCACTCATCATCATCACAATTAATTCAGGATTATACTTAATCATGGTAGCATCCACAATAATGTAGAAGTGTTTCGAAACATTCTATTCTTATTTACAGTAAAAGTGACTCCAAAATGACAATACGTTATTTACCATTCATTTGTATTTGGCACAAAATAATCTGAAACAGAACCAAAACAAACAGCAAATGTATCCAACACGTTTGTAGAGCCACAGGTTTGATGTAGTCATTGTGTGCTAGGAATATGGGACCAAATACTTAACTTTTTACTACTTTAATACCCATATAAGTGAATTTGTCCCAATACCTTTGGTCCCTTAAAATGTGGGGACAATGTACAAAAACTGCTGTAATTTCTAAACCTTTCACTCAATATGTATGGAAATACTCTAAAATTAAAGCTGACAGTCCGCACTTTAACCTCAGTGTTATTTCAAATCCAATGGAAGATCGTATAAGGCTTAAACATACTGTATATTTAGATATGTTATTTACATACAGTATGTAAATACATGTACATACATGTTAAAATATATGGTAATATACTATTTCTCTGTATGGGTTCACTGTAGTGTTTCTGCAGACTTTACTGTGTGGCATATAAGCTACTGGTTAAAAGTGTTGGGCCAGTAACTGAAAGGTTGTTGGTTTGAATCCCTGAGCCAACTAGGTGGAAAGTCTGTTGATGCCTTTGAGCAATGTACTTTATCCTAATTGCTCCTGTAAGTTGCATTGGATAAGAGCTAAATGACTAAAATGTAGTGTTTTTGTGCAAAAACATAGAAGTTTGGGCTTTGGGCTTCCCTTGAAAATGTTGTCCAAGGTTGCAACAGTAGCCAAAGGGGGTAGGGTTTAGCAAAGGGTCAAATCTTCATGCTGTGTGGAATGTTTATACTGACACCGTCTCTGCATTATCCATAGGGTAACTGTTAAGTTGTGAGTCTGATAATGGACACTGGAGGTGAAGGAATCCGCATTGTAAATATCAATTTTATTTTCAAAGATATTCTTTTCAAGTACAGATTTGAACTAAACAGAGGTAATTTGTACATTGTATTGAGGAAACCAACTGAACGTACTGAATACAAAAAGCAAAAATGTTCCATAACCTGTAAGTTGGTAGGACTGGGGACTGAACAGTTAAATCCAGTTCTTATGTGGCTTTCAATAACTTCTAGGGAATATATATACTCCATACTTGGCATGTAGGTTTCTTACTTATGGGTGGCAGCAAATTGTGTTATGGGGGAGGGGAATGGGTGGGTATATATAGATTAAATATTAGCATAGCAATACAGTGTGAAGTATAGTATACTACAGTTTACTTCAGTGTAGTACATCATTCTATACTAAGTACTGTAGTGTTCTATATTAAACTATAGTATTATTTAATGTGGGTATGATTTATTTCCATAAATAAAATGATCGCATTCTTGGGAATGATTTTTTAAATGGCTGCATATTTACAGTATAACACATTTTACATCATTTCACAGTAGAGTAATATGAATAAATACATGCTATTATTTACAAAGTTATCATAATAAACATACATTTATTTGTAGGTCTACCATAGTATGCAAATCAAATACAATTGTACTGGTTACATACACGTGTTTAGCAGATGTTATTGCGGGAGTAGCGAAATGCTTGTGTTTCTAGCTCCGACAGTGCAGCAATATCTAACAATTTCACAACATATACCCAATACACACAAATCTAAGAATAAGGAATGGAAGTAAGAATATATAAATATATGGAAGAGCAATGTCAGAGCGGCATAGACTATGACACAGCAGAATAGTATAGAATACAGTATATACAGTTGAAGTCGGAAGTTTACATACACTTAGGTTAGAGTCATTAAAACTTGTTTTTCCACCACTCCACAAATGTTTTATTAACAAGAACAAAATATTGTTTACAGAGAGATTATTTCACTTATAATTCACTGTATCACAATTCCAGCGGGTCAGAAGTTTACACACACTAAGTTGACTGTGCCTTTAAATAGCTTGGAAAATTCCAGAAAATTATGTCATGGCTTTAGAAGCTTCTGATAGGCTAATTGACATAATTTGAGTCAATTGGAGCTGTTCCTGTGGATGTATTTCAAGGCTTACCTTCAAACTCAGTGCCTCTTTGCTTGACATCATGAGAAAATCAAAATAAATCAGCCAAGACCTCAGAATGTTTTTTAGACCTCCACAAGTCTGGTTCATCCTTGGGAGCAATTTTCAAACACCTGAAGGTACCACGTTCATCTGTACAAACAATAGTACGCAGGTTTAAACACCATGGGACCCCGCAGACATCGTACAGCTCAGGAAGGAGACGCATTCTGTCTCCTAGAGATGAACGTACTTTGGTGCGAAAAGTGCAAATCAATCCCAGAACAACATCAAAGGACCCTGTGAAGATGCTGGAGGAAACAGGCACAAAAGTATCTATATCCACAGTAAAACAAGTCCTATATCGACATAACCAGAAAGGCCGCTCAGCAAGGAAGAAGCCAATGCCCCAAAACCGCCATAAAAAAAGCCAGACTACGGTTTGCAATTGCACATGGGGACAAAGAGCGTACTGTTTTGAGAAATGTCCTCTGGTCTGATGAAACAAAAATAGAACTGTTTGGCCATAATGACCATCATTATGTTTGGAGGAAAAAGGGGGAGGCTTGCAAACCAAAGAACACCATCCCAACCATGAAGCACGGGAGTGGCAGCATCATGTTGTGGAGGTGCTTTGCTGCAGGAGGGACTGGTGCACTTCACAAAATATATGTCATCATGAAGCAGGAAAAGTATGTGGATATATTGAATCAACATCTCAAGACATCAGTCAGGAAGTTAAAGCTTGGTCCCAAATGGGTCTTCCAAATGGACAATGACCCCAAGCCTGCTTCCAAAGTTGTGGCAACGTGGCTTAAGGACAACAAAGTCAAGGTATTGGAGTGGCCATCGCAAAGCCCTGACCTCAATCCTTTTGAAAATTTGTGGGCAGAACTGAAAAAACGTGTGCGAGCAAGGAGGCCTACAAACCTGACTCAGTTACACCAGCTCTGTCAGGAGGAATGGGTCACAATTCACCAACTTATTGTGGGAAGCTTGTGGAAGGCTACCCAAAACATGTGACCCAAGTTAAATAATTTAAAGGCAATGCTACCAAATATTAATTGAGTGTATGTAAACTTCTGACCCACTGGGAATATGATGAAATAAATCAAAGCTGAAATAAATCATTATCTCTACTATTATTCTGACATTTCACATTCTTAAAATAAAGCGGTGATCCTAACTGACCTATGACAGGGAATATTTACTTAAATGTCAGGAATTGTGAAAAACTGAGTTTAAATGTATTTGGCTAAGGTGTATGTAAACTTCCGACTTCAACTGTACATACGAGATGAGTAATGCAAGATATGTAAACGTTGTTAAAGTGACTAGTGTTCCATTATTTAAGTGGCCAATGATTTCAAGTTTATGTATGTAGGCAGCAACCTCTGTGTGCTAGTCATGGCTATTTAACATTCTGATGGCCTTGAGATCGAAGCTGTAATTCATTCTCTCGGTCCCAGCTTTGATGTACCTGTAGTGATCTCGCCTTCTGGATGAGAAGGTGGTGAGTAGGCAGTGGCTTGTGTGGTTGTTGTCCTTGATGATCTTTTTGGCCTTCCTGTAACATCGGGTGCTGTTGGTGTCCTGGAGGGCGGGTAGTTTGCCCCTGGTGATGCATTAGGCAGACCAGACCACCCTCTGGAGAGCCCTGCGGTTGTGGGCGGTGCAGTTGCCATAACAAGCGGTGGTACAGCCCAACAGGATGCTCTCAATTGTGCATCTGTAAATACTCTCAATTGTGCATTTGTAAGGGTTTTAGGTGCCAACACAAATTGCCCCTTCTTTAACACACTGTCAGTCTGGGTCGTCCATTTCAGTTTGTCAGTGATGTGTGCGCTGAGGAGCTTTCCACCTTCTCCACTGCGATCCCGTCGATGTGAGGTGCTCCCTCTGCTGTCCACGATCATCCATTTTATTTTGTTGACGTAAGTGAGAGGTTATTTCCTGGCACCACATTCCCAGAACCCTCACCTCCTCCCTGTAGGCTGTCTCGTCATTGTTGGTAATCAAGCCTACTACTGTTGTGTCGTTTGCAAACTTGATGATTGAGTTGGAGGCGTGCGTTGCCACGCAGTTATGGGTGAACATGGGGTACAGGAGGGGGCTGAGCACACACCCTTGTGGGGCCCCAGTGTTGAGGATCAGTGAAGTGGAGGTGATGTTTCCTACCTTCACCACCAACCCACCAGGAAGTCCAGGACCCACAGGGTGGGGTTCAGACCCAGGGACTCAAGCTTAATGATGAGATTGGAGGATACTATGGTGTTGAATGCTGAGCTATAGTCAATGAACAGCAATCTTACATAGGTATTCCTCTTGTACAGATGGGATAGGGCAGTGTGCAGTGTGATGGTGATTGCATTATCTGTGGATCTGATTGGTGTCACTTTTGCCCCAGCCTCAGCTAACACACCTGACTCCAATAATCAACTATTCATGATCTCCAGTTAAAAATGCAATTAGCTTAAATCAGGTGTATTTGCTAGGGATGGGGGAAAAGTGTGACACCAATCATACCTCTGAGGACTGGAATTTCCCAGGTCTGCTCTAGGATGACAGTTAAGGTATAGGTGATATGATCCTTGACTAGTCTCTCAAAGCAATTCATGATGACAGAAGTGAGTGCTACAGGGCGATAGTCATTTTGTTCAGTTATCTTTGCTTTCTTCGTTACAGGAACAATGGTGGCCATCTTGAAGCATGTGGGGATAGCAGACTGGGATAGGGAGAGATTGAATATGGCCATAAACACACCAGCCAGCTGATTTTCGCATGCTCTGAGGACACGGCTAGGCTGGCAGCCTTGGGAGGGTAAACACTCTTAAATGTCTTACTCACATGGAGAAAGAGAGCCCACAATCCTTTGTAGCGGGCAGCGTCGGTGGCACTGTGTTATCCTCAAAGACGGGCAAAGAAGGTGTTTAGCTTGTCCGGAAGCAAGATGTTGGTGTCCACGACGTGGCTGGTTTTCCTTTTGCAGTCCGTGATTGTCTGTAGACCCTGCCACATACGTCTCGTGCCTCAGCCGTTGAATTGCGACTCCACTTTGTCTCAATACTGACGTTTTGCATGTTTGCGGAAGGAATAACTACACTGTTTTTATTCTGCCATATTCCCAGTAACATTGCCATGGTTAAATTCGGTGGTTCGCACTTTCAGTTTTGCGTGATTGCTGCCATCTATCCACGGTTTCTGGTTATGGTAGGTTTTAATAGACATCTCCTATACACTTCCTGATAAACTCAGTCACCGTTTCAGTGTGTTCATCTAAATTATTTTCGCAAGCTACCTGGAACATATCCCAGTCCACGTGATCAAAACAATCCTGAAGTTTGGATTCCGATTGGTCAGACCATCATTGAATGTCCTTAGCACGGGTACTGAGTTTCTGCCTATATGAAGGGAGGAGCAAAATGGAGCCATGGTCAGATTTCCCGAAAGGAGGGTGGGGGAGGGCCTTGTAAGCATCCTGGAAGTTTGAATAACAGTGGTCGAGTGTTTACCCGCTCAAGTACAACAGTCAATATGTTGATAGAACTTCGTCAGCCTAGTCCTCAAATTTGCTTTGTTATGTGGTTTTCAGTTTGCATTAACTCCAGTGAAATTCTTTGAGGGCCGTCGTGGTATCGGCTTGAGGGGTGACATACACGCCAAGACTACAACTGAAAAAAATAATCTTGGGAGATAATACGGTAGACATTTGATTGTGAGGTATTCTAGGTCGGATGAACAAAAGGACTTGAGTTCCTGTATGTTATCATAATTACACCATGAGTCGTTAATCATGAAACATACACCCCCGCCCCTCTTTTTCTTCCCGGAGAGATATGTATTCCTGTCTGCGCGATGAACTGAGAACCCAACTCGCTGTACCGACTCAGACAGTATATCCCAAGAGAGCCATGTTTCTGTGAAACAGAGTATGTTACAATCCCTGATGTCTCTCCGGAAAGAAACCCTCGCTTTGAGCTCATCAACTTTATTATCCAGAGACTGAACATTAGTGAGTAATATACTCGGAAAGAGTGGGTGGTGTGCATGCCTCCTAAGTCGGACTTGAAGACCACTCCGAGTACCTCTCCTCTGGTGGCGCTGTTTTGGGTAGGCCTCTGAAATTAGTTGAATTGCCCTGGGGGGTGCGAACAAAGGATCCGCTTCGGGAAACTCGTATTCCTGGTCGTACTGCTGGTAGTGCTGAAAGGTACTATAGAAATTAGTATTATAGTAAACAGTATTCTATGAAATTCTATAGTCAGAACCACATGATCGAGGGATACTACTGTGTATAGTATAATTTTCCACAGTATACTACAAATTTCTATAGTAAATCATTACACGATCGAGGGATACTATAGTGTGGAGTAATTTTATTTTCAAATTATCTGTTGCTCGGTAACCATCCCTGGGCAAGAATAAATAATAATAGCTAGCAAGCATGGGATTAGATCACGATCTAACGACAGTCTGCAAAGGAAAATTTATATGGACAGACAAAGTAGCCTACTAAACAACGCCAAGTAGATATTTTAAAGTAAAAATTACAAACATTAGAAGCTTTTCTAAACCCTGAATACACTATAAGTTTGCATTTCCTGCTGTGCAGGAACATTCTCAGCAACAAATGAGTGATCAAATTAAGATCCTACATATGTACGGATTCTGATTCAAACACAATGTTTGGAGAAGGGGAGACTAGCTAGTCATTGTTGTTCAATGTAGTTATTTCCAGTGAGTGAAACAGAGCCACGCTTGTGTCTGTCTGGGGAAATGAGAGTAGAGGGAGAGTGGCTTGTTCTAATCCATAATTGTTGCAGCAGACTCAACCGTTTCTATTCAGACAGAAGAACTAGCCAATCGTTGTTTGGAGCACACAGAGCTTCACACTGTTTGATTGAAAGAGAGATGCGTGCTGGCAACTGTTTTTTTTTTCGATCATGGATAATTACAAAAAATACTTGTGGTATAATCATATTAGCCAGCAGCATACCACCATGCATCCCACAGCTGGCTTGCTTCTGAAGTTAAGCAGAGTTGGTCCTGGATGGGAGACCAGATGCTGCTGGAAGTGGTGTTGGAGGGCCAGTAGAAGGCACCCTTTCCTCTGGTCTAAAAAAAATATATATCCCAATGCCCCCAGGGCAGTGATTGGGGACTTTGCCCTGTGTAGGGTGACGTCTTTCGGATGGGACGTTAAATGGGTGTCTTGACTCTCTCTGGTCACTTAAGAGCCTGTGTCACTTATTGTAAGAGCAGGGGTGTTAACCAGAGTGTCCTGGCTAAATTACCAATCTGGCCCTCATACCAACACGGTCACCTAATCATCCCCAGCTTACAATTGGCTCATTCATCTCCCCTGTAACTATTCCCTGGGTCGTTGCTGTAAATGAGAATGTGTTCTCAGTCAACTTACCTGGTAAAAAAATTTTAACTTCTCCATATTGTTACGATACTTGTTTTGTCCGAGCACTCGGGACACCCCTAGTGTGGTGTATAGTATTCTACAGTACACTGCAACCTTCTGTAGTTCACACTACACGATTGAGGAACACTACAGTGTGGAGTACAGTATTCTACAGTATACTATAGTTTGCTGCAGAATACCATAAAATTCTATAATTAAAAAACTGTAGTATTTTTTTTTTTTTTTTTTGGGGGGGGGGTGAACAAGCAAAGTGGACAGATGGATGGATAGATTGATAGATAGATAGATAGATAGATAGATACAGTGCATTTGGGAGGTATTCCGACCCCTTGACGTTTTGGTACGATACAGACTTACCTCATCAATCTACACACAATACTCCATAAGGACAAAGCAAAAACAGTTTTTTTTATGTTTGCACATTTATTAAAAATAAAAACTGAAAACCTTATTCACGTAAGTATTCAGACCCTTTGCTATGAGACTTGAAATTGAGCTCAGGTTCATCCTATTTCTATTGATCATCCTTGAGATGTTTCTACAACCAATCCAATACCTTGACTTTGTTGTCCTTAAGCCATTTTGCCACAACTTTGGAAGCATGCTTGGGGTCATTGTCCATTTGGAAGACCCATTTGCAACCAAGCTTTAACTTCCTGACTGATGTCTTGAGATGTTGCTTCAATATATCCACATACTTTTCCCTCCTCATGATGCCATCTATTTTGTGAAGTGCACCAGTCCCTCCCGTAGCAAAGCACCCCCACAACATGATGCTGCCACCCTCGTGCTTCACGGTTGGGATGATGTTCTTTGGCTTGCAAGCCTCCACCTTTTTCCTCCAAACAAAATTATGGTCATTATGGCCAAACAGTTCTATTTTTGTTTCATCCGACCAGAGGACATTTCTCCAAAAAGTACGATCTTTGTCCCCTTGTGCGGCTGCAAACCATATTCTGGGTTTTTATGGCAGTTTAGGCACAGTGGCATCTTCCTTGCTGAGTGGCCTTTCAGGTTTTGTCGATATAGGACTTGTTTTGCTGTGAATATAGATACCTTAGTACCTGTTTCCTCCAGCTTCTTCACAGGGTCCTTTGCTGTTGTTCTGGGATTGATTTGCACTTTTCACACCAAAGTACTTTAATCTCTAGGAGACAGAATGCTTCTCCTTCATGAGCGTTATGGCGGCTGTGTGGTCCCATGGTATTTATACTAGCGTACTATTTGTACAGATGAACGTGGTACCTTCAGGTGTTTGGAAATTGCTCCCAAGGATGAAACAGACTTGTGGAGGTCTACAATTGTTTTAATGAGGTCTTGGCTGATTTATTTTGATTTTCCCATGATGTCAAGCAAAGAGGCACTGAGTTTGAAGGTAGGCCTTGAACCACATCCACAGGTACACCTCCAGTTATGTCAATTAGCCTATCAGAAGCATCTAAAGCCATGACATAATTTTCAGAAATTTTCCAAGCTGTTTAAAGGCACAGTCAACTTAGTGTATGTAAACTTCTGACCCACTGGAATTGTGATACAGTGAGTTATAAGTGAAATGACATGTCTGTAAACAATTGGAAAAATGACTTGTGTCACGCACAAGTAGATGTCCTAACCGACTTGCCAAAACTATAGTTTGTTAGGAAATTAGTTGAGTGGCTGAAAAACGAGTTTTAATGACTCCGACCTAAGTGTATGTAAACTTCTGACTTAAACTGTATCTGTCTATATAAGCTCCCACATTTGACAGTGCATGCCAGAGCAAAAAGCAGGCTTTGGTTGAAGGAATTCTCCGTAGAGCTCTAAGACAGGATTGTTACGAGGCACAGACCTGGGGAAGGGTACAAAAAAAATATGCTGCATCAAAGGTTCCCAAAAACACAGTGGCCTCCATCATTCTTAAATGGAAGAAGTTTGGAACCACCAAGACTCTTCCTAGAGCTGGCCGCCTGGCCAAACCGAGCAATCGGGGGAGAAGAGCCTTGATCAGGAAGGTGATCAAGAACCTGATGGGCACTCTGACAGAGCTTCAGAGTTCCTTTGTGGAGATAGGAGAACCTTCCAGAAGGACAACCATCTCTTCAGCACTCCACTATTCAGGCCTTTATGTTTGAGTGGCCAGACGGAAGGCACTCCTCAGTAAAAAGGACATGACAGCCCACTTGGAGATTGCCAAAAGCCACCTAAAGGACTCTCAGAAAAAGGGAAACAAGATTCTCTGGTCTGATGAAACCTGGATTGAACTCTTTGGCCTGAATGCCAAATGTCACATCTGGAGGATACCTGGCACGATCCTTACGGTGAAGGATGCTGGTTCCAGAATTATGCTGTGGGGATGTTTTTCAGCTGCAGGGACTGGGAGAATAGTCACCATCGAGGGAAAGATGAACGAAGCAGAGTACAGAGAGATAATTGATAAAAAATCCTGCTTCAGAGCACTCAGGACGTCAGACTGGGGCGATGGATCACCTTCCAACAGAACAACAACCCTAAGCACACACCCAAGACAACGCAAGAGTAGCTTCGGGACAGGTCTCTGAATGTCCTTGATTGGCCCAACCAGAGCCTGGACTTGAACACGATCGAACACCTCTGGACAGACCTAAAAATAGCTGTGCAGCGACGCTCCCCATCCAACCTGACAGAGCTCGAGAGGATCTGCAGAGAAGAATGGGATAAACTCCCCAAATAAAGGTGTGCCAAGCTTGTAGTGTCATACCCAAGAAGGCTCAAGGCTGTAATTGCTGTTAAAGGTGCTTCAACAAAGTACTGAGTAATGGGTGTGAATAATTATGTGGAAAAAATCAACAGGTCTGAATACTTTCCAAATGCTCTGTAGATAGATAATTCTAGAGACAGAGTTAAGTTACATTGATATCGTTTTAAGATGAGTGTATTGTGATGAGTTTTACCTTTTGGTCATTTTAAAGACTGTTATTGTCCGTCACAGTCCAAATGTTTCCGTTTAATATTATTTTGTGCTATGCTTCACTCCCATTTGGCATGTGGAGTTGCATTTCCACTGGTATTTCCAAGAGAAAGACACCGTTTCCACTGTTTTCCCATTCATTTTCTAAATCAGACGAATTGTGCAATTGACCTTTTGTCTGAGCAGTAAGATGATTTAAAGGCAGATCGTGTTGTCATCACTTGTAGATGTTGACGATAGCACTCGAATGAAATCATTACGTATCAGGCATGAGCTAGCTCTGGTTTGTATCTGTAAAACCAGTCCAGTGTTGCTGGCCTGCTTTCAACATTCAGGTTAGCTTGGACAACACTCAGAGCATGTTGAATATTACTAATATACTAATTCCCCATTTGTCCATGAAGTAGAATATAGGACTTGTCTATTAGCTAATAGTGTACATTTCCTATTTGTTCTGAAAGTCAGTCAGAATGAAAAGTGACAATCATTTGAGTTGTCCTGTGTTCGAGACCAAATTGATTTACACTATACGGCCTCCCCCCCAAATATTTTTTTTATTTTTTTTATTTCAGCTTTATTTATATGCCCAGTGACAACAAGAGATGTCATGTCTGACAAGCAGATCAGTAGGCCCATCTACAAAAAGCTTCTCTAAAGACTGTGTTCTGTATAAGCATGACGTTCTCTCTCCATAGAAATACAATTACCAGAACAGACATTTCCATCCAAGTCAACACACTGTGATGGGTGGGCCTGGGCCATAGAAAGATAATTGAGTCATTCTATTTCTATGGTTCCCCCCCCCCCTCTCCCAACATGGTCCTGGCCCTCTGCCATCACACAGAGGATCCAAGCCCTGGGTTAATCATCAACCTTTCTTTGATTTACTGTTTGTCACTTCATGTTTTCTTGCCTCAAACTAGCTCCACACAGCTCGTGTGTAGTGCGGTAACAGTCGTCAAACCTCCTCCTGCCTCTAAGAAAATGTGTGTTCTTTTGTTTTCCAAGCAGTTTGATGCCAGATACACACTGCATTGGCGGTAATAGGACTGTTTGTGATGAACTATGTCTGCTCATGTTTTGGTAATGTGGGTTGGTGTTTGAAGTCATATTTTGAGACTAGACATCCATGAATCCAACAAGTCAGAGAAGATTGCCTTTCACAGTGTGGATCGTATTTACAGCTTTGTCACAACAAATTGCCAGTCTAGTTGTTTACATCAATGAACCATAAACATCTGGATTTTGCCATCATTTATGTAACTGGTCTCCTTTATTAGCCTAAATTTCAATGAATTCTAGTCCACAGTCTCACAGTGTTTCAGTTGGTCTCAATTTCCACTGTGGATTTTGGAGAGCTTTTGTATTGAATGTGATTTTTTTCCCCCAATAGCCCTTGAAGGTCTCGTTATTTATGCTGGTAAGACAGACCAACATTTTTGAAAAATCTTGCTTTTATCAGTGCTGTTGTCCCTCTGGCAGACAACAGCGCTAGCTTCCATACTTCTTTCCTGGATGGTGCTGTATCGTAAATACCTGAACTTCAGAGCATTGGACAGTAGAGTGCTACTTCCCCCCACATCTGGACTGTATTTACCACCATTTTATTCAGTCCAGTGTGAGGTCACGGAAACAGAGGGAGGAATTCACACCAGGACCGACCCTATGACGGTGCAGCCGCATTAAAGGTTGTAAAAGAACAAAGGTTTTGACAACTATTGTCTGAGCTATTTTATTTTTAAAGGATGGTGTCATACAACGTGTACACATGTTGTGTGTGTGTGTGTGTGTGTGTGTGTGTGTGTGTGTGTCTCAGTGCATATTTTTTTTGGTGTAAGTGACCTGTGTCCCAATCAGTGTAACATATGCCCTAAAAATTGTCAGAGACTCCAGCCACACTAGTCATAGACTGTTCTCTCTGCTACCGCACGGCAAGCGGTGCTGGAGCTCCAAGTCTAGGTCCAAGAGGCTACTAAACAGCTTCTACCCACAAGCCATAAGACTCCGGAACATCTAATCAAATGGCTACCCAGACTATTTGCATTGCCCCGCCCTTTCTCTTTTACGCTGCTGCTACTCTCTGTTATTATCTATGCATCGTCACTTTAATAACTCTACCTACATGTACATATTACCTCAATTACTTCAACCAACCGGTGCCCCGCACGTTGACTCTGTACTGGTACCCCCTATATATAGTCTTGCTATTGTTATTTTTCTATTGCTCTTTAGTTACTTGTTCCTTTTATTTTATTTTATTCTTGTTCATACTTTTTAAAATGCATTGTTGGTTAGGAGCTTGTAAGTAAGCATTTCACTGCAAGGTCTACATCTGTTGTATTCAGCGCATGTGACTAATAAAATAGGATTTGATGTTTGTATACAGCAAGAGTGTGAATGAGTCTGTTTGTATCTGAGAGTGAATGTGTGTGTGTGGGTGTGTGCGTTCGTGCGTGCATGAAAGAAAGTCCACATTGATTGGTGAGGAAGCATCAAGTCCTGGCCGTATATGCACTGTATGTACACCTCTCAGCTGTGCCTCAGTCAACCAGAGCCAGCCCCCTCCTACTTCCCTCAGATATAGTGAGGCTGTGGAATAGCAGTGGAGTCAATAAGAGCAGAAGCCTTGAAACGAGAGCACGGGATCAGCCCCCCAAACATACACACTCTTTTACACAAATGGAATACTACTGCAGCCTGCTGCTGTGGACCTGTGCCCTCCTGCCAGGTGAGTGTGTGAGTGACTATGTGTGTGTGCGAGTGTGAGTGAGTGAGTGAGTGAAAGGGGAAAATAAGGGATCGATGGAGAGTTTATATGTGTTACAGAATGACAATAAACGTGAGAGAGTTTGTATGTAATTTAATTGGGACTGTAAGAGTTTGAGCATGTTTGTAAAAGTGTGTGTGACCTCTGGAGTCAGGATAAGAGAGCATGTGGAAGAGGTGTGTGTGTGTGCGCAATGTGTTTTTGTATCTCAGTGAGCGAAGGTGAGATGAATGTCTCTGGATTAGTTTAAGTCAGGTCGTTCCTTTTGTTAGACAGACGAGCAGAGTTGGCAAGAGTTTCTCAGTTATTTTGTGGTATTGCTTTTAGGCCATTTGGGAAGTTAACGACTAGTCCATGTGAGGAGGTGTGTCCACCTGTTCCTCGTCTCTAGAGGCACAGAGTGTGTGAGATGAGCCAACAGCATGATGCACGAATCTGGCATGGCCTCATACCTTGTCAAAACTATTGCTCTTCTGAGACCCTCTGTCTGTCGGCCTCCTCTTTAAGCCTCCCTCTGGGATGATGCAAGGAGGAATGATGCTATCTGCTCTCAGCGCAGCTCTCAGAGTTTCCACTCGTTGTAAAGATCTGGCCATTAGACTGATTCGGGATCAGCCATTGCTGTAGCTCAACTGCAGCTCAACCCAGGCTACATTTGAGTCATTAATGAGCCTTTACATTTCCAAAACATTTGTGTTTTTTGATTGCTTATTATGATTGCTTATGGGTACCTTCATGTGTGTGTAAAATATTACTGTTCTCAGATTTTCAGTTCCTGTATATTTGACTATGACGTGATTGTCTCACCTTGGATGCACATGCACGTCACACAGTGACGTCATTTTGAATATTGAACATGTCCCCATGATTTGTTAAGTTTATTAGGATCCCCATTAGCTCTTGCACATGTAGCATCTACTCTTCTTGGTGTCCACATAAAATGTACAAATGTTAAAGACTTATCGCTTCTTCTATACCCTCTTTCCACTGATATAAAGCTTATTCCATAACACGGGGCTTGTGAAAGCAGTGGTTTTCTACACGAGAGGATATGGACAAGAAAATCGTCAAGATGAGACTCATTTGGTAAAAGTGAAACAGATACAGATGGCTGAAGTCAGAGTAGGACAGGGTGTTACGTATGCAGAGGCAGTGAGAAGGGTTGAGGGTAGAGAAGGGCCAACGGCAACAGTGAATGTTCCCATTTCAGCATGTGGACCCCAGAAACCGTGTGTTAAAAAAATCCTGGTTCTTGGCCTACATCACAATGGTGGTGAATTGTGTTGAGCAAGTAGAACACAGATCACAGAAAATGTGCACTGTTGTGTAATGGCTGAATGTTTTCTGGGAAATATCTGCAGAGGATCGACAGAAGATGCGCTGCCCTCCCAGGCCCGTGGGCCGAAGAGTGACTAATATGGATCTTATGGGTAGTGGGATAGGGATGGGTATTGTAGTACAGTGGGGCAAAAAAGTATTTAGTCAGCCACCAATTGTGCAAGTTCTCCCACTTAAAAAGATGAGAGAGGCCTGTAATTTACATCATACGTACACTTCAACTATGACAGACAAAATGAGCATTTTGTTTTCAGAAAATAGCATTGTAGGATTTTTAATGAATTTATTTGCAAATTATGGTGGAAAATAAGTATTTGGTCACCTACAAACAAGCAAAATTTCTGTCTCTCACAGACCTGCCTCTTCTTTAAGAGGCTCCTCTGTCCTCCACTTTTTACCTGTATTAATGGCACCTGTTTGAACTTGTTATCAGTATAAAAGACACCTGTCCACAACCTCAAACAGTCACACTCCAAACTCCACTATGGCCAAGACCAAAGAGCTGTCAAAGGACACCAGAAACTAAATTGTAGACCTGCACCAGGCTGGGAAGACTGAATCTGCAATAGGTAAGCAGCTTGGTTTGAAGAAATCAACTGTGGGAGCAATTATTAGGAAATGGAAGACATACAAGACCACTGACAATCTCCCTCGATCTGGGGCTCCACACAAGATCTCACCCCGTGGGGTCAAAATGATCACAAGAACAGTGAGCAAAAATGCCAGAACCACACGAGGGGACCTAGTGAATGACCTGCAGAGAGCTGGGCCAAAGTAACAAAGCCTACCATCAGTAACACACTACGCCGCCAGGGACTCAAATCCTGCAGTGCCAGACGTGTCCCCCTGCTTAAGCCAGTACATGTCCAGGCCCGTCTGAAGTTTGCTAGAGAACATTTGAATGATCCAGAAGAGGATTGGGAGAATGTCATATGGTCAGATGTAACCAAAATATAACTTTTTGGTAAAAACTCAACTCGTCGTGTTTGGAGGACAAAGAATGCTGAGTTGCATCCAAAGAACACCATACCTACTGTGAAGCATGGGGGTGGAAACATCATGCTTTGGGGCTGTTTTTCTGCAAAGGGACCAGGACGACTGATCCGTGTAAAGGAAAGAGTGAATGGGGCCATGTATCGTGAGATTTTGAGTGAAAACCTCCTTCCATCACAAGGGCATTGAAGATGAAACGTGGCTGGGTCTTTCAGCTTGACAATGATCCCAAACATACCACCCGGGCAACGAAGGAGTGGCTTCGTAAGAAGCATTTCAAGGTCCTGGAGTGGCCCAGCCAGTCTCCAGATCTCAACCCCATAGAAAATCTTTGGAGGGAGTTGAAAGTCCGTGTTGCCCAGCAACAACCCCAAAACATCACTGCTCTAGAGGAGATCTGCATGGAGGAATGGGACAAAATACCAGCAACAGTGTGTGAAAACCTTGTGAAGACTAACAGAAAACGTTTGACCTCTGTCATTGCCAACAAAGGGTATATAACAAAGTATTGAGAAACTTTTGTTATTGATCAAATACTTATTTTCTACCACAATTTGCAAATAAATTCATAAAAAATCCTACAATGTGATTTTCTGGATTTTTTCCCCTCATTTTGTCTGTCATAGTTGAAGTGTACCTATGATGAAAATCACAGGCCTCTCTCATCTTTTTAAGTGGGAGAACTTGCACAATTGGTGGCTGACTAAATACTTTTTTGCCCAACTGTATATGCAGGTTGATATACCAACATAAAATTGTGATTTGATCAAACAATCCAGTATAGTAGATGGCGGCAATTATCGGATGTAGTCTGCCAATACACGTAGAAGTAGAAGAAAGATGAGACTCTCACAAACATGACAGTGTCTTTTTATTTTGCTCTATGACGTCCACCAGTTTTACGTCAGTCATCAGAACGCTATGGCGCGGATGCCCTACTTACAGAGAGGTCTTCTCACAAAACCGACCGAACCCTTGGAGCTACAAACGTATAATTTCGAAAGCGGATCGCCAATATGGAAAGGGGAAACTCTCAGCAACACAGTGCTGGTTGTTTTGCTCTACGACGCACACAAGTGTCAGGGGAGTCATCTGAAGGTAACACAGTACTAGGCTGTAAAAATGTCATAATGTGCATAGCGGTAAATAGTGCTTTCAAAATGTCTTATATGTTTCAGACATAGGACACTCTTCACAACATTATTCCTTATCTACAAATGTGTTATTTAACGGGTTTCGATGGGCTATAGCAGTTAAAGGCCAATATCCATATATCATCAAATCAGGTTTTTTTGTATTTTTTATGCCTACAGGGGCCCTAAAATTCTAAGTCGTAGTCTAAATGATCCATCTTAAAGATGCACTCCAGGATCTTAAGCACAACAAATGTGTAACGTACAGTACGAATTGGATTCGTTTACATACATGTATTTAAATTGCTATTGTATTCAATGTATTTGTAGAACCTAACATATATGAAATGAATGACGTAGTACACAATTGGATGACACAGCACTCCAAAAAACGGGATCACTTTTGACTCGTGACCACAACTTTCTAAACTACAGGCTGAAATGTTGAAAAGAATTTGAGAGTGCATCTTCAAAACAATTCCATATCGTAGTTTAGTAGATTTTGCAATCTAATGGCTTAGACCTACAGGGGTTAAGATGAATGCACTTACCCGTGTCTCTGGATAAGAGCATCTGCTAAATGACTAAAATATCAAATGTCAATTTTCTCATATAAAAATCTCATATTACTATATAGAATGATGTTTAAAAAATATATACAGTATATTAATGTAACAAATTTATTATTTGTAGATTTCTTTCTAATAATGTAGTTAATTGTTACATTTGACTGTGTTAAACCTAGCAATACAACTTATTTCTCTAAGAGCGAGGCGGCTATATAGCATTTTGCAAAAAAAAGTACAACATAAAGTGATAGATTTGAAAGAAATACATCATGTAATTGAACAACCCCACATCGTGATTATATGGTGGAAAAACATACCAATCTCTTTCACAATTTCTTTAAACAAGTTTTAAGCTAATTTACCAACATATAGTGCCTTCGAAAAGTATTCAGACCATTTGACTTTTTCCACATTTTGGTACGTTACAGCCTTGTTCTAAAATTGATTACATTCTTTTTTCCCTCATCAATAGACACACAATACCCCATAATGACAAAGCAAAAACCGTTTTAAATTTTATTTTAAATTTTTGATCAATTATTACAAATAAAAACTGAAATATCACATTTACATAAGTATTCAGACCCTTTACCCAGTAATGTGTTGAAGGAAATTTGGCAGCGATTACAGCATTGAGTCTTCTTGGGTATGAGGCTTGTGTAACGGCTTTCTTCCTGGGAAGGAGAAGCGGACCAAAACGCAGCGTGGTTATAGTTCATGGTTCTTTAATAAGAGACATTTAACATGAACTAACTACAAAACAATAAACGTGAAAACCGAAACAGTCCTAACTGGTGCAGAAAACACAAAGACAGGAAACAACCACCCACAAAACCCAACACAAAACAGGCTTCCCAATCAGAGACAATGACTAACACCTGCCTCTGATTGAGAACCATATCAGGCCAAACATAGAAATAGACAAACTAGACACACAACATAGAATGCCCACCCAGCTCACGTCCTGACCAACACTAAAACAAGGAAAACACACAAGAACTATGGTCAGAACGTGACAGTATCCCCCCCCCACCCCCCCAAGGTGCGGACTCCGACCGCACAACCTAAACCTAAAGGGGAGGGTCTGGGTGGGCATCTGTCCGCGGTGGCGGCTCTGGCGCTGGACCCCACTCCATAATTGTCTTAGTCCACCTCCTTAGCGTCCTTTGAGTGGCGACCCTCGCCGCCGACCTTGGCCTAGGAACCCTAACAAAGGGCTCCCTGGACTGAGGGGCAGCTTGGGACTGAGGTAGCTCATGACTGAAGGGTAGCTCATGACCGAGGGGTAGCTCAGGACCGAAGGGTAGCTCAGGACCGAGGGGTAGCTCAGGACCGAGGGGTAGCTCAGGACCGAGGGGTAGCTCAGGACCGAGGGGTAGCTCAGGACCGAGAGGTAGCTCAGGACTGAGAGGTAGCTCAGGACTGAGAGGTAGCTCAGGACTGAGAGGTAGCTCGGGACTGAGAGGTAGCTCGGGACTGAGAGGTAGCTCAGGACTGAGAGGTAGCTCAGGACTGAGAGGTAGCTCAGGCTGGTTGACGGCTCTGGCGGCTTCTGGCTGACTGACGGCTCTGGCGGATCCTGGCTGACTGGCGGCTCTGGCGTATCCTGGCTGACTGGCGGCTCTGGCGGATCCTGGCTGACTGGCGGCTCTGGCGGATCCTGGCTGACTGGCGGCTCTGGCGGATCCTGGCTGACTGGCGGCTCTGGCAGATCCTGGCGGCTCTGGCAGATCCTGGCTCTGGCAGATCCTGGCTGACTGGCGGCTCTGGCAGATCCTGGCTGACTGGCGGCTCTGGCAGATCCTGGCTGACTGGCGGCTCAGGAAGATCCTGGCTGACTGGCGGCTCAGGAAGATCCTGGCTGACTGGCGGCTCTGGAAGATCCTGGCTGACTGGCGGCTCTGGAAGATCCTGGCTGACTGGCGGCTCTGGAAGATCCTGGCTGACTGGCGGCTCTGGAAGATCCTGGCTGACTGGCGGCTCTGGAAGATCCTGGCTGACTGGCGGCTCTGGAAGATCCTGGCTGACTGGCGGCTCTGGAAGATCCTGGCTGACTGGCGGCTCTGGAGGATCCTGGCTGACTGGCGGCTCTGGCGGTTCCATGCTGACTGGCGGCTCTGGCGGCTCCATGCTGACTGGCGGCTCTGGCGGCTCATGACAGACGGTAGACTCTAGCGGCTATGGACAGACGGGAGACTCTAGCAGCTCTGGACAGACAGGAGACTCTAGCAGCTCTGGACAGACGAGGGACTCTAGCAGCTCTGGACAGACGGGAGACTCTAGCAGCTCTGGACAGACGGGAGACTCTAGCAGCTCTGGACAGACGGGAGACTCTAGCAGCTCTGGACTGGTATGTACCGAGGAGCTGGTATGTACCGCACCAGGCTATGCACCTGCACTGGGGACACCGTGCGCTCCACAGCATAACACGGTACCTGCCCGGTCTCTCTCGCCCTCCGGTAAGCACAGGAAGTTGGCGCAGGTCTCCTACCTGGCTTCGCCATACACCCAATGTGCCACCCCCCAAGAAATTTTTGGGTCTGACTCTCGGGCTTCCATCCACACCGCCGTGCTGCCTCCTCATACCAGCGCCTCTCCGCCTTCGCTGCCTCCAGCTCTTCTTTGGGGCGGCGATAATCTCCTGGCTGTTCCCGGGGTCCTTTCCCGTCTAGGATCTCCTCCCAAGTCCATTTTTTCAAATAGTTCTGCCTCTCTTGCTGCTGTTGCTGCTGCTGCTGCTGCATCTCCTGCTGTTGCTGCTTTTCACCACGCCGCTTGGTCCTGTTGTGGTGGGTGGTTCTGTAACGGCTTTCTTCCTGGGAAGGAGAGGCGGACCAAAACGCAGCGTGGTTATAGTTCATGGTTCTTTAATAAGAGACACTTAACATGAACTAACTACAAAACAATAAACGTGAAAACCGAAACAATCCTAACTGGTGCAGAAAACACAAAGACAGGAAACAACCACCCACAAAACCCAACACAAAACAGGCTACCTAAATATGGTTCCCAATCAGAGACAATGACTAACACCTGCCTCTGATTGAGAACCATATCAGGCCAAACATAGAAATTTACAAACTAGACACACAACATAGAATGCCCACCCAGCTCAGGTCCTGACCAACACTAAAACAAGGAAAACACACAAGAACTATGGTCAGAACGTGACAGCTTGGCACACCTTTATTTGAGGAGTTTCTCCCATTCTTCTCTACATTACTCAGGTGTGGCTTTCTTCTAGCTACTTCACCATAAAGGCCTGATTGGTAGAGTGCTGCTGAGATGGCTGTCCTTCTGGAAGGTTCTCCCATCTCCAAAAATAAACCCTAGAGCTCTGTCAGAGTGACAATCAGGTTCTTGTTCACCTCCCTGACCAAAAGCCCTTCTCCCCCGATTTCTCAGTTCGGCCGGGAGGCCAGCTCTAGGAAGAGTCTTGGTGGTTCCAAACATCTTCCATTTAAGAATGATGTAGGGCACTGTGTTCCTGGGGACCTTCAATGCTGCAGACATTTTTTGCTACCCTTTCACAGATCTGTGCCTTGACAAAATCCTGTCTTGGAGCTCTACGGACAATTCCTTCGACCTCATAGCTTGGTTTTTGCTCTGACATGCCATGTCAACTGTGGGACCTTATATAGACAGGTGTGTGCCATTCCAAATTATGTCATATCAGTTGAGTTTACCTCATGTGGACTCCAATCAAATTGTAGAAACATCTCAAGGATGATCAATGGAAACTGAATACACCTGAGCTCAATTTCAAGTCTCATAGCAAAGGGTCTGAATACTTATCTAAATAGGGTATTTCTGTTTTTATTTTTAATACATTTGCAAAACTGTCTAAAAACCTGTTTTCACTTTGTCATTATGGGGTATGGTGTGTAGATGTCTGAGGATCAATTTTTAAAATACATTTTAGAATAAGGCTGTAACGAACAAAATGTGAAAAAAGTCAAGGCTAATTAGAGGAGTAAAAATTAATATTTTGTCATACCCGTTGTCGGATATACCAAGGCTGTCAGCCAAATCAGCATTCAGGGCTCGAGCCACCCAGTTTATAATTGTCAGTAATACATTGATTCAATTTTAATTGAGTCACATGCAGGTTCTACTGTGTTGAAGGAGGCTAAGGTTGATGCCTGACATCTAATTTACACCAAAATGGTTGAAATTACTAAATTAGTGCAAGGTTCCGCAACAACACATCTACCACTCTGTTCCTCAACAACGGGGCCCCTCAGGGCGGCTTGCTTAGTCCCCTGCTGTACTCCCTGTTCACCCACGACTGCGTCGCCAAGCACGACTCCAACACCATCATTAAGTTTGCTGACGACACAACAGTGGTAGGCTTGATCACCAACAACGATGAGACAGCCTATAGGGAGAAGGTCAGAAATCTGGCAGTGTGGTGCCGGGACAACAACCTCTCCCTCAATGTGAGCAAGACAAAGGAGGTGATTGTGGACTACAGGAAAAGGAGGGCCGAACAGGCCCTCATTAACATCAACAGGGCTGTAGTGGAGCGGGTTAAGAGTTTTATTAAGTTCCTTGGTGTCAACATCACCAACAAACTATCATGGTCCAAACACACTAAGACATTCATGAAGAGGGCACGACAACAGCCTTTTCCCCTCAGGAGACTGAAAAGATTTTGGATGGGTCCCCAGATCCTCAAAAAGTTCTACAGCTGCACTATCAAGAGCATCCTGACCGGTTGCATCACCACCTGGTATCGCAACTGCTCGGGATACAACCGTAAGGTGCTACAGAGCGTAGCACGTACCGCCCAATACATCACTGGGGCCAAGCTTCCTGCCATCCAGGATCTATATACTAGACGGTGTCAGAGGAAGGCCCAAAAAATTGTCAAAGACTCACCAGGATTCCTGAGTAGCGCAGTGGTCTAAGGCACTGCATCACAGTCACATTCTGGATTCGAGTCCAGGCTCTGTCACAGCCGGCAGCGACCGGGAGACCCATTGGGAGGCGCACAATTGACCCAGTGTTGCCCGGGTTCAGGGACGTTTTGGCCGGCAGTGATGTCCTTGTCCCATCGCGTACTAGCGACTCCTGTGGTGCACGCTGACACAGTCAGTCCGCAGTGCACGCTGACACAGTCGCCAGGTGTACAGTGTTTCCTCCGACACATTGGTGCGAATGGCTTCAGGGTTAAGTGGACATTGTGCCAAGAAGCAGTGCGGCTTGGCTGTGTTGTGTTTCGGAGGATGCACCGCTCTCGGCATTCACCTCTCCCAAGTCCAGAGTTGCAGTGATGAGACAAGACTGTAACTACCAATTGGATACCACAAAATTGGGGAGAAAAAGGGGTAAAAAACAAAACTCCAGTCACCCAAGTCATAGACGGTTCTCTCTGCTACCGGACGGTAAGCAGTACAGTAGCACCAATTCTAGGTCCAAAAGGCTCCTTAACAGCTTCTACCCCCAAGCTATAAGACTTCTGAACAGCTAATCAAGTAGCCACACAGACTATTTACCATGACCCCCCCCCCTTTGTTTTTACACTGCTGCTCCTCGCTGTTTGTTATCTATGCATAGTCACTTTACCACTACCTTCATGTACAAATTACCTCGACTAACCTGTACCACTGCACATTGACTTGGGTCCTAGTACCCCATGTACAGTAAATAGCCTCGCTATTTTTATGTAATTTATTGTTGTTACTTTTTGTAATATTTTTTATTTTAGTTCATTTAGTAAATATTCTCTGAACTCTGTTTCTTGAACTGCATTGTGGGTTAGGGGCTTGCAAGTAAGCATTTCACGGTAAGGTCTACATTTGTTGTGTTTGGCGTATGTGTCAAATAAAATGTGATTTTATTTGAAAGACACTCCAAAAGGTGTCATGACTGCTTCGTCCAAAAGAATGTCCTTTTCCTCCCATTCAGAAAAGATTTTCCTGCATGTGCTCTCGGAGACAGGGGTGCTCTAAAACCACTCATTCCAACAACTGTTAAACCAACTCCAGTTAGGCGATGAGACATGGTCCTCACCATCCGGCACCAAAAAAGTCTTTAGATCGTATTTTGGCAATCGGATAGGATTAAATGTTAGAATTGGGTTTTTCAAAACTGAACATTTTGATTCCTCCACTCTACATTACTGCGGGGACTTGCTTCAATTCAGCCACAAGAGCATTGGTGAGGTTGGGCACTAATGTTGGCTGATTAGGCCTGGCTCGCAGTTGGCATTCCAATTCATCCCAAAGGTGTTCAATGTGGTTGAGGTCAGGGCTCTGTGCAGGGCAGACAAGTTCTTCCACACCAATCTCGATAAAGAATTTTTGTATGGACCTTGCTTTGTGCACGGGGGCATTTTCATGCTGAAACAGGAGGGGCCTTCCCCAACTATTGCCACAAAGTTGGAAGCACAGAATTGTCTAGATTGTAATTGTATTTTGCAGAGTTAAGATTTCCTTTCATTGGAACTAAGGGGCCTAGCCCAAACCATGAAAAACAGCCCTAGACCATTATTCCTCCTCCACCAAACTTTACAGTTGGCACTATGCATTGGGGCAGGTAGCAGTCTCCTAGCATCCTCCAAACCCAGATTTGTCCGTCGGACTGCCAGATGGTGAGCGTGATTGATCACTCCAGAGAACATGTTTCCACTGCTCCGGAGTCCAAGCAGTGCAGCTTTATACCACTACAACCGACGCTTGGCATTGTGCATGGTAATATTAGGCTGCTCAGCCATGGAAACCCATTTCATGAAGCTTCCAACGAACAGTTCTCGCACTGACGTTGCTTCCAGAGGCGGTTTGGAACTCGGTAGTGAGTTTTGCAACCAAGGACAGACGATTTTTACTTCGCACTTCAGCACTCGTTGGTCCCGTTCTGTGACCTTGTGTGGCCTACCACTTCACGGCTGAGCCGTTGTTACTACTAGATGTTTCCACTTCACAATAACAGCACTTACAGTTGACAAGAGCAGCTCTAGCAGGGCAGAAATTTGACGGACTGACTTGTTGGAAAGGTGGCATCCTATGACGGTGCCATGTTGAAAGTCACTGAGCTCTTCAGTAAGGCCATTCTACTGCCAATGTTCCCCTAATGGAGATTGCGTGGCTGTGTGCTGGATTTTATACGGGTGTGGTTGAAATTGACGAATCCACTAATTTGACGAGGTGTCCACATTCCTTTGTATATATAGTGTAGCTAACTTGGCTAATTGAGGCTAGCCATAATGCTACTGCGCTTCTTACCGTCCTACAGTTAGCCTACAAATAACAACTCCCTTCAGATTATAAATAGCAGCCTTCCTGTTGGATTTTGGTCATTGTAGCCTTTCCTTCTCATTTAACTTTCACTTTGTAATTTTAATTCCATCGTCCATTGACAAGTTCTCTTAACGTTTTTGCCACACAGGCAGAGTTGCAATGACATTGTCTCTTTCTCTGGGGAAGTGCAAGGATCAGAGAGCTTGCCTTTTTTTGCATCATGCAGCCAATATTTTCCCCCCAAATCAAATCACATTTTATTGGTCACATACACATGGTTAGCAGATGTTAATGCGAGTGTAGCGAAATGCTTGTGTTTCTGGTTATGACAGTGCAGTAATATCTAACAAGTAAAATAACAATTCCCCAACAATCCAACAATTACCTAATACACACATCTAAATGGATGGAATAAGGACACGTACATATAAATCTATGGAGGAGCGATGACTGAGCGTCATAGGCAAGATGCAATAGATGGTTTAAAATACAGTATATGCATATGAGATGAGTAAAGTAAGATATGTAAACATTATTAAAGTGGCATTATTTAAAGTGACTAGTGATCCATGTATTAAAGTGGCCAATGATTCAAGTCTGTATGTAGGCAGCAGCCTCTCTGTGTTAGTGATGGCTGCTTAACAGTCTGATGGCCTTGAGATAGAAGCTGTTTTTCAGTCTTTTGGTCCCAGCTTTGATGCACATGTACTGACCTCGCCTTCTGGATGGTAGTGGGGTGAACAGACAGTGGCTCGGGTGGTTGTTGTCCTTGATGATCTTTTTGGCCTTTCTGTGACATCGGGTGCTGTAGGTGTCCTGGAGGACAGGTAGTTTACCCCCGGTGATTCATTGTGCAGACCGCACCACCATCTGGAGAGCCTTGCGGTTGAGGGCGGTGCAGTTGCCGTACCAGGCGGTGATACACCCCAACAGGATGCTCTCAATTGTGCATCTGTAAATGATTCTGAGGGTTTCAGGTGACAAGACAAATTTCCTCCTGAGGTTGAAGAGGCGTTGTTGCGCCTTCTTCACCAAGCTGTCTTCTGTGTGGGTGGACCATTTCAGTTTGCCCGTGATGTGTATACCGAGGAACTTAAAACTTTCCACCTTCTCCACTGCCGTCCCGTTGATGTGAATAGGGGGTGCCCTCTGCTGTTTCCTGATGTCCTGATTATCTCCTTTGTTTTGTTGACGTTGAGTGAGAGGTTGTTTTCCTGACACCACACTCCAAGTGCTCTCACCTCCTCCCTGTTTGCTGTCTCGTCGTTGTCGGTAATCAAGCCCACTACTGTTGTGTCTTCTGCAAACTTGATGATTGAATTGGAGACGTGCATGGCCACGCAGTCATGGGTGAACAGGGAGTATAGGAGGGGGCTGAGCACGAACCCTTGTGGGGTCCCAGTGTTGAGGATCAGCGAAGAGGAGATGTTGTTTCCTACCTTCACCACCTGGGGACGGCCTGTCAGAAAGTGCAGGATCTATTTGCACAATGCGCGTTTCAGACCCAGGGCCTCAAGCTTAATGATGAGCTTGGAGGGTACTATGGTGTTGAATGCTGAGCTATAGTCAATGAACAGCATTCTTACATAGGTATTCCTCTTGCCCAGATGGGTTAAGACAGTGTGCAGTGTGATGGCGATTGCATCGTCGGTGGACCTGTTGGGGCGGCATGCAAACTGAAGTGGGTCTAAGGTGGAAGGTAAGGTGGAGGTGATATGATCTTTGACTAGTCTCTCAAAGCACTTCAAGATGAAAGAAGTGAGTGCTATGGGGCAATAGTAATTTAGTTCAGTTATCTTTGCCTTCTTGGGTACAAGAACAATGGTGGCTATCTTGAAGCATGTGGGGACAGCAGACTGGAACACACCAGCCAGCTGGTCTGTGCATGCTCTGAGGATGCGTGTAAGGATACCGTCTGGGCCAGCAGCCTTGCGGGGATTAACACGTTTAAATGTCTTATTGACGTCGGCCACGGAGAAGGAGAGGGGGGGCCCACAGACCTTGGTAGCGGGCCACATCAGTGGCACTGTATTATCCTCAAAGCGTGCAAAGAAGGTGTTTAGTTTGTCTGGAAGCAAGATGTCGTGTCCGTGAGTGGCTGGTGTTATTTTTGTAGTCCGTAATTTCCTTTAGACCCTGCCACATTGTGCCTCATGTCTGATCCGTTGAATTGTGACTAAACTCTGTCCCTATACCGACATTTCGATTTCTAAGACATTCTCTGGTATGTAGGCCTATCACAACAAAAGTAACACTTAACTCATTAAGTGTAGCCTATAGGACCTGTTTCAAATGATCACTTTTCCCTCAAGACAATAGCCGCTCCATTCGACTTCTTAAAATGTAGACCTAGATGTTCCAAAGGCGTGCATCAGCAACTTGTATGCGTAGGAGCCCAGAGATGCTAAACGTATTTATGTTAATTAGCGGTCAATTACAGTGAAACCGGCAGTCATTTGCATGACAGTTACTGGCTGACAAAATATCATGACAGGTACAGCCCTAATCTGAACTATAATTAGGATTGAATGTAGTTTTTGCGTTTTCAAAACTAAACACTATGTCTGGAGCAAACCCAACACCTTCATCACCCCGAGAACACCATCCACACAGTGAAGCTTGGTGGTGGTAGCATTATGCTGTGGGGGTGTTTTTCACTGGCAGGGACTGGGAAACTGGTCAGACTTGAAGGAATGGTGGATGACACTAAATGCAGGGAAATTATTGAGGGAATCCTGTTTCAGTCTTCCAGAGATTTGAGACTGGGAAAGATTTTCACCTTCCAGCAGGACAATGACCCTAAACACACTGCTAAAGCAACACACGAGTGGTTTAAGGGGAAACATTTAAATGTCTTGGAATGGCCTGGTCAAATCCCAGCCTCAATCCAATTGAGAATCTGTGGTATGACTTCTTTATTTTTATTTCATCTTTATTTTACCAGGTAGGCCAGCTGAGAACAAGTTCTCATTTACAACTGCGATATGGCCAAGATAAAGCAAAGCAGTGTGACAAAAACAACAACACAGAGTTACACATGGGATAAACAAACATATAGTTAGTAACACAATAGAAAATTGTATGTGCAGTGTGTGCAAATGTAGAAGAGTAGGGAGGTTAGGCAATAAATAGGCCATTGAGGTGAAATAATTAAATTTCAGCATTAACACTGGAGTGATAGATGTGCAGATGGTGATGTGCAAGTAGAGATACTGGGGTGCAAAAGAGCAAGAGATTAAGTAATAATATGGGGATGAGGTAGTTGGTTGTGCTATTTACAGATTGGCTGTGTACAGGTACAGTGATCGCTAAGCTCTTCTGACAGCTGATGCTTAAAGTTAGAGAGGGAGATATAAGACTCCAGCTTCAGTGACTTTTGAAATTTGTTCCAGTCATTGGCAGCAGAGAACTGGAAGGAATGGCGGCCAAACGAAGTTTTGGCTTTCGGGATGACTTGTGAAATATACCTGCTGGAGCGCATGCTACGGGTGGGTGTTGCTATGGTGACCAGTGAGCTTAGATAAGGCAGGGCTTTACCTAGCAAAGACTTTTAGATGACCTGGAGCCAGTGGGTTAGGCAACAAATATGTAGTTTGGGCCAGACAACGAGAGCATACCGGTCGCAGTGGTGGCTAGTACATGGGGCTTTGGTGACAAAACGGCTGTCACCGTGATAGAGTACAGAGTGTTGGAGGTTATTTTGTAAATTACATCGGCAAAGTCAAGGATCGGTAGGATAGTCAGTTTTACGAGGGTATGTTTGGCAGCATGAGGGAAGGAAGCTTTGTACGCAAAATAGGAATCCAATTCTAGATTTATTTTTGGATTGGAGATGCTTAATGTGAGTCTGGAAGGAGTTTACAGTCTAACTAGACACCCAGGTATTTGTATATGTAGTTGCCTACATATACCTAGGTGTCAGAACCATCCAGAGTAGTGATGCTAGTCGGGCGGGAGGGTGCGGGCAGCAATTGGTTGAAGAGCATGCACTTAGTTTTACTAGCATTTAAAAGCAGTTGGAGGCCACGGAAGGAGTGTTGTATGATGTTGAAGCTTGTTGGGAGGTTTGTTAGCACAGTGTCCAAAGAAGGGCCAGATGTATACAGAATGGTGTCGTCTGCGTAGAGATGGATCAGAGAATCACCAGCAGCAAGAGCGACATCATTGATATATACAGAGAAAAGATTCAGCCTGAGAAATTAACCCTGTGGCACCCCCATAGAGACTGTCAAAGGTCTGGACAACAGGCCCTCCAATTTCACACACTGAACTCTATCTGAGAAGTAGTTGGTGAACCAGGTGAGGCATTCATTTGACAAGGCAAGGCTATTTAGTCTTGCCCATTTAGCCGATAAGAATGCAGGGATTGACAGAGTCGAATGCCTTGGCCAGGTCAATGAAGACGGCTGCACAGTACGGTCTTTTATTGATGGCGGTTATGATATCGTTTAGGACCTTGAGCATGGTTGAGGTGCACCCATGACCAGCTCGGAAACCAGATTGCATATTGGAGAAGGTACGGTGGGATTCGAAATGGTCGGTGATCTGTTTGTTAACATGGCTTTCAAAGATGTTAATAAGTCAGGGCAGGATGGATATACAGTTGAAGTCGGAAATGTACATACACTTAGGTTGGAGTCATGAAAACTCGTTTTTCAACAACTTCACAAATTTCTTGTTAACAAACTATAGTTTTGGCAAGTCGGTAAGGACATCTACTTTACGCATGACACAAGTAATTCTTCGAACAATTGTTTACAGACAGATTATTTCACTTATAACTCACTGTATCACAATTCCAGTGTGTCAGTAGTTTACCGACACTAAGTTGACTGTGCTTTTTTAAAAAAATTGAAAATTCCAGAAAATTATGTCATGGCTTTAGATGCTTCCGATAGGCTAATTGACATAATTTGAGCCAATTGAAGGTGTATCTGTGGATATATTTCAAGGCCTACCTTCAAACTCAGTGCCTCTTTGCTTGACATCATGAGAATATCAAATGAAATCAGCCAAGACCTCAGAAAAATAATTGTATACCTCTACAAGTCTGCTTCATCCTTGGGAGCAATTTCCAAACGCCTGAAGGTACCACATTCACCTGTACAAACTATAGTATGCAAGTATTAACACCATGGGACCACGCAGCCCGTCATACCACTCAGGAAGGAGACGTGTTCTGTCTCCTAGAGATGAACATACTTTAGTGCGAAAAGTACAAATCAATCCCAGAACAACAGCAAAGGATCTTGTGAAGATACTGGAGAAAACAGGCACCAAAGTATCTATATCCACAGTAAAACGAGTCCTATATCGACATAACCTGAAAGGCTCCTCAGCAAGGAAGAAGCCACGGCTCCAAAACTGCCATAAAAAAGTGACGTAACAGTACGAACTTTGAAGATAGATGGGGGGCAATCAATTTACATACGTGTCCAGGGCACAGCTGGGGGCTGAAGGGGGTCTATTACAACGGTGAGAGACTTGTTTCTGGAAGGGTGGATTTTTAAACGTAGAAACTCAAATTGTTTTTGCACAGACCTGTATAGTATGACAGGACTCTGCAGGCTCTCGCTGCAGTAGATTGCAACTCCGCCCCCTTTGGCAGTTCTATCTTGTCGGAAAATGTTATAGTTAGGGATGGACATTTTTAGATTTTTGGTGGCCTTCCTAAGCCAGGATTCAGACACGGCTAGGACATCCGGTTTGATGGAGTGTGCTAAAGCAGTGAATAAAACAAACTTAGGGAGGAGGCTTCTAATGTTAACATGCATGAAACCAAGGCTTTTACGGTTACAGAAATCAACAAATGAGAGTGCCTGTTGAATGGGAGCGATGCTGGGGGCTGCAGGGCCTAGGTTAACCTCTGCATCAGAGGAGGAGTAGGATAAGGGTACAGCTAAAGGCTAGAAGAACTGGTCATCTAGTGCGTTCTAGAGAGTTAAAGGAGCAGATTTCTGGACGCGGAAGAATAGATTCAAGGCATCATGTACAGACAAGGGTATGGTAGGATGTGAGTACAGTGGAGTTAAATCTAGGCATTGAGTGATGATGAGAGAGGTTTTGCCTCTTGAGACACCATTTAAGCCAGGTGAGGTCACTGCATGTGTGGGGGGGTGGAACAAAAGGGCTAGCTAAGGCATATTGAGCAGGGCTGGAGGCTCTACAGTGAAGTAAGACAATGATCACTAACCAAAACAGCAGTAGACAAGGCATATTGACATCAGGGAGAGGTATGTGTAGCCGAGTGATCATGGGTCCAGTGAGTAGCTAGGCGTGCTGGAGACACAGCGATTCAGACACCTAGCAGGCCTCCTGGGGATGTCGCAATGGAAGAGCCTGTAGAAACCCCTTCGGGCAGTTACATCGGCAGACCAGTTGTGATGGATCGTCGGGGCTCCGTGTCGGAAGTAAAGGGGTCCAGGCCGATTGGCAAATGAGGTATTGTAATTCCTTGGCTGATGGATCTCTTCGGCTATCCGGGAGATGGGCCTAGCTCCAGGCTAGCTCCAGGCAAACTGGTGCTTTCTTCGGGACAGAGATGTTAGCCAGGAGTAGCCACTTGGATAGCAGCTAGCTAGCTGTGATGATCCGGCGTAAAGGTTCATAGCTTGCGGTAGGAATCCGGGAAGATGTGGTAGTAAAAAAGCAGTCCGATATGCTCTGGGTTGATATCGCGCTGTGCAGAGTAGAAGGAATTGACCGGGCTGAGGCTGGCTGATGTTTGAGTTAACTGTGATGACCCCTAGCAGTGGCTAACTGACTACTAGCTAGCAGCTACTTAGCTGGCTAGCTTCTGATGGGGGTTCTGGTTCTAAAGTATAAAAAACTGTAGATCCATACCATATTGGGTGAGGCGGGATGCAGGAGAGTATGTTCAGTCCGTAGATGGAAATTGAGATTAAAAATCAAAAAAATATATACGAAATACATACGAAGAAAAAAATATATATTTAAAGGGACAAGACAAAAACATACGACCGACTGCTACGCCATCTTGGAACATTATGGAACATCTTGGACTTGTGTTGTACACCAGCGGAACCCATCTAACTTGAAGGAGCTGGAGCAGCTTTGCCTTGAAGAATGGGTAAAAATCCCAGTGGCTAGATGTGCCAAGCTTATAGAGACATATCCCAAGAGAGGGGGGGGACCTGAATAGTTATTGACGCTCAAGTTCTCTTTTTTGTGTGTCTTATTTCTTGTTTGTTTCACAGTAAAAAATATTTAGCATCTTCAAAGTGGTAGGCATGTCAAATAAATTTAATGATACAATCCCCCAAAATACATTTTAATTCCAGTTTGTAAGGCAACAAAATAGGAAGAATGCCAAGGGGGGTGAATACTTTCGCAAGCCTCTGTAGGTATGCGGTAAATTGTTATATTGAGAAATGTCAAATAAACGCATCTACTTATGCAGGCGTAGTTATTTTTAATCAAGGTACATTTATTCATGCAGTTTACTCATCTCTGTTTCCTTATGGCAGTGTAGAAGTAGTACCACAACATGTTCAGTAGATGGCAAGGTGTAGACCTGTTTTAAAGCCCTGCGATCTTGATATTGTGGTATCTGGATCACAATGATCCTATCCAATCATTTTCTGAAACAGCTCAAAAACAGCCATATCGACTGATCCTGGATCGTAAAAAAAGAGGATTATAGAATTAGGATCATTCTGATGCAGATGAAAAGTTTTGACAAACTGGGCCCTGGTCTCCTGAGTGGGGTTCACTACTGGGGGAGAAGGAGGCTGGTGGTCACTGACCCTGAGAATGCACATGGGTTTCAGAGTTCTATTGGCAGAGACTCTATGCTATGCCCCTTCTGTGAAGTTACTTATTCTTCATATTTATTTGAGATAGACAACCCATTTCTGGCGTCCTTAGCACAGTAAAAGCAGGGTTTGGAATCATGGGCACTGTTGTGATAAAGACCAAGGAAAATCAAATTCCTACCAGAAGAGGGAGTACAGTAGCTGGGCTTACACTTCAGTTGCATATATATTATACATAGATGCATATAGCTAATTACAGAACTATTGGAAACGGTTTCTAAAACAGGTGTGTTCTTCAGTCCTGTAGGTGCATTCCCTTCTAGCAGGAGTGAGTTCAGAGGGGGATTGATCAGCCTTTCTAAATGGATCAGACAACACTTATTGGCAGCCCATATCTTACTCTCCTCTGTATGCTCTTGGTAGGTAATAATAACCAGTCCATGATCTACTGATCAGGGTGTGGCAGGACAGGTTAGAGGTACATGAGTGTATGGTCATATTAGTTAGTGTGTGCTTGTCTTTTCCTCCTGCTTGTGACTAGCTGGATTCAAACCCTGGGTTTAAACAAGACTGTGTTAGGCCGTTGAGCTAAAGCCTAGGCATTATAACCCAGGGAACCAACACAATTCTTCCGGTGTCAGGCAAGGTTACTCATCACGCAAGTGTGGTTCACCGACCCACATCCATTACACGTGGGAAGGGGTGAGGTTATCATAAGTCTGTGTTGTCAATGTTAAGCTGCAGTGAGTGATGCTGTGCCAGTAGTTGTCGGTCTGTGTCCTAGCTCCACTGTGTGCCAGGATGTGATTGAGACTGGGTTTATTATTGTGGGCAGACTGTCTGTCTTCTAATATTACTGAGAGGAATATTAAGAATTTGCCTCATCATTTTCTCTCTCTCTCTCAACCATTTATATACTATTTGACATTAAACCAACCCACTAGGCACAGATTTATTTATTTTACAAGGCATGTCAGTTAAGAACAAATTCTTATTTTCAATGACAGCCTAAGAACAGTGGGTTAACTGCCTTGTTCAGGGGCAGAATGACAGATTTGTACCTTGTCAGCTCGGGAAATTGATCTTACTACCTTTCGGTTACTATTCCAATGCTCTAACCACTAGGCTACGCTGTCAGTTCAACATCTAGTTTTAATTCACATTTGGTTGAGCTGTCAACGAACGTGAATTCAACAGGTAATCCACCAAAAATGTCACCTTGTCATTGGATTTGGCTAAATTAAATTGATGACTTGGTGCAAATCCAATCAGATTTCCAAGTTGATTGAACGTCATCTCATAGATTTTTATGGTTGAAATGACGTAGAAACAACTTTAATTCAACCAGTTTTTGGGAAGTGTCTTGTGAAAATACTACTCAAAGACAATTATTTACTTTTTTTTTTTACTTTCACCTGGGGCTGTATAATATTCTATATTACAAAAGTAATATTACAAAGCAAACCTACCATTCAAATGTCTTCAAATCATTGCATCACATTGTGGCACCCAAGCAGCATCTAGAAAAGTATGGAATTATAAGAATGAAAAATGACAGACAATCTCAGATGGCCTCTGAAAAATGATTTTAAAAGTATAAACACTTCTAAGAGCCAGAGAGGATCATCCAAGTGTCTGACTGTTAAGTGGAAAAACGGCCTTGTATTGAAACGTTTGCTATGTGGGAGTTGAGCCATGACTTTTGAGACTTTCTCAGGTCCAATGTCTGGTCTGGTCTGGATCCTACTGAGGTTTCCCCACTGTGCCAAATCCCTGAGACAGCTCAGATAAATGCAGTTCCTCCACAAACAGAAGCAAATTCCATTCAGCCGTTAACAGAGTAATGCAACCTCAGGGCACGGACTAACTACAAATCATCTTGTTTTCCCCAATGTTTATTTTCCCAGGTAGCCAAACTGATCAGAACTTGCTTTGTTGGCACCCGTGCAAGACAGTCTCACAGCTCACTGTGTTTTTAAACACACTGGTCATTTGTACATCTGGGTGGGTAGAGTAAGGAATCTCACTCTATAGTATATCGGGGGCAGATGTCTGTACCTCTTCTCCTTTTAAGGGACTCATAGCTCACATAGTTCCTAACTAGACTCGGCTACAGCAGCTCTGCTGCCAGCCATTCTTACCAGGGGCAGGAAAACTTCCGATCTGTCCCTCTGCACACAAATTTATTCTGCTTGTTATTGCATACTACTTTATTTAAATTACTTATTGATTTTTGATTATTATTGATCTTGATATTTGGACTGTATTATTAAGGGAGCTTTAGTTTAAGTAAGCATTTCATTGCATCGTTTACACCTGTTGTAACTGGTGTACGCAACTAATAAACTTTGATTTGATTTCTGTGCTAAAGGCTCACTTCCGAGAAATCTTTGCGTTCCCATTTTAAGTGTTGAAATACTCAGCTTGTCACACTGTGAAGCAAAGGGGGCCAAAAGGTGGGCCAGTTATCATGATGTGATATGTTCCTCTAAGCTTGATGAATTCAGGACAACTCCCAGAGTTCTGAATGTGTCAAATATACTTTTCTTGAGTAACAGACTAATATTATTGTGTTGAACCTGACAGAGGAGGAGAAGGAGCTCTGCGTCTGATTTAAGTGTGATGACATTTAAAGCTATTTCTCTCTCTCCCTCCCTCCCTCCCTCCCTTTCTCTCCCTCCTTTAAGAGTTCCCAACAGCCTCAATTTCTGTCACTCCCCTGAGTGATCGTTTTTTTCCTTCTATAAATTCAGACAGCAAGCTGACAACATTGCCCAACTCAGTGCCACGTGCCTTTTCTGCAATTACTTTTGTTTGTAGATTCTATTTTGTGCTCTCGTTAAGAACCTACTCTGTTTCATATACATTTCCAAGTATCGCCAGGACAACACTCAATTACTCTAGTCCAAGTAGTCTCACTGGACCAGTCCTCAACATCGTATTCTCGTTCGAGAATGTTAGAGGACTTGAAAAGTCAAGTGCAATAAGGAGATCCACGTAAGGAGTGAAGAGGGAGAGGGGGATTTAAAGGAAGTCAGATCAACTTAACCCCCTTTCTGTTTTATCCAAGAGGACGTTCTTCTCATCTGCTACATCTATTTCTACTGTTCACCATTTCCTGCAGAAGAAAATAAACTTAAAAGACCATGTGACATCATTTTAATACTCCTTTTTAGGAGTGTTTTTGCTACATCAAGAAAAAGAGTTTCCCTCCCATTTCTGTCTTTCAAGTAACCTTTCCTGATAAACATTTAAATTGAAACCAGAGGGAGCTGCTCCTGTCCCAATGTGTGGCGTGTGCTTGTCAAGAGCTGAGAGAGAACATAGTAAAGAGAGGAGAGGAAAGGAGGGAGGAGAGGAGAGGAGGAGAAACAATCTGAAGGGTCTGTTCTTTGATCAACTTTCATAAGGGTTTTTGTCCTCCAGTGTATTCTCTCCCACTCTCTTTAATGACTATGGGTATGCGTGCCTCTTGGCTGATCATTACCACATGGTAATCGGGAGTCCACTGATTACCAGAGGTCAGGTCTAATCCTGTCACAAATACACAAATCTAAAGTATCACATACAGGATGATACAGCTACTACAAGATGCCACTACCATCGGATCCACATGTAAACACCAGGGATGATAAACAGGCTGAGACCTTGTAACAACAATTGCAACAAGGCACACCCTTGTCATTAACTACCGGTCATTTTCAATTTGTTTATTTCTATGTTATGACCTGGCTCAAAGGCTATACCGAATCAAGTGTAATGTAAGAACTATATTGTTACATAGGATATACTCGTAATAATCATGTAACTACCCAGGAGCAAGAAACTTAATGTAAAGTGAAATCTAGTTGGGCGTAACCTTGTAATGTGGCAACCGTTGCAGGCAATAGGCTAACCAGGAGAAATGAAAAGACAGGAGACCTTTAGGTTTAACCCTTTAGGTTGCATTGTATTTGCCATCTTAGGCAAACAGTAATGAGGAAGCAGTCGGTGGTTGCAGAGCCACTGGGAAAAAAGGTGGTGAGGCAGCATTTGCCCCAGTACTTTTCAATCTGGTGTGGCGCCGCCAGGACCCAGGACTGAGTTTGGGAAGTCCTGGCCAGCTTTTTTTTTTAGCTATCTAACATTAGCTAGCTAGGTTTATGCGGTCATGCAGCCAACAAATAATGTTAATCATTTAGACTCACCGAATAAATGTGTTTGGCACAGGATAAAGAAGATGAAACGATCTGCTTCTGCTTCCCAAGGCCAAGGGATACTAAAGTTCCTGAAAAGGTTAGTCAGACAGTTAGTCCAGTAATGTTGGCATATTACTTCATTTCCACTGTTGTTGATTATTCACAGGTGTTTGTGGCACAAATTTCACTGTCTTTAAAGTAAAAAAACTACAGATTCCACCACAGAGCAGTTTACACAGACAATATGAACACGTTTGTCCAACCATAACAAATGAATGGCTAATGCATAAAAAGCGAAATGATGGATTCTAGCATCACCATAACTTTCACAAATACAGAGACAGGCAGTCATCATGGCATCAATATTTTTGGACTAGCTAGTGTATAGTGACACCTACTGATATGAACTGGTAATGTAGATTTGGTTAGAATAGAGTGGAATAGAACGAGTGACACTCAATCAAATCTACTTCATGAAAAGAGGGATATTGTTATGAATGAAAATGTTGAAAGTAGTTGTTTTAATGATTGAATATATATGGCAATCAGTTCCTACAGTGAGCACCAGGGAACCAACATCTGATGAGCCAGGTGGAGACCAGGACAACAACACAAGGTTAGTGGTTTTATGAATTACACATAAAAACAACTTTGTTACAAAGTCTACTGTGTATACTTTAGTGTTAAATGTAATCCTGCCTTGTTACAAATTCTACTGTGTATAGTGTTAAATGTAACCCTGCCTTGTTACAAATTCTACTGTGTATAGTGTTTAAATGTAACCCTGCATTACATAAAGGTTACAGAACAAATAATTGCAGAACACTGTAATCCGATGAACAAATAATAGGTTTTATGACAAAATTAAAACAATTTTCTACATTGAAACGTGTCTTTTTTATTTTTCAAATTCCACTGCTTAACTTTGTGTGTGTATAGAGTGAAATTAATAAGACATTTAACCATTCTTTGCGTAACACTCAGCCCTGCTATAGTAATTCATTAAACTACAGAGTATGTTGTCCATTGAAGTTGTTGTCTCTGGCTCTTTTGAAATCAGATTCAGAATGAATAATAAAGGGTTGTGGTAGTTTGAAGGGTTGGATCCACCTTAGGCCAGGAGTGTTTCCAATCCATATGACCCGACAAGAAAAACCTAAGCCCTATAGTTATAGCAAAGATGAAAAGGGAAGCTATCTATAATAATAATATTTTATCATAGCCTATGAATAGGGCCCAGAGTTTTACCTGACCAGGTCATGAGATCAGGAAAAACTCCAGGCCCCAGAAAAGACACATGAAATTTGCCACACCACTTCTGAACCTGTGGTGCCACCTCATGGGAGGCTTGCAAAGAGTTATGGGATATTAAAATCCTGTTGTCTTAAGTTGTGTTCCCCTGCTCAGACGTTGCATGCATCAGCCAATGGTTGCATGCCACATCATCGACTGTGTCATCAAATTACAGATTGCTATAACATATGATGTGGTCAGCTGATACATAAAACACCTATCCAGGGGTTGTAAGATCTGGCAGGCATTAACAATGTCCGAGCAGAGGAACTTTGCATGTAAAATCCATTTATTCAATCATTAGAACAACTACTTTCAACATTTTTATTGAAAATTACATTTTGGTCATTTAGCAGATGCTCTTATCCAGAGCAACTAGGATTAAGTGCCTCAACAGACTTTTCACCTAGTTGACTCAGGGATTCAAATCAGCAACTTTTCAGTTACTGGCGCAACGCTCTTAACCACTAGGCTACCTGCACCCCTATCAAAATGGATATCAAAATTGATAGACTTAAAACTGAAGAAGCCCGAACAGATATAACATTTTACTAAAACAAAATAATGTCAAAACTTTCTTACATTTTGTATACAATCACATGTATCTCTATTATGTGTGGGAATACTTTGGAATAGATTTCCAAAGTTAAAATCACATGGAGCTGATTGGCTGTTGTTTTTACAGTCTTTTATGTCCAAAAATGTTTGCTCAGAAAACTTGAGGGGCCAAATGAAATTGCTAACCTGCGGGCCAGTTGGGGAACCCTGCTCTATTCTAACAAATGTGCATTACCAGTTCATATCAGTAGGTGTCACTATGCACTAGCTAGTCGAAAAAGACTGATGCCATGATGACTGCCTGTCTCAGTGTTTGTGAAAATAATGCTGGTGCTAGAATCCATCAATTCTCTCTTTATGCGTTAGCCTGTTATGGTTGGACAAATGTGTTAATATTGTCTGTGTAGACTGCTCTGTGGCGGATATTTGTTTTATTATTTTTACTTTAAAGACAGAAGTTTGTGCCACAAACATTTGTGAATAATCAACAGCAGTGGAAATAAAGTAATATGCCAACATTACTGTACTAACAAACTGGGTGACTAACCTTTTCAGGAACTTCAGTATCCCTTGGCCTTGGGTAGCAGCCGATTGTTTATTTAGTGAGTCTAAATTATTAATGTTAGCTGCTGGCTGCATGATTACATCAACCTAGCTAGCTAAGGTTAATTAGCTAGTTTTCTAGCTAGGTGTCACGCCCTGGTCTTAGTATTTTGTGTTTTCTATATTTATTTGGTCAGGCCAGGGTGTGACATGGGTTTATTTTGTGTTGTGTTTATGTATGGGGGTTTTTCGTAGGTTTTGGGATTGTGGCTTAGTGGGGTGTTCTAGCATAGTCGATGGCTGTCTGAATTGGTTCTCAATTAGAGGCAGGTGATTATCGTTGTCTCTGGCAGCCATATTCTTTGAGTGTTTCGTGGGTGATTGTTCCTGTCTCTGTGTTAGTTGTCACCAGATAGGCTGTATAGGTTTTCACGTTCCGTTTGTTGTTTTTGTATTGTTCATTTTTCTTTGTCATTAAACATGTATCGAATTAACCACGCTGCATTTTGGTCCGACTCTCCTTCGACGGAAGAAAACCGTAACACTAGGCTACTAAAGCTAATGTTAGCAGTTTTGTTAGCTAGCTAAGATTGGATCATAGATGCCATAAAGAGGTCAATGGAACTAGTCAAAAACAATGGAAAGGCCCTGATTCCCGTGATTCGCTGGAGAAGGAAACTGAGATTTCGAGGCAAAAGATCAGGGTGGCTTGCGAGGATCACGACATTAACATACAGCTAGCAGGTTATACACTCTATTGGCGAGAACAGCAGCCTCTGGTAAGACACGGCCTATGCATTTATGTAAACAACAACTGGTGCACGATATCTAAGGAAGTCTCCAAGTTTTGCTCGCCTGAGGTAGACTACCTCATGATAAGCTGTAGACCACACTATCTACCTAGAGAGTTTTAATCTGTATTTTTCGTAGCTCTCTACAAACCACCACAGAGCGAGGTTGGCACTAAAACCGCACTCAATGAGCTGTATTCCGCCATAAGCAAACAGGAAAACACTCATCCAGAGACGGCGCTCCTAGTGGTCGGAGACATTAATGCAGGAAAGTTTAAATCAGTTTAACCAAATTTATATCAGCATGTTAAATGTGCAACCAGAGGAAAAAACTCCACCTTAACTCCACACACAGATTGCATACACAGCTCTCCCTCACCCTCCATTTGGCAAATCGGACCGTAACTCTATCCTCCTGATTCCTGCAACAATTTATTTATTTTTTTACCTTTATTTAACTCGGCAAGTCAGTTAAGAACAAATTCTTATTTCCAATGACGGCCTAGGAACAGTGGGTTAACTGCCTGTTCAGGGGCAGAACGACAGATTTGTACCTTGTCAGCTCGGGGACCTTTCGGTTACTAGTCCAACACTTTAACCACTAGGCTACCCTGCCGCCCCAATTAAAGCAGGAAGCACCAGTGACTCGGTCTATAAAAAAAGTGGTCAGATGAAGCACAGAATGGAATATGTTCCGGGATTCTTCCAATGCCATTGAGGAGTACACCACATCAGTCACTGGCTTTATCAATAATTAACTGTATATACATACCCCAACCAGAAGCCATGGATTACAGGCAACATTTGCACTGAGCTAAAGGGTAGAGCTGCCGCTTTCAATGAGCGGGAAAGAAATCCCGCTATGCCCTCCAACGAACCATCAAACAGGCAAAGCTCCAATACACGACTAAGATCAAATCCTACTACACCGGCTCCGACGCTCGTCGGATGTGGCAGGGCTTGCAAACTATTACAGACTACAAAAGGAAGCACAGCCGAGAGCTGCCCAGTGACATGAGCCTACCAGACGAACTAAATAACTTCTATGCTGCATTCGAGGCAAGTAACACTGAAACATACATGGGAGCATCAGCTGTTCCGGACGACTGTGTGATCACGCTCTCAGCAGCCTATATGAGTAAGACCTTTAAACAGGTCAACATTCACAAGGCCGCTGGGCCAGACAGATTACCAGGACGTGCACTCCGATCATGTGCTGACCAACTGGCAAGTGTCTTCACTGACATTTTCAACCTCTCCCTGTCTGTAATACCAACATGTTTCAAGAAGACCAAGAAGACCATCATAGTCCCTGTGCCCAAGAACACTAAGGTAAATGACTACCGACCCGTAGCACTACGTCTGTAGCCATGAAATGCTTTGAAAGGCTGGTCATGGCTTTCATCAACACCATTATCCCAGAAACCCTAGACCCACTCCAATTTGCATACTGCACCAACAGATCCACAGATGATGCAATCTCTATTGCACTCCACACTGCCCTTTCCCACCTGGACAAAGGAACACCTATGTGAGAATGCAATTAATTGACTACAGTTCAGCGTTCAACATCATAGTGCCCTCAAAGCTAATCACTAAGCCAAGGACCCTGGGACTAAACACCTCCCTCTGCAACTGGATCCTAGACTTTCTGACGGGCCGCATCCAGGTGGTAAGGGTGGGTAACAACACATCCACCACGATGATCCTCAACACGGGGGATGCGTGCTCGTCCCCTTCTGTACTCCCTGTTCACTCATGACTGCACGACTCCAACACCATCATTACGTTCGCTGATGACAAAACAATGGTAGGCCTAATCACCAACAAAGATGAGACAGCCTATAGGGAGGAGATCAGAGGCCTGACCGTGTGGTGCAAGGTTAACAACCTCTCCCTCAACGTGATCAAAACAAAGGAGATGATTGTGGATTACAGGAAAAGGAGGACTGAGCACAACCCCATTCTCATCAACGGGTCACCAAGACAGTCGTGAAGAGGGCACGACAAAACCTATTCCCCCTCAGGAGACTGAAAAGATTTGTCATGGATCCTGAGATCCTCAAAAGGTTTTACAGCTGCACCATCGAGAGCATCCTGACGGGTTGCATCACTGCCTGGTATGGCAACTGCTCTGCCTCTGATACCTCAGAGGGTAGTGCGTACGGCATAGTACATCACTGGGGCCAAGCTTCCTGCCATCCAAGACATCTATACCAGGAGGTGTCAGAGGAAGGCCCTAAAAATTGTCAGTCTCCAGCCACCTTAGTCATAGACTGTTCTCTCTGCTACCGCACAGCAAGTGGTACCAGAGCGCCAAATATAGGTCCAAGAGGCTTCTACTCTCATCACTTTAATAACCCCCTGCATGTACATAATATCCTTGACACCGATGCCCCCGCACATTGACACATTGACTCTGAACTGGTACCCCGGGATGTAGCCCCGCTATTGTTATTTACTGCTGCTCTTTAATTATTTGTTTTTCTTCTCTCTTACTTTTTTGTTCTTTTTCTTGTTGGTATTTTCTTAACTGCATTGTTGGTTAAGGCCTTGTAAAGTAAGCATTTCACTGTAAGATCTGTTGTATTCGGAGCATGTGACAAATAAAATTGGATTTGATCCAGCATCCTTCATCTATCCCCCACAGTCGGTGTTCCATTGACCTCTTTACCGCATTTATTAATCTACCTAGTTTTAGAGGACGACTAAACTGCTTTTATTAAATTGCTTTTACTGACACATACCTTGTTTCCATTCAAATGTGTCTTCGCTCTCTTGTGAGGCAAGCAACCAGGTAGGCAGGAGAGGAGGACGAACGAAGAAAGAAACAAAGTGCAGAATCAAACAAAAATGTGCTGGTGCAACCAAACATAGTTGTTGATAGGCGTGGTTGATGAGGGTCTGTACACTGTAGCTAGGAGACCACTGTGACTGACTTCACTAGACAAAACAAAGGCAAACGGGCTGAAATTGGGTGAGGTACTATGTCAACTTTTCCAATAACAGAGGCCTGCTTTTTTAACATTGCAAAACTTTTCAGTTTTTCTATGACATTAACTTATGACTATGTCTGGTAAACCCATTCAGTGCAGCTGCTTTGAAAGATTTCACGTTTTCCTACGGCTCTGCATGAATTTGTTTATTTTCAAACAGTGCCGCACTGTCTTAAACTGTTGACTCCAAAAACTCCAAAAACATAATTTGTACAGAAGTAGCTAGTTATGCTAATGTTAGCTAGCTAACCAGAAGAATGTTTACAATACCATGGCTAACTTCCCACAACAATTTTAATCAGAACATGAACATGATTAAAATCATTGCATTTAGCCATCTACTGTTTTTGTTGTACTTCTCGGGTCAAAAGATTTAAGCAAATGATGCCAATTGTAGTAGTAGCAGCTTGTGACAAGTTTATGTTGAAGTACATGGATAAGTAGCCTTAGGCAAGATCTAACAGCGATATTATATTTGACATAAACTCAGACCTGGCTAATCTGTTGTTATTGTCTTCTGTGGAATTCAGAACATTGTTGGACAAGTATAAAGCGCTTTGTATCCATAGAGCCACTTATTTCCAATAATAAATTGGGAGAACACTAATTTAGAATGCCTGAAGATTCAACAGTACTTGTGTATGGGTGTGTGTTTATGCACGCGCGTGTTCAACTTCAAGAACATAATAGCTGTATGTTAGTGACGTTTGTGTTGTTTATGGTGAAAATGCCATTAAAAAACATTCCGATGCAGATTCTTTTGTGTTTTTTCCCCTGACAATCAAAACATAATATTGCAAATAAAGTACACTGCTTTTTAAAACAGATTTTTTTGTAAATTTAGGGCCAAATTTGAACAAATTGTTAAATCGTGATTAACTAAAGCCATTAACTCTATTAATTATTTTAATCTTTTGACAGCCCTAGTTTGAATATGAATCTTTATCAAATCCATTAAAGAAAAGTCAAACTGAAGGATTTTCTCTTGTCTCCTTATTTCTCCTGGTTATGCTATTGTCTGCAAAGGTTGTTACATTGTAACTACCAAGTCATTAACAATGTCACTTCACTTTACATTAAGTTGCTTCTCCTGGGCAAGTACATTGTAAATATATGTATATCTTTTGTACCAACATTGTAATTACAACTAAGTTGGTTGTCAAAGATTTGCTACATTGTAAGCACAATGTAACTAAATTGGTTATACCTCATGTTCGCCTGGTTAGCCTATTGTTATCCCCAACTGGGTTTCACTTTACATTAAGTTTCCTACTACTGGGTAGGTACATGATAAATACAAGTATATCCTATGTAAGTATATCTGGCAAGTAGCCTGGTGGTTAGAGCGTTGGACTAGTAACCGAAAGGTTGCAAGATTGAATCCCCAAGCTGACAAGGTAGAAATCTGTCATTCTCCCCCTGAACGCCCACTGTTCCTAGGCTGTCATTGAAAATTTGAATTTGTTCTTAACTGACTTGCCTAGCTACATAAAGGTAAACATTTTTTTTAAACTCCCTAGCTTTTGAGCCAGGTCATAATATAGAAATAAACTAATTGAAAATAAGGTTCTAGCCTATTTATCAATCCTGGTATTATTATGTGGATTCGATAGTAGTGGCACCTTGTAGTTATGTGTAACAAGGTCGGATTTTGGTTGGAGTCAGTGGCGAATTTAAGTATAGGCGATATGTGCGAGGGGGCGACACACCAAAAAATTTGGAATGGTGACATTTCCGCAATCAGTTTTCTATTGCTCATTTGCACGTCACATCAGTGATATCATGTCACCGTGTGGGACTGTGGGTCAATTAACTATGTCGGAGTGGGCACCCTGATTCTAGTTTGTAAGCTAGGCAGGCTACTGCCTGGGAAGGTCTCCTACTCAGAAATACAAGATGGGGAGGGGAGAAGGGTAGGCTGACATCAGGTCTCCCCACTGGAAACCTGAGGTAGGGGGAGCGGGGTAATCTATCAAATAACGCACCTTGAACTTTGTACAGTACTAATACAATTAGTAAAATCAGTCACACTGCGAAATGCTACCAAATAAACCACAATTCATTCATAATACTGTGAATATATAGTTTCACAGACACATTGTGGCATTTTTTTCTGATTTCATTAAGAATAATAATCATTAAGAATAATAATATAAAACTAGTCTGCAGTGTTGGCACTGTCAACCAAGAGTCACGACTAAACCAATTGACGCTTGAGTACCAAATCAGCACAAATTTGTTTCCATTTGTCTTTGTTACTTCTTTTTGATATCAAGCGTGTAATTACACAACATTAGTTACATAGTGGAACAAGAAAATGTTTCTTAACATCAGTAGTTACACATGTGAACTAACCTTCAGCAAGTGAATGTGCAATTGCACATTTCGTGTTCCAAATGTGTAATACTTGAGAGCTACACAACCTTATTACCATGTAATTACTTAGTGACATCTATGTAACTACTATTATTACTACAGTTTTTACTGGGTAGTTACATATTAATAGGAGCAACTTATTGTGACGTGTTACTGGTAAGTTTTGCTCCTCTCACTGTGCAAGTGATTGGTAAGCCCGTCGAGTGTGAGATGCAACGCAATAGTGGTGTGATTACATTCATTCAGTGTACTTAATCTTTTAAATGCTTATACAATGTTTTGTGTGTGTTTCTAGGCCTTCTGCAATGCTTCAATTTTGACACAAAAAAGTACAAGATCATTGAAGGCTCCAAAGAGGCCCAGTTTGGGTACACAGTGCAGCAGCATGAGGCAGGAGGACAGAAGTGGTAAGACACACTCTTTCTATTTTCTCTCGCTCACATTTCCACTCTAAATCACTATCACTTCCTCCCACTCAGTCTTCCAATCACTGTAAAATGAAAAAGTTGATTTCATCATCACCCAAAGATTTGGACAAGTTCAGAAAGCATTTCAGAAAGGCTTTGGACAACGTTATTACTGTTCCCAGCAAGCAAAATGAAGTTGAAAGGATGTCTACAAGATGTATTTTCCAGTCATTCAAGTTAAGTTAATTTTAGGTTCTGAATGAAAGGTGAAAATATGTGTTTTCCTGATGTTTAAAATACATATTTAGAGGTCCTCCCAAAACAAGAAAAAATGTGTTAGGTCCGGACCAGACCAAATCTTCAGCACAGTACGGCATATTTCAGTTCAGCATAGTGGAGTACATAGTATGGTACAGGACAGAGTGTTATTCAGTAGAGTACAGTTGAGTACGGTACAATACAGTAAAGTTTAATTCAGAAGAGAAAAGTACAGTAGAGTACAATAGTTTAATCCAGTACACTACAGTTTAATTCATTAGAGTAGACTACATTAGAGTAAACTATACTTTACTTTTCTTTATTGTAATGTCCCGTACTCTGCTGTCCTCCACATTACTGTACTGTGCTGTTCAAACTTGTGAAACATAGACGTCTATGCTTGGTTCAGGACCGGACCAAATCTGAACCTATCATAGACATCTATGTTTGCGCCAAAACAAGGCAGGACAGGACCAAATCTGAACCAAACATACATGTAGAAATCAAGGCCGGTCCAGATTGCACCAAACAAAGTCTGTCCTTGCTTAGTGGGTTTATACCTCTTCCAGAAAACATAGTGCCCAAGGGGTATAAATACTTTCTGATTCATTGACACGCAATGAGAGGTCATTGCGTGTCAATGAATCAGAAAGTATTTATACCCCTTGACCTTTTCCACATTTTGTTGTGTTACAGCCTGAAATCAAAATGGATGAAATATGTTTCTCTCACCAATCGACAGTACCCCATAATGACAAAGTAAAAACATTATTTTATTTTTTATATATGTTTTATTATTTAATAGGAAATACAGAACATCTTATTTATCTTAAGTGTTCACAACCCTGAGTCAATACGTTAGAATCACCTTTGGGAGTGATTTCTGCTGTGAGTCTTTAAATGGTAAGTTTCTAAGAGCTTTGCACACCTGGATTGTACAATATTTGCACAAAACTGTAACTTGGCCACTCAGAAACATTCAATGTTGTCTTGGTAAGCAACTTCAGTCTATATTTGGGCTGGTGTTTTAGGTTAATGTCCTGCTGAAAGGTGAATTTGCCTCCCAGTGTCTGTTGGAAAGCAGACTGAACCAGGTTTTCCTCTAGGATTTTGCCTGTGCTTAGCTCTATTCCGTTTCTTTTTATCCAAAATAACTCCTTAGTCATTGCCGATGACAAGTATACCCTAACATGATGTAGCCACCACTATGCTTGAAAATATGAAGGGTGTTACTCAGTGATGTGTTGTGTTGGATTTGCCCCAAACACAACACTTTGTATTCAGGACATAACATTCCTTTCTTTGTCACATTTTTTGCAGTTTTACTTTAGCTCCTTATTGTACAGGCTTCCTGTCATATACTCTGTCATATAGGTTAGTATTGTGGAGTAACTACAATGTTATACAATCCTCAGTTTTCTCCACATCCATTATACTTTAACTGTTTTAAAGTCACCATTGGCCTCAGGGTGAAATCACTGAGAGGTTTACTTCCTCTCAGGCAACTGAGATAGGAAGGATGCCTGTTTCTTTGTAGTGACTGGGTGCATTGATACAAAGTGTAATTCATAACTTCACCATGATAAAATGGATATTCTATGTCTGCTATTTTAGGTGCCCTCCTTTGTGAGGCATTGGCAAGCATCCCTGGTGTTTGTGGTTGAATCTGTGTTTGAAATTCACTGCTCGACTGAGGGACCTTACAGATAATTGTATGTGTGGGGTAACGAGATGAGTTATTCATTCAAAAATCATGTTAACCTCACTAGGGTAGGGGTTAACATGATTTTTTATTTTGATCTCTAGATGAAAAGCGTGCCCAAAGTAAACTGCCTGCTACTCGGGCCCAGAAGCTAGGATATGCATAAAATAGATTTGGGTAGATTTGGATAGAAAACACTCTATAGTTTCCAAAACTGTTAAAATAATGTCTGTGAGTATAGCAGAACTGATATGGCAGGCGAAAACCTGAGGAAAATCCATCCAGGAAGTGCCATTATTTTGAAATGGCTGTTTTTCCAATGAAAGCCTATCCACTATTTAAAGGGATAGAACCCAGATTCCATTCCCTATGGCTTCCACTAGTTGTGAACAGTCTTTAGACATTGTTTCAGGCTTTTATTCTGAAAAATGAGGGAGAATGACCACTTTGAGTGAGTGGATAGTGGGATGTCCCCAGAGCTGTTTGCTGCGCGCGACCGAGAGCGTGCCTTTCTTGTTTTTATTTAATATTGACGACGCTATTGTCCGGTTGAAATATTATAGATTATTTAGGCTAAAAACAACCTGAGGATCGATTATAAACATCGTTTGACATGTTTCTACAAACTTTTCCGGTATTATTTGGAATTTTCGTCTGCCTGTTGTGACTGCCTTTGCGCCATTGGATTACTGAACAAAACGCGCCAACAAAATTGAGGTTTTTGGATATAAAGAGGGACTTTATCGAACAAAACAAACATTTATTGTGTAACTGGGGGTCTTGTGAGTACAACCATACAAAGATCATCAAAGGTAAGTGATTAATATTATTGCTATTTCTGACTTTTGTGACTAATCTACTTGGCTGGGTCACTGTCTGCAATGTTTTGTGAGCTGGGCGCTGTCCTCAGATAATCGCATGGTATGCTTTTTGAAATCTGACACCGTGGTTGGATTAATAAGAAGTTAATATTTAAGCCGATGTATAACACTTGTTTTATGAATTTTTATTACGAGTATTTCTGTTTTTGAATTTGGTGCTCTGCAATTTCACTGGATGTTGGCCAGGTGGGACGGTAGCGTCCCACACCCCCTAGAGAGGTTAAACACTATTATTGTACACAGAGTGAGTCCATGCTACGTATTACGTGACTTGTTAAGCAAATTTGCCATAACAAAAGGGGTAGAATACTTTATTTTTTATTTATACATTTTTTTTCTAAAACATAATTCCACTTTGACATAATGTGGTATTTTGTGTAGGCCAGTGAAACAAAATCTCAATTTAATCCATTTAAAATTCAGGCTGTAACACAAAATGTGGAAAAAGTCAAGGGATGTGAATACTTTCTGAAAGCACTGTATTTGGATGAAAGAAGAGAACCCCTGGATATCAATAGGATTTTGTTCCTCCCAACAGACTCCATACAGTCATACACATCAGAACAGGAGCTGAGATGTTGCCTGGAGCTGAGATGTTTCCCACTACCCCATAAAGGTTGGCTGAAATAGGCCTGCATCAGGCGTCTTGCCTGTGGTTTGAGAATTATCTGTCAGATAAGACTCAAATAATGATTTCTGATGGCGTCAAGTCTAGTTTCCTGGATATTACCAGAGGTGTATCGCAGGGGTCGGTACTGTAACCTGTTCGCTTTACTACTTATATAAATAGCCTGTTAAAGGCTATGTTAGAGTTGCAATGTGACTTTGTTGCCTTAGAGAAAGCCCTGTTTGTTTTTTAACCTGTACTTAATGAGGGCAAGACTAAATATATGTTGTTCTCTAATTCTCGCAAAACATTTTCAGATGAACTGCATATTTATTAATTGGATGTTTCTCCCATCGATCGGGTTCAGGCCTATAAATATCTGGGCATTTGGATTGACAAAGACTTAATGTTTAAAAAAACATATGGATGAGCTAGTTAAAAAGCTAAGATTTAAAGTGGGATAATGTTTTTGAAATAGATATTTCCCCTCCTAAATATCAGTAAGCAGATTGTCCAGTCGAATTTCCTGCCAGTTCTAGACTATGGTGACACAATTTACCATATTGTAGCAGCCTCTACTCTTAAACCTTTGAATGTATCCTACCATAGCTCCCTTCGCTTTATCACAGGTGACAGTTTAATACTGCATCTTGTATCAAAAGGTTGGCTGGTCCTAGTTAAAGTCCCATAGATCACTTCATTATTGCCTACTACACAAACTTCCAACTGACCTAACTTCGTTGCTAACGTATAAAAGAATGAGCTACTGACCAATTTAGGGAAATGCTCCTTTTGTTTTAGTGTCCCCCATTGTTGGAATAACCTATAAAATTCCTTGCATGTTGACTCACTTGTGTCGCCAGGGCAGTTTAGGACTCTGGTGTTGAATACATTTTTTGAGGATGGCAGTTGTTTCAATTGATTGTAGTGGTTTATTTGTTGAAATTGTGGTGTTGAGGTTGTGGTGTTGAGGTTGTGGTGTTGAGGTTGTGGTGTTGAGGTTGTGGTGTTGAGGTTGTGGTGTTGAGGTTGTGGTGTTGTGGTTGTGGTGTTGAGGTTGTGGTGTTGTGGTTGTGGTGTTGAGGTTGTGGTGTTGAGGTTGTGGTGTTGAGGTTGTGGTGTTGAGGTTGTGGTGTTGAGGTTGTGGTGTTGAGGTTGTGGTGTTGAGGTTGTGGTGTTGAGGTTGTGGTGTTGAGGTTGTGGTGTTGTGGTTGTGGTGTTGAGGTTGTGGTGTTGAGGTTGTGGTGTTGAGGTTGTGGTGTTGTGGTTGTGGTGTTGAGGTTGTGGTGTTGAGGTTGTGGTGTTGAGGTTGTGGTGTTGAGGTTGTGGTGTTGAGGTTGTGGTGTTGAGGTTGTGGTGTTGTGGTTGTGGTGTTGAGGTTGTGGTGTTGAGGTTGTGGTGTTGTGGTTGTGGTGTTGAGGTTATGGTGTTGTGGTTATTTTTCTTGTTGTTGTTTTATTTGTAATGTAAATGTTTTCTTCCTGTTTGTTAGAAAATGTTTGTACTCAGGGGACCCTTGTGTATGAAATCCTGGTCTCAATTGAGCTACCCTGAATAAATAAAGTGAATTAATAAACAAAAATAAAAAAATAAGTGTAACGTCTCTCTCGTACATTGGAGATTATTTATGGTCATCTTTCGTTGAAATTCTGTTTTCATTTTGTAAAAGTGGAAATGTGCAATCCATATGCCTCTAGCTAGCTTTTCCCTGCTTCATCATACACAATGTGCACGTGTACATGCATGCATGCAGGCGCATACACACACACATCCACCCACACACACCACCAATGGGTCTTTATGGCACTGGGTGTTTTGCCAACCTGGACACAGGGATAGGTGTCACATAGTTAATGTAAATCTGTCTCCCTCGATTTAGTATAACATGTTACATTTTGTATGGTATATATTCAATTGTGGATGTCCATCATCCATTTAGTATGAAATGTAAAAAATTGCAAATTCGTACAATATGTTATGAACTCCACATTGTTGTGGCTAACGTTAGCTAGGCTAGGGGTTAGAGGTTAAGGGTAAGGGTTAGGGTTAGGAATTTGGGTTAGTGGTTAAGGTAAGGGGAAGGGGTTAGCTAACATGCTAAGTAGTTGCTTAGACATTCGAGTCACGACCAATCTCTCTCCTTTCATTTTTGGCTTAATATGTAAAGTCCCCTGTTTTGTGGACCTGTGTGGTTCTAGTGCTTTCACTTAGAAATCGATATGTGGAAACCATAGATCGAAATTACTTGCATTGAGCTGTAGCCCTGATTCTTACGGACACAGGAGTACAATACGTTTGGAAAGTATTCAGAACCCTTGACTTTTTCTACATTTTGTTACGTGACAGCCTTATTCTAAAATGGATTAAATAAAACATTTTCCTCATAAATCTACACACAATACCTCATAATGACAAAGCGAAAACAAACAAGTTTTTATACATTTTTTCAAATGTATAAAAAGTAAAAAAACAGAAATACCTTAATTACATAAGTACTCAGACCCTTTGCTATGAGAGCTCAGGTGCATCCTGTTTCCATCGATCATCCTCGCGACTAGCTCTGAGGAAACTTTGCAGTATTTTATTTTTGTATTTTTGTATTATTTTTTACATTATTAGCTCAGGAAATGTTTTGTGTCATTCCATACAGCAGGGAAGAACTATTGGATATCAGAGCGATGGTAACTTACCAGAACAACCAGCATTACGACCAGAAATATGACTTCCCCGAAAGCAGATCCTTTGTTCGCTCTCCCCAGGGGAATTGAACTGATTCCAGAGGCCGGCCTAAAACATCGCTGGCAGAACAGAGGCACTCGGAGCGGCTTGCTGGTTCGACTTAGGAGGCTCGCACACCACCCACCACTTCCAAGTACACTGCTCAAAAAAATAAAGGGAACACTAAAATAACACATCCTAGATCTGAATGAATGAAATATTCTTATTCAATACTTTTTTTCTGTACATAGTTGAATGTGCTGACAACAAAATCACACAAAAAATGATCAATGAAAATCAAATTTATCAGCCCATGGAGGTCTGGATTTGGAGTCACACTCAAAATTTAAGTGGAAAACCACACTACAGGCTGATCCAACTTTGATGTAATGTCCTTAAAACAAGTCAAAATGAGGCTCAGTAGTGTGTGTGGCCTCCACGTGCCTGTATGAACTCCCTACAACGCCTGGGCATGCTCCTGGGTGGTCTCCTGAGGGATCTCCTCCCAGACCTGGACTAAAGCATCCGCCAACTCCTGGACAGTCTGTGGTGCAACGTGGCGTTGGTGGATGGAGCGAGACTTGATGTCCCAGATGTGCTCAATTGGATTCAGGTCTGGGGAACGGGCGGGCCAGTCCATAGCATCAATGCCTTCCTCTTGCAGGAACTGCTGACACACTCCAGCCACATGCGGTCTAGCATTGTCTTGCATTAGGAGGAACCCAGGGCCAACCGCACCAGCATATGGTCTCACAAGGGGCCTGAGGATCTCATCTCGGTACCTAATGGCAGTCAGGCTACCTCTGGCGAGCACATGGAAACGCCACCCCACACCATGACTGACCCACCGCCAAACCGGTCATGCTGGAGGATGTTGCAGGCAGCAGAACGTTCTCCACGGCGTCTCCAGACTTTGTCACGTCTGTCACATGTGCTCAGTGTGAACCTGCTTTCATCTGTGAAGAGCACAGTGGCGAATTTGCCAATGTTGGTGTTCTCTGGCAAATGCCAAAAGTCCTGCACGGTGTTGGGCTGTAAGCACAACCCCCACCCGTGGATGTCGGGCCCTCATACCACCCTCATGGAGTCTGTTTCTGACCGTTTGAGCAGACACATGCACATTTGTGGCCTGCTGGAGGTCATTTTGCAGGGCTCTGGCAGTGCTCCTCCTGCTCCTCCTTGCACAAAGGCGGAGGCAGCAGTCCTGCTGCTGGGTTGTTGCCCCCCTACGGCCTCCTTCACGTCTCCTGATGTACTGGCCTGTCTCCTGGTAGCACCTCCATGCTCTGGACACTACGCTGACAGACACAGCAAACCTTCTAGCCACAGTTCGCATTGATGTGCCATCCTGGATGAGCTGCACTACCTGAGCCACTTGTGTGGGTTGTAGACTCTGTCTCATGCTACCACTAGAGTGAAAGCACCGCCAGCATTCAAAAGTGACCAAAACATCAGCCAGGAAGCATAGGAACTGAGAAGTGGTCTGTGGTCACCACCTGCAGAACCACTCCTTTATTGGGGGTGTCTTGCTAATTGCCTATAATTTCCACCTGTTGTCTATTCCATTTGCACAACAGCATGGGACATTTATTGTCAATCAGTGTTGCTTCCTAAGTGGACAGTTTGATTTCACAGAAGTGTGATTGACTTGGAGTTACATTGTGTTGTTTAAGTGTTCCCTTTATTTTTTTGAGCAGTGTATATTCAGCTCTGGGAAGAGTCTTGGTGGTTCCAAACTTCTTCAATTTAAGAATGATGTTGGCCACTGTGTTCTTCAACCCTGCAGACATTTTTTTGGTACCCTTCCCCAGATCTGTGCAATCAGGGGAGAAGGGCCTTGTTCAAGGGAGGTGACCAAGTCCCGGATGGTCTCTCTGACAGAGCCCCAGAATTCCTCTGTGGAGATGGGAGAGCTTTCCAGTAGGACAACCATCTCTGCAGCACTCCACCAATCAGGTCTTTACGGTAGAGTGACCAGACGAATGCCACTCCTCAGTAAAAGGCACATGACAGCCCGCTTGGAGTTTGCCAAAAGGCACCTAAAAGACTCTCAGACCATGAGAAACAAGATTCTCTAGTCTGATGAAACCAAGATTGAACTCTTTGGCCTGAATGCCAAGCGTCACATCTGGAAGAACCCTGGCACCATCACTACGGTGAAGCATAGTGGTGGCAGCATCATGCTGTGGAGATGTTGTTCAGTGGCAGGGACTGGGAGACTAGTCAGGATTGAGAGAAAGATAATCTGTGCAAATACAGAGATATCCTTGATGAAAACATACTCCAAAGTGCTCAGGACCTCAGACTGGGGGGGAAGGTTCACCTTCAAACTGGATAACGACTAAGCACAAAGCCAAGAAAATGCAGGAGTGGCTTTGGAACAAGTCTCTGAATGTCCTTGAGGGGCCTAGCCATAGCCCGGGCATGAACCCCATCGAACATCTCTGGAGAAACCTGAAAATAGCTGTGCAGCAACGCACTACCGTCTTTCCTATGTAACAAGGCCAAATGTAACATATCATACTAATTTGTGTCTCACAGATTTATGTTAAACTGAACAAAATTATAAACGTAACACGCAACAATTTCAACGATTTTACTGAGATACAGTTCATATAACAAAACCAGTCAATTGAAATAAATTCATTAGGCACTAATCTATGGATTTCACATGGGAGGCCTGGGAGGCCCACCCACTCGGGAACCAGGCCCACCCACTGGGGGAGCCAGGCCCAGCCAATCAGAATGAGTTTTTCCCCACAAAAGGTCTTTATTACATACAGAAATTCTCCTCAGTTCAATCATCTGTCCAGGTGGCTGTCTTAGACGATCCCAGAGGTGAAGAAGCCAGATGTGGAGATCTTGGGCTGGCGTGGTTACACGTGGTCTGCAGTTGTAAGGCCAGTTGGACGTACTGACAAATTCTCAAAAATGATTATTGGAGGCAGCTTATGATAGAGAAATGAACATTCAATTCTCTGGCAACAGCTCTGATGGACATTGCTCACTAACAGGGATGTAAACAATTTTGTCCTCAAAATGAGATAAATAAGCTTTTTGTGTGTATGGGACATTTCTGGGATTTTTTTATTTCAGCTCATGAAATATGGGACCAACACTTTACATGTTGTGTTTCTATTTTTGTTCATTATATGTTAACTCTTGATGCCAGGCTGAAATTCCTTTCCTCTTAATGTCTGCTGTCAGTGAGGTATGAGTCTAGCCTGACAGAATATCACATCCCTCATCTTTATGGCTCTCAACTGCTGCTACTCTCCACAGGAATGGACTTTAAGTCCTTTACCGAAGTGAGCTTGTGGAAAGGAGCATGAATTAAATCCGTCTCCAGCTGGTTGTTTTTGTTCAACTATTAATGTGATCAATTATCATTTGTAAACCTAACAGTTTAAAAGCTGCTAGCTTAACTTTTAGTCAGGCGTCTTGGATGAGAGGGTTTGATCGTCAAGATGGCCGAGATTGAGTAACGTTCCAGGTCTTCTTTACGGTTTCCAGACTGGAAGTCTTTTAGCCATGCGGAATATCTTGCGGTTCTTCCAGGATTGCCAAATATTTTGCCCTATGAAGTCACAGGTAAATAAGTGGAAAGTATTTGTGTTTGTCTAGCAACCTGTTCGCAAGCATCCCAGAGGCTTTTGATGACTCTGGAAAGAATGTGTTGTGGTCGTTTATTCCCAAGCCCCCTTCTGTGCATCCCATCACTGGCCGATTAGTAGGGGGAGAAAAACAAACTACACAGTGATACAGGAAGGGGTTGTTACTTCACAAGCAGAGCCTGGGGTGTATTTATTAGTCGGGATTCCGTTGCAAAATGTTTTGTCTGTTGCAAAACGTTTTGCAACGGTAACCATTTACTCCAAAAGAAAAACGACTACACCCCAGGCTCTGCTTGTGAAGTAACAACCCCTTCCTTCCCGTATCACTGAGCAGTAAACGGTAAACGTTTTTGTTGCAAAACGTTTTGCAACAAACTAAATGTTTTGCAACTGAATCTGACTAATGAATGTATCCATAGTTTTCTATTTGAGCCTGGGGACCTTTGTAGAGGCATTGGTGACATGCAAAAAGTATGTGGAGTCAACTGGCGCATGTTTCTTTTAGGCAGACATTACATTACGGGGCGGCAGGTAGCCTAATGATTAGAGCGTTGGAATAGTAACTGAAAGGTTGCAAGATCGAATCCCTGAGCTAACAAGGTAAAAATCTGTTGTTCTCCCCCTGAACAAGGCAGTTAACCCACTGTTCCTAGGCTGTCATTGAATATAAGAATTTGTTCAAAACTGACGTGCCTAGTTAAATAAAGGTAAAAAAATATATACAGTATGTTTAATGCTTTGAGATGTATTTGGCCCTGATTAAACGGCCCAGAGCAACATATACAAACTTGTTTCCTCGATATTTACCTCTGGTGAATTTACACCAAGCATCACATTCAAACCTTCAATGACCTCTGGCATTTATATATGAATAGTTGCCATTCAAATGTGAGGGTGTTGAATATCACAGCCAAATACCATTGGCTGTTAACGCTCTCCTAGTCATCTGTGTATCCAGCTGACTGACATTTGGGCTGTCAGCTCCCACATTCTCTTCTACCTCAGATGAGAAGCCAAAGGCATTAGAGCATTGCGTAATGGGGTCAGACGCCTTTGACCTTTGAGTCAAAGGGAAGGTCACGCTAAGAGGTGGCAGATGTTTGCAGGGCTGCGTGAATCTGTTTATTTAGTCTGTTTGTTCCTTTGATCTTTGTGTTTGATTTTGGTCTGTGACTTGGCGGGTGGACTGCAAACTACGGGCAGAACTTAACTCGTGCCTACACGTTAGTAAATTATTTCTTAAAACTTTGCTAATGGGAGATTGCCTGCACCTGCGTGTTAAAACAAACTTGCTTGCAACTAAAACCTCACAAGAATAAACCAGCAGAGCGGTAGACTACAAAGCAAGATCAAAGAGTTAGCCAACTAATTTGCAAGAATATTCTGAAATAACTTCAACATTTAAAAACATATAAGCTTTTAGAAAGATGAACTTTTCCACATTTTGTTACATTACAGACTTATTCTAAACTGGACAAAATAAATGTTTTCCCTCATCAATCTACAGTACACACAATAGCCCCTAATGACAAAGCGAAACTTATTTACATAATGACCCTTTGCTATCAGACTGGAAATTGACCTCAGGTATATCTTGTTTCCATTGATCATCCTTGAGAAGTTTCTACGACTTGATTGGAGTCTGCCTGTGGTATTTCAATTGATATGACATGATTTGGAAAGGCACACACCTGTATATATAAGTTCCCACAGTTGACAGTGCATGACAGAGCAAAAACCAAGCCATGAGTGTCATGCATAGGTGTAATAGGTGGCAGGGAAGTCAGGCGCAGGAGAGTCAAATGGAGTGTAAAATTGAGTCTTTTAATAAAGTCCACGGAGTATGCTCCATAACACTAAATGTACATAAACACACAAACATGGGTACGAGGACCCGACATGCACCTATACAACAATCACACTACACTGACAAAACAATCTCTGACAAAGACATGAGGGGAAACAGAGGGTTAAATACACAACAGGTAATGAATGGGATTGAAAACAGGTGTGTGGGAAGACAAGACAAAACCAATGGAAAATGAAAAAAGGATCAATGATGGCTAGAAGACCGGTGACGTCGAACGCCGAGCACCGCCTGAACAAGGAGAGGCAACGACTTCGGCAGAAGTCGTGACAATGAGGTCAAAGAAATTGTCTGTAGAGCTCCAAGACAGGATTGTGTTCGAGTCACAGATCTGGGGAAGGGTACCAAAAAATGTCTGCAGCATTGAAGGTCCCCAAGAACACAGTGGCCTCCATCATTCTTCAATGGAAGAAGTTTGGAACCACCAAGACTCTTCCTAGAGCTGGCTGCCCGGCAGAACTGAGCAGTCGGGAGAGAAGGGCCTTCGGCAAGGAGGTGACCAAGAACCCAATGGTCTCTCTGACAGAGCCCCAGAGTTCCTCTGTGGAGATGGGAGAGCTTTCCAGTAGGACAACCATCTCTGCAGCACTCCACCAATCAGGCCTTTATGGTAGAGTGACCAGATGGAAGCCACTCCTCAATAAAAGGCAGATGGCAGCCCGCATGGAGTTTGCCAAAAGGCACCTAAGGAGTCTCAGACAATTAGAAACAAGATTCTCTAGTCTGATGAAACCAAGATTGAACTCTCTGGCCTGATTGCCAAGCGTCACGTCTGGAGGAAACCTGGCACCATCCCTACTGTGAAGCAGTACAACGATTCTAAGCACAGGACCAATACAATGCAGGAGTGGCTTCGGGACAAGTCTCTGAATGTCCTTGAAAGGCCCAGCTGGAGTCCAGACATGAACCCAATTGAACATCTCTGGATAGACCTGAAAATAGCTGTGCAGAGACACTCCCCATCCAACCTGACAGAACTTGTGTGGACCGGCAGAGAAGAATGGGAGAAACTCCTCAAATACAGGTGTGTCAAGCTTGTATTGTCATACCCAAGAAGACTCAAGGCTGTAATCACCCCCAAAGGTGCTTCAAGAAAGTACTGAGTAAAGGTTCTGAAAACTTATGTAAATGTTACATTTCAGTTTTTCTTTTGCTTTGCCATTATGGGGTAATCAAATCAAATCAAAATCAAATCAAATCAAATTTTATTTGTCACATACACATGGTTAGCAGATGTTAATGCGAGTGTAGCGAAATGCTTGTGCTTCTAGTTCCGACAATGCAGTAATAACGAACAAGTAATCTAACTAACAATTCCAAAAAAACTACTGTCTTATACACAGTGTAAGGGGATAAAGAATATGTACATAAGGATATATGAATGAGTGATGGTACAGAGCAGCATAGGCAAGATACAGTAGATGATATCGAGTACAGTATATACATATGAGATGAGTATGTAACCCAAGTGGCGTAGTTAAAGTGGCTAGTGATACATGTATTACATAAGGATGCAGTCGATGATATAGAGTACAGTATCTACGTATGCATATGAGATGAATAATATAGGGTAAGTAACATTATATAAGGTAGCATTGTTTAAAGTGGCTAGTGATATATTTACATCATTTCCCATCAATTCCCATGATTAAAGTGGCTGGAGTAGAGTCAGTGTCATTGACAGTGTGTTGGCAGTAGCCACTCAATGTTAGTGGTGGCTGTTTAACAGTCTGATGGCCTTGAGATAGAAGCTGTTTTTCAGTCTCTCGGTCCCAGCTTTGATGCACCTGTACTGACCTCGCCTTCTGGATGACAGCGGGGTGAACAGGCAGTGGCTCGGGTGGTTGATGTCCTTGATGATCTTTATGGCCTTCCTGTAGCATCGGGTGGTGTAGGTGTCCTGGAGGGCAGGTAGTTTGCCCCCGGTGATGCGTTGTGCAGACCTCACTACCCTCTGGAGAGCCTTACGGTTGAGGGCGGTGCAGTTGCCATACCAGGCGGTGATACAGCCCGCCAGGATGCTCTCGATTGTGCATCTGTAGAAGTTTGTGAGTGCTTTTGGTGACAAGCCGAATTTCTTCAGCCTCCTGAGGTTGAAGAGGCGCTGCTGCGCCTTCCTCACGATGCTGTCTGTGTGAGTGGACCAATTCAGTTTGTCTGTGATGTGTATGCCGAGGAACTTAAAACTTGCTACCCTCTCCACTACTGTTCCATCGATGTGGATGGGGGTGTTCCCTCTGCTGTTTCCTGAAGTCCACAATCATCTCCTTAGTTTTGTTGACGTTGAGTGTGAGGTTATTTTCCTGACACCACACTCCGAGGGCCCTCACCTCCTCCCTGTAGGCCGTCTCGTCGTTATTGGTAATCAAGCCTACCACTGTTGTGTCGTCCGCAAACTTGATGATTGAGTTGGAGGCGTGCATGGCCACGCAGTCGTGGGTGAACAGGGAGTACAGGAGAGGGCTCAGAACGCACCCTTGTGGGGCCCCAGTGTTGAGGATCAGCGGGGAGGAGATGTTGTTGCCTACCCTCACCACCTGGGGGCGGCCCGTCAGGAAGTCCAGTACCCAGTTGCACAGGGCGGGGTCGAGACCCAGGGTCTCGAGCTTGATGACGAGCTTGGAGGGTACTATGGTGTTGAATGCCGAGCTGTAGTCGATGAACAGCATTCTCACATAGGTATTCCTCTTGTCCAGATGGGTTAGGGCAGTGTGCAGTGTGGTTGAGATTGCATCGTCTGTGGACCTATTTGGGCGGTAAGCAAATTGGAGTGGGTCAAGGGTGTCAGGTAGGGTGGAGGTGATATGGTCCTTGACTAGTCTCTCAAAGCACTTCATGATGACGGATGTGAGTGCTACGGGCGGTAGTCGTTTAGCTCAGTTACCTTAGCTTTCTTGGGAACAGGAACAATGGTGGCCCTCTTGAAGCATGTGGGAACAGCAGACTGGTATAGGGATTGATTGAATATGTCCGTAAACACACCGGCCAGCTGGTCTGCGCATGCTCTGAGGGCGCGGCTGGGGATGCCGTCTGGGCCTGCAGCCTTGCGAGGGTTAACACGTCTAAATGTCTTACTCACTTCGGCTGCAGTGAAGGAGAGACCGCATGTTTTCGTTGCAGGCCGTGTCAGTGGCACTGTATTGTCCTCAAAGCGGGCAAAAAGTTATTTAGTCTGCCTGGGAGCAAGACATCCTGGTCCGTGACTGGGCTGGGTTTCTTCCTGTAGTCCGTGATTGACTGTAGACCCTGCCACATGCCTCTTGTGTCTGAGCCGTTGAATTGAGATTCTACTTTGTCTCTGTACTGGCGCTTAGCTTGTTTGATAGCCTTGCGGAGGGAATAGCTGCACTGTTTGTATTCAGTCATGTCACCAGACACCTTGCCCTGATTAAAAGCAGTGGTTCGCGCCTTCAGTTCCACACGAATGCTGCCATCAATCCACGGTTTCTGGTTAGGGAATGTTTTAATCGTTGCTATGGGAACGACATCTTCAACGCACGTTCTAATGAACTCGCACACCGAATCAGCGTATTCGTCAATGTTGTTATCTGACGCAATACGAAACATCTCCCAGTCCACGTGATGGAAGCAGTCTTGGAGTGTGGAGTCAGCTTGGTCGGACCAGCGTTGGACAGACCTCAGCGTGGGAGCTTCTTGTTTTAGTTTCTGTCTGTAGGCAGGGATCAACAAAACGGAGTCGTGGTCAGCTTTTCTGAAAGGGGGGCGGGGCAGGGCCTTATATGCGTCGCGGAAGTTAGAGTAACAATGATCCAGGGTCTTTCCACCCCTGGTTGCGCAATCGATATGCTGATAAAATTTAGGGAGTCTTGTTTTCAGATTAGCCTTGTTAAAATCCCCAGCTACAATGAATGCAGCCTCCGGATAAATCGTTTCCAGTTTGCAGAGAGTTAAATAAAGTTCGTTCAGAGCCATCGATGTGTCTGCTTGGGGGATATATACGGCTGTGATTATAATCAAAGAGAATTCTCTTGGTAGATAATGCGGTCTACATTTGATTGTGAGGAATTCTAAATCAGGTGAACAGAAGGATTTGAGTTCCTGTATGTTTCTTTCATCACACCATGTCACGTTGGCCATAAGGCATACGCCCCCGCCCCTCTTCTTACCAGAAAGATGTTCGTTTCTGTCGGCGCGATGCGTGGAGAAACCCGCTGGCTGCACCGCTTCGGATTGCGTCTCTCCAGTTAGCCATGTTTCCGTGAAGCAAAGAACGTTACAGTCTCTGATGTCCCTCTGGAATGCTACCCTTGCTCGGATTTCATCAACCTTGTTGTCAAGAGACTGGACATTGGCAAGAAGAATGCTAGGGAGTGGTGCACGATGTGCCCGTCTCCGGAGTCTGACCAGAAGACCGCTTCGTTTCCCTCTTTTTCTGAGTCGTTTTTTGGGACGCTGCATGTAATCCACTCCGTTACACTGGTTGTAAGGCAGAACACAGGATCCGCATCGCGAAAAACATATTCTTGGTCGTACTGATGGTGAGTTGACGCTGATCTTATATTCAGTAGTTCTTCTCGGCTGTATGTAATGAAACCTAAGATGACCTGGGGTACTAGTGTAAGAAATAACACGTAAAAAAACAAAAAACTGCATAGTTTCCTAGGAACGCGAAGCGAGGCGGCCATCTCTGTCGGCGCCGGAAGTAATGTGTGTAGATTGATGAGGATTTATTCAAATCCTTTTTAGAATAAGGCTGTAATGTAAAAAAAATAGGCAAACGTCAAGGGGGTCCTCATACTTTCCGAATGCACTGTATCTATATTTAGCTTTCTTAATGAACCAAACCAGAAATCAAGTGTTATTTCTGGTTGTTTGTAAAAGTTAGCTTGCTAACTCATTGACCCTACTTTGTAGCATACCCTTCAGTTGAGCTCATGTTGTTAGTGTGTCAAACGAGTCTGACACCAGACAGCTGCGTGTAGGTTCTCTACTCCCGCCTCAAATGAAATATCGACATATCAGGAACATAAATAAATCGCAAGACTGCCTATCAATCTAAAATACTTTTTGTATGTACAGCTGAAGTCGGACGTTTACATAAACCTTAGCCAAATACATTTAAACTCAGTTTTTCACAACTCCTGACATTTAATCCTAGTACAAATTCCCTGTCTTCGGTCAGTTAGGATCACCACTTTATTTTAAGAATGTGAAATGTCAGAATAATAGTAGAGAATGATTTATTTCAGCTTTATTTTCGTTCCTCACATTCCCAGTGGGTCAGAAGTTTACATACACTCAATTAGTATTTGGTAGCATTGCCTTTAAATTGTTTAACTTGGGTCAAACGTTTCGGGTAGCCTTCCACAAGCTTTCCACGATAAGTTGGGTATATTTTGGCCCTTTCCTCCTGACCGAGCTGGTGTAACTGAGTCAGGTTTGTAGGCCTCCTTGCTCGAACACACTTTTCAGTTCTGCCCACAAATTGTCTATAGGATTGAGGTCAGGGTTTTGTTATGGCCTCTCCAATACCTTGACTTTGTTGTCCTTAAGCCATTTTGCCACAACTATGGAAGTATGCTTGTGGTCATTGTCCATTTGAAGACCCATTTGCAACCAAGCTTTAACTTCCTGACTGATGTCTTGATATGTTGCTTCAATATATCCACATAATTTTCCTTTCTCATGATGCCATTTATTTTGGGAAGCGCACCAGTCCATCCTGTAGCAAAGCACCCCCAAAACATGATGCTGCCACCCCCGTGCTTCCCGGTTGGGATGGTGTTCTTCGGCTTGCAAGCCTCCCCCTTTTTCCTCCAAACATAATGATGGTCATTATGGCCAAACAGTTCTATTTTTGTTTCATCAGACCAGAGGACATTTCTCCAAGAAATATGATCTTTGTCCCCATGTGCAGTTACAAACCGTAGTCTGGCTTTGTATTGGCGGTTTTGGAGCAGTGGCTTCTTCCTTTGCTGAGCGGCCTATCAGGTTGTCGATATAGGACTCGTTTTACTGTGGATATAGATACTTTTGTACCTGTTTCCTCCAACATCTTCACAAGGTCCTGTGCTGTTGTTCTGGGATTGATTTGTACTTTTTGCACCAAAGTACGTTCATCTCTAGGAGGCAGAACGCATCTCCTTCCTGAGCGGTATGATGGCTGCATGGTCCCATGGTGTTTATACTTGAGTACTATTGTTTGTACAGATGAACGTGGTACCTTCAGGCTCCCAAAGATGAAACAGACTTGTGGAGGTCTACAATTCTTTTTTCTGAGATCTTTGCTGATTTATTTAGATTTTACCATGATGTCAAGCAAAGAGGCACTGAGTTTAATGGTAGGCCTTGAAATACATTGAAATACACCTCCAATTGACTCAAATGATGATCAGAAGCTTCTAAAGCCATGACATAATTTTATGGAATTTTCCAAGCTGTTTAAAGGCACAGTCAACTTCGTGTATGTAAACTTCTGACCCACTGGAATTGTGATACAATGAATTATAAGTTAAATAATATGTCTGTAAACAATTGTTGGGAAAATTACTTGTGTCATGCACAAAGTAGATGTCCTAACCGACTTGCCAAAACTATAGTTTGTTAACAAGAAATTTGAAAAACTAGTTTTAATGACTTCAACCTAAGTGTATGTGAACTTACGACTTTAACTGTATGTTAATTATAGTGTAGAATTATAGTTCCTTCAAACATTTGATCTTAAATGACAACATAATTAGAATATCACATTTCAGGTAAGACCCAAATGCATACTGTGTTGAAGTAACATTGTTTATTACAGCAACAGGGGCAGGCAAACGACAGGTCAAGGCAGGCAGGGGTCGCTAATCCAGAGTAGTGAGGCAAAGGTACAGGACTGCAGGCAGGCTCAGGGTCAGGTCAGGCAGAGGTTGGTAATCAAGTGTAGGGGCAAAGGTACAGGACGGCAGGCAGGCTCAGGGTCAGGCAGGCGGGCACAGATTCAGGACAGGCAAGGGTCAAAACCAGGAGCGTGAGAAAAAGAGAGACTATAGGGAGAGACCAGGGAAAAGCAGGAGCTGGGAATTTACAAGTTGTGAAGTCTTAAATACCAGTTGGATGCATTCACGTGCTTTGAACTCATCGAGAAATGCTGATTAGCTAATGGACGACAACCTGCGTAAACCAACAACTAAAAGTACAGCTATCATGCTTGTAAATAGATTATAGTGTTCAAAGGACATATTAATACCACAGAGATGTGAACTACTCACACTGCATGAGTGAAACGTACGGGGGGGAATGCGGATTCATTACTGTACACAAAAACACAGATCCATTATGCAGGCTGAGGGTTTCACTCCCCAGACCATTTGATCTGAATGTTAAATAAATGAGCAGATTGCTGGTTAGGGCTTCTTTGGTATAGCATCAAACTCCAACGTGATTCAGGCGTTTCCCAAGCACCATTTTGCCCAAGGCCCCATTTAGCACTATTACCCTCTCCTTTTGACACTAATGACTCGGTTCTAACTTTAATAACAGGCTCACCGCTGATTGTTTTAGCAGGTCCTCTGGAAATTGGCTGGAATACCAGTAGATAAGGCCTTCTTGTCTCTGGCTGTCATACTGTAGGTTTAAATACCGCTGAAGTGTGGACTCCAGGAGCCTCCATCTTATGTTTGTAATAACGGTAATATTTATAGTAAAAGCCTGAGGTTGACAGGGCAAATGGCCTCCACGCCCCTCACAGAATTAGTACTTCACCACACTGTCCGCTGTCTATTCTCTCTTGTTGACATAGAAAATACTTGCCTTCATCCTTTGCTGTTTTAGTCATTCCAGGCTCTATTTCAATTTGTCTTTCCTTGATTCCTTGCATCCTATCTCCTTGCGTCAGTTCAAAACTAATAAAACAGTCTCAGCCACAAGGGCTAACCGCTTTCCAGGCTGTGTTCAACCTGTCAAGGAAACCTTGCTAGCTTGGTAGCTAGTTAGCAGCTAGGCTAGCTCCTACGCCAATTAGCTCTTCAAACTGTATGGTCTGTTTTTGTACCAGTACATTCCAGTACACGAAGCCATCTTAGAATTGATGATAAAGCATGACCAGCTTGGTCACCAGTATACCAGCATCACCAGCATAAGCTGGTATGCATCCAAAACACAGTGAAGGGCGGTCAACAGTGTCCTAAACACACCGAAGGCTGGTCACTAGTGTCCAAAACACTGCGAAGGCTGGTAACCAGTGCCCAAAAAACAGCGAAGGCTGGTCACCAGAAAACCAGCATAACCAGCCAGACCATGCTGGTCAGAGCAGCTGGACCAGCTTGACCATACTGATCAGACCAGCTTTACCAGCATCCGTCCAGAACTGACCAGCATAGACCAGTTAGGACCAGAAAATACCAGCATGGACCATCTTGAAATTTATGATGGTCTGTGCTGTTTTTTCAGCAGGGTATTCTCTCTTTTTGCCGTAGAAATGAAGATCAGTCCTCATCCTTTGCTGTTTTTGTCATTCCAGGCTACTAGTTGGAGCTCCCTTTGAAACCAGTGGCCAACACCAGACAGGCGATATATACAAATGCCCGATGGACACCAGTCCCAACACCAACTGCACTAGACTCAACCTAGGTATGGCTGAATGAGATAGATAGATTCCATATGGAACTGTTCTCCCTCCAAATCACAGCACACCTTCGCATACTTTACAGAATATGATTCCCTCCAGAAGCTGGCTCTCCGACCAGGTGTTCAGTTGGATTAGAAACACCTGGCAGCATTGTGTGCTGTAGATTGAGATCTCACATTGTTGACTCAAGTCCAACTCATGCAGAGGAAACTCTACACCCTGTTATGCCCAGTGGGAGTTATGCATGATGGACAGTTACAGTATGAATTACCCATATAGGCCACCCGATGATGCATTAAACATAGTATCATAGCATCAGCTTGACTGTGATTTCATTGATATTGTTGAATTTGTCTAATGTTGTGGTTCATTCAATGCACATTTTTAAATGTTGTTTCTTTGTCTGCTTTCATTAATTCCTTCAAGGAAAGGTATCCCTGAACAATGTGTCAGAGCGCAAGGACAAAATGAGGCTGGGCATGACACTGACCTCCAACCCTAAGGACAACAGCTTTGTGGTGGGTGTCAATTGATCTTGACTGTTGAAAATATTAAATTGAGATTTACTGTGGTCTGTGTTTAACCCAATTGAAGGTGGTTCATCAATGGCTTTGTGTTCCAGACCTGTGGTCCTCTGTGGTCGTACGAATGTGGAAGCTCCTACTACAGCACAGGCATCTGCTCCAGGGTTAACGAAAGCTTCAAGTTCTCCAAAACCATCTCGCCGGCCTTTCAGAGTAAAACAATCTACTCTCACAATCTACAATTCACTCACATACACCTCATAAGACAATGGCTTCCCAGAGTTACTCACTGTTACAGACCGTTTCCAATTGCTTCTTCCAGGGTGCGAGACCTACATGGACATAATGATTGTCCTGGACGGGTCCAACTCCATCTACCCTTGGTATGAGGTGCAGGACTTCCTCATCAACATTCTGCAGAAGTTCTACATTGGGCCAGGTCAGATCCAGGTGTGTTATCTGAGATTCTGATCTGATTCTGATAGACAAGTATATGTACCTGAATGTGTATTATTCTGTGGCCAGTGAGTGTATATAGTCAGGTCCAAAATTATGGTGGACCTTCCAACAAGACAATAACCCCAAGTACACATCAATATCCACAAGGAAATGGTTAATTGACCACAAAATCAAAATATTTAGTCTCCGAACCCCATTGAAAACCTGTGGTTTGAATTGAAGAGGGCAGTCTGTAAGCACAGAAGAAGAGATCTTCCCAGTGTGTTCTCCAATCTCATAAAATATTTTAGAAAAAGGCTCAGTGTCGTTATCCTCGCAAGGGCAGGGTGCTGGAGAATTGAAAACAGAGGTGCAAATAAACAGGGGCCCCTATTTTTTTGTATTACTTGTTCAACAAAATCTCTTTCTCTGAGCAATTTCTTTGTATAAAATAATTTTCACACAAAAATGTGCATACAATATAGCTCAACATTTGTATTATTTATTTCATATAGTCTTTTTTGCTCATCTTTATAAAGGATGCCAATAACTGTGGACCTGACTGCATGTGTGGGAGCCAGTATCTCTACGTTCTGTGTGGAAGTTGTACCCATAGGCACAGACCTAGTATCATCTTTACCTTCCTCAAATCCTAACGTTAACCATCAATGTGGAAAATACTATGCTGCCTTTAGATCAGCACCCAGGGGCAAGTGAATCACACTCCTATCTCTACAGGTTGGAGTGGTGCAGTATGGGTCGAGGGTGGTCCATGAGTTCACCCTGAATGACTTTCGCTCTGTGGAGGAGGTGGTAGAAGCAGCCAAGACCATCGACCAACGGGGAGGGGAGGAGACACGCACGGCCCTGGGCATCAATGTGGCACGGTATGGAGAGCTGCTGAACACTGGTCATAACTCTCACCCTAATCCCAAGATTCTCAGTATCATTTTCCATAGTAGTGCCTTTCGAAACAGGGGGTAAAATAAAGCACTTTGTTGCTGAATTGGTTGTGCAGTGTGTTGAGGTAAAGTTGCTAATGCTGTTTATCCATAATGATTGAATGGCTAACTAACCGATAGTTACTCATAACGGTTAATGAGTTGACTGAGAAAAAAAAAACTGTATTCGCTCAAAGGACGGAGGGATTTAAACGGGGAGGTCGGAAAGGGGCTAAGAAAGTGATGCTCGTGATTACGGATGGTGAATCCCACGACAGCCCTGACCTGCAGAAGGCCATGGAGGACACTGAGGCGGACAACATCACCATGTATGCCATCGCTGTGAGTCAACCTGTCCCTTTTTATATTCCCCTGGGAACACTGTAATCCCATTCTCTGTTCCTCCTGCCACGTCTCGGTCTATCACTTACATGTTATACCGTTTCCATATCAATATCCTGTGCTTGAATTGATATTCTCTATTTTTTAGAGCATCTGCCTACTATTCTATCAATGTTCTATAGCATTTATCAGATCATGTGCCTAGTATTCTTTTGACGTTCTATGGTATTTCCTATATCCTCTGTTTGGTATTGACATTGCATGTTATGTACCACCAGGTATTGGGCTACTACAATCGGCGCGGGATAAACCCAGAGGCCTTCTTGAAAGAGATCAAGTATATCGCCAGCGATCCTGACGACAAACACTTCTTCAATGTGACCGATGAGTCGGCGCTAAAGGACATAGTGGACGCCCTGGGAGAGAGGATCTTCAGTCTCGAGGGTATTTTCCTTTAATGACCCTTTAGTTTCATCAAGTGTTCAAGGGATTGTAATCTCAGAAACACCCAGAAATACATCTTTGCATGTGTTAGCTAGGCTAGCTAGCTGCATTTACTTCTGGGGGTGGACGTGTCTGAATTTAAACAACGTTTAACATTCTTCAACAGATGTTCATTTTTTTTTTAAATGAAAATCTGTCTCTAGAGATGAATGGAATTGTGAAGTTTATAATGGTGGCAATATAGAACAATTCTGGAGGACTCCATTGTAGCAGACTGCGATGATCATTCTAATGAAGTGTGTAGACTAGCTGTCACTTCACTGTTCTCCACAGGAGTGAACCCTAACGGGACGGGGTTCGGTCTGCAGATGTCTCAGGCAGGCTTCTCATCACACATAGTGGAGGTGAGTCTCTGAAATAAGTCACCACATGAGTCTAACCTGGGATCTGGTTTTATACTCACTGACTCTCCCTCTCACACTTTATTGGAATAGGCAAGTGGTTTTACAGGTTCTTCCTTCCAAAAAGGTGGAGTGTTTTTTTTTTCAAGGTGGGTAAAGGGCTGTTACGGTGATGGTATGAACACACCAGTCAAGTCAAATTCCACGTGACTGTTGAGTCACGGTAACTAGGCTATCAATTACCCAGCAAACTAGCAGCATACTGTATATTTAGCTATCTAAGTAATGCATTTTGAGTTTCCACTTACTGAGATGGTGAATTAGCCCAGATACATATTTTATATATTTTACCAATAAGATGTCCCTTCTGTTGGTGCGTGCAAATACGAGTGCATATGTCATTTTAACTCAACATTGTGGTTCCATTAAGAATAAAATCAAATAAATAAATAAATGAATGGTGCATGTTGGGAGCAGGTCATTTTCCCAACACACTTATAACATTCGTATTTCATCAACACTGCCCAGGACATGCATATTAAGTCTATAATATCGTTCAGATTAATATAATGATTATTTAATGTGATGTATAATGACATAGGGTAAAGAAAACTACATCTACCATAGCACCCTCTTGAACTAATGCATATTTTCCTGCTTTCTTTAGCGCTGAGTGGACTCAGGTTTTAAATGTCAATTTGTTAAATTAGAACGAAGGTGAAATCTATTAAAACACAGATTTTTGGAGGATCTGAGATTTGAACATTTAAAAGCTTGATCTGAATGATGAGGATACATTGTGATGGGAATTAGAGGTCCCGTTAAGAAATGGTCCCAGGGCTTCCCACCCGGACCTGATATACACTTTACAGTGCATTCGGAAAGTATTCAGACCTCTTGACTTTTTCCAAATTTCCTTACGTTACAGCCTCAGGTGCTTGTATTGAATTGCTCTATATTATGCTACTGCTATTTTATCTGAACGTTGTGATATTCAGTACCAGTCGAAAGTTTGGACACATCTTAATCCCAAAAGTGATTAAATAGTTTTTTTCCCCTCATGAAACTACACACAATATCCCATAATGACAAAGCAAAAACTGTTTTTTAGAAAGTTTTGCAAAACAGAAATATCACACATTTACGTAAGTATTCAGACCCTTTAGTCAGTACTTGGTTGAAAAACATTAGGCGGGGGTTCCCAAGTGGCGCAGCGGTCTAAGGCACATCACTACAGACCCGGTGTCACGGCAGATTTCCTCCTCTTCCTCTGAAGAGGTAAAACAGGGATCGGACCAATACGCAGCGTGGTAAGTGTCCATAGTTTTAATAGGAAAACTCAACATGAACATAAATACAAAAAACAATAAACGTGAACTAACTGAAACAGTCCCGTGTGGCACAAACACTGAAACAGGAAACATTCACCCACAAAATACTCAAAGAATATGGCTGCCTAAATATGGCTCCCAATCAGAGACAACGATAAACACCTGCCTCTGATTGAGAACCAATCCAGGCAACAATAGACTTACCTAGACACCTAAAATAACACAACCCCATAAATCTACAAAAACCCCTAGACAAGACAAAATACATAAATCACCCATGTCACACCCTGACCTAACCAAAATAATAAAGAAAACAAAGATAACTAAGGCCAGGGCGTGACAGTACCCCCCCCCCCAAAGGTGCGGACTCCCGGCCGCACACCTAAACCCATAGGGGAGGGTCTGGGTGGGCGTCTGTCCATGGTGGCGGCTCTGGCGCGGGACGTGGAACCCACTCCACCATGGTCTTTGTCCGCTTTAGTCTCTTCCTAGGAACGGCGACCCTCGCCGCCGACCTAGGATTGGCAACCCTACTAAATGGCCCCACTGGACTGAGGGGCAGCTCCGGACTGCGGTAGCTCAGGACTGAGGGGTAGCACAGGACTGAGGGGTAGCTCAGGACTGAGGGGTAGCTCAGGCTGGTTGACGGCTCTGGCAGCTTCTGGCTGAATGGCGGCTCTGGCGGATCCTGGCTGACTGACGGCTCTGGCGGATCCTGGCTGACTGGCGGCTATGGCGGATCCTGGCTGACTGGCGGCTCTGGCGGATCCTGGCTGACTGGCGGCTCTGGCGGATCCTGGCTGACTGGCGGCTCTGGCGGCTCTGGACAGACGGGAGACTCTGGCGGCTCTGGACAGACGGGAGACTCTGGCGGCTCTGGACAGACTGGCGACTCTGGCGGCTCTGGACAGACGGGAGACTCTGGTGGCTCTGGACAGACGGGAGACTCTGGCGGCTCTGGACAGATGGGAGACTCTGGCGGCTCTGGACAGACGGGAGACTCTGGCGGCTCTGGACAGATGGGAGACTCTGGCGGCTCTGGACAGACGGGAGACTCTGGCGGCTCTGGACAGACGGGAGACTCTGGCGGCTCTGGACAGACGGGAGACTCTGGCGGCTCTGGACAGACGAGGCGCACTGTAGGCCTGGTGCGTGGTGCCGGCGCTGGTGGTACTGGGCCGAGGACACGCACCTCAGGGCGAGTGCGGGGAGGAGGAACAGGGAGTACTGGGCTCTGGACATGCACAGGAAGCCTGGTGCGGGGGGCTGCCACCGGAGAGATGGTGCGTGGAGGTGGCACTGAATAGACCGGACCGTGCGGGTGCACTGGAGCTCTTGAGCACCGAGCCTGCCCAACCTTACCTGGTTGAATACTCCTGGTCGCCCTGCCAGTGCGGCGAGGTGGAATAGCCCGTACTGGGCTGTGCAGGCGAACCGGGGACACCATGCGTAAGGTTGGTGCCATGTACGCCGGCCCAAGGAGACGCACTGGAGACCAGATGCGTAGAGCCGGCTTCATGGTACTTGGCTCGATGCCCACTCTAGCCCGGCCGATACGAGGAGCTGGTATGTACCGCACCGGGCTATGCACCCGCACTGGGGACACCGTGCGCTCCACAGCATAACACGGTGCCTGCCCGGTCTCTCTCGCAACAGGTAGTTGGCGCAGGTCTCCTACCTGGCTTCGCCATACTCCCTGTTGGCCCCCCCAAGAAATGTTTGGGGCTGACACTCGGGCTTCCAGCCCTGCTTCCGTGCTGCCTCTTCAAACCGCCGCCTCTCCGCTTTGGCTGCCTCCAGCTCTGCCTTGGGGAGGCAATATTCCCCCGGCTGTGTACAGGGTCCATCTACGTCCAACTCGTCCTCCCAAGTCCATTCCTCCTTGCGCTGCTCCTGCTGCCGCTTCTCCTGCTGCACCTAGGGGCAGCGACACTCCCCTGGCTTTGCCCAGGGTCCTCGCCCGTCGAGGATTTCCTCCCACGTCCAGAAGTCCTGATTGCGCTGCTCCTGCTGGCGCTGCCTGTCATCACGCCGCTTGGTCCTGTTGTGGTGGGTGATTCTGTCACGGCAGATTTCCTCCTCTTCCTCTGAAGAGGTGAAACAAGGATTGGACCGATACGCAGCGTGGTAAGTGTCCATGGTTTTAATAGGAAAACTCAACATGAACATAAATACAAAAAACAATAAACGTGAACTAACCGAAACAGTCCCGTGTGGCACAAACACTGACACAGGAAACAATCACCCACAAAATACCCAAAGAATATGGCTGCCTAAATATGGCTCCCAATCAGAGACAACGATAAACACCTGCCTCTGATTGAGAACCAATCCAGGCAACCATAGACTTACCTAGACACCTAAAAGAACACAACACCATAAATCTACAAAAAACCCTAGACAAGACAAAACACATAAATCACCCATGTCACACCCTGGCCTAACCAAAATAATAAAGAAAACAAAGATAACTAAGGCCAGGGCGTGACATATAACTAGCAATGCAAATGGCTCTGAGATATGAATAATATTACTACACATATCATACACGTAACGTTAGCTAGCTAACAGTACGCTTTAACTTTCCCATTGTTCCTCAACTGTAGTGTACAATATACCATGTTCTAGCTCTGAGTCTCTACTTTTATCCAACAATGTCAAATTTTGCTACATAAGATCGAATCAAGTTGGTCAGTCACATATTACTGAGTACCACTGTCCATATTTTCAAGCATAGTCGTGGCTGCATCATGTAATGGGTATGATCGGAATTGTTTGGGATTGGGGAGTTTCTCAGGATAAAAAGGAAATGGAATGAAGCTAAGCACAGATGAAAACCTGGTTGTCTGCTTTCCACCAGACACTGGATAATGAATTCACCTTGCAGCAGGACAATTACCTAAAACACAAGGCCAAATCTACACTCATTGGCTGACAACATGGTAACGACTGGACTGGAAACGACTATGAGTAATGAGAGCACAGCACAAGAGAACACCACAGCAACTGTCACAAGTTCTGCTGCAACAGTGGGCCACAAACAGATGCAGGTATGTGTCTGTGGTTGGAGGAAAGTTACATCACACCATGGGTTGAGGATCCACCAGGGGAAGAAGGGGTGTTTGGGTAAAGAGAGACAGAGAACTCGCATTGATCAAATCAGTCGAATGAAGCACAGCAACTGGACGCAAACCATAGTTTGCAGTGCATCAGTACCACTGTCATGGAGGACGTAAACTCAAGCACCGAAGTAGCAACTGAGGTGGAACCAACAACAGGAGTGGAACTCACCCAGCCTCCCAGACCTGCAGTCGAGAGGAGACTACCAGGGCACAGACCGTATGTGAAGTGGCCTGGCGCCAGTGACAAGAAGTTGTGGGAAACAGTGAATACTGACCTTACCTTGACCCTCGAGAAACTTCGAGGCACAGTGGAGAAGAAGTTGGAGAGGATGGGGGATATCATCTATGAGTATGGGACAGAAAGATTTGGAGTGGAAGAGGCAAAAGGCGGGAGAAAGGTTCCAACCCCACCAGTTTCCAGGAGGCAACAAGAAATCAAGCGCCTCGTTCAAGAAAGGCGGCAGCTTAAGAAACAGTGGAAGAAGGCCTCGGAAGTGGAAAAGGAGGGCATAGAGGCACTTCAGGCTGACATCAAAACCCGGTTGGCATCCCTCCGTAGAGCAGAGAACCTACGGAAACGCAGAAGGAAGAAAGAACAAACTAGAACTCGATTCTATAAAGATCCCTTCAAGTTCCTTAAAAGTCTCTTCACAAAGGAAAAAAATGGAGCTCTAAAAACAACAAAGAAAGACCTAGAGGAGCACCTGAGAACAACAAACTTTGACTCAAAGCGACATGAACATCTGGCCATCCCATCAGATATCCCACCCATTGAACCCCCGAGACATCATATTGAGACCAGCCCTCCGACATGGAAAGAGGTGGAAAACACAGTTCGACGGCCAAGAACAGCATCAGCCCCGGGGCCAAATGGAGTCCCGTACAAAGTGTATAAGAACGCACCAGACGTCCTGAGGTTCCTCTGGAGGCTTATGAGAACAGCTTGGCAGAAGAAGATAATACCTAAAGTGTGGCGTAGGGCAGGCGGGGTCCTGATCCCTAAGGAGAATGATGCAGTGAACATCAGCCAATTCCGCCCAATCTCCTTATTGAATGTCGAGGGTAAAATCTTCTTTAGGGTCATTGCCCAGAGGATGGCCGAGTACCTGCAAAGGAATGCGTACGTCGATACATCTGTACAGAAGGCAGGAATATCAGGGTTCTCTGGCTGCTTGGAACATTCCAGCATGATCTGGCACCAGATCCAAATGGCCAAGGTGGAGAAAAGGGACCTCCATGTAGTCTTCCTTGACCTCGCCAATGCATTTGGCTCTGTGCCCCATGAACTCCTGTGGTCTGCCTTCAGATTTTTCCACATACCGGACACCATCACAAACCTGGTGAAGTCGTACTTCCAGGATCTGCAGTTCTGCTTCACCACCTCAGAGTTCACCACCTCATGGCGTCTGTGTCTGAATGTAGGTATAATGGTGGGATGTACCATTTCTCCGTTGGCATTCACAATGGCAATGGAGGTTATCATCAGATCCTCAAAATGGGTTGCTGGTGGACAGCGAGTCGACTCTGGTTTCCGCCTCCCTCCACTCAAAGCCTACATGGACGACATTACAACATTGACCACCACTGTCCCATGCACCAGGAGACTGCTCAGAAAACTCGAGGAGAACATCAGCTGGGCCCGTATGAAGATTAAACCATCCAAGTCACACAGCATCTCGATTGTGAAGGGAGTACTCTCTGACCTGAAATTCTTCATCGGAGATGACCAAATCCCAACAGTGTCTGAGCAGCCGGTAAAAAGCCTTGGAAGGTGGTATGATGCAAGCCTGAAGGACAAAGACCAGGTGCAACAGCTGCGCAAAGACATCAGTAGTAGCCTGCAGTCCATCGACTACACCCAGCTACCTGGAAAGTTAAAGGCCTGGTGTCTGCAGTTTGGTCTCCTACCCCGGGTGTTGTGGCCCTTAGCACTGTATGAGGTTCCAATCTCAACAGTGGAGAAGATGGAAAGAGGAGTCACAGGCTACTTAAAGAAGTGGCTCGGAGTTCCACGATGCCTTACCACCATAGGCCTCTATGGAGATGGTGTCCTCAAGCTGCCCCTCACCAGTCTAACAGAGGAATTCAAGTGTGCAAAAACCAGGCTCCAGATGACACTGAATGAATCTCGAGACCCAGTGGTGAGCAACAACGCGCCGACCTTGGCAACTGGGCGCAAATGGAGGCCAGGAAAAGCAGTCCAGGAGGCAACAGCAGCCCTCAGACATGCTGACATTGTGGGTCATGTTCAGCAAGGGAGAGGAGGCCTTGGGCTAACTAGCCATGCTGCTTGGAGTAAGGCCACTGCACCAGAGCGGCGGAAGATGGTAGTGCAGGAAGTACGCCATCAGGAGGAGGCTGCAAGGTGGGCCAAGGAAGTCTCTCTTGCCAAACAGGGACAGTGGACTCGATGGGACAGTGTGGAGAAGAGGAAGATCAGCTGGAAGGATCTGTGGGCCATGGAAGCGAGGCGGTTGAGCTTTTCCATCAGAGCAACATATGACGTCCTTCCAACACCAGTTAATCTTCACCAATGGTATGGTGAAGATCCGGACTGTGCCCTCTGTTCCATGCCAGCCAACCTCAGGCACATTCTCACAGGGTGTAAAACAAGCCTCACCCAAGGACGCTACACTTGGCGTCACAACCAAGTCCTTAAAAACCTTGCGTCCGCCCTGGAGGACAAGCGAGCTGCCACCAACTCCCTACCACCCACAGCAGCATCAGACTCCTTACGGACAAACTTTGTCCGCGAAGGGGCTAAACCACCGAAGAGCGGCTCTACACCATTAGAGCGAGACCAGCTGCGCTTGGCCCGAGACTGGAAAATGCTAGCTGACATTGGCCGGCAACTTGTGTTTCCTCCGGAGATCGCAACCACCACCCTAAGACCTGACATGGTGCTCTGGTCCCGTTCGCTCAATAAGGTCTTCATCATTGAGCTCACAGTACCCTGGGAGGACTCAGTAGATGAGGCTTATGAGCGAAAACATTGCGCTATGCTGATCTAGCTGCCGAAGCACGGCATCATGGCTGGAACACAGAAGTCCGACCAGTGGATGTGGGCTGCAGAGGTTTTGTGGCAACATCTACAACCAGACTGCTTAGAGACCTGGGAATTAAGGGCCAGAGCCAGCGTTCGGCAATCAAAGCTGTATCGGAGGCGGCAGAAGGCAGCAGTCAGTGGCTCTGGATGAAGAGGAAAGACCCCAGCTGGGTCCCGAAGTGAGAGGGCCAGGAGGTATGCGGTCAACAATGCTTGACTCAGGGAGGAGGACACCCCTGCCATGCATAGTCCCATGGGATGTTGGCTATCAACAACAAGGCAACTCCTATGACTAATTGGGAATGGGACGCAGGCGTAGGATTGATCACCCTGTCGCTGGCCGCCTTTGCGGAGGGTGTATAGTGTGAAAGGCCGAAACACCCTAGGAACCAAAGGTACACTACTGACGATGCGCTCCCCAAATTTCACCACGCTCACTGTTCATTAACTCTTGGAAGTGCTTGCACAAAGGATAGTAACATCTCATCCTGTGTTCTTGGAATCTGAAGTTGCTTACCAAGAAGACAGTGAATGTTCCTGAGTTACAGGGTTGCAGTTTTTAAATCTACTTGGAAATGTATAGCAAGACTTTTAAATGGTTGTCTAGCAACGATCAACAACCAATTTGACAGAGCTTGAAGAATTTTGAAAAGAATGATGGGCAAATGTTGCACAATCCAGATGTGGAAAGCGCTTAGAGACTAATCCAGAAAGACTCACAGCTGTAATCGCTGCCAAAGGTGCTTCTACAAAGTAAGGACTTATGACGTAAATACTTATGTAAATTAAATATTTCTGTATTTAATTTTCAATAAATTAGCAAAAATGTCTAAAAACATGTTTTCACTTTGTCATTATGGGGTGTTGTGTGTTGATGGGGGAGAATGTGTTTTGTATCCATTTTGAATTCAGGGTGTAACAACAATATGTGGAATAATTCAAGGGGTATGAATACTTTCTGAAGGCACTCTATGTAAAAAAATATGTAAATTTATCTGCATATGTGTAAGCATACCTCTTGGGCTGTCTGTATCCTCCTGACTTGCGGTTCCTTTTTTAAATGAATATATGGGTAATATATTGAAATGAATGTGAGTCTTTTACATTTAGTTATTTCTTGCTTTTCTAAAGTCTACCAACCTTGCCAGCAGTCATACCAGCTAAGATAGTCAGACAAGCTAGCTACTCGAACTTGCTCTATAACCTGAAATGGCTTATTGACAGCTAGTTATGAAGTTGGGAGTTTGGAAACCTATCTGGCTAGCTAAAGCCAACTTCATAAAATTGCTAGTTGGCTAGTAGTATACAGAGAAAAAACAACAACAATCAAATTAATCCGTGCCCCCTATTGGCATGACGCCTCTGGTTGGGAGCTGACTGTTGTAGCCTACCTGACAGATATTCATGCCATATCTATGCTGCACTGCATCATTTAGGCTACAGTATTTAAAATGATTTGAATACGCCAACAACATCCATTCTATTTTCACCTTATATAAGTGTTCTGCTGTTCTGACATATGCAACATTGCAGTTGCATTAATGACAAGTAGCCAGGGCTCGAAATGAAGGGCTTATCTTTTTATTTTTTACATTAAAAAAAAAATAAGTCTGTGACAGTTCAAAACAGACTCTGGGACAGTTCTGGGATGCTAGATCCAAAGTTCCTACATCCACTGTAAATCCCCAAATTTGAAACAACGAAAATAATAGAACAGATTAGAAAGTTGATAAACTATTATTTATTTATTCACATTATAATCAGCAATGCGCACACAACAATAAGCTCACATTTACTAAAATGCAAGTAGCGGGGAAAACACTATTGCTCATCGGACATGCCAATGGCAGAGATGGAAGTAAATATCCATAAAAAAATGTTGAAAGAAGGGACACCTAAAGATGCAGAAATATATAGGTTGCTAATATGACTAGGAATGTGCCTTTGGCTGCTGAAAGAAAGTTGGTTTGAAAACCAAGAGAACAGAAGAGAAATGTTGGTTTCAATGGCATAAGGCTAGGAGGAAGTGTTCATAAAACAATTCCATGGTTGGATTTTGGCTAGGCTACATTGAAGCAATATGCATCATTAGGACTATATGAAGTAAAACGTCCAGATTTCAAGCAATTTATGGTTTCAAAATGCTGACAGATCGCAAAGTGGCGATGTGCTGTACACAACAGGCACTGGCCTTTGTCTTCGCTGTTGTGACCATTTGATCTGAACATGTATGTTGACAGAATCAAACCTTAATTTGATTTGATTTGATTTGATTTGAATTCCGCCACTTTTCAACCTCAAATTCCTAACCTCAGCACCAAACCATTGTTTACATGTATAAAAACAGCACTTTTCTATGATCTGTGGTTAAAAAGATAAAGGCCCTGAAAAATGCTTCTCTGTGACATCACAGGGTAGGATTAAAAGTACAAAACAGAGATTTTCAAAACCTGCAAAGAGTTTCTAGCTAAAGGGAGGTTATTGTCTTGCTCCCAACGTCACCGCGAATATCAAGTGTTTGAAAATCACTGTTTTTACAATGTTGTAACTTTTGATGATGTCATTGGGTATAACTTTATATATTTTTCTACTAAAACGTAGGAATGCGCCGCTTCATATATATTAAATGATCTAAGTGACATTGCTACACATAAGGATATACCATGACATTTTAAATTCTTAACTAAAAAAAAAAAAAACTTTTACATGTAGGTTTATGACTTGCACAACATAAAAATACATCCTTTAATAGCCCACATGGGTTTCATGCGTTTTAGTTGTTATTGTCGGCCAATGAAAGTGGCACTGTCTACAGTCAGTGCCTCTATGTGTAGCAAGCAATTTGGGAGCTCTCTAATCAGTGCAAAATGTAATGATAATGATGGAATTAAGTTAATTAAATGAGAAGGAGTTGGTTACAATGACGAGCAAACATCAATTAGGCTATTCTTTAATCTGCATGGAATTGAGCAAAATAGCCATAAATAGTCTAGGTACCTAGCTAGCTAGCTCGCTGGCTAGCATAGCTGGCTATCTTAGCTAGCTTATTTACATCGATTTGTTGCAGTCAGTCATGTGTACTTCCAGATGGGATGATAGATAACCTGTGGAATGTACAACTTTGTCTAACTAGTGTGAGTCTATGTGGCTGGTCTCTCTCCCTCTCTCTCCCTCACTCACCGGCCCCTGCCCACCCACTGTGGGGACCACCATTGGACTGGGGAAGCAACGTTTTGGAACGTTCAGATAGAAATATGCTATGTAGAACAAACATGCATCTCTGACATGCAGAATATGGAATCACGTCAGCTCTATTTTTGGTGTTTCTATCTGCTACGTTCAAGAACGTTTTCGTACTAAACATGGCCCAGGTGTGAATTGCAAGTAGGGCCATGGGGAGGTTGCATTCCAATGAGTTGTGTCCGGGGCTGAACGGAACCGAATCTGTTGTATTTATACACCGCTTTAAAGATCTCTTGGGAAGACTACATTACCCAGGTGGGAGTTGTATGTTGGTGAAAGATGATGGGTGGTAGATGATGAATGTGAGCTACCTCTAAGGAGCTCATATTATTGTTCATATTAGCATGGACCACGGCACTGTGGATACTGGAGAAAGCATTAACCGTCTCTGGGGAAAATTATATATTCATCAACGCATTGTCGGATTCTAGGCACAGGGGCAATTTGAGAATGAGATGATGATAACGTTGTGGAAAGTATTTTTTGTTGGCGGAGGGAGGGGTGGGGTTGGCGGAGGGAGGGGTGGGGGGACTTTAAGAGGAAAACAGGCAAGAGAGTACAGATGGTTTAGTTGAATGCAGAGCTTGCCAGCTAAACACATGCATACACAGACAGACAGACAGACAGACATTAACACACACAGCATACACATTAACACAGACACACTGATCAACAAGCTCACACGACACAGACACACCAAATATTTTGAGATTGTCCTATTGTGATGGAATTGATTTGCTCATAGTTTGAAATCCTAATATATTTAGGGGATTATTAGCTGAAGTCATTTAATATAGTAAGTCAAAATAATATGGAAAGATTTGTTCAGGTCATTGGTTGTGTTGGCTGACATTGCCGCACTACTGACATGAGTAATTTGGGGTTTTACCTCTTGCATACCAAATCCCAGTCTTCAGGGATCTCTCCAGGTATCAGTTTTATGTATCATCTCACTTTTGTTTGTCTCCTCAATCCTCATTTGTCTCTACGTTGGCCATTTGAATGCTGTTCCCTCATATCAGGGCAGGGAAGCACACTGTCCATATCGCAACTTGTGGCTGTGTCTGAAAACAGTACCCTACCGGTTTCATTTTGTTTGTTGTCAGTGACTCTTTGTTAGATTCCCTTCTGTTTGAGCGTCATTTTTGGTTTTCTTGCTAGGGGAACGTAACACTGTCAAATCCTTTCTTCCTCCGTCATCCTTGTTTCCTCAGTCCTTCTCAAAGCTCATTGGAAAAGGATATCCGAGGGAGGTACCTTGGATTCTCTCCTTCAATGCACTTTGAGAAGAAATGAGGAAACAAGAATGGATGAAATAAGGATGTAACCTTTTCAAAAACAGTCGCCTGCAACCCACCTTGAACCTCATATGGCTACTTCCTCCAACCACTTTTCCTCCAGCCCCCAGGTTCACTTGTCATTATTCCCTCACCACACACTAGAATACTGCAACACCGTTTCACCTGCCATAACCCATAACCCCTCACATTGGTGCCACAAAAGAGAAGATGATGATGCGCAGGTTCGCAGAAAATAACGTGTGCTGTTCTTGGATATTGATTAGCGATTGTCAATGATGCACAGAAATGCCAAAATATGTGTGGAGTTTTTAGTTCAGATTATTTGTTTACAATATGTGATCTATAAAGAGAGCTTCATAAGCTGTTTATTCGCTTGTGGGGTTTGAATGGTGTGAGAAGACTACAACATATTTGATGAGAATCCCAACATGGGATACAAAATCAATTCTAGCCCTTAAAGGGGCAGTAGCCTACATTGTGTGTGCAATTTTCAATTAAAGCATTATTTAATCGGCAGCTGTTCTTCTGCTATTTATCCTGTTAAAGATAATATTTACATGTTAATATTATCTTTTGATTACAATGTTTATGTCTCATCTTTTAACTAAATGCAATCTATTAGCTTCCAAAATGTAAGTAGGTATAAAGAGTATTCAGACCCCTTGACTTTTTCCTCATTTTTTAAATTACAGCCTTATTCTAAAATGGATTGGGAAAAAAATCCTAAGCAATCTACACACAATACCCCATAATGACAAAGTGAAAACAGGTTTTTTTAAATTTTGGCAAATTTATTAAAGACAGAAATACCTTATAAGTATTCAAACCCTTTCCTATGAGACTCAAAATTGAGATCAGGGTCATCCTGTTTCCATTGATCATCCTTGAGATGAACTTGATTGGAGTTCAGCTGTGGTAAATTCAATTGATTGGACAGATCTGAAGAAAGGTTAAAAAAAAGAAGGCCTGCAGCATTGAAGATCTCCAACAACACAGTGGTCTCCATCATTCTTAAATGGAACAAGTTTGGAACCACCAATTCTCTTCCTTGAGCTTGCCTCCCGGCCAAACTGAGCAATCGGGGAAAAGGGCCTTGGTCAGGAAGGTGACCAAGAACCCGATGATCACCCTGACAGAGCTCTAGAGTTCCTCTGTGGAGATGGGAGAACTTTCCAGGAGGACAACCATCTCTGCAGCACCTCACCAATCAGGCCTTCATGGTAGAGTGGCCAGACGGAAGCCACTCCTCAGTAAAGGGCACATGACAGCCCGCTTGGAGTTTGCCAAAAGGCACCAAAAGACTCTCAGACTATGAGAAACAAGATTCTCTGGTCTGATGAAACCAAGATTGAACTCTTTGGCCTGAATGCCAAGCGGCACGTCTGTAGGAAACCTGGCTCCATCCCTACGGTGAAGCATGGTGGAGGGGATTTTTTTCAGTGGCAGGGACTGGGAGACTAGTCAGGATCGAGGCAAAGATGAAATGAGCAAAGTACAGAGAGATCCTTGATGAAAACCGTCTCCAAAGCACTCAGGACCTCAACTGGGGCGAAGATTTACCTTCCAACAGGACAACGACCCTAAGCACACAGCCAAGACAATGAAGGAGTGGCTTCGGACAAGTCTCTGAATGTCCTTGCATGGCCCAGCTAGAGCCCGGACCCGATCGATTGAACATCTCTGGAGAGACCTTAAAATAGATATGCAGCAATACTCCAGAGCTTGAAAGGATCTGCATTGAATAATGGGAAAAACTCCCCAAATACAGGTGTGCCGAGCTTGTAGCATCATACTCAAGAAGACTGAGGCTGTAATCGCTGCCAAAGGTGCTTCAACAAAGTACTGAATAAAGGTTCTGAATACTTATGTAAATGTGATAGTTCTGTTTGTTTTAAAAAATATATAAATTAGCAACAATTGCTAAAATCCTGTTTTTACTTAGTCATTATAGGGCTTTCAATTTTAGAATAGTGCTGTAACCTAATAAAATGTGGAAAAAGTTAAGGGGACTGAATACTTTCCGAAGGCACTGTATAGCTGTCCAATAACATATTCTGATGGAATGGCTTGTCCTGCACAACCCAGAGTGCATTGACTGAATGTTGGAAAAAGATCTGAGTTCCTTTTTAAACATAACAATGTGAATGGAAAGAGGACTCAGACCACAAATATGTGAAGTGAACTGACAAACGAGTTGAGTCCTCATTCAAAGGCAAGGGCAGTGTGAATACAAAGAGACCTGAGTTATTTAGCTTTTTTTTTTACCCCAGAGTTCCCTTTAAAGAGGACTGAGATCGCATCTTTTAAAGAGGACTGTATGTGAAAACCCCCTATCACAGAAGGGCCAGTAAACTTACTCTCTGTCTGTCTGTACATGCAAATTAGCGAATAAACTATTAACTAATAACCAAATTCTTAAAATCATAAGTCATGGATAATACTGTATCCATCCCAATGGGAGACTTACTTTACTCCGCAACAGTTGCCACGGCAGCCAGTCAAACTGTCCACGTCGACAGCCTATGACTATGAGTGAGGGAATACTTGGCCATGGCGTATCTTCACAACAGCCCCGCTGCTGTCTTGATTTAGCCATGACTGTAGCGTTGGCTGAAATCTGTCTGCTGGCATGGTGTCAGTATTTTAACTTTTATTAGTAAATTCACATGGTCTGTGTATGCGGCACTATTACAACCCTGTAGAACACAGTTTCTCTTGAACACCTTCTTTCTCTCTTCCAAAGGTTAAGGAAGACCGTTGCTATAGTACCGTACATGCGGTCTGCTGAGTATAGTTTGGTGGTCAATGCTAATCTGGTCCCAGATCTGATTGTGCTTTCTTGCCAGCACCTATGGTCATTTTCAAGTCACGTGACCATTGGAGACAGCAAGACACCACAAAACAGATCTGGGATCAGGCGAACTTGAAGTATGGTGACAGTGCTTCACCGGTATCTAAAACAATAATACAAAACAGTATGAGAGTTTGACAGGGCTCAATGAACATTCCCATGCATCATGCAGCCTAATGGAGCATTGCACACACTGCTGGGGAGTTGGTCGTTGACCATGATCCCTGTTTTTCTTGCTCTGAGAGATGTGTAGAGATGTGTAACTCACGGTTGAATGACTTCTGGACATGAATGACCTCTGGACATGACATACTGTACAGAGCATTGACATCTGCGTGTGACGGTGTGTGTATAGTTCATTCAACACCATCTGTATTGTTAAATGTACTCACGTGTTTTTATTGAGAAAGTTCAGCAATGATGGTGATGCATTCATTTTGGAATTCATGTTGGAAAGTGTAACCGTTTGTTTCCTTGTTGCCTGGTGCTCTTTTTACAATTTATTTTTAACCTTTATTTAACTAAGCAAGTCAGTTAAGAACAAATTTTTATTTTCAATGAATTTTCAAGGAACAGTGGATTAACTGCCTGTTCAGGGGCAGAACGACAGATTTGTACCTTGTCAGCTCAGGGATTTGAACTTGCAACCTTCTGGTTACTAGTCCAACACTCTAACCACTTGGCTACCCTGCCATTAGAGATGACCAAGATAGGGAGTGGAAAATTACCAAAGAATAAATCAACTCACTGAAAGGATTGGACTTACTCAAAAGACAAATGTTCAACCCATTATTTCTCATAACAGACATATCTGTCCACCATCATCCCTCTCTGCTTTGGTACCTCTTTGTACGGTGGCGAAAGAGGTACATTGACCTAATGAGAGATGTGTATTTGGCGAGTGATGTGAAAATGCTTGTTCCTGTAGGATGGCATATTGGTGGGGGCCGTGGGGGCCTATGACTGGAACGGGGCTGTTCTGAAAGAGACACGTCATGGGAAGGTAGTCCCACCCAAGTCCTCCTATCTGGAAGAGTTCCCAGAAGAACTGAAGAACCATGGGGCCTACTTGGGTGAGTGAACTGGATGGGCAGGTATAATTGTGTAGGTGGATGGCTGGATGGGTGGGTGGATGGACGGACAGATGGATAGATGGATGGATGCATAGACTAATGAATAAAGAGATGAATGGGTGTGTGGATAGATGTATAAATAAATGGATGGATGAATAGTCTGTCTAACATTGCATGCAGTACTATACTATAGTGTGATTCTTTTTCTTTTTTGACAATTTAAAAACAATAGACAACTTAACATTTACACACACACATTTTAGCAGACAAGTTTTTACCTATTCTGTCCGTCTCATTTTCTCTAATTTCTCATCCTTTGAATATCTCCAGTGCTTGTAATACTTTATGCCATATGGCTTCAAATTGTACTATTTTGTTTCACTCTGGAGCCCAAATTTTTCTGTATTCAGATAATAATGCATTTGATTCATTCACTGTCTTAACGATGGAGGGTCATCTTGATTTCCAATTTTTAAGAAAATATGTTTTCAAAATGATTGACAAGGACAATACAGTTCAACCGATTGGTTATCTCACTGCACACCCATAACTGCACCCTCTCCCATAACTTTTGGACAGTGCCTTCAGAAAGTGTGTCCTTGTGTCCAATCTCCCAGGTTACACAGTAAATTCAGTGGTGTCGGCCAAAGGCAGGCAGCTCTATGTTGCTGGAGCCCCTCGCTTCAACCACACAGGCAAAGTCATCATCTTTACCCTGAGAAACAATGGCAACCTCACCATCCTACACTCACTCAAAGGCCAGCAGGTGAGACACACCAAGAGATATAAATGATTAATACAAGGGGGCCAAGGACTGAACATTGGGGGACACCATTACAGGCAGGTGCTTGAGTTTATTTGCTTAAACAAACAAACACACACCAACAAATCAAATCAAATCAAATTTTATTTGTCACATACACATGGTTAGCAGATGTTAATGCGAGTGTAGCGAAATGCTTGTGCTTCTAGTTCCGACAATGCAGTAATAACCAACAAGTAATCTAACTAACAATTCCAAAACTACTGTCTTATACACCGTGTAAGGGGATAAAGAATATGTACATAAGGATATATGAATGAGTGATGGTACAGAGGAGCATAGGCAAGATACAGTAGATGGTATCGAGTACAGTATATACATATGAGATGAGTATGTAAACAAAGTGGCATAGTTAAAGTGGCTAGTGATACATGTATTACATAAGGATGCAGTCGATGATATAGAGTACAGTATACACGTATGCATATGAGATGAATAATATAGGGTAAGTAACATTATATAAGGTAGCATTGTTTAAAGTGGCTAGTGATATATTTACATTTCCCATCAATTCCCATTATTAAAGTGGCTGGAGTTGAGTCAGTGTCAGTGTGTTGGCAGCAGCCACGCAATGTTAGTGGTGGCTGTTTAACAGTCTGATGGCCTTGAGATAGAAGCTGTTTTTCAGTCTCTCGGTCCCAGCTTTGATGCACCTGTACTGACCTCGCCTTCTGGATGATAGCGGGGTGAACAGGCAGTGGCTCGGGTGGTTGATGTCCTTGATGATCTTTATGGCCTTCCTGTAACATTGGGTGGTGTAGGTGTCCTGGAGGGCAGGTAGTTTGCCCCCGGTGATGCGTTGTGCAGACCTCACTACCCTCTGGAGAGCCTTACGGTTGTGGGCGGAGCAGTTGCCGTACCAGGCCCGCCAGGATGCTCTCGATTGTGCATCTGTAGAAGTTTGTGAGTGCTTTTGGTGACAAGCCGAATTTCTTCAGCCTCCTGAGGTTGAAGAGGCGCTGCTGCGCCTTCTTCACGATGCTGTCTGTGTGAGTGGACCAATTCAGTTTGTCTGTGATGTGTATGCCGAGGAACTTAAAACTTGCTACCCTCTCCACTACTGTTCCATCGATGTGGATAGGGGGGTGTTCCCTCTGCTGTTTCCTGAAGTCCACAATCATCTCCTTAGTTTTGTTGACCTTGAGTGTGAGGTTATTTTCCTGACACCACACTCCAAGGGCCCTCACCTCCTCCCTGTAGGCCGTCTCGTCGTTGTTGGTAATCAAGCCTACCACTGTTGTGTCGTCCGCAAACTTGATGATTGAGTTGGAGGCGTGCGTGGCCACGCAGTCGTGGGTGAACAGGGAGTACAGGAGAGGGCTCAGAACGCACCCTTGTGGGGCCCCAGTGTTGAGGATCAGCGGGGTGGAGATGTTGTTGCCTACCCTCACCACCTGGGGGCGGCCCGTCAGGAAGTCCAGTACCCAGTTGCACAGGGCGGGGTCGAGACCCAGGGTCTCAAGCTTGATGACGAGCTTGGAGGGTACTATGGTGTTGAATGCCGAGCTGTAGTCGATGAACAGCATTCTCACATAGGTATTCCTCTTGTCCAGATGGGTTAGGGCAGTGTGCAGTGTGGTTGAGATTGCATCGTCTGTGGACCTATTTGGGCGGTAAGCAAATTGGAGTGGGTCTAGGGTGTCAGGTAGGGTGGAGGTGATATGACAGTGACACCCACAAACACACCACACAAACACACACACACACACACACACACACACACACACACACACACACACACACACACACACACACACACACACACACACACACACACACACACACACACACACACACACACACACACACACACACACACACACACACACACACACACACACACACACACACACACACACACACACACACACACTGGCTCTACGTGTCAAGCTTGTGTGTGCACACGTGTGACACATTGGAGTCTTCGTTACATTATGGTCTAGACTCGGCTGCCCGGTCCAGATGGCCTTTGTCTCATCGGCCCATGTGCTTCTCATCTGTATGCATCCAATCAAAACAGGGTATGCTACTGAGCACAGACGCATCGCCCCGGGCAACAAGCTCCCTGTAAATAAGGTCTAACCACTGTGTCAGACCAGACTGTTGTTTGGGAGAGGGAGGGAGGGAGGAGTAGAGTCCTAGAGTCAGCGCTGCGCATTCCTGAGGGGACATTAGAAATGCAGTACGCCTCTAGGATTAATTACGGCTGCTGTGGTGTTTTCTGAGGTAGCCTGAGGCCACTTGGGCAAGATTTACAGTAAGCTAGTCCGGCTGGGATGTGTTAGGTGGTGCATCCGGTCTCACATGCCTCCCCTTCCCTCTTACACTCCTTCCTTGCTTGTGGGGTATATGGGCTAAAAATACGATTAGGACAATTAAATAGACTTGATATGAATGGGGTTTTCCCCTCACTGGATGCTATGGGCAGTAATTGTACTGTGTTAATTTAACTCTTTTCAAATTGTGATATGGTTCGGGCTGAATGTGCATAGATATAAATGAATCACTGTTCTGCACATTTTAGAAGAGCACATATGGCTTGACTCTTTGTCATCTGGTGTGTCTGTAGATTGGGTCATACTACGGGAGTGAGCTAGCTCCTCTGGACATCGATGGGGACGGTGTGACAGACTTCCTCCTGGTGGCAGCGCCCATGTTCTTCAGTAAGGGCTGGGAGAGGGGCAAGGTGTACATCTACAGGGTGACTCAGCAGGTGAGAACCAGGAGAAGTGAATCGGAGTGTACATGAACACTATATATGCACAAGTATGTGGACACCCCTTCAAAATAGTGGATTTAGCTATTTCAGCCACACCTGTTGCTGACAGGTGTATAAAATCGAGCACACAGCCATGCAATCTCTATAGACAAAGATTGTCAGTAGAATGACCTAACTAAAGAGCTCAGTGACTTTCAGCATGGCACCGCCATAGGATGCCACCTTTCCAACAAGTCAGTTCATCAAATTTCTGCCCTGCTAGAGCTGCTCTGGTCAACTGTAAGTGCTTTTATTGTGAAGTGGAAATCTCTAGGAGCAACAACGACTCAGCCGCGAAGTGGTAGGCCACACAAGCTCACAGAATGGGACCACTGAGAGCTGAAGCGCGTAGTGCGTAAAAGTTGCCTGTCCTCGGTTGCGACACTCACTACCGAGTTCCAAACTGCCTCTGGAAGCAACGTCAGCACAATAACTGTTCATTGGGAGCTTCATGGCCGAGCAGCCGCACACAAGCCTAAGATCACCATGCGCAATGCCAAGAGTCGGCTGGAGTGGTGTAAAGCTCGCTGCCATTGGACTCTGGAGCAGTGGAAATGTGTTCTCTGGAGTGATGAATCACGATTCACCATCAAGTAGTCCGACGGACGGATCTGGGTTTGGCGATGCCAGGAGAATGCTACCTGCCTAATGCCACCTGTAAAGTTTGGTGGAAGAGGAATAATGATTTGGGGATGTTTTTCATGGTTCGGGCTAGGCCCCTTAGTTCCAGTGAAGGGACATCTTAATGCTACAGCATACAATTACATTCTAAACGATTCTGTGCCTCCAACTTTGTGTCAAAAGTTTGGGGAAGGCCCATTCCTGATTCAGCATGACAATGCCCCTGTGCACCAAGCAAGGTCCATACAGAAATGGCTTGTCGAGATTTCTCTCTTTCTCTATCTACAGAACCATTTCCTTTTGGAAGGGACACTTGAGGTCTCCGACCAGTCCCAGAACTCTCGTTTTGGTGGAGCGATGGCCCCTATCCCTGATATGAATGGTGACTCGTACAGTGAGGTAGTGGTGGGAGCTCCTCTAGAGGACGATCACCAGGGGGCCATCTACCTGTTCTACGGCCAGCTCAGTGGCATACATCACAAATACAGACAGGTGAGCTCAGTGGCACACAACCCCTAGTCACGCAGTGGATTATTCAGAACCAATACTAAAAGTATTTCTTGCTGTCTCACTAACTGGCTTTTTCTCCCTCCCTCCCTCCCTCCCTCCCTCCCTCCCTCCCTCCCTCCCTCCCTCCCCCTCCCTCCCTCCCTCCCTTACAACCCCCCTCTCTCAGAGAATTGGAGCAGCAGGCTTCTCTGCTGGTCTGCAGTATTTTGGCCGCAGTGTTCATGGGATGATGGATGTCAATGAAGACGGGTTGGTGGACTTGGCAGTGGGCGCATTAGGTGCAGCAGTACTGATCTGGTTAGTGACACACACTCCCATACTATTGCAGTCCCATCGTTCACACATAGACACACTGATAATGTCCCTTATGCCCCTTCTCTTCCCTCAGGTCTCGCAGTGTGGTGCGCATCCAAGGAAAAATCACTTTTGAACCGGAAAAGATCAATACCTTCAACAAGGACTGCCGCAGGGGAGGCAAGGACGTCACCTGCATGTCTGCCATCGTGTGTATCAGTCTGGAGGCCAGGACTCGGATGCAGAGCCATGGAGTGGGTGTGTTTGGTCTAGTTGGGCATTAATACTGAATTAAAAGTGTTGGAATGAGCGTGTGTGTGGCGTGTTAGTGCGTACATGTGGTTTCATGTAGATCTTGGTTGCGACTCCTAACTCTGGGTTCATTGAGCTTTCTGACTAGATTCTGACTGCTTATTGCAGTAACGATTTGGGTGCACAATGAGACCAACAAAACCTCAAGTACCTCAGAGCAGAGCTGTTTACATAAAGATCCCCTTGTTCTCACTCCATTACACTCAGGATTTTTTATGTGATGTGATTTTATTTGGATCTCTTTTAGTCCTCATTTGGACTAATCTTCCAAGAGTCCTTAAACCTGTGAATTTGTGAAAGAATGGGTACAAGTGAAACTTTAATCAGTCAGCTGAGTAACCACTCCTCTCAAATCAAAATGCCATAATAAAAACAACAATGCGGTTTGCATTTATACAGTGCAGCACTTTTCACTTTTACTTTGTATGTGCAAAACTCACCACAATGTCCCACCAATGTGTGGCTCCAAAATAGGACCTACATTTCTGCCCGCATGCAACTTCCCTATCAAGGTGTTTTGGTAGTTCCCTTATGCACTACGCTTTCTGCGCACTTACTTTATAGTCAAATCTATCCTTCCCTCTACCCATAGTGACAATAGTGGTAGGTGGATCGTTTGTCCAGATCTGCAATAGGTTAACTAGTAATCATACCACACGTAAAATTATTCAAATCTGCAACAATTTTCTATATAAATCCACAAGAACATAGAGGAATAGCTGATAGGCAGCGGAGAGGCCAGGTGTCTCATTGCGCATGAAATAACAGTCAAGACATGAGACACGCAGCTCAAAAAACTCCCCTATTGATCTAGTTTAGGTCATAAAAATGACATTTACTGTATAATTGATTCCCCTCTTCACATTTCTCAAAATAGTGAATCACTTATTTTTTAATTATTATTTTAGACTAATTGAATGATGTGCTTCACCATTGTAGTAGTTGGGGTTCGGTTAAAATGCGATGATTTCAATCATGGGAATCAAAATAATAAATTGTGAATCGCAAACAGTACAAGGACATGTTTTTGCTGTAGCCTTCCTTTCAAATTGTGTCCCTGCAAAATTCATTTTGTACAGTAGATACTTTAAATGGATTTGGACATTCAATTTATGTAAGGGGTGCATACTGGCGGCAGAGAAGTCAGGCGCAGGAGAGCAAAATAATAAATAATAATAATAATAAATAATAAATAATAATAAAAACCACCGGAAAACAGAACAATCAATAAATGGGTACAAAACCAGATGCACACCAGACATAACGTGCAGAGAGCAAAGCTCCTATCCCAGCCTCAGACACGTCCACCTCCACTATGAATGCCAAAGAGGGATCCGGATGGGCCAGCACGGGAGCCGAGGTAAACAGAGCCCTCAGGTGACCAAAAGCCCTGTCCACCTCAGCCGACCACTGCAAACGCACCAGCCCCCCTTCAGCAGTGAGGTAATGGGAGCCGCTGCCTGACCAAAACCCCGGATAAACCTCCGGTAGTTGGCAAACCCTAAGAACCGCTGCACCTCCTTTACAGTGGTGTCTGAAATGCGGTCACTCTCCATCTCCACTCCTGAGGTGGAAATGCGGTACCCTCGGAAGGAGACAGACTGCTGGAAGAACAGGCACTTCTCAGCCTTGAAGTACAGGTCATGCTCCAACAGGCGACCAAGCACCCTGCACACCAGGGACACATGCTCGGTGCGTGTCGCGGAGAATATCAGAATATCATCAATATACACCACTACACCCTGCCCTTGCAGGTCCCTGAAAATCTTGTCTACAAAGGCCTGGAAGACTGATGGTGCATTCATCAACTCGTACGGCATGACGTGGTACTCATAGTGCCCTGAGGTGGTACTGAAAGCCGTTTTCCACTCGTCTCCCTCCCGGATACGCACCAGGTTGAAAGCGCTCCTGAGATCTAGTTTTGTGAAGAAGCATGCCCTGTGCATTGACTCAATCGTTGTGACTATGAGTGGTAGCGGGTAACTATACCTCACCGTGATCTGATTTAGACCCCGATAGTCAATACACGGGCGCAGACCTCCCTCCTCCTTCTTCACAAAAAAGAAACTCAGGGAGGCGGTTGAAGTGGAGGACCGAATGTACCCCTGACGCAGGGATTCGGAGACATATGATTCCATAGCCTCAGTCTCCACCTGTGAGAGGGGATACACATGACTCCTGGGAAGTGCAGCGTCTACCAGGAGATTTATCGCACAATTGCCCGTCAATTTTGAGAGCCAAATCGGCATATTCAGGGGGAATGCGCAAGGTGGAGACCTGGTCTGGACTTTCCACCATAGTAGCACCAACAGAAACTCCTAAACACCTCCCTGAGCACTCTTGCAACCAACCCGTGAGAGCACTCTGTGGCCAAGAAACAGTGAGGTCATGACAAGCTAACCAGGGTAGGCCTAGCACCACGGGAAACGCAGGAGAGTCAATAAGGAAGAGACTAATTCCCTCCTTGTGACCCCCCTGCGTCACCATGCCCAGAGGAGCAGTGGCCTCCCTAATCAACCCTGACCCTAATGGTCAACTATCTAAGGCGTGAACGGGGAAGTGCACAGCCACGGGAACAATGGGGATGCCTAAACTATGGGTGAACGATCTATCTATAAAATTCCCAGCCGCGCCTGAATCGACGAGCGCCTTATGCTGGGAATGCGGGGAAAACTCAGGAAAAGTGACATACACAAACATATGTGCAACACAGGGCTCTGGGTGAGAATGGTGCCGGCTCACCTTGGGTGACGCCAGAGCGCCCTGCCTGCTGCCTCGATACCCAGACGAACCAACCCGCATCGAACGGCAGTGTGACCTCTGCGGCCACAGATGGTGCACGAGCTGGAACCCCCTCCGGTCTCCCTGCACACCGCCCCTCCCAGCTCCATGGGTATCGGAGAGGGGGTACAGGGAATGGAACCAACAGACCCCGATCTGAACGTACGCGGGTAGCCAGCAGGTTATCCAGCCGGATGGACAGGTCCACCAACAGGTCAAACGTGATGGTGGTGTCTCTGGTCGATCAGGGCCCTGTCGTTCCATCCCGCCCAGGCAGCCAGGGATCGAAACTCCAGCGTGAACTCCTGGACGCTCCTCGTCCCCTGCCTCAGATGGAAGAGGCATTCACCCGCTGCTCTACCCTCGGGCGGGTGGTCGAAGACTAGGTGGTTGCAGACTAGGTGGCTGCATCTCCCTCTCTCCATACGGTGTTGGCCCCCTCCAGGGCTTTCCCAGTGAGGCAGGAGACGAGGGCGGACACCCTCTCAAGGCCGAAGGAGCCGGGTGGACGGTTGCCAGGTATAAGTCCAGCTGCAAGAAGAACCCGTGGCAGTTCTCAGCCGTCCCATCGTATTCCTGGGGAAAGGATACAATAAACAATTCTGTCAAGGACATGGGGGGAACAGAGGGTTAAATATACAACATGTAATGATGGAAGTGAAGCCAGGTGTGTGGGAAGACAAGACAAAACAAATGGAAAATGAAAGGTGGATTTGCGATGGCTAGAAGACTGATGAAGTCCGAACTAGGAGAGGGACCGACTTTGGAGGAAGTCGTGACATTTATGGGACATTTCAACTCAATAGATGCTAGTAATTAGCCTGAAGTAAACACTCCTAAAGGTAAGGTATAGTATATATACTATATATATACAGTATCGGGTGCATATTTGTTTTGCATACTCTGTCAGGGGCGTCATTCACCCCCCCCCCAAAAAAAAAAAAAATCTAAAGGGACATAAAGTATGTGAGAATGTTTGCATTTTTCAAACACCTGAAACAGTTTTTCTTGCAATTTAGAGTCATAATGATAGTTGATTATATGTAAAAAAAAAATATATACAAAAAATACAAAATACAAAATAAAAAAGTATATTTTCTTGCATATCAAAGCATATCTCTTGAGCTGTCTGTATCATCCTGACTGCTGGTTATTTTTTTTAAAGAAACAAAATATGCTTCTCTGCATCTCTGCTCAAATCTGTGTAAAATATTAAAAGTACAGTCAGTACATTTAGTTATTGCTTGCTTTTCTAAAGTCTACTAACCCTGCCAGCAAGCATCCCAGCTAAGATAAACAAGCTAGGTTACATTTTCTTGGTAGCTAACTCAAATTGTCTAGATGACTAGGTAATAGTATTACAGAGGAACAACAAAATGTAAATAAAATAAAGAAATAATCAAGTAAAGAAATGGACAAATCTGTGCCACCTATGGGCATGACACCTCTGTACTCTGCCATCACAAATGTACTGTGACTAAAACTCAGCTGGGACATGCTTTCAATGGTGCTCTCCAACACCTGACACCAATATAGTGAAGGGGGGTACCCTGACTTGGGCCATGCTTTCAATGGTGCTCTCCAACACCTGACACCAATATAGTGAAGGGTACCCTGACTTGGATTCAAACCCTGGTCCCTGTGACTGTCATTCCAAAACCATTAAACTGTCACAATCCTCGCAATATGAGCCATGACACAATTCCTACCTAATGGGTTAACCCTATTGGCACAATGCATAGGGTATTTGCCTTTCATGCCAGTGACCCGATTTCATTTCCTGCTGTTTGTTAGTGGGAACACCAAAAGGCTCAAATCTCTTGGTGAGGTTGTTAGGTGTTGTACAAATGTTGTTCAGTGTTATTACAAGGGGTACAACTTTTTAAAATGTTTTATTAGGATATGTTTCTTTTCGCTGGCTCGCCTCACTTTAAAAAAATATCCTCCAATATACAATTCATTCAATTTGTATGGCCTTGGGGACAATATAATTATGCTATCTAGACTAGCCTACAACACCACAATGCAATGAATATTTGCATTATTGTTTTCAAGTGAGTACAATTGACTTCAGTGACGCAAACCTTGACATCAAACCTAAAGCTTCAATATAGCCAAAATCTTTGTCATTTAACTTTTTAAATGTATTACCTTTTATGTGTGGCATTAACACAACCAGTCACAATGTTTCTATCTGATTAGGCTACTTCAAAAGTCTCCTGTAGGATACCTGAACACATTCATCCACTCCACTCTAATATAATTCCAGCCCTCCCAAACTGCGCACTGTTCATTTGAGGAATGGAACGAGACATCCTTTACAAAACACCAAAACGTTTCATGACATTCGGAGATTGTCAAGCCAAGCCTTCGATACTGAGTAGGGAGGGGTGTATTTTTCTGTTTGTCGAGATTGACATACTTGATTGTGATGTTGAAAACGCAACCCTGGTGAAGCACTCAGTCAGTATTCGGTATGCAGTTTTGCATTGCTTATTGGCTGTTTTTTGGTGCATTGGCACAGAATTCTGTTGGTGGAAACTTTGTTGCAAATATTGTATATAATTAAGCCGTGATATACCCGTGATTTACCACGGCTGTCAGCCAATCAGCATTCAGGGCTCAAACTACCTAGTTTATAGTTATAAATATAGCATAAATATTTAAAAAATCAGATTTCACCCTAGCCGATCATTGTCTGCAGCTGGCTCTGATCTTACTGTAATGAGACAGACAGGGAGAGTGCGCTTGTCAGTGGAGGTTGGAAAACCATCAACCTTCTGGCCCGTAGACCTGCGTGGGATCGATAAAACAATGCTGAAGTGCTCAAGTCGATATCCATGTTTATAAACACAGGGCTGCTACAGTTATTTTTATTGTGGTGGTAATAATTATTTTGGAGTTCATTTTATGAGGGGGAGGGTGTGCACATTTTTTTTACAGTACAAAGGGAGGGTCACGTGACATTTTTTTTTAAACCTCCCCAGGGTTAGTGGTTGTTGTTGTGTCTGTGTGTAATTCCTGTCAGATGTGTGGCTAGGGTCAGTCCGTTTTTTCAAGAAAACCTTTTTCCTAATGTCCTAAGCCCAGGGGCTCGGGGGATCTCTTTAAAGTGCATCACTCAGCGGAGCAGAGCCACGGAGAGGGGCTTAAAGTGTGTCGGTCTCTGTCTTCCCTTTCAGTCCTCCCTTTCCCCTCCTTCCCCTAGTCTGGTTTATATCAGACAGAACAGTGTATGCACGCAGGCACACACACACACACACACACACACACACACACACACACACACACACACACACACACACACACACACACACAATCTCTACACGCATAGAAGTGGAGCAGCGTATCTCCTGATTTACCTCAGGGTTATAGAGTTGCATACTTTCAAACCCACTTTTAGATGAAAGCAGAACCTGACAGACACAACATACTGTGCCTCCACTTTTCCCATTCAGCATTCTCCTGTTACCACGACCGCCCATGGTGAGAGGAGAAGCCGGAATGAAAAATATGAAAAAGTCTAGTCTGTGTCCTCATCTCATTCATGCCCACAGATGGAGAGGGAATATTTATTGCCTGCTACATACAGCTAGCCCTCACTGACATATAATTCAAGCCTAAAATAATCTAAAAGCAGTAGGTGCCAACATTTACAGCCTGTCAACACAGTTTAGTGGACATGAACATTAGACAGTTGTCTTCTCATGTGACTGACAGGATTTGAACCAGGGTCTTCTGTGTGCAGAACATCATATTAGCCCGCTAAGCCAAAGCATTGCCTCAGGCTGAGGAGCCAATAAAACTGTTGAGGTCTCAGACAAGGTTTCTCTACCCGTGAGTGTGGTCATCGAAGTAATAGAACCACCACTGTTACACTCACACACACTCTTTATCTCTCTCTCTCTCTCTGAGTGTGGTTAGGTGTGTGGTACAGGGTGCTGATAGACGAGAGGAGGCACCCTCCCAGAGCATCGCTGGATGACAATGACAGACAACAGCAGTCAAGGAATCTGACACTACAACGCGGGGAGGAGTCCTGTGAACATGTCCACTTCTATGTTCAGGTGAGTGAGCACAGTCTCAGGCTAAGCACCTGCAAGTAAAAACAGTTCATGTTTTAATTCTGCATAATCTTCATTATTACTGTATACATTTCATTGTACATACATGTTCTGTATTGAAACTAGTTGTGGCAGGAAGTTGACTTTTTCCATTCTAGAAATAGAAATTCTAAAATGGAAAAAGAACCCTCAAACTAAGGAAATGGGTAATTACATTTCTACAGTTGACTTTCCACCTTGCTCCAACAGGAAACTGCAGACTACGGCCATCCCATAGTGTTTGTGGTGAAGGTAGGACTGCAGAGTCCAGACCAAGGCCCGGTGCTGGACCACGGCTGGCCCACTACCTTTAGGACTGAGGTGAGTAATTTAGTTCAGTTACCTTTGCATTCTTGGGTACAGGAACAATTGTGGCCATCTTGAAGCATGTTGGGACAGCAGACTGGGATAGGGAAAGGTGGGTATGTCTGTAAAGACACCAGCCAGCTGGTCTGCGCATGCTCTGAGGACGCGGCTAGGTATGCCATCTGGGCCAGCAGCCTTGCGAGGGTTAACATGTTTAAATGTCTTACTCACGTCGGTCACAGAGGAGGAGAGCCCACAGTCCTTGGTAGCGGGCTGCATCGGTGGCACTGTATTATCCTCGAGGTGGGCAAAGAAGGTGTTTAGTTTGTCTGGAAGCAAGACGTTGCTGTCTGCGAAGTGGCTGGTTTTCCTTTTGTCATAATCTCATAATCTCATAATTACAATTCCTCATTTAAAATGGTTGTCTGTAGACCCTGCCACATATGTAGGTTTTAATAGTCACAGTGGGTACAACATCTCATATACACTTCCTTATAAACTTACTCACCGAATCAGCGTATATGTAAATATTATTCTCTGAGGCTACCCGTAACATATCCCAGTCCATGTGATCAAAACCATCTTAAAGCGTGGATTCCGATTGGTCAGACCAGCATTGAATAGTCCTTGGAAAGGGTACTTCTTGATTGAGTTTCTGCCTATAGCAAAATGGAGTCGTGATCAGATTTGCTGAAAGGAGGGCGGGGGAGGGCCTTGTATGCATCATGGAAGTTAGAGTAATAATGGTCCAGTGCTACAGTCGATATGCTGACAGAATTTAGGTAGCCTTTTCCTCAAATTTGCTTTGTTAAAATCCCCAGCTACAATAAATAAAGCCTAAGGATATATGGTTTCCAGTTTGCATAAAGTCCAGTGATGTTCCTTGAGGGCCATCGTGGTATCGGCTTGAGGGGGTATATACATGGCTGTGACAATAACCAAAGAGAATTCTCTTGAAAGATAAAACGGTCGGCATTTGATTATGAAAAATACTGCAAAGTTTCCTAAGGACTAGAAGCGAGGCAGCCTTCTCTGTCGGCGCCATTGCAACATTTCTACTGGTGTACTGATTCTGATACATACTTTTGATGAAGAGAGGCATTGTTATTTGGCTTTACACCAATTTATTACTCTAAATATCCTACTATCTCTGCAGGACCCTGAACAGCTTTAACACCCAAGCCACAAGACTGCTAAATAGTTAGTTAAATAGTTAACCAAATAGCTACTCAGGCTATTGACGCTTGACCCTTTTTGCACAAACCTTTTGACTCAGCACATACGATTCTGCTACTGTTAACCATCTGTCACTTTATTCCTAAACTCAGCAAAAAAAGAAACGTCCTCTCACTGTCAACTGCGTTAATTTTCAGCAAACTTAACGTGTAAATATTTGAATGATCATAACAAGATTCAACAACTGAGAAATAAACTGATCAAGGTCCACAGACATGTGACTAACATAAATGGAATAATGTGTCCATGAACAAAGGGGGGGATCAAAATTAAAAGTATCCGGTGTGGCCACCAGCTGCATTAAGTACTGCAGTGCTTCTCCTCCTCATGGACTGCACCAGATGGACTGCACCTTCCACCAAGGCACTTGCAAGTTCCCAGACATTTCTGGGGGAATGGCCCTAGCCCTCACCCTCAGATCCAACAGATTCCAGACGTGCTCAATGGGATTGACATCCGGGCTCTTCGCTGGCCATAGCAGAACACTGACATTCCTGTCTTGCAGGAAATCACGCACAGAATGAGCAGTATGGCTGGTGGCATTGTCATGCTGGAGGGTCATGTCAGGATGAGCCTGCAGGAAGGGTACCACATAAGGGAGGAGGATGTCTTTCCTGTAAAGCACAGCGTTGAGATTGCCTGCAATGACAACAAGCTGAGTCCGATGATGCTGTGACACATCGCCCCAGACCATGACGGACCCTCCACCTCCAAATCGATCCCGCTCCAGAGTACAGGCCTCGGGGGAACGCTCATTCCTTCGACAATAAACGCAAATCTGACAATCAACCCTGGTGAGTCAAAACCACGACTCGTCAATGAAGCGCACTTTTTGCCAGTCCTGTCTGGTCCAGCGACGGTGGGTTTTTGCCCATAGGCGACAATGTTGCAGGTGATGTTACAGGACAATGTTGCAGGTCTCATGAGGACCTGCCTTACAACAGGCCTACAAGCCCTCATTTCTGCCACTCTCAGCCTATTGCGGACCGTCTGAGCACTGATGGAGGGATTATGCGTTCCTAGGGTAACTCGGGCAGTTGTTGCTGCCATCCTGTACCTGTACCTGTTGTTACGCGTGGTCTGCCACTGCGAGAACAATCAGCTGTCCGTTCTGTCTCCCTGTAGCGCTGTCTTAGGCATCTCACAGTACGGACATTGTAATTTAATGCCCTGGCCACATCTGCAGTCCTCATGCCTCCTTGCAGCATGCCTAAGGCATGTTCACGCAGATGAGCAGGGACCCTGGGCATCTTTCTTTTGGTGTTTTTCAGAGTCAGTAGAAAGGCCTCTTTAGTGTCCTAAGTTTTCATAACTGTGACCTTAATTGCCTACCGTCTGTAAGCTGTTAGTGTCTTAACAACCGTTCCACAGGTGCATGTTCATTAATTGTTTATCTTGTTATGGCTGCAATCCCGCTAACGGGATCGATATGACAACTACCAGTGAAAATAGAGGGCGCCAAATTCAAACCACAGAAATCTCATAATTACAATTCCTAAAACATACATTTGTTTTATATAATTTTAAAGGTAATCTTGTTGTTAATCCCACCAAAGTGTCCGATTTCAAATATGCTTTTCAGCAAAAGCACTCAAACGATTATGTTAGGTCTCCACCAAACCACAATAAGCACAGCCATTTTCCAGCTAAATATCGCACTCACAAAAAAATAGAGATAAAATGAATCACTAACCTTGAATTATCTTCATCAGATGACACTCATAGGACTTCATGTTACACAATACATGCATGTTTTGTTTGATAAAGTTCATATTTATATAAAAAAATCGGAGTTTACATTGGCGTATTAGATTCACTAGTTCCAAAAACATCAAGTGATTTTGCATAGCCACATCGTTTCAACAGAAATACTCTTCATAAATGTAGATGATAATACAAGTTATACACATGGAATTATAGATATACCTCTCCTTAATGCAACCGTTGTGTCAGATTTCAAAAAAAGTTTACAGAAAAAGCACACCATGCAATAATCCGAGACGGAGCTCAGAACAGTAGCCAAATTAGCCTCCATGTTGGAGTCAACAGAAACCAGAAAATACATGATAAATGTTTCCTTAGTTTGATGAACTTCATCAGAATGCAGTCCTAGGAATCCCAGGTCCACAATAAATGCTTGATTTGTTCGAAAATGTCAGTTATTTATGTCTAATTAGCTACTTTGGTTAGAGCGTTTGGTAAACAATTCCTAAGTCACAAAGCGTGTCCACTATAACGTGACGAAATGTCCAAAAGTTCCGTAACAGTCAGTAGAAACATGTCAAACGATGTACTGAATCAATCTTTAGAATGTTGTTTACATATATCTAGAATAATATTCCGACCGGAGAATTAGAATGACTTCAGATGACCGGTGGAATGCAGGTCCTTCCCCTGTGAACGCGCATGGTGAAAGCATGCTCAACTCGTGGCAGTGGTGACTATTTCCTGTCTCATTTGACCCCCCTTCACATTAGAGTCATCAGACAAAGTTGACTGTTGACATCTAGTGGAAGGCGTAGGAAATGAAAACTCATCCATATCTCGCTGTAATTTCAATGAGAGCTTGGTTGAAGATCTGCCACCCCCAGAAAAAATCCAAACAGGAAGTGGATTTTCTCAGGATTTTGCCTGCAATATGAGTTCTGTTTTACTCATAGATGTAATTCAAACAGTTTTAAAAACTTTAGATTGTTTTCTATCCAATACTAATAATAATATGCATATATCAGCAACTGAGACTGAGGAGCTGGCCATTTACAATGGGCACCTTTTCATCCAAGCTACTCAATACTGCCCCTGCAGCTTTAAAAAGTTATGGTTCATTGAACAAGCATGGGAAACTTCTTAGGGATAGGCATCCCGCTAGCAGGACACCAGCCGACAACATCCGATGAAATTGGAGGACGCGCAATTCAAATAAATAATCATAATATTAAACATTCATGAACCTACAAGTATCTTATATAATTTAAAAGCTTAAATTCTTGTTAATCTAACTGCATTGTCGGATTTACAATAGGCTTTACGGCAAATGCATACCATGCGATCTGAGGACGGCACCCCAGGTCAACATATTTTTCAACCAGCACAGGCTTCATAAAATCACAAAATGATTCAAAAGTATATCACTTACTTTTGAAGATCTCCCTCTGTTTGCAATCGCATGGGTCCCAGCTACAACATGAATGGTTGTTTTGTTAGATAAAATCCTTTTTTATATCCCAAAAAGTCTGTTAAATTGGCTTCATTGATTTCAGTAATCCACTCGTTCAACATGCAGACAAAGTCTAAAAAGCTACCACTAAACTTCGTCCAAACAAGTCAAACAGCATTTCTATTGAATCCTCAGGTACTCTGAGGATTAAACTCTAATATTTCATACTGAAAGTAGTATGTTCAATAGGAAAGCAAAATTAGCAAGCGTGCGCCGAAAGACTGATATTGTTCCGGTGCTCTCCTCACCAAAAATCTAAATTCTTGCTTGTTTTTCAAACAACAAGCCTGAAACATTGGGTAAAGACTGTTGACATCTAGTGGAAGCCATAGGAATTGTAATCTGGGAGCCGGAATTACATAGGAACAATAGGTTTACATTATAAGAGCCTGGGACCTAAAAAAAAAAAAAATTCCGGTTGGTTTTTCTTCTGATTTTTGCCTGCCGTATCAACAATAATGGCCATGTCAGTCAGGCGGAAATTCAGGAAACTAGACTCTACCCCTAAGTAGTTTTTTAACCCTTTACAATGAAGATCTGTGAAGTTATTTGGATTTTATTAATTATCTTTGAAAGACAGGGTCCTGAAAAAGGGGCATTTTTGTTGTTGTTGCTGAGTTTAGTTACAGTGCCTTGCGAAAGTATTCGGCCCCCTTGAACTTTGCGACCTTTTGCCACATTTCAGGCTTCAAACATAAAGATATAAAACTGTATTTTTTTGTGAAGGATCAACAACAAGTGGGACACAATCATGAAGTGGAACGACATTTATTGGATATTTCAAACTTTTTTAACAAATCAAAAGCTGAAAAATTGGGCGTGCAAAATTATTCAGCCCCCTTAAGTTAATACTTTGTAGCGCCACCTTTTGCTGCGATTACAGCTGTAAGTCGCTTGGGGTATGTCTCTATCAGTTTTGCACATCGAGAGACTGAAATTTTTTCCCATTCCTCCTTGCAAAACAGCTTGAGCTCAGTGAGGTTGGATGGAGAGCATTTGTGAACAGCAGTTTTCAGTTCTTTCCACAGATTCTCGATTGGATTCAGGTCTGGACTTTGACTTGGCCATTCTAACACCTGGATATGTTTATTTTTGAACCATTCCATTGTAGATTTTGCTTTAAGTTTTGGATCATTGTCTTGTTGGAAGACAAATCTCCGTCCCAGTCTCAGGTCTTTTGCAGACTCCATTAGGTTTTCTTCCAGAATGGTCCTGTATTTGGCTCCATCCATCTTCCCATCAATTTTAACCATCTTCCCTGTCCCTGCTGAAGAAAAGCAGGCCCAAACCATGATGCTGCCACCACCATGTTTGACAGTGGGGATGGTGTGTTCGGGGTAATGAGCTGTGTTGCCTTTACGCCAAACATAACATTTTGCATTGTTGCCAAAAAGTTCAATTTTGGTTTCATCTGACCAGAGCACCTTCTTCCACATGTTTGGTGTATCTCCCAGGTGGCTTGTGGCAAACTTTAAATGACACTTTTTATGGATATCTTTAAGAAATGGCTTTCTTCTTGCCACTCTTCCATAAAGGCCAGATTTGTGCAATATACGACTGATTGTTGTCCTATGGACAGAGTCTCCCACCTCAGCTGTAGATCTCTGCAGTTCATCCAGAGTGATCATGGGCCTCTTGGCTGCATCTCTGATCAGTCTTCTCCTTGTATGAGCTGAAAGTTTAGAGGGACGGCCAGGTCTTGGTAGATTTGCAGTGGTCAGATACTCCTTCCATTTCAATATTATCGATTGCACAGTGCTCTTTGGGATGTTTAAAGCTTGGGAAATCTTTTTGTATCCAAATCCGGCTTTAAACTTCTTCACAACAGTATCTCGGACCTGCCTGCTGTGTTCCTTGTTCTTCATGATGCTCTCTGCGCTTTTAACGGACCTCTGAGACTATCACAGTGCAGGTGCATTTATACGGAGACTTGATTACACACAGGTGGATTGTATTTATCATCATTAGTCATTTAGGTCAACATTGGATCATTCAGAGATCCTCACTGAACTTCTGGAGAGAGTTTGCTGCACTGAAAGTAAAGGGGCTGAATAATTTTGCACGCCCAATTTTTCAGTTTTTGATTTGTTAAAAAAGTTTGAAATATCCAATAAATGTCGTTCCACTTCATGATTGTGTCCCACTTGTTGTTGATTCTTCACAAAAAAATACAGTTTTATATCTTTATGTTTGAAGCCTGAAATGTGGCAAAAGGTCGCAAAGTTCAAGGGGGCCGAATACTTTCGCAAGGCACTGTATATGTACATATCTACCTCAATCACCTCGTACCCCTGCACGTCGACTCAGTACTGGTACCCTCGTATATAGCCAAGTTATTGTTACTCATTGTGTATCTATTATTACTTTCATTATTACGTGTTTCACTTTTCTATTATTTCTCTATTTTGTTTATCTCTGCATTGTTAGGAAGGGGCCATAAGTAAACATTTCACTGTTAGTCCACACCAGTTGTTTATGAAGCATGTGCCCAATAACATTTGTATTTCAATTTTTGATTTGATATCTCTCTGTAGATCGCCTTCTGGAATGGCTGCGAGGGGGATGACAGCTGTGTCCCTGACCTCATCCTGCACAGTCGGACAGACCTTCTAGACCGCAGGTGACTTTTTAGCCCTCAGAAGCACACACACACAATACACGAGATGAGATGGTGTCTGTATGTCCAATCCCAAGTCATCCCTTTAGCCATTCCCCTTTACACTTCACTCTAATAGACAAGGTGGAGTTTCCCCTATACTGTTTCCACCCATCTGGAAATAGAAAAAGTTCCCCTAGGAACCCACCAATCATTGAATCATTGAATTCACCTTAAAAAGGATTGGCGTAGTGGTCTAAGGCACTGCATCGCAGTGCTAGCCATGCCACTAGAGATCCTGGTTAAAGTCCAGGCTCTATTGCAGCCGGCCGCGACCGGGAGACCAATGGGACGGCACACAATTGGCCTAGCGTCGTCTGGGTTAGGGGAGGGTTTGGCTGGCAGGGATGTTCTTGTCCCACAGCAACTCCTGTGGCGGGCCGGGCGCAGTGCACAATAACACAGTCGCCAGGTGTACAGTGTTTCCTCCAACACATTGGTGTGGCTGGCTTCCGGTTTAAGCGGGTGATGTGTCAAGAAGCAATGCGGCTTGACTGGGTTGTGATTTGGAGGATGCACGGCTCTCGACCTTCGCCTCTCCTGAGTCCGTAGGCCTCTCCCAAAACTGTAACTACTAATTGAATACCACAAAATTGGGGAGAAAAGGGGGTAAGACCGTGGCGCTAATGTTCATGTCTGTCTACGGCCAAAGGCAGTTCTGTAGGCCAAGGGAGCGGGCCGCATGGGCGCTGTGTCACCACCAGGGGGCCTCGGTGGGCTCGGAGCGAGTGGTGGAGGCATCACGCAGGAGGCTGGTGGTAGAAGCTCGTCTGGAGAACCAAGGAGAGAACGCCTATGGCACCACGCTCAACATCTCCCACTCCCACAACCTGCTCTTCTCCAGTCTCATAGTCAAGGTAGGAGAAAACGGAGGATAACCATGGTATGGTTGTGCAAACTGTTGCTGCATAGTAAAGTTCATATCATATCAGTGAGGGGAGAGGTCATACACTGACCCTTAAATGTTTCTTCAGACATGAGTTAGATAGACCACATCATGACATCTCTTACTATGTTAAGATTACAGCATAAGTAACCTATGACTGTTTGTGATCAAAGTAATACGTTAGGTCTTATTCAGCACTTGACTCAGCGTATCTCTGTCACCCTGCAGGACCACTCAGACATCCAGATTGAATGTCGTGCTGAGGACAGGGAGAGGAACGATAGGACCTGCAATGTCAGCTCACCCTTTATGAGGTCACTGACCCAGGTACTGTATCTAATCAGCATTGTTGCTGGCTCCTGCCTCGTCAGTTCATCACCCTCACTACATCTCCCACACTACATCACCTTGCCAATACTAGAGGTTTTCAATTGGACACATTTAGTTAACATTACTAGAGCCAGCATTTTTGCTTACCAAAGCATCTGACCAGGAAAAACTGAGGGACTTACGAGATTTTTGCCTTCAAGCCACAAGGTTTGGAAGAACTCCTGGCCCTTAAAGGGATAGTTCCCCCAAATTACAAATGTACACATTAGTTTCCTTACTCTGTATGCAGTCTATGTACAAGGTATAACATCAATCCATACTTTGGTTTAGTTTCCCTGGCAGTGACTGGCACTGTTTCCAAATGCTAACGTTTGAGCATTTGTGGCACGAATCCCATTCAAGTCATGGGACCGATATTAGCATTTTTCTCACATCACTTTCAAATCATCTATAAGTGCCTTTGTTGAACGTCACAATCAGTTTTAGATACTTTTGAAAGATTTGAACATGATGTGTGACAAATGCTAATATCGGTCCCATGACTTGAATGGGATTTGTTGCCTGGCTACCCAGACTCCATGCTCCGGCAAGAAGCTACGCCTCGCCCACAGACGTCAGTTTCTTCTCCACAATGAGTCTGGATCTGAGTACCTCCCTGACCCTTCATCGAATGTGAACACATTCGTCTGTCTGATTGGTCCAGAAACCGATGGGTTGGGCCAGATCCAGAACACACGTGGGTAAATCGGCTGTTTGAAAATCTGTAATTGGCTTTGATACTCTGATTGGTTAGAGACGATCCAAACGCTGATTACTTTGTTTTGTACAACACCACTTGTGCCCCTCGTCACCACAAACAATTTTAGTCTCAGACTAAAGTATGCAGTGAACAACAGCAGCAGAAGATTTTAATGTGAATCGTCAGGCTATGGGATTTGTGCCACAAATGCTAAAACGTTAGCATTTGGAAACAGTGCCAGAGAAACTAAACCAAAGCATGGATTGCTGTCATATCTTGTCCAAAAACTGCTTGCAGTGTATGGAAACCAATATGCAATTTTGTAATTTGTGTGAAATGTCCCTTTAACATGACCAAAGACATACATTCCGTATGTACAGCTTACCAGGTGAGGGTAATAAACAGAAACCTAAACCTGCAAAAAGAAGCTGTACAAAAGCTTGCATTCTCCAGCGGTCACCCAGTGCCTTAAAGACCACCGAGCCCCATTTTGGAGATTCCTCTGTCTGTCCCTGGTTGTATTCTCCTGATATACCATGGTCAGTCAGTGAGTTACAGGTCCATTCTGTGTTCTGGCTGTGAGCAGAAACCACACTCCCTATGTAGTGCAGGGTTGTCCTTCCCTTAATAGAAACCCTTAGGTGGTCAGATGAATCAGGACAAGGGGGGAATAGCACGCAGAAGTTATGAGGAATGAAAGGAAGAAATGTTTTGTAGAAGGACAATGAATTGACAGATGTTGTCTATCACAGGGCAGATGCTTCGGGCGATAATAGACTTAGTGTTTATGGTGTAATATTGATCGTTATAGCTCTTTTGCAAGGGAATATTTATGACAGTAACATACCCAAAACCTTATTATAATAATAGGTGGGCAGGTACTGCAGTGTCTTAAAGAAATCTCGTTTTTGTTCATTTTCAGTTCATTTATTTAGATTAGATTACATTGGACTAGGAAAAAAACATTTTTCTAAACTCTTAATAAGATTATATATGAAACCCCACAGTAAAGCAGTAGAGACTGTGGTGGCCCCAGTATAGGCCCTGACCTTGAGGCACCGCTTCAGTGACGGATGTCTGAAATACAATGGTGCAGATTTCCACTGGCTCTCCTTTGGAAAACCTCTGTACCATATCAGGTATAATTTGACTGGAAGTAAAAGACGAAATGTAAAACACAGCTTGTTGCCAGATACCTTAACATTTCTTAGCCTATATGAGCCTCTGTAAGTCTCTCAGTTCCTAATTTTCCAACATAAAATCTTTTTCATGTGGATGCTATGTAACTAATGGTATATGTCTTTTCTGCCCCAGGTGTCTTTCCGGCTGGAGTTTGAGTTGAGTCACTCTGTCTTCCTGGACCATGTGAGGGTTGTCCTGCAGGCTGCCAGGTAATTGACATACAGTGCATATATGAATATATTCGTAGACATACAGGTAACTGCAAAAATGAAGGAAACACCAACATAAAGCGTCTTAATAGGGCGTTGGGCCTCCACAAGCTGCCAGAACAGCTTCAATGCACCTTGGCATAGATTCTACAATTGTCTGGAACTCTATTGGAGGGATAGGACACCATTCTTCCTTGAGAAATTCTGTAATTTGGTGTTTTGTTGATGGTGGTGGAAAACGCTGTCTCAGACGCCACTCCAGAATCTCCCATAAGTGTTCAATTGGGTTGAGATCTGGTGACACACACACACACACACACACACACACACACACACACACACACACACACACACACACACACACACACACACACACACACACACACACACACACACACACACACACACACTTAAACCCCGCCCTATGCTCCTTTGAGACCCCTCTTTCAAAGTCTTCTTCAAGCCACGGTAGCCAAGATAATGGCAACTGCATTTTTATGACACGAAGCATGATGGGATGTTAATTGCTTAATTAACTCAGGAACCACACCTGTGTGGAAGCACCTGCTTTCAATATACTTTGTATCATTTACTCAAGTGTTTCCTTCATGTTGGCAGTCACCTGTATATGTTCATATTAACCATTGGTGAGGGCCTTGTATGCTCAGATACCACACTTTTAAACCTGTCCTGCCAATCACCACATTCCATTTCAGCCCCTACCCACTAGGCAGAGACATCAGTTCAACATCTAGTTTTGATGTACATTTGGTTGAGTTGTGAATTCAACGTGAAATCAACAAAAATTGTCACCATGTTATTTGATTTACCTTAAAAGTTGGATGAATAAATGATGAAATTCCCTTACGTTGATGATTTTTTCAAATCCAATCAATTTTCCACGTTGATTCAATGTCATCACATAGACTTTTTTTGAATGTCGTGGAAACAACGTTGATTCAGCCAGTTTTTTCCCATTGGGTAGCCAATACCACCAGGTAACCATCTGTTACGGACTAATGGAACCGGACCTGCTATGTTTCCACAATCACCTCCTCCTAAACAATTCATGTATGTACTGTACCCAACAGGATTGAGGTCAATTCCATTTCACTCCAGTCAATTCAGGAAGTAAATGAACTTGACCCTAACCCTGGTGTCAAACACAAACAGGGTGCAGGTGAATTATTTCATGTTGATTTGTGCTCTACAGCGATGGGGAGGAGATGAGCCCAGACGACAACATCAACAACATATTTCATCCCCTGAAGTACGAGGCAGACCTCCTGTTCACAAGGTGGGTTTCAATGAGCTGCTGAATTTAGATGATTCCACACATAAGGAGTCATTTAAAGTGTGTGTGGGGGGGGGATATTTTGTATCATCCATCCCTTTTTTCTCCACCTCAGGGACTCCAAGCCTCCTCGTTTTGAGATCAACTCAGACCACTACCGGAACAAACCCGGCAGCAGTGGTCCAATGTTTAACCTTACTTATCACGTGAGTTTCTCTCAATCGCTACCTTAACAAGACCCGACCTGCAATCCTTTGTCCAAGTTATACATATGGCCAATCTACATTATAAGTATAAATACTAAATACTGACTATAATCTGTAGACTATACATTTTTTTACATTCTCTTCAGTATCTTTATATTTATTCTCTTCTCAACGTAAAGATCCAGAATCTGGGCTTCTTCCCAGTGACAGACTTGCAGTTCGCTGTTGACGTGTTTGCTGTTACAAAGAGTGGTAACCATCTCTTCCAGATTGCCAATATCGACACTGACCAGGTGAGAGGATTATTTATTATTCAATGTTATAACGTTGCATTGTCAATATACATTAATCTACTGTATACAGTTGCGACCAAATATATTGGCAACCTGGCACCTTTCGTAGATATTCCCTATTTCTTCTCAAATAAGTTGACATTTCAAACAAAATTGTGGTCACCACTTGGTTGCACAACCTTTGGCCAAGATAACTGCAGACAAACGCTTCTTGTAGCCATCAATGAGTTTGCTGCACCTTTCTTCTGGCTATTTGGCCCACTTTTTAGCAGCAAACTGCTCTAATTCTTCAATGTTTTATGGGTGCCCTCGCGCCAACTGCTGTTTTCAGCTCTCGCCATAGGGTTTGGATGGGATTCCGATCTGGACTCTTCGCTGGCCACTTAAAAACAAATTCTTATTTTTTTTTTTCACCTTTATTTAACCAGGTAGGCTAGTTGAGAACAAGTTCTCATTTGCAACTGCGACCTGGCCAAGATAAAGCATAGCAGTGTGAACAGACAACACAGAGTTACACATGGAGTAAACAATAAACAAGTCAATAACACAGTAGAAAAAAGGAGAGTCTATATACATTGTGTGAGGAGGTAGGCGAATAATTACAATTTTGCAGATTAACACTGGAGTGATAAATGATCAGATGGTCATGTACAGGTAGAGATATTGGTGTGCAAAAGAGCAGAAAATGAAATAAATAAAAACAGTATGGGGATGAGGTAGGTAAAAATGGGTGGGCTATTTACCGATAGACTATGAACAGCGGCAGCGATCGGTTAGCTGCTCAGATAGCAGATGTTTGAAGTTGGTGAGGGAGATAAAAGTCTCCAACTTCAGCGATTTTTGCAATTTGTTCCAGTCACAGGCAGCAGAGAACTGGAACGAAAGGCGGCCAAATGAGGTGTTGGCTTTAGGGATGATCAGTGAGATACACCTGCTGGAGCGCGTGTTATGGGTGGGTGTTGCCATCGTGACCAGTGAACTGAGATAAGGCGGAGCTTTACCTAGCATGGACTTGTAGATGACCTGGAGCCAGTGGGTCTGGCGACGAAGATGTAGCGAGGGCCAGCCGACTAGAGCATACAGGTCGCAGTGGTGGGTGGTATAAGGTGCTTTAGTGACAAAACGGATGGCACTGTGATAAACTGCATCCAGTTTGCTGAGTAGAGTGTTGGAAGCAATTTTGTAGATGACATCGCCGAAGTCGAGGATCGGTAGGATAGTCAGTTTTACTAGGGTAAGTTTGGCGGTGTGAGTGAAGGAGGCTTTGTTGCGGAATAGAAAGCCGACTCTTGATTTGATTTTCGATTGGAGATGTTTGATATGAGTCTGGAAGGAGAGTTTACAGTCTAGCCAGACACCTAGGTACTTATAGATGTCCACATATTCAAGGTCGGAACCATCCAGGGTGGTGATGCTGGTCAGGCGTGCGGGTGCAGGCAGCGAACGGTTGAAAAGCATGCATTTGGTTTTACTAGCGTTTAAGAGCAGTTGGAGGCCACGGAAGGAGTGTTGTATGGCATTGAAGCTCGTTTGGAGGTTAGATAGCACAGTGTCCAAGGACGGGCTGGAAGCATATAGAATGGTGTCGTCTGCGTAGAGGTGGATCAGGGAATCGCCCGCAGCAAGAGCAAGATCATTGATATATACAGAGAATAATATGATATATATAGTAGAAATATAAGAGTCGGCCCGAGAACCTGTGGCACCCCCATAGAGACTGCCAGAGGACCGGACAGCATGCCCTCCGATTTGACACACTGAACTCTGTCTGCAAAGTAATTGGTGAACCAGGCAAGGCAGTCATCCGAAAACCGAGGCTACTGAGTCTGCCGATAAGAATATGGTGATTGACAGAGTCGAAAGCCTTGGCAAGGTCGATGAAGACGGCTGCACAGTACTGTCTTTTATCGATGGCGGTTATGATATCGTTTAGTACCTTGAGCGTGGCTGAGGTGCACCCGTGACCGGCTCGGAAACCAGATTGCACAGCGGAGAAGGTACGGTGGGATTCGAGATGGTCAGTGACCTGTTTGTTGACTTGGCTTTCGAAGACCTTAGATAGGCAGGGCAGGATGGATATAGGTCTGTAACAGTTTGGGTCCAGGGTGTCTCCCCCTTTGAAGAGGGGGATGACTGCGGCAGCTTTCCAATCCTTGGGGATCTCAGACAATATGAAAGAGAGGTTGAACAGGCTGGTAATAGGGGTTGCGACAATGGCGGCGGATAGTTTCAGAAATAGAGGGTCCAGATTGTCAAGCCCAGCTGATTTGTACGGGTCCAGGTTTTGCAGCTCTTTCAGAACATCTGCTATTTTCAATGACAGCCTAGGAACAGTGGGTTAACTGCCTGTTCAGGGGCAGAACGACAGATAAAATAAAGTGTTGCCAAAACTCCATAGAAAGCAGGAACCTAGGAAGAACCCTAGAGGAATCAGGCTCTGAGGGGTGGCCAGTCCTCTTCTAACTATACTGGACTGTACCCTGTGTCTGTGTGTAGCTACCGGATGACAGATTAAAACTCTCTCTCGCTCTCTCCTCACCAGGCGGTTAGCTCTAACTGTGTCCTCCCAAATCACATGACTCCAAGCCATGTTTTCCCTGAAGATCTCTCACACGTCCCACAGCTGGTAAGTATTGGTTATCTGCCTATGTGTCTAGTGTGGTTGTGTATGTACTGAAGTACTACCCAGATGGCAAAACTGGTGCTGTCATTTCAACCAGAAACTGGTTGGAATAACATTACTAAGATATCATTTCGACCAGAAACTGGTTGGAATAAAAATTAATATGTCATTTCAACCAAAAACTGGTTGGAATAACTTTACTTTGATATCATTTCAACCAGAAACTGGTTGGAATAAAAATGACTGTGATGTCATTTCAACCGGTTTTGCAACTGGTTATGGAGTATGCAGCATATGGGCTATTAGGACAGTATCATGTTGATGACAATCCTTGTTATGTGTTGTGCAGAATCACTCCAACAGCATGACGTTGCCAATGCAGTGCAGACTCAACGTGCCTGCGTACAGGGAGGTCAGAGTGACAGTCAGGGGGCGTCTGCACCTCCAAGCTCTCTTTGCTGTGAGTTTGACATTACTTCTGCACTCCGCTGACATTCAGTACGCCTATTCCACTCTTTCTCGATAACTCTTTCAAACTTTGACCATTTTAGAAGATATGTGTCAATAGCATCCACGTTTCAAGTTTTAATGTCACGTGCACAAGTACAGTGAAATGGCTTTCTTGCACGTTCTAATGTACAATGTAATAATCAATATCAATGTAGTACTAAAAATAACATGAGGCAGAACAAAAACAACAACTAAAAATAACACAAGAAACACACAAGAAACACAAACTAAGAAGAACACGAGAAGTAAGAATCTATTTACAGGGTCAATTCCAATAGCATATTTACATTGTGCAGAGATACTGGAGTGATAGAGGCAGATACAGTTGAAGTCAGAAGTTTACATGCAATTAGATTGGAGTCATTAAAACTTGTTTTTCTACCACTCCACAAATTTCTTGTTAACAAACTATAGTTTGGGAAGTCGGTTAGGACATCTACTTTGTGCATGACACAAGTAATTTTCCCAACAATTGTTTACAGACAGGTTATTTCACATATAATTAATTCACTGTATCACAATTCCAGTGGGTCAGAAGTTGACATATACTAAGTTAACTGTGCCTTTAAACAGCTTGGAAAATTCCAGAAAATTATGTCATGGCTTTATAAGCTTTTGATAGGCTAATTGACATCATTTGAGTCAATTGGAGGTGTACCTGTGGATGTATTTCAAGGGCTACCTTCAAACTCAGTGCCTCTTTGCTTGACATCATGGGGAAATCAAAAGAAATCAGCCAAGACCTCAGAAAGTCTGGTTCATCCTTGGGAGCAATTTCCAAATGCCTGAAGGTACCACCTTCATCTGTACAAACAACAGTACGCAAGTATAAACATCATGGGACCACGCAGCCGTCATACCGCTCAGGAAGGAGACCCATTCTGTCTCCTAGAGATTAACGTACTTTGGTGCGAAAAGTGCAAATCAATCCCAGAACAGCAAAGGACCTTGTGAAGATGCTGGAGGAAAGAGGTACAAAAGTATCTATATCCACAGTAAAGCGAGTCCTATATCGACATAATCTGAAAGGCCGCTCAGCAAGGAAGAAGCCACTGCTCCATAACCGCCATAAAAAAAGCAAGACTACGGTTTGCAACTGCACATGGGGACAATGATCGTACTTTTTGGAGAAATGTCCTCTGGTCTGATGAAACAAAAATAGAACTGTTTGGCCATAATGACCATTGTTATGTTTGGAGGAAAAAGGGGGAGGCTTGCAAGCCGATGAACATCATCCCAACCGTGAAGCACGGGGGTGGCAGCATCATGTTGTGGGGGTGCTTTGCTGCAGGAGAGACTGGTGCACTTCACAAAATAGATGTCATCATGAGGCAGGAAAAATATGTGGATATATATTGAAGCAATATCTCAAGACATCAGTCAGGAAGTTAAAGCTCGGTCGCACATGGGTCTTCCAAATGTACACTGACCCCAAGCATACTTCCAAAGTTATAACAAAATGGCTTAAGGACAACAACGTCATGGTATTGGAGTGCCCATCACAAAGCCCTTGTCCTCAATCATATAGAGAATTTGTGGGCAGAACTGAAAAAGCATGTGCGAGCAAGGAAGCCTACAAACCTGACTCAGGTTGGTGTCAGCTCTGTCAGGTGGAATGGGCCAAAATTCACCCAATTTATTGTGGGAAGCTTGTGGAAGGCTACCCGAAACGTTTGATTGAAGTTAAAGAATTTAAAGGCAATGCTACCAAATACTAAATGAGTGAATGTAAACTTCTGACCCACTGGGAATGTGATGAAAAAAAATAAACCTGAAATAAATCATTATCTCTACTATTATTCTTACATTTCTCATTCTTAAAATAAAGTGGTGATCCTAATTGACCTAAAACAGGGAATATTTATTTGGAATTAATGTTAAAAAAAATTGAGTTTAAATGTATTTGGCCAAGGTGTATGTAAACCTCCGGCTTCAAATGTGTGTATAGGGATAAGGTGACTAGGCACCAGGATCTATGATAAACAGAGTAGCAACAGTGTAAATTAAGATGTATGCGAGTGTGTGTGCTTGTGTATAGTCAGTATAAATGTGCATGCATGTTATGTGTGTGTTGGAGTGTCAGTGTGCGTGAGTGTGTAGAGTCCTGTGAGTGTGCATAGAGACAGTACAAAAAATATATAAATACAAGGGTCAACTCAGATAGTCCGTGTAGCCATTTTGTTAGCTATTTAGCAGTCTTATGGCTTGGGGATAGAAGCTATTCAGGAGCCTTTAAGTGTCAGACTGTTGCTCCAGTACCGCTTAATGTTCGGGTGTTTAGCCTTCACAACAGTGCACGTGTGTGTGGACCATTTTAAGTCCTGATCTGGTCCCGAGGCAAAAATTTTGAATCGCCTCTTTAATGTAAAGAACTTTCAATTCCTTATTGTTCTTTAATGTCACTTGTTGATGACTGAGTTATTTGTTCATTGCAATTATAGTTATTTTCTTGTTAAACTCTTTGCTGATAGGTGAAGTTTAAAACTCTGGAGTTGGTGACAGCAGCCTCCATAGAACTGAGTCCGTCCAGTCCCGTGTTCCTGCATGAGGAGAGGCCAACACGACACGTAAGACCCAGCAGCGTCCAACTCAGACTTCATATGCTTCATAACAGCCTGAAGGAATGGGCTGGTTTGAGTGTAGTTAATGAAGTGTACTTAGTCCCCCTGTTGAACACCCACATTTGTTTGGCTTGCCAGTGCAGTGAGGCCTAAGAACTAGGAGGACCAGGAGAATGTGGTGATAGTTGCTCAGATATATGTGGTTATGGTTCCACCTTCTGGCAGAAAGTGATACTGATTACTTTGCTGTTGTAGATGCCTTTCATTTGTTATGTTACAATTTCACTACACTTCAAACCACAGGTTCAACTTGATAACTTGAACAGGCAGTCATTTCCAAGGTTTATTTCAATCACTCGGTTGTGGTCAGTTTATTTTTATTAGACGCTAAACACACCAAATAATAATACATTTATTCAACTTCTATAGCGCTTTGAATAACTGAAATAAGGCGCGGATTCAATCCGATTGCGCTTTGTCGGCTATGTGCCATTTAAAGGTAATGGCCGAGAGCACAACGTGACTGGTTGAATCGTGGCCTAAACCTAAAAGGGATGAAAAAAACAAAACAAGAAACAAACGAGCAATATATCATGAGTACTGAGTAGCCAAGCTAGGCCAAATCTTTTGAGTGCATCCTCCAAATGATGGCGTGACGGTCATGAGATGTTCTAAAAGTTTATGGATTGAGCCGAGGGAGTTGGTCAGGGAGATTGATGATGGAGTGTGCCGGTATGACCTATACACATTATATGTTCATGTAAATCCACATTTTAGACCACCAGTCATAGAGAATGAAAAACATTTCAGACCGCATTAAATGTATGTTTGTTGACCGTTTACTCGCCGCAAAGTCCAGCCAAACCAGATCCCCCATACATGCCTGAGTCCAGTGTAATTTCCCCTCTAGATAATCCTGGAGATGAGAAAGGAGGAAGATTACAAAATTCCCATCTGGATTATAGTAGGGAGCACACTGGGTGGTCTGCTGCTGCTAGCCTTGCTCATCCTGGCTCTATGGAAGGTAGGAATGAATCAATGTCATCCTGCATAAATCTTCATTATAATAAAGCAATAAGGCACGAGGGGGTGTCGTATATGACTAATAAACCACGGCTAAGGGCTATTCTTATGCACAACATAACACAGAGTGCCTGGATACAGCTCTTAACAGTGGTATGTATAGTGGTCATATACCACAAACCCCTGAGGTGCCTTATTGCTATTATAAACTGGTAACCAACATAGAACAGTAAAAATATTTGTGGGGTCATACCCGTGGTATACGATCTGACATACCATGGCTTTCAGCCAATCAGCATCCAGGTGCCAAACTACCTGGTTTATAATCAATGACCTGGTGTATAATCAAGGATAACTCAGCCTTTCTACCAGTATGTTGCTCCCTGTAGACACCTGGTGAAGGGTTTTGGTTTCACTCTTTCCCCTCTCTGTTTCTGCCTTCCCAGCTTGGCTTCTTCAACAGGCAGAAACAGAGAGAGGAAGAGGAGGAGCAAGTAGGCAACGGGAAGATGCCAGAGGAGCGGTAACCATGGCAACAGTGCAGACCCGCATCAGCCCCATCACTCAGGGACCCCCAGCACACCCCCAGACAAGACTGTGGGCGTGACTTCGGTGTCCATATTCCCCTTGGCTGAACAGCACCCGTCTTGCACTGCCGAGCCTTCTTACTCGCTGTCTTAGAACCCGACAGAAGCTCCCGGCCCACCTGCGTCTCTCTTATGACTGAGGAACTTCAACAGACTGACACCATCTGGACAAGACTGAGGTCCTGGTTATCAGTCAGCCTTTATGACCTATCATCATCATCACCACAAAGCCAAATGACAATCTTTCACCAGAGCAATGACCACAGAATATTTTTCTAAGAAAGTGTGCCTGAATATAATAGAGTGAATGGAATAAGCCCATCATTAATATAAGGCCAAAGAAAACCAGGCAGCCTGTTCAGAACACAAGATTACCTATAATGGCTGATGATTTTTTGGGCTTTTGCTATGGCGTTTCTCAAATATGCAACAGCAACGACCTACTCATTTATTTTGGAAGAGAACATGACGCAACTGAAATATTATATTGTATTTGCAAATGCCATATTCTATAGCTGATGCACTTTTGTCGTATAACGATAAACTTGAATTGTGTACATATCCAACTGTGCCTTCACAACTGAATTAAGTTGTCGATGACTGTTAAAGTGGCATTACTATACAACTACATAATATTAACTTAAGGCTATTGTGCAACAACATTGTCAGATGTATGTACACCAATACGAGGCTGCTTTGCACCGTGGCGTACAACCTGTGGATTTATATATGAACACAGATGACCTGGGGTCCTAGAAAGGATCTCAAGGAAGATGCAATGATGGCCATGTAGAAATCATTAAAGCATGCCAAGTGGTTTATAAAGAGTTCATGAGTTTTCTATGTGTAATTAAATCTGTATACTGTAACCACAGAGTGAATTGGTCAGCTTCCACATGCAATGAAACGTGTGTGATATATTGGTGGAATCATCTGTTTTAGAGAAGATTTAAGCCCACAGTTGTTCTGACTCAATCCAGAGGCCATCTGGTATGCGGGTCATTGCATGTGACATCAGACAAATTTTGGCACTATCCACTTGGATTTCTGACAAAATTGCCACGTAAAATTTTCCCTCCGGAGACTGCAGAGGACCAATGTCAATACATTTGGTTGTGTACTCACTCATAAGCAGTTTTGGTGTCATATTAAAAGGGAGATATTTATAGATACCTTTGATAATTATACCTGAAGAAATATTAATTGCACGCAGGTATAAAAGGAAAGTATAAGAAATATTAATATCAAGGCAAAAACGTATCACTTTACACATGGAGTGATATAGAAATCGTTCTAGTCCCACAACTTCTGACAGAAATAGTTTCACTTCGACTTTTGATAGCTGTCTGATTAAATACATGAAATAAATTGCATTAGCTTGAAAGGGGAATGAAAAAACCAATGAGCTAATGGGAAACACTGAGCTTTAATATGACACCAACTTTGTACATATGCAGTATCTTTCATGTCTTCAAAGCATTAGTCTTTCCAAAAAACATGTAAACTGCTGAAGAAAAAAAAACTGTTAAACTGTCTTTGGGTTCATTTGCATCCATTACCCCAAATACAAAATATTAAAATAGAAATACCTGATATACAGTACCAGTCAAAAGTTTGCACAGACCCCTACTCATTCATTGGTTTTCTTAATTTGTACTATTTTCTACATTTTAGAATAATAGTGAAGACAACAAAACTATGAAATAACACATTGAACCATGTAGTGCTATACAAATCAAAATACAAAAAACAGCTTTTCACACATTCTCTCAACCAGCTCCATGAGGTAGACACCTGGAATGCATTTCAATTAATAGGTGTGCCTTGTTCAAAGTGAATTTCTTTCCTTCTGAATGCATTTGAGCCAATCAGTCGTGTTGTGACAAGGTGGTGTGTGTGTGTGGGTGGGGGGGTATACAGAAGATAGCCCTATTTGGTAAAAGACCAGAACAGCTCAAGTATGCAGATAAACGACAGTCCATCACCACTTCAAGACATGAAGGTCAATCAATCTGGAAAATTTCAAGAACTTTGAAAGTTTCAAGTGTAGTCGCAAAAACCATCAAGCGCTATGATGAAACTGGCTCTCATGAGGACCACCACAGGAAAGGAAGACCCAGAGTTACCTCTGCTGCAGAGGATAAGTTCATTAGTTACCCTTCTCAGAAATAGTTCAAGTAACGGACACAACATCAACTGTTCAAAGGAGACTGCGTGAATCAGGCCTTCATGGTCGAATTGCTGCAAAGAAACAACTAATAAAGGACACCAATAAGAAGAGACTTGCTTGGGCCAAGAACAATGAGCAATGGACATTAGACAGGTGAAATCTGTCCTTTGGTCTGACGAGTGCAATGTCGAGATTTTTGGTTCCAACCTCCGTGTCTTTGTGAGATGCAGAGTAGGCGAACAGATGATCTCTGCATGTGTGGTTCCCACCGTGAAGCATGGAGGAGGTGGTGGTGATGGTTTGGGGGTGCTTTGCTGGTGACATTGTCAGTGATTTATTTAGAATTCAAGGCACACTTAACCAGCATTGCTACCACAGCATTCTGCAGCGATACACTATCCCATCTGATTTGAGCTTAGTGGAACTATCAGTTGTTTTTTTAGCAGGGCAATGACCCAACACACCTCCAGGCTGTGTAAGGGCTATTTGACCAAGGAGAGTGAAAGAGTGCTGCATCAGATGACCGGGCCTCCACAATCACCCGACCTCAACCCAACTGAGATGGTTTGGGATGAGTTGGACCGCAGAGTGAAGGAAAAGCAGCCAACAAGTGCTCAGCATGTGGGAACTCCTTCAAGACGGTTGAAAAAGCATTCTCGGTGAAGCTGGTTGAGAGAATGCCAAGAGTATGCAAAGCTGTCATCAAGTCTAAGGGTGGATACTTTGAAAAATCTCAAATATGAAATATATTTTGATTTGTTTAGGGCTCCAGAGTGGCGCAGCAGTGTATCTCAGTGTGAGATGCATCACCACAGACCCGGGTTCAATTCCAGGCTGTATCACAACAGGCCGTGATTGGGAGTCCCATAGGGTGGCACACAATTGGCCCAGTGTCGTCCAGGTTAGGGTTTGCCCGTCATTGTAAATAAGAATTTTTTTCTTAACTGACTTGCCTAGTTAAAGGTTAAATAAAATAACAATACTTTTTTTTGGTTACTACACGATTCCATGTGTTATTTCATAGTTTGTAGAATAATAGTGAAAACACAATGTAGAAAAATGTAAAAAATAAAGAAAAACCCTTGAATGAGTAGGTGTGTCCAAACTTTTGACTGGTAATGTACATACATTCTCCACTCCAGATTTTTTTTTAAACAGTGTCACACCGTAAAAGCCAAATCGGATCAAATCAATAGCGAGAGCATTTAAATAGTCTTAACACGCACTCCCTTTTAAAGTAGAAAGCACACTTAACGGCACGCTATGGTCACAGTATCACTTCGATGAAAATCAAAGAAAAATCGGCAGAAATCACCTTTCATTCTCAGCTTTAATCTCTGACCATCTGATTGGGAAACAGAACAAGGACAGACTGTACAAATCGTTGGTTATTATGGACAAACGACATGTTGCAAGCATGAGGGAAAAGACTATAGGCCTACATTCAACCCCGCCAGGAACATTCCAGAGTCCTTCCCTCGTTCTCAGCATGCGCACCCACACACAAATCCAAGAGACGTAGAATGGAAGACATGCTCAAACATCAATACGAGCAGCATCCATTTAAAGGCCCGTATGAGGTCATACTCAGCCAAAGCCATGGAGTCTCCACAGACAGCCGCCAAGCTCGTTCCCTCACACTGTAGCAAAGCTCATCAGGATGGCCAACAACCCACATGCGTTGGTGACTTGGTTGAAAGGGGACATCTACGCCTAATTACTCCGATAGAGATAATCTAAATAGAATCACAGGCACATCTTTACCAGTCAGTGTTTGTGTAAAAGAAAGCTCCTTTTACATCTAGTTCCACAGATGTTTTTTCCATAAAAATATATCTTCAAACATACCCTCTTAAATAAAACTTTTTGTTTTTTTTAAATATCAGTTATGAAAGAAAAATAAAATACTCCTATTATAAGTATAAAGTGCTGTCCAGCAGTTTCTCTCTCTCTACTGTGTGGGTTGGCTCGCTGTTCTTCTAGAGAAATCTGAAACGATCTGTATTTATAATGCAATACTCAATCACCAGTCATGAGTTTGGAACCAAACATAGGCAGACAATCCAACTAGAAATGAGAATCACAAGGCAAACCAATGTCAAAATGTAGACATCAGTGGAACTGTGACAACTTTAAAGAGCAATGGGTGACTGAAATAAAAGAAAGTCCCACAAGATCTCTGCGTCACTGTCTAACACACAAGTTTGACTGGCTGCTTGGCAAAGCCGTGCATTTCTTGCTTATTCTCTATCGCCAAGACTAACTACTACCGTCTCACCTCCCAGCCTTTCTCTGACTGACACACATTCGCTCCCTCAAACACACACCAACAAACCACTGACCCCCATAATCATTGCAACATGGCACACAACATCCCTGCAACAGGCAAACATGATAAGGCAAAAATAATCAAGAGTGTAATGTTACTTTTCATGGTTGCGGACCCAGCTGGATGTCTGGGACAATTGGATCCATGCAGTACAAGCTGTCAAATGGTCCTGCTGTTGTCACCATTGTGTGGATGCTTGGCTGTGCCAAGTATTCTCTTTGGAACACTCTGGGAAAGTGAAAGCACAAAGCAGGCTGTCAATTTCCTCATTCTGCTGGTGACACCCAGTAGTCAGAATGACAACCACAGAGAGTAACACACTTCAGTAAGAGATCTGGAGAACGAGAACATGGGCGCTCCTGCTGGTACTCGCAATTCATACTTATAATAGAGAAAAAGGGAACCATTGTTAAAAACCACAATGTGTCAAACTGTTCATAATCATCCCCAGCCAGCACCGTTCTGATTTGTTAGAAAATTATAACAAAACAAAAAAAGAACAAGAGATTCTAATTGTTTAAAAGGTCTCCATGGCCAGGTGGATCAGTGGAACTCCACAAACTCCTCCAGAGTCTTAGGGATCTGGTTGCGGTATGTGATTTGGTGCTGGCGAACGGCCCGCGACGCCAGGCACTTGAGGCTCATCTTCATCTGGGTCTTGAGCAGGATCTCCGACACTCCCGTGGTGCTTTTGTCCAGTGGCGTCTTCTTTTGCTTGTTGGTCATGTCAGTGTGGGCGCCCGCTTCCACCAGACTGATGATGATGGCGTGCAGCGTCAGGAAGTCGCTGATGGGCCGGTTGTACTGCACAATGATGTGCAGCGGACTGTTGCCCTCGTGGTCCACCGCGTTCACCTGTGCGCCACAGTCCAGCAGCAGCTTTGTTACCTGCGCGTTGGGAAAGGTGCACACATCGTTGGTGTGGAAGTCGTCCACTGGAGTGCTGGAGCTGATGGCCAGGTGCAAGAGGGACGAGCCCTCCCGCGAGCGCGGGTCCAGCTGGATCAGGTTGTAGATCTGCTTGTTGATGCGGGCGCGCTCCTCCTCACCACACACTGTCTTGGTGCTGATGCACACCAGGTAAAGGAAGGTGAACACGTTGGACTCGTAGTTGTCCATGGCCGTGTGAAGCTCGGCCTCAGGCGCTGCTTCCACCCTGGCCATGCTCCTCTGGATCTCCAGCACGCTGCAGTGCAGCACCTGCTTCACTGGCTCCGCCCCCACCGGCTCCTTCAGGTGCACCATCTGGGAAAAGACCTGGGCGAAGCGCAGCAGGTCCTTGTGAGTGTTGCGGTTGCCCTTCTGGCGCAGGAGCAGCGCGTGCAGCCACAGCTTGATGCACTGGTCGAACTCCATGTTGTCGGCATACACGGCACCCCGGTAGATGATGGGGTGTGACACGTCGATGTTGTCCGAGCCCAGGATGCGCTCGCGCACCATCAGGCCCTCCATGTGCAGCGCATTGCGGTCCGCCCGGATGGCCTCCAGCTCCTGCGGGGTGCGGCATTCGCCCCTACCGCCGTAGGCCTCGATGGGTGGCAGCAGCTCCTTGGCGATGAGGGCGTTGAGATCACGGTGGCGCTCCAGCATGGCCAGGTAGAGGTAGTGGTAGGTCTTGAGGATGTCATAGTTCTCCCGGTCGTTGGCGAACGAGGCACCCAGGAGCTCCAGAGCCTCGATGCGGCTGTGTGGGTCACACTCAGCGTGCAACAGCAGCAACTCCACCACATCCGCCTTGCAGCTCTCCGCCGCCACTTTGAGCGGCGTCATGCCATGGCCGTTCACCACCATGGCGGCCTGGCAGCGCACCAGCTCCTTCACAATGTCCAGGTGGCCTGCCTCAGCAGCAAAGTGCAGGGCAGTGGCCCCGCAGTGGGCCTTGGCATTGGGGTCAGCGCCATGCTCCAGCAGAAAGCCCACCACGTCCGTGTGGCCCTTGTAGGCGGCGATCATCAGGCAGGTGTTGTCATACTTGTTGGCAATGCCGATGTTGGCCTGGTGTTCCACCAGGTATTTCACAATGTCCAGGCGCCCGTCAAAGCAGGCCGCTCTCAGGGGGGTGGAGTTGGTGACAGTGGTGTGGTTGACATTCGCCTGGTGGCACACCAACTGGCGGACCACCTCAAAGTGTCCTGCGCCAGCCGAACACCACAAGGCGGTGGCCCCATCAATGACATACCTGAAGGAGGGAGAAGAGATGGGTCAAATGAATTACCCAGAAAATAATTCCAGCAAATAATGCATTTGACATAAAAGACCATTACGGTGCTTAATTTTCCCACCATTGCCAGCAGAAATAAAGTGCAATCACACACAATTGACTGACCAATGATTCAATTAATGAATACTAACCCGTCAAATCTGACTGTGCCAGTCTGTTCAGTATCCACCTTGTAGTGATCCAGCAGCAGCCTCACAACTTTGTCGTGTCCGTTTCGAGATGCAATGATGAGAGGAGTTGACCGTTGGCCAGCGAGGTGGGTCACGTAACTCAGTAAATATCGTGTCTCAGCCTCGGAGTGGTTGAGCAGCAGGGCGGCCAACGTCAGGACTCGGCCCTCAGCAGCCGCTTTGTATACGTACCCGGCAAGCGAGTCCATCCAAGCCCAGCACGTCGCCGGCACCTTCGCCTTCTTCGCAAGTGTCGCCCACTAGATGTACTACTCCAACGCAGCCCGCCTCCCATTAAAATACCGAAACAAGGTTATTCAGTGCTCACATGAAAAACTCAATTGAGCTTGGTTGATACAGTAATTCGTTTGACTGAAACCCATTATTTCAAAGCACAAAACAAGCTGCATCCAAACTAATTCGTATTGTTTGTTTGGGCTAACTTCTGGATTCAATTATCAACTTTGTTGTCCCCAATTTCGGTGGCACCGAGCTAGCTAGCTAATGCATCATCTGAAGATAGCTAGCTAGCAAGCTCACATTCAAAACCGTGCAAGTATCAGAACTTCGTGCTGTTAAATCTCGCTTCTCTTGAATTACAGTACTCCCCTTTAAACACGTTAAAGCAGACAAGGTCAAAGAAGAATGCAGTCGGCTATATTAGCCAACAAATGTAAATGTTTTGAGAACAGAGCAAGGCTATCAACGTCTTGTCAGCAACACTTTTTAAAAAAGTACTTCCGGGTCACGGAATTTCGGAAATCTTCTAAATAAAAGTCCCCACGAAATAGAAGAAAAGTGAAAATAACCAGTATTTATTCATGATGAATGACAAATAATTGTCTAAACATTAACAGTGATTCATATTTGTTCATATTTAAGTGACATTTGCATTTCATTCGTTTTTTAAAACATGTTACAATGTCAAATACATTCCTAATGCAAATCACACAATATATTGGCTTATAAGGACAAGTATAGTTTAAGGGCGATGCAAAGGTGGGGTTGGGAGAACTCAGTAGGGTCTGTAGAATATATAGCCTATATGGTGTCATTTACTGGGGCTCTGAATAATATGGAGTGTTGCTGGCCTTTTACTGTGGCAAAACCGCTTAAAATGGGGTGCCTGGGGCCTCATTTATAACCGTTGGGTAAATGTAACACTAAATAGATGTGTACACGATTTCTGAAAAGACTGCGCACCCACCAAAATGTTGAGATTTATAAACTTGGCACATGGCATACGCATGTTTCCCCTTATGAATTATAAATCAGATCTTCCGTCAAACTATGTGTGTGTGTTCAAACATTATATAACTCCACCTGAAAAACACCCATCATTCACCTTTTATGGTGACTATAACGCCCTTATTTGCTGTATACTTTGGAAGTACTGGAATTAGGCAAGACAGCATCTAAAGGAAATAACAATGCATTGTGAACTTGATCAAATGTCTTTGGAGGTGTTCTCAGAATGTTTTCTTTTGCAGTGACATTTGCTTTATCTGTCCATTTCTGAAATAGAAAAACAATTGCTAATTGTTGTGGATATTTTGAATGCAATAGTCTTGCATTCACTTTTCCCCAAACCTAAATATGTTGAAATCTGAAATATTGTCTACTAATAAAAAAGAAGAAAACTACAAGTAGGCCAACTTAGAGTGGTAGCCTACACAATTCAATAGGCGCAACAGTCTGTTCACCTGTTAAATTCTACTGTATGTTTGAAAACCGTGCTTCCTGTCAGATACATAGAGCAAGAACTTTAAATTATAATAATCTATCTAATAGGCCCAATTAAATGAGATGTACATGGGAATTTGTTTTGTATGGCTACTTCAGGAATATGAACTAAATTGTCTCAACATGGCTAGAAAAGGTGAAGAATTTATTCTGTTAATCACGACTCAGGATAAGACCCAGATGCAGACAGTTCGAATAACAGATGTTTATTATAAAACAGGGTACAGGCAAACGACAGGTCAAGGGCAGGCATAGGTCGGTAGTCCAGGGCAGAGTCCGTAAGGTACCGAGTGGCAGGCAGGCTAAGGGGAGGCAGAGGTCAGTAATCCAGGGCAGTGGCAAAATGTACAAAAAAGTAGGCCGGGTCATGGTCAGGGCAGGCAGAATGATCAAAACAGGCATAACTAGAAAACAGGGGCTCAAGAAAACAGGAGTACAAAAACATGCTAGTAGACTTGACGAGACAAGACGAATTAGCAAAAGACAAACAGAGAACACAGGTATAAATGCACAGGGGATAATGGGCTACCGAGTGGTGCAGCGGTCTAAGGCACTGCATCTCAGTGCAAGAGGTGTCAGTATAGTACCTAGTTTGAATCCAGGCTGTGTCACATCAGGCCGTGATTGGGAGTTCCATAATGCGGCGCACAATTGGCATAAACGTTGTCTGGGTTTGGCCGGAGTAGGCCGTCACTGTAAATAAGAATTTGTTCTTAACTGACTTGCCTAGTTAAATAGACATTAAATAAAATTAAAATGGGGAAGATGGGCGACATCTGGAGGGGGCTGAAGACAAGCACAAAGAAAGGTGAAACAGAACATGGTGTGATGCAGTAATGGTTGTGATATATGTATTAAGTTTAGAAATGAAATATTGTCTTCCCGAGAAATTGGACATTACAGTATTAGGTGTAGTCTACACACGTCAATGGAAAAGGTGAACTGTCTGTTCTACCGTTAATCTGCGCTTTGGATCGGATTGGATAGAACAAAATACTTCTCATTAAATGAGAGATGGGACAAATGGTACCCTATACACACTTGTTGTAGGCCTATAGGCTATTCCGCAACACGAGTAGCCTATGAAACCATCACAGTTTGAAAAGATTAGGAATGTTTTATTTCAGAATGCAAAGATAAGAAGAAGAAAAAATGTCAGTCATCACTAATGGAAAATGTTTGCATATTGTTGTTATTTAGTTAGGCTACATGTTTTCTTTGCTATGAATAATCGTGACATACTGTATATTCACCATTTGCACAAGGCTACTACTTTTGCCTTCTTGCAATGCAATACTTCAACAACTAGAAACTGTGCATATGCATTGTCTAAAGTTTGCAGGAGGATAAGCACATTCTCATTTATAAATGGCAACTTGTGTACGTATGTTTTGGGGCATATTTTGTGCATATGCAACATTTATAAATGAGTTCCCTGGACATTATATTGTACAATTAGAGCACTGTACAGGAAAAAACTATTATTTGTGCCGATGTGGGGTAGGGAGTACTCAGTAGGATCTGGGTCATGGAATTAAAAAATAAATACAAAATACAAAATAAAAGTCCCCCACATTATTAGAATATAAATAAATAAGTGTCTATAACCTGTATTTATTGTTAATATGAAAACGTTTTGTCCAAACACTAATAATGATACAACAATTCATATGTTTTAACATTTAGGGTTGGCAGGTAGCCTAGTGGTTGGAGCGTTGGACCAGTAACCGCAAGGTTGCTAGATCAAATCCCTGAGCAGACAAGATAAAAATCTGTTGTTCTGCTTCAGAACAAGGCTGTCATTGTAAATAATAATTTCTTCTAAACTGCCTTGCCTATTTAAATAAAGGAAAAATATTTCATCAACATAATGATCACAGTGTTCAACAGAACCGAATGTAATAGCATGGTATAATGTTACTGTAAGACCTGTAAGACAAAAACACCAACAGATTTTTCTCTCATGTGGCCAAAATTCAACAGGGCACGTCACCAGGTAAAATACACAGAGGCTATGCTATAGTTGAACACAATCTTCTCAAAGAAAGAGTTCATTGTACATCATTCGAAACAACACTGTATAACACAAGAAGATCTAAATGCATATCCCCATGAAACGGTCGTCACCAGCTTCTATACCCCCAGAAAGTCATAAACCCCACCAATTTCTAAAAGGTATCTTCTTCAAATTTGATTTAAAACATAATCCTAACCGTTTTACTAACCTTAAACACACTGCTAACCTTATTCCTGACCTACAATTAACTTTGTGACTGTGGAATCGGACTTTGTGGCTGTGGAATCGGACTTTGTGGCTGTGGAATCGGACTTTGTGGCTGTGGAATCGGACTTTGTGGCTGTGGAATCGGACTTTGTGGCTGTGGAATCGGACTTTGTGACTGGGGAATCGGACTTTGTGACTGTGGAATCTGACTTTGTGGCTATGGAATCTGACTTTGTGACTGTGGGATCTTACTTTGTGACTGTGGAATCTGATTTAGTGGATATAGAAGCTAGCGGAAACCCCTTCTAACTGATTGAGACCAAATGGTTGACATGCAGATGTTGCACCGACTTTTCACCGGTAAAACTTCAATAATTATTATTCACGATTGAATGCGGTAGTTTTTTTGTCTTACAGTAACGTTATACAATGCTATTATATTCGGTACTGTTATGTAGAATACTATCATTATGTGATCTTGCAGACATTGATTCAGCTTTCATTTAACTTGAATACACGAGCATAATTTGCCCGAGTAGCCTGTCTCTACGCATAGTATAGAATATACACGTGCTGAACGTATTCACATGCGCAGGTGATATTTAGTACAGAAAACTGAAGATCCCGGAAAATCCGAGATCCGCAGTGACGTACATTATTTTATTCATGTTTTTTGTGTGTTTAAAATAAAATAAAATACTATCACATTACAAATGTAGTGATAACAGACTGCATTTGAAACTTCACGCACTGTAAAACTTTTGGATGACTTATTAAATAACTGTATCGTAAGAGTGGGTATGCTTGTGCATTAATAAGCACACCAAAGCACGCCAAAGACAGCATTAACGACAAGTAATCAAATTAAGATGGCACTTCTAAAAGCCTATTTCACACCATAGCCTGCTGAATTTGATAATTAATTCATTCATTTTAAAAAGTAATTTAAGTATGGATCCCAATTATCTGCTGCCAAGGAAGCAGCTACTCTTCATGGGGTCCAGCAGTTATACAATTTTAAAAACATTACACATTCACAACAGATTTCACAACACATTCACAACATATTTCACAATACACCATGTGTGTGCCCTCAGGCCCCTACTCCACTACCACATATCTACAACACAAAATCCATGTGTACATGTGTATAGTGTGTATGTTATCATGTGTGTATGCATGTGTCTGTGCCTGTGTTTGTGTTGCTTCACAGTTTCCGCTGTACCATAAGGTTTATTTATATCTGTTTTTAAATATAATTTTATTGCTTGCATGAGTTACTTGATGTGGAATAGAGTTCCATGTAGTCATGGCTCTATGTAGTACTGTGTGCCTCCAATTGTCTGTTCTGGACTTGGGGACTGTGAAGCGACCTCTGGTAGCATGTTTTATGGGGTATGCATGGGTGTCAGAGCAGTGTGCCAGTAGTTCAAACAGACACCTTGGTGCATTCAACATGTCACCTCTTACAAATACAAGTAGTGATAAAGTCAATCTCTACTCCACTTTGAACCAGGAGAGATTGACATATTCATTTTTATATCTCTGTGTACATCCAAAGTGTTACATCTGCACCTGCCACGCCCTCTACTGCTCATCCTGTCTCCCTACCCTGTCGCCCCTCCCCCAGTGCTCTCTTCCTGTGTGATTGTGTGGGTGGAGACAGGTGTGCTGGAGGTAGAGCAGATCCCCACCAGTTGCAACCTGTTCCATTATCAAGACCTCTACAAATACTCAGCCCTGCCACTTCCACTCTGCCAGATCGTAACCTCTGCTCAGTCAGTCTGCAGTTTGAGACGTTTGTTCCTGCATAGATACTGTTTTCGTGTTGTGCCTGTTTTCCCTTGCCTGACGCTGAATTCTTCTCTGCTACAGTTCTGTCCGCTCTGACTCTGGTCCCCTCTGGTTGACGATGTCAACCTCGGAGCTTGCAAAGCCTTTTTGGTACAATGTTCACTAGTATACGAGCAACAGCCCTTCGCTTACGCTACCGAGCCGGCCAAGATTTCCTTCCTGATCGGCAGCCTCTGTGGAGCAGCGCTTTCCTGGGCAACGCGGTGTGGGAGAGACAGTCCCCCATCTGCTCCTCCTACTTCAGCTTCACAAAGGAGATGAGAGGAGAGTCTTTGACCACCGTGTCTGCGGTAAGGATGCCGCTAAGCTACTCCTGTCTGTCAGTCAAGGCTCCCATATTGTCGCTGAGATGGCAAGCGAGTTTCGCACCCTCGCCACTGAGAGCGGCTGGAATGAGGAGGCCCTTCAGGGAGCATTTCAGTAAGCTCTCACTGAGACCATCAAGGATGAGTTGGTGTCCAGGGATGAGCTAGATGGACTCGAGGAGCTCATCTCTCTCGCCATCTGCATCGAAAGCTGTCTCCATGAGCGTCGGAGGGAGAGTGCAGGTAGGGTTGCATGCCCCATCACGACATCTGCTTCTTTGCTTGGTTCTCCTCTGACTGCCTCCCTTCCCAAGTCTCTTCCAGAACCTGAACCCATGCCACTCGGCCGGGCCTGTCTCTCACCTGAGGAGAGGCAGCGGCGAATCATCACTAGGAGCTGCCTATACTGTGGTCAGATTGGTCACTTTGTCTCCACTCGTTCCCTGCGGCCAACAAAAGGTATATTGTAACCAAATCGCCAGCCCATCTCCCCTTGCTAGACGGCACCCTTGTGTGGCAGAGCCAGGCTCTTCCTCTGCCTGCGCTTATCGACTCGGGCACCGACGAGAGTTTCCTGGACCGAGGTGTCGTTATCCAGTTGGGCCTGGACACTGTTCCACTCGATTCACCCCTTGATGCCAATGCTCTCAACGGACAGCTCCTCGCCCGTGTCTGAGAGAACTGTCCCTGTCATCCTGCGTCTCTCTGGGAATCACCAGGAAAGGATCAGTCTCCACATAATCGACTGCCCTCTCTTCCCTGGATCTTGTCCATCCTTGGATAAAGCTGCACAATCCACAAATTGACTGGACCACCAGAAAGGTAACCACTTGGAGTTCATTTTGTCACTCAAATGATCTTTGTTCTGCACTTGCCCCTGCCTTGTCTGTGCCGCAGTCCTTTCCACAATCTCCGGACCTGTCATGAGTTCCTCTCTAGTATCACGATCTAGCTTCTGTGTTCAGCAAGCACCACGCCCTGTCGCTGCCGCCTCATCGGCCGTACAACTGCGCAATTGATCTCCAGCCTGGAGTTCCTCTCCCCTGTAGCCTGTTGTATAACCTCTCTCGCCCTGAGCAGGAGGCTATGGAGGTGTACATCCAGGATTCCCTGGCTGTAGGACATACAGTATCAGGCCTTCTTCCTCTTCGGTAGGTGCTGGATTTGTCTTTGTAAAGAAAAAAGGATGAGATGCTGAGGTCGTGCATAGACTTCTGTGGGATGAATAACATCACTGTGAAGAACACGTATCCCTTGCCACTCATCAGGTCAGCTTTTGCCCCCCTCCATGGTGCCACGGTGTTCACCAAACTCACCCTCCGGAATGCCTACCACCTTGTCCGCGAGTGGAAACCGGCGTTCAACACACCACTGAGTATTTGGTCATGCCTTTTGGTCTCACTAACGCCCCTGCTGTTTTCCAGAACCTAGTCAATGATGTACTGAGGGATGTGATTTGATGCTTCGTTTTTTTGTGTGGATGACATTTTGATTTTCTTTCTAAGGTCTCTGAGGCTCACCAGCAACACGTTTTCTAATGGCTGTTGGAGAATAATATTTTTGTTAAATCTGAAAACTGTGAATTCCATGCTTCCTGGGTTATATTATTGCACAGGGATGGTTACGTATGGATCCCGCCAAGGTCAGGGCAGTCAGAGTAGCCTGCACCCTTAAACCTGAAGCAGCTTCAGCATTTCCTGGGGTTTGCACATTTTTATAGATGATTCATCCGCAACCCCAGCCGTCTGGCAGCACCTCACACCGCCACCTCCACTCCGTTCCACTGGACCCCTGAGGCAGAGGCAGCTTTCCTGGAACTCAAGTGCCGATTCACTTCCGCTCTAGTCCTCACTCAGCCAGACCCAGAACTCCAGTTCACCGTGGAGATGGATGCCTCCGATACCGGGGTAGGTGCTGTTCTGTCTCCACGTTCCCCCCTGTGATCAGAAGCTCCACCCATGTGCATTCCTTTCCCGTAAGCTCTCATCTGCAGAGAAATTATGACATTAGTAACTGGGAACCCCTGGCAGTGAAGCTAGCTCTTGAGGAATGGCGTCACTGGCTGGAGGGTTCTATTCTCCCCTTCGTCGTGTGGATGGACCACAAACCTGTCCTTCACTGGAAATGGTTTAAAAAAAACTTCTTAGCAAATAGCAATTTCTCAAGCAATACATTTACTAGGACTGTCTGGGAGTGGTCTGAGTGGGGAGGGGACAACTGAATGCTAGCTGTTATTGGCAGAGGTTTGGCACTGTTTTTCTTATTGATGTAGCCCAGCGGTTAGCATGTCGGGCCAGTAATCGGTAGAGATTGCTAGTTCAAATCCCAGAGCTGACAAGGAACCGTCTATCCATCTGCCCTTGAACAAGGCACTTAACCTTTATTGCTCCAGTGTTGCTGTCAATAATGGCTGATCCATGACCCCACTCTCCGAGGGTGTCTCAGGAGGAGTGGGATATGCACAAAAAAAAAACTTTCCCGTTGTAAATGTGTGAAACAGAACAACTATAAGCACCCACAATTTGACCTTAATATCATGTTTGCACAATTTTGTGAATATCTCGCTACATGTCCCATTCACAGCCTGGATTCCACTACTGCCCTTTATAGTATTATAGAGATGATATAGATATTATAATAATGCAGAGATAAGTTTTATTTTTATTTTTTACTGACCATTCTTGTACATGAGGGCACCTTGGTTTGATGGGAGCCGGCTATATATATGTACCGGGCCGGCCTAAATTGCATCCTATCTGCTCTACTCTGCCAAAATCAGAGATTATGCCCCTGATAAAAAGGGGATGGGGAAAACAGATTAACGGTTAATCTGCAGGCTACTGAACCATTTCATTTCAATATCCCTTTAGACTCACACAGACTCATAGAACTGAAACACGCAATTTCAAAATAGATTCACTCCGAACTGTGTGATAAAATTTCAGAACTCTCTTCAAGACACGGGTTAGACTTTGAGGGCAAAAACAGCCTGTGTCAACTAATGCTGAGGAGAGGAATATTGTGTAAACTATTGGAGAGTGTGGGACTCTCATCTCGTCAAAGGCTATTATGTTACAGATTGTCACTGAGCCTGTCAATCTCTATTGTTGCGCCACTTTGCAAGGAGAGCAACGGTGAGCGAAAGAAGAGGTTTTGAGGTCGGCATTGTTATTCGGATTGTTGACTCGTCAATTATTCACCACAGATCTACAAATGGCTATTTCCTTTGTGAAATCTTATTTTAGCAACTAGTTCCTTGACCAAGTTCAAAGGGACCGGTGGCTGCCAAGTCGGGTCTGAAAGAAGTGATATCGAGGAGAATCTTCATGGTTCTGTTGGAAGGGGGATGCACGCGTCGATGCGGAAACGGCAGAGCTATGCTATGCAGTCGTCAACTTTTCTCTCTAGGTTTGAAAAACAACTTTTTAATATAGCATTCGAAAAACCTCATTTAAATAGCCATACCTAACCAACTCATCCAATTGAATTGTCTGCCCTTTACTGGCCTTCCCTACCTTTCATATGCATGACCCCCTCACACCTTAAATGTTAATGTCAACATTACGATTATTAACAATTCCATAAGTAGACATATTAAAGCCTAATCATCACCATGTATCTGTAAATAATGCCATACAGTGCACTCTTAAAAAGTTAGAACCAAATAAGGTTCTTGAGAGCGACGCCATAATGGAACCATTTTAGGGTCTCTGAAGAACCATACATGTGATGGTTCGTTAAAGGATCATACAAAAATCCCAAACCAGAAACGTTTTGACCCTCCAGGACCAGATTTGAATAGCCCTGCTGTCGGGTTTTAAGCCTTATTTGCATATTTCCCAGGGTGCCTTTTGAGTGAATGTTAGTTACCAGTACCACCCATGACTGTTTGCTAGTGACAGAGATATGGTTGTTGCATTCATTCATTTTCAGTCCTGTGGCCTTCACCAAGTGAGAGCCTAACTGAATATGTTGTTATTCATTTTATTCTTTTAAGGGTCTGATTCTGATCAGCAATAAGCACACGTCAATTAAAAACAATTCCCCTTTTATGCACTTTTCTCTATGGGTATTCTGACCTTGAACCTAAGCATGAGGATAGCATGCTATTCACCCGCTATTCGTTTGGGGTGGAAATCAAATAAATTAATGTCGAGTGGAGGTTTGTCTACAGATACACCATATTCTGACCTGGACTTATTTCACTAATAATTCCACCACCTTTAAGCGCAAGGAAACCATGAATAAGGTCTAGCGAATCTACCGGTTCCAAGTGGAAAAAGCATCTACTGTATTTTTTACAATAGAAATAACACAATTCTCCATGTACTGTAATTTAGAACTTGACTGTCTTAATGTATTAATGATAGGCTACCCCGACATTCTGTTTCCTACTTATATCACGTTAGATATTAGCCACTATCAGTACCAGCCATCAGTAGGACTAATAACCACACATATTCAACTGCCAATGTACTGTTAGTCTCCTTCATTTGGTATAGCCTACATTATCATTTAATTTAATTACATTGTTTAGTTTACCTTCATTTGCTTCCTTTGCAAACGCTGTCACGGCCGCGTGGTTGTTGCTGAGGATCATTATTAACAGTTGATAATATTTTTAAAAAGACAGGGAGGCTAATTAAATCGTTATGGAGCGGAGATCCAAGCCTTAACAGTTTTAACCCGACGCATGGCGCAATATTTGACTGTGTCATCACGCAGTTCCATGGTTAGTGGAGGCAATAGATGAGGGTATAGCCTACTTTTGTAACCTATTCGCCCTACTATAATTCTGTGAAAACTAATCTTCCAACATTACCATGGGTTGAAGAACTGAATGTGGCAAATTTATGAATGAATAAAACCACTCTTTCCATTCTTTCGTGCTTAAATGCTTCCCTAAACCTAAATAATCCGAATTTTCAGAGTTAAAAAAAAAAATCTACCAATTGGTGATGAAATTAATATGCATACTTGGCTTTCTTTCATTGATGCCTAATATTCTGAACCCGTTCTCACGATATATGCAAGTCTGTCGATGAAATTCAAACTTAAAAGGTACACCGTATTTAAAGGGATGGCTTAAGATAAATGTACTGAAAACCCTACTGAATAAAATCTCCACGAGATAATCTGTTGGCCGGCAAGTGGGAGGGTTTTCTGTGGTTGAATTAAATGTATTCAGAGTGCGCAAGGTACCCGCACCTTCAGAGGGCATTACGCGACTGAATAAGGTAAGGTTGAATACCAAATACTGTGACGTGCAAAGGAAAGGCGTGTGTAAGAAAGCTGGAATCGGGTCCTAAGACAATAAAATGTATATTTCATATTTATTTTGCGGACATAGTTTTACCCTAATACAATGGCCTAAAACTCATAGTTTACAGGCCACATCGGGCCTGCAAGTTACGTTATGCTGGCTTGCAAAGTGATTGTAATTGTAATTCGTATTGGCATCCAGCCAGAGTGGGGATATCCAACATTTTAACATTTTTATTCACCCACAACCTGCATTCAGAATGTTTGCCAGGTTGGAAAAACTAAGATATGAGACTACCTTAAGCATCTAACTGGAACAACCATTTCAGGAACGGGTGCAATACGACCAAGTAGGAGATTGGAATAGTTTAGAAAAATGTATGAAACAAGATATTGAAACAAACAATTCTTAGAATCAACCTGCAATAGAGCATGCTGGGAAATATAGTTAATGATGGGTCTGGTTTTGGTTAAACTCTGGTGTCAATAACCAGAGTTTAACCAAAACCACATCCATCATTATCATATTTCCCTGGGGTTATTTTACACTGAGAGTTAATTTAACTCCTTAATCAACACTAAGAATGTTACACTGAAAAATCAACACAAGTTGACACTGGCCAATTTTCTGTGTTCTATGAAAGGGACACATCTGCAGGCTTCCATACAGTTCAAGAACCTTTTTAGAATTAAGAAGAATCGTAGATGCCATGTCAAGAACCCCACACTTCACAAATGTTGTTTTTTTGGGGCAAGAGTTCTCCAAGGAACCTTAAGAGCTGAGGAATAACCATTTAAGAACCTTTCTTTTTGTATGTGTATTATCATACATTATCTAACCAAGGTATAGTTCCCCTATTGTGCATACTGCAAGTAAGTGCTCAAATGCCCATTACCAGGCGTTTCCTTTCCTTCTGTGGGATTAACAGGGTCAGTCCCCATGAGTGAATGTGTCACATTAGTCTGAAATATAGCCCACAGAAAGGTGATACTATGGCCTGCCAAGTGCAGCTGCTGCCTCTCCTCTCTTAGCTCCACTCAGGAGTACTGACCTTAGGAAACCAGCGTGCAGGAGGAGCTTGTTCTGTCGGGATTTGAAAGAGACAAATCGGATGAGATTAGAGTTGATTCTCCAGGCCGTGCCAGGATTGGGAAAGGGAAGAGGTCCTCTCTGCCACAGGATCAGGACAGGCACTCATTTGTCACCCCAACCAATGCTGATGCTCCACATAGTGTGCACAGAGGCTCCCATAATCCGACTTCCAACACAGGCAGCTGAATGGAAGCTAAGGCCAAATGGGTTCTGCTAGGGAATGTGTGGAGCCAGCAGTGGATCTCTCACTCTCAACTGCATGTGTCTTGTTTCATGACCAAATAAAGACAATAAACTTGAGAGAGAGAGATGACAGCAGCGTTGTTGTTTTGTTCTTTTGTTGGCCTTGTTAATGTTGGGGCCAGGAGGAACAGCTGGGATTCAAAAATGCCAGAAGATGGTCTGATGTGTAAAGCCTAATATCTTACAGCAGAGAAAGCCTGTGCAGACCTACTGCTTAAGACTGTAGAGGAGGCATGCCACCCAACCCTGTGTATATAATGTGTATCCACCCTCCCTCCCTCGGGATTCTCTGTCTTTGAACACACATCTCTCCTCTCCTTTCCAACAACTGAGGTTCCTACTCTTTCAACGCTGTCTCTGAACTATACATACTTTGTTTAACCAACAAAAACATATTAGGGACCTAATGCACCCTGCAGAGAGTAAAGCTGTGCACCTAGCTTCAGGGTTATTATTGATGTCAATGCAAGAGTTCAAATTTAAAGTCGGAGCACATAATCATTTTAACTTTAATAATGAGATTACTTGTCCTCCTAACACACAACAGGCATGGGTCCATATTGATCTTATTTTGTCCTCCTTATACACAATAGGCATGGGTCCAGAGACATGGACTCATCTCTGCTGAAGCCCAAGTTTCACCTGGACCTGTGGGTCAGTTTCACCATCCAGAACTGGCTGCTGGACTTCGGGAGGCCCATTGTCATGGTGAGTGAAATACAAATAAAAAGTATTATTGACTTGAATGGCAAAAGTCTGGTCTAGTAATTCTATTTATATGACTACAACTCAATTGGTTGTCGGAGGTTGTGCAGTAGCACTTTCATAATATGGCCTATTCCATCTTAAATGTCCAGACGGGTTCTAAAACAGTATCTGGTCACAATGAGTGGTTTATGGTAACTTTGACACACAAAAAAATAACTACAGGTACCTAGTATCAAATGTCATGTAGTGGTGCTTTTTTCAACAAGACCCCAGAAACCACAGTAATTATTAGGTCATTGTAACAATTACCATACTACCATGTCGTTTCTGAGTATATTCAATGCTTATTACATGTCCCTGTTGTGTATTGTTTTCCCCTCCTCTAACTGATTAACTGTATCTCTTCAGATCATCCTCCCTCTAGAGTGGTTCCCCCTGAACAGACCCAGTGCTGGGGACTACTTCCACATGGCTTACAACATCATCACACCCTTCCTGCTTCTCAAGGTAACCAATCATGGCACACAGAGACAGGGTGGTGTTCATTAGACACACCATAGCGATACGTTTCAAAACTGATACAAAAACAAGTGTTTCTTGTTGGACAAGTCCGGGTAGTACATTCCTGTTCTAGTTCGTTTTCTTCCTCTTGGTGCCTAATGAACACAAGGCACGACAACCCAGTTGAATGCTACATGATGAGGGCACGCTGCTGTCCCTCCAACATTGGCTTCTCTGCAGGCACTCTGGCAGTTTATAAGGGACACTTTGAAGGCATTGACATTAACTTGCTAAAGCAGATGCCAGCTCCACTCAGCCAGGCCAGTAACGGGAAGGTCAGATGGTCGTTTACTCGTTTAATGGAACATCACGCTCTCTGTAGCCAATGTGAGTAAGACCTTTAAACAGGTCAACATTCACAAGGCCGCAGGGCCAGACGGATTACCAGGATGTGCACTCAGAGCATGCGCTGACCAACTGGTAAGGTAAGTGTCTTCACTGACATTTTCAAACTGAGTCTGTAATAGCTACAAATCAAATCAAATCAAATCAAATTTTATTTGTCACATACACATGGTTAGCAGATGTTAATGCGAGCGTAGCGAAATGCTTGTGCTTCTAGTTCCGACAATGCAGTAATAACGAGCAAGTAATCTAACTAACAATTCCAAAAAAAACTACTGTCATACACAGTGTAAGGGGATAAAGAATATGTACATAAGGATATATGAATGAGTGATGGTACAGAGCAGCATAGGCAAGATACAGTAGATGATATCGAGTACAGTATATACATATGAGATAAGTATGTAAACCAAGTGGCATAGTTAAAGTGGCTAGTGATACATGTATTACATAAGGATGCAGTCGATGATATAGAGTACAGTATCAACGTATGCATATGAGATGAACAATGTAGGGTAAGTAACATTATATAAGGTAGCATTGTTTAAAGTGGCTAGCGATACATTTACATCATTTCCCATCAATTCCCATGATTAAAGTGGCTGGAGTAGAGTCAGTGTCATTGACAGTGTGTTGGCAGTAGCCACTCAATGTTAGTGGTGGCTGTTTAACAGTCTGATGGCCTTGAGATAGAGCTGTTTTTCAGTCTCTCGGTCCCAGCTTTGATGCACCTGTACTGACCTCGCCTTCTGGATGGCAGCGGGGTGAACAGGCAGTGGCTCGGGTGGTTGATGTCCTTGATGATCTTTATGGCCTTCCTGTAGCATCGGGTGGTGTAGGTGTCCTGGAGGGCAGGTAGTTTGCCCCGGTGATGCATTGTGCAGACCTCACTACCCTCTGGAGAGCCTTACGGTTGAGGGCGGTGCAGTTGCCATACCAGGCGGTGATACAGCCCGCCAGGATGCTCTCGATTGTGCATCTGTAGAAGTTTGTGAGTGCTTTTGGTGACAAGCCGAATTTCTTCAGCCTCCTGAGGTTGAAGAGGCGCTGCTGCGCCTTCCTCACGATGCTGTCTGTGTGAGTGGACCAATTCAGTTTGTCTGTGATGTGTATGCCGAGGAACTTAAAACTTGCTACCCTCTCTACTACTGTTCCATCGATGTGGATGGGGGTGTTCCCTCTGCTGTTTCCTGAAGTCCACAATCATCTCCTTAGTTTTGTTGACGTTGAGTGTGAGGTTATTTTCCTGACACCACACTCCGAGGGCCCTCACCTCCTCCCTGTAGGCCGTCTCGTCGTTGTTGGTAATCAAGCCTACCACTGTTGTGTCGTCCGCAAACTTGATGATTGAGTTGGAGGCGTGCATGGCCACGCAGTCGTGGGTGAACAGGGAGTACAGGAGAGGGCTCAGAACGCACCCTTGTGGGGCCCCAGTGTTGAGGATCAGCGGGGAGGAGATGTTGTTGCCTACCCTCACCACCTGGGGGCGGCCCGTCAGGAAGTCCAGTACCCAGTTGCACAGGGCGGGGTCGAGACCCAGGGTCTCGAGCTTGATGACGAGCTTGGAGGGTACTATGGTGTTGAATGCCGAGCTGTAGTCGATGAACAGCATTCTCACATAGGTATTCCTCTTGTCCAGATGGGTTAGGGCAGTGTGCAGTGTGGTTGAGATTGCATCGTCTGTGGACCTATTTGGGCGGTAAGCAAATTGGAGTGGGTCAAGGGTGTCAGGTAGGGTGGAGGTGATATGGTCCTTGACTAGTCTCTCAAAGCACTTCATGATGACGGATGTGAGTGCTACGGGCGGTAGTCGTTTAGCTCAGTTACCTTAGCTTTCTTGGGAACAGGAACAATGGTGGCCCTCTTGAAGCATGTGGGAACAGCAGACTGGTATAGGGATTGATTGAATATGTCCGTAAACACACCGGCCAGCTGGTCTGCGCATGCTCTGAGGGCGCGGCTGGGGATGCCGTCTGGGCCTGCAGCCTTGCGAGGGTTAACACGTTTAAATGTCTTACTCACTTCGGCTGCAGTGAAGGAGAGACCGCATGTTTCCGTTGCAGGCCGTGTCAGTGGCACTGTATTGTCCTCAAAGCGGGCAAAAAAGTTATTTAGTCTGCCTGGGAGCAAGACATCCTGGTCCGTGACTGGGCTGGGTTTCTTCCTGTAGTCCGTGATTGACTGTAGACCCTGCCACATACCTCTTGTGTCTGAGCCGTTGAATTGAGATTCTACTTTGTCTCTGTACTGGCGCTTAGCTTGTTTGATAGCCTTGCGGAGGGAATAGCTGCACTGTTTGTATTCAGTCATGTTACCAGACACCTTGCCCTGATTAAAAGCAGTGGTTCGTGCCTTCAGTTTCACACGAATGCTGCCATCAATCCACGGTTTCTGGTTAGGGAATGTTTTAATCATTGCTATGGGAACGACATCTTCAACGCACGTTCTAATGAACTCGCACACCGTATCAGCGTATTCGTCAATGTTGTTGTCTGACGCAATACGAAACATCTCCCAGTCCACGTGATGGAAGCAGTCTTGGAGTGTGGAGTCAGCTTGGTCGGACCAGCGTTGGACAGACCTCAGCGTGGGAGCTTCTTGTTTTAGTTTCTGTCTGTAGGCAGGGATCAACAAAATGGAGTCGTGGTCAGCTTTTCCGAAAGGGGGCGGGGCAGGGCCTTATATGCGTCGCGGAAGTTAGAGTAACAATGATCCAGGGTCTTTCCACCCCTGGTTGCGCAATCGATATGCTGATAAAATTTAGGGAGTCTTGTTTTCAGATTAGCCTTGTTAAAATCCCCAGCTACAATGAATGCAGCCTCCGGATAAATCGTTTCCAGTTTGCAGAGAGTTAAATAAAGTTCGTTCAGAGCCATCGATGTGTCTGCTTGGGGGGATATATACGGCTGTGATTATAATCGAAGAGAATTCTCTTGGTAGATAATGCGGTCTACATTTGATTGTGAGGAATTCTAAATCAGGTGAACAGAAGGATTTGAGTTCCTGTATGTTTCTTTCATCACACCATGTCACGTTGGCCATAAGACATACGCCCCCGCCCGTCTTCTTACCAGAAAGATGTTTGTTTCTGTCGGCGCGATGCGTGGAGAAACCCGCTGGCTGCACCGCTTCGGATTGCGTCTCTCCAGTTAGCCATGTTTCCGTGAAGCAAAGAACGTTACAGTCTCTGATGTCCCTCTGGAATGCTACCCTTGCTCGGATTTCATCAACCTTGTTGTCAAGAGACTGGACATTGGCAAGAAGAATGCTAGGGAGTGGTGCACGATGTGCCCGTCTCCGGAGTCTGACCAGAAGACCGCTTCGTTTCCCTCTTTTTCTGAGTCGGTTTTTTTTTTGGTCGCTGCATGTGATCCACTCGGTTACACTGGTTGTAAGGCAGAACACAGGATCCGCATCGCGAAAAACATATTCTTGGTCGTACTGATGGTGAGTTGACGCTGATCTTATATTCAGTAGTTCTTCTCGGCTGTATGTAAAGAAACCTAAGATGACCTGGGGTACTAGTGTAAGAAATAACACGTAAAAAAACAAAAAACTGCATAGTTTCCTAGGAACGCGAAGCGAGGCGGCCATCTCTGTCGGCGCCGGAAGTAGATTTTACAGTCACCTCTCATGGCAGACCTTGTGGATCTACATGTTTCAAGCACCTTATTCCCTGTGCCCAAGAACGCCAAGGTAATTTTCCTAAATGACTACCGACCCGTAGCACTCATGTCTGAGACATGAAGTGCTTTGAAAGGCTGGTCATGGCTCACATCAACACCCTCATCTGAGAAACCCTAGATCCACCCAAAGTTGCATACCGCCCCAAAAGATCCACACATGACACAATCTCTATTGCACTCCACATGGCCCTTTTTTTTAACCTTTATTTAACTAGGCAAGTCAGTTAAGAACAAATTCTTATTTTCAATGACGGCCCAGGAACAGTGGGTTAAATGCCTGTTCAGGGGCAGAACGCCAGATTTGTACCTTGTCAGCTCGGGGATATCGAACTTGGAACTGATCCTCAACAAGGGGCACCTCAGAGGGATGCATGCTCAGTCCTGTACTCCCTGTTTACCCATGACTGTGTGGCCAAGAACGACTCCAACACCATCATTAAGTTATCCGACGACACAACAGTGGTAGGCCTGATCGCTGACAATGATAAGACAGCCTATAGGGAGGAGGTCAGAAACCTGGCAGTGTAGTGCCAGATCAACAACCTCTCCCTCAACGTGATCAAGACAAAGGAGCTGATTCGTGGATTACAGGAAAAGAAGGGCCGAGCACATCCCCATTCACATCAACGGGGCTGTAGTGGACCGGGTCAAGAGCTGGTGTTCACATCACCAACAAACTATTATGGTCCAAACACACCAAGACCGTCATGAAGAGGGCAAGACAACGCCTATTCCCCCTCAGGAGGGCAAGACAACTATTCCCCTTCAGAAGATTTGGCATGGGTCCTCAGATCCTCAAAACGTTCTTCAGCTGCACAATCGATAGCATCCTGACTGGTTGCATCAACACCTGGTTGGGTATCCGCTCGGCATCCGACCGCAAGGCGCTACAAAGGGTAGTGCGAACGGCCCAGTTCATCACTGGGGCTAAGCTTCCTGCCATCCAGGACCTCTATACCTGGCGGTGTCAGAGGAAGGCCCTAAAAATTGTCAGACTCCAGCCACCCCAGTCATAGACTGTTCTCTCTACTACCACACGGCAAGCGGTACTGGAGTAACAAGTCTGGGACCAAAAGGACCACCTGAATAGCTTCAACCCTCAAGCCATAAGACTGCTGAACACTTAATCAAATGGCTACTCTGACTATTTTTATTGACCCCCTTTTTTGTACCGCTGCTGCTACTCGCTGTTTATCTATGCATAGTCACTTTACCCCTACCTACATTACATGTGTATATATGACCTCAGTTACCTTGACTAACCCGTACATTGACTTGGTACCGGTACCCCCTGTATATAGCCTCGTTATTGTTATTTTACTGTGTTACTTTTTTTGTTGCTTTAGTTTATATAGCAAATATTTTCTTACTCTGTATTGATGGTTAAGGGCTTGTAAGCAACGATTTCACTGTAAGGTCTAGCTAGACCTGTTGTATTCAGCGCATGAGACAAATACAATTTGATTTGTCCTGTCTCAGATAAAACCCATTCACACGTTGGCCTGAGGAAGCTGAAAGATCATAGCTGTCAAGTTGAACAGAGGAACATAACCTTTATGTCCCTGCTGGCCTGCCATCTCCAACTAACCCCCCTGTTGAAATTGTGCCCAGATGGAATTTCACTGCCCAATTCTTTCCCATCCCTCTTTAGCTGATCGAGCGTAGCCCCAAGACCCTGCCCCACGTCGCCGTGTACCTGTGCATCATCACCTTTGTGATGGGCGCCAGCATTCACCTGGTGGGTGACTCCATTAACCACCGCCTCCTGTTGAGTGGTTACCAGCTCCACTTGTCTGTCAGAGAGAACCCCATCATCAAGAACCTCCAGCCTGCCTCTCTGGTACTCCACCATGACACCCTCTATACCTCTCTCATACTCAGGAGCACTTGTCTTGACCAGCGCGCAAGCTGGTTTTAATTACACCTTTACAACCAGTTTAAGGCTTATGTGGAATTTTGTAATTTCAATCAGTTTTTCCAGGATGTTATTACAAGGTTGTAACAGTCATTTCATCCAGTTTAGCTGTAAACCGCTGGGTGGAGATAATGAGTGTCCTCCCCACCCTTACCCCACACAATAACAAACCAGTAACCAGCCTACTACATTGTGCATAGTCAATAACACTGTGAAAGCTGAATGTAAAAGCTGTGAAAGTCAAGGACTGCCATACTCCGCTGAATACTGTGTGTAACTTTTTACATTGTTTTTGCTTATTGGATAGGCTTCTTTTTGTTTAAAGACCAAACATGAAATTGTAGTACTCATTAGCATTATTTGATTGGATTCTATTTTGGTAATAGCAGAAATGCTATACCTTTACTGTCCTCTTCTTCCCACAGATAGATTCCTTTGAGCTACTTTACTATTATGATGAAAAGCTTGGCCATTCTATGTGGTAAGGAGCATGTTTGCTCGAAACTACACTACAGTTCAAAAGTTTGGTGTCACTTAGATATGTCCTTGTTTTTGAAAGAGCACATTCATTGTCCATTAAAGTAACATCAACATTTAATGGAATCTCTACATAGGCGTACAGAGGCTCATTATCAGCAATCATCACTGCTGTGTTCCAATGGCACGGTGTGTTAGCTAATCCAAGTTGATCATTTTAAAAGGCTAATTGATCATTAGAAAACCCTTTTGTAATTATGTTAGCACAGCTGAAAACTGTTGTTCTGATTAAAGAAGCAATAAAACTGGCCTTCTTTAGACTAGTTGAGTATCTGGAGCATCAGCTTTTGTGGGTTCGATTACAGGCTCAAAATGGCCAGAAACAAAACTTTCTTCTGAAACTCATCAGTCTATTCTTGTTCTATTCCATGCGAGAAATTGCCAAGAAATGGAAGATCTTGTACAACGCTGTGTACTACTCCCTTTACAGAACAGCGCAAACTGGCTCTAACCAGAATAGAAAAAGCAGTGAGAGGCCCCGGTGCACAACTGAGCAAGAGGACAAGTACATTAGAGTGTCGAGTTTAAGAAACAGACACCTCACAAGTCCTCAACTGGCAGCTTCATTAAATAGTACCCGCAAAACACCAGTCTCAACATCAACAGTGAAGAGGTGACTGGGATGCTGGCCTTATTCCTTAAGAAATCAGCGGTTTCCAGCTACAATAGTAATTTACAACCTTAACAATGTCTACACTGTATTTCTGATCAATTTGATGTTATTTTAATGGACAAAAAAATGTGATTTTCTTTCAAAAACAAGGAGATTTCTAAGTGACCCCAAACTTTAGAACAGTAGTGTATCTTTACTTTACTGTACTGAATCAGATGAAAAAGGTCATTTCACCTTGCCCATAGCTATACATGAATTTATACCATTCAAACTGTGAATGTCATATGAGATTACATCTACGTGAAGACTGTCATAGATACATTGACATGATGTGCAGTGTTTGCAGCTTACCAGCATTTTAATCACTTTCAATTATTTAATCTTCCCTGGGAAAAACACAATTGAACATGATTGAAAATGTGCCTTTTTTCTTCTCTTCCATAGGTATGTTCCCTTCTTCCTCATCCTCTTCCTCTACTTCACTGGTTGCTTCACACACATCAAGGAGGAGAAGAGGATGCCGCTCGCTGCTTGGTTTCTTCTCGCTCCCAGCGCCGTCTACTATTGGTCAGCCTCTTTAGTGACACATCATATTATCACAGCCTGTAATGCTAGAATGTTTGTTTTGTTTCTGTCTGAATCCACTGTGATTGAACGCAATGACTTAGCCCTGGGCAAAGGGCAGGACACGTCAGTGTATCGTGTGTGTTTGTGAGGGAGGGAGGGAAGGAACGAAGGATGCACCGTACGTTCTGATTCCAATGGGCTCTTGTCCCTTATTCACCTCAGCAAAACTGACTTCCTGAGACTTGCCCTCTATCTGTAGAGTTCTTTATGGGCTGCGTTCACAAGGACACACAGGTGGTGCAGAGTTACAGTATTTCCCTTCAAAGGTCTCCTTAATGCTACTAAAATGTAACATGATGGAAGAGTTATCAGGTCAAATAAAAGGCACTGAATGTTTATAGGCAACATCTTGAATGGCTTTTATCCTTTATGTCAACTGTATGGGATGGTTCCGCAGTCACAGTCACAGATTACGACTAGTCCTCGACTAAAAAGCAAGCTCAGTGGAGAATCTCTATTGAAAGTACTTTTTAGTGCTAGGCTTAATATGTGTTGAGGAAACCTCCCCTATGTGTGAATATGAAATGTAGGAGTTGACAGGAAAGGATTTCATCCATTGTTTCCGAAGTAGTTTGATACTTTGGGTCCATTTCAATGAACGAGGCAAAGAGAGAGTATGGCCCAATCCCAAATCGACCTGTAGACTTGTGGAGATCTGAGAGGATTTGACCGGTGTAAGCAGTATAATAATAGATCCACCTTGCACTCTGATAGGATAGGTGGAAATGTCCCCATGCTTATATCAATTAAACATTCTCAGATCTCTACAAGTGCATTGATCTTAGGGTATCGGTGTCAATCGAGACAGATACCAAAAAGGCAGCAGCATAAGACCTCCACCTCCATCCAGGTACCTTGACTGCGTCATGTTCAAGGTAGCAAGCGGAAGAAAACTGTAACAGGGAGGGGACTTAAGTAACCCAATTTTTGTCGTCCATCACATGCGCTAAATTGAACAATGCTCTACTCTGTACAGGTACCTGATCACAGAGGGCCAGATCTTCATCCTCTTCATCTTCACCTTCTTCGCCATGACGGCCACAGTGATGCACCAGAAACGTAAAGGCTTTGTCCCTGATAGCAATGGGCTCTTCCTGCTCTACAGGTATAATAATGATACTGTTTCCGATATTGTTTGTTCCTTGTTTTTCTTTAAGAATATTTGGGGCGATTTCCCGGACACAGATTAAGTCTAGTCCTAGGCTAAAAACCATGGACTAGGACTAGGATTAATCCGTGTCTGAGAAACCACCCCTTTATTTAAAGTGAATTGAGACCTGAGCAAAATTCATTTTAAAATAAACTTGACTTGACAGTTTCTCCATCGCCCTGGGTCTGGTCAGCATCTGGGTGGCTTGTCTCTGGAGCGACCAGGTCCTCCGCAAGAAATACCGCGGGGTCATCTACATACCGGAGCCTTGGGCCTTCTACACTCTGCACATCAGAGACAAGGGGGCATCAGCTTGAGCAAGGCGAATTGCAGAATCTGTAATCTTGATCACATAATGAGTAGCTACTTTGGATGCAGGTGCACAGCAGAGACAATCAGCGTGTTGGATGGAATCAGTTTGAGCAAGCGAGGCACAGAATCACTTATCTTGATCACCCATAATATAATGAGTAGCTATCTGGGATGCGAGGTGATTTGCAGATTTTTCCCATTCCGACTGCAATGCAGTCGATCTCCAACACGCACAATCACTGGCTGCTCAAATGACTCACTCTAGTCATGTGTGCTGGGAGGAAAAGAAAGAGGGATAGAGCACGAGTTTACCTACTATGCAACAAAAATACAAAAGTAAGAGATGCTGAGGGGTACTGTACTCTTGGGACTGTGTCAAGAATTTGAATTATCTCCGAAGTGAAGTAACTTTCTTTTTTTTTTACTAAGGTTTAAGTTACCTAAGATAAATTAACTTGATTGCGTATGCAGATACAGATATGAAATTCCTCCATTGCTTATTTTTTTTACAGAGAAGTGATGTGGTGTAATCAATGCAAGCCCTGTTGATTGTGTCATATGTCTCAGAACAGTAGAGCTCAGAACAGTGGAGCTGAGCCAGCACCATCTGGCAACACTGAATGGAGACTGGAGAAACTGAATGTATGATTCTCCTGGGATTCCTGCAGAGATGCTTTTCGATCACACACACTCACCAGGGTTGGGGTCAATTCAATTTTGGGGTCAATGCCATTTCCAGTCAATTCAGGAAGTACACTGATTTTCCTTGTTGAAAAGCTACGGAATAGAATTGACCCAAACTCTGTTACACTATACCCTTTATCAGGATTGAAAAGTTTTATCAATGTTCAGAAGCAGATTTGATGTAGTTCCTTGCATGATATGAAGTCATCTTAGCTTTTATTATGATGTGCACCACCAACACTGTGAGGAAATTTTAGCTGACAATGTTTTATTATGGCTTGACTCATTTAAAATATATTTTCAATATTTACCTTTATCTTTTCCACCTTGTTTCATACTGTGTTCTTGTAGAATGTAAAGGTACACTCAGCTAAATGACAGCGCCAGAGATGAGCGAGATGCAACACTTTGCTCTCACACAGTCACACACAGTATCTGCGCATGTGCACGGATTCAGTTCACACTGTTCAATGTGGTAGCCTGGGCACCAAAACAGCCAAAGTTGAGGCTCATCGCTTTTAGTTGTTTGCAGAAATTGACCCACTATGCTGTTTCATTTCTGCATCATGTTGCTGAGTCTACCTTTAAGAGAGGAAAATATTGCCTAATTATTTTCCTATATTCCAATGTATATATTCTATACTGTCCTTGTCCAAACTATTGTTGTAGCCTATATAAAGCCATAAATAATGAATTATGTTTAGTTTGTGTTGTATGCTCACTCACACAAGTACAGATTGTAAGGTCTGAAATGTCCCAATGCGGCAAACTCAAACTGTTAGACATAGCTGTTATTATAACCTGGGTGGTTTGAGCCCTGAATGCTGATTGGCTGACAGCTGTGGTATATCAGAACGTATACCACGGGTATGACAAAACATTTATTGGTAACCAGTTTATAATAGCAATAAGGCAACTCTGGGGTTTGTGGTATATGGCCAATATATCACGGCTAAGGGCTGTATCCAGGCACTCTGCGTTGCGTTGTGCCTAAGAACAGCCCTTAGCCGTGGTATATTGGCCATATACCACACCCCCTCCGGCCTTATTGTTTAATTATAGCCCAATGGCCGCAAGATGGCGGTACTGTATTATTCCTTTTACGTTGTTTGTCATCTTATCTCCGAATTGAATGTGCACAGCCGGCAAGACACTCATTTCCCCCATGGACCGGCTCGTAAATAAAGCATCCACCATTCATGCTACAATGGCATCAGTTTCCTCCTTAAATCAATTTAATGGCTCGTCTATGGAAAGAAACAGAAAATATGTATACTGTCTTAATAAAACACAATTTTCCACCACTATGCTAGAGTGGCTAATGCTACACAGGGATGTTGCTTACCACATTCAGCCAATGATGTTGCAGCAGTCTGTTTTCACCCCTGGTCTGTTTAAAAAATAAAAGGTGTTGCTTACTAGTCAGAAGTTGGATCAAAGATAACCTTGAAAGTTCCATATAAATGCTTTTATATTTTTTATCTACAATTATTTTTAATTAGAAATTGAACATAGCAGTGTTTTGGAGGAGAGTGACTGCTATTTCATCTCTCATGATTTTAACATCTTTGTTCGTATTTGAAAAGACAATCAAGTCCTCCTTCAGAACACATTCAGCAAACTGGGGAAAAAAAATTGGTTTCCCCAACAAAATTGTTACACTTAAGATTCAAATTCGCAAGTATACAACGACACAGCTAAAATATAATTTGACAGTTCTGTTTTGCCTTTTAGTCAGTATACTTCCAGTAGGTTAATTGTACATTACTTATACTCTCATACTTACTTTCAAGGCAAAGACCCCACAAGAAGTAACATCTTGTTGGCAAGGTACCACACACCCATCTGGAGATATTACACCACTTCTCTCTTAGGAATGATCTGCACATATATGTTAATAAAAGTACAACATTTTGAAACACTTTCTTGATTACAATATAGAGATTAATAACAGAGGGGAATCTGATAATACAGGGATTCCAGCAGGGTGTGAGTTGAAGTAGTCAAATCTGGAGCTGACAAAGCTCTGATTTAGCATATTGGGGGATGGTGTGTAGTGTGGAGGAAGAAGCAGAGCATTCAGGTTAGGGCAGGAATGTAACTGATGTGATCATCTCGGATTATCTAACATCTGAGAATGGGCAGGCATTCCCTCGAATGAAGAGCATCTTCGTCTGGCTGATTATGTGCTGTCATCCAGGTGGAAATGTCACCTGCATATCTGATGTAGGAAAAGAGATAAGTTGAGTGTCCTGTGAACATGTATATGTACGTGTGTGTGTGGGGGGGGGGATAATTCACCCCCCTTGGCATTTTTCCTATTTTGTTGCCTTACAACCTGGAATTAAAATAGATTTTGGGGGGTTCGTATCATTTGATTTAAACAACATGCCTACCACTTTGAAGATGCTAAATAAAAAATGTTGTGAAACAAACAAGAAATAAGACAAAAAAACTGAAAACTTGAGCGTGCATAACTATTCACCCCCCCCCCCAAAGTGAATACTTTGTAGAGCCACCTTTTGCAGCAATTACAGCTGCAAGTCTCTTGGGGTATGTCTCTATAAGCTTGGCACATCTAGCCACTGGGATTTTTGCCCATTATTCAAGGAAAAACTGCTCCAGCTCCTTCAAGTTGGATGGGTTCCACAATCTTTAAGCAATCTTTAAGTCATACCACAGATTCTTAAATGGATTGAGATCGGAGCTTTGACTAGGCCATTCCACGATATTTAAATGTTTCCCCTTAAACCACTCGAGTGTTGCTTTAGCAGTATGCTTAGGGTCATTGTCCTGCTGGAAGGTGAACTTCTGTCCCAGTCTCAAATCTCTGGAAGACTGAAACAGGATTCCCTCAAGAATTTCCCTGTATTAAGCGCCATCCATCATTCCTTCAATTCTGACCAGTCCCTGCCGATGAAAAACATCCCCTCAGCATGATGCTGCCACCACCATGCTTCACTGTGGGGATGAGAGGTGTTGGGTTTGCACCAGACATAGTGTTTTCCTTGATGACCCAAAATCTCGATTTTAGTCTCATCTGACCAGAGTACCTTCTTCCATATGTTTGGAGAGTCTCCCACATGCCTTTTGGCGAACACCAAACATGTTTGCTTATTTTTTTCTGGACACTCTTCCGTTAAGCCCAGCTCTGTGGAGTGTACGACCAAAAGTAGTCCTATAGACAGATACTCCAATCTTCGCTGTGGAGCTTATTTTTGGTCTCTTCGCTGCCTCTCTGATTAATGCACTCCTTGCCCGGTATGTGAGTTTTGGTGGGCGGCCCTCTCTTGGCAGATTTGCTGTGGTGTCATATTCTTTCCATTTTTAAATAATGGTGCTCCGTGGGATGTTCAAAGTTTCTGATATTTTTTTATAACCCAACCCTGATCTGTACCTCTCTACAACTTTGTCTCTGACCTGTTTGGAGAGCTCCTTGGTCATCATAGTGTCGCTTGCTTGGTGGTGTTGCAGACTCTGGGGCCTTTCAGAACAGGTGTATATATACACTGAGATCATGTGACAGATCATGTGACACTTAGTTAGTTAAATAAAGTCCACCCGTTTGCAATCTATGTGACTTCTGAAGGTAATTGGCTGCACCAGATATTATTTAGGGGCTTCATAGCAAAAGGGGTGAACACATTTGCACGCACCACTTTCCGTTTTTTATTTTTTTCATTTCACTTCACCAGTTTGTATATGTTCATTACATGAAATCCAAATAAAAATCAATTTAAATTACAGGTTGCAATGCAACAAAATAGGGAAAATGCCAAGGGGGAAACATAGTTATACATATATATATATATATATATATATATATATATATATATATATATATATATATATATCTTGGTATATTTTTTTACATTTTATTTTCAATTATTATTATCATTATTGTGTTTTGTGGATGAGGGGTGGGGGAGGTTGATGGGGATAGTGGAGGCGCTGGGGGTTCCTATTTAGGGCGAAGGGACCTATTGGGGAGGAGATTCTTCGTGGAGGCACATTCAGTCATAGTTTTGTTTATTATAATATTATACATTTATTTATATTTTACTTTTCAAAAAATTATTATAACAGTTTACTGTAATTATGGATATATGCAAGAAAATTGCCAGGCCGAACCCCCCAGGCATGCCAGGCATCACAATTCCAAAATAGAGGGGGGAGAGAGAGAGAATTTTGGCAGGCAATAAAATGGCCTTGTCGAGTTATGGATGAAACTGACGCATTTTCAGCCTGAATGCAGGATGTTTTATTTACGAGCCGGTCCACGGCGGACACCAGTGTATTTCCGGCTGTGCACATAGAAGTCGGACGTAAAATGAAAAAACGATGTAAAACGAATAGCATAATACTGCCATCTTGCTGCTGGTTGGGCTACCACTATTACTGATTTATAAACATAATCTATAGTCCACAAACTACTTATGAATCCTTTGTCTTTGTAACCAAACAATATAACGGTAAAAGTTTAAAACTATATAAAAACGTGATGCCATTCTGCATCCATAGCTTCTTCCAGTTACGAATTTGAGAGTAACGTTAGTAGGCTGGGCTACATTTATCCAGCCCTACAGCAAACCAAGTGGTGGGTCTTTCGGCGAATACATAAATTAAGGATTGTGCCTTTATTGTGACAGACCGTTTCATGGTGATCGGGGATAAATAGCATATTAACCTATAGTTGGTGTGGGGTCTAGTTCACCATGTGCTCATGGCAACACTGTATCAATAATGCAAACTTCAAAATAAAGGTTACTCACGCAGGTTTAACAAGCGGACCTGACACGTCGAGTGTGTCTAGGAGCACTGACTGAGCGTAACCACGATGGTAAGCAAGTTATTCCAGTGAAATCGTTGTTATGTACAATAGTTGGCTCATAGTTAGATGTAGCATCCACTATAAATACTTAGTTGAATATAAAAGTGACGTGCTTCTCTTGTTTTGTTACAGGCAAAGTTCCTGACTCAAGACCAAATAAATGGTAAGACGCGTTAGACTGTGTGCACATATTGCGCACGCTATGTTGTATTGGATAAAGGTGATCATTTTAGGCGAGTACGACACAAGGCAGGATTGTTTATCACATGTCAAAATAATCGTGGTCATTCATTTAATTTAATTCCTGGTATGCACAACCTGTTTATTAATCGTTTTGTTTTGCGTTACTGTCTGAGAATGTCCACTATCTTGATGATTGCAGTTTGGATAGTCTCTGATCTATACTGAAGAAATTGGCGAATAAAATGAAAACTACTACACGTTCACAGAAGCCTACATTCCAGGACTACTTCTTATTGCTGGATGTTGATAAAAACAGACTTTTATTCCACGTAATTTTCCGTGTGCCTGCCACAACACAATGCACCCCATTTGTGTCAACGTTCCTGTTGAGAAGACACACACAATGCATCACTTATATCACCAGTCTTTTCATAGTTTCTTCTTTTGTTGTCAAATGTAGATCATAAAACTGTTCAACAATATTTTGAATAGGATATTACAGACTGTGGAGGACTAGTTTGTATACCAATATATAGCCTACTAATATACAATACTATGTCAGATTGGTGCTATCATGCATCATATATGCACCTAGCTCAAGATGTACTCTTAAGGTTCCTAATGTTACCTTTAGGTCCAAGGACATGTTATTTTCAGAGGTAGACTGACTCTGGCACACAAAACAGCCAAATACACCATCTAAACGTGAATTGATTCTTGTTTGCAATACGGTTCTAGAAACATCTCACATTAAAATAATTTCACAAATGCAAAATATACACTTAGTGTTTTAACCAGCTTCATCACAGTTGCAGCCAACAGTATTTTTCAGTGACAACATGTTTCTGGCGGCCTACTTCCTTTACACACAGGTGTTCCGAGCATGCTAGATAGCACAGGTGGTCCCTCTGTCTTCATATATTCATGTTACATGCCCTGTAACATGAATATATGGCCGTGTGGGAACACTAACCCTAACCTTATTTATAAAGGTGTGTATCAATTTCACATTATTAAAAAACAAACATGTTTTCAAATCAAATCAAATATATTTATCTAGCCCTTCGTACATCAGCTGATATCTCAAAGTGCTGTACAGAAACCCAGCCTAAAACCCCAAACAGCAAGCAATGCAGGTGTAGAAGCACGGTGGCTAGGAAAAACTCCCTAGAAAGGCCAAAACCTAGGAAGAAACCTAGAGAGGAACCAGGCTATGTGGGGTGGCCAGTCCTCTTCTGGCTGTGCCGGGTGGAGATTATAACAGAACATGGCCAAGATGTTTTGCTGATATGAAAGATAAGGTCCTTATTCTTCCGAAACCATACCGCAAGCGATTCGTGTTAATGTTCAGACCCAGACTTGGGGCAAAACTCCCCCGTACAGAAGACGCCTTCATCCAATGACTCTTATGTATAATGTAATGGAACTGAGAGTCATGATCAAGGGCTAGTTAGTATACAGTGCACCATGAAACCCATATATATTTCTATGGGCGTTCTCTTTGCCTTTCAGTAGGCAGCCTGTGCTCTCCTCTGTGTGATTGAAGCAGATCCTGACGGCTGTAATCCCTCATCAAAGATTAATGAGCGGTGACTGCAGATACTACCTCGATTAAGACTGACCTGTATCTCCCATTGAAGAGTATAATGCTCTAGTTCAGTTTAAGCCAGCAGATCCAATTTGCTTGCTTACAACTGCGCTAAGGTTGGACAGGCTTCCTGTGTAGATTAAGACAAACTATGGCTTGGAATACGTACCTCATTCCAGGGATGAGAACTGCGTTGTGCTCTGCATTGTCCCATTATCACAACTGTTACACAGAGAAGATTGAACAACTGTTATCTGCTAGCTAGCATGATCATTTTCTCAGTGTAACAGTTTGGATAATGGGACAATTCGGAGTACAACACATTTGTCATCCCTGGGTTGAGGTCCGTTTTTCGAGCCTTGTCTCACGCTGGCTTCGTGGTGTCTTAATCTACACAGGAAGCTTGGGGATCTGTTGGCTAGTTCAGTCTGAGATGAACGGGCCTTATTCTTAACACAGTGAGTTTAACAGCATGCCTTGCCCTTAACTGCACACACAACTAACATCAACATCATGTATGATAGTCAATTTCTCTTTAACCCTCAACCATGAAAGACAACTTCCCTTCCAGTCTTTTTAAGAAACATTTGTGTGCTGGAAATGCCTAACCACTTGTGTAATCTATTTGCATACACTTCAAACAGACATACATACCCCACCAGACACGCCACTATGGGTTTCATCACGGTACCCAAACCAAAAACAGATTTAACTTTTTTAAAAACAACAGATAAACATATTCTATCACAGCGCCTCTCCTCATTCTAAATATTTAATTTAACTGTACATAAGAATATGAATCTGTACAGTGACCTCCAAAAGTATTGGGACAGTGACACATTTTTTGTTGTTTTGGCTCTACCCCAGCATTTGAAATGTACAATGACTATGGGTTTGGACTGTCAAGTGCAATTTGAGGGTATTTTCATCCGTATAGGTTGAACCGTTTCGAAATTACAGCACTTTTTGTACGTAGTCACTTCATTTTAGGGGACCAAAAGTATTGGGGCAAATTCATTTATATGTGTGTTAAAGTAGTAAAAAGTTAAGTATTTGATCCCTTATTCATAGCACTGTCACGATCGTTATAAGGAGTGGACCAAGAAGCAGCTTGGTATGTTTCCAACCTTTATTTTTTGGAATAGAACAAAACGAACAAACGAAACGTGACGCTAATCTAATGCTCACAGGCAACTATACATAGACAAGATCCCACAAAGTACAATGGGAAAATTGCTATCTAAATATGATCCCCAATCAGAGACAACGATAAACAGCTGCCTCTGATTGGGAACCATACTAGGCCAACATAGAAATATAATATAATATAATATCACCTAGATGACCCACCCTTAAATCACACCCGACCTAACATAGAGAATAAAAGCTCTCTATGGTCAGGGCGTGACAAGCACCGCAATAACTACATCAAGCCTGTCACTTTACACATTTGTTTGATGCATTTGCTGTTTGTTTTGGTCACGTTTCAGATGATTTTGTGCCCAATAGAAATTAATGGTAAATAATGTATTGTGTCATTTTGGAGTCACTTTTATTGTAAATAACAATAGAATATGTTTCTAAAGAACTAAACAATAGTTCTTATAGCCTTTAGCCATACCCTTATCCTACTCCTCCTCTGTTCCTCTGGTGATGTAGAGGTATATCCAGGCCCTGCAGCACCTAGCTCCACTCCCATTCTCCAGGCTCTCTCATTTGTTGACTTCTGTAACCGTAAAAGCCTTGGTTTCAGTTTCATGCAAGTTAACATTAGAAGCCTCCTCCCTACGTTTGTTTTATTCACTGCTTTAGCACACTCTGCCAACCCAGATGTCCTAGCCATGTCTGAATCCTGGCTTTAAGAAGGCCACCAAAAATCCAGAAATGTCCATCCCTAACAATAACATTTTCTGACAAGATAGAACTGCCAAAGGGGGCAGAGTTGCAATCTACTGCAGAGTTCTGTCATACTATCCAGGTCTGTGCCCAAACAATTCGAGCTTCTACTTTCCAGAACAAGTCTCTCACCGTTGCCGCAAGCTATCGACCACCTTCAGCCCCCAGCTGTGCCCTGGACACCATATATGAATTGATTGCCTCCCACCTATCTTCAGAGTTCGCACTGTTAGGTGACCTAAACTGGGACATGCTTAACACCCCGGCCGTCCTACAATCTAAGCTAGATGCCCTCAATCTCACACAAAATTATCAATGAACCTACCAGGTACAACCCCAAATCCTTAAACCACGGCACCCTCATAGATATCATCCTGACCAACCTGCCCTCCAAATACACCTCTGCTGTCTTCAACCACGATCTCAGTGATCACTGCCTCATTGCCTATGTCCATAATGGGTCTGCGGTCAAACGACAACCCCTCATCACTGTCAAATGCTCCCTAAAACACTTCAGCGAGCAGGCCTTTCTTATCGACCTGGCCAGGGTATCCTGGAAGGATATTGACCTCATTCCATCAGTAGAGGATGCCTGGTTATTCTTTAAAAGTGCCTTCCTCACCGTCTTAAATAAGCATGCCCCATTCAAAAAATGTAGAACCAGGAACAGATATAGCCCTTGGTTCACTCCAGACCTGACTGCCCTTGACCAGCACAAAAACATCCTGCATTAGCATCAAATAGCCCCCGCGATATGCAACTTTTCATGGAAGTTAGTAACCAATATACACAGGCAGTTAGGAAATCAAAGGATAGCTTTTTCAAACAGAAATTTGCATCCTGTAGCACAAACTCCAAAACGTTCTGGTACACTGTAAAGCCAATGGAGAATAAGAGCACCTCATTGCAGCTGCCCACTGCACTGAGGCTAGGAAACACTGTCACCCCCGATAAATCCACGATAATTGAGAATTTCAATAAGCATTTTTCTACGTCTGGCCATGTTTTCCACCTGGCTACCCCTACCACGATCAACAGCCCTGCACCCCCCACATTAACTTGCCCAAGCCTCCCCATTTCTCCTTCACCCAAATCCAGACAGCTGATGTTCTGAAAGAGCTGCAAAATCTGGACCCCAACAAATCAGCTGGGCTAGACAATCTGGACCCTCTCTTTCTAAAATTATCCGCCACAATTGTTGCAACCCCTATGCAACCTCTCTTTCTTATCGTCTGAGATCCCTAAAGATTGAAAAGCTGCTGTGGTCATTCCCCTATTCAAAGGGGGAGACACTCTAGACCCAAACAGTTACAGACCTATATCTATCCTACCCTGCCTTTCTAAAGTCTTCAAAAGCCAAGTTAACAAACAGATCATCGACCATTTTGAATGTCACCGTACCTTCTCCGCTATGCATGTCACGTCTGCTCCCACTCTTCCCTTCTCCTGGCGCTTGAGGGCGCCAGATTACCCTGCATCACACACTCCTGCCATCCATCACGCACACCTGCCGTCCCTCGTCACTCGCATCAGCATTATTGGACTCACCTGGACTCACTTATCACATGTTCTTTTCCTCCCCTATACTTGTCTGTTCCCTTGCTCTGTTCCCTGCTGCTGCATTGTATTGTTTTTGTCTTTTGAATTTGTTTCTGACGCTGTTCCTGTCTAGTCTCTGTCCGTTATAATTAAATGTCTTACTCCCCGTACCTGCTTCGTCTCTCCAGTGTCATTCCTTGTGACAATGCAATCTGGTTTTCAAGCTGGTCATGGGTGCACCTCTGCCACGCAAAAGGTCCTAAACAATATCATAACCGGCATCGATAAAAGACAATACTGTGCAGCCTTATTCATCGACCTGGCCAAGGCTTTCAACACTGTCAATCACTACATTCTTATCGTCTGACACAATAGCCTTGGTTTCTCAAATGACTGCCTCGCCTGCTTCACCAACTACTTCTCAGACAGAGTTCAGTGTGTCAAATCGGAGGGCCTGTTGTCCGGACCTCTGGCAGTCTATGGGGGTGCCACAGGGTTCAATTCTCGGCCCGACTCTTTTCTCTGTATACATCAATGATGTCGCTCTTGCTGCTGGTGATTCTCTGATCCACCTCTACGCAGACGACACCATTCTGTATTATTCTGGCCCTTGGACACTGTATTAACTAACCTCCAGACGAGCTTCAATGCCATACAACTCTCCTTCCGTGGCCTCCAACTGCTCTTAAATGCAAGTAAAACTAAATGCATGCTCTTCAACCGATCGCTGCCCGCACCTGCCAGCCCATCACTACTCTGGACGGTTCTGACTTGGTATTTGTAGTTGTCCACATATTCTTAGGTGTCTGGTTAGACTGTAAACTCTCCTTCCAGACTCACATTAAACATCTCCAATCCAAAATCAATCTAGAATCAGCTACCTATTTCGCAAACAAAGCATCCTTCACTCATGCTGCCAAACATACCCTAGTAAAACTTACTATCCTACCGATCCTTGACTTTGGCGATGTCATTTACAAAATAGCCTCCAACACTCTACTCAGCAAATTGGATGCAGTCCTGAGTGAGAAAGTTACAGATGTACAAATATCAACCCCCAAAAAAAAAAAATGGTAACCTCCCTGTTATTGTAATGGTGAGAGGTTAGCATTTTTTTGGGGGGGGGGTTGATATTTGTACATCTGTAACTTTCTCACTCTTCATTATTCACGATTCATTAATATCTATACACAATACCCCATAAAGACAAAGTGAAAAAAGTTGACATTTTTGCTAATTATTAAAAATAAAACCAGAAATACCTTACTTAAAATGAGTTTTCAGACCCTTTGCTATGAGACTTGAAATTGAGCTCAGGTGCATTCTGTTTCCATTGATCTTCCTTGAAATGTATCTACAACTTGATTGGAGTCCACCTGTGGTATTTTCAATTGATTGAACATGATTTGGAAAGTGACACACCTGTCTATATAAGGCCCCAAAGTTGACTGCATTTCAGAGCAAAAACCAAGCCATGAGGTTGAAGGAATTGTTTGTAGAACTCTGAGACAGGATTGTGTTGAGGCACAGATCTGGGGAAGGCTACCAAAAAAATTCTGCAGCATTGAAGGTCCCCAAGAACACAGTGGCCTCCATCATTAAATGGAAGAAGTTTGGAACCACCAACTCTTCCTAGAGCTGTCCACCTGGCCTAACTGAACAATCGGGGGAGGAGGGTCAGGGAGGTGATCAAGAACCTAAAGGTCACTCTGACAGAGCTCCAGAGTTCCTCTGTGGAGATGGGAGAACCTTTTAGAAGGACAACCATCTCTGCAGCACTCCACAAATCAGGCCTTTATGGTAGAGTGGCCAGACGGAAGCCACTCCTCAGTAAAGTGCACATTGCAGCCCGCTTGGAGTTTGCCAAAAGGCAGCTAAATGACACTCAGACCATGAGAAGGAATATTAAAATCGAATAAAATTGTATTTGTCACATACGCAGAATAAAACAGGTGTAGACCTTACCATGAAATGCGTACTTACAAGCCCTTAACCAACAGTTCAAGAAATAGAGTTAATAAAATATTTACTAAATAAACTAAAGTGAAAAAAAATCAAATTAATCAAAAAGTTACACAAGAGATGTACATAATAACGAGGCTATATACAAGGGGTACCGGTACCGAGTCAATATGCGGGGGTACAGGTTAGTCAAGGTAATTTGTAAAGTCACTATGCATAGATAATAAACAGCATGTAGCAGTAGGGTAAAACCAAGGGGGGATCAATGTAAATAGTCTGGGTGGCCATTTGGTTAGTTGTTTAGCCGTCTTATGGCTTGGGGGTAGAAGCTGTTGAGAAGCCTTTTGGTCTTAGACCTGGCACTCCGGTACCGCTTGCCGTGCGGTAACAGAGAACAGTCTATGACTTGGGTGAATGGAGTCTTTGACAATTTTTTGGGGCCTTCTTCTGACACCGCCTAGTATATAGGTCCTGGATGTCAGGAAGCGTGGCCCCAGTGATGTACTGGGCCATACGCACTACACTCTGTAGCGCCTTACGGTCAGATGCCGAGCAATTACCATACCAGGCAGTGATGCAACCGGTCAGGATGCTCTCAATGGTGCAGCTGTAGAACTTTTTGAGGATCTAGAGACTCATACCAAATCTTTTCAGTCTCCTGAGGTGGAAAATGTGTCGTCTTGCCCTCTTCACAACTGTCTTGGTGTGTTTGGACCATGATAGTTTGTTGGTGATGTGGACACCAAGGAACTTGAAACTCTCAAACCGCTCCACTTCAGTCCCGTTGATGTTAATGGGGGTGTGTTCGGCCTTGCTTTTCCTATAGTCCACAATCAGCTCCTTTGTCTTGCTCACATTGAGAGAGAGGTTGTTGTCCTGGCACCCCACTGTATAGGCTGTCACATCGTTATTGGTGATCAGGCCTACTACTGTTGTCATCAGCAATGAGCAGTAGCTAATCATGATCTTAATAAACTAAACCTATTGAATTAGAGGGATTAGAAGGCTCTTGAAACCTCTGACCATGGAAATTTGACAGGTAAACTCATGGGTACACAAAACATGTCTGACAGTCCATCTATTATGTCATAATTGATCTGTATGGGGATGTCTGTTCTATTCATTCTATTTCTATGGTTTTACCTCAGGGTAATAGCCATTAGAAGCATACATAGACATACCTAGAAGAGCTGAGGAAATGTGACAACCTCTTCTTTCTCACAGAATTCAAGGAATGCTTTTCACTCTATGACAAGAAGCACAAGGGTAAAATTGAGGCCAAGGACCTGATTATAGTCATGCGCTGCCTGGGGGTCAGCCCCACTTTCATTGAGGTGGACAGACACCTGCAAATCTCCAAGATTGGTACGCATGTCTGTCTGTCTGTCTGTCTGCATGTATGTCTTTCAATGTTAAACTATCCCTTTCAATAAATCAATTTTCTAATCAACCAATCATTTGATCGATCATTCAATCAATCACTCTCCCTCCATAAAACTAGATAAGTGTGGAGAGCTGGACTTCTCCACCTTCCTGACTATAATGCACCAGCAGATCCAGCAGGAGGACCCCAGAGCAGAGATTCTGGAGGCCATGAGGATGACGGACAAGCAGAAGAAGGGCTACATCCTGTCCTCGGAGCTCCGGGCCAAGCTCACCGGGCTGGGAGAGAAGCTCACTGATAAAGAAGGTAAGGGTCATAAAACACACATGCCACATGTATACGAGAGAGTTGTAGAGTGTATGTATGTGCATTGTGTTTGTTTGTTCAAACCACGCACATCCAGAATCATGGGTGTGCATTATTGTACCAACTTAACAACATTTCTATGGTAGTAAATGTAATTGAATTACTTTGTTACTTTATTACACCAATACTGTATATTCTGTTTGAACACTTGAAAAGCACACTACTGTACCAGTCAAAAGTGTGGGCACACCTACTCATTCCAGGAATTTTCTTTATTTTTACTATTTTCTACATTGTAGTGGATACATCAAACTATGAAATGACACATATGGAATCATGTAGTAACAAATCAAAATATATTTTATATTTGAGGTTCTTCAAAGTAGCCACCCTTTGCCTTGACAGCTTTGCACACTCTTGGCATTCTCTCAACCAGCTTCATGAGGTAGCCACCTGGAATTCATTTCAATTAACAGGTGTGTGTAATGCTCGAAGAGTGATGGGAGTGGAGTCAGGCGCAGAGAGCAGAGGATTAGGGAAAAACGCTTTAATGTCCAACAAAATAGCGTACAACGGGTGACGCCGAACACAGGCGTAATACACTCTATCCAAGTACAAACTGGTACCTCACCGGACAGCGAAAAAACCCAACAATAATAATGAACACCTCTTGACATCACAGCAACAAGCCCGCACAAAACACAGGCGGGCTAACCAAACTTAAATAACCCCAACCCAATACCCCAACAAGGAACAGGTGAAACCAATTAGACAAAACCAAACCAAAAGGGGGAAAAAAGGGATCGTTGGCAGCTAGTATACCGGCAACGACGACTGCCAAGCTCCACCCGAACGGGAAGGGGAAGCCACCTTCGGTGATATTCGTGACAGTGTGCCTTGTTTAAAAGTTCATTTGTGGAATATATTTCCTTCTTAATGCGTTTGAGCCAATCAGTTGTCTTGTGACGAGGAAGGGGTGATATACAGAAGATAGCCCTATTTGGTAAAAGACCAAGTCCATATTATGGCAAGAACAGCTCAAAGAGAAACAACAGTTCATCACTACTTTAAGACATGAAGGTCAGTCAATCCGGAAAATTAAGAACTTTTAAACCTTCTTCAAGTGCAGTCGCAAAAACCATCAAGCACTATGATGAAACTGGTTCTCATGAGGACCGCCACAGGAAAGGAAGACCCAGAGTTACCTCTGCTGCAGGGGATAAGTTCATTAGAGTTACCAGCCTCAGAAATTGCAGCCCAAACAAATGCTTCACAGAGTTCAAGTAACAGACACCTCTCAGGCCTTCATGGTCGAATTGCTGCAAAGAAACCACTACTATAACACTCTAATAAGAGGAAGAGACTTGCTTGGGCCAAGAAACACAAGCAATGGACATTAGACCGGTGGAAATCTGTCCTTTGGTCTGATGAGTGCAAATTTGAGATTTTTGGTTCCAACCGCAGAGTATGTGAACGGAGGATCTCTGCATGTGTGGTTCCCACCGTAAAACATGGAGGAGGAGGTGTGATGGTGTGAGGGTGCTTTTCTGGTTACACTGTGCAAACCTGTCATCAAGGCAAAGGGTGGCTACTTTGAAGAATCTAAAATCTGAAATATGTTTAGATTTGTTTAACACTTGTTTGATTACTACATGATTCCTTATGTGTTATTTTATAGTTTTGATGTCTTTACTATTATTCTACAATGTAGAAAATAGTAAAAATGAAGACAAACCCTTGAATGAGTTGGTGTGTCCAAACTTTTGACTGGTACTTTGTGTGTGGCAGAGATTGTATGACCGATGATTGTATGATTTTATGACCAGTAGTCATAAAACGTCTTAAAATATTCAAAGACCATTGATGAAATTACTAGATTTAATGAGTTATAATTAAGTTGTGTGGGCATCATCTTCTCACTTCCCTGCAGTTGACGAGCTGCTGAAAGAGACTGGCGTGGGATCAGACGGATGTGTCCACTACGAGGAGTTTGCCAAAACAATGACCCTTCCTTCTACAAACTGCTGAGCAGCCATCAGGCCGGATACGATCATACTGTTCCACAAAAGTGCACTAATTCAAAGCATCTGCATGCTGGCTGCCCACTAACAACATGTTGAAATGAGAAGGTTTTTTTTCTTTATTAGCTTTCTGAGGTGTGTTTCTATAGTTATTACGTTTTCCTTATATTTCTATTATGTATCCCTTATATAGATTTGTATGTTGAAGGAAGCAATGGTGTGCCTGGTTGAAATGTCTGCACTTTAAATATATAACTAATACTAACTGGCATTGTTATAGCTTATCACTATTACCAAGTAATCACTAAAAAGCCTACTGACATTTTCACAAAGTAATGACATTGTTCTTATTGATATAAGAACAACTTGATTTCTTGATAATAAATGGACAAATCATTTTGGGTCCAAACTTGCTGTAAAATTGTTTTTATGTAAATGTGAATAAGCTTTGTAGGTTTGGATCAAACAATCTCTCATGGAGAAAATTTGTAAACCAGAGGTAGTTTACGTGGTGTGGTTAAAAAGTGGTGTGGCAAAATGAATGTCTTTTCTGGGGCCTGGAGTTTTTCCTGATCCCATGTCCTGGTCAGGTAAAACTATGGGTCCTATTCGTAGGCTATGACAAAATAGCATTATTATAGATAGCACAGACAAAAAGGGAAGCTATGACTACAGGGCTGTTTTTTTTCCTGTCAGGTCATGTGAATTGGAAATACTGCTGACCTAAGGTGGACCTTTCAAACTACCACAAACCTTGTTATTATTCATTCCGAATCTGATATCAAAAGAGCCAGAGACAACAATGTCAATGGACAACATACCCTGTAGTTTAGTGAACTATTATAGCAGGGCTGAGCGCTATGCTTACAATGTCTTTAAATATTATAATATCTATACACACACAATTTTAACTCTTAAGTACACTTTTTTTTTTAATGTTTTGCCTGAAATTACACCCAAATCTAACTGCCTATAGCTCAGGGCCTGAAGCAAGGATATGCATATTCTTGGTACCATTTGAAAAGGACACACTTTGAAGTGTGTGTAAATGTGAAAGGAAGGTTCTTTTTTACATTTTTTGTACCATCATCTTTGAAATGCAAGAGAAAGGCCATAATGCATTTTTCCAGCCCAGCTGCAATTTAGATTTTGGCCACTAGATGGCAGCAGTATATGTGCAAACTTTAGACTGATCCAATAAACCATTGCATCTCCGTTCAAAATTTTGTATCATGACTGCCCAAATATGCCTAATTTGTTTATTAATAACTTGATGTTAAAAATTGTGCACTCTCCTCAAACGATAGCATGGTATTCTTTCACTGTAATAGCTACTGTAAATTGGACAGTGCAGTTAGATTAACAAGAATTTAAGCTTTCTGCCAATATCAGATATGTCTATGTCCTAACATTTTCTTGTTACTTACAACCTCATGCTAATCACATTAGCCTGCGTTAGTTCAACTGTACCGTGGATGGTACACCGATCAAGAAGTTTTAAGCAGTGGACTTTTTAAAAAATTTAAAAGACAGGTTTCATTGTAGAAAACAATTTTAATTTTGTCACAACCGATTATTTGTTCATCTGACTGCAGTGCTCTTCTGAAATTAATTCTGTGAGCTTTATGTAAGGCAGGGTTACATTTGAAACCTACAGACGTAGAACCATTTAAAAAGTGCTTTTTTGAAAGAAATTGATTTTATGAATCATAAAATCTATGGAAAATGCTGTAAGTATGAAATCAAAAACTAGCAACTATAATTGAAAGAGAGAAGCGTGATGAAATTATCTTTCAATAATTACACTTTTGATGTCATATACAGATAAAAAAGATAAATATTTTACAATATCAGAATTTTTCTCACACATATATGGTTGTTCGTTGCAAGGGTTCATTTAACACTATACACCAGATTTCATGAACTAGATTCAGCTGCGGGATGATTGTTTCTTGAGCAGATGATCGGGGGTCCGGAACATAATTACAAATCATTTATAGAGAGCAAATTGACCTCAAGAAGCCGAAATCAATATAATGTGAATCATTTCAAACTTCTTACATTTATTTGTATACGGTCACATTCTCTTTATTATGCGTGGGAATATTTGGGAATACATTTCTTAAATTAAAACCACTTGGAGCTGATTTCCTGGTTTTTAGTCTATTATGTCCAGCAAATAAAAACAACAAAAATGCTCAGAAAACTTGGGTGTCAAAATAAAATGTGTCAGAGTTCCACCAATTAGGGAACCCTGCTTTACACAGTAGACTTTGTTACACTTTTTTTTATTTAATTAGGCAAGTCAGTTAAAAACACATTCTTATTTACAATGACGGCCTACCCTGACCTATTGTGCACCTCCCTGTGGGACTCCCAATCACAGCCAGATGTGATACAGCCTGGATTTGAACCAGGGACTGTAGTGATACCTCTTCACAGTGCCTTAGACTGCTGCTCCACTCGGGAGCCCGAGTGACTTTGCAACAATTTTTTAAAATGTGTAAATCATAAAAACATTAACCTTGTGTTGATGTCCTGGCCTCCATCTGGCCCACCAGATGGTTGGTTCTCTGGCACTCACTGTAGGAACTGATTGCATGTCAAATCCATATATTCAATCATTAAATCAACTACATTCAACATTTTAATTGAAAATAATATCTCCCTTTTCATGAAGTAGATTTTATTGAATGCCACTTTTTCTGTTGTACTATATTCTAACCAAACCTGCATTACCACTTCATATCAGTAGGTGACACTATGCACTAGCTAGTTGAAAAAGACTGATGCCATGATGGCTGCCTGTCTCTGTATTTGTAAAAGAAGGTAGTGCGAGAATCCATAAATTGTTTTCTTTCTGCATTAGCCATTTATCTGTTATGGTTGGAGAAACGTGTTCATATTGTTATCTGTTTATAATGCTCTGTGGTGGAATTTGTAGATGTTTTACTTTTAAGACCGTGACATTTTCACCACAAACATCTGTGAATAATCACCAGCAGTGGAAAAAAGAAATATGCCAACATTACTGGATCAACAAACTGTCTGACTAACATTTTCAATAACTTCAGAATCCCTTGTCCTTTGGTAGCAGCAACAGATCGTTTCATCTTCTTTAACCTGTGCCAAAAACATTTATTAAGAATCTAGATTTCCATCCAATTGGCGACATGTGCATATTAAAAACAATATGCACATTTTTCCCACCAGAGATGTTTCCATCAAATTGACTTGTTGCAGATAAAAGACTGTGTGATGACATAGTGCACATAAAAAAACCTCATACAGATAAATTCCCAAATGTACTGAATAACAAATACAAGTTGAATGGGTTTCCATTGCATTTTCAACTCTGCTGATGTTTTTCTCAAAACAAATGTGTTATATACATGTAGTGAGTGTGCTCACTCTGGTATTGGCACTTGCGCTCGAGCCAGCAGCGGCAGATACATGATGAGATTATTATGGACTAAAGAGCAAGATCATTTTTATTTGTCAAACGGCCACCAAGCATCGACGGTCATGTCACTCGAATAAAACCCTTGATAATTATTGGAACGAGCATTAAGCTCATCACCTTGCACTTTCACCACCCTGTGAAGTTGATCATAATTTATTTCATCTGTAGCCTAATAAACTGCATGCTTTCCTAGGGTGTCGTAGTGGGAGGACCACACAACATGTAATCGCGTGACTCCAAATTTACTTCGATATGATGGTTATTATATAAATATTTCCTCATAAAAGCACTTCCATCGACATTTCTCACATTATTAATTTTAAGCAACACAAAAAGATCAGACCTTGTTTAAAGTATTTTGTTTTCTCGAGAAATGTCAAGTTTACTGAAAAATTATGTTTCCATAAGGCCTTTCATAGCATTTTTTAAACCGACATGTACTTTACCCACATAAAAAGGTTGGATGTATACCTGGTTAGAGAGTCTAAATTATAAACATAAACTCCTGGTGGAATGATTGCATCAACCTAGTTAGCTAGATAGCTAACATTAGCTAAGCTACTTAAATTACATTTGTAGTTTTGTTAGCTAGCTACAGATTGGATCGTTCTAGCTCATTTTAGAGGACGACTAAACTGCTTTAATAAAGGGATACTTCAGGATTTTGCAATGTGGCCCTTTATCTACTTCCCCAGAGTCAGGTGAACTTGTGGATACCATTTTATGCTAGTAGATACCCATAGACTTCCAGGCACTGCGTTAACGCTAGTTAGCATTGGCTTGTGAAAGTACCTCTAACTTTCTTCATACTGGACGAAGAAACATAAAAATGGTATCCACAAGTTCATCCGACTCTGGGGAAGTAGATAAAGGGCCTCCTTGCCAAAACCCCAAAGTATCCCTTCAACACATACCTTGTTTTCCATGAAAATTTGTTTTCGCTCTATCATGAAGGCAGGCAACCAGGCAGGCAAGAGAGGAGCTGGTGCAAATGTAGTTGTTGACAGCTGTGGTTGATAAGGCACTGTAGCTAAGAGACCCCTGTGACTGACAAGTGAATCCACCTGTTACATCGAGCATGGGGATTAATGTGTGAAATGCCGTGGACAGGGTTGTATTCACTATATAAAACAAATGGTCTGAAATTGGGGAAGGTACTATGTCAACTTGTCCAATAAATAACACCTGCTTTCTTTTCTGATGCTAAACATTTTTCTATGATTTCTATGACTTGAACTAAGAATATGTCTGGAAAACGCTTTTACCAGACTTTGAAAAGTACTCAGGCAAAATGCTGTTTCGCCACACGTTTTCCGGCAGCTCTGACGTAAAAATAAATGGTATCGTAGATTTCATTTGACACAACGTGATGTGTGAGATTACGCGCAGCATTAGTTCAAGTGCTTTGGACAAATCAAAAATACTTTAACTGTGATTAAGAAAACATAGATTTGTATTGTGACGAAATCTTGTGGCTAACTATATTATAAACTCAGCACAAAAGAAATGTCCTCTCACTGTGTAAATATTTCTATGAACATAATATTCAACAACTGAGACATAAGTTCAAGTTCCACAGACATGTGACTAACAGAAATGGAATAATGTGTCCCAGTACAAAGAGGGGATCAAAATCAAAAGTAACAATCAGTATCTGGTGTGGCCACCATCTGCATTAAGTACTGCAGTGCATCTCATCATGGACTGCACCAGATTTGACAGTTCTTGCTGTGAGATGTTACCCCACTCTTCCACCAAGGCACCTGCAAGTTCCCAGACATTTCTGTGGGGAATGGCCCTAGCCCTCACCCTCCGATCCCACAGGTCACAGACGTGCTCAATGGGATTGCGATCCGGGCTCTTCGCTGGCCATGGCAGAACACTGACATTCCTGTCTTGCAGGAAATCATGCACAGAATGAGCAGCATGGCTGGTGGCATTGTCATGCTGGAGAGTCATGTCAGGATGAGCCTGCAGGAAGGGTACCACATGAGGGAGGAGGAATGTCTTCCCTGTAACGCACAGCATTGAGATTGCCTGCAATGACAACAAGCTCAGTTCGATGATGCTGTGACACACTGCCCCAGACCATGATGTACCCTCCACCTCCAAATCGATCCCGCTCCAGATTACAGGCCTCGGTGTAACGCTCATTCCTTTGACGATAAACGCGAATCAGACCACCACCCCTGGTGAGACAAAACCGCGGCTTGTCAGAGAAGAGCACTTTTTGCCAGTCCTGTCTGGTCCAGCGATGGGGGGTTTGTGCCCGTAGGCGACATTGTTGCCGGTTATGTCTGGTGAGGACCTGCCTTACAACAGGTCTACAAGCCCTCAGTCCAGCTTCTCTCAGCCTATTGCGGAGAGTCTGAGCACTGATTGAGGGATTGTGCATCCTGGTGTAACTGGCAGTTGTTGTTGCCATCCTGTACCTGTCCCGCAGGTGTGATGTTCGAATATACCGATCCTGTGCAGGTGTTGTTACACGTGGTCTGCCACTGCGAGGACGATCAGCTGTCCACCCTGTCACCTTGTAGCGCTGTCTTAGGCGTCTCACAGTACGGACATCGTCATTTATTGCCCTAGCCACATCTGCAATCCCCATGCCTCCTTGCAGCATGCCTAAGGTATGTTCATGCAGATGAGCAGGAACCCTGGGCAACTTTCTTTTGGTGTTTTTCAGTCAGTAGAAAGGCTTTTTAGTGTCCTAAGTTTTCATAACTGTGACCTTAATTGCCTACCGTGTCTTAACGACCGTTCCACATGTGCATGTTCATTAATTGTTTATGGTTCATTGAAGAAGCATGGGAAACAGTGTTTAAACCCTTTACAATGAAGATCTGTGAAGTTATTTGGATTTTTACGAATTATCTTTGAAAGGTCTGGTCCTGAAAAAGGGGCGTTTTTTGTTGTTGCTGAATTTAGGTGTATTTGGATTTCATAACCACCCAAACAGATAAATTAACTTGAGGCAGAAAGAGGTCAGTATTGCAACTGTTTACCTAATCTTATTAGGTAATATGTCTGTAAAGTTAACTTTCACAAATTGATGAAAATAAAGGCAGATAAGAAATGGCTTCAGTTACTATTATTGTACAACTATAGCCATTCCTTAGATTTTCCTTTTGCAATTGTGAATACAGCTGAGTAAATGGTAAACATTTTTTATTGCCAATATAATTTATTTGCCTTACAACATATATATTTTTTATTTCACCTTTATTTAACCAAGAAAAGCCCATTGAGACCCAGAGTCTATTTTTCAAGGGAGACCTGGCCAAGGCAGCAACAATCAATACATTACATAATTAAAACATACTATCATGACAAGGCGAGATCCAGATGCAGACACAGGAAGCAGGTGGTTGGAGTCTTACAATGTAGGCAAGAGAATAGTCGTGAACAGGAAAAAGGTCAAAATCAGATCAGAGTTCAGGAGGTACAGAGTAGCAGAAATTCTCGTGGTCAAGGCAGGCAGAATGGTCAGGCAGACAGGTACAGAGTCCAGAACAGGCAAGGGTCAAAACCGGGAGGACTAGAAAAAAGAGAATAGCAAAGGCAGGAGTACAGGAAAACCGCTGGTTGACTTGGAACATACAAGACAAACTGGCACAGAGAGACAGGAAACACAGGGATTAATACACTGGGGAAGACAAGCGACACCTGGAGGGGGTGGAGACAATAATGAGGACAGGTGAAACAGATCAGGGTGTGACACATACAACAATACAGCAACATGATCCAGCCTAAAAAAAAGCATTTACACTTCTCTGTAACAGAGTCTCCCATCAATATTTTAAATTCATTCAATGGCACTAACATATCTAGATGAAGCATGGATTGTAGACTATTCCATGCATCTGGTGCACAAGAAGAGAAGGCAGTGTTGCCTAATACTGTGAATGTCCTGGGAACTTTAAGTAGAAACCACCTAGCAGACTGGGTATGGTAATTACTGGTGGTGAAGGAGACCAGACTACAGAGGTAAAGAGGGAGTTTACCCAAAATGGCTTTGTAGATGAACGCATACAAATGTATCTTTCTGCTCATATAAAGTGAGGTCCAACCAATCGTTTGGTACAATGTGCAATGGTGGTTGAGTGACTTGGCATTTGTAATAATGCGCAAGGATGCATGATAAACAGAGTCCAGTCTTTGTAAGACGGAGGAGGTTGTATGCATATATAACAAGTCATCATAATCAATTACAGAGAGAAAAGTGGCCTGAACAAGCTTCTTTCTAGCAATAAGCGGGAAGCAAGTCTTATTACGAAAATAAAAACTCAATTTCAATTTAAGCTTTGTCACAAGATTATCCACATGAACTGTAAAGGACAACTTGTCATCCAACCAAATACCTAGGTATTTGTAGGATGACACTTTTTTCAAGGGAAAAAGTTCTAAAAGTTCTAGCTCTGGTAAAGGTCATGAATTTGTTTTTTTTTGTACATTCAAGACCAGTTTGAGACCATAAAGGGAGGCCTGCAGTGACTGAAAAGCAGTCTGGAGCTCTTCAACAACCTGAACCAGAGAAGGAGCACATGAATATATGACTGTATCATCTGCATATAGATGTCATTTTGCCGGTTGCATCCCATTTCCCAAATCATTCATAAAAATTGAGAACACAGGAGCTAAAATGGAACCCTGGGGCACACCTTTATTAATCTTAAAAAAGCTAGACTTGTGATTGTCAGTATATACACATTTCAGTATATACACATGTCAGTATATACACTATCAGAAAGATAGTTCCTAAACCAATTTACTTCCCCTTCACTGAGACCAATGTTTCTGAGTCTAGCTTGCAACAATTCAGGGTCAACATCCACAAACAGAGCAGCACAACATTGCTTTTTATCTAGTGCATTAATGATGTCTTTTGCCACTGCCATAGCTGCAGTTATGGTGCTGTGCCCTGATCTAAAGCCAGACTGAACCCCGCTCAGTATGTTATTTTCAATTAAGACGCGTTTTAACTGTGAGTTCACTAGGGATTCATAGACTTTGGCCATGATAGGGGGTTTAGAGATAGGACAATAGTTATTAGCATCTGAGGGATCACCACCCTTTAGCAGTGGGAGAACATAAGCTGATTTCCAAATGCTGGGTATGGAATTGGTCAAGAAACTCAAGTTGAAAATGTGAGTCACAGGTTCAGTACTAATATCATCTGCTATCTTTTAAGAGGTAGGGCTCTGGACCTGCAGATTTTTTAGTGTCTATAGCCTTTAGTGCTTTATAGACCTCAGTATAAGAAACAGGCTCAAGGTTAAAATGGTTCACACGAGGGCCTATATCATAGTTGAGTATAACCGAGCTTACATTAGAGGCCTGGGCCCCACCATTATCAAAAACTGAACAAGCAGATATGAAGTGCTTGTTAAAAAACCCTACAATATTGGCGCTATCCTTCACTTCATTAGAATCCATCATTATTAAAGGGTCAGGAAGGTCAGAGGAGACATTAGAACCTGACACCGATTTGATTACCTGGTAGGGTTGTTTAGGTTCTCTGTGACTATTTAAATAGTCATCTGATTTGGACTTCCTGGTCAATCCTGTGCATTTGTTTCTTAGCGCTCTGAAGGAGGCCCAGTCAACAGGAGCGTTTGTACGTCTAGCTTGAGCTAGATATATCTTTCTATTTAATTCTGCCAAGTTTTCTGAAAACCAGGGATTGTCCCTTCCACTGATTCTAAATTTCTTCACAGATGCACGCGTATCACAAATCGACACAAATTTCATATAATAATAGTCCCAGGCAGTGTCAACATCAAGAATCAGACTTACTCTATCAATAGTATGGTACAGATCATGTAAGAACGCTTGCTCGTCAAACTGTCTAAAATGTCTTTTAAAAATATAACGGGGTTTGGATTTGGTCATTTTTTTATTTCTACCACAAGAAATTGCACAGTGATCACTGACATCATTACAGAATATCCCAGTCGATGTGTATTTGTAAGTGGTATTCGTTGAAATAATGTCAAATAGCGCTGATTTGTTAGGTGGTCGGGGATTCGGTCTTGTATGCGCATGAATTAATTGAGCGAAATTCAGAGAGTCACACAGTTCTTCGAAATAATCCGATACAGATGTATGCATGTCCCAGTTCAAATCTCCTAAAATAATGAATTCAGAGTCATTTAATAACTTGTGCAAGACATCAGAAAGATGTGCGTCTCCCTAAGCCGAGGGCGGTCTGTAGCAGCCGACTACAGTGATGTGGGAGTCCTTATATATGTTCACTTTAACTGCAAGCAATTCAAAATGTTTGGCTTTGGTAATCGAGAGAATTTCAGAGGTGTTAAACTCGGATTTCACATAAATTGCAACCCCTCCTCCTTTACTCATCCAACCCGTTCTAAAAACCATGTACCCACCCATCAATAGAAATCGAGTTATTTGATATAGATTTATTTAGCCAAGTTTCTGATAAAACCATTATGTCTGCATTTGTCGTTTTGACCCATATTCTAATCATGTCTATTTTTGGAAATAGACTCCTGACATTAACATACAAGAGGCCAAAACCGGCTCTGTTTTTAAAATCATAGGGATTCGGTAGAGATTGGATAGTATCTACCGGACCAGGGTTTGGTTGCACTTTACCAGAGACCAACAATAAAAGCATAACAATATATCTGTTGCCCAATGCGTGAGGTCTTTCAACACAGAAAGTAATTCAATAGTTTGAGATTTTGGAAGTATGCCATCAAGTGTAGGTCCAGTTGCGTTTGAGAATAGTAGAAATGTAATTGCAGAGAGACCAAGTTCCTGGTGGTATTGACATGATGGTCTCGTCGGAGTGTTTGCAAATTGTAGGGCATAAAGCGAAGGTAACTCACTCAACCATTGATCATTCAGCCTATTTAATCAGCCTATTTAATCCAGGATGGCATTGAGTAAAGAGCAGGCACAGTGACAGCTACATAATGCCGTTTTTTTATAGGTATTTCAGCACAGGTGTCCAACGATCAGTAGACGTTGTGTAGAACAACCTATATTTTCCCACCGCCCACGGTGCATCAGGTTTTCCAATCTAATTAGGCGCTTCTCCGCTCCTAGCCTTCAGTGCGCACCTGCGCTCGCGTAGCAGGCCTTGCGCGCAGACAGACACTCCTGACTCCGTGAGCAACCAACTCCAGAAAGGTGTATAAAAAATGAAATGCCTTCTCAATCCGAAATGTAAAATAGAGACTGAGATCTAAAAATAATAGTTGTTATATACAGCATCCACCTTCACATAAAAAAGCATTTGCTTCTGTAAACAGGATCAGGATCAGGGTCATTAAAACATAAAAACTCTTAAACTCTGATCTCAAGGATCACACATACAAACGGACAGACTGATTGGCTACCATCTTGCATTTGCCTTTCCACTGAGTATTGCTTATTCCTAGGAAATGCAAACTAGCATATTCAGACTTGGAGATGGCAGTAAACGAGCTATGAAATTGAAACCTATAGAGACATTTCAGCGGACTTGGTACGCTGACTGTGTACACAGTGATGTTACAGTAATGTGCCTTGAGCAGGACAATAGTCTGTATGCGTAGCCCTGAGGATCTCTATGGCCCTTAATAATCTCATAAAAGGTTGTCAATAGTTTCATTTGATCTCCCCCATTACTCCATTACTCCATTTGACGAATACCATCGGGATTTCTATAGCATATACATTATAGCCCCTCAGCCATAGAACCTTTCAGTGATTATTTATTTATTTAACTAGGCAAGTCAGTTAAGAACACATTCTTATTTTCAATGACGGAACAGGAACAGTGGGTTAACAGTGGGTTCTGCCCCCTGTTCAGGGGCAGAACGACAGATTTGTACTTTGTCAGCTCGGGGGTTTGAACTTGCAACCTTCCGGTTACTAGTCCAACGCTCTAACCACTAGGCTACCCTGCCCCCCCATTATGTCTAAAGTGAATCGATAGAGGCAGGTATACTGGTGTGTGGTAGATTATTAAGGTTATGGCGTTTGACTTTGTAGAGATTGGCGGGTTATAAAAGGGTTTAAAATGTGAGATCAGGATAACCTTAACTTGGAGAAACTGAAAATAACCTGTGATGACTTGCTTTTTAGTTTATTTTAGAATATTCATCAAATATACTTTAAACACATCATGTATGGCCCAATAATTCCCTTGGTTTTCTCCTAAATATTTAGATGGTTTTGTTGTCTTGTCAAGTACACGTTGAGATTCAATGAATTATTTATTGACTATAGTGGCCCCTCAGTGGACATACTGGGTTAAGAGCTACACTTAACTTGACTATACTCCAGCATTTTGGATTTGAGATAAAATATTTAATATGAGGCGACAATTCAGAACGTCACCTTTTATTTGAGGGTATTACATATCTATTTTCACCTAGTGGTGGAAAAAGTACTCAATTCTCAGACTTGAGTAAAAGTAAAGACGACTTAATAGAAAATGACTCAAGTAAAAGTGAATGTCCCCCAGTAAAATATTACTTGAGTTAAAGTCTAAAAGTATTTGGTTTTAAATATACTTAAGTGTCAAAAGTAAAAGTAAAAATATGAATAATGTACAATTATTTTTTAAGCAAACCAGACACTTTTATTTTAATTACAGATAGCCAGGGTGACACTCCAACACTCAGACATCATTTAAAAACAAAGCATTTGTGTAAAGGGAGTCCGTCAGATCAGAGGCAGTAGGGATGACCAGGTAAGTTTTCTTCATTAGTGTGCGAATTTAACCATTTTCTGTCCTACTAAGCATTCAAAATGTAACGAGTACTTTTGGGTGTCAGGGAAAATATATGGAGTAAACAGTGCATAATGTTCTTTAGGAATGTAGTGAAGTAAAAGTAAAAGTTGTCAAAAATATAAATCGTAAAGTACATATCCCCATAAAAACGACTTAAGTAGTACTTTAAAGTATTTTTTTAAGTACTTTACACCACTGCTTTTACCATTCAGAAATGAAAGCACCTTATGTATCTAGTCCCTCCTTTTGAAGAAGTCATAAGTATTTGGACAAATTCACTTATTGTATATTAGCTCCTGCCAGTTCTGTCTTACCCTTGGCACTGTCGGTTTTCCAAAATGTGTAGTTTTTATTGTGTTGATGATTTTCCACTTATTTGTGCCAAACTTGTTAACATCACTGCTAAATAAGACAAAAAAATGGCCATGAGAAATAATTGTATTATGCAAATGTATTGGTTGACATATCAGTCATTACATTTGTTTAGCGAAGAGTACATGTATTTCACAGGCATCAGTCACAGAAAATGTTATAATATTTACAGCACTCGTTTCCAAAGCTCTACTTGTAGTTCACAATAAAACAAGTCAATGATGTAAATAAACCCTGGCTATTGAGAGGCTTTGAAGCCACCGATTGGCCATATTGGCACTCCCTAGTAGGAGCAGTCCTCCACAGGAATTAATGGAATTATACAGTATTTCAATTAAATGTTTCCAGGACACAATTACAGGCCCTGAAGCAAGGATTTGCATAGTCTTGGTACCATTTGATAGGAAACACTTAAGTTTGTGGAAATGTGAAAGGAATGTAAGAGAATATATCACAATAGATCTGATAAAAGATAATACAAAGAAGGAAAAAAACATTATTTTGAAAAAATGTTTGTACCATCATCTTTGAAATGCAAGAGAATGGCCATAATGTATTATTCCAGCCCAGTTGCAATTTAGATTTTGGCCACTAGATGGAGCAGTGTATGTGCAACGCTTTAGACTGATCAAATGAACCATTGCATTTCTGTTCAAAAACGTTATTAAGACTGCCCAAATGTGCCTAATTTGTTTATTAATAACTTTTCATGTTCAAAATGGTGCACTCTTCTCAAACAATAGCATGGTATTATTTCACTGTAATACCTTCTGTAAATTGGACAGTGCAGTTAGATTAACATGAATTTAAGCTTTCTGCCAATATCAGATATGTCTATATACTGGGAAATGTTCTTGTTACTTACAACCTTATGCTAATCGCATTAGCCTATGTTAGCTCAAAGATCAGTGTCTTCGGGATCGTATTTTTTGTTGTTGTAGTGGGGACAGCAACATTAGGAATCTCAAAAAATGTATACTTTAAAGGGGAAAAAGTTGTTTTTTAAATCATTTTGTATGCATCAAGTTGTCTGTAATAGAATAAATGTGGCAAAAACAAATGTAGACATTAATAAATGCATTGCTATAGCTCCCGAAATATTTTTTTTTACAACGGTGGGGGACTTTCATGATGGAGGCACAGCGGCATCAACACAGTGCCACCAAATAAGTATTCTAGTGTATAGACTATATCAATTATTGGAATGGGCATAGGCTACAGTCACAACTAAGAAGTAAGATGTTTAAACTGTTTCCTGGGACTGTCCCAGGTACCCTCTGTATATTTCCAGAAAAAAATAAATGCCAAGACCCGGGAAAATAGCTAATGTCGCACTAATGAAATTCCACAAAATACACAACATGCAGATTAGCGAAAAAATTAAAAACACATTATCCAAACAGGTTATCACATGGAAGCCATTAGCCTAGGTATTTACTTCACACAAAGTTGCCATAAATTCAAAGCACACACATAATTGACACCGCTACCCTCCTTTAGGTTGTCACTCCAACTCCAGTTGTAACTAATCTGATTCTTGTCAACTAGATAATTATTAGAATCAGGTGCGCTAGAAGTGAAAACATACAGGATGGTGGCTCTCCAAGAAGGAGAGCTCTGCCCTACAGGAAACCCCTACAATAGAGCCTGTGAAATAACGTGTGCCTATTTGAGCTGTCATTGTGGCTCTCCAGACAGTCACACATTTGATAGGCCTGTGCACAATTCCCTATATAGGCATCTCTGTCACAGTCTGTTAACAATTTACTGTATAGTTGCTGCCCAGATGAGAGCTTCGGTATGCGTGATCAACAGACCGTATGAAAGTATATATGGATATTTTTAGAGTTGGTTCCTGTTAAGATACCTTGACATTTTAAACAATTTATACTCTTAAATCTCTCTGTTGTTAATTTCCTGATATACTATCTGTATAATCATCAACTCGATTTTGCCAAATATAGAATATATTATGTCATTAGTTGAAGGAGGTTATCTAGCAAGCTTAGCAAGTTTGCATGATCAGACAACGCTGTACTCGGGGTGCGCTCTGTGCGTCCTGCGCGCGCTCTGTATCGAGATATGCACTACATTAATTGAGGAACATGATAATGCTCGGAATTTATGGAATTTAATTCACAACTGTGTCATTGGCGATCAAAGATAGTTCATTAGTAAATATCAGTTTAATTTGCTCTGAAATCTTTACATAGTGGTGCAGCCCAGTCGACAAGGTGGCACAGCGCCCTTATTATTTGGGCAGAACCCTGGCATAGTGGACATATTTTGGTTTTAAACGCTTTGAATTGGGCACTTCCGATTTTCGCCGTACTTTCTGGGACTCAAGGGATACATATGAAGTATCCCCGGTACTGAAAGTTGGAAAGTTTCCGGGAAAATATGAATCCCTTGTCACAAAGTTGCAAAGTATCTGTTAATGAAATACTGTGAATTACTGAAAATGACTGACACTTGCATTTTACTTTGCAAAATGGAAAGAACAGTATTTTTCTCAAAATACACCTAGGCCTATACCACACTTGCTATACCACACTTACACACTTACGACAACCAATAGCCATGGAAATCACAATAGGCGTTCAGGCAGTAGCCAAAGTTTTTGTTCGATTTAAAAACAGCTCAAAAGCGCAATGTAACGACAATATACCATTGATTTAGCAAGGTCAAGGGCTTTTCAATCATCTGTATTGTTGAAGCTTTACACATTCTGCGACAGAAATGTAAAGGTAATTCCCGATTGAGCCGACATATACTGCGTTTACTATGAATGCAGTCTGCTAATGCGGGAATATTGCCTTAATAAATGTCAATCAAGCTGTAACGCTGAACTTCCGCGATACAGATTCAATAGATCCCCAAGTAGGCCTCAATTTAAATTATGTTAGGTAGTACGCCATGTACAAAGGTAGAAATCATTTTGAAGTCACATAAGGGCTGAGGCCAGTCACGGAGACAAATATTTGCTTGGCGCAGCTGGCATCTTATGCGCAATTTGGTAGGTTACGTGATATAATATCATAATTTATAAACTTAAATACTGTTAATTAAGAAAAGATAATGTTCTCATCTTAGTCTTATGCATTGAGTCGAGGATTGTTTTTCGAAGCGGTTTAGAGCTCTACTTTTACGCATTAAGTTACCTTTATGGTTGGCTGTCCTCCGCTAATGCGTCACATTGCCCATTTACAATGGATAGTTGACAGAGGTCGGTGTCTATGACATTCAAAGGTATTTGTGTGTCACCGTGGACAGAGGCTTTTCGAGTTGCAGAAAAGGGACGTATTTGACAGCTGTTCGCAGGTGAGGAAACCCGCCAGAATAAATCCTTCAGCATTTTCCTGAACTCTCTTCGCATGAGACAATATAAAACTGGGTTCAAGCAACTATTGGCATGTGCCAGGCACACGGTCACAGGGAAAACATAGGTGTGAACCATATAATAAGACTTGTCCCAGTTCACCACATTAAATTTGACCAGGACGCCCCAGAAAGTGATGGCGTGATTAGGCATCCAACACAAAAAGAATGAAAGAACCACAATGGTAACGGATTTAGTGACTCTGTTACTCCGTTTAGGATGGTTGTTGTTCATACTCCTCAGGCGAACGAATCGTAGGAGCATCAAATAGCAAATTGTTACTATGAGCATGGGGAAAACAAAGGCAATTATGATTTTTTGTAAGTGATATAAAGCCAGCCAGTGCTGGCCCTCCGGGAACCGCAAAAGGCAGAGCTTCTCCCCAGCGATGTTTGTCATATTGGAGAAAATAGCAGTTGGAGCGGTGGCCACAGTGGCAAAGACCCATAGCACTGCGCTTACCCATCTCACCGAACAATATCTGTGTCTGGTGCGGTCCTTTAGAGCCGAGGCAACGGACCAGTAGCGCGTAACACTCATAGCAGTGAGGAAGAAAACACTCGCGTACATGTTCATAACAGTAACGGAGAGAATGATCTTGCACATCGCGTTCCCAAACGGCCAGCTGAAGTCCAGAGCAGTGTCCACAGCCCAGAAAGGCAGGGTCAGGACAAACTGGAAGTCCGTCATGGCCAGATTAAGAACAAAATAGTGTATGGTGGACCTTTTTCTTCCTTGTCTCACTTTCATTAAGAAAACGACTAACAAATTCCCCACCAAACCCGCTGCGCAAACCACAGAATACACGATTGATATCATGATTCGAAGCGCTGGACTGCCGTCCGCGGTCATATCTATGTCCTCCAGGCTGCTGAAGCGGTCTGGGTCCGTAGAGGACCGGTTATAAGAGCTGATGTTATGGTTCCAAGTGTCCCCCAGTGCCGTTTGCATATCCACTATTTCGTTCCAGACGTAAAATATGTTCCAAAAAAATTAAAGATACATAGTTGCAAACATGGTATGGTAGCATAAACTTTTCATACGTTCAAAACAGATACCTGAACGTCTCCATCTTCTCATGTAATGATGGTCCGTGCGCTCTGACCGCAAACTGGCTTTTAAATAGCCTACTGTGCCAGTGGAAGCGTCACCCCATGGGCAACAATTGGTTAACGTTCCTCTGATTGCTGATTGACATGGGTGTTTCAAGCCTGCTAAGGTAAAAGGAACAGCAAGGAACACAACGTATCACAAGGGACTGGGAAATTCAACCAGGTAGCCTAGCAAAAAAGCGTTGGGCCAGTAACCGGAAGGTCGTTTGTTCGAGCCCCCCGAGATTACTTTGTGAAAAATATGTCAATGTGCCTTTGAGCAAGGCACTTAACCCCCACCTAACTCAAATGTAAACCCCGGTTCGTGGGAAAAATTACTGGGAAAGCCCCCCCCCCCGCCCACGCACACACACACACAACCTATGTGTTGTGATAATTGCTTGTTTGATCTATAACCTGTTAATTCATATGCCTTGCGACCGTTATCTAAACGCCGAGATAATAAGAAGACACAGTGGCAGAATAAATTCAACCACACCTTGTTTTATCGCAAAACCGGATAGCAAACTCTGTTAGCTCAAGTTAACGTTTCCGACATTTTCAGCCCACTAAACAACTATTGATTTAGAACAACAGAGAGTTACTGCAAGTCGCAAAGAAAACTGGAGCTGCCTCCACTATTCCAGCACCATTTCAACTTCAGCATTTCAACTTCATGAAATAACCCCTGCCAAGTATAATACAGTGACAACTCATTTCTGTGTGCGTGTGTGTCCAGGGGCTCAACGTTGATTTTAGAAGTGGGGGGACACAGTATATTTTACAAGTGTTATCTTTTGTTTGTTTTTTAGTCCCATCCTTCAGCTCCTTAAATCCCCCCCCATCTATCTCTGAACACCATCCAGTTTTGATTTCCTGGACATTTCTTATCAACAGGTCCCAGACGTTATCTTTTAAGATCTGGGCTTTTTAGTCCCATCCTTCAGCTGCATGGCTGGTGGCATTGTCATGCTGGATCTATCTGAACCTGCAGGAAGGGTACCATGAGGGAGTTTTGATTTCAAACCGATGAATTTGGCATATATTTCTCAACTGTGCTGTTAAGTTTCACAAAAGTTCTGAACCATTCTATTCTCATAGATTTTACATAGATGTTTATTTTTAAATTTACACTTAGTTAAGAGTGTTATTATATTATCGATCAATTGACTATACACCTATAACCAATAGCCTAAAAAATGAACAACTATCAAATAAAGTACAAAGACACCTTTGGATTGTCTTTAAGACATCCTCTATATCAAATTTCAGCAAACCCGAGCCACCTGCACGCCCGACCCGTAACAGTCTAGTCTATAAATAAACTCTCTCCCCAACACAACTTGGAAGGAGGTTTTCACTCAAAATCTCACGATACATGGCCCCATTCTTTCCTTTACACGCATCAGTCGTCCTGTTCCCTTTGCAGAAAAACAGCCCCAAAGCATGATGTTTCCACCCCCATGCTTCACAGTAGGTATGGTGTTTTTTGGATGCAACTCAGCATTCTTTGTCCTCCAAACACGACGAGTTGAGTTTACACCAAAAAGTTCTATTTTGGTTTCATCTGACCATATGACATTCTCCCAATCTTCTTCTAGATCATCCAAATGCTCTCTAGCAAACTTCAGACGGGCCTGGACATGTACTGGATTAAGCAGGGGGACACGTCTGGCACTGCAGGATTTGAGTCCCTGGCGGCGTAGTGTGTTACTGATGGTAGGCTTTGTTATGTTGGTCCCAGCTCTCTGCAGGTCATTCACTAGGTCCCCCCGTGTGGTTCTGGGATTTTTGCTCACCGTTCTTGTGATCATTTTGACCACCCACAGGGGGAGATCTTGCGTGGAGCCCCAGATCGAGGGAGATTATCAGTGGTCTTGTGTGTCTTCCATTTCCTAATAATTGCTCCCACAGTTGATTTCTTCAAACCAAGCTGCTTACCTATTGCAGATTCAGTCTTCCCAGCCTGGTGCAGGTCTACAATTTTGTTTCTGGTGTCCTTTGACAGCTCTTTGGTCTTGGCCATAGTGAAGTTTGGAGTGTGAGTGTTTGAGGTTGTGGACAGGTGTCTTTTATACTGATAACAAGTTCAAACGGGTGCCATTAATACAGGTAACGAGTGGAGGACAGAGGAGCATCTTATAGAAGAAGTTACAGGTCTGTGAGAGCCAGAAATCTTGCTTGTTTGTAGGTGACCAAATACTTATTTTCCACCATAATTTGCAAATAAATTCATAAGAAATCCTACAATGTGATTTTCTGGCTTTTTCTCTCTCATTTTGTCTGTCATAGATGAAGTGTACCTATGATGAAAATTACAGACCTCTCTCATCTTTTTAAGTGGGAGAACTTGCACAATTGGTGGCTGACTAAATACTTTTTTGCCCCACTGTACCTGCTGGAGCACGTGCTACATGTGGGTGTTGTTATCGTTGTCCAGTGAGCGGAGATGAGGCGGAGCTTTACATAGCAAAGACTAGCCTAGCAAAGACTAGATAAATACTAAATACAATTGGGAGAACAAGTATTTGATACACTGCCAATTTTTCAGGTTTTCCTACTTACAAAGCATGTAGAGGTCTGTAATTTTTATCACAGGTACACTTCAACTGTGAGAGATGGAAACTAAAACAAAAATCCAGAAAATCACATTGTATGATTTGTAAGTAAATTAATTTGCATTTTATTGCATGACATAAGTATTTGATCACCAACCAACCTGTAAGAATTCCGGCTCTAACAGACCTGTTACTTTTTCTTTAAGAAGCCCTCCTGTTCTCCACTCATTACCTGTATTAACTGCACCTGTTTGAACTCGTTACCTGTATAAAAAGACACCTGTCCACACACTCAATCAAACAGACTCCAACCTCTCCACAATGGCCAAGACCAGAGAGGGTGTAAGGACATCAGGGATACAATTGTAGACCTGCACAAGGCTGGGATAGGCTACAGGACAATAGCCAAGCAGCTTGGTGAGAGGGCAACAACTCTTGGCGCAATTATTAGAAATTTAAGAAGTTCAAGATGACGGTCAATCACCCTCAGTCTGGGGCTCCATGAAAGATTTCACCTCGTGGGGCATCAATGATCATGAGGGATCAGCCCAGAACTACACAGCAGGACCTGGTCAATGACCTGAAGAGAACTGGGACCACAGTCTCAAAGAAAACCATTAGTAACATACTACGCCGTCATGGATTAAAATCCTGCAGCGCACGCAAGGTCCCCCTGCTCAAGTCAGCGCATGTCCAGGCCCGTCTGAAGTATGCCAATGACCATCTGGATGATCCAGAGGAGGAATTGGAGAAGGTCATGTAGTCTGATGAGACAAAAATAGAGCTTTTTGGTCTAAACTCCACTCGCCGTGTTTGGAGGAAGAAGGATGAGTACAACCCCAAGAATACCATCCCAACCATGAAGCATGGAGGTGGAAACATCATTCATCAGGACGACTGCACCGTATTGAGGGTAGGATGGATGGGGCCATGTATCTCGAGATCTTGGCCAACAACCCCCTTCCCTCAGTAAGAGCATTGAAGATGGTTTGTGGCTGGGTCTTCATGCATGACAATGACCCGAAACACACAGCCAGGGCAACTAAGGAGTGGCTCCGTAAGAAGCATCTCAAGGTCTTGGAGTGGCCTAGCCAGTCTCCAGACCTGAACCCAATAGAAAATCTTTGGAGGGAGCTGAAAGTCTGTATTGTCCAGCGACAGCCCCGAAACCTGAAGGATCTGGAGAAGGTCTGTATGGAGGAGTGGGCCAAAATCCCTGCTGCAGTGTGTGCAAACCTGGTCAAGAACTACAGGAAACGTATGATCTCTGTAATTGCAAACAAAAGTTTCTGTACCAAATATTAAGTTCTGCTTTTCTGATGTATCAAATACTTATGTCATGCAATAAAATGCAAATTAATTACTTAAAAATCATACAATATGATTTTCTGGATTTTTGTTTTAGATTCTGTCTCTCACAGTTGAAGTGTACCTATGATAAAAATTACAGACCTCTACATGCTTTGTAAGTAGGAAAACCTGCTAAAATCGGCAGTGTATCAAATACTTGTTCTCCACACTGTAGATGACCCAAAGCCAGTCTGGTGACAAATATGTAGCGAGGGCCAGGCGATTAGAGCATAGAGGTCGCAGTGGGGGGTGGTATATGGGGCTTTGGTGGCAAAGCAGATGGCACTGTAATAGACTGCATCCAGTTTGCTGAGTAAAGTGTTGGAGGCTATTTTGTAAATTACATCGCCAAAGTCGAGGATCGGTAGGATGGTCAGTTTGACTAGGTTACCCTTTCTAGCACTTACAGAACCCCTCGACAACATTCCGCTGAAAAGGCAGCGTGCGAAATTCAAAAATATTGTTTCGAAATATGTACCTTTCACACATTAACAAGTCCAGTACAGCAAATGAAAGATACACTTCTTGTTAATCTACCCACAGTGTCCGATTTCAAAAAGGCTTTACAGCGAAAGCACAACATATGATTATGTTAGGTCAGAGCCAACTCATAAAAACACACAGACATTTTTCCAGCAAAATATAGGAGTCACAATAAGCAGAAATATAGACCGAATGACTCAATAACCTTTGATGATCTTCATCAGATGACACTCGTAGGACATCATGTTACACAATACATGTGCATATTTATATCCAAAAATCTCAGTTAACATTGGCGTGTTACGTGCAGTAATGTTTTGATTCCAAAACATCCAGTGATTTTGCAGATAGCCATCAAATCGCAGAAATACTCATAATTAACATTGATAAAAGATACAAGTGTTATTCACAGAATTAAAGATAGACTTCTCCTTAATGCAACCGCAGTGTCAGATTTCAAAAAAACTTTATGGAAAAAGCATAATCTGTGTATGGCGCTCAGAGCCCAATCCAGCTAAAGAAATATCCGCCATGTTGGAGTCAACAGAAGTTAGAAATAACATTATATATATTCACTTACCTTTGATCTTCATCAGAATGCACTCCCAGGAATCCCAGTTCGACAATAAATTACTGATTTGTTCCATAAAGTCCATCATTTATGTCCAAATAGCCACTTGTTGGTAACGTGTTCAGCCCAGTAATCCATCTTCATGAGGCGCAAGCACTACATCCAGACAAAAACTTGAAAAGTTCCGTTACAAGTCGTAGAAACATGTCAAACGATGTATGGAATCAATCTTTAGGATGTTTTTAACATAAAACTTCAATAATGTTCCAACCGGAGAATTCCATTGTCTGTAGAAAAGCACTAGAACGAGAGCTAACTCTGTCGGGACCGCACGTCACGAGCATGAGACACTCTGCCAGACCACTGACTCATTCAGCTCCCATTCCCCCCTCCTTTATAGCAGAAGCCTGAAACAAGTTTCTAAAGACGGTTGACATCTAGTGGAAGCCTTAGGAAGTGCAACTTGAATCCATAGGCACTGTATTCAGTATGCCAAGCTTTGAAAAACTACAAACCTCAGATTTCCCACTTCCTGGTTGGAGTTCTCAGGTTTTCACCTGCCATATGAGTTCTGTTATACTCACAGACATCATTCAAACAGTTTTAGAAACTTCAGTGTTTTCTATCCAATACCAATACTAATAATATGCATAAATTAGCATCTGAGACTGAGTAGGAGGCAGTTTACTCTGGGCACACTTTTCATCCAAAAGTGAAAATGCTGCCTCCTATCCCAAACAGGATTTATGTTTGGCGGTGCGAGTGAAGGAGGCTTTGTTGCGGAATAGAAAGACGATTCTAGATTTAATTTTGGATTGGAGATGTTTAATATGAGTCTGGAAGGAGAGTTTACAGGCTAGCCAGACACCTAGGTATTTGTAGTTGTCCACGTATTCCAAATCAGAACTGTCCAGAGTAGTGATGCTAGTCGGGCGGGCCAGTGCGGGCAGCCAACGGTTGAAAAGCATGCATTTAGTTTTACTTGCGTTTAAGAGCAGTTGGAGGCCATGGAAGGACTGTTGTATGGCATTGAAGCTTGTTTGGAGGTTTGTTAACACAGTGTCCAAAGAAGGGCCAGATGTATACAGAATGGCGTCGTCTGCGTCGAGGTGGATCAGGGAATCACCCACAGCAAGAGCGACTCATTGATATATACCAAGAAAACAGTCAGCCCGAGAATTGATCAGCCCGAGAATTGAACCCTGTGGCACACCCATAGAGACAGCCAGAGGTTCGGACAACAGGCCCTCCGATTTGATACACTGAACTCTGTCTGGGAAGTTGTTGGTGAACCAGGCGAGGCAGTCATTTGAGAAACCAAGTCTGTTGAGTCTGCCGATAAGAATATGATGATTGACAGAGTCGAAAGCCTTGGCCAGGTCGATGAAGACGGCTGCACAGTACAATCTTTTATCGATGGCGGTTATGATATCATTTAGTACGTTGAGCGTGGCTGAGGTGCACCCGTGACCAGCTTGGAAACCGGATTGCACAGCAGAGAAGGTATGGTGGGATTCCCTATCACAAAAGACACTCTACTTTCAGGAGAAATGGTTTAAAGATTATACTTCACTCCATTACAACCCCCCTTAACCTCTCTTGGGTAGGGGGCAGTATTTTCACATCCAGATGAAAAGCGTGCCCAAAGTAAACTGCCTGTTACTCAGGCCCAGAAGCTATGATATCCGTGCAATTGGTAGATTCGGACAGAAAACACTCTACAGTTTCTAAAACTGTTCAGATTATGTCTGTGAGTATAACAGAACTGATATGGGAGGCAAAACCCCGAGAACAAACCATACCCGCCAAAAATCTTTCAGCATACCACTGTTTTCAATGGCTGTCACTTTTATTATAAGGCAAAATCCTCCCAGCTTGCAGTTCCTAGGGCTTCCACTAGATGTCAACAGTCTTTAGAAAGAGTTTCATGCTGGTTTTTAGAAAAATGAGCCAGAAATTGTAGTTTTTCTAGGTGGCTCCCATTTTGGCTGTAGTGTTACCTAGTGCGTGGAAGAGAACGTGTTCTTTGGTATTTTTCTCCGGTAAAGACTATAACGATTCTCAGGCTTACATATTATAGTTTATTTATGTACTAGGGTACCTAAGGTTTGATTATAAACATTGTTTGACTTGTTTGGAAAAGTTTATTAGTAACGTTTGGGATTCATTTTGTATGCATTTTGATGGAGGGAAACTGGGTGGATTAGTGACTGAAGCGCGCCAGCTAAACTGAGTTTTTATGGATATAAAGAAGGACATTATCAAACAAAATGACCATTTGTGATGTAACTTGCACCTTTTCGAGTGCCAACAGAAGATCAAAGGTAAGGCATTTATTATATCGCTATTTCTGACTTTCGTGGCGCACCTGCCTGGTTGAAATATGTTTTTCATGCTTTTGTATGCGGGGCGCTGTCCTCAAATAATCGCATGGTGTGCTTTCGCTGTAAAGCCTTTTTGAAATATGACACAGCGGCTGGATTAACAACAAGTTAAGCTTTATTTTGATGTTTATTTTGATTTCACCGAATGTTGGCCAGGTGAGACGCTACCATCCCACCTTCGCATAAGAAGTTAAAAGGGGTTCTCTGTTTCTATTGTGCTAAATACTTTGCAACACAAAAGTCTAAGCTTGTGTCAAAAGCAGATTCATCTTTCAGTCAAGACTGGCTTTCAAAATTGGAAGGCGGCACTGGAGAAATTTAGAGCGCATAAAGACAACAAGTGTCACAAATTAGCTGTGATGACTCCGATTCAGGAGCCAAAGCCTGTTAATGTGCAACTTTCACTTGAGCTTGAAAGACAGCAGCAACAAGCGAGGAGAAATCTTATGAAGATTGTTGGGGGTGTGAAGTAGTTGGCACGGTCAGGCTTTTCGAAGCATTGAGAGTGGGAACTTCAGCCAGCTTCTAAAGTACAAGGCAGAGGGCAATGCAGAGCTGACCAACTGGCTGAAAGGTAACTTTGATTTCACCAGTCCCCAAATGCAAAACTACATTTTGAAGCTGGTGGGAAATACAATCAATGCCAGTGGTCCGGTTTGCACTTATTATTGATGGCACCCAAGATATATCAGGAGTTGAGCAGGATTCAATATGTTTGATGGCAACCAGGATATATCAGGATTTGAGCAGGAGTCAATATGTTTGTGCTTTGTAGATGCAGATCTACAAACAATGGAAGAATTCATGGGACTCTACGAAGTGTCTTCAACGACAGGGCCAAATATAGCCAAGATGGCATGTGATGTGATGATGCGTCTAGGGCTTCCTCTGTCCCAAGTTAGAGGACAAACCAATGAATGTGCCGCAAACATGGCAGGACGATTGCAGGGGGTTCAAGCCATTTTAAGGAAAGAACGACTGCTGGCTATGTATTGTCACTGAGGTCCAGACTGTGTGAACTTAGTTACTGTGTAGCCTCTCCAATAGTAAGAGATTCAATGGGTCTGGTTCATGAATTGGGGGGCTTCTTTAGTCAATCTAGCAAGTTCAAGTTGTTTTTCCAAGAAATCGCAAAATCAAAGCATGATTTCAACTCGTTGAAACCTCTCTGTCACACCAGGTGGACTGTTCGCACCTTTGCCATCCGCTCAGTTCTCAGCCAGTATGAATCAGTGCTGACAGTCCTTGAAGAACTAAGGCTAATGGTCTTCATGGAACATTTCTAAAAGGGAACACTGTGCTCAGCCTTGTAATGGCTGAAGACCTGATGGGGGATTTGACACCTCCCTGCAGCTTAGGAAACAGACCGTTTCAGGCATGTTGGAGGCTGTGGACCATGTCAAAACAAGCATGCAGGACAAGCGAACGGAGGAGCACTTTGATGTCTTGTTCACAAAAGCAACTGCTACGGCAGCAAAGTTGGACCTACAACCTATTCAGATGCCTCATATCCTCAAACCTACAAGGCGTTAAACCGGTCAGGCACCAGCCATATCCATCCGGATGCCCGGTCTTTGTACAGAGCCCAATTTTACAATGCCTTGGACACAGTGAATACTCAATTCACAGAGAGGTTTGATAAAGCTGGATTCCACAAACTGCAGCAGCTTGAAAATGTGCTGCTACACAGAGACATGGACAAGGTGGTAGACGAGTATCCTGAATTGAATTCAAAACTACTGCAGGTGCAGTTGGCCATGTGTGGGGCTAATTACACATATCAAATGAGCTCAGATGTTGCTAGCATTATTTGGGAAATGGTGCCAGAGGTGAAAGGTCTCTTCAGTCAGGTGGAAGCTTTAGTAAGGCTTCTGCTGGTCATCCCTGCCTCCTCTGTACAGACTGAGAGGAGTTTTAGTGCCCTGAGGAGGCTTAAGACATGGCTTAGATCTTCGACGAGTCAAACAAGGCTGAACAATGTGGCCATGTATCACATGCACCAGGAGAAACTGGACAGACTGGACCTTGAAGGAATATGCCAGTCTTTTATCGGTGTCAACGATAAGCGCAAAAAGGCCTTTGGATCCTTAGCTTGAAGAATGGCAAGTCAAAACATGTCGTTGCCTGGAGAGGAGATGAGAGGATAAGAGAGCAGAGGAAAAGAGAAGAGATGACTGGAGAGCAGGGGAGTAGAGAGGAGAAGATAGGACAAGAGGAGAGGAGAGCAGAGCAGAGCAGAGCAAACGCCCCTGCTGCCCAACCAAGTTTACTTGTAAATATGTCAATAAAAACAACAATTTGCTAAACCTTGGCCAAAATATCTGGACTTGTCTTCATATAACAATGTGTAGATTTCTGTTTATATGATTATGGTTATAGTTGTACTTTATTAATCCCTAATCTCTGCCAAAAACAGAGCAATGTAATTCAATACACAATTAGGCATTATTGTAAAAAATAAAAAATAAATAAAAAGTTCATCCCATATGTGAGTGAATTTTGAAACGTTTTAGAATGGCAGGAAATTAGTTTACAAATTTCATTTTTTTTCGGGGGCAGATTTGCAGCCCAGCAACTAGGGATTGCCTAAATAGGTATATCTCAGGGGCATGTCTTCAATACAAACTCCTTTTGTCGTACTGTATTCCATATAAGGTATTCAGCTAGACCTTATGAAAGTTGCATAGCATACCCTTAAACTAAAAACAAAGTGATACTGGTGATACTGTACATAACTTGACATTTCTTCAAAACATTGTGGGAGGATGACCAACCTTCCAATTAATGGCAATGCATTTGTTAGCCACTATAAATGCTAGGTTACACATTCTTCTTATAACAGTCTCCAGTATCAACATTTCCAAGCAAACAAAAACAGGGAAAAAGGAGAATCGATAGACATGTTGAGATAAAAGAATATACACTTTGTCAGAGTTCAGCCAACCTTCACAAGACCACAACACATGCAAATATGTCCTCTTTTGTGCTTTACACCCGCAGCAGAATAATACAAATTCTGAGTGCATGATATTCAGTTTCACTGGCATATAGTACATTCTATGATGGTCTTAAACTGCATTAATTCATGTCTGAGATTATATGAACATGACTGGGCATTTTAATAATATGTGTATCCATTCATCATCAATACCGTCTCTCAGGTCTTCCTCACATCTTTGTTTTACATGTTTTGTGTCATTGGGAAACGCGTCTATCAACCCTTGATACAGTTTGGAAATAAACATTGGAGGTTTGTCAGACGGCCTTAAAATAGCATCTGGTTTGTCCATTGTTTGGTGAACAGAGAGAATAAAGTGCATCTGCAATAATTCACCTCAGTCACAGACTGGTTTCCCCTGGCTACCCGACCCTGCTGAGATCCCTGTCACCATCTGATCCTTCTAAAATGAAGCATGACAAAGAATTACCTTGGTGTACTATTATACATTATATTATCCAAGAATAGAATCAATGGTTAAATAATTGAAATTACAATTTTTCTCAGATCCCAGACTGAAGCTTTAAGCTTAAGCTGCTATCATGTAGCTACTGTAGGTCTACCCATCAATTCAAGATGGAACTTTGTGTCATTCACTGAACATACTGCAAAATTCACCTGAGCTACGTAGACTAGTCTTCCCTGGCTGTCTGACCCTGCTGGGACCCCTGTCACCATCTGATCCTTCGAAAACACAATGAGCATAGTGTTGTGTACTGACTGCATTAGAGGGCTGCATTCCCACGGGATGCCTGTGAGGCCTGCGGTCTTCATTCTTCACGCTACAGGTGGGAGTGGATGGTCAGATGGACAATTGAAATATTTTTGTTGTACCACAGATTATTTTGAAACGGTCCTCTTTTCTGCTTTGTATGCGCTATCCTACCTATTGTATTAAAAATACATATCTTTTGCATTAGCCACACACTCAGAATTCACTGCTTCAACTTCAGTAGCCTAACTCTCCTAGGTGGGCATGAGAGAGCGCCTAGTACTGTATGTGTGGTCCCATTGAAATAGAGTAGCCTGCCTACACGATACAGATAATCACGTGGCAGTTAATTAACTTGAATATTAAGTTGACTTAAATATGATTGAACTGTAGTTTACCACAGTGTCTGTAAATAAATATAGATCATGAAAGGAAGTGGAGGGGGCTCAACCAACGTGAGTCAAAGTGGAATCCATTTTTTAAAATCACTATTGAAAAGGAAAAGGCACAACGCGCACATACAGTGAATTCGGAAAGTAATTTTCCATATTTTGTGACGTTACAGCCTTATTCTAAAATTGATTACATTCATTTTTTCCCTCATCAATCTACACACAATACTCCATAATGACAAAGCAAAAACAGTATACAGAACTATTCAGACCCTTTGCTATGAGACTCGAAGTTGAGCTCAGGTGCATCCTGTTTCGATTAATCATTCTTGAGACGTTTTGACAACTTGATTGGAGACCACCTGTGGTAAAATCAAATGATTGGACATGAGGCACACACCTGTCTATATAAGGTCCCAAAGTTGACAGTGCATGTCAGAGCAAAAACCAAGCCATGACGTCGAAGGAATTGTCCATAGAGCTCCGAGACAGGATTGTATCGAGGCACAGATCTGGGGAAGGGTACCAAGAAATGTCTGCAGCATTAAAGTTGAACTTTTTGGCCTGAATGCCAAGCGTCACGTCTGGAGGATACCTGACACCATCCCTACGGTGAAGAATGGTGGTGGCAGAATCATGATGTGGGAATTTTGTCAGCGGCAGGGACTGGGAGACTAGTCAGGATTGAGGGAAAGAGGAAGGGAGCAAAGTACAGAGAGATCCTTGATGAAAACCTACTCTAGAGCACTCAGGACCTCAGACTGGGGCGAAGGTTCAGCTTCCGACAGGACTACGGCCCTAAGCACACAGCCAAGACAACGCAGGAGTGACTTCGGGACACGTCTCTGAATGTCCTTGAGTGGCCCCTCCAGAGCCCGGAATTGAACCCGAACGAACATCTGTGGAGAGAAAATCGATGTGCAGCTCCCCATCCAACCTGACAGAGCTTGGGTGGATCTGCAGAGAAGAATGGGAGAAACTCCCCAAATACATGTGTGCCAAGCCTGTAGTGTCATACCTGCTGCCAAAAGTGCTTCAACAAAGTACTGAGTAAAGAGTAAGGTAAAATGTGTTTTTGCTTTGTCATTATGGGGTATTGTGTGTAGATTAATGAGGGGAAAATAGAATTTAATCCATTTTAGAATAAGACTGTAATGTAACAAAATGTGAAAAAAAATCAAGGGGCTCCCGAGTGGCATAGGGGTACAAGGCACTGCATCTCACTGCTAGAGGCATCACTACAGAACCCACTACAGACCCTGGTTTGTTTCCAGGCTGCATCACAACCGGCCGTGACTGGGAGTACCATAGGGCGGCGCACAATTGGCCCAACGTCGTCCTGGGTCATTGTGAATAAGAATTTGTTCTTAACTGCCTAGTTAAAAAAAAAAAGTTTAAATACTTTCCGAATGCACTGTCGTTTAGGCTACCATGGTGAGTGCGTGTTGCGCCTTTTCATCTTCAATAAGTATGGATTACCCATTTATTTGTCTCTGCCTGCAAATTGTCCTCCTAAAAAGGTAGGCTATATTCTATAGAACTATGCAAAACATATCAAGTGTCGCTGTCATCATTGTTGCTGCTTTCAGTTCAGTAAAAAATACCTGCAAGATCAGGTGCTCGTGTGGTGTCAATTAAATAGATTAGGCTATATGTACACATGGGTGGAGAAGCATGGGGCAGTTGGTATTGGTATTTATGCAGATCACATGTACCATCGTCCTTCCTTACCTCTTCAATGAAAATCCCATTGGCCTCTACATTATGGACATGGTATGTGTATGAAAACCATTATCAAAACAGTTTTTTAAAATTCACTTTTACCACAAAATCCAAGGTAAGAATATGGTCATGTGCATATTTTGTTAATCATCTGTATAATTACTATTTTGGGGATTCACAGATGTTACCCTCTTTACACCTCTGAATATAACAGGAAACCTGTTTGATCACCAGGCACTGCAAAATAACATCAACATGCCAGAGTATATAACAATTGGACTTGGGACTCTGCTGGGAGTTTACCTCATATTTAGATTTTTTTATTCTGCTTATCCACTAAAATCATAATAAACAATAAAATATTGTTTTATTGTTATGCATATTATTAATAATACAAAAAAAATCATAGGGGGGGTAGTTCAAAAATGTACCCCAAAAGGTTCTTCGAGGATCCATTAAAAGGGGTTCTTTGCAGAACTTGTAGAGTTTCAATTTGTAGAACCCAAGCCTAAAGGATACTCAGCATAAACCTTGCTGTCTGTCTCTCCAACATTTGCAACATTGTTTCAATATTCAAATTCGATCTCCAGCTGCCCATAGTAATGAACGTGTAGGGGTCGGGAGTTGGGATGAGACAGACAGGTAAGTAGCGTTTCTCAGCCAGTCGAAATTATGAATTAGCTGGCATAATTTCAATGGATATATTCAAAGTAATGTAAATTGAAAAAAAGGTAAAATGAAAATGAGCTTCAGTGTTTAAAGTGATTCTTTTTGACGTTTGACGTGACTGTAAATTAGCCGTAGTTGGCTAGCTAGCAAGCAAGGGATAAAACATTGACTGAAAGACTGGGTCGCATCTCTGGCAACCGTTCCAATAGAATGAATGACCAGCCGGCTTAGGTAGCAACCCTAGATTTGTGTTGGGACTACATCTTGTGGAAGGATGAAATAGTATGAATAAATTAATCATAATAAAACATTTTATGAAAATATGTCAATCATTATTTGAACATATTGGTAACCAATTGTATAAAAGTGATTACGCCCTCGAAGCTGATGTTTGGAGGATATATTGGCAGGTTTTCCTGCCCTCGGCGAACAACGTGCCAATATATCCTCCAAACACGACTTCTCGGGCATTATCACTTAAGGTAACTGCTGTTTAACTGAACAGAAAAAAAACGAACCTACTGTTTATTTGTAGTACTGAGCTAGTATTGTAACTAACATGAAATGTTAGCTAATGTTTCATCCCCTCTCAACTGAGGTGAATGAATACGCTACGCTAGTGAGTAGCTACAACAGCCAGGTCAGTTCTGGCCTCTAGTTATCTGTCAGATAGTGATAATTGCCACCTGATATCGCTATCTAACAGTAGTTGTTTGTATGGACATGTTTGTAACCTTTGTTTTGTCCCATTTCAGAAGTAAATGAACCTGGCAAGCTTTCGCCAGTTGATGAACCGTTATAGCGAGAGCTGGCCAAAAGTTGGCTTACATTAGCTACAGTGGTGGAAAAAGTACCCAATTGTCATACTTGTAGACATTAATACATTAATAGAAAATTACTTAAGTAAAAGTGAGTCGGGGGGGCGCTAGAGAGCGTGCTATGGAGTAGACGTGCTTTTCTAGAGCTCCGCTCTATTTTGAAACAAATTAGTATTTATCTTAACCTTGTCACGCCCTGGTCTTAGTATTTTGTGTTTATATATTTATTTGGTCAGGCCAGGATGTGACATGGGGTTATTTTGTGTTGTGTTGTGGTATTGGGGGTTTTAGTAGGTATTGGGATTGTGGCTGAGTAGGGGTGTCTAGCATAGTCTATGGCTGCCTGAGGTTCTCAATCAGAGTCAGGTGATTCTCGTTGTCTCTGATTGGGAACCATATTTAGGTAGCCTGGGTTTCACTGTGTGTTTGTGGGTGATTGTTCCTGTCTTTGTACCTGCACCAGATAGGGCTGTTTTGGTTTTCATTATTTCATTTCGTTAGTTTTGTAGTTTCTGTATGTATAGGTTTTCCTTCATTAAAATATCATGAATCATCATCACGCTGCATTTTGGTCCGATCCTTGTTCTACCTCTTCGTCAGAGGAGGAGATAGAAGAGAGCCGTTACAAACCTCTCACGACCTAGAACTTCAAACAAATATGACAAAGGGAAAAGGCACCAAAAAAGGGAGCGCTAAACAAGATCATTTGAATGAGATAGACAACGAACCAATTTCAATGTCACTGACCCACGAGGAGTTAGCTGAAGAGGCTAGCTTCCAAGAGTTCCCCACAGAGCCTACTCAAAGTGACATACTGGCTGCCATAAACTCACTAAGCAAGAAGGTGGACACAAGGCTGGCTGATATCTCAAAGAGTATTGGGACTTTGGCCGAAACTGTGAAGGCAACTCAGAGAAGGGTGCATGAGGTTGAGCAGACGACAGTCGATCACGAGGCCAGGCTACAGGACATAGAGAAACAGTGCGCAACGTTCAAAAATGACAACAAAACCCTGAAAGCCCGACTGGAAATGCTCGAGTCGCATTCAAGACGCCAGAACATCCAAATATGTGGGATCCAGGAGGACACTGAGAAAGGGAAACCCACTGAATTTGTCTCGGAGCTGATACTGGCATTGCTGTGGAATGAACACTTCAAAACGGTCATCCTGATCGACCGCGCACACAGATCTCAGGCAACGAAGCCGGCCAAGGCTGCACCACCAAGGCCATTCATCGCACGGCTGCACTGTCCCCAGACCAGGGATCTGATCCTCAAGCTGGCTAGTCAAAAGTTCCCCTTTAACTTCAAAGGAGCCAGGGTGTCTTTCTATCCAGATCTTACCTTGGAGGTGAGGAACCAACGGAAAGAGTATGATGAGGTACGCAACAAATGCAGGGCGGCCAACATCTGATATGGATTCCTCTTCCCAGCCTGGTTTAAGGTGACAGTTGAAGGATCAACACGTACGTTTGACAACCCAAAAGAGGCCGATCTGCTCTTGACAAGCAAGCTCCCTGCCTGAGGATACAGAACGGCTGTGTCAGCCGGCTAAATGACCAAATACAGGCCAGGAATGTGTTTGAATTTTCGGCATATGTCTTTTCGATTAGAAGATCAGAAATGGGGACTTATATGATAGGTGAGATGTTGTGGCTAATATAGCATTGTTTAGCACATCATGTTTTAGCGCCACTCACCCCCTAACGTGAGAGTTAAGTGTTAAGTGTTATTTAATATTAGTTTATATGTGGAGCATCTATAGACGAGTTAGTTCAAGCTGTATGTCTAGACACCTTAAGGTTTGTGTGTTAGCCAAGGAGTGCTTCGTTTGGGGAAGTCACTCAGTAAAGGGACGGGAGGGGTGATGGGGTCTGTGTTTTATGTTCACGCTTATTATTAGTACAGGTGGCATGACAAGCTCCCGCACGGCGGGATGTTTTTCTTCTGAGTTTTGTATGACAGCAACAATTTGCTCTAAAATAAGAAATTCCACCTAGTTGACAGAGCACAGAGTAGACCTGGTGGAATAAAGATAGTCAGCTGGAACTGTAATGGCTTAGGGCATGTGGTGAAACAAGCTAAGGTTTTTTTCTCATCTTAAATCACTGGGTGCTGACATAGTGTTTCTTCAAGAAACTCATATTAAACGCTCCGCTCAGGCCAAGCTACGAGTCGGCTGGATCGGTCAGATATACCAGTCTAACTTTGATGCAAAAGCGAGAGGGGTAGCAATCCTGATAAGAAAAAACATTCCTTTTGTTTACTCATCCTCGATTTCAGATCCTAATGGTCGGTATATTATTGTGGCTGGTACACTGAATTCGAAACCAGTAACCGTGGTCAATTTATATGTACCCAACTTCGATGATCCATTATTTTTTCAAAGGGTATTTAAGGACATACCAAATATCTCAGATACAAGTGTTATTGTTGGAGGGGACTTTAACTGTACGTTCGATCCTCTTTTAGATAAACAGCTATCAAGGTCACTTCAACAATCAAATGCCAGTGTCTGTCTAAATACATTGATGACAAACCTTAACATTGTCGATATTTGGAGACTGACGCACGCAACAGACAGGGATTATTCTTTCTTTTCATCAGTTCATAAATCATATTCCAGAATTGACTATTTTTTTGTTGGACTCCAAACTAATTTCAGCAGCTGAGTCGGTTACCTATCACCCTATTCTAATTACGGACCACTCTCCTGTGTCCATGGTGCTGAAACTCGACAATATGTCGACATTTTGGCGAGCGTGGCGCTTAGACGCATGCCTGCTGAAAGATGAGGCTTTTTGTCAGTATTTGAAGGAGCAGATTGCCTTTTTCCTTGGAACTAACGACACAGGGGATGTTGACGACTCCACCCTTTGGGAATCTCTAAAGGCTGTGATTAGAGGTTACATTATTTCTTATACATCAGAGAGGAAGAAACGCGCCAATACTAGGCTGGAAGAAATTGAAAGAGATTTAGGGGAACGTTTTTAGGACGAATTCCTAGTATACAGTCCTTGAGAAGATCACAAAGTTAAAATATGAATACAATACCATCCTTTTGAAATGGGTGGGCTCTTTACTTGCTAGAACGCATCAAAGTTATTTTGAACTGGGTGACAAACCGCATAAATTATTAGCAAGACAGCTAAGGCATGTACAGGCATCTAGAGCTATTCACAAAATAAAAGACAAGAAGGGTAAAATAGTAACAGATCTGCAGGATATTAATAAATGCTTTGCTCAGTTTTACTCAGAGCTATACCAATCAAAATGCGATACTACTGATCCACAAACTATGGAACGCTTTCTCGCTGAATGTGAACTTCCTAAACTAGACAGGGGGGCAGCCGCTGCACTCGATGCAGGGATAACTTTGGAGGAAATGAACACAGCGATAGCACAATTTCCAAACAGCAAGGCCCCTGGGCCCGATGGATATGTAATAGAATTCTATAAGAAGTACTGCGCCAGTCTATCTCCACTTATGCTGTGAATGTTTAAACAATCCGAATGTAAACCCTCTTAAGCCTAGGGCTGAATACTGCCCCCTTTGGAGGAAGTGCGTGCCCATAGTAAACAGAAAATATTTTTCCCCAAAATTGCTAATATATGCATATAATAATTATTATTGAATAGAAAACACTCTAAAGTTTCTAAAACCGTTAAAAATATGTCTGTATGTAAAGCAGAACTCTCAGGGCAGTCTTTCTTCCAAACACCCTCTTGGCAACAGAAAAGTTGGGTCAACTTTGACGTCATCGCCCCCACCCTTCCCAAGCAGCTACGGATCCAGGAACAGTTTCTATGTGTTCAGCGCGATGTCTGCTTTCAATTGGCACGTTCATTGTTTGAATTTCGCGTGCCCTCGTCCTTTGGCGGGCTAAATCGTTCGGGTCACTCTCAAATACATGCACTCTATTGCGCGCGGCCGATTTGGGGATCGTTCTTTTCCAAGATACACCAATTGAAGCCGGTTTGTCTGTTCGTGCTGATCACGGTTTTACATGTTAAAAACATCATAAAGCTCGATTCTGCACTTAGTTTGACCAGTTTAGTCGACATATAATATGTAATTTTGAAGTTTTGATGCGCAAGAGTGCGGGACCAGAAGGACCAGAAGTCATTTTGGGTGCATTTCAGCTGAAGCTGTTAGCATATGCTAATACAAAGACACACAACTTGAAACCAAACGATGTATTGGGTAAGTATGACTCCTTCTACGTCTTCTGATCGAAGAACATCAAAGGTAAGGGAATATTTATGTGGTTATTTTGGGTTTCTGTGGACTCCAAACGTAGAGGAGACACTGCTAATATCTGAGCGCTGTCTCATAGCATAGCCTAGTGAACGAATTCTTTAACGTTAAAAATAAATGTAACACAGCGTTTGTATTAAGAAGAAGTGTATCTTTGTAACTATATGTAGAACATGTATATTTAGTCATGTTTATTGCTTGTTATCTGACGTTATCTGTCGGAGCTATCATTATTTCTCCGGACATTTGAGTAGCATTTTTTTAAATGTCAGTCATTGTAAAATGAGATTTATGGATATAAATGGCATATTATTGAAAAAAAAAATAATGTACTGTGTAACATGTAATATTACTGTCATCTGATGAAGATTTTCAAAAGGTTAGTGAATTATTTATTTTTTAATCCTACTTTTAAATTTGATATTTTCTGGGACAAAATGGCCGCCGCTTGTCTTTTGTTTCGGTGGTGGTCTAATATAAATGTGTGCTATGTTTTTGCCGTAAAACATTTTAGAAATCTGACTTGCTGGGTAGATGAACAAGGTGTTTATCTTTCATTTGAGCTATTGGACTTGTTAATGTGTGGAGGTTAAATATTTCTAAGAATATTTTTTTGCATTTTGCGTTATGCTAATGAGCTTGAGCCGTAGTCACGATCCCGGATCCGGGATGGGTAGCATCAAGAGGTCCAAAGAAAATGCCAAACTCCCGCAAACACTGAGGCTACAATAGCACTGATCTTGAAAAAAGATAGAGATTCCATGGAGATGTCGTCTTGTCGCCCCGTGTCGTTACTCCCCATAGAAAACAAGGTGTTGACAAAGATATTGGCAAACCGATTGAAAACATATATTTCCGACATCATACACCCTGACCAGACAGGTTTTATTCCGGGCCGACATATATACTACAATTTGAGACGCCTTTTCAACGTAATGTATCACGATCATAAGGTTGAGGCAGTGGTAATAGCTTTTGATGCAGAGAAGGCGTTTGATCGGATTGAGTGGAAGTATATGATGTCGGTTCTGGGGCTCTTCGGGTTTGGAAAGGAATTCATTAATTGGATAAGAATTATTTATGCACACCCAATGGCGTCGTTGGTAACCAATCAAGAAATGTCGCAGTCATTCCGCTTGTTCAAGGGGTGCCGACAGGGGTGCCCTATTTCGCCTGCTCTCTTCGCTATAGCCATGGAACCCCTTGCTACTCGCATTCGGGCATGTGCCGATATAGCTTCTGTTAAAATAAAGGACACACAGCACAAAATTTCCCTATATGCAGACGATGTTCTTTTGTTTTTGTCCAAGCCTAAAACTTCTATTCCACCCTTACTTAACCTTAAACACATTTGGCTCCTTCTCTGGCTACAATATAAACTGGCAAAAAAGTGAGTTCATGCCAATATCACGGCCTGTGGATATGCAATTTCTGCAATCTACCCCGTTTAGAACAGTGATGGACAAGTTCACAAGCCTTGGCATTGTAGTGACAAGAGACCTTGATCAGCTATTGAAAGCGAATTGGGACATGAAAATATATCAGCTTAAACATAATATAGAGTTTTGGAAAACTCTGCCTATCTCCTTGGTTGGTCGTATAAATGCTATTAAAATGGTTGTCCTACCCAGGTTTCTTTACCTCTTCCAATGTCGACCCAATTTCATACCACAAAGATATTTTAAGAAACTGAATTCAATAGTAACTCAATATTTATGGGATAACAAGGCAGCCAGAATTTCAAAGAAGCATTTATGCAAGTACAAGATAGAGGGGGGCTTTGGCCTTCCTCACTTTAAACTGTATTATTGGGCTGCTAATCTGAACATTGTGTCTTTCTGAAGGGAAAGTTTACCTGCGATGAGACAGAAGGATATGCCTGCATGGCTTTAGATTGAGCAGGCCTCCTGTCAACGTTCCTCACTCCCTGCACTTGTTAATAGCCCATCATATGTGAAAAAATCCACTTATGACTAACTCAGTCATTTGTCATACGCTTAGGATCTGGAAACAGATTAGGTATTTTCTTAACATACCCACTGTATATATTGACAGCCCGATTTGCCTGAATCATGCTTTCCACCCCGCATTGGATGATGTGGTGTTTTCACAGTGGAGGGACAACAATTGGTAATCTATACATAGATGGTCAGTTAGCTTCATTTCAACAATTACACCACAGTTCAGTGAATGCCAGACACAACCTTGTACAGTTTAAGGTGATACACAGGTTACATTACTCAAAAGTGAAACTGCATAAAATATTCCTGGACACCTCACCACTGTGTGAGAGGTGCAAGCAGGATGAGGGGACGTTGACCCACTTATTCTGGACATGTCCTAAGTTACATGTTTACTGGGCTCTCATTTTTGATTACTTATCTAGAGCCTTTGATAGAGTTCTAGCCCCAGACCCATTGATCGCTCTGTTTGGTACAGTTGATGGGAATAACCACGAAGGGAAAGCTGTCTCTCTTTGTACTTTATTAGCCAAAAGGCTCATATTGCAATTTTGGAAATTGGAGACTGTACCTACCTTTGAAATGTGGTTACGGGATTTAGGGAATGTAATACATATGGAAAAGATTCGATACAATACCTCCAATAGAAGTCCAATGTTTTACAAAATATGGCAGCCGATTCTGGATAAATGGTCGAGTCCCGCTTCATAACTGGGTTGACGATCTGCTGCTACTCTGTGCTGTACTCCACTCAATATTTATTTTGGGCTTAACTACACTGCTTGTCATGACTATATGCTGTCTTCTTATACATGTACCACCTAATAGGATTTAGTTTTATTTTGTGTATGTGTGAGTTAAGTTTGGTTTTGTCCTCTAAATTGGCCATCCCATTCAACAGTACAATGAATGTCGTTGTTAGTATTGTTGTCTTTTTCATTTGTGTTACGGTTTTCTTCCGTCGAAAGAGAGTCGGACCAAAATGCAGCGTGGTAAGTTAGATACATGTTAAATAACGAAGAAAAAACGAACAATACAAAAACAACAAACGGAACGTGAAAACCTATACAGCCTATCTGGTGACAACTAACACAGAGACAGGAACAATCACCCACCAAACACTCAAAGAATATGGCTGCCTAAATATGGTTCCCAATCAGAGACAACGAGAATCACCTGCCTCTGATTGAGAACCGCCTCAGGCAACCATAGACTTTGCTAGAACACCCCACTAAGCCACAATCCCAAAACCTACGAAAAACCCCCATACATAAACACAACACAAAATAAACCCATGTCACACCCTGGCCTGACCAAATAAATATAGAAAACACAAAATACTAAGACCAGGGTGTGACAATTTGATTATTTATTGGAAAATAATAAACATAAAAGTGAGTCACCCAGTAAAATATTACTTGATTAAAAGGCAAAAAGTATTCAGTTATAAATATACTTAAGTGTCAAAAGTATAAATAATTTCAAATGACTTCTATTAGGCAATCCAAGCAGCGCAATAGTCTTGTTTTTTTAAATTTTATTTATGGATATTCAAGGGTAAACTCCAACACTTAGACATTATTTACAAATGAAGCATGTGTGTTTAGTGAATCCGTCAGATCAGATCCAGTGTTGAAAACCAAATGTTAGTCTAAACTAAATATGAGATAATATCGAGATGCTTTTTATAGTGGAGATCAAGTTTACAATTTGCCTGGCTGGGCTGATGAGGCAATGGATTGCGCATTTAACCAATCAGCATTCAGGATTAGACCCACCCGTTGCATAATGCCAGCTACATCAGTCAACTAAAGAGTAGCCAGTTTTAGTTCTGGTTCCTTTAACAACTCGGTGAAAGAGCACAACACGTACACACTATGTTTAACTCTCCCATGCTGCTTCAGCCAGCCTTCCAGAAGCTTTGCCTTTACACAGCCTGTCAAATCAAATCAAATTTTATTTCTCACATACACATGGTTAGCAGATGTTAATGCGAGTGTAGCGAAATGCTTGTGCTTCTAGTTCCGACAATGCAGTAATAACCAACAAGTAATCTAACTAACAATTCCAAAACTATTGTCTTATACACAGTGTAAGGGGATAAAGAATATGTACATACGGATATATGAATGAGTGATGGTACAGAGCAGCATAGGCAAGATATAGTAGATGGTATCGAGTACAGTATATACATATGAGATGAGTATGTAAACAAAGTGGCATAGTTAAAGTGGCTAGTGATACATGTATTACATAAGGATACAGTCGATGATAGAGTACAGTATATACGTATGCATATGAGATGAATAATGTAGGGTAAGTAACATTATATAAGGTAGCATTGTTTAAAGTGGCTAGTGATATATTTACATCATTTCCCATCAATTCCCATTATTAAAGTGGCTGGAGTTGAGTCAGTGTCAGTGTGTTGGCAGCAGCCACTCAATGTTAGTGGTGGCTGTTTAACAGTCTGATGGCCTTGAGATAGAAGCTGTTTTTCAGTCTCTCGGTCCCAGCTTTGATGCACCTGTACTGACCTCGCCTTCTGGATGATAGCGGGGTGAACAGGCAGTGGCTCGGGTAGTTGATGTCCTTGATGATCTTTATGGCCTTCCTGTAACATCTGGTGGTGTAGGTGTCCTGGAGGGCAGGTAGTTTGCCCCCGGTGATGCGTTGTGCAGACCTCACTACCCTCTGGAGAGCCTTACGGTTGAGGGAGGAGCAGTTGCCGTACCAGGCGGTGATACAGCCCGCCAGGATGCTCTCGATTGTGCATCTGTAGAAGTTTGTGAGTGCTTTTGGTGACAAGCCGAATTTCTTCAGCCTCCTGAGGTTGAAGAGGCGCTGCTGCGCCTTCTTCACGATGCTGTCTGTGTGAGTGGACCAATTCAGTTTGTCTGTGATGTGTATGCCGAGGAACTTAACTTGCTACCCTCTCCACTACTGTTCCATCGATGTGGATAGGGGGGTGTTCCCTCTGCTGTTTCCTGAAGTCCACAATCATCTCCTTAGTTTTGTTGACGTTGAGTGTGAGGTTATTTTCCTGACACCACACTCCGAGGGCCCTCACCTCCTCCCTGTAGGCCGTCTCGTCGTTATCAAGCCTACCACTGTTGTGTCGTCCGCAAACTTGATGATTGAGTTGGAGGCGTGCGTGGCCATGCAGTCGTGGGTGAACAGGGAGTACAGGAGAGGGCTCAGAACGCACCCTTGTGGGGCCCCAGTGTTGAGGATCAGCGGGGAGGAGATGTTGTTGCCTACCCTCACCACCTGGGGGCGGCCCGTCAGGAAGTCCAGTACCCAGTTGCACAGGGCGGGGTCGAGACCCAGGGTCTCGAGCTTGATGACGAGCTTGGAGGGTACTATGGTGTTGAATGCCGAGCTGTAGTCGATGAACAGCATTCTCACATAGGTATTCCTCTTGTCCAGATGGGTTAGGGCAGTGTGCAGTGTGGTTGAGATTGCATCGTCTGTGGACCTATTTGAGCGGTAAGCAAATTGGAGTGGGTCTAGGGTGTCAGGTAGGTTGGAGGTGACATGGTGCTTGACTAGTCTCTCAAAGCACTTCATGATGATGGAAGTGAGTGCTACGGGGCGGTAGTCGTTTAGCTCAGTTACCTTAGCTTTCTAGGAACAGGAACAATGGTGGCCCTCTTGAAGCATGTGGGAACAGCAGACTGGTATAGGGATTGATTGAATATGTCCGTAAACACACCGGCCAGCTGGTCTGTGCATGCTCTGAGGGCGCGGCTGGGGATGCCGTCTGGGCCTGCAGCCTTGCGAGGGTTAACACGTTTAAATGTCTTACTCACCTCGGCTGCAGTGAAGGAGACCGCATGTTTTCGTTGCAGGCCGTGTCAGTGGCACTGTATTGTCCTCAAAGCGGGCAAAAAAGTTATTTAGTCTGCCTGGGAGCAAGACATCCTGGTCCGTGACTGGGCTGGATTTCTTCCTGTAGTCCGTGATTGACTGTAGACCCTGCCACATGCCTCGTGTCTGAGCCGTTGAATTGAGATTCTACTTTGTCTCTGTACTGACGCTTAGCTTGTTTGATAGCCTTGCGGAGGGAATAGCTGCACTGTTTGTATTCGGTCATGTTACCAGACACCTTGCCCTGATTAAAAGCAGTGATTCGCACTTTCAGTTTCACACGAATGCTGCCATCAATCCACGGTTTCTGGTTAGGGAATGTTTTAATCGTTGCTATGGGAACAACATCTTCAACGCACGTTCTAATGAACTCGCACACCGAATCAGCGTATTCGTCAATATTGTTATCTGACGCAATACGAAACATCTCCCAGTCCACGTGATGGAAGCAGTCTTGGAGTGTGGAGTCAGCTTGGTCGGACCAGCGTTGGACAGACCTCAGCGTGGGAGCCTCTTGTTTTAGTTTCTGTCTGTAGGCAGGGATCAACAAAATGGAGTCGTGGTCAGCTTTTCCGAAAGGGGGCGGGGCAGGGCCTTATATGCGTCGCGGAAGTTAGAGTAACAATGATCCAAGGTCTTTCCACCCCTGGTTGCGCAATCGATATGCTGATAAAATTTAGGGAGTCTTGTTTTCAGATTAGCCTTGTTAAAATCCCCAGCTACAATGAATGCAGCCTCCGGATAAATGGTTTCCAGTTTGCAGAGAGTTAAATAAAGTTCGTTCAGAGCCATCGATGTGTCTGCTTGGGGGGGATATATACGGCTGTGATTATAATCGAAGAGAATTCTCTTGGTAGATAATGCGGTCTACATTTGATTGTGAGGAATTCTAAATCAGGTGAACAGAAGGATTTGAGTTCCTGTATGTTTCTTTCATCACACCATGTCACGTTAGCCATAAGGCATACGTCACGTTAGCCATAAGGCATCAGCCCACTCTGTGGTGTCCATGTGTCCTAAATCCAGTCAGGTAAACATTCCAAACAACCCACCCGACGGCTCGGCGGCATCCTAAAGCACACCATTGCCGTATTTTGTATCACATTCCAATGATAAAACTGGGAGTGTCAAAAATGCAATTTCAGAATGTGGGGGGGATCATGCCCCTGTGTGTGTGTGTGTGTGTGTGTGTGTGTGTGTGTGTGTGTGTGTGTGTATGCGCGTTTGTGCGTTTGTGCAAGTAGAAAAACGTTTTGACTCACCCTACTTGAAGAGAACACCGATGCCATCCTCATCTCTTTCATGTTGACGAAACAGTACACACTTAGATTTTTTGTTGTCCTAGGCTACTTGGCTAAAATGCTTGCTCGCTCGTTAGCCTAACTTCCATTCACAGGCAACGTTAGCTAGTTAACATTAGCCTTCTACATCCTAAATACATATTGAACTTCCGTCCTCTCAGGACAGGGGCACAACATTGCGTGAATTAATGGTTGGATCAGAATCGCCATTATATTTAATTGGCCAGGGCCTCCCGAGTGGTGCAGCGGTCTAAGGCACTGCATACTTTAGCATTTAATCAGGGTCCAAACCGTATCATCTAACATAGGGAGATGCATGACGTGGAGTTGAAAATGATGTATGGATCAACTGGGTTACAAACGATAAAGAAATTAGCTTGCACAGTGAATAAGCCAGCTCCTTGATGGCATGATTTTCCTCTTGTAGTCACGCTCAGGTGCTGAAAGGACAGCACACGCACACATCGACATTCCACCACAAAGCAGCTTCAAAATGTTTTTGATTTCGAGCACCAGACAGTGAGGATGTTATAGGCTTATTGAACAGGCTAAATCTTTTCAAAGGATGGTAGCCTTTATCGCAGAGTGCATTTTAAGTGTTCTAATAATCGGATTAGCCTAATAACCAAATCATACTTTTTTAAATTGTGTATTTTTAAGTTCTTGAAGTCAGATCTGTACTCCTATGCACATATAATTGAGTAAAAAAGTAAATAAGGGATTGTGGGAAAATAATGTATTTGAAGAAAAAAACACCAACACTTTTTTTGTGCAGAAGCATAATCTATTTTATGATTTATGAAATTCCATACTTTGTTAGTGCAGCCGTAGAGGGTGGATTGTGGAGCTTATTATAGTCTTCCCAATGGGTATGCGATCTCCAGTTTCAATTTCACAGTAATATTTCACTGCCTACGTGAAAGACTAGACATGCAAATATACCAGCTGTCACATGTTGGCGTTATGCAAACATTATCCCCCATTCATTATCCCCCACCAGGATCTTTCGCCGATGACAGATAGTCGGGGGTAGGCAAACATATCCCATTATCCCCTGATGTATAGCTGCTGATGTATAGCTGCCATTTATTTGATGGATTCTTTCAACCTGTTTCAAACCTGTTATTTCTGTTATTTATTTTCCTAGATAGTGGCATTGTAGAGTCAGTGAATATACATTTAGGGTACAGGAAAGGGCCCAGGATTTAATGGCCCAGGTAGTAGTGCACTTTCCCCTTAACCACAGGGTCTCGCCCTGGCAGTTCTCTCTTAATCGCTACATTGGTGGGAGTAGTGGGATAGTCCTCTCTCAGGCCGTGTTACCTTGTTTGCATTGGTTGTTGTGCATGGAACTCTTCTAGGGAGAGGGATAAAAGTGTAGCTTTCTTATACATGTGTTCTGCCTTCTATTGCCTTAGCCATGAGACCTGTGTTTTTATGGTACAGTAATACACTTACAGTAGTACAGTATTACACGTACCCATTATCCATTGGGTCACTGGTTCAAGGCCTGTGTCATCCTCAATAACTACAATAATTCTGCAACTCAACTGTTGGATATGGGGCTTGCGAGAAAGACTAAACCTTCCACGCCAGGTGCACTGAACTCTAAACTCTGGGTTTCTCTGCCTTTTAAACATTTTAAGCTACCAATAATCTTGTCATTCAACTTTTTTATTTTCCTTTCCATAAAACAGTCGGAATACTATATTCTATTTCAATGAGAAAATAATATCAATCAAGTGCAGCATGTTCCAATCCTGATACCCAATGCAGCTGATAAACAAGCCTTTGGAAAACGTGAATTTGTTAACTGCTCATGCCTCACATGACTTCCTCCATGGCTTTGTCAAGGCTACAAAAGGAACAAGCTGTAACCACTAGGTCTTAGTACCTAGCCTGCCACGTGAGAATTATGTAGTGAATGCTTACTTGTGTGCCACCGTTATGAAAGCACAACAAGCTAAATGGCATTTGTGTGATAAGAAAAAGATAACACAATTCAAATTGAGGCCATGGTGCTCCCCTTTCATAATCCCGTTTGTTACCTTGTGTCTAACGCAGATGCAACGGAGTCAGGAAGCAAGTGCAGTTGGAGAGTTTAATAACAAGGAACATGAAGATACACAAAACAAGAGAAGCGTACTGGACATGAAAACAAAACCAATACTGCCTGAAGACTGAGGCTACGGAGGGCTAAATAAAGGGAACGTAATAAAGATGATGAGAAAGTCCAGGTGTGCGTAACGATGGGGAGCAGGTGTGCTTAATGATGGTTGCCAGGTGTGCGCAATGTGGGTTGCCAGGACCGGTGGTTAGTAGACCAGTGACGTCATAGGCGTGACAGTGTCCTTGTGAATTTCATTATCTTTAGAGATTTTCAGATGCCATGTTATTTACTTCTTACATAAATACAAAGCATAATGAATGCATACACTTTCCCGAATGACTAAACATCCCATCCCAAGGTGAAATGCATTAGTTCCCTTTTTGCACCTGCATTGTGCTCTCCTCTTTGTGACGAGGAAATATTTAGGTTATGACAAGGAAATCATTGTAGTGTTAAAAAAATACCCATAATTTCAAACGAAGGTTATGTACGTAACCACGGTTATGTGAGCTATTGGATCACTCCAATATGGTATCCTTCCACTCGGCAGGATACGTTTTGAGCAAGAATTTCAGAGTAGTCCTGTGTACCTGGTAGAGCTGCGGCTAACCCCCTTAAATAGCAGCCGCAACACTACTCCCACCTTGTGGCCTTTGATGCGCCGTAGGTCACTGACAAAGAGGATTGGAGTTATCCAATATCTCATATAACCGTGGTTACATATGTAACCTTCGTTAGGTAGCACTGTTTTGAATCATTTCAACATGGTAGTACAATACCAGATTAAATCGGTGAACTAGGCATGGTGAGACAAGAGCAAAATATCATAGGACTGAGCTCAGGGCAGTCATGGTTGCTGTGTCCCTCCATCCCCTCCAGGAAATTGGAGGCAACACCCAACACGGCAGTCCCGAACTGGTTGACGGCAGCAACATTGACTCGATAGTACCTAGCATAAGTGCTAGACGATGATGCCCAACCGAGGCACAAATTTCATCAAGGGGAACTCTTCCAAGTAGCGATGTAGCTACTACTCTAGTAGAATGCGCCACCACAGAAGACAGCAAAGGCCGTCCGGTCAGCTGATATGCTGTAGTAATAGTTTTCACAATCCAATGTAAGAGTCTCTGTTTCGATAGGCTCTTCCCCAGAACTCTCTGACCATAACACACAAACAGCTGATCCGACTGTCGTATTATCTTAGTCCGTGTAACGTAAATGTCTAGTGCACATTAAATGTCTAGAACACATTTGGTTATCTCTCCCCAATTGGTGGTTGCATTGATCAGACCTTTAAGGAAAACTAGTATGGCTCTCCATCCATTGGCCACATCTTGCGCTTCACCACCCACAACTCTATTGACCTTTTCTTCATGAACACCATGTTCACAGTCAAAACAAAGGCTAAAAACTGTAACCCATCATAAGGATGTAGATTGTAGAGTTTCTTATAACGCTTCAAATGGTCCCATGTTTTCATACCAACTTCTCGCAGAAGTTTCAACATTTTTGACCATTCATCCAACTGTTTTGGAGAAGCTGATTTACTATCACCGGAGGTTTGTCTTTATGACCTTTTACAGCCTGTGTTGGCCCAAGACATTGTTCGTCATCGCTGTCAGTATCTGTTGACTCAAAGCCAGGCCATGCTGACCAGATGCTGGAAACCCGATCACACCTTGCACAACTCAGTGTGAGGGTAGATTGAGGGAACAAACGGTCCACAGGTAGGGGTCAAGTCTGATTTTACAACCCTTGCCTGTAATTGTTGAATTTCTTCTTTCGAGGTTTTGGCCTGTTCACCAAGAGCTTTCAAACTATCCTTTATCTCTCTTCAATGTCCTGTCATGATTCTACAGAAAGAATTTCTCATCCTGTTTTCCTACTTCGGCTAATACAGTTAAAGACCATCGTGTCAAGGAATTAGACATCCTCTGTATTTTCCCCCAAGCTTTTTGTATATCAGACAGATTCCATCTTTGTCAACAATGAAGGAATATTTCTTTATTATCTCTTGCCCACACTTCTCTACTTTGAAATGGTTCTTCATATCACTAGAAAGTGAATTTAAAATCTCTTTTATGCTCACATCCGGAGGAGATGTTCCACCCCTTTTCCAGAGTGGTTTTCTCACTTAACAATGGCATTACATTAACTTTAAAACTTCTATTTAACCCCAAAATATATCCCCTTTTGAGGACTGAAACCTCTTCTAGAACACATTGTTTCTGTAGGGCCTGGCTACCCATAAAACTTATGTTCCCTTCAAAAAGCTTCTTGAAGGCTTACATTAACCACACGTGAAACAATTCCTACTCAACTAGCAGCTCACTTGTATGCAACAAGAAGGTTTCACAAAAATAAATGACTCTAACCTTTTAAGAGGACTTGAACCCCTATAATGGAGAACAAATCTGTAACAGAGGACTCAAACCCCTAACCGAGCAAACAAAGGAAGTCTGTAATAGAACAAAGGACTTGAACCCTTATACATCACAGATACATATCACTCATTGCATGCACTCATTTTAACCTGGTTTGGTTCTTGTAAAATGATATTGGTCTAGACTCACCCAGCAATTATGCCATCAATCAGGAGATTAAGAGGTGACTCCCTTGGTGGGTTGCGCTCAGCCTTCTCTCTTCAGGATCAACACACAGTTGAGTTTTTTCTTGTTGTTCAGACCAATTCATCCAGGTCACGGCACCAAATGTTAGCAGCTGATGTTATTCTTTAATAACACAGACCCCAAAGCCAATCAGGGGGAGGAAAATGGGTTTATTCAAAGAGGATAAATCATAGATGTTATGCTGGGAGGAAGATGGAAGATGGTTGTTCCTTCCCTGTCCTCAGTGATTCTCTCCACAGAACAAAGGGACCGGATGTAGTTTATAACCCAGCCCCAGCTTGTGGTTGACCAATTAGAATTCCTTGCAATAAAACTGGACTAATGGCCAAACAACAAGTATCCTATTTCAAGCTCACTGCATAGACAAATTCCTGCCATGTCTCTGACCCATTGCACATTAAGTCCCTATTACAGAAAAAACACTATTCCATTGATCGCTAGTACTCTATTGACTTCTTGTCCTTTGTCACTGTATTGTGTATTTATCTTCGAAATATTCTTACACTATAAAATATTGTCTCAGTTCTGCTCGGGGAGCTCTCGGCATCACACTTCAGAGCATGGGATCGACCAGCTTCATTATTGCAGTAATTAATATTAAATAAAGATGATTGTTTGAAGAAATGACAGTCTCTCACTTGATTCGAATATTCCACGACAGGCTGGGGGACAGTCCTTGGAACTGGGACTGACAGGCCATGAGAGTACAATTAACGGAAGTCCAAAACGTAGATAAAGGTATATAATAGAATCATTACCATACACAGGTATTATTTGACATACTCTTTAATCTGTTATTCTGTTGAATTTTGTTTTTAGAATTTTTAACAAATAAATAAATGGAAAGCTGAAACCTCTTGAGTCAAGTATTCAAACCCTTATGTGCTTTAACAAATCGCGTGATAAGTTGCATGGGCTCATTCTTTGTTCAGTATTAGTGGTTAACACGACTTTGTTATGACTACCCCATTTCTGTACCCCACACGTACAATTATCTGCAAGGTCCCGCAATCGAGAATTCCAAGCACAGATTCAACCACAAAGACCAGGGAGGTTTTCCAATGCATTGCAAAGAAGTGCAGCTATTGGTAGATGTGAAAAAAAAGAAAGGCTGACACTGAATACCCCTTTGAGCCTGGTGAAGTTATTAATTAGGCTTTGGATGGTGTATCAATACACCCAGACACTACAAAGATACAGGCGTCCTTCCTAACTCAGTTGAGGAAGGAAACCACTCAGGTATTTCACCATGAGGATAATGGTGACTTCAAAACAGTTACAGAGTTGAATTGCTGTGATGGGAGAAAACAGAGGATGGATCAACAACATTGTAGTTACTCCACAATATTAACCTAAATGACAGAGTGAAAGGAAGCCTGTACAGAATAACAAAACATGCATCCAAAACATGCATCCTGCTTGGAATTAGGCACTAAAGTAAAACAGCAAACAATGTGGCAAAGAAATTAACTTTATGTCCTGAATGCGAAGTCCTGACCCTGAAGAAGGCATAGTGATGCCGAAACGTTGGTGATTTACCCAATACATTACTGGGAGTTTAGAGTGTGAATCTTTTTATTATTATTATTATAGCTTATGGTTTATTTGCCACTAGTCAGCACCTCTACATACAATAATTTTCTCTGGGTGTGTGCCAGCTCATGTGTTTTATCTGAATACAAAGTCCAACACAACACGTCACCGAGGACCACTCTTCATATTTGTCATTGGCAACAACTGGGGAGTTTTTCATGATAAAAATTAAATAGAATGGAACTAACCACAGGCAAAATCCTAGAGGAAAACCTGTTGTTTGCTTTCCACTAGACACTGGGAGACAAATGTATCTTTAAGCAGGAAAGTAACCAAAAACGCGAGGCCTAATCTACACTCGAGTTACTTACCAAGAAGACAGTGAATGTTCCTGAGTGGCCTAGTTACAGTTTCGACTTAAATCTGCTTGAAAACCCAAGGCAAGACTTAAAAATGGCTGTCTAAACAACCATCTTGACGGAGAAATTTGAAAAGAATAATGGGCAAATATTGCACAATCCTGGGGCCTTATTCATAAAAATGTTCTTAGATTTATACTTCAACTTAGTCGTAAGATCATTTCCGGCGGTGTACTTACGTTCGATTCATAAAAGATACTGAGCATAAAAAAACTTGCCTTACGCAGGCTCTAAGAAGCCCATTTGTGACTTATGCACCTGTGATCTATAAATCTCAAATTAACAGCACCTGAATGTGCCTTACAATCAGCAAATTCCCCTGTATAGAATGCTAGCACAAATGAGAGTTTAGTCAGGAATAGCCATGGACCAAAAGAGAAAAGCAAACTTGTTGGAAGACGAGATCACGGCGATGGGAGAGGAGATTGAAAACAGGCAACACGTATTATTCGTTGACAAACAAAGCCAAAAAACAGGTTGAGAGTGTCACCGCTGCAGTGAACGAGGTGGGGCAGCAAGACAGAACTGTGGCTGTAATAGCTGTACATCACCGCAGCATTAAGGCAACGGGGAGGGGTGCCTGGCACGCCGGAGCTCTCCCAAATGGACCAGTGCATCGGGGCATGCTTAGCTTTATTTTCTCTTTTTCATATGGTTTAATCAACAATTTTGTACATTGTTTAGCAGTATGATCGGAAATGGTGAAAGCATGAAATAGATTCCGGGTGAAGCTGGTTGAAAAAATGCCAAGAGTGTGTGCCAAGCTGTCATCAAGACAAAGGGTGGCTACTTTGAAGAATCTCACGTAAAATGTATTTTGATTTTGGTTACTACATGATTCCATGTGTGTTATTTCATAGCTTTTATGTCTTTACTATTATTCTACAATGTAGAAAATAGTAAAAATAAAGAAAGACCCATGAATGAGTAGGTGTGTCCAATCTTTTGATGGTACTGTACATAATACAAATATATACATATATACACTTTAAAAATTACTTTATAACCCTACCACCCCTCCTCTAATTGGAGTAAACAACAATGCTTAGGCTTAAACTTCCAGTTTATACATACTATATACATTTTACGGGCACAGTCTATTTTACAATAATTATATTTAGTTTGTTTTTACTCATGTCCTTCCTCAACCTCTCCATATATTTGACAAAAGTTCTGAACCTTTCTGTTCTCATAATTTCTACAGATTGTAAATGTAAAATATACAGTATTTTTTTCTGATTCAGATTATTGATCACAGTGTTTTTTTGTTGTTGTCGTGGCATAGACTCAAAGCGTTCCACAGGGATGCTGGCCCATGTTGACTCCAATGCTTCCCACATTTGTGTCAAGTTGCCTGGATGGGTGGTCCACCACCCAAAGAAAAACCCAGCAAAATTGTGTGAAAAACCCAGTAAAATTGCAGTCCTTGACGCAAACCGGTGCGCCTGTCACCTACTACAATACCCCGTTCAAAGGCACTACAATCTTTTGTCTTGCCTTATTCACCCTCTGAATGGCACACATTCACAATCCGTGTCTCAATTGAATCAAGGCTTAAAAGGATTATTTCACCGGTCTCCTCCCCTTCATCTACACTGATTGAAGTGGATTCAAAAAGGGTTCATAGCTTTCACCGGGATTCACCTGGTCAGTCTATGTCATGGAAAGAGCAAATGTTCTAAGCCTCAGAGTTTATATTGTGATGTTTATGAGAAAATAAAATAAAACAACAAACAAAAATGATGGAGAATGAAAGTCTCAGTTGGCTTGGGATGAAGCTGTGCACTTTGGGCTGGAAAGGCAGTGTAGGTTCAGTGGAGGGGGGCATCGATGGGACAGCCAAGGATGAAACAAAAAACAGGCCCGGAGCTCTTCAACAGCATTCCACACCTGCTTCTCTGAATGGTCAGTCACTCCATTGGATCCACTCCTCTGGTACTGGTCCTCCATTGCCAGGAATGTAGCACCCACCTGGGTGATGCCACGGCTAGCCAAAAGATAGACATTTCATCACGATCTTGCGACTCTGGGAGTCAAGACCACAGGATATAGTGATCAAACCCCAGAGCAGTCAAAACCCCCCCAAAATAAATACAAAAATTCACAGACAAAAACCACTTAGAAATAATACAAATATGTACAATATTTACAGAGCTCTCTGGCTAGGCTACCTCGTAGCACCATGGCAACGACAATGTCCATGGAGGTATGAACATTCTTAAGTAGTTAAGTAATGCAAGAGGGAGGAAAAAACAAAACAATGCTAAAGCACATTTCACGCTTGTCATTTATCAGACTGCAGCAATACTGGGTTTTCTAGTGCTGACTTCAGTGTGTGTTTATCCTCCTGAATAAGAGGTATTATTTCAGAGCCTGCAGGGAGGAGATAAGCTTGGGGAGTCCTTCCGCTGTAGGCAAGCCAGCAGGGCACATCCGGAGGGCTGAGAGGGTTAGGAGGTTGTGCGTGTGTCCAAGAACAGTTTGTGAAGTGCCTGACATGTGCAAAAGAGGCAGCGAACCACTGTGTAAACACAGTTCTGAAAGGAAACAGTCACATATCTTCCTTGATTATGAAAAGTAACTTTTCACCACATTTGATTCTTTTAGCTCCTATCTGAATGTAGATAATGACAAAAAATGTAGGACTAAAAGGAAAGAGAAACACTGTCTACATCAGTGCGTCTAGATTCAGGTGCTGTTTTGACAGGAACAAGCAGAAAAAATAGAGTAAAAACGACTGTTTTCTCTAATGTGCGGTTTTTACACCTGTTTTTGGATGCTAGATTCAGAGCTATTGTGGCATTGTAGAAATGTTCTGTCAGGAGCTAACAGATTGCACTGGTTTCCTTGGTATGTAAATACAAAATAATTTGGTGGGTGCTTATATTTGTCCCATTTCACACGTGAATTGGAAGTGAGTTTTCTGCCTTTCCCAACTCCCCCTGAGACACCCTCGGAATTGTCCCGCCCCCTGGAGCAATTAGGGTTAAGCGCCTTGCTCAAGACTACATGGACAGATTTTTCACTTCGTCGGCGTTTCGAGTGATCTGTAGATTACTGGCCCAACGTTATAACTGCTAGGCTACCTGCCATCTAATGTCGTAGCCTACATTGTGCCATTGTGCTTAACCCGTGTGTTGTCTTAAGGTGTCAAAAATGACCCGCAACTATGTTTAACAGCAGAGAAAAACTCAATTGAAATTGGATGACTTTTCCTACAGTGACCCCAACATTAGAAAAAGAGAAACATCGCCTTTGTTCATATTTCCATAAAAGCTGTACACCACCAGGGACTAAGATTGACCACAAAGACACACACACACACACAAACACAATGAGAAATTTAGATTATGTGTGCTACTGATTGAACTCAGCCAGCAGCTCCTGAAGAGGAAGATCACCATGGTTGGCACAGTTAGAAAGAACAAGCCTGAACTCCCCCCTGCACTCCTCACAACAAGGGGGAGAGAGGCCTTCTCATCAAAGTTTGCCTTCACCCCCACCACCACTCTAGTTTCTTACCTCCCAAAGAGGAACAAGAATGTGGTCCTCCTGAGCACACTGCACAAAACGGCTGAGATTAATGATTGTGAGGACAGGAAGCCAGCCATCATCCTGAACTACAACCACAACAAAGGAGGTGTGGACAACCTGGACAAGGTGATTGGAACTTACAGCTGCAGGAGGATGACTGCCTGCTGGCCCCTGGTCATCTTCCATAACATCATTGATGTGTCCTCATACAATGGCTTTGTGCTATGGAACAAGATCAACCCTACCTGGATCCCTGATAAGCAGAAGATCACTGGAGATTCCTGGAGCAGCTGAGAAGGAAGTGTCTTCCCCACACAGCAGCCTCTGCAGAGCTGGTGAAAGCTGTTCAGGGGGCTGAATCTTGTCCTGGTCCACCTGAGGCTGCAGCTGGGGCAGGCAAGAGGAGGAGATGCCAATTCTGCCCCACAAAGAAGAACTGTAAAACAAATATTATGTACTGCACATGTGAGAAATACATCTGCAAAGTCCATGCACACACACTTGCATACTGTGCTACATGTGCTAATTAGAGTCGATTGATTTATGTTCCTCACGTTTTTGTTTTGTATCTATTATCTGATTTTATTCATATTGTTGTTGTTTATACACCTTGTGGGTGGGGGCAATGGTTAAAAAAAAATGGGAGAAGACTAGTATTTTGTAGTTGAATTCCTCATTGTACAGTATAAGAATATATCACAATGTTATCCTTTCTTTTCAATCACATTTCTGCTACTTTCTTAGGCTGTGGAAGTGCTATCTCTTGCTAAAAGGTTCATGTTTACACCTATGCACTGCCTTTAGCAATAATAATAATAATAATATGCATCAACTTTAGTAAAGAAACCAATTATGACAGGTGAGTTGTAATAAATACGAGTGGTGCAGTCTTTCTGCATTGTGAAGAGGGTAAAACACAGATATTCACAACGTTTGTGATGAATGACAGGTTGTTTCTTCATGCAAAATAGATTTGGGGTTTAAAATTAAATTAAGATGCTTTATTTTAGGGGTTTAGTGATATATTGCTCGATATTGCTGTTAGCTGACTACCTTCAATACTCTGTTACCTAGTAATATGCCGCTGTATCCCATTTTTACAGGATGTTGTTAAGATACGATTGTTTTTAGCCAGCCATTTACACGGCAACACCAACGATAATATTGTGGCACTGTGTGGAGCCCAATTATGACTAATGAACAATGAAGCACCCCAAAAAAATCCAATTTCCACCTCCTCTGTGTCCCAACTGACGCAGGTACTTGTCCAGACATGGTTTGCCACAGGGGGTTGTTGGCATCTTAATTGGGGAGGATGGGTTCGTGGAATGGCTGGAGCAGAATAGGTGGAATGGTATCATTCTGTTCAAGACATTATTATGAGCAGTCCTCCCCTCAGAAGCCTCCACTGGTGTATGCTGGAACATTGGTACATTGTGGGAGGCAACCTGTACACTAGAGAGATTTAATGGCCTCTGCAGTGACTCATTCCTTTAACAACTACTAACAAAGAAACCCAGTGTCATTAGCCTTAGAGCTAAAGGCTAGAAGTATGTATGTGGTTCTATGGAGAGCCTTGAATTCCATACTGTCTTCCACAAAGACATGTTCTATATTGGGTTGACTCTATAATCACATACAGGCTTTCATTGCAGAGGTCCGATCTCTCCAAGTAATTGAATGGTTTTTCTACTTCCCATTTTACATGTTCCCATCCCATTCATACCTAGTCATAACCCTGACACTTTCCTTCCTTGTTAAACTCCAGGAGTCGAAATACATGTAGGAGCAAATTAACTGTCCATTTAGAATGAGCATGTGTGACCATTTTGTACACTGTGGTTAGTCACTCCTTGAAATAGAACTCGTTCCCAATGCAAGAATAGAACAGGATGTTATGATCCCTGCAAAGCCATAGAGGAGAAGAAGGAACACCAAAAAGTACAAACACCTACAGAATATATGTGACGTCACAGCTCTACAGTATGTGAGCTTCAAGAGGAACCGCACCCACTGATTTGGCCTTGTTATTTGGCTTGCTCCTCAAGAAATGTTGGTACCCATCACAGAAGCCAAAAGTGAGTTGGCTTAGGGGTGTGGTTTAACGTGGGTGTTTCTTGGATATGTCCTTGCCGCCACCAATACAGAAGCTTGCCCTCAGCAAACAAGCCTCCTGCAGGTTGAGTTTAGTAACTACAGGCAGATGTACGGCGAGATGCCAGAGGACGCTTTGAAAAGGTCAGTAGCTTACAGTAATAAACTCAGCAAAGAAAATAAACATTCCTTTTTCTGGACCCTGTCTTTCAAAGATAATTAGTAAAAATCCAAATAATTTCACAGATCTTCATTGTAAAGGTTTTAAACACTGTTTCCCATGCTCGTTCAATGAACCATAAACAATTAATGAACATGCACCTGTGGAACGGTCGTTAAGCCACTAACAGCTTACAGAAGGTAGGCAATTAAGGTGACAGTTAGGCCTCTTTAGTGTCCTAAGTTTTCATTTCTACTGATGGTCGGATTCGCGTTTATCGTCGAAGGAATGAGCGTTACACCGAGGCCTGTACTCTGGAGTGGGATTGATTGATTGATAGGTGGAGGGTCCGTCATGGTCTGGGGCGGTGTGTCACAGCATCATCGGATTGAGCTTGTTGTCATTGCAGGCAATCTCAACGCTGTGCTTTACAGGGAAGACATCCTCCTCCCTCATGTGGTACTCTTCCTGCAGGCTCCTCCTTACATGACCCTCCAGCATGACAATGCCACCAGCCATACTGCTCCAGCATGACAAAGACAGACACCAGGAATTCCGCATGGGTTGTGCATGCAGGGTACACTAAATTAGAAGGGTTGCAGTCAAGGGGAAGGGAGCGTCTGAAAAGCCTACAGGGAGAGGAGCGAACTGCGATAGAAAACACACACATAGTTGCCAAAGTTACAAAAGAGCCAAGTGAGATATTTTCAGATTATCTAGGTAAGATTCTAAAGTGAGGAGAGATGGAGCCTTCTTCTCGTTTCTTCATTGAAAAACGTGTCAGAACCGTCTTTGTTTTGCAAAAAGACTGCCGTTTACAGCTGCCGCTGAGAAAACAGGGGAGACTGAAGTACAAATACTAATTGCTAATGGCCTTGCATAGGTGAAGAGCACACCTCCCAGTAATAATTGCTGATTGTCTAGTAGAGGAACAACCCCTCCGCCTCCAATACAGCCACTGATTATGAATACAATAACAGTCACAAATTGCCCTGCCCCTTAATCCCGGTTGATGTATCATCAATCATCTGCAAGTTAACAGCAGTCAGCAGTTCACACACCAAGTAGGCTACTGGGAAGACAGGCGTCACTTAAAGTAGATGACCCTAGCTGGCAAAAAGACAGTACTAGACAACAACAGATAAAGACAAAAATGATACTCATCACTCCTGGAGATATCAAGAGTCCTCTAGCTATAGAATCACTCCTGGAGATATCAAGAGTCCTCTAGCTATAGAAGCCTGTATCATGCTTAAAACTTGTTATGGCTGCAATCCCGATATCGGGATAAGTGTCATCAACAACCGCTGAATAGCACAGCGCTACATTCAATAAATATTACTACAAATATTTATATTCATGAAATCACAAGTGCAATATAGGAAAACACAGCTTAGCCTTTTGTTAATCCACCTGTTGTGTCAGATTTTGAAATTATTCTTTTCAGCGAAAGCAATCCAAGCGTTTGTGTAAATTTATCGATCGCACTACAAAACATTAAGTACACTTAGTATCAGGAAGCTTGGTCACGAAAATCAGAAAAGCAATCAAATTAATCGTTTAACTTTGATGATCTTCGGATGTTTTCACTCACGAGACTCCCAGTTACACAAATGTTCCGTTAGTCCCATAAAGATTATTTTTATATCCAAAATACCGGTCACGACAACGCAGACAAAAATTCCAAATAGTTTCCATAATTTCCACAGAAACATGCGAAACGTTTTTTATAATCAATCCTTAGGTTGTTTTTAAAATATACAATCGATAATATATCAACCGCAAATGTCTTTCACAGTAGGAGAGGGGAAAACAATGGCTGTCCAAATTCTGTTGCGCGAACAAAACTCATGTGACAACTTGACGCGATGTTATCGTTCTGGCTCATTTTTCAAAATAAAAGCCTGAAACTATGTCTGAAGACTGTTGACACCTTGAGGAAGTGATAGGAAAAGGAATCTGGTTCATATCCCTTTAAATCCAGCAAAGGGAGGCTATGGAACATGGAGTTTTCAATATAGAAGCCACTTCCTGTTTTGATTTTCCTCAGGGTTTCACCTGCCTTATCAGTTCTGTTATACTCACAGACAATGTTTTTACAGTTTTGGAAACTTTTTAGAGTGTTTTCTATCCAATACTAATAATAATATGCATATATTAGAAACTGAGGCTGAGGAGCTGGCCGTTTACAATGGGCACCTTTTCATCCAAGCTACTCAATACGGCCCCTGCAGCCATAAATTAACCTGTCCGATCTGAACGGGCACAGGCAGAGGGCAAGACTGCACAGCATCCACTTGAGAAACCAAATCGAATCTGTCTAACAGGAGCTCAAACAGGTAGCCGACAAAGGTTGTGTTCCCCTGCTCAGACATTGCATGCGTACCCCCGTCATCGACTGTGTCATCGACTGACAGATTGCTATAAGATATAATGTGATTAGCTGATGCGTAAAATACCTATCCAGGCATTGTAAGATCTGGCAGGGGTCAGCAAAGCCTGGGCAGAGGAATGTGCCCATAAGCACTAGGCCCCTCCCAGGGCCATAGAATGACCCAATTGGCAATTACAACCACCACACTGGTTCTACAATGTAAAATTGTACATCCATTGTTACATTGGTACATTTGTCATAATCAGACTTAATGATTATTCATGATTTCATCACCATTCATACGTGGATTAATACTTTTCTAACTCCAAAGTGTCACAAACCTATTTCTATGCACACCACGGTGCTCGCGCTCCTTTTACACACAAAGGGTCAGAAACGGTCAATTAAAATATGTCATATCAAGCATGAAACATAAATGTCTAAGTGTTGCAATAAATGGTAAGGGGATGGAATGACGCAACACTACTAATTATTGTAAGATTAAGTATAGATTAACCAACAATTTAAACAAGAGAACAAAGGCGCTCTCCACTGGCGGGAGTAGGGAGAGCGCAAGTGGAGAGACGCGCCGAGCCTATAGTGCGTCTTTGCCACAGTAATAATTCATTTGAACAAAAAATTATAAATGAATGCTTCATAAGTAAATGATTAATTATGCTATGATAGTAATTGTTGCTTCATACCCCATTGCTGGTGAGCTTGTAAAGTAAATAGTTAATATTTTTGACCACCATTTTTTTTTAGAGCTGCATATTTATTTATTATGGAAATCCTCTATCCCTACAATTTGACGTTTGAGCTGCATCCAATCCTATAGCTGTACAGGAAATCAGCAAGTTGTTTGCAAGCTCACCCGACCTGTGTTGATTGACACTTTGCTGGTCCAAGTGTATGTTTCCAATCTAGCCAATCTGTTTTTTTATACTGCATCAATCTGTGTCAACATCACAATCATGACAAAAGGTTTCCCCACTAATTATTTGCATAATTATGTTAACTAGCTAGCTTGTTAACGGCATTATCACTTTTATACAACGGGTTACCAACATTCTGTTCTTATGCCTTGCTTGCTAGCTAGCCAACTACAGCTAACTTACAGTCACGTCAAACAGTGCACCCAGAAAGCAACAAAGTAGCTGCATTTGCATTTGTTTAAGTTGTGTTCTAGTGACATTTTATTTGGATACATCCATAACAATAAGCTAATGATGTGCAATTACACTTGGCATAGAAAATGTGCTCTCTCGTCAGGGCACTGTTGTTCAGAGGAGCTAGCCAAAAACACAACTAACACAATCACTGTTGTTCAGAGGAGCTAGCCAACAACACAACTAACACAATCACTGTTGTTCAGAGGAGCTAGCCAACAACACAACTAACACAATCACTGTTGTTCAGAGGAGCTAGCCAACAACACAACTAACACAATCACTGTTGTTCAGAGGAGCTAGCCAACAACACAACTAACACAATCACTGTTGTTCAGAGGAGCTAGCCAACAACACAACTAACACAATCACTGTTGTTCAGAGGAGCTAGCCAACAACACAACTAACACAATCACTGTTGTTCAGAGGAGCTAGCCAACAACACAACTAACACAATCACTGTTGTTCAGAGGAGCTAGCCAACAACACAACTAACACAATCACTGTTGTTCAGAGGAGCTAGCCAACAACACAACTAACACAATCACTGTTGTTCAGAGGAGCTAGCCAACAACACAACTAACACAATCACTGTTGTTCAGAGGAGCTAGCCAACAACACAACTAACACAATCACTGTTGTTCAGAGGAGCTAGCCAACAACACAACTAACACAATCACTGTTGTTCAGAGGAGCTAGCCAACAACACAACTAACACAATCACTGTTGTTCAGAGGAGCTAGCCAACAACACAACTAACACAATCACTGTTGTTCAGAGGAGCTAGCCAACAACACAACTAACACAATCACTGTTGTTCAGAGGAGCTAGCCAACAACACAACTAACACAATCACTGTTGTTCAGAGGAGCTAGCCAACAACACAACACTAGAGGAGCACCAACAACACAACTAACACAATCACTGTTGTTCAGAGGAGCTAGCCAACAACACAACTAACACAATCACTGTTGTTCAGAGGAGCTAGCCAACAACACAACTAACACAATCACTGTTGTTCAGAGGAGCTAGCCAACAACACAACTAACACAATCACTGTTGTTCAGAGGAGCTAGCCAACAACACAACTAACACAATCACTGTTGTTCAGAGGAGCTAGCCAACAACACAACTAACACAATCACTGTTGTTCAGAGGAGCTAGCCAACAACACAACTAACACAATCACTGTTGTTCAGAGGAGCTAGCCAACAACACAACTAACACAATCACTGTTGTTCAGAGGAGCTAGCCAACAACACAACTAACACAATCACTGTTGTTCAGAGGAGCTAGCCAACAACACAACTAACACAATCACTGTTGTTCAGAGGAGCTAGCCAACAACACAACTAACACAATCACTGTTGTTCAGAGGAGCTAGCCAAAAACACAACTAACACAATCACTGTTGTTCAGAGGAGCTAGCCAACAACACAACTAACACAATCACTGTTGTTCAGAGGAGCTAGCCAAAAAACACAACTAACACAATCACTGTTGTTCAGAGGAGCTAGCCAACAACACAACTAACACAATCACTGTTGTTCAGAGGAGCTAGCCAACAACACAACTAACACAATCACTGTTGTTCAGAGGAGCTAGCCAACAACACAACTAACACAATCACTGTTGTTCAGAGGAGCTAGCCAACAACACAACTAACACAATCACTGTTGTTCAGAGGAGCTAGCCAACAACACAACTAACACAATCACTGTTGTTCAGAGGAGCTAGCCAACAACACAACTAACACAATCACTGTTGTTCAGAGGAGCTAGCCAACAACACAACTAACACAATCACTTCAAACTGAAGCTGGAAAGACTGCAAACTAGCTGCACTTCATTTCATTTTACCTGTGTTCTATTGATAGTTCTTTGTACATATCCATAAAAAATGATGCTGATTCATGATTTCAACTGGCTGATAAAGCTGCCTGTCTGTCTCAAGGTTTATCCAAATCTCCGCTGTTGAAAACTAAATGTTAGTTGAAAAGAAATGTGAGATAATGTCTCGAGGCTTTTTAGAGTGGAGTTTATAAATTGCCTGGCTGTGTTGATGAGACAGTGGATTGCCCAGTAATAGGCATTTTAACATCATAGATTTAGCCGGTGGTAAATTAGAATTGTGAATTAGACACCGTCTGGAATGCGATTTTAACCAATCAGCATTCAGGATTAGACACACCTGTTGTATTAAACCATATACATAACCAACAGTCTATGGTCTAGCTACTGTTATACTCGCCACCACTGGGGACCAACGAACTCCAACCACCTATTCTGCATGATAGGGTCCTTCTGCAAGGGCATGCAAATCATAGTTGTTGGCTGTGCAGCCTGCTGGAAGCATGCATTGGTCAATCCGTATAGGGCTTTTCAGTCTCAAACGGCCGTGATCTTTTGAACATGTTAATTGGGGGCGATGAAACAATGAAGGGAAGCTAAGTGAGCAGAGGGGCGATTTGCACATTGAGCTTGGCAAAAGGGGGCACGATTTGTTGGCATAATTTTTATCCAGACCCAACCGTTATTTACTTGTTGTGACGCACTGAGGATCCAAACTCAGTTTTAGACGAGACTGACCTATTTACACTCTGTAGTCAATTTTGACACTAGGATAAATGTCTCTGATTCGTATCGATGCCATATAGGCTATTTTCAAAGGGATTAGTTGCTTATTGTTTTTTTCAGTCTACATACAGATCCAGAGCTTCAGAATGGCATACCGTACACTGTAGTTGGAGGAAACATGCGTTGAAAGCTGATAAACTTGTAAAACCACTAAGAAGACAAGTTGGAGAAAAGTCCTTGGAAGATTTTGCTGAGAATTTCACACTTGCTAGAGAGCTCTTCTTTGTTAATGATGCCTATTCAGCATCATTCACGCCCTCTTAAGCCTTAGCCCCATTCATCTCTTTAAGAATTCACATGTAAACACATGTGAGTCAGCATGGCATTGTCCTTCAGAAAGTAATCTTTCTACTTAAACTTTCTCTCACTGAACTTTTTTATTTTATTTTACCTTTATTTAACTAGGCAAGTCAGTTAAGAACGAATTCTTATGTTCAATGACGGCCTAGGAACAGCCTGTTCAGTGGCAGAACGACAGATTTGTACCTTGTCAGCTGGGGGATTTGAACTTGCAACTTTTTGGTTACTAGTCCAACGCTCTAAGCACTAGGCTACCCTGCCGCTATCAACTTTGTTGATAGCACCAGATAAATTCAGGGCAGCAATGTTAAAGAGATCTAACAACACTTTTGCAGTTGTCCATAGGGGAAATGGGGATTCCTAGTCAGGTGTACAACTGAATGCATTCAAATGAAATGTGTCTTCCGCATTTAACCCAACCCCTCTGAATCAGAGAGAGGTGTGGGGGGCTACCTTAATCAACATCATCGGCACCCAATGGGTGAACTGCCTGGTGCAGGACGACAGATTTGTACCTTGTTAGCTCAGAGATTCGATCCAGCAACATTTCGGTTACAGGCCCAACACTCCTACACGGCTACCTGCCGCCCCATACTCTCATCCAAAGCCACCGACCCCCTTCCGCTAATTTCACCGCATGTGCGAAGCCGTCAAATTTTAAAACATTGAGAGATTGAGAGCAGTCCATAGACTTCTTACGAGGTAAGGAAACAAATATCTGAATACATTATTTTGCTGAACGATCCCTTTACGTTCAAAGAGTTACTACTTTTAAAGGCTCAGTAAAGGTGCTGCCAAACAAAGCCATATTTGAAAACAGTCTGATTACAAGACTGAAATACTGGAAGCATTTCAAGGATTTATACATTTATACCTGCAAATCATACATATTTCAACCTCAATCACATATCAGTAGTAATGATGGAATAAAAATGCACTAGACAAAAACTGTCCGGTCCCGCCAACTGCTATGTGTAGGCTACATCTCCCAGTTTTATGATCAGTTTTCATTCACGAGGTAGACAACATTAACAAAACATTCAAATTATAACTCTTCCTAAACTCCTTGCAACAGTTGTTTCACAACAGAAAATGTTTTATATATTTGTTTAAAGGAGAAGTTTTCATTTTTGACAACCAAACACTATTTTGTACGTATATAGAAGTGTCCGGACATCTTTTTTGTGATTTCACTAGTTTAAAACAAAACAAAAACTTACCCCAAACAGCAAATCACTTCTTCATCCTCGTTGTGTAGTATGAAAATACATGAACAAAACAAAAAAACACCCAAATCGTCCTTTTAGAAACGGCAAAGCTCTCAATATAGTGATGCAGGCCCTTATGGGTCAATTTCACGGACACAGATTAAGCCTAATCCTATACTAAATTGCATTTTTCAACTGGACAAACTGAAATTTTATTTCTCAGACATGGTTTAAAATAGTCTCAGACTTGCCCTAGTCTAGATGTTAAAAGTCTGATTTCCAGAAGGACAATTAGAGCTAATCTAGATCTAAGTAAAAGCTTAAATTAAACCTGGCCAAAGGCAGGTTTAACTTCTGAATAATGGATTCTGGCCTCCAGGTTAATGTTGGCAATGGTGCAAAATTGAATACCTGGACTATTTCAATTATGTTCAAAGAGGACCACCAAGGCCAGACATAAGGATGGTTATAAACAGGAGCAACCCACTGAATGATTTTGATTAAATCCATTTCCGTGACTGTTTCCGTATGTACAAAGAAAATGCAGCAGGCATTTGTTTGCTTGAGCTTTTCATCTGACTCTCTTTGGGGAAGGTCCATCGCACCTTCCAGATGCGATGGGTCATCCATGTGATGTACAGTGGCTTACGAAAGTATTCACCCCCCTTGGCATTTTTCCTATTTTGTTGCCTTACAACCTGGAATTAAAATAGATTTTTGGGCAGTTTGTATCATTTGATTTACACAACATGCCTACCACTTTGAAGATGCAAAATATTTTTTATGGTGAAACAAACAAGAAATAAGATTGAAAACTTGCAGCAATTAAACTGAAACTGAAAACTTGCAGCAATTACAGCTGCAAGTCGCTTGGGGTATGTCTCTATAAGCTTGGCACATCTAGCCACTGGAATATTTGCCAATTCAAGGCAAAACTGCTCCAGCTCCTTCTAGTTGGATGTGTTCTGCTGACGTACAACAATCTTTAAGTCATACCACAGATTCTCATTTGTATTGAGGTCTGGGCTTTGACTAGACCATTCCAAGACATTTAAATGTTTCCCCTTAAACCACTCAAGTGTTGCTTTAGCAGTATGCTTAGGGTCATTGGCCTGCTGGAGGGTGAACCTCCTTCTCAGACTCAAATCTCTGGGAAGACTGAAAGAATTTCCCTGTATTTAGCGCCATCCACCATTCCTTCAGTTCTGACCAGTTTCCCAGTCCCATGGAAAAACATGCCCACAGCATGATGCTGCCACCGCAACACTTCACTGTGGGGATGGTGTTCTCGGGGTGCTGAGAAGTGTTGGGTTAGCGTCAGACATAGCATTTTCCTTGATGTCCAAAAAGGTCAATTTTAGTCTCATTTGACCAGAGTACCTTCTTCCATATGGTTGGGGAGTGTCCCACGTGCTTTTTTGACAAACACCAAACATATTTGCTTGTTTTTTTCTTTAAGCAATGGCTTTTTTCTGGCACCTCTTCCGTAAAGCCCAGATCTGTGGATTGTAAGGCTTAAAGTGGTCCAGACATTACACTTGGCATTCAGGACAAAAAGTTACATCTTGGCTTCATCAGACCAGAGAATCTTGTTTCTCATGGTCTGAGAGTCTTTTGGCAAACTCCAAGCGTGCTGTCATGTGCCTTTTACTGAGGAGTGGCTTCTGTCTCTCCACTCTACCATAAACGCCTGATTGGTGGAGTGTTGCAAAGATGGTTGTCTTTCTGGAAGGTTCTTGTATCTCCACAGAAGAACTCTGGAGTGCTGTCAGAATAACCATGAGGTTCTTGGTCACCTCCCTGAATTTAAAAAACTGCTTCTCAATAAATGTACAAAGTGTGCACTCGCAATATGCAGTTCTCTAACATTGTTGCACGTTGGAAAGGTACAACTCTTGACTCAAGGATTTTCCAAAACTCCTCTTTTTATGCTGTGAGAACAACCTAGTGTACAACATAGTAGAATCATACTTGGTGACAGTGGGTATGCACAAACCAACGTCTTGTTCACCCTGTATGTTCATACAATAGGACCTGAGCAAGAACAGTACAACCAAGCTCATTTTTGGTGTATGGAAGAGTTGTTTACAGTGTCTCAGAAACACATTGCCATAATTGCATCAATTGCACACATACCTCAATCAGCATGGCTACCCAGATTCTCGCATTGAAGATGACCTAGATGGTTCCATGGTTGAGGAAGACAATGACAGAAATGGACAAGCCTGCAGAGATGCTTTTGCTATGCAGCACCTCTCACAACAAATATAGCTCTGAGGACGCAGCTAGGGATGCCGTCTGGGCCAGCAGCCTTGCGAGGGTTAACAAATGTAAATGTTTTACTCACATCAGCCACGAAGAAGGAGAAGGGGTACGCAGTCTCTGTTAATTAGCCGCGACAGTGGCACTGAATTATCCTCAAAGCAAAGATGTTTTAGTTTGTCTGGAAGCTTGACGTCGGTTTTCATGACGTGGCTGTTTTCCTGTAGTCCCTGCCACATACAGTTGAAGTCAGAAGTTTACATGCACTTAGGTTGGAGTCATTAAAACTCGTTTTTCAACCACTCCACAAATTTCTTGTTAACAAACTATAGTTTTGGCAAGTCGGTTAGGACATCTACTTTGTACATGATTTTTTACAACAATTGCTTACAGACACTGTAAGCAGTGTCTGTATCACAATTCCAGTGGGTCAGAAGTTTAAATACACGAAGTTGACTGTGCCTTAAATAGCTTGGAGATTCCAGAAAATGATGTCATGGCTTTAGAAGCTTCTGATTGACATAATTTGAGTCAATTGGAGGTGTACCTGTGGCTGTATTTCAAGGTCTACCTTCAAACTCAGAGCCTCTGCTTGACATCATGGAAAAATCAAAAGAAATCAGCCAATTATAGACCTCCACAAGTTTGGTTCATCCTTGGGAGCAATTTCCAAATACCTGAAGTTACCACGTTCATCTGTACAAACAATAGTACGCAAGTATAAACACCATGGGACCACGCAGCCGTCATACCGCTCAGGAAGGAGACACGATCTGTCTCCTAGAGATGAACATACTTTGGTGCGAAAAGTGAAAATCAATCCCAGAACAGCAGCAAAGGACCTTGTGAAGATGCTGGAGGAAACAGGTACAAAAGTGTCGATATCCACAGTAAAACGAGCCCTGTATTGACATAACCTGAAAGGCCGCTCAGCAAGGAAGAAGCCAATGCTCCAAAACCACCATAAAAAAGACAGACTATGGTTTGCAACTGCAAATGGGAACGAAGATCGTACTTTTTGGGGAAATGTCCTCTGGTCTGATGAAACAAAAATAGAACTGTTTGGGCACAATGACCATCGTTATGTTTGGAGGAAAAAGGGGGAGGCCTGCAAGCCGAAGAACACCATCCCAACTGTGAAACATGGGGGTGGCAGCATCATGTTATGGGGGTGCTTTACTGCAGGAGGGACTGGTGCACTTCACAAAATAGATGGCTTCATGAGGAAGGAAAGTTATATGGATATATTGAAGCAACATCTCAAGACATCAGTCTGGAAGTTAAAGCTTGGTCGCAAATGGGCCTTCCAAATGGACAATGACCCCAACCATACTTCCGAAGTTGTGGCAAAATGGCTTTAGGACAACAAAGTCAAGGTATTTGAGTGGCCATAACAAAGCCCTGACCTCAATGTATTTCGTAATAATAGAATATGAGTTGGCCTACTGTATGTTATATGGCTATGCTCCATGCCATAGTCTGTAGTCTTGTTCACCTGACAAGATATGCTTATGTATATGGGCTGTATTACATAGATGTGTAGGCAACACTTACAGGTACAACACTTTATATGCATTAGAATAATCATCCACTTCATCACATATGCATTATTTGAATTGAGCAGAGGACCCGGCCGTAAAGTTTTTTCCTCAACCAAAATTGTTGATGCGAGTGGTCCTCGAATCCACGGTTACTGTCGGTAAAACATTTACTGACTTACAGTAGTGGTGCATGCCACCTGGAAGCACCAGTAGTAGAGGTACATGACAGCTATTTGACAAGACCATGAGGCTCTTCAAATTTTTATCTTACGATGTACTATAAACGTAAATGTTATTAAGACCTCCTTTATCTTTTTTGTCTCTCCATAAAAGCACATGGATGTGTGTGAAACAGATAAGCAAAAAAAGGTTGGATTTGGTCATATATGTGAAAATGTGCATTTTGAATTTATTTTAACATTAGTTGGTAGTAGCCTAGTCAAAGACGCATCATGCAATATTAGCACACAACACTTGTGACAGACAAAACGGAACAAACGTAAACCTTGTATTTGCAGGTTTATAATATCCCTCTGGTGGCCAAGTTGACATTTTTAAAAATGCCATTGGTTGGTGGATATAAAGTCTAAGATCATTGATTGGCTGATGCATAATTTGTTGCAGGAAATAATGATCGCCAGCTGGTCAGATTACCATAGTGTGCTAGATTATCTAATAGGAAAAGCTAAGATGTAGCGTTGTATCATGTGAAACTACATCAACAATTTTAATTGATTGATGCAGATTCTGAGATTGATAAAAAGTTTAAGATTTTTTCTAATGTTTGCAAATATGAACCCTTTAAGTCTTTAAGATAGCAGGACATGTTTTTTTGTCTAAACACTCACAGATTTTAGTTTGTATTGACATACTGTATGTGAGTATAAAAACTTGAACATATCCTTTCACACATCCTGATAATGTGTTGAAATACCTAACACTGTTCACGTTACAATGAACTAAGATGCTTAATTCTGTCTGGCACAGAACGCAACCTGACTTTACCCTGTGTTTGAAAAGCTAGCCAAGCCTTCGGCCAAGTTACTGTACACCAGCTCCAGTGGAGCTGCAATATGAAAACCACAGTCATCTGTCTCTTTCACTCAACAAAACATGCCAGCAGGAACTCTGAGAAGTATCTGCATGGGGTTTACAATTGAAGGAAATGACCACCTACAGTTTATCTCCAATACCAGACCTCTCTTTTCTAGCCCCCCCCTCTCAGTCCAACATAATGTTTCACTTTTTCTCTTGCAGACATTGTCCATCATTCATTCTTCCTCTCTACCTGTCTCTCACTCTCCCCCACACTTTGCACAATGGGCCGTGTCTTTTCACAATTCCTGGCTGCTTGTGTGTGCATCTTCTGGGGGTATTGTCTTTGTCTCAGGCTTCACAGCGTGAAAACAAAAATACCTGTGAAGAAATGTCTGTGAGGATTGGATACCCTGTAGTTCATTCCCCAAGTTTACCAATTAATTTCATCATACGTGTATGTGTGTTTGTGTGTTGGGGCTTCTCCCTTGGCAAACACCACAGGATTGTGTGTAATGTGTGTAAACTCAATGTGTTCAAGAAAACCCAACCAATGAATAATTCACAGGGAAATACCACTGGATCAATTTGATCATGATAATAAAACACGTTTTCTCCTGTCACAAGATGTGTCACGTTCTGACCTTTATCTCATTTGTTTTGTCTTTATTTAGTATAGTCAGGGCGTGAGTTGGGGTGGGCAGTCTGTTTGTGTTTCTATGTTTGGTTTCTGTTTCGGCCTAGTATGGTTCTCAATCAGAGGCAGGTGTCGTTAGTTGTCTCTGACTGAGAATCATACTTAGGTAGCCTGGGGTTCACTGTTGGTTTGTGGGTGTTTGTTTCCTGTGTCAGTGTTTGTGCCACACGGGACTGTTTCGGTTCCTTTATATTCACTTGATTGTTTTTGTATTTCAGTGTCAGTCTTTTCTATTAAAACATTGACACTTACCACGCTGCGTATTGGTCTGAGCCTTGCTACACATCTTCAGACGAAGAGGAAATCTGCCGTTACGAGATATCTAAAAATGTGTCTTACAAGAAATTCCATTCCAGCATTTGCTTGCTTTGTGTGCGATGTGTGCCACTGAATGATCAAATATTATTTCCCTACTTTAAAAAGCAGTTGCAGAAATAATAGGGCCATAAATAGCCCAACCAGGAGCATGTTAAAACATACACTGTGACCTTCAACATTCTATCCCCAATAAGGATGTGGTCCTATATTGTAGAGATTTATTTTTTTAGCACTAATATACTGGTAGTCTTCAAAAACATGCCAGGAACACATTTTTATTTCGAGGCTGGGTTTGTTATTTACTCTGTATTTACCTGGAAACTTGCAAAATGATCCATCTGATTGACGGGACCACAACTCGTGTTTTCCTGTTTACAAAGTGTAGACCACTGGAATTATCATTTAATTGCTATACAATAGAGATTTCAAAATGCAAAGTACTGCCAATCAGGATTTCTTTAAGCTCAAAGAATCTAATGACAGTTGTGCCTATTAAATAAACTCAAGCAGTGGTGGTTCTAGCTTGTATGGCTCGCTGGGCGATCTCCCTTCAGTGCCCTCCCCCCTCCAAAAAAAAGAAGTTATTTTCATTCAGACATTTGGAACAACACAAATAATCATATTTAAAACTATAGAAATATAATATATACAAAAAACAAGACTCATAAATATCAAAGAGAAGTAACAAAGACAAAAAGAAACAGATTTGTGTTGATTTGGCACTCGAGCATCAATATATTACCCATTCACCAACACTGTCAACTAAGAGTCAAAAACTAAATCAATTCACCTTGGTGGTGTGCGGACTGGTTTAATATTATTCTTAACGATTTCGCACAAACCAGAAGAAAATGTAACGTCTGTGAAACTATATATCCACAGTATTATGAATGAATTGTGGTTTATTTGGTACCATTTTGTAGTGTGACTGATTTGACTAATTGTATTAGTACTGTACAAAGTTAGAGGTGCAGTATTTGATAGATTCACCTGCTCCCCCTACCTCAGGTTTCCAGTGGGGAGACCGGAGGTCAACCTACCCCCACCCCCTCCCCATCTCATACTTCTGAGTGGGAGATCTTCCCAGGCAGTGGCCTACCGAGTTCACAAACTAGAATCAGGGCGCCACTCGGACAAGGTTAATTGACCCACAGTCCCATGCGGTGACATGATATCATTGAAATGACATGCAAATGAGCGATAGAAAACCGGGCGCCTCATGCCATTCCCGGCAAGATGCCGTCCTGGGCGGCTGCCCATGTCGCCTATACCTAAATCCACCACTGGGAGTTAGTCATGTAAGCTCGTCCCATTTCCCACGCAAGCTGTTGGCTTTGTTATTGAAGTTAAATGTATGATTAGTGGGTGTTCTATTCAGGGGGAGTTTTGCTTCCATACATGTGTTCTAACAACGTTTGCCTGTTCTACAAAAACATTCTACATGGTTTGGTCTCAATGGGCATTGAGATGTAATACCCATGCAAACACTCTCCTACTTCAGTTCCATTGTTCGAGTGAAACCTATGTCCTACAGTGAGGGGGGAAAGTATTTGAGCCCCAGCTGATTTTGTACGTTTGCCCACTGACAAAGAAATTATCAGTCTATAATTCGGTAATGGTAGGTTTATTTGAACAGTGAGAGACAGAATAACAAAGAAATCCATAAAAACGCATGTCAAAAATGTTATGAATTGATTTGCATTTTAATGAGGGAAATAAGTATTTGACCCCCTCTCAATCAGAAAGATTTCTGGCTCCCAGGTGTCTTTTATACAGGTAACGAGCTGAGATTAGGAGCACACTCTTAAAGGGAGTGCACCTAATCTCAGCTTGTTACCTGTATAAAAGACACCTGTCCACAGAAGCAATCAATCAGATTCCAAACCCTCCACCATGGCCAAGACCAAAGAGCTCTCCAAGGATGTCAGGGACAAGATTGTAGACCTACACCAGGCTGGAATGGGCTACAAGACCATCACCAAGCAGCTTGGTGAGAAGGTGACAACAATTAGTGCGATTATTCGCAAATGGAAGAAACACAAAAGAACTGTCAATCTCCCTCGGCCTGGGGCTCCATGCAAGATCTCACCTCGTGGAGTTGCAATGATTATGAGAACGGTGAGGAATCAGCCCAGAACTACACGGGAGGATCTTGTCAATGATCTCAAGGCAGCTAGGATCATAGTCACCAAGAAAACAATTAGTAACACACTACGCCGCAAAGGACTGAAATCCTGCAGCGCCTGCAAGGTCCCCCTGCTCAAGAAAGCACATATTCATGCCCGTCTGAAGTTTGCCAATGAACATCTGAATGATTCAGAGGACAACTGGGTGAAAGTGCTGTGGTCAGATGAGACCAAAATGGAGCTCTTTGGCATCAATTCAACTCGTCGTGTTTGGAGGAGGAGGAATGCTGCCAATGACCCCAAGAACACCATCCCCACCGTCAAACATGGAGGTGGAAACATTATGCTTTGGGGGTGTTTTTCTGCTAAGGGAACAAGACAACTTCACTGCATCAAAGGGACGATGGACGGGGCCATGTACCGTCAAATCTTCGGTGAGAACCTCCTTCCCTCAGCCAGGGCATTGAACATGGGTCGTGGATGGGTATTCCAGCATGACAATGACCCAAAACACACAGCCAAGGCAACAAAGGAGTGGCTCAAGAAGAAGCACATTAAGGTCCTGGAGTGGCCTAGCCAGTCTCCAGACCTTAATCCCATAGAAAATCTGTGGAGGGAGCTGAAGGTTTGAGTTGCCAAACATCAGCCTCGAAACCTTAATGACTTGGAGAAGATCTGCAAAGAGAAGTGGGACAAAATCCCTCCTGAGATGTGTGCAAACCTGGTGGCCAACTACAAGAAACGTCTGACCTCTGTGATTGCCAACAATGGTTTTGCACCAAGTACTAAGTCATGTTTTGCAGAGGGGTCAAATACTTATTTCCCTCATTAAAATACAAATCAATTCATAACATTTTTGACATGCGTTTTTCTGGATTTTTTTTGTTGTTATTCTGTCTCTCACTGTTCAAATAAAACTACCATTAAAATTATAGACTGACAAATACTTTGTCAGTGGGCAAACATACAAAATCAGCAGGTGATCAAATACTTTTTTCCCTCACTGTATGTCCAAGCTCAATCAAACCTATTTCACATATCCAAACTCAATTAAACCTGTCATATGTCCAACCTGGATCAAACTTATGTCATACGTCCAATAACATATGCAATATCTATAAATTGTATACAGTTGAAGTCGGAAGTTTACATACACTTAGGTTGGAGTCATTAAAACTCGTTTTTCAACCAGTCCACACATTTCTTGTTAACAAACTACAGTTTTAGCAAGTTGGTTAGGACATCTACTTTGTGCATTAATTTTTCCAACAATTGTTTACATAAAGATTATTTCACTTATAATTCACTGTATCACAAGTCCAGTGGGTCAGAAGTTTACATTGACTAAATTGACTGTGCCTTTAAACAGCTTGGAAAATTCCAGAAAATTGTCATGGCTTTAGAAGCTTCTGATAGGCTAATTAACATCATTTGAGTCAATTGGAGGTGTACCTGTGGATGTATTTCAAGGCCTACCATTAAACTCAGTGCTTCTTTGCTTGACATCATGGGAAAATCAAAAGAAATCAGTCAATCAATCCCAGAACAACAGCAAAGGACCTTGTGAAGATGCTGGAGGAAACAGGTACAAAAGTATCTATATCCACTTTAAAACGTGTCCTATATCGACCTAACCTGAAAGGCTACTCAGCAAGGAAGAAGCCACTGCTCCAAAACCACCATAAAAAGCCTGACTACGGTTTTCAACTGCACATGGGGACAAAGATCGTACTTTTTGGAGAAATGTCCTCTGGTCAGATGACACAAAAATAGAACTGTTTGGCCATAATGACCATCGTTATGTTTGGAGGAAAAATGAGACTTGCAGTTACACCAGCTCTGTTCAGAGGAATGGGCCAAAATTCACTCAACTTATTGTGGGAAGCCTGTGGAATGCTACCCGAAACGTTTGACCCAAGTTAAACAATTTAAAGGCATTGCTAACTGATATTAATTGAGTGTATGTAAACGTCTAACCCACTGGGAATGTGATGAAAGAGATAAAAACTGAAAAAATCATTCTCTCTACTATTATTCTGACATTTTACATTCTTAAAATAAAGTGGTGATCCTAATTGAGCTAAGACAGGGAATTCTTACTCTGATTAAATGTCAGGAATTGTGAAAAACTGAGTTTAAATGTATTCGGCCAAGGTGTATGTATACTTCTGACTTCAACTATATATCTGATCATTTGTTCTGTTTTTGGTGATTTTGTTGCAATTTTAGTTATGCATCACTGGGCAAAAAGGGTCCAAATCAGGGGATATCTTTACATGACACATTGTTTATATTCCATAGAATATAGGCCATTTCCAATGCATGTTTTGTGGATATGCACCATATCTTGACAAATTCTGAATCCAGATGTGTCATTTAGACATATATGATGTTGGAATGACTTTGAATAACATTTCCTATGTCTGGATATGGACTCATTCAATATTCTGAGATACTTTTCGTGACATCCTATTTTCTCTCCATGTTGACAAATACCGACTATACAACACGTGTTTTCTCAGCACATTCAAGATATGAAGCTACAGTATATCGGTTCGAGATATGCTTCTCGGCTGGGGTCCATATCTGGATCTTGATATGCTGAAAATAAGGACAATTTCTTATGCATTTCTGAGTTTTCAGCATATACTCAATAATTTCAAATATGAAATCCATATTTTTCTTTCATGCACATATCATTTTTTGTTTCCCTCCGGATATCATACATGGTATGGCCAGATATTGACTCATTAGTTATGTGGACATCTTATTTTCTCTATACGATGACAAATACTGGCAGTAGGGCTACATAGTATATTTTCTCAGCAGATACAATGCATGTGCTCTTGACTGAGGTCCATATCAGGATGTTGATGTGTATTTTTTTATGCAAAATAAGGACAATTTCTAATGCTTATTTGAGTTTTGAGGACATAAATCCATATCACTCTTTCAGACATTAGCTATAATTGTTGTACTCCCTCTACATAAAGGCACGCACAAACTCAAGTTAAAAGCTCTGTAACTGGTAGCCTAGCAACAAGAATCACATTTTCTGCTGTGGAGTTCCACCTGTCATTTTTTTATTTGGGAATCACAAATTAGTGTGTAAACGGTGTGTGATTGAACTGACAACTGGATAAACAAAAAAGTTAGAAGCTTTTCAGAAAATACCTCAAATATTTGAATGCTAGTAGTGAGTAGCTAATTTGACATGTTTATTTATCTTAGTAACTATACTGAACCAAAATATAAACGCAACATGTAAAGTGTTGGTCCCGTGTTTCATGAGCTGAAATAAAATATCCAGGAAATGTTCCACATGCACAGAAAGCTTATCTTTGTGCTCAAACTTGTTTACATACCTGTTAGTGAGCATTTCTCCTTTGCCAAGATAGTCCATCCACCTGACAGGTGTGGCATATCAAGAAGCTGATTAAACAGCATGATCATTACACAGGTGCACCTTGTGCGGGGGACAATAAAAGGCCACTCTAAAATGTGCAGTTTTGTCACACAGCACAATGCCACAATGTCTCAAGTTTTGAGGGAGGGGCAATTGGCATGCTGACTGCAGTAATGTCCACCAGAGCTGTTGCTAGAGAATTTAATGTTCTCCAAGGTCATTTCATAGAATTTGTCCAACCAGCCTCATAATCGCACACCACATGTATTGTGTCGTGTGGGCGAGCAGTTTGCAAATGTCAACATTGTAAACAAAGTGCCCCATGGTGGGGTTATAGTATGGGCAGGCATAAGCTACGGACAACAAACACAATTGCATTTTATCTATAGCAATTTGAATGCACAGAAATACAGTGAAGAGATCCTGAAGAGATCCATTGTCGTGCCATTCATCCATCACCTCATGTCCGCCGCCATCACCCATGTCACAAGGATCTGTACAGAGTTCCTGGAAGCTGAAAATGTCCCAGTTCTTCCGTAGCCCGTATACTCACCAGATATGTCACCCATTGAGCATGTTTGGAATGCTCTGGATGAACATATGACAGCATGTTCCAGTTCCCGCCAATATATAGCAACTTCGCACAGCCATTGAAGAGGAGTGGGACAACATTCCACAGGCCACAATCAACAGCCTGATAAATGATATGGAAAGGAAGAGAGAAGAGTGGTCACACCAGGTCATAACTGGTTTTCTGATCCATGCCCCTAATTTATCTTTTAAAGGTATCTGTGACGAATGGATGCATATCTGTATTTCCAGTCAAATGAAATCCATAGATTTGATCTTTATTTAACTAGACAAGTCAGTTAAGAACAAATTCTTATTTTCAATGACTCAGTAAAATCTTTGGAATTGTTGCATGTTGCATTTATATATTTGCTTAGTATAGAATTCAGAACGTTAGTTAATTTGGGCTGTAGGGCTAGCTCGATCACGAGCTACGCTTGATAGGGGGGTAAAAGGTTAATGGTTAAGTGAAATTACAATATTTTCTTGCAATAAGAACACAAATTTGATGAATGATTTATACATTGACAGTTTGGTATGAATCACAGACCTACGCTACCACCATGTTGGGTCTGGAATGCGGGGACTGCTGCTGATGGCCCAATCTGCACCCATAGCATCCATTGTCCATAACAAACAGGGCAAGCAGAGGTATCGTGGGTGTGCAACTTTTATTTTCTGTTAAATAAATTCATTTTTAGCAAAGATTGGCCTACATTTGCATCTTTACATAAAACATGTGTTGGAGCTCTGGATTATTAGTTAATTTTGTTGAATTATTGTTGATCAAATATAATAATTTTACACCCCTACATTATTTACTGCCCTTTTTTTGGCCCTTTTAGGAATCATGGCTGAAAATTACTTGAAAATAAAACCATGGTTCCTCTAAAACTCCTGTGTATGTGTGTGTGTGTGTGTGATTACGTAGCTATACTTGAACCGCAAATCTACTTCAACTGGTCCTTCGGGCGGTATAGAGAGAGTAATCACACAGTGACCTATGGAGATCATGAGTTCGGACCCCAATGATGTGCTCCAAAGTACAATGGACATGGCTGGACGGGATGGCCTTTCCTTTGTGGTTAGAGTGTTGGACTAGTAACCGGAAGGTTGCAAGTTCAAATCCCTGAGCTGACAAGGTACAATCTGTCGTTCTGCCCCTGAACATGCAGTTAACCCTGTTAACACTGTTAACACTGTTCCTAGGCCATCATTGAAAATAAGAATTTGTTATTAACTGAAAAAACAAAACACCAGTACACTAAGATGACCCCCTTCCTCATGCAATAGGGGAATCCAACAGCAGGTGGTGTGTCTTAAGAGGGTTAGGCGCCCCCCTGACTTCTATGGAGTAGGATGTCTAACAACGTCCAATAGCATGCAGTGCAAAAAGTAAAAGCACTTCAACTGCAACTTCACAAAGCTGACCTCTTTCCGTCGACATTCCTTCACAGGCAGTTGTGCCTCCCTGAGTGACCTACAAACCAGTATTCTAGGGGAGAAACAAGAGGGATACTGAAAAGACAAATGGTGGAGGAGGAAACATTGGATGCCTTCGGATTGATAATCAAGCCAAAGCCGCTAGGGGGCAGCAACTAGGGAAAAGGTTGCTAGGAGACTAAACTTTGAATCAGCCAAGCTGATCTCAAACTCTCTTCAGCACAGCTTGTTTTCAGCTTTATACAACATAACGTATTGGATGATAAAGCAGCCACTGCTCCTTGACTATCAGCATATCAATCTAGCTCTCCAGCTAGGCCCTCACTAACTCCCTCATTAGCTCCTGCTCAAGATGCTACGCTAACTCATCCTCAATATCTGCTAGACCATGGCCATGCTATGCTATTTCCTTTCCAACCACTGCTAGTTCCTTTCCATGCTACTCTACTCTGACAATGAGCTAGCTTCCCTTCTCGAACCTCTTCTAGTCCCTGGCCATGCTATTCTAGATCTCTGACTTCTGCTAGCCCCTGGCCATGCTATATTAGCTCCTCAACCGCTGACCCCTGGCCATGCTATGCTAACCCCTCTCCAACCTCCGCTTGCCCAAGGTCAATCTCCGCTAGCCCCAGATCAAGACGTGCTATCTTCACCTCCGCTAGCCCCAGGTCAATCTGTGCTGGCCCCACCTCAACCTCCCCATGCACCTCAACCCAACTGGCTTCACTGACATTTTCAACATGTCCCTGATTGAGTCTGTAATACCAAAATGTTTCAAGCAGACCACCATAGTCCCTGTGCCCAAGGCCACCTGCCTAAATGACATCCGTAGCCATGAAGTGCTTTGAAAGGTTGGTAATGGCTCACATCAACACCATTATCCCAGAAACCCTAGACCCACTCCAATTTGCACACCGCCCAAACAGATCCACAGATGATGCAATCTCTATTGCACTCCACACTGCCCTTTCCCACATCTGACATGCTGATCCTCAACACTGGAGCTCCACAGGGGTGCGTGCTCAGTCCCCTCCTGTACTCCCTGTTCACCCACGACTGCATGGCCAGGCACGACTCCAACACAATCATTAGGTTTGCAGACGACACAACCGACAAGGACGAGACTATTTCAAAAATATATATTTATATATAACACGTTCTCATTTCCAGCAACGACCTGGCAAATAGTTAAAGGGGAGAGGAGGGGGATGAATGAGCCAATTGTAAACTATTAGGTGACCGTGATGGTTTGAGGGCCAGATTGGGAATTTAGCCAAGACACCGGGGTTAACACCCCTACTCTTACAACAAGTGCCATGGGACCTTTAATGACATCAGTGTCAGGACACCCGTTTAACGTCCCATCCGAAAGACAGCACCCTAACAGGGCAGTGTCCCCAATCAAAAAAATTATAATATAAAAAAATATATATTAAAAAAACAGGATTTTTTTTTAGACCAGGGGAAAGAGTGCCCCCTACTGGCCCTCCAACACCACATCCAGCAGCACCTGGTCTCCCATCCAGGGACTGACCAGGACCAACCCTGCTTAGCTTCAGAAGCAAGCCAGCAGTGGTATGCAGGGTGGTATGCTGCTGGCAAATAGGGAGGAGGTCAGAGACCTGGCCTGGGGTGCCAGAATAACAACCTATCCCTCAACGTAACCAAGACAAAGGAGAAGATTGTGAACTTCAGGAAAAGGAGGACCGAGCAGGCCCCCATTCTCATCGACGGGGCTGTAGTGGAGCAGGTTGAGAGCTTCAAGTTCCTTGGTGTCCACATCAACAACAAACTAGAATGGTTCAAACACACCAAGACAGTCGTTTAGAGGACACGACAAAGCCTATTCCCCCTTAGGAAACTAAAAAATTTGGCATGGGTCCTGAGATCCTCAAAAGGTTCTACAGCTGCAACATCCAGAGCATCCTGACTGGTTGCATCACTGCCTGGTATGGCAATTGCTCGGCCTCTGACTGGAAGGCACTACAGAGGGTAGTGCGTACGGCCCAGTACATCACTGGGGCTAAGCTGCACGCCATCCAGGACCTCTACAAAATGCTGTGTCAGAGGAAGGCCCTAAAATTTGACCCCAGCCACCCCAGTCATAGACTGTTCTCTCTACTACCGCATGGCAAGCGGTACCGGAGTGCCAAGTCTAGGACAAAGGCTTCTCAACAGTTTTTACCCTCAAGCCATAAGACTCCTGAACAGGCAATCAAATGGCAACCCAGACAATTTGCATTGTGTGCCCCCCCCCACCCCCTCTTTTTATGCTGCTGCTACTCTCTGTTTATCATATATGCATAGTCACTTTAAAACTTCTTGATGCACCCATCCCTTTAGCGGGATCATTTGTCAAAATCCGCTGAATTGCAGAGCGCCAAATTCAAATTACCAAAAATATTTAATTTTCATGAAGTCACAAGTGCAATATAGCAAAACACAGCTTAGCTTGTTGTTAATCAACCTGGCATGTCAGATTTCAAAAAAGCTTTTCGACGAAAGCATACCAAGCGTTTATGTAAGGACATCTCTCTCAGCAGACAAAACATTACAAACAGCTAGCAGCAAAGTAGATTGGTCACGAAAGTCAGAAAAGCAATAAAATGAATCGCTTACCTTTGATGACCTTCAGATGTTTGCACTCACAAGACTCCCAGTTACACAATAAATGTTCCCTTTTTTCCATAAAGATTATTTTTATGTACAAAATACCTTCATTTGGTTGGCGCGTTATGTTCAGAAATCCACAGGCTCGAGCGGTCACGACTGGGCAGACGTAAAGTTCGTAGAAACATGTCAAACATGTTTTATAAACAATCCTCAGGTTGTTTTTACAATATATAATTGATAATATTTCAACCGGACTGTAGCTTCTTCAATATCCAAGACGGCGTAGCAGTAAAGACGTGTTTGTTCGTCCTCTCGTGTACACACATATACATACACATACATATATATATATATACACAGTGCCTTGCGAAAGTATTCGGCCCCCTTGAACTTTGCGACCTTTTGCCACATTTCAGGCTTCAAACATAAAGATATAAAACTGTATTTTTTGTGAAGAATCAACAACAAGTGGGACACAATCATGAAGTGGAACGACATTTATTGGATATTTCAAACTTTTTTAACAAATCAAAAACTGAAAAATTGGGCGTGCAAAATTATTCAGCCCCTTTACTTTCAGTGCAGCAAACTCTCTCCAGAAGTTCAGTGAGGATCTCTGAATGATCCAATGTTGACCTAAATGACTAATGATGATAAATACAATCCACCTGTGTGTAATCAAGTCTCCGTATAAATGCACCTGCACTGTGATAGTCTCAGAGGTCCGTTAAAAGCGCAGAGAGCATCATGAAGAACAAGGAACACACCAGGCAGGTCCGAGATACTGTTGTGAAGAAGTTTAAAGCCGGATTTGGATACAAAAAGATTTCCCAAGCTTTAAACATCCCAAGGAGCACTGTGCAAGCGATAATATTGAAATGGAAGGAGTATCAGACCACTGCAAATCTACCAAGACCTGGCCGTCCCTCTAAACTTTCAGCTCATACAAGGAGAAGACTGATCAGAGATGCAGCCAAGAGGCCCATGATGACTCTGGATGACCTGCAGAGATCTACAGCTGAGGTGGGAGACTCTGACCATAGGACAACAATCAGTCGTATATTGAACAAATCTGGCCTTTATGGAAGAGTGGCAAGAAGAAAGCCATTTCTTAAAGATATCCATAAAAAGTGTTGTTTAAAGTTTGCCACAAGCCACCTGGGAGACACCAAACATGTGGAAGAAGGTGCTCTGGTCAGATGAAACCAAAATTTAACTTTTTGGCAACAATGCAAAACGTTATGTTTGGCGTAAAAGCAACACAGCGCATCACCCTGAACACACCATCCCCACTGTCAAACATGGTGGTGGCAGCATGATGGTTTGGGCATGCTTTTCTTCAGCAGGGACAGGGAAGATGGTTAAAATTGATGGGAAGATGGATGGAGCCAAATACAGGACCATTCTGGAAGAAAACCTAATGGAGTCTGCAAAAGACCTGAGACTGGGACGGAGATTTGTCTTCCAACAAGACAATGATCCAAAACATAAAGCAAAATCTACAATGGAATGGTTCAAAAATAAACATATCCAGGTGTTAGAATGGCCAAGTCAAAGTGCAGACCAGAATCCAATCGATAATCTGTGGAAAGAACTGAAAACTGCTGTTCACAAATGCTCTCCATCCAACCTCACTGGAGCTCGAGCTGTTTTGCAAGGAGGAATGGGAAAACATTTCAGTCTCTCGATGTGCAAAACTGATAGAGACATACCCCAAGCGACTTACAGCTAGCTGTAATCGCAGCAAAAGGTGGCGCTACAAAGTATTAACTTAAGGGGCTGAATAGTTTTGCACGCCCAATTTTTCAGTTTTTGATTTGTTAAAAAAGTTTGAAATATCCAATAAATGTCGTTCCACTTCATGATTGTCCCACTTGTTGTTGATTCTTCACAAAAAAATACAGTTTTATATCTTTATGTTTGAAGCCTGAAATGTGGCAAAAGGTCGCAAAGTTCAAGGGGGCCGAATACTTTCGCAAGGCACTGTATATTAGATAAGTTAGCTACAAGCCATTTAGTCATTGTTAGCCACTGCTAGCGGCTTTTACCTTCTGCACAGATACCAGCCCTGTTTTTAGCCTGGATAATACTTGCCAGTCTACCAGTATCGGACTGTCTCTCCACAACAACGCCGGATTCCTGCCGTAATCCCTGGACCACTACTTCTGATCTTCACAGCTAGCTCACAGCTTGCAGCTAATTAGCTTGCACTCACCGTGGCACCCAGTACTGAAGCTATCCCTGAGGCCCACCTCCCGGCCTACTCAGCTGTTCACCCGAACCCCACTCATACACGGCTAGAGCCCAATAACGCAACCGGATCCTTGCTGTAAACTCTGGACCTTGGCAACGGATCACCGCTGCTACCGATTGGCTATAGTGGCTAATGCCACTGCCACGAAGCTAGCACTAGTTAGCCGTGAACCAGGCGCATCTCCCGGCTAGCAAACTAAATTCTACAACAACTCTTTCGCCATCTGGCTTGGATTCTCTGTCGACACGGCGCCCCGCCGCACCACCATGACTGGTCTGCCGACGAATACTCCATCCGCTGTGCCTTCAACCGGCCTCCGTTGGAGCAGATGCTCCTACTAGCCCCGGGCTACTAACTTTAAACGCCATGTCGCCCGCGTGCTAGCATAGTGGCGGTTTCCCTGTTCCATCTACTGCTGCCCCCTGGACACTATGATCACTTGGCTAGATAGCTGATGCATACTGGACTGTCCATTAATCACGGTACTCCATTCTGCACCCTCATTTGTTGACTTCTGTGATCGAAAAAGCCTTGGTTTCATGCATGTCAACATCAGAAGCCTCCTCCCTAAGTTTGTTTTACTCACTGCTTTAGCACACTCTGCCAACCCTGATGTCCGTGCCGTATCTGAATCCTGGCTTAGGAAGGCCACTAAAAATTCTGAGATTTCCATAGCCAACTATAAAATTTTCCGTCAAGATAGAACTGCCAAAGGGGGAGGAGTTGCAGTCTACTGCAGAGATAGCCTGCAAAGTAATGTCATACTTTCCAGGTCCATACCAAAACAGTTCGAACTACTAATTTTAAAAATTACTCTCCAGAAATAGGTCTCTCACTGTTGCCACCTGCTACAGACCCCCTCAGCTCCCAGCTGTGCCCTGAACACCATTTGTGAATTGATCGCCCCCCATCTAGCTTCAGAGTTTGTTCTGTTAGGTGACACACAAATCACCATCACAAATCTCACACAAATCATAAAGGAACCCACCAGGTACAACCCAAAATCTGTAAACATGGGCACCCTCATAGACATTATCCTGATCAACTGGCCCTCCAAATACACCTCCGCTGTCTTCAATCAGGATCTCAGCGATCACTGCCTCATTGCCTGTATCCTCTATGGGTCCGCGTTCAAAAGACCACCCCTCATCACTGATCCTCGACTTCGGCGATGTCATCTACAAAATAGCTTCCAATACTCTATTCAGCAAACTGGATGCAGTTTATCACAGTGCCATCGGTTTTGTTACTAAAGCACCTTATACCACCCACCACTGCGATGTGTATGCTCTAGCCGGCTGGCCCTCGCTACATGTTCGTCGCAGACCTACTGACTCCAGGTCATCTACAAGTCTATGCTAGGTAAAGCTCTGCCTTATCTCAGTTCACTGGTCACGATGGCAACACCCACCCGTAGCACACGCTCCAGCAGGTGTATCTCACTGATCATCCCTAAAGCCAACACCTCATTTGGGCACCTTTCCTTCCAGTTCTCTGCTGCCTGTGACTGGAACGAATTTCAAAAATAGCTGAAGTTGGAGACTTTTATCTCCCTCACCAACTTTAAACATCAGCTATCACTGCAGCTGTACGTAGTCCAGCGGTAATTAGCCCACCCAATTTACCTACCTCATCCCCATACTGTTTTTATTTATTTACTTTTCTTCTCTTTTGCACACCAGTATCTCTACCTGCACATGACCATCTGATCATTTATCACTCCAGTGTTAATCTGCTAAATTGTAATTATTCACCTACCTCCTCATGCCTTTTGCACACAATGTATATAGACTTTTTTTTCTGTTTTATTGACTTGTTTATTGTTTACTCCATGTGTAACTCTGTGTTGTCTGTTCACACTGCTATGCTTTATCTTGGCCAGGTCGCAGTTGCAAATGAGAACTTGTTCTCAACTAGCCTACCTGGTTAAATAAAGGTGGGAAAAATAAAAAAAATAGGAGAGAGAAAATGTCTGCTCCACTCTGTTGGCGCATGCAAAACGCTGCTGGCACCCAGCCATCTAATGACGCGATGTGATCTCTCGCTCATTTGTCAAAATAAAAGCTTGAAACTGTCAAAAGACAAAAGTATTTTCTATCCCAATCTGACAATTATATGCATATTCTAGATTCTGGGCCTGAGAAATAGGCAGTTTCATTTGGGTACGTTTTTCATCCAAACATCAAAATACTGCCCCCTACACTCGAGGTTAACTATACATTCATGTACATACTACCTCAATTGGGCCGACCAACCAGTGCTCAGGCACATTGGCTAACCGGGCTATCTGCATTGTGTCCCGCCACCCACCAACCGGCAGAAATGCTTTCTGGAACATGTGAACTTTAATGTGGCTTAATAACAAACTTGTATGCCATCTGTAAAGGCAAATAAAATTGTTAAATTACAAGCCTAGTTGGTTTAGCCATTTAATAAGCGAGCAACCTTCCCGCTAGCCATGATTTGCTGGATTTGCCGAGAGATGAGTTCAGATTGGCCTGCCATGTAGCATTCTTGTCTATAATATGAGCTGGTCAGTATATGTAGGCTTTTTTGAAAGATATCATGTAGTGGAACTGCATAAGTGTTGATCTCCACTTTCTGGAGGACCGAATTTTGAAATAAATGGAATTAGAGTATGCTAGCTAAGGAGATGGAGAATATTCTGACACTTGATTGCAAATATGCAGACGGAGTGGAAAAGAGAACACAGAAGGCTGTTGTATAAAACACCTGTCTCTGGATTACACCTTAAAACTAAGGGCAACCATGGCATCTGTGACAGGAAGGGGAAAGCGTTCATCCATGTATAAGTTAAGAGAGTCTAGCTAGCTACATTTTCAGATAGTATAATTTTGTCAGAAAGTTGTTTTCATTTCAAGTTAAAGTGTACTGTTAGCTAGCTAATGTTAGCTGGCTAGCATTACGTGTATGATCTGTGTAGTAATATTATTTGACTCTCAGAGCCATTTGCATTGCTAGTTATAGCCTAGTGTGTGGTAGCTAATATTGAACCTTGTTGGTTAGCTACCTGCAGATTCATGCACGGTAGTAAAGTTGTGTTGGGATTATGGTTCATTGTTTAGCTAGCTAGCTACATGTCTAAACAAAAAGACTCTACTATGCAAGTAAATATTTCAATAGAATGTTTGATGCCACTGCAACAACTGTTGCTAGACGTAGCTGGTAAATTCGCTCTGGCTATCTACTCAGATTTCAGAGCACTCTCATCTGAGTGTGCCAGGGCGCAGAATAACTGATGAATTCACAAATGCTCAACACCTGTTGAATATGGTCAGTGTCAGTAAATTAAAGTGTAATTAAATTGTTGCCAGCAGGACAGTTGCAGTCACCAACACTCTGGATAACATAAAAACAGCCTAACCAGCTCTGCTAGTATCAGGTATGAAGGGAAGACCCAGATGCAGACCACATCGAATAAACAATAGTTTAATGTTCCAAATAGGGGCAGGCAATAGACATGTCAAGGCAGGCAGAGGGTCAGAAAACCAGAGGTAGGGCAACGGTACCGGATGGCAGGCAGGCTCAGGCACAGGCAGTGGTCAGGCAGGCACGCTCAGAGTCAGGACAGGCAAAGGTTAAACCCAAGAGGGCAAAAAAAAGAGACTGGAAAAAGCAGGCGCTGAGACAAAACGCTGGTTGACTTGAACAAACAAGACGAACTGGCACAGACAGACAGAAAGCACAGGTATAAATACACAAGGGAAGATGGGTGACACCTGGAGGGGGGTGGAGACAATCACAAAGACAGGCGAAACAGATCAGGGTGTGACAGCTAGGGTGAGTAAAATGGTCAGAGTGAGCTGTTCTCTCATTTGTGTCTGGAAGTAGCTAGCCAACATTAGCTTGGGTGCTTGACTGCTATTGTTAGGTCAGAACGCTCAGTGTCCAGTGTGCTCTGAACGCTCAGAGCGAAACGCTCTGAATTTACGAACGGACAAACTGACGGCACTCAGTTTACAAACACCCAGAGCACAGTCTGGCACTCCAGAGTGAATTTAGAAAACACACCCGTAGTATAAGCCAGCATTTGGTTGTTTTGTACATTGCTTCACATGTGAATCCTTAAAGAGATGGGGGGCTAAGAACTTTAAGAGGGTGTGAATGATGTTGAATGGGTGTAGACAAAGAGCTTTCCAGTAGGTTCCAAAACATTCAAGGGCCATTTTCTCAAAAGCAGAATTACTTTCCCATTGTTCCTCAACTGTAGTGTATGATATACCATTTTCTAGGTCTGAGTCTTTACTTTTATCCGATGTAAAATAACAATTTCAAATTTTGCTACATGAGACTAAATCAAGCCGGTCGGTCACAATTAGTTTTTTAAATTTTTTATTACTGCGCTGATGGAGCCCGCATCTGGTCAGTCTCAGCAGATGGAGAGGGAAGCAGACAGAGTTCGACTCTCATCCCTCTGCTCTCCCTTTCCTCCGCTGACACTGGCTAAAAAGGGACACCGTCTTCCAGCTGATGGCGAAACTATAATAATGCAGGCCTAAGCTCCTTAATTGCAGCTGCAGCGCTGGTTGTAGCACGAGTGGAAGTTGGGAGAACGCACATTCTATGGCTTATAAAAGTGTTGAATAGAAAGTGCTGAGTAAACATGAACTCACTCATAAACACAAACTCTTTGCTGTATTCATGACAGTCTCTCTCTAGTAATAGTTCTAAAAGTTTACAAATCTCAGTATTAGCTTTTCTGTGGCTTTCTTTTACACCTGCTACATTGCAGCAGACATGGTAATCTGAGCCATCTGATTGGCCAGTAACAGGTCTATAGTGCACTTGATTTGCTCGCCCCTGGTCCGTTGGGAAGCCAGAGTTTGTACCTTCAGACATATGAAATGGTTCAAAATGGGAACCTGCGCAGGGCAGCTGAATTAGATTCACCTAACCTCAACAGCACGAGGTAAATAAAATAATAAATAGGAAAGCAGTGGCTTTCAACTCAGAATGCTTGGAGATTGGTTGGTGACCACTGGGCTAGTTGATCTGGACATTTCTGCCAAGTTATAAATAGCTCTAAGGTATGCAATGACTGACATTACAAGAGGAAAACTGATTATGCACTACCCAGTTTCTAAATCGCACCTTGGGCATTCTACTATAACAATTTGCAATAGTAAATTGAAAGCTGGACAGTTTGGGAACCACTGCTCTATACCACTGCTCTTCAATCCCCGCAGGACATATTCGGCCAACCACGTGAACTTGTCCAGGGTGAAATCAGAACAATCTTGAACTCTGCTCCCATTAGGATGGGAGATGTAAATGCCTTTGACGACTTCTCTCTATCCATTCATGCTTTGGTTGGTATCCTGTTTTCTCTAGAAGGTCCCAATGGTTACGTGCTGAAGTAGGGTTCTCATGTTAATTAACTGTCTTGTGATTAAGATTCCTGCGTCATACCGTAAAGTCAATAACACAGTAGAAAAAAAGAGAGTCTATATACATTGTGTGCAAAAGGCATGAGGTAGGCGAATAATTACAATTTTGCAGATTAACACTGGAATGATAAATGATCAGCTTTCAGAAAAGTCCCACGGTTTCAATTCAGTCTCCACTCTTTCGTCTTTCAATGGCTAAATGGATTGTTTGTTCCAACCAAACTCTTTTCCTTTCTCCAGAGAGATGTTATAGTATTCTGACCCCAAAAATCTGTCCTGATTAGATTCCAATGGGAAGAACACACGCAGCCTGACAAATGCTGCTGAATTAATGATTTCCTTAGGACTAGTGAACTACTGTGGCATATTTATCTCTAATCTGGTAACCACATCTGAATCGATGAGGAGACTCACAAAAGCATCATGCAAATGGACATGGGGAGATGAACAAGAATCATAATTGAATGCGCTGAAGAACGCACTGGCCAGTTCACACAACATGGCCTACTTCAATCAAGATGCAGTGGGCTAGCGGCTATCTTGAGTCAGAAGCAAAAAGATGTTTCACACAGGCCAGTGTACTACGCTTGCCGTGCTCTCAGATGTAGAGTGACGCTATTCTCCGACTGAACGAGAGGATCTCGCCATAGTCTGGGCATGCGAGAAGTTTCACATGTTTCCAAGGCAAAGACTTTGTAATGGTAACCGACCACAAGCCTTTGGAGACTATTTATTCTCCAAAATCCAAACCACCAGCGAGGATCGACAGATGGGCACCTAGAATGCAGCCTTACAGATTCAAGGTTGCATACAAGCCTGGGTCTCAGAATGCAGCCTACTCACTGTCACGGTTGACTCTGAACCCTCCAGCACTTCAGGGATGACCACATCTACTACATGGCCAAACACACAGTGACATGTGCATTCACCCCATGAGAGCTGGAACAAATGTCAGCATAGGGCCCAGTTCTAGCTACTCTATGAACAAGCATCAGACAGGGTGATTGGAGCACATGAGACACTGCATACCGGCGTGTTCAAGAAGAACTCTATTGTTGGACAGATAGTTCTAAGAAGCAACCGCATTATTATGTCACGACAAATCTAGGAGAGCAACTGAAAACACAATCCATCAAGGTGACATGGTTCAGCTATGGCAACCAAAGCAGAACAAGTTGTCTACTACCTTCAAACCAGAGCCATGCACAGCGGTGGACAGGATGGAGAACTATATTATCCTGGAAAGGATTAGCAAGAGGGCCATGCGACATGTTTCTTTTGTGAAACTGTGGGTACAACCACAGCCAGGACAATGGACTACATCTTTGCTGTAAATGAGAACGTGTTACCTTACCTGGTAAAATAATGAATAAATAAAAAAATATACATGTGACAGACACTGACCAGGCAGAGCCTTTCAATTACAGCCTCGACCCGAAGACTCAGATAACAAGTTGTGCATCTGAAGGACTATGTTAGATAGACATGTTGCCATAATGGATAATAATAATCTCTGGCACAGTCTCAATGGCAGGGCAATCTACCGGCAATAATTATTTTCAAATAAACATTGTTAAAGTAGAAGTAAACATTACAGTATGTTGTTGGAAAATACATTAATACTGTATACAAGAGATTCTTTATTTTGAGTACTAGATAATGTTTTGTTACATTACAATGCATAGATCTGCAGTTTGGAGATGTGTTATAATGGTTAGTCAAATGTCTAAGAAGAGGGATGTAGTGTATTAGCGACACCTAGTGAAGCAATACCAAGGGGGCACTAGGAGTCACGTGAGGAACGGAGGGAGGCTATGCTTGGGGGACCAGGAATAAAGTACAAGTCAATGATTCCCGTCAGGCTGAGTGTTACGAATCCCTTTTGGCCCGACAGTCTAGGGGGGATGGTAATGAGACCCGTAACATAACTCATGCAATTTATAATAGTGAAAAAGTAAAAGTGAGAGCAACATAACCACAGACAACTAAATTACCGTCAAACACATGGTTTATTGGAAATTACACGATAATGGGGGGAGCAGGAAAAGGGGCTGAGCTGGACCCAAGGAAAGAAACAATAAGCATCCAAAAACCAACCAAAAATACAGTGGGTGGTCCGCCCAGTTCTAACTAGTGTATTTAACTAAGTTTACCTACGGGTAGTGTATGCCCATGGGCGACTTGTCTTGGTCCCCCTTTTCCCACCAGCAAACAAACACCATAACCAAAAACAATACTCACAGGTGAGGACAAAGTGATATGGAGGTGCTCAAACAAAAGAGAGGTCAATACATAAAGAGAGTGAAACAGAGAGACCTACAGACATGGCATTTACAGAGAGATTGAGTTCCAGAGCAAACAACTGACAGGGTTTTTAAACCAAGGGAAAGGAACTGTGATTGGGTAGGAAACAGGAGGTGTGTCTTCTGATTGATGATGGATTGGTGACTGATTGGGGAGTGATGATTTTCACCTGTGAGGGGAGAAGGAGAGAAAAGAACACAGGATACACACACACACACACACACACACACACACACACACACACACAGGATACACACACAGGATACCTGTATCCGTAACACTGAGTCAAGTCGATACATTACAGGTCCTGTCTCGAATTCAAAAAGCTTTCAATAAAGGACGTTGTCTGCTGGATACAGGCGAAAGAGCATAGCCGGAGGTGTGGGAGAATACATCAGACTGGTGGCTGATGAAGCCATGCAACAACTGTCAAGAACTCCACCTAACCATTCTCCATGACTCAGCTGAACAAAAACACACCAGTGTGCTGATAACAGCCTCCCAGTCACAGCTACTCTACATGCAAAGGTCAAGCTGAAAGTTGTCAACATCCTTCTCCACAATGGTAAGAAAACACTCCAGACACATGCCATCCTGGATGAAGGGTCAGAAAAAACTATCCTTTCCCATTGCTCCCTCCAACTTGCCTACGGCTATTTAACCCCCTTCTGGTCAACGGGCATGGACTACTTCAGCACATTCAAAGTCAAGATAGGCCGACGTACAGAAAAAATGATGGGGTATACTGTTCAAACGCCTCACTACATGGTCCATCCATCTTGAGCTGCTGGACGGTATGGATGCTGACACATTCTTGCTGACGAGGCAAGGCCTTTGAGGTCCTGTCCGACCAAGGGACACATTTCCGTGTTGGAGAGACTGAATTACAGACGGCCTTTTAGGCCATGGTCCCAGAACTGCAGCAGCAGCTAGCCAACAAACAGGTTAACATCCATCTGCTCCTCACTTTGGTGGAAGCTGGGAGTGAGATATCAAATCAGTAAAAACAGCCCGTCATGTGGTGCTAGTCAACCAGTCAACAACAGGAGCAGTCTTGCACACTGTGTTGGTGGAGGTAGAGGGAATCCTGAAATCTTAACCACTGTATCCTCTTGCCTGCCTGACCCAGATCTAGTTACATCAAATATAGGGTGGTGTGATTCCGCTCTCCCACAAGCCATCTGTTGCTCTAGTGATATCCTTGGTCATGGATGTTGGCATCATAGCCAGTTTCTGCCCGACAACTTCTGGGCTGCATTCATACGCAACTACCTTCCTTCTCTTCATACCCGACAAAAATGTGAAACTGATAGGTCAAGCTTTGATGTAGGCCAGACTGCAATTATGGTGGATCCTTAGCAGCCTCGGGCTTCATGACATAAACAAAAAATAATTGAAACATATCCTGGAGTGGTATGGCCGGGTGCGGACTTCAAAGATCTCAATACAGGGTCAAGAGTATGTCCATCCAGTGGCCAGACTGGTCACACTACCAACTATCGATGACCATAACGCACAGGACTAAAACACTCAGTGGTACTCAGTAATGTGTTGTATTTGATTTGCCCCAAACATAACACTTTGTAATCAGGATTTTTTAATATTTTTAATACAGTATATAGTTAAGTTAATTACTTTGCCACATTTGTCTTTGCCACATGTTGAGGAGTATTACTGTACAGGCATTTTTCTTTTCACTCTGGTTAATTTTGTGGAGTAATTACAATGTTGTTGATCCATCCTCAGTTTTATCCTATCACAGCCATTCAACTCTGTAAATGTTTTAAAATCACCTTTGGCCTCATGACGAAATCCCTGAGTGGTTTCCTTCCTTTCCGGCAACTGAGTTAGGAAGGACTCCTGTATCTTTGTAGTGACTGGGTGTGTTGATACATCATCCAAAGTGTAATTATCAACTTCAACATGATCAATGGGATATTCAATGTCTTTTTTTTTTATTAACCATCTTCCAATAAGTGCACTTCTTTGTGAGGCATTGGAAAACATTCCTGGTCATTGTGGTTGAATCATCTGTGTTTGAAATTCACTGCTCAGGGGGGACCTTACAGATAATTGTATGTGTGGGGTGAGGCTGTCATTCAAAATTCATGTTAAACACTATTATTGCACACAGAGTGAGTGTGTGCAACTTATTTTGTGACTTGTTAAGGAAATTGTTACCTGAACTTATCTAGGCTTGCCATAAGGAAGGGGTTGAATACTTATTGACAAAAAAACATTTCAGATTTTAATTTTGTATTAATTTGTAAAAACATGTTTTAAACATAATTCCACTTTGACATATGATATTGTAGGCCAGTGACAACAAATCTCAATTTTATCCAATTTAAATTCAGGCTGTAACACAACAAAATGTGGAACAAGTAAGTTAGTAGTTTCTGAAGGCACAAATAAGGGTTATTTGGCTCATAATGTAAGCAGATCCCTTTTTGGTGCTATATAGAAGGCTCTTTACAATTTTTTTCCTGTATCGACCACGACAACCTACTTCATATTTTTAGAGTTCAGTATTGCACTTGTTCGGTTGACAGCCAAGTTATTTCGGAGTTGACAGAGTTTTAGATAGACCTATCATGCAATGACTATACTGCACAAAGGTGTGACTGATTGGTCCTGCAGTAGGCTATAGATAGCACAGTGCTCTGTTTCATAAAATTTCATAAAATAGTGTGATTGTGTTTGGGGACTCATTACTGCTTTGTGGCTCTTAATGGAAAGATTGGGCCGTGAGTAGAAACATGTACAGTACCAAAATGTGTCCATACAGATGAGTCAAGATGAGTCCATATATAGCTAAGATGCACAGTAGCTAAGATGGGGAGAGGTCTGTCCGTGATAAAGTGCTGCTCTGCTTTCTTGACATCACAAGTTCTACAGGTCCTAGTTTTATCACACCTTCACTACTGCCCATTTATATGGTCAAGTGCCACAAAGAAGAATGTAGACAAATTACAGTTGTCCCAGAACAGAGCAGCACTGCTGGTCCTTAAATGTACAAGGATGGCAAATATCAATACCATGCATGTCAATCTCTCCTAGCTCAAAGTAGAGGAGAGATTGACTGCATCACTACTAGTCTGTGAGAGGTATTGACGTATTGAAAGAACCGAACTCTCTTCAAACAGCTAACACACAGCTCAGACACCCATGCATACCCCACGAGACATGCCACTAGGGGTCTCTTCACACAGCTAACAAACAGCTCAGACACCCATGCATACCCCACGAGACATGCCACTAGGGGTCTCTTCACAGTCCCCAAGTCCAGAACAGACTTTGGGAAACGCACAGTACTACATAGAGCCATGACTACATGGAGCTTTCTTCCACATAATACAACTCAAGCGAGCAGCAAAATCTGATTTAAAAAACAGATAAAACACACCCCTGCACAACACGTAATATTGTACTGTAATATTGTAAATTGTATTTTGTTCATTTGTAATAATGTAATGTCTTGTATGATGTGTTTTATTTATGATGTAGGCTATTGTTTTGTGTTGATGTAATTGTTTTATTCCCGTTTGGACCCCAGGAAGATGGGGATCCTAATAAATGCTAAATACAGAAAATGCAGTGAGAATTTAAATGCGCACGCGCGTACACACAGCAGGTCACGATACAAATGTGACAAATTATGGAATAGGTTGGATGAACTTTTACTTTATTCAACTCTGCCACAACACAACTACATTTAAATGAATGCAATACAGGGGGCACACTGGAGAAATATGGTATGTTTAACATTGTGTGTGTCTCGCTCTCCCTCTCTGTCTCTCTCTCTGTGTGAAATCTTTTTTGTCAATAAGTATTCAACCCCTTCCTTATGGCAAGCCTAAATAAGTTCAGGAAACAATTTGCTTAACAAGTCACGTAATAAGTTGCACAGATCTTTACACAACTCCATTGACGTGGTAGGTAATGCATCCTCTAGCATTGTTGACACAAAAAGAAAGATAACTGTTCAATTGTTTCCAATTTTATATAAAGATTTTGTAAGTGAAGAACACAACTGAAGTAGTTATTATAAGTGCTCCCCATCTGTTAAGGACTGAAAGGCAATGATTTCATGAGAGCTTCATAATGACAATTCAGAGTCGCCGTCTCAGCCCATGTGTTACAGTGGTGCTGAGGGCAGCCATGTTGGGTCTGTATTAAACCACCAGGTCTCTGAGGGCTGCTCAGACTAAGCCACAGTGAAAAGCCCTCTCCTACCCATGCATCTTTATAATGGACAGTGACACAGCCCACACAGCTTTAGATCTGGCTGCTAATAGCTAATGGAGCACAATCTGTTGACATGAACGGTGAGAGACAGAAGGTTGATGGACAGAGATGAAGAGAGAGGGTAGATGGAGTGGGGAGAGTAGTTGAGAGGTAGAGAAGCATGAAAATGAGTATATAAATGTTATTTACATAGCTTAGCATATACACCACAGAATGGACAGATAGACATTATATATCCCTTATTCTCTATCCATTTACTAGCCCACCAATTAAGTTTCTCCAGAAAAACAGTTGTTCAATCGATCCATTATGAGAGGCATGAGGCTAATTGTCTCAAGCAGTGCTTTGACCACTTTCTAATTGGCCACATCCTGTGCTCTATAATTTAGGCTCCAACTGTTATGGTCAAGCTAAAGTAACTTGAATTTACGATATTATCATACCCTTTGTTAAACCAGTACAAAGAATAGCTGGCCAACTGTTCATTTTAGAACCAGGCCATAAAGGTGGACGAATCTGAGCTGAAATGTCTGTGTGGTCTGTGTTTTTGGTCACATTGCTCAATGAAAATATTAAAAACAAACAGAACTAAATATTATGAAGGCTGGAGAGAAGCACCATAGTACTGCCTGGAGTTTGATAAATGGCATTGGCACTTGGATTGGAACCGGTGCTACGGTCAGATGACTTGAAAATAGCTCTTCGGCCATGCACACCAGTGGTGGGATAAACAACTAACTTGACTGCCACGCCCTGATCTGTTTCACAAGTCTTTGTGATTGTCTCCACCCCCCTCCAGGTGCCACCTATCTTGCCCATTATCCCTTGTGTATTTATACCTGTGTTCTCTGTTTGTTTGTTGCCAGTCCGTTTTGTTTCGTCAAGCCTAACAGCGTTTTTCCCTCTGCTCCGGTCTCTCTATTGTTCCTGTGTCCTAGTTTTCCCGTGTTGACCTTTCTGCCTGCTCTGACCTTGAACCTGCCTGCCGTCCTGTACCTTTGCCCCACCTTTCTGGATTACTGACCTCTACCTGCCCTGACCCATCTTTTGCCTACCCCTGGTCGATTAATAAACTGTTGTTACTTCGACGTTGTCTGCATCTGGGTCTTACCTGAAACGTGATCGTACGAACTGGCCATGACTGACCCAACAGACTCGGACCAACTGCCCAACTCCATCTCCTCCCAAGGAGCCACCATTGGTAGGCACGAGGAATTGCTTTGTGGCCTTATGGAGGGGGTCCACACCTTGGCCGAACGGCATGACCAGGCATTGGACATCTTGCTGGAGCAATTCCATCGGTTGGCTGGGAGGCAGTCTACTACGACGGTACTCACAGCCCCTCAGTAACTCAGCTGTTAGCAGCGTTGCCTCACTGGTGATTCCACACTTCCCGGGAGCCCCGCTTACCTCCCCCACTTCAATGGAGACCCGGGCACCTGTCTGGCATTTCTAGCTCAGCGTGCCCTCATCTTCGAGCTTCAGCCCTCCTCCTTCCCCTTTGTCCACTAAGATAGCGTACCTAATCACACTGATGTCCGGGAGGGCATTGATGCGAGCCACCCGTCCCTGGTGACTTTCTTCTGCATAGAAGGCTGACAAAAAATTACGGGGGATGCAAATGTAAGTAGTTATGTCATAACGAGTCAAGCTAAAAATGTACAATTGAGAGGAATATGTTAGTTAATGTAGAGACAAATGATTGCATATTTGTTTGTCATAAAGTTAATTTACGAAAACTAGCTAACATTAGCCAGCTAGCTAGCTGGTGTAATGACTTGAGTATGATATTGTAATTTGTGTTGTTTAGTGTTTTAGGGACTCCTGAGAGAACCAGCAAACCAGGCTGTCGTCTTGGGAAACAGTGGATGTAAAGAATCTAGCTAGCTAAAGCATTTACTGCAAATTGATTGTACAATTGTATAAGCTTGCCTTGCCATGCAATGCAGCTGAAGTAACATAGCTAGTTAACTACTTACTTGCTTAACTACTTACTTGCTTGTAGTGGAGGATAATAATAACTTCCTGTCTATGGATGTGTAGCTAGCCACAGTATGTAGCCGATCTGTGTATGGACCCAAAATGTTAGGTTCTGAATTAATATTCATACCAATCAATGAACCTCAGCTATCATAGTTGTATCAACTTCAAGTCTGAATTGCATTAATGAAACCTATCGATTGAGTGGAATATAATAACTTTAATGTGCCAAGGATGCACATCCTATATACATGTACTGCAGTTATTACCATGCATGAGATCCCTACATTGTAGCCGGTAGATTGAATCATCACTGATCATGTACTCTTCCTTGGCAAATAACGGTGTGGTTCAAGTATGAATCTCTGTGAGACATTATTTTTCAGTCATATCCAATACCAGGTGTATCAAACCCCATTATTTGAATGATGCTGTGTCTGCATGTATGTATTACAATTATATACTTCAACAGTGTTTACCACTCCTGCTCTTGGGACATCAATGATTATACGTTGTAACTATGCAATAGACTAGAAACATTATTTAAGTAATGGCTGATTTGTAATTCATATACACAGAAAAAAACCTATGCATATCTAACTCCCATTCAACTGCATTAATCTGAGGACACAGGATAGTATTTCAATGAGATACTTAATTTCAACCAGTGGAGAATGTGAAATGCTTTACTGAAAGAAGTTCATTATACAGGTGTTATAAACACATAATACCTGCATTATAATTATGATAATTGTAATTATTAAATACAAGTTCAATCTGTACTTCAATGCACATATGGTGTGCATTATAAAACAAGGAAGAAAGACGAGGTGGGGAGAGAGGTGTAGAAGACCGAAAGGGTAAGAGGTAAGAACAGAGGCTGACAGCATATGATTAATGAATTACAGTGCTACCCTAAGGTTCTCTCAGTTCATCACAATTAGAGTGTCTCTAGCGGTGTCTCCTAACCAGCCTTGGGCCCCCAGTTGGCCCGAAGGTTATCTTAAGAGCGGGTAAGGTGGCAATGACGGGACTGGCTTCCTCTCTCACATCAAAACTTACCTGCAGACGAGAGACAGATGGATAGAGAGAGAGCATGATTAAGCCTTGTTTCTTTTATTCTAACATGGTCAGTCATCATAATCATCAGGAGGTGAAATGCAAAACTGACCTTGGATCATTAACTCTGGGATTACTACATCTCTATCTGTATTTCAATGCAAAGCTGGTGCAAACCTGGTGTCCCCACTAAGTGGCTATATAGTACTTTATGCTGAAAAACAGACACGAGGACAAACAATAGAAGATAATGTCATTATTAGACGATGATGACTTGATCATTTGAGTCAGCTGTATAGTGCTAAGGAAAAAACTCAAATGTGCACAGGTGTTTGGAGCATTCCAATATGCCACAGCTGGTGAGGTGTCAGGTTCACCTCTGTACTTAAAGGGTGATTATTCAAACTCTCTGTGAAATGCTGCAGATCTGCCCGCAGACGAGGCAGGAACAAATATCCCACACAGAAGAGGTGGATATAATTCGACAGGTCAAGGTATCCTTCTTCCTCCAAACTGTGCATGTGAGACAGGTTCCATGTACAACAAGACAGGCAGCGAGGATGATAAAGAACACAGAGCAGTTTAATTACCTCTGGTTATGGATACTTTTGCCAGCAAGAAAGCTTTCACGGCCTGTTCCTCAGTGAACATCTGGCAATATCTATATTACCGACCTCTTGATCAGCTCGCACTCGGAAAGTAAAGAAAATAGTTTATTTCTTGTAGATATGAAAACAATAACTGAGATATGACCGTTCAATCTAATGCAGCAGATGTCATTTTCAGGATACATCAATACAGCACAGAAAGCTTAACACCAGACGTGGTTGTTCATTAGGTGATGGGACATATGCAGTATGTATACAAAATAATATAAATACTTACCTGTTACCTGTTACTTACCTGAAAAAAAGCAGTGGAATTAAAAGTGAAATGTTTAACCTATTAACCTGTTTCATTATTTATGCATTGCCAGATGATGAAGAACTCCAATTTCATACATCATTGACAATTTGTCTACGAATAAGTAAGAATATAAAATGTAAATAAATTCTTAGATTTGATGGAGACATTATACATCTTAGTACCTTATCAATTTATGATTTGTATCAATGTGGGCGAGAGACAGGGGAGCAGGAACAGAGTATTTTTGCCGAGCAATGCAACAAAGCTGGATCATTCTGGCAATGATACCTGCACCATCTACACTCTGCAAAGACTCCAACTCTTCACCATTGTACACAATGGCGCATTGCTCTGAGACTTCCTTTGACTATTCTAAAGCCCACATGGGGCATCTTTGCCTTAATGACCCTGACTTTCTGGTCTAACTCTTCATCTGACCTATCAGAATAGCACACATATGACAAACATATTGTTTTCTTTCAACCTTCTGTAAAAAAGCTAACTGTTACACTGTCATGAAATATGATTATATATCCTTATACGGTATGTACAGTAGTGGCCAAAAGTTGAGAATGACAAATATTAATTTTCACAAAGTCTGCTGCCTCAGTTTGTATGATGGCAATTTGCATATACTCCAGAATATTATGAAGAGTGATTGCAAAGTCCCTCTTGGCTATGCAAATGAACTGAATCTCCCAAAAAACATTTCCACTGCATTTCAGCCCTGCCACAAAAAGACCAGCTGACATCATGTCAGTGATTCTCTCGTTAACACAGGTGTGAGTGTTGACAAGGACAAGGCTGGAGATCACTCTGTCATGCTGATTGAGTTCGAAGAACAGACTGGAGAGTGGTGCTTGGAATCATTGTTCTTCCTCTGCCAAACATGGTTACCTGCAAGGAAACACGTCCCGTCATCATTGCTTTGCACAAAAAGGGCTTCACAGGCAAGGATATTGCTGCCAGTAAGATTGCACCTAAATCAACCATTTATCGGATCATCAAGAACTTCAAGGAGAGTGGTTCAATTGTTGTGAAGAAGGCTTCAGGGCGCCCAAGAAAGTCCAGCAAGCGCCAGGACCATCTCCTAAAGTTGATTCAGCTGCGGGATCGGGGCACCACCAGTACAGAGCTTGCTCAGGAATGGCAGCAGGCAGGTGTGAGTGCATCTGCACACACAGTGAGGTGAAGTTTTTGGAGGATTGCCTGGTGTCAAGAAGGGCAGCAAAAAAAGTAACTTCTCTCCAGGAAAAAACATCAAGGACAGACTGATATTCTGCAAAAGGTACAGAGATTGGACTGCTGAGGACTGGGGTAAAGTCATTTATCTGATGAATCACGTTTCCAATTGTTTGGGGCATCTGGAAAAAAGCATGTCCGGAGAAGACAAGGTGAGTGCTACCATCAGTCCTGTGTCATGCCAACAGTAAAGCATCCTGATGACCATTCATGTGTGGGGTTGCATCTCAACCAAGGGAGTGGGCTCACTCACATTTTGCCTAAGAACACAGCCATGAATAAAGAATGGTACCAACACATCCTCTGAGATCAACTCCTCCCAACCATCCAGGAACAGTTTGGTGACGAACAATGCCTTTTCCAGCATGATAGAGCACCTTGCCATAAGGCAAAAGTGATAACTAAGTGGCTCGGGGAACAAAATATCAATATTTTGGGTCCATGGCCAGGAAACTCCCCAGACCTTAATCCCATTGAGAACTTGGTCAATCCTCAAGAGGGTGAACAAACAAAACCCCACAAAATTCTGACAAACTCCAAGCATTGATTATACAGGAATGGGCTGCCATCAGGATGAGACCCAGAAGTTAATTGACAGCATGCCAGGGTGGATTGCAGAGGTCTTAAAAAAGAAGGGTCAAAAGTGCAAATATTGACACTTTGCATCAACCTCATGTAATTGTCAATGAAGCCTTTGACACTTATGAAATGCTTGTAATTGTACTTCAGTATTCCATAGTAACATCTGACAAAAATATCTAAAGACACTGAAGCAGCAAACTTTGTAAAAATTCATATTTGTGTCATTCTCAAAACTTCTGGCCACGACTTTATGTATGTAATATAGTAGAATGTTATGAACTGACACTGAATCGTAGAAGCTATCTAAAAGTTGAATGGAAGAACGCCCAGTGTTGCTTACCTGAGATGCCATCATCACACAGTCCTTCATAGGTGTCCGCATTGACTTCCTTTATTTCGGAAAGAAGGGCTGCACAGTATTTGTTGTAGCCAAACTGACACTCAAAAAATGGCCAAAATGGAGGCTGGTTGATAACGAAATTTAATTGGAGCTTTGTTGAAGCAAAAATTTTGTTCTCAAAATATTTTTATACATTTTGTGCTCTATTACAAAATGTTTGATTGCAACATTTTTTTTTAACTTTGAAGCCTCGTTCTTGCTTTCAGAACAATTATTTTTGATTGAAAATCAAAAACAGTTTTGCTCTAGACAAAAAGCCATCCATTTGACGCAAGTTGGAGGGGGGGCTAAAAGCGGAACAATAAACTATTCAACCTTTACTAAAGAATAGTCTAATACCCGAGCTAGGTGTGAAAACCCCCTGTCCGATCACAGACCAGATTTGCCCTAACGACCAAGGGGGAGTGAGAGCACTGATTATGCTTTTGGGTCCCAATGCACTACTGTGTCTCTAACTGACAATGAATGGGCAATATAAACTGTGCAGACTTCAAATGAAACAAGCAAGGAGCAGGTTTCGAACCCTCAATATTCTTGCCCGAAGTCCAGTGCGCTATCGACTGTGCACCAAAAGCATGCTCAAGCCGCAGAGTCGATAGAGCGTGTCCTCGCGGTACATTGCTACTCAATGTAATAAAGTAACGACTTTTCAAATAAGTTACATCACAATTCGTTAACAATTTGTTAGCTACGCTGTCCTTACGAACCGCATAACATTTCATTACAGCAATATGTACTGGTATGTTAGCCATCTACCTAACGTTAGAAGCTATACATCAAACTTGACAGTATATTAGGCTATCAACCCAACGTTAAAGACTTGATTATTCCCGTCACTCTTACCTTTGCTAAATAATGAATTTACGAGCACTCAACACCCATTGAATATGACCGTTGTCAGCAAACGTTGTCAAGAAAGCATAATTAAATAGTTTAACAGCATAGTTACAATCACCAACGATCTGGTTAACATGAAAAATGGTCAGTGGTCTCATTTGTATCTGGATGTAGCTAGAAAGCTAGCCAATGTTAGCTTGGGCGCTTGACTGCCGTTGTAAGACCAGAACACTCAAATAAACCCCACAACGGTCTGAATTTACAAACTGACAATATGACAATGTTCTGAATTTATGAGTGTCACGTTGTACAGCGTCATAATTTCCGTTCCATCCTAACAGATACCCAGAGGGTTTTTCATGGAATAGAAACACAATCATATTAATCTAATTAATTAAGCAAATACCAGTCAAAAGTTTGGACACACCTACTCATTCCAGGATTTTTCTATATTTTTTACTATTTTATACATTGTAGATTAATAGTAAAGACATCACAACTATGAAATAATACATACAGAATCAGTTAACCTCTGGGATATGTCAAACTTTCATGAAATCACACATGCAAGAGAGCAAATTAAAGCTACACTTGTTGTGAATCCAGTCAACATGTCAGATTTCAAAAAGGCTTTTCGGCGAAAGCAAACGATGCTATTATCTGAGGATTGCACCATAGTAAACAAAGAGAGAGAAGCATATTTCAACCCTGCAGGCGCGACACATAACGCAGAAATAAAAATATAATTCATGTCTTACCTTTGACGAGCTTCTTTTGTTGGCAGTCCAATATGGACCATAAACATCACAAATGGTCCTTTTGTTTGATTAATTCCATCGATATACAGTGGGGAGAACTAGTATTTGATACACTGCTGATTTAGCAGTTTTTCCTACTTACAAAGCATGTAGAGGTCTTTAATTTTTATCACAGGTACACTTCAACTGTGAGAGACGGAATCTAAAACAAAAATCCAGAAAATCACATTGTATGGTTTTTAAGTAATTAATTAGCATTTTATTGCATGACATAAGTATTTGATCACCTACCAACCAGTAAGAATTCCAGCTCTCACAGACCTGTTAGTTTTTCTTTAAGAAGCCCTCCTGTTCTCCACTCATTACCTGTATTAACTGCACCTGTTTTAACTCATTACCTGTATAAAAGACAGCTGTCCACACACTCAAACAGACTCCAACCTCTCCACAATGGCCAAGACCAGAGAGCTGTGTAAGGACATCAGGGATAAAAATTGTAGACCTGCACAAGGCTGGGATGGGCTACAGGACAATAGGCAAGCAGCTTGGTGAGAATGCAACAACTGTTGGCGCAATTATTAGAAAATGGAAGAAGTTCAAGATGACGGTCATTCACCCCTGGTCTGGGGCTCCATGCAAGATCTCACCTCATGGGGCATCAATGATCATGAGGAAGGTGAGGGATTAGCCCAGAACTACACGGCAGGACCTGGTCAATGACCTGAAGAGAGCTGGGACCACAGTCTCAAAGAAAACCATTAGTAACACACTACACCGTCATGGATTAAAATCCTGCAGCGCACGCAAGGTCCCCTGCTCAAGACAGCGCATGTCCAGGCCTGTCTGAAGTTTCCCAATGACCATCTGGATGATCCAGAGGAATGGGAGAAGGTCATGTGGTCTGATGAGACAAAAAGAGCTTTTTAGTCTAAACTCCACTCGCCGTGTTTGGAGGAAGAAGGATGAGTAGAGGGTGGAAAGTTAAGTTCCTCGGCGTACACATCACGGACAAACTGAAATGATTGAGTCTATAACTGAAACTGAAATGGTCCACCCACACAGACAGTATGGTGAAGAAGGCGCAGCAGCGCCTCTTCAACCTCAAGAGGCTGAAGAAATTCAGCTTGTCACCAAAAACTCAAACTTTTAGACGCACAATCGAGAGCATCCTGTCGGGCTCTATCACCGCCTGCTTGTCACAGGAATTTCATAATTCCTATATGTGTTCATTAATTAAATACACTGTTTAAGAATTTGTAAGATTCTTATTTGGATGAAATAGACAGGGACCAGTCTTATCAAAATTAGATAATAGTATTTATTCTCGGAGCTCGCTGCCATGAAACCATGAACAATTTATATACAAAATATGACGTCATAGGAGGAAGGACATTTTATAACCTATCGACCAGAACAAAAACAGGTTCAAAAGTTTATTCCACCTCCTAGCTCGCTCTCTCCAGACACACACTTATCAAGATTAACTTCTGAAATCTCACCTTCATCTATCACTATTCAGAAGACAGCTCCAGATAATGGAAAACCTAGGAAAACACTCGCTGCCTTATCTAAACATCCCAGAGCTAAGTTGAGTCGGTTCAACTATAGGTTAACGATCCTTTCTGCTTAAAACCCACAATCCATTCCTCATGAATTAACATTATTAATCAGATATTGTAAAACAGGGTAGAGTTCAATTAATTATAGTTCTATTTAAATGTAGATATTGTTTAGTCATTATACATAAAATCCCTAACACTGGTACGGCAGCTGCTCCACCCATAACCGGAAGGCTCTCCAGAGGGTAGTGAGGTCTGCAGAACGCATCACCGGGTGCAAACTACCTGCCCTCCAGGACACCTATGCCACCCGATGTCACAGGAAGGCCATAAAGATCAAGGAAAACAACCACCCGAACCACTGCCTGTTCACTCTGCTATCATCCAGAAGGTGAGGTCAGTACAGGTGCATCAAAGCAGGGACCGAGACTGAAAAACAGCTTCTATCTCAAGGACAGACTGTTAACCATCACTAACATTGATTGGCTGCTGCCAACATACTGACTCAACTCCAGCCACTTTAAATAATCAATTTATCACTAGCCACTTTATATTATATAATGTTTACATACCCTACATTACTCATCTAATATGTATATACTGTACTCTATACCATCTACTGCATCTTGCCTATGCCGTTCAGCCATCACTCATTTATATATTTTTATGTACATATTCGTATTAATTCCTTTACAATTGTGTGTATAAGGTAGTTGTTGTGAAATTGTTAGGTTATATGTAATGGTTTTCTTGAGTTGAAGGAGAGGTGGACCAAAATGCAGCGTGGTTTCTATTCATGGTTCTTTAATAAAGAAACTACACATGAACAAAACAAGAAACGTGAAAACCCAAAACAGCCCTATCTGGTGCAAACAGAGACAGGAACAATCACCCACAAAACCCAACACCAAACAGGCTACCTAAATATGGTTCCCAATCAGAGACAATGACTAACACCTGCCCGATTGAGAACCATATCAGGCCAAACATAGAAATAGACAAACTAGACATGTAACATAGAATGCCCACTCAGATCACACCCTGACCAAAAAAAACATAGAAACATACAAAGCAAACTATGGTCAGGGTGTGACATTATATTACTGCATGGTCAGAACTAGAAGCACAAGCATTTCGCTACACTTGCATTAACATCTGCTAACCATGTGTATGTGACAAATACATTTGATTTGATTTTGATTTGACTTGGTTTCCCAATCATAACCAACTGTTTTACTAGTCCACTGACTAATTCATTTTCTTCTACAATGTTTATTTTTTATTATTTTTTAACTTTTTTTTTACCTGCAGGAATATTGTATTATTTCTATCTCAGGATTGTGCCCTGGAATCAGACAACTCGTAACCATGTCATATCATCCCAAGGCTGCTTCTCTACTTCAACAGAGAAACAAAACCCCTGTCTCGAAGCAGGATACTTCTGCTTCAACAAAAGATCCCAATCGGAGATGTCCCATGCTCCTCCAGGGTCACCCTGCTTCAACAGAATGTTTGCCCTAGAACTACTTCAAGGACTTTCCCTATTCCGAAATAACTGCTACAACAAAATGTATAACTAGAGGTGTCTTTGCTATGACAAAGACATAATGTGCAAAACCTGTTCTCAGAACAGGATTTTCTATGATGTTTAAGAAAATCAGTCTCACCCTCAATTTATCTGTTCGGATTGGCGTATCCACTCACTGACGCTTCCTGAGCCACATCTAACGCAGCTCCTGCATGCACAGTCATAACATCGGTCTCCTCGGGAGCAATCAGCAAGCGGAGTTAACAGTCAAATTGTGGTAGCAATTCTATTGGAAGAGAGACTGCAGATTCTTTCAAACACTTTATTATACGCTTTGCAAAAATGGAGAATCAACTATCCGCTCAACAGTGCATAGTTGAAAAGCTCAACGAACAGTGCCTGTTCAAAGCGTTTATAGAGAAACACATCCTTTGTATATGTGGCAGCCAGCAGATAGTGTGTAAAAGGCAATTAGTTGTCTGTGCAGATTTAAGATAGACGGTTGAGCCCTCAGTCTATCAACCTTGCGCTAACTGCATTCACAACAGCAAAACACTAGTGTGCTCCGTTCTGCATGTTTCCATACATGTGACTTTCTGTAGATGGGAATCCCACAGGACGCCACATGCTGCGGTCGAACCCAAGCGGACCTTAGATATACGCCCAGTTTTCTTACTAAGTCCCACAATGACAGGTTTGTATCAGGTTATGAAAAACTTGCATATAACAAGACAATTACGTAAACAGTAAAACACGTGATAGAAAATGACATAATTAGTCATGCTATGACTAACTGTTTATGTCCTTAGAAGCTGTGTGAATATAAAGTCACCGCAACATTAGCGGGTTAATATAAGAGTCGCTGTGTACCTATCCGACCTGTGCCGCATGTTGCAGTTTTTTCCCAGATCTCCACCATGCCATGCATATGAATGTAATTAGACTGACAGATTCTCTGATCCAGGCAAATTAATTTCAGGATCATTATAATGGATATATGCAAAGAATTGGCAATAGAAGCGATGGTAAAAACAAACAAAATGCACATTGTTTCCTGTCATTTCAGCTGCTTGATGTGATTGTGTGTTAGCTTAAGTTGGCTAACTAGCTAGCAAAGGAGAATTAACGTTAGCCTAGCTATCCTATAGACTCAATCAGCTAGTTGCCTATTTATAAATGATGTATTAAATCATTGTTTGCTGATGTTCTTGTTGCCTATTCATAAAATATTTATAATTTTATTTATTTTATTTAAGTGTTTGTCTACCATCATCATTGCACCTCTGCTAGCTAGCTACATGCCAATAAATTTGTTTAACATGGCATTAATAGAATGAATAACTGGGTCAAACCAGGATAATAGAATTAACGACCAGCCTGTTTGGTTAGAAACTTCAGAACTAAAAAAAAACTGACTTTCTGGTGGAAGGATTAAATAACTCATTTACTCATTCAAATACGTTTTTTTATGAAAACATGTTAATTATTTTTAAAACAGCAACCGTTTTACAAAAGCAGTAAGACCCTCAAACCCGGGAATTCTTGTGATAACTTCCTCCTAAGGGCGGTTTTATCACACGATAATCCTTGGCTTTTCATGCCTTATTGCCATAAAACTCTACTCTACACCTCGAAGCCAAGTTCCACTGTTTTTTTATCAGGTAGAACCGAAAACAAGCAGGCTCCGGACCTCATAGGGTAAGAGTTGAATACCCCTGCCTTATTGCTTAAAGGAACATTCCACCGAAGTTTTGGTATTTGTTTCAATCAATTTTTGATTGAGTCCCAAAATGTTTAACATGTTAGCAAGATTGTGCACACAGATAGGGCAAGTCGGCTTCTAGCTTCCAAGCAACTTTGCGGAATTTTGGCCAGAAACAAAGACCTTTCTTCATTATTTGTTCTCAGAAATGAAGGCTATTCCATGCGAGAAATTGACAAGAAACTGAAGTCTGTTTCTACCCGGTGCACAACTGAGCAAGAGGACAAGTACAGCTGGCTGGTGTGTTTAAGGACATATTCAATCCATATTCAATCAATCCCTATCCCAGTCTGTTGTTCCCACATGCTTCAAGAGGGCCACCATTGTTCCTGTTCCCAAGAAAGCTAAGTTATCTGAGCTAATCGCCCCATAGCACTCACTTCCGTCATCATGAAGTGCTTTGAGAAAGTAGTCAAGGATCATATCACCTCCACCCTGCCTGACACCCTAGACCCAGTTCAATTTGCTTACCGCCCCAATAGGTCCATGAACGACGCAATTGCAATCACACTACCCTAACCCATCTGGACAAGAGGAAAACCTATGTAAGAATGCTGTTCATATATTACAGCTCAGCATTTAATGCCATAGTACCCTCAAAACTCATCATTAATCTCGAGACCCTGGGTCCCGACTTTGTCCTGTGCTACTGGGTCCTGGACTTTGTCGGGCTGCCCCCAGGTGGCGAGTGTAGGAAACAACATCTCCACTCCGCTAATCCTCAATACTGTGGCCCCACAAGGGTGCGTTCTCAGCCCTCACCATGTTCACCCATGATTGCATGGCCACGCACGCCTCAAACGCAATCATCAAGTTTGCAGATGACAGTAGTAGACCCAATTACCAACAATGACGAGATAGCCTACAGGGAGGAGGTGAGGTCCCTCGGAGTGTTGTGCCCGTTAAAGGACCTCTCACTCAATGTCAACAAAACAGCTGATCGTGGACTTCAGGAAACAGCAGAGGGAGCACACCCTTATTCATATCAACGAGACCGCAGAGGAGCAGGTGGAAAGCTTAAAGTTCCTCGGCGTACACATCACTGACAATCTGAAATGGTCCACCCACAAAGACAGGGTGGTGAAGACGCAACAGCGACTCTTCAACCGCAGGAAGCTGAAAACATTTGGCTTGGCACCTAAAACCCTCAAACTTGTACAGATTCACAAGTGGCTTCCACCCAGTTACGTAACCCAGCACCTTAGAGGCTGCTGCTCCATAAACAGTGGGGCAAAAAAGTATTTAGTCAGCCACCAATTGTGCAAGTTCTCCCACTTAAAAAGATGAGAGGCCTGTAATTTTCATCATAGGTACACTTCAACTATGACAGACAAAATTAGAAAAAAAATCCAGAAAATCACATTGTAGGATTTTTAATGAATTTATTTGCAAATTATGGTGGAAAATAAGTATTTGGTCACCTACAAACAAGCAAGATTTCTGGCTCTCACAGACCTGTAACTTCTTCTTTAAGAGGCTCCTCTGTCCTGCACTCGTTACCTGTATTAATGGCACCTGTTTGAACTTGTTATCAGTATAAAATACACCTGTCCACAACCTCAAACAGTCACACTCCAAACTCCACTATGGCCAAGACCAAAGAGCTGTCAAAGGACACCAGAAACAAAATTATAGACCTGCACCAGGCTGGGAAGACTGAATCTGCAAAAGGTAAGCAGCTTGGTTTGAAGAAATCAACTGCGGGAGCAATTATTAGGAAATGGAAGACATACAAGACCACTGATAATCTCCCTCGATCTGGGGCTCCACACAAGATCTCACCCCGTGGGGTCAAAATGATCACAAGAGCGGTGAGCAAAAATCCCAGAACCACACGGGGGGACCTAGTGAATGACCTGCAGAGAGCTGGGACCAAAGTAACAAAGCCTACCATCAGTAACACACTACGACGCCAGGGACTCAAATCCTGCAGTGCCAGACGTCTCCCCCTGCTTTAGCCAGTACATGTCCAGGCCCGTCTGAAGTTTGCTAGAGAGCATTTGGATGATCCAGAAGAAGATTGGGAGAATGTCATATGGTCAGATGAAACCAAAATATAACTTTTTGGTAAAAACTCAACTCGTCGTGTTTGGAGGACAAAGAATGGTGAGTTGCATCCAAAGAACACCATACCTACTTTGAAGCATGGGGGTGGAAACATGTTTTGGGGCTGTTTTTCTGCAAAGGGACCAGGACGAATGATCCGTGTAAAGGAAAGAGTGAATGGGGCCATGTATCGTGAGATTGAGTGAAAACCTCCTTCCATCAGCAAGGGCATTGAAGATGAAACGTGGCTGGGTCTTTCAGCATGACAATGATCCCAAACACACCGCCCGGGCAACGAAGGACTGGCTTCGTAAGAAGCATTTCAAGGTCCTGGAGTGGCCTAGCCAGTCTCAACCCCATAGAAAATCTTTGGAGGGAGTTGAAAGTCCGTGTTGCCCAGCAACTACCCCAAAACATCACTGCTCTAGAGGAGATCTGCATGGAGGAATGGGCCAAAATACCAGCAACAGTGTGTGAAAACCTTGTGAAGACTTACAGAAAACGTTTGACCTCTGTCATTGCCAACAAAGGTTATAGAACAAAGTATTGAGATAAGTATTTGGTCAATATCAAAAGTTTATTTTCCACCATAATTTGCAAATAAATTCATTAAAAATCCTACAATGTGATTTTCTGGAAAAAAATATATAATTTTGTAGTTTCATAGTTGAAGTGTACCGATGATAACAATTACAGGCCTCTCATCTTTCTAAGTGGGAGAACTTGCACAATTGGTGGCTGACTAAATACTTTTTTGCCCAACTGTTCATTCAGTTCAACACTGAAGGAGCGGATGCATCAGTTGTCATAAAATATTAGGTATTTTTGCAACGTAGAAAGAATGTAATATGAGCAGCAACAAAAAAATTGGAACCAGCAATTCTTAATGTATTAATTTATTTTCTGACCGATGCATGCTACATTTGGGGTCAGCAGACAATGCACTGGTGTTATAAACATTTGAAATCGGGGACCGATGTGTATTGGTGAATTATTACATCCCTAGTAAGAGGCGTAAGTCAAACCAAGAAAACATGGGGGTGCTACAGTGAAAGTATTTGCTATCCTACCTGCTTTCAACAGCAGCCTGACAGGAAACTATCTGCTAAAAAAGTCAGATGAAGGTTCTGGAAAGACAAGGATGAAGGTGGTGGGAAGACCAGGGTGATCAGATGGAATGGGTAGCAGCTTATTCGGGAACTGATGGACCGTATGCACTCAGCTGGTAAGATAAACCAAGTTGAGTTTGTTAGCTCTGTTAGAAATAATACTTGATATACTGTATCTCTCACTTGTCGTCTAATGTTAATCATGCAATATTCCAGGAAAGTGTTAAATATTTTGATGACACCTTGTTAAAAGCTGGCCGAGCTAGCTGGCTAGCTATTTCTGACTTTCGTGACGCCTCTGCTCGGTTGGAAAATATATGTAATGCTTTTGTATGCGGGGCGCTGTCCTCAGATAATCGCATGGTGTGCTTTTGCCGTAAAGCCTTTTTGAAATCTGACAACATGGCCTCTAAGGTCAGGGCGTGACACGCCCCAAGAGTGTGTGTGTGTGCTGGAGGCAAGCGAAAGCTCGGGAGAGAGGGGTGAGTGTGTTGGAGGTACCTGCACCAGACAGGGGGAGACAGGCCAGGGCAGACGGTGAACAGATTGCCAGGTGGAATCCAAGCAGCAGTGCAGCAGGCAATGGGAGTAGGTGTCACACCCACTTGGAAGAATCTTTTATTTCTGGAGGCAGATTTCTTGTAGAAAATGCCAGTGAATGGTCTTTGAACAGCAGGAGGGGGATTAAGAGGACGCTTCAAAGACTCCTGACACTTGTTGATCGAAAGCCCTTTTAGTTCACACCTCAGTGCTAATTGAATTTGTATCTGGTCTGTCCTTTCAAGCCTGGGAGCTCAGTTTCAGGTTGGATGGTGTCCTCGGGTCTCGGCTGTTTGTTTGCTAGAGCACCCTCCGTATAGCTTGAAAAAAGAACCTTGTAAGCAGTAATCTCTCTGGTTAAATATTTTCTTTCCTTCTTGTGCATTTTGCTCTTTGCCTCATGACTCCTGCATACTTTGTTGACTACAAACTTTCTTTACCCAACTGTGGGACAAACTGTTTGTTCCCACACTCGGGAATCTGACTCTCTTTTGAGAGTTACACTGACTTTTGGCCTCCCATCCTATTCTAACTACCTCTCGCCGGCTTTTTGTTAATGTTATTCATGTGTTGCTGCCTTGTTACGTTGTCGTCTTTAGGTCTCTCTTTATGTAGTGTTGTGTCTTGTTGTGATGTGCGTTTTGTCCTATATTTATATTGTATTTTTAATTCCAGGCCCCTGTCCCCGCAGGAGGCCTTTTGGTAGGCCGTCATTGTAAGTAAGAATTTGTTCTTAAACTGACTTGCCTAGTTAAATAAAGGTTAAATATTTTTTTTATTTTTTAAATACACTTTGTAGTGACTGGATGTATTGATACACCATCCAAAGATAGACGTTTTACCTAACTCAGTTGCCGGAGTGGAAGGATATTGCTCAGGGATTTCACCATGAGGCCATTGGTGACTTTAAAACAGTTAGAGTTTAATGGCTGATAGGAGAAAACTGAGGACGGATCAACAACATTGTAGTTACACAATACTAACCTAATTGACAGCGTGAAAAGAAGGTAGCCTGTACAGAATAGGGGGTGCTGAGGAGTTTCTCTGCTAATACAGGAGTAATAAAGGCCTAGTTGAACATTTTGTGAAAGAAAAATAATTCATATTATTTACTTTTTAATTTCGATTTATCAGAGGATGCTGTGGTGGGTTGAGCACCCATACTTCCCACAGCTCTGTATAAAGCAGCTTGAAGTGATACATTCTACTGTGTGCTCAACCCACCTCTGTTCTCTCTATCTGCCCTCTTGTCTCATCTGTTGCGGTCTTTGTCTTGTCTATTGCCGTCTCAGGTTCTTGTTTGTTACGGACTTTGTCTATCCTCTTCTGTTGTCTATCTCCATCATATTCTATTCTTCTGTTGTGGTCTGTGTCCTGTCTGGTGTGTCGCTCTCCCATTATATCCTACTCTTCTGTTTCTGTCTGGTTTGTCTCTAATTCATCCTCTTCCCTGCCATTTGCCCCTGACTGCTGCTATAAGTGCTCCACTGGCCTGCTGTTCTCATCTGTCCTCCTCCTTGGCTCATCTGCAAGGTAGAGGTGCAACATGTCAGTAGTTAGTTTTAAAGTCAATGTACACTGACACGGACAGGGAAACTCAACTGTGGAGAAAAATGCTTGTGTCCGCATAACAGAGCAACACAACTCCAAAACAGGACAGAGAAGCTACATAGCCCCTAGGCTATATGAATATAAAGAGATGAGCCCACCCAAAAAATACCTGTCAAGTGGAATTATAAGGCCTCGATGATTCATTTAACTTGTTCAGTTCTACCAGCTGTGATATTTTTAGATTACATAACATTTAAGGGCCTACGCATTTTCAATGTTATGTTCACATACAATCTAACCACTCTGGTCTTTTCCACTGTTTCTGGCTGCCCTCCCCCTCCCTTCTAAGTTCAAGTTCTAGTTTGTTTATTTGTCATATACACATGACATACATGGCTACGATGATCTCGATGGAGAGCATCTCGCCTCTAGATCCTACAAAACATTGCAGGTTTCTACTTTTTATAGTGGTTCACTCATTTTCTTACTCAGAACTATTGCAATATGAATTGCTGCATACTCATCGTCCACCCGACTTTCCCAAATTTCTGCGCTGGCCTCTTCGGTGAGATCTCAGTTGAATGAGAGTCCTACCGGAGTGAATGAAAAGGAGACGCCGGTGGAGAGCCAGCCGTGGCGGGATATTAGTGAGATTAAAACGCCAGGCAACCCATCCTCCATTACCGAGCATACAACTCGCCAATGTTTAATCATTAATGAATAAACTTGGCGAACTCAGAGCGAGGATCTCCTTCCAGAGGGACATCAAATTATGCAACACACTCTGTTCTTCTGAGACTTGGCTTTCCTCTAACATCCAAATGGATTATATACAGCCAGCGAGTTTGACAGTTTTTCAGGTCGCAGTGGTGGGTAGTATATGGGGCTTTGGTGACAAAACGGATGGCACTGTGATAGACTGCATCCAATTTATTGAGCAGGGTATTGGAGGCTATTTTGTAAATGACATTGCCGAAGTCGAGGACAGGTAGGATGGTCAGTTTCACAAGGGTATGTTTGGCAGTATGAGTGAAGGACGCTTTGTTGCGAAATAGGAAGCCAATTCAAGATTTAACTTTGGATTGGAGATGTTTGATGTGAGTCTGGAAGGAAAGTTTACGGTCTAACCAGACACCTAGGTATTTGTAGTTGTCCACATATTCTAAGTCAGAACCGTCCAGAGTAGTGATGTTGGACGGGTGGGCAGGTGCAGGCAGTGATCGGTTGAAGAGCATGCATTTAGTTTTACTTGTATTTAAGAGCAGTTGGAGGCCTCGGAAGGAGAGTTTTATGGCATTGGAAGCTTGTCTGGAGGGTTGTTAACACAGTGTCCAAAGGGCCAGAAGTATAGAGAATGGTGTCGTCTGCATAGAAATGGATCATTGATGGATACAGAAGAGAGTCGGTCCAAGAATTGTACCCTGTGGCACCCCCAGAGAGACTGGCACGGACAACAGGCCCTCCGATTTGACACACTGAACTCGATCAGAGAAGTAGTTTGTGAACCTGGCGAGGCAATCATTTGAGAAACCAAGGCTATCAAGTCTGCCGATGAGGATGTGGTGATTGACAGAGTCGAAAGCCTTGGCCAGGTCAATGAATACGGCTGCACAGTATTGTTTATCGATGGCGGTTAAGCTATCGTTTAGGACCTTGAGCGTGGCTGAGGTGCACCCATGACCAGCTCTGAAACCAGATTGCATAGCGGAGAAGGTATGGTGGGATTCGAAATGCTCGGTAATCGGTTTGTTGACTTGGCTTTCGAAGACCTTAGAAAGGCAGGGTTGGATAGATATAGGTCTGTAGCAGTTTGGGTCTAGAGTGTCCCCCCCTTTGAAGAGGGGGATGACCGCAGCTGCTTTCCAATCTTTGAGAATCTCAGACACAAAAAGAGAGGTTGAACAGGCTAGTAATCGAGGTTGCAACAATTTTGGCAGATAATTTTAGAAAGGGTCCAGATTGTCTAGCCCGGCTGATTTGTAGGCGTCCAGATTTTGCAGGTCTTTCAGAACATCAGCTTATTGGATTTGGGAGAAGGAGAAATGGGGAAGGCTTGGGCGAGTTGCTGTGGGGGGTGCAGTGCTATTGACCGGGGTAGGGGTAGCCAGGTGGAAAGCATGGCCAGCCGTAGAAAAATGCTTAATGAAATTCTCAATTATAGTGGATTTATCGGTGGTGACAGTGTTTCCTATCCTCAGTGCAGTGGGCAGCTAGGAGGAGGTGTTCTTATTCTCCATGGACTTTACAGTGTCCCAGAACTTTGAGTTTGTGTTGCAGGAAGCAAATTTCTGCTTGAAAAAGCTACCCTTTGCTTTTCTAACTGCCTGGGTATATTGGTTTCTAGCTTCCCTGAAAAGTTACATATCACAGGGGCTGTTCGATGCTAATGCAGAACACCATAGGATGTTTTTGTGTTGGTTAAGGGCAGTCAGGTCTGGAGAGAACCAACGGCAATATCTGTTCCTGGTTCTAAATGTCTTGAATGGGGCATACTTATTTAAGATGGTGAGGAAGGAGTGTCAAACGACAGTGTCAAAGTGTATTTTCTACTAGTTATTAAAAATATGGGGGGAAAAAAACATTACAACAACAAAGGACTTAAGAAACAAACTTTCAAATGAAAGCAAACTTCTTGGCAGGGAAAAAACATTTGAACAAATGTGGAATTTGACACGCTTATGTAGGTGTTATAACCAGCCATAAAATAATGTAATATGTCACAACAGGCGTAAATATGGGTCATAACAGTGTTATGGCCATATTATGACAGGTTACGACAACTTATGACAGCTGTTATGACCTATGATCTCTATGACGTTTTATGAATCTGGGTGTAAAGTAAAGTGTTGCCAAATTAGTATTGGCAATTGTTGACAAACATGCACCTGTTAAGAAAATGTGAACGGTTAATCTTAAGGCTAGGGGTTCCGCCTTGACAACATCTGTCGAAAAGGCAGAGCACGAAATTCAAAAATATTTTTTTGAAATATTTAACTTTCATACATTCACAAGTGCAATACACCAAATTAAAGCTTAACATCCTGTTAATCTACCCATCATGTCCAATTTCAAAAAGGCTTTACAGCGAAAGCACACCATATGATTATGTTAGGTAAGAGCCTAGTCACAAAAAAACATACAGCCATTTTCCAGCCAAAGAGAGGAGTCACAAAAGCAGATAGAGATAAAATGAATTACTAACCTTTGATGATCTTCATCAGATGGCACTCATAGTACTTCATGTTACACAATGCATGTATGTTTTGTTTGATAAAGTTCATATTTATATCCAAAAATCTCAGTTTACATTGGGGCGTTATGTTCAGTAATGTTGTGCCTCGAAAACATCCGGCGAATTTGCAGAGAGCCACATCAATTTACAGAAATACTCATCATAAACTTTGATAAAAGATACAAGTGTTATGCACAGACTTAAGATATACTTCTCCTTAACCTCTTGAACCTAGGGGGCACTATTTTTATGTTTGGTAAAATAACGTTCCCAAAGTAAACGGCATATTCCTCAGGAGCAGATGCTAGAATATGCATATAATTGACAGATTGGGATAGAAAACTCTAAAGTTTCCAAAACTGTCAAAATATTGTCTGGGAGTATAACAGAACTGATATTGCAGGTGAAACCCTGAGGAAAATCAAACCAGGAAGTGGCTTCTAGTTTGAAAACTCCATGTTCCATAGCCTACCTTTGCTCCATTTAACTTCTTGCGTCGAGCAATCCCGTATCCGGGAGAGTAATCATAGCCTCAAGCTCATTACCATAACGCAACGTTAACTATTCATGAACATCGCAAATGAAATTAAAGAAATATATTCACTCACAAGCTTAGCCTTTTGTTAACAACACTGTCATCTCAGATTTTCAAAATATGCTTTTCAACCATAGCTACACAAGCATTTGTGTAAGAGTATTGATAGCTAGCATAGCATTCAGCAGGCAACATTTACACAAAAACAAGAAAGCATTCAAATAAAATCATTTACCTTTGAAGAACTTCGGATGTTTTCAATGAGGAGACTCAGATAGCAAATGTTTATTTTTTCCAAAAAGATTATTTGTGTAGGAGAAAATCACGTTTGGCTAAGAAAAAACCCTGAAAATTCAGTCATTACAACGTCACTTTTTTCCAAATTAACTCCATAATATCAACAGAAACATGGCAAACGTTGTTTAGATTCAATCCTCAAGGTGTTTTTCACATATCTATTTGATGATAAATCATTCGTGGCAGTTGGGTTTCTCCTCGGAAGCAAATGGAAAAATACACGCAGCTGGAGATTACGCAATAATTGCGACGGAGGACACCAAGCGAGCACCTGGTAGATGTAGTGTAAAATGGTCAATCTTCCAATGATATGCCTATAAATACATCACAATGCTGCAGACACCTTGGGGAAACGACAGAAAGTGTAAGCTCATTCCTGGCGCATTCACAGCCATATGGAACACAGCGCATTCAAAATCTGGCACACTTCCTGTATGAAATTTCATCTTGGTTTCGCCTGTAGCATTAGTTCTGTGGCAGTCAGACAATATCTTATCTTTGCAGTTTTCGAAACGTCAGTGTTCTTTCCAAAGCTGTCAATTATATGCATAGTCGAGCATCTTTTCGTGACAAAATATCTTGTTTAAAACGGGAACGTTTTTTTATCCAAAAATTAAAAGACCGCCCCCTATATCGTAGAAGTTAAAGGATATCAACCAGATTCCTTTTTCTATCGCTTCCTCAAGGTGTCAACCGTCGTTTGACAGTTTCAGGCTTTTATTTTGAAAAATGAGCGAGAACGATAACATTGCATCATTGTATGGCTGGGTGCCAGCAGCGTTTTGCTTGGCGCAACAGTTTGGGCAGCCATTGCCGTTCCCTCTCCTACTGAAAAAGACAGTTGCGGTTGACATATTATCGATTATATATTTTAAAAAACAACCTGAGGATTGGTTATAAAAAACATTTGACATGTTTATGTGGACATACTATTTATATACGGATACTATTTGGAATTTGTCTGTGTTGTCGTGACCGCTCTTTCCTGTGGATTTCTGAACATAACGCGCCAAACAAACAGAGGTATTTTGGATATAAAAATAATCTTTATGGAACATTTGTGTAACTGGGAGTCTCGTGAGTGAAAACATCCGAAGATCAAAAGGTAAACGATTAATTTGATTGCTTTTCTGATTTTCGTGACCAAGCTACTTTGATGCTAGGTGTTCATAATGTTTTGTCAAGCGATCGATAAACTTAAAACGCTTGGATTGCTTTCGCTGTAAAGCATATTTTCAAAATCTAACACAACAGGTGGATTAACAAAAGGCTGTGTTTTGCTAAATTGCACTTCCGATTTCATGAATATAAATATTTTTAGTAATATTATTTGAATGTGGCGCTGTGCAATTCAGCGGTTGTTGATGACAATTATCCCGCTAAAGAGATGGGTAGCGTCAAGAAGTTAATGCAACCGCTGTGTCACATTCCAAAAAAGCTACACGGAAAAAGCACACCATGCAATAATCTGAGTACAGCGCTCAGACACAAAAACAAGCCATACAGATACCCGCCATGTTGTGGAGTCAGTAAAAGTCAGAAGTAGCGTTATAAATATTCACTTACCTTTGATGATCTTCATCAGAATGCACTCCCAGGAATCTGTTACACAATAAATGTTTGTTTTGTTCAATAAAGTCCATCATTTATGTCCAAAAACCTGATTTTTGCACATTTAGTTCACCAATCGAAATTCACAAGGAGCAGGCAAGTCCAGGCAAAAGTTCAGATGATAAGTCCAAAAAGTTCTATTACAGTTTGTAGAAACATGTCAAACTGGCAGGACCCAGTTACGAACCCGGGTCTCCGGTGTAAGAAAGTCACTTAGCAAACTGAGCCACGAATAGACAGCAGAACTCAGAAGATGAGGCAGACACAGCAGTACTTGAGACGGTGTTTTAATAAAGTAAAAGGAAAGTTCAGGCAAAAATAAATCCGCAACATCAAAAGTAATTCCAAGAGAACAAAGGTAATCCTCCAAGTCAAAAAGGTAAATCCACAAGGTGGTAGGTACAGCAGAAAAAAGCCTCAAAAGATAATTAAAAATAAATGAACAAAAACAGAGTACCACAAGAGAGTCCAAATGGAGCAACAAATGTTCACAGCATCACGGGGCTGGGTGCCAAAATTCAAACACAGAGCAAGGAACTGAGGAAAAGTAAGGGTTTAAATACCATCAAGGGAAACGAGGCACAGGTGCAAATAATAACTGGGATCAAGGGAAAACAAAAGGGTCAAAAAGCACAATGGGGGCATCTAGTGACCAAAACCGGAACAACCCTGGCCAAATCCTGACACAAACGATGTATAGAATCAATCTTTGTTTTTATCATAAATCTTCGATAATGTTTTTCCCGGACAATTCCTTTGTCTTTAGAAATGAAAAGGAACGCAGCTAGCTCTCACGGACACGCACATGACTTCTGCCAGACCTCTTAGTCAAACAGCTCTTATTCTCTCCCCCTTCACATATGAAGCCTGAAACAAGGTTTTAAAGGCTGTGGAAGCCTTAGGAAATGCAATATGACCCCATTTACACTGTATCTTGGAAAGACAAGAGTTGAAAAACTACAAACCTCAGATTTCCCACTTCCTGGTTGGATTCTTCTCAGGTTTTTGCCTGCCATATGAGTTCTGTTATACTCACAGACATCATTCAAACAGTTTTAGAAACTTCAGAGTGTTTTCTATCCAATAATACTAATAGCAGTCAGTTTACTCTGGGCACGCTTTTCATCCGAATGTAAATATACTGCCCCCTATTCCAAACAGGTTTTAAAGCCCCCTGGATTGATGGTGAATTGAACACTTGGATGGTTTAAACAATGGATGCAAAACAAGTCAGCCTGCTCAGCTGATTGGTTGACATATTGTCAATTTAGACATTTTGTGACTAATCTTAACGAAATAAATAAGAAATGATATACCAAAACAAGATAAATGACATTAAAAAAAACAATGGGAAAAGACGTTGCAGCACCCTAAATAATATTTTGAGTTGAAAACCCAATTCATCTCCATTGTTCATTGAAGCTGTTGGGTCATTTTAACAAAACCTTTATGATTTAGCCAATAATTTCAATGACTATTTCACTGGTAAAATGGACAAACTGAGAAGTGAAATGATAACTTTGAACAGTGAACAATCATATTCGTGTATTGAAGATCTGATAACGAAAGAGAAGGATGCCGTTTTGAATTTGGTCAAGTTTGTGTGGAAGAGGTGGAAAAACGAATATTATCCACAAAACATTCTAAGCCACCAGGTATAGACAACCTAGATGGGAAACTATTGAGAATGGTAGCAGATTGTATTGCCACCCCTATTTTGCCATGTCTTTAACTAAAGCCTAAAGGAGTGTGTGTTCACAGGCATGGAAGAACAGGCTAAAGTAATTCCACTACCTAAACATAGTAAAGCACTCTTTCTTTGCTGGCTATAACAGCCACATAATCAATTTGCTGCCTGTTCTTAGTAAACTAATAGAGGCAACTGTGTTTCAACAAAATACAATGCTATTTTTAAAAGAACAAGTTAACCACTGACTTTCAGCATGCATATAGGGAAGGACACTCAGCATGTAGAGCACTGACTCAGATGACTGACGATTGGCAAAAATGGACAACAATATGATAGTTGGAGCTGTATTGTTAGATTTAAGTGCAGCCTTTTGATGTTATTGATCATCATTTGTTATTGAAAAAAATAACTTGTTATGGCTTTATATCACCTGCCATCACATGGTTGGAGACTTATTTATCCAATAGAACTCAGAGTTCAAGAAGGTAAAATGACTGTGAATGCTGATGCACATTCTACACATCCGCACATACATCAGTGAGCTCACTGAGACTCTTAGCAAGGAGTTACAATCAGTGTCAGAATGTGTATTTAACCCTTGTGTTGTTCATCTTTCCATGAAAGCTGTACACCACCAGGGTACAAATTAATTTTTGACAAGGCAGTTCTAAAATAATTTATACACCACAAAGGCAAACACAATAAGAAATTGAGATTATGTGTGCTACTGATTGAACTCAGCCAGCAGCTCCTGAAGAGGAAGATCACCATGGTTTGCACAGTTAGAAAGAACAAGCCTGAACTCCCCCCTGCACTCCTCACAACAAGGGGGAGAGAGGCCTTCTCATCAAAGTTTGCCTTCACCCCCACCACCACTCTAGTTTCTTACCTCCCAAAGAGGAACAAGAATGTGGTCCTCCTGAGCACACTGCACAAAACGGCTGAGATTAATGATTGTGAGGACAGGAAGCCAGTCATCATCCTGGACTACAACCACAACAATGGAGGCGTGGACAATCGATTTGAACTTACAGTTGAGTTGATTTGAACTTACAGCTGCAGGAGGATGACTGCCCGCTGGCCCATGGTCATCTTCCATAACATCATTGATGTGTCCTCATACAATGCCTTCATGATATGGAACAAGATCAACCCTACCTGGATGCCTGATAAGCAGAACAAGAGGAGGGTGTTCCTAGAGCAGCTGGGAAATCACTTGTAACCCCACACATTCAAAGAAAGGAGCGTCTCCCCCGCACAGCAGCCTCCGCAGCATTTGTGAAAGCAGTTTAGAGGCCAATTCTGCCTCCCAAAGAAGGACTGTAAAACAAATACTATGTGAGAAATACATCTGCAAAGTCCATGCACACACACTTGTATACTGTCCTATATGTGCTAATTAGAGTTGATTGATTTATGTTCTTCACGTTTGTGTTTTGTATCTGTTATCTGATTTTATTATTGTTGTTGTTTATACACCTTGTAGGTGGGGGTAATGGCTAAAAAATGCGAGAAAACTAGTATTTTGTAGTTGAATGTCACATTCTGACCTTAGTTCCTTTATTATGTCTTTGTGTTAGTTTGGTCAGGGCATGAGTTGGGGTGGGTAGTCTGTTCTTTTTTCTATGTTGTATTTCTGTGTTTGCCCTGGTATGGTTCTCAATCAGAGGCAGCTGTTGATCGTTGTCTCTGATTGAGAATCATACTTAGGTAGCCTGTTTTCCCCATTTTTGTTGTGGGTGATTGTTTTCTGTTTTGTGCATATTCCTTACAGAACTGTTTCGTTTTCGCTCTTTCTTATTTTTGTCATTTCAGTGTTCAGTTTATGTTGGTTATTAAAATGAACACTTACCACGCTGCACCTTGGTCCTCTTCTCCTTCACCAGACAAAAACCGTTACATTGAATTCCTCATTGTACAGTATAAGAATATATCACTATGTTGCCAAGAAAGTTCAAGACTGTAATTGTTTCCCTTAAAAAAAATGCATTCAAAACTAATTTCTGCACATTTCTGCTACTTTCTTAGGCTATACAAGTGCTATCTCTTGCTAAAAAGTTCATGTTTACACCTATGCAGTACCTTTAGCGATAAACTTCTACTTTAGTAAAGAAAACAATTATTGCAGGTATGTTGTAATAAAAATGAGTGGTGTCCACTGATTAAATGCAGTCTTTCTGCATTGCGAAAGGGAAAACCCAGATATTTACAAAGTTTGTGATGAATGACGGTTGTTTCTTCATGCAAAATAGATTTTTGAAATTCAATTAAGCTGCTTTATTTTAGGGGTTTAGTGAAGGCGGGTCATTTTTTTACCCTTAGGACAAAGGGAGTATACTGAATGTTAAGACTACACAAGAGTGTAAAATAAACATCCAAAAACCAAAAGCATTCTATTTGGTTCAAAGCATTCTCTAAACTTCAACTGGAGTTGTGCATAAAGGGTGTGACATTTGAACAAGTTGAAGAAGATGCACTCCTGGGAGTAAATATCGGATGGGCAGTTATGATGGTCAAGTCATATAATATTGACAAAGTTGTTGTGAAGATGGGGAGCAGAATGTCTGTTAAAAAAATATGTTCTGCCTTTCTCACGCAAAGATCGACTGTACTAATTGTTCAGACTTTGATCTTGTCCCATCTTGATTACTGTCCGGTAAAATTGTAAGGTGGAGCAAAGAAAGACCCAGCAAAGCTGCAGCTGGCTCAAAACAAAGCAGCACTCCTTCCCCTTAACTGGACACACAGAACTAACATCAACAACATGCATGATAATCTTTCATGGTTGAGGGTTGAGGAGAAATGGACTACTTCTCTTATTTTAAAGAAACATATGTGTGTTTACAATGCCTAACCACTTACAATTCAAACAGACACACAGTGCATTCGGAAAGTATTCAGACCCCTTGAGTTTTTCCACATTTTGTGACGTTACAGCATTATTCTAAAATGTAATAATATATATTTTTTTAAATCATCATTAATCTAGACACAATATCCCATAATGACAAAATGAAAAGAGGTTTTTAGACATTTTTGCCAATTGAGCTCAGGTGCATCCTGTTTCCATTGATCATCCTTGAGATGTTTCTGCAACTTGATTGGAGTCCACCTGTGGTAAATCCAATTGATTGGACATGATTTGGAAAGGCACACACCTGTCTATTTAAGGTCCCACAGTTGACATTGTATGTCAGAGCAAAAACCAAGCCATGAGGTTGAAGGAGTTGTCCATAGAACTCCAAGACAGGATTGTGTCGAGGCACAAATCTGGGGTAGGTTACCAAAACATTTCTGCAGCATTGAGGATCCCCAAGAACACAGTGGCCTCCATCATTCTTAAATGGAAGAAGTTTGGAACCACCAAGACACTTCCTAGAGCTAGCTGCTCAGCCAAACTGAGAAATTGGGGGAGAAGGGCCTTGGTCAGGGAGGTGACCAAGAAACTGATGGTGACTCTGACAGAGCTCCAGAGTTCCTCTGTGGAGATGGGAGAACCGTCCATTGGGCAATCATCTCTGCGGCACTCCACCAATCAGGCCTTTATGGTAGTGGCCAAACGGAAGCCACTCCTCAATAAAAGGCAAATGACAGCCCACTTGGAGTTTGCCAAAAGGCACATAAAGGACTCTCAGACCATGAGAAACAAGATTCTCTGGTCTGATTAAACTAAGATTGAACTCTTTGGCCTGAATGCCAAGCGTCACGTCTGAAGGAAACCTGGTACCATCCCTACAGTGAGGCATGGTGGTGGAGGCATCATACTGTGGGGATGCTTTTCAGTGGCAGGGACTGGGAGACTAGTCGGGATAGAGGGAAAGATGAACAGAGTAAAGTAAAAAGAGATCATTGATGAAAACAATGACCCTAGGCACACAGCCAAGACAATGTAGGAGTGGTTTCGGGGAGAAGTCTCTGAATGTTTTTGAGTGGCCAAGCGAGAGCCCGGACTTGAACCCGATCAAAAATCTCTGGAGAGATCTGAAAATAGCTGTGCATCCAACCTGACAGAGCTTGAGAGGGTCTGCAGAGAAGAATGGGAGAAACTCCCCAAACACTGGTGTACCAAGCTTTTAGCGTCATACCCAGGAAGACTTGATGCTGTAATCACTGTCAAAGGTGATTCAACATAGCACTGAGTAAAGGGTCTGAATACTTATGTAAATGTGATATTTAAAAAAACAAATAATTCATAAACATTTTCAAAATGTCTAATAAACATTTTTCACTTTGTCATTATTGGGTATTGTAGATTGATGAGGGACATTTTAGAATAAGTCTGTAACATAATGTAAAAGTCAAGGGATCTGAATACTTTCCGAATGCACTGTGCATACCCCACCACTATGGGTATCTTCACAGTAATGCATTGCTTAGTACTGTATCACAGCGCCTATCCTATTTCTAAAAACTTAATTTCACTGCACTGTATATAAGAATATGTACAGTGCCTTCATAAAGTATTCATACCACTTGACTTATTCCACATTTTGTTGTTTTACAGCCTGAATTTAAATCGGATTTAATTTAGATATTTTGTCACTGGTCTACACACTATACCACATAATGTCAAAGTGGAATTATTGTTTTCAAAATGTTTACAAATATAATTAAAGGAAAGGATGAAATTTCTTGAGTTGATAAGTATTCAATGGCAAGCCTAAATAAGTTCAAGAGTAAAAATATGCTTTAAAAAAATCACATAAGTTGCATGGACTCACTCTGTCTGCATTAATAGTGTTTAACATGATTTTTAAATTACGACAGAGGTTCTTCCTTTAAAAGTTGTGTCAAAATGCAACACAGCTTGCGGGGTGCCGCAGGATTCTATGGCATGTTATTTAACTGTCAGCCATTGTTGCCATTAATGCTAGCTTGACCACCAGAGGACATCTTTGAGAAGCGAAGTTATTGAAATGACATGGAGCTGTAGGCCTAAGTGTCCTGTTTACTGTGGCTGTTTTAGCATAACTTACTTATGGGCATAAAGGCCTACTTTATTGGCCTTACATAAAGCATACAAGTCATCCATGTCTTTAAACACAGTCAAGAATTTTAGTTATAAAATAAATAACAAAGGGAGCCTTGAATAATTAAACAATAAATAAACCGCAACATGTCAGCTTAAGAGATTGCATTCATGAATGCATTTGGCTGTTTTTAATGTTGGCTGTACTGGAGACTTAACTTTTTTTTGTTAGAACAGATTATATGGGATGGATTATAATTTGTTTTTAATTATTATAGTATTTCTTTGGTCAATATTTACAATATTTGTTGTGCTGTTTATACTGTTAGAAATGTAGCTTAATTAAATATTAATATTATGGTATTTCTATTCCAAGAAAAACTAAAATGCATTTTACAGTAGCCTATATGGCGCTGTACAAGGTGACCGGTCGGGAGTAGACCTGGGCTACTAAGTGACAGCTGTCGTGGCAATTTCCTGTATTACCAAATGAGAAGAGTTACAAACCACACACCAGTCAGAGATACTTAAACTTAATCTGTAATAATATGAGCTTTACAATAGCCCTTTGACTCTCAGATCAATTCAGTGTCTTTAATGAATTCTGAGAGTCCCGACATAAGAATATAAAAATATATTTTATAGCCAAGTTACATCCCTCTCAACTTACATGATGAACCACAGATCTTAAGAACAGTTCACAAAGGTTAAGATTTGTATGAAAGATTTCTAGAAAACATAGCAGACAGTTACTGCTGTGTCAACAGTTCTCATTGTAAAGACCAGTGTCTGGCCCCCCTCCTACTCCAAACTGGAACACGTCTTACCCTGGTACGAAATAGCACAAAAACATTAGCTTTACTATCTGGAATGCTCTTTAGGCTTTTTTTCCTAAAGACATCGTAAAACCTCCTCTGTCAGTGCTATCTCATAGAGGCCCATCCTCAGTGGAACACACACACACACAACAGTCCAAAAGGATTCATTCTAATAACAAGTATTTCACATAAGCATATTACATGAATAAAACATCTTATTTATCTATGTTACCCAACTAATTCTGATTCATCCGCCACACAGCGAGTGAAGAGCAAAATAATCCTAACACACCTTAATTGTAGGCTTACCAATACCCAAACAGAGATTCAGTGAAAATAAAAAGCTGATTGATTTATCAAGACCAGTCCCCATGCTTGTCTCAGACCAGCGCGAAATGGTGCTGAAATAGTTGACCACAAGCGGGTAGGCCATTGCTTCAAATCCTACTATAACAATAAACATGTTGGCTAAAGCGATTGAATTAAAAAATGCATTTGACTGTTTTTAATATTGGCCATCAAACAAAAGCACAGCATTTACTGGGGTAGAAATATGTTATTGAATTCGATTGAAAAATATATATATTTCAAAATGCATATGTTTATTAGGCTGCTGAGAGGTGAGTGTCTTTAAATACAATGCTCCTCTACCCTCCTTTCCTACCCTCCTTCTTGATCTCCTACTTGGCAAGAGTCTATTGTCCTGCTAATAGCCCATCATGGGTGGGTGGCTTCTTTTGTATTGCAATGTATTGAATGAATGTACAGTAATTTAACATTCTCATTCTTGGAGTTGAAACATTGTTTGCGGAGTTCACAACCTGCTACGCGGGTGTTTATTTTTTTAAATGTACAGTTGAAGTCGGAAGTTTACATACAACTTAGCCAAATACATTTAAACTCATTTTTTCACAATTCCTGACATTTAATCCTATTACAAATTCCATGTTTTAGGTCAGTTAGGATCACCACTTTATTTTAAGAATGTGAAATGTCAGAATAATAGAAAAGATAATGATTTAATTCAGCGTTTATTTCTTTCATCACATTCCCAGTGGGTCAGAAGTTTACATACACTCAATTAGCATTTGGTAGCATTGCCTTTAAATTGTTTAACTTGGGTCAAACGTTTTGGGTAGCCTTCCACAAGCTTCCCACAATAAGTTGGGTGAATTTTGGCCCATTCCTCCTGACAGAGCTGGTGTAACTGAGTCAGGGTTGTAGGCCTTCTTACTCGCACACGCTTTTTCAGTTCTGCCCACAAATGTTCTATATGATTGAGGTCAGGGCTTTGTGATGGCCACTCCAATATCTTGACTTTGTTGTCCTTAAGCCATTTTGCCACAACTTTGAAAGTATGCTTGGGAGTCATTGTTCATTTGGAAGACCCATTTGCGACCAAGCTTTAACTTCCTGACTGATGTCTTGAGATGTTGCTTCAAAATATCCACATAATTTTCCTCCCTCATGATGCCATCTATTTTGTGATGTGCACCAGTCCCTCCTGCAGCAAAGCACCACCATAACATGATGCTGCCACCCCTGTGCTTCACAGTTGGGATGGTGTTCTTTGGCTTGCAAGCCTCCCTATTTTTCCTCCAAACATAATGATTTGCACTTTTCGCACCAAAGTACGTTCAACTCTAGGAGACACAACGCATCTCCTTCCTGAGTGGTATGACGGCTGTGTGGTCCCATGGTGTTTACACTTGCGTACTATTGTTTGTACAGATGTATGTGGTACCTTCAGCCATTTGGAAATTGGTCGCAAGGATGAACCAGACTTGTGGAGGTCTACAATTATTTTCTGAGGTCTTGCCTGATTTCTTTTGATTTTCCCATGATGTCAAGCAAAGAGGCACTGGGTTTGAAGGTAGGCCTTGAAATACATCCACATGTACACCTCCAATTGACTCAAATTTAGTCAATTAGCCTATCAGAAGCTTCTAAAGCCATGGCATCATTTTCTGGAATTTTCCAAGCTGTTTTAAAGGCACAGTCAACTTATGTAAACTTCTGACTTCAACTGTACATTTCATAGATAAATGAAGTAACTCAGGTCTTTAAAATATGGGCAACCTTTTTCCCCTCCCTATCCTCGCTGGACTCTCTTTCCTTCAGTTTCTTCTTCACATCAGGAAAGAAGGTCTCCATATTGCAGAAAATCACTTTAAAGAGAGGGGCTATCACTCTTTCACACTGTGGTAAATAATGCCAGTTTGTTATTTATAATAATTTATTTATGTTTTTAGAGGGAGATGCAGGACTCTTGTGCCAGAGTAGAGAGACTCTCGGACTGAAACATTCACACCTCCACATTTACGAAAAGATAGTCAATTTGTGCCACAGTTTAGACTACAGATAGTGCAATGACAGAATGATGCAATTTACCACAACTGCCACCATCTACCACAAACAGTTGCGGCATACTCAAACTTTTAAAGGACGAACCACTGCACCTCATCCCTGTAACCCACACATACAATTATCTGTAAGGTCTCTCAGACTAGCATTGGATTTCAAACACAGATTCAACCACAGAGGTTTTCCAATGCCTCACAAAGAAGGGCACCTATTGGTAGATGGGTACAAATAAAAAGCAGACATTTAATATCCCTTTAAGCATGGTGAAGTTATTAATTACACTTTGGGTGGTGTATCAATACACCCAGTCACTACAAAGATACAGGCGTCCTTCCTAACTGTTGCCGGAGAGGAAGAAAACCGCTCAGGGATTTCACCATGAGGCCAAAGGTGACATTAACACAATTACAGAGTTTAATGGCTGTGACAGGAGAAAACTGAGGATGGATCAACAACATTGTAGTTACTCCATAATACTAACCTAATTGGCAGAATGAAAAAGGGAAGCCTGTATAGAATATACATTTTCATAAATGATTCACAGAGCTGAAGTAATAGACATATCAGCATCAACTGTTCAGAGGAGACCTTTCAGAGGAGGCCTTCATGGTCGAAGTTTTGCAAAGAAACCACTACTAAAGGACACCAATAATAAGAAGAGACTTGCTTGGGTCAAGAAACACGAGCAATAGACATTGCGGAAATTTTTCCTTCGGTCTGGAGTCCAAATTGGAGATATTTGGTTCCAACCGCCATGTCTTTGTGAGACGCGATGTGGCTGATTACATGATGTCCGCATGTGCATTTCCCACCGTAAAGCACGGAGGAGGAGGTGTTATGGTGTGGGGTTGCTTTGCTGGTGACATTGTCTGTGATTTATTTAGAATTCAAGGCACACTTAACCAGCATGGCTACCGCAGAATTCTGCAGCGATGTGCCATCTCATCTGGTTTGGGCTTAGTGGGACTATCTTTTGTTTTTCAACAGGACCCAACACACCTCCCGGCTATGTAAGGGCTATTTGACCAAGAAGGAGAGTGATGGAGTGCTGCATCAGATGGCCTGGCCTCCACAATCCCCCGTCCTCAACCAAATTGAGATTGTTTTGGGATGTGTTGGACCGCAGAGTGAAGGAAATGCAGCCAACAAGTGCTCAGCATATGTGGGAACTCCTTCAAGACTGTTGGAAAAGCATTCCAGGTGAAGCTGGTTTAGAGAATGCCAAGGGTGTGCAAAGCTGTCATCAAGGCAAAGTGTGGATTTTTGAAAAATCTCAAATATAAAATATATTTTGATTTGTCTAACACTTTTTTGGTTACTACATGATTCCTTATGTATTATTTCATAGTTTTGATGTCTTCACTATTATTCCACAGTGTAGAAAATAGTCAAAATAAAGGAAAACCCTTGAATGAGTAGGTGTGTCCAAACTTTTTACCGGTAGTGTGTGAGAGCAGTACCCAACCCTCACTCTCCTCACACTGACCCCCACACATAGCCATGAGAATCAAAAAGGGCAACCAAGAAAAGTGTGACAAAATGGACAAAATGCTCAGCGTGCAGACATAGCATCCAGATTCAGCAAGACAGGAACTCTCTTTTGGAAAGTTCACTTTTGTTTGACCCCTAATACACCCTGTTTAATCTTGGGCCTATGTTCTTGTTCCAGTCTAACTGTCCAGGCGACAGTCGCATTTCAGACCACATGAATGCCTTTTGTTATTGGACTTATTTTGCTGATATTATTTCCCATACCTCAGCCGGAGTAATGACCTTTTGAGGCACATTTTCATCTTGTGTGTGTAAGTGTTTCTTTATATGACCTGTGGGCTCATCCTCTCAAGTGTATTACAATTATATTAGCAAGCATCTGGTTCTCTGGGTGCCAAGTGATGAATCCTCCTGAACTGTAGATGACCTTGAATCACAGAGAATGAGTCACTCTGGTCGGAATATTAAGAGGATTTCAATATGATGGAGCAGATGCATAATCCTAAAATGATGCAGCTGATAAAGTGTGATTTTTGTACGCATTACACTTTTCCTCACACAAGCTCACACACACGCACGCATACATATACACACTCATCGTGACTAGCCACGGTCATGCGTCAGGTACTCACACACATGCACGCATATATATACACACTCATCGTGACTAGCCACGGTCATGCGTCAGGTACCATAAATAAGAGAAGTCAATACTCTATTTGCACATTGTATATTGGAAAAATGTACAACGAATACATATCACACACATGTGTGTATTGCAGTTAAAAGTACCAAGGAGAAGCCTTCAATGTCAATATATAAAAGCTGCCTCTGTAAAAACGTTACACGGAATAGGCTAAACATGGAAATAGAGGTACATCCCCGGGTTGCTGCTCAGAATACCTATGAGGATTTGTTGTACATTTGTTCTATGTTGTGGGTGAGAACTACTTCTCATATGGTATTTCTACAGAAGAGATGTGTTGTGATACAATAATCATTTCAATATGCATAAAGTCATATAATACAAGACGCAGATATGATCATATAACTTTTACAGTAAGGCCTTTTTAACTACTAGATGTGTTACCATGTTTCCTGACAGTATGCAAGAGTGAACAAAAAGGGCAGTCTGGCCAACACGTAACTCAAAGTCCTCCTGACTTCAGTCTGGAAAGGCTGTTTTGAGGTTGTCTGCAACAATGTGTTGATAATGTAGAGAGAGGGCTGTGCTTTTACTGGTTGGTTCTCCTCTGTGTGTTTCTCACTCAAACGCCGCAAACACACACACACACACACACACACACACACACACACACACACACACACACACACACACACACACACACACACACACACAGCCTGGAGCACTGCCCCCTTCCATTACAACTGGTGGATTTTAAAATCCAAATAACAAGAGGTCTTCATCCCCCATTCGAGAGTTGCAATCAATGCATTGGTGAATTTGAGCGAACACTGCAATTACAACGGCTTCCTGTTCAGACCAGTGTGTCACAACTCTTCCTGCAATGTGAGTCACTTGAGTTGCGTCATCCAGGCTACAGAACGGATAATTCTAGACAACAAAAATAAATATATATATATATATATACACAGTTGAAGTCAGAAGTTTACAAACAGTTAGGTTGGAGTCATTAAAACTTGTTTTTCAACCACTTCCCACATTTCTTGTTACAGTTTTTTTCGATTGCTAAACGACAGTGGGCACTACTGGAGTCACATGTGCAAAACTCTAACTACAGTCTGCACTACCAACAGTCACCTGAGCTAAACAGTTCGCATCACCTGCAAAACTCATTCCAAGCAACACAACTCTTAACACATGGCTCAAAACACGCTCAGTGCAGCCAAACACTATGCACAACCCTCACTGAGATAACACACACTGTCACTCAGAACACACTGAGAGTAAAAACACTAGCATCAAACACCAATACAGAAAATACAAACTTTTCATCTTTACAGTTTGAACAATTTCAGTGACTTCATACAAAGTAATATTTTCTTCAAAGAAAAGAGTGACATTCTTTCACATGATTTATTACAATTTGTAGAACATAACAATTCTTTAAGGTAAATGAAAATTAGCAGTTTGCTTCAATAGTCTGTAGTAATTTACGGAATTACAGTAATGAGAAAAAAAAGGTAGAAACTAAAAGTACATACTGTAATTCGAACAAATAATTGAGGGGCTAATCCTGCCTCTCTCTAGCATCAGGCCACAGGTTTTCTTCAACATCACATCTAATGTTTTCTCTTGCCATGCACCTGGGGAAGAACCTTCTGGAGTGCCTTATCCATCCCTGGCAGTCCTCTGGACTCGTGTCCTCACATCCGGCATGCATGGCTTCCAAAAGAGACATTTGGTCATGTGGGTGGTGACCAAACACTTTCCACCTCCAGGCAGAGAAAAACTCCTCTATTGGGTTGAGGAAGGGTGAATATGCAGGCAGGTACAAAACTATAAATCTGTGATGTGCTGCAAACCAATCTGTGACAGCTGCAGAGTGGTGAAAAGCAACGTTATCGCAAACTATGACAAAAGAACTGGCTCCCCCTGTTCTGCTGGCACTAGCTGAGCATAGAGCTGTTCTAGGAAAGCTATAAGCCTTTCTGTGTTGTATGGGCCAATGAGTGGTGTGTTGAGAAGCAAACCATCATTGGCCATTGCAGCACACATGGTGATATTTCCCCCCCTTTGGCCTGGAACCTCCACAGTGGCCCTTTGACCTATAACATTCCTTCCTATGCGCCGTGTTTTGGCAAGGTTAAATCCAGCTTCATTGATAAATACAAATGAATGTGGTCTTTCCAGTGCTTCCACCTCCATTACTCTCTGAAAAACAGTAAGTGCACAGTTTTACTGTAGAAATGCTAGTGTTTTTTTTTACTGTAAATATTTTGTATAGCTGTGTACGTAACCTCAGACGTCTTACCTGGACATATTGGTATCTTTGCTCTTTTACCCGTTCACTGTTTCTCTCGAACGGTACAGTGTATAACTGTTTCATTGTAACTTGGTGTTTCTTTAGGACTCGAGCAATAGTTGTTGTGCTGACAGAATTAACATTTTCAAATATATCATTATCAGCCAGCACTCTATCTTGAATCTCCCGCAGTTTTATTGCATTGTTGACAACAACCATGTCAACAATAGCATTTTCCTGCGCATCTGAAAATATTTTTCCTCTTCCCCCTGTTGGGGGCAGCCTTTGGGTCCTGTTGTAAAAATATATTTTACAGTCAAACTTACTGTAATATATATCTGTGTAAATATTCTATAATTTCAATACAAAATAGATTCCTGTAATGTTTTCATTTACTGTAAGGATGTAACTCTCACCTGTTTGCATGATGGAAAATTCACATTACAGATGCCACTGTGGATCTTTGCAGATTGGGTTGTACCCTCAACCCTGCCTCTCTCAATGAGAGACCATGGTTCACGACATGGTCTATAAGTATAGCCCTTATTTCATCTGAAATAACAGCTCTTTGTCTTCTTTGTCTTCCTCCACGCATCCGCCCTCTCCCTGCCACCCTTCTCCCTCCACGAACCCATCTTCCTTGTTCCATTTCCAAAATGAGTCTTTCTGAGCTCTACCTATATATACTGTAATATGTGTGTGTGTTCACTAACAAGTCTAAAACAAGACACCTGCTTAGCCTTTCAGCTGAAATTGCAATCAGCAGTGTTTGAAAGGCACAAGGCTGAAATCTATTCCGTTTTGAATGTGTGGTTCACAGTTTTGACAGCAGTGTGTTAGCATTTGAACAAAGTGCTGTAAATCCACAGTGCTGTGCAGGTTGTGGTTAAAGTCATGGGATAAGTGTGTAGAGTTTTGAAAACTGTGTTCAGGCAATGAAAAACGAACTAGAGTTTGGTCCACATGAACTGCTGCTGTGCAGTCTGTAGTTAGAGTTTTGCACATGTGACTCCAGTTGTGTCCACTGTCGTTTAGCAATCGAAAAAAACTGTTACAAACTAGAGTTTTGGCAAGTCGGTTAGGACATCTACTTTGTGCATAATTTTTCCAACAATTGTTTACAGACAGATTATTTCACTTACAAGTCACTGTATCACAGTTAAAGGGGTCAGAAGTTTACATACACTAAGTTGACTGTGCCTTTAAACAGCTTGGAAAATTCCAGAAAATTATGTCATGGCTTTAGAAGCTTCTGATAGGCTAATTGACATCATTTGAGTCAGTTGGAGGTGTGCCTGTGGATGTATTTCAAGGCCTACCTTCAAACTCAGTGCCTCTTTGCTTGACATCATGGGAAAATCAAAAGAAATCAGGCAAGACCTCAGAAAAAAATGGTAGACCTCCACAAGTCTGGTTCATCCTTGGGAGCAATTTCCAAAGCCTGAAGGTACCACATTCATCTGTACAAACAATAGTACCCAAGTATAAACACCATGGGGCCACGCAACCGTCATAGCGCTCAGGAAGGAGATGCCTGGTGTCTCCTAGAGATGAACGTACTTTGGTGCGAAAAGTGCAAATCAATCCCAGAACAACAGCAAAGGACCTTGTGAAGATGCTGGAGGAAAGTATCTATATCCACAGTAAAACGAGTCCTATATCGACATAACCTGAAAGGCCGCTTAGCAAAGAAGAAGCCACTGCTCCAAAACTGCCATAAAAAAGCCAGACTACGGTTTGCAACTGCACATGGGGACAAAGGTCGTACTTTTTGGAGAAATGTCCTCTGGTCTCATGACATAAAAATAGAACTGTTTGGCCATAATGACCATTGTAATGTTTCGAGGAAAAAGGAGGAGGCTTGCAAGCCGAAGAATACCATCTCAACCGTGAAGCATGGGGTGGCAGCATCATGTTGTGGGGGTGCTTTGCTGCAGGAGGGACTGGTGCACTTCACAAAATAGATGACATCATGGGGAGGTAAATTAGGTGGATATATTGAAGCAACATCTCAAGTCTGGAAGTTGAAGCTTGGGTCTTCCAAATGGACAATGACCCCAAGCACACTTACAAAGTTGTGGTAGCTAATATACATGGGTTCTAACTTGAAAAATTCTTTGTTAGTTAAAGATTGTACAATTTATGCCTCCCGCATATAAAAACCATGAAGACTGCCGAAAAGACCAAGTTGCAAGATTGTAATTTCTATGATTCACATGGTGTTAGGACATATTGCCTGTAGTCTACTGTACATGATAAATTGGTGCACACCAAGTGGCACTTTACTTTTTAGTATAGAAAATGGCTATGAGCATTTTTCTACATTATTCACAACATATAAACACAATTACAATCTTAAAGAATAAAAATCTATTTTCATAATTTACATGTGGAAAGATGTACCTGAGTGACAATAGCAAGCCAGCAGCAGATGAAACAGAAAGTTAATTCTCTCCTCCATTTCTTCCTGGTTTTAGCTTGTGGCTATCACTGTCTTACTGGCTAGGTTCAGGATATTCACTAGCCCATACCAGTGACACACGTAGCTATATTATCAACATATGGCAGTACACAAGCAAAATATAGCTCACTTATTTTGACAGCTAGAAAGAAATAGCCACTCAGAAACGGAGGAAAAGGATATCTAACTTTAGCAAACTAACGCTATCTGGTGCCCCTTTAACAAGAAGCAACTGTGACCACATTTATTCTAAGATTCCAACTCGTTTGGTACTGGTAGCCCAGTACCTGTTTTTTTTAAAACATATGGAAGTACTTAAGTGCCTCAAAAATGTAAAGGGGTTAAATAAGGGTCAAAATAAATAAAAAATATTTCTTGAGCTTTCTTATATCACTAGGACAGACACTTAAAAACATACTTCCTTTTGATTATTATTTTGGTACCTATGTCATAACCATGTCATAAAATGCCATAACAGCTGACATAACGTGTCATAAACGATCCTATTATGGTCATAACATTGTCATGACTCATATATTTACACCTGTTGTGACGTATATTGAGTTATTTTATGGCTGGTTATGGCTGGTTAAGACACCTACATAAGTGTCAAATTCCACATTTATTAAAATGTGTTTTTTTGGCTGACAAGAAGTTTCCTTTCGTTTGACAGTCAGTGTTTTAAATCCTTTGTTTTTGTTGTAATGAATTCTTTAAAGTCATGTTTTTTTCATCATGTTTAAAATTACTTGAAGAAAATACAATGTATGACACTGTCATGCAGCATTATGACCATACTGTGTCACTTTACTTGGACTATGAAAATACACTTTCACACTGTCAAGAAGCATTATGAACATCATAATTATACAGTGCATTCGGAAAGTATTCAGACCCCTTGACTTTTTCCACATTTTGTTACGTTACAGCCTTATTCTAAAATGGATAAGAAAAAAAAGAAACCTCAGTAATGTACAGTACACACAATAACCCCATAATGACAAAGCGAAAACAGGTGTATAGAATTTTTTGCAAAGTTACAAAATCTAACAAACAGAAACACCTTATTTACGTAAGTGTTCAGACCATTTGCTATGAGACTCGAAATTGAGCTCAGGTGCATCCTGTTTCCATTGATCATCCTTGAGATGTTTCTACAACTTGATTGGTGTCCACCTGTGGAACATTCAATTGATTGGACATGATTTGTAAAGGCACACACTTGTCTATATAAGGTTCCACAGTTGATAGTGCATGTCAGAGCAAAAACCAAGCCATGAGGTCGAGCCATGAGGTCGAAGGAATTGTCCGTAGAGCTCCGAGACAGGATTGTGTCGAGGCACAGATCTGAGGAAGCGTACCAAAAAATATCTGCAGCATTCAAGGTCCCCAAGAACACAGTGGCCTCAATCATTCTTAAAACTTCTTAAGGCTAGGGGGCACTATTTTCACATCCGGATGAAAAGTGTGCCCAAAGTAAACTGCCTGCTACTCAGGCCCAGAAGCTAGGATATGCATGCTATTGCATGCTATTACTAGATTTGGATAGAAGACACTCTGAATTTTCTAAAACTGTTTGAATTATGTCTGTGAGTATAACATAACTTATTTGGCAGGCAAAAACCAGAGGACAAACCATCTCTTTTCAATAAATTTCAATGGAAATCTAGAATTCTAAGGCAGTTGCTTGCAGTTCCTATCGCTTCCACTAGATGTCAACAGTCTTTAGAAATTGGTTGATGTTTTTCCTTTGAGAAATGAAGAAGTAGCCCTGTTCAGAACGGGGGCCGAGTGAAGTGTACTGTTGTGTTTGAGGCGCGTGACCTGAAAACACCCTCCACTTTGTTTTCCTCCGGTATTGAACACAGTTTATTCCTTCTTAAATTTTATGGAATATTTACGTTTAAAAACACCTAAAGTTGGATTAGGAAATGTTTGAAATGTTTGGATCAAGTTTACAGGTAACTAATTAGATAATGTAGTCATGTTGCGGAACTTGGAACCGGTGTATTTTCTGAATCATACGCGCCAAATAAATTGACATTTTGGATATATAATGACAGAATTTATCAAACAAAAGGACTATTTGTGATGTTTAATGAAGCATATAGGAGTGCCAACAGAAGAAGATCTTCAAAGGTAATATTATATGTTATTTCTGACTTTTGAGTTGTGCCTGGCGGGTTGAATTATGATTTTCATGTGTATGTTTGATGGGGTGCTATCCTCAGATAATAGCATAGTTTGCTTTCGTCGTAAACCATTTTTGAAATCTGACACTGTGGCTGGATTAACAAGAAGTTAATCTTTAAACCCATGTGTAACACTTGTATGATTTATGAATTATAATTATGAGTATTTCTGTGTTTGAGTTTGGCTCACTAGTATTTCACTGGGTGTTGTCAAATCGCAGGAAGGGATCACTAAGAGGTTAAAAACCTGTTGACGGGATAGCGTTCCCTTTTGGGAACGAACCCTCCCACGTTCAGCTGGAACGGTGGCGCACGGAATGCAAAAATATTCTTAGAAATATTTAACCTCCACACATTAACAAGTCCAATAGCTCAAATGAAAGATAAACACCTTGTTCATCTAGCCAGCAAGTCAGATTTCTAAAATGTTTTACGGCGAAAACATAGCACATATTTATGTCAAACCACCACCAAAGACACAGCTCATTTGAATAGCCAAAAAATGCAATCAACAACCGCAGGATTAAAAGAAAAATTATTCACTAACCTTTTGAAAATCTTCATCAGATGACAGTAATAGGACATGTTACACAGTACATTTATGTTTTTTTCAATAATATGCAATTTATATCCATAAATCTCTGTTTACAATGACGCCATGTTCAAAAAATGCTACTCAAATGTCCTGAGAAATGATGATAGCCCCGGCAGATAACGTCAGATAACAAGCAATACACATCATAAACTTTGACTAAATATACATGTTCTACATATAGTTAGAAAGATACACTTCTTCTTAATGCAACCGCTGTGTTACATTTATTTTTAACGTTACAGAATTCGTTCACTAGGCTATAATATGAGACGGCGCTCAGAAATTAGCATTATGTCTCCTCTATCTCGGAGTCCACAGAAACCCATAATTAACACATAAATATTCCCTTACCTTTGATGTTCTTCGATCAGAAGACGTGGAAGGAGTTATACTTACCAAAAACTGCATTTGGTTTTCAAGTCTGTGTCTTTAGGTTATCAAACGCGACAAATTCCGGTTGAAATGCAGCCAAAATTCTAGTGGATGCGCATCTAAACTTCAAAATTACATATTATATGTCGACTAAACTGGTCAAACTAAGTGCAGAATCAAACTTTAGCATGTTCTAAACGTGCAAAACAATCCTTAGCTCGAACAGACAAACCTACATCGTTTGGTCAATCCTGGAAGAAAGAGTGCTCCGGACCCGACGCGCGCATGAAAGTACATGTATTTTCGCGTGACCCGGAGGTTTCAGCCCGCCAAAACTCGAGAGAGCGGGTGATTCTCACAATGACAGGCCCCACTGAAAGGAGACATTGCGCTGAAGAGATAGGAACTGTTCCCAGATCCGTAGCTGGTTGGGAAGGGTGGGGGCGATGACGTCAAAGTTGGGCCAACTTTCATGATGACAAGAGAGAGTTTGGGAGAATGGCTGCCCTGAGAGTTCTGCTTTACATACAGACATAATTTGAACGGTTTTAGAAGCTTTAGAGTGTTTTCTATTCAATAATTATTATTATATGCATATATTAGCAATTTTGGACACATTTTTTTTCTGTTTACTATGGGCACGCAATTCCTCCAAAGGGGGCAGTAGTCAGCTTAAGTTCCTATGAAGTAATAGCTTGGTGATAGGATTGGGCTACACAAAGTATCTAATGACTCCTAGTTATATGTGTGTGTACTGCAGGGATCATCAACTAGATTCAGCTGGGGGACTATTTTTTTCTTGAGCGGATGGTCATGGGGCCGGAACATTATTTCAAGTAATTTGTAGACTACATATTGACCGCAAGAAGTCCAAACAGATATAATATTTGACTAAAACAAAATAATTTCAAAGCTTGCTTACATTTGAATACAATCGCAGATCTCTCTCTATTATGCATAGGAATATTTTGGAACTCATTTCCAAAATTAAAATCACTTGAAGTGGAGTCTACCAATTACAACAATGAATATATACATAAAATATAAAATCTTTGGCCCACGGAATACCAGTTAGAGAGCCCTGGTGTACTGTATGGTGCAAGCAAATGTAATTAAATGAGAATGAACTGCAGAATGTTTGTTGTTTTTTTGTCTCCTACCAAAATTCTTGAAATAAGACCATGTAAGATGACTGGTCATTAAAACAAGAGAAACAATCCTGATTTAATATCATCAACATTGATGGCATTACATGATAACTTGTTGACTGTCTAGTTGTGCTAGTTTCATATCACAAAATACCTAGAATTAGATCTAATATCTAAGTTAAACAACTCAAGACCAATTTTCTTAAAACAAGCTGAATAATCTTACACATACAGTGCTTGGTAAGATTATTTAACTTATTGGGAACATTTTGGAACATTTTTCACTTGCTATAATTGTATTTCTTTGCAGTGCAGAGGTCCTAAAAATCTAAATCATATAGCTAAATGATCCTTTTATGACTTCTTAGGGCTAAGCCCCTTTTTTTTCTCAATTTCCGCCTGAATGACATTCCTAAAGTTAACTCCCTGTTGCTCAGGCCCTGAAGCCAGGATACAGTGGGGCAAAAAAGTATTTAGTCAGCCACCAATTGTGCAAGTTCTCCCACTTAAAAAGATGAGAGAGGCCTGTAATTTTCATCATAGGTACACTTCAACCATGACAGACAAAATGAGAAAAAAAATACAGAAAATCACATTGTAGGATTTTTAATGAATTTATTTGAAAATTATGGTGGAAAATAAGTATTTGGTCAATAACAAAAGTTTATAGCAATACTTTGCTATATACCCTTTGTTGGCAATGACAGAGGTCAAACGTTTTCTGTAAGTCTTCACGAGGTTTTCACACACTGTTGCTGGTATTTTGGCCCATTCCTCCATGCAGATCTCCTCTAGAGCAGTGATGTTTTGGGGCTGTTGCTGGGCAACACAGACTTTCAACTCCCGCCAAAGATTTTCTATGGGGTTGAGATCTGGAGACTGGCTAGGCCACTCCAGGACCTTGAAATGCTTCTTACGAAGCCACTCCTTCATTGCCCGGGCCGTGTGTTTGGGATCATTGTCATGCTGAAAGACCCAGCTACGTTTCATCTTCAATGCCCTTGCTGATGGAAGGAGGTTTTCACTCAAAATCTCACGATACATGGCCCCATTCATTTGACACAGTCCTGGAAATTCTTTTTTGGGCGCGCCATGAAGACAAGACACACCTGCTAAAATCGGTTTCCTATTGAACATACTTATATTATATATTATAGTTTGATTACATTTTAGGGTATCTGAGGAGTAAATAGAAACATATTTTGACTTGTTGAAAGAAATTTTAGGGGTAGATTTTTGGATTCCTTTCTCTGCAAGTTGAACGAGTGGATTACTGAAATCGATGGCGCCAACTAAACAGACTTTTTGGGATATAAAGAAGGATTTTATCTAACAAAATGACACTACGTGTTATAGCTGGGACCCTTTGGATGACAAATCAGAGGATGATTTTCAAAAAGTATGTCACGCGGGACCAGGTAGGTGTCGTGACAAAGTAAGTGAATATTTAATCATTATTTGTGAATGTATGAAACCTGTGCAGGTGGAAAAATATTTTGATGTGGGGCAACGTCCTCAAACAATCGCATTGCATGTTTTCACTGTAATAGCTACTGTAAATCAGACAGTGCAGTTAGATTAACAAGAATTTAAGCTTTCAACCGATATAAGACACTTGTATGTACCTACATTTTTAATATCCATAATTTGTATGATTATTTATTTGAATTATGCACCCTCCAGTATCACCGGAAGTTGTCCGTCTCGTGGGACGACTAGCCCCAACAATTCCATAAATAAGCTTAGTAGAAACCCAGCCCAGGGCCCTTAGACAATTTTAAGCAATGTGACAATTACATTCCTGATCTTACTCCTGGACTCAAAATAGTTGGTGAATCGTATCAACAGGCAGAGACGAGAGCAAAGAGAATTCTGTCACCTTGTCCGGGAGCTGGAGCTGGACATTGCCCAATACTGGGAGCACTTCAGAATGAGCAGTCTCCAAATGGAGACCCTCCTGTCCCTGGTTTGACATGACATAACCAAAATGAAAGCCAACAACAGGGATCCGATTGAGCCAAAGCCAAGGCTGACCGTCACTATACTCTTCCCCACCTCAAATAACCAGTATGTGAATAAGCAAAGCAATGCAGTATGTCATTTCATTTGTTTATAATGTGTACAACATTATAACTAATTAGTGTAGTCGATGGTAGTTGGAGAGTTCTGTTGTGTTTGCTGCCAGTGCAGCTCCTCCTGGGCACGTAGGTCGTCTATGACCATCATAGACCTTGTCTGACCCCTTTGAATGAGGGCCCTAATGGAGGGTGCCAAGTGATGCACGGAGTGGTACACATTCTGCAGGGGTGGGGGAGGGGTGATGATGCAGCTGGTGCCTTTAAAATCTTAGTTAACTAATCTATTGCTTCTGCCTTGGAAGCACATGTTTTTCTGGTGGTGGTGGGTGTTGTGTATACACATTTACATGATAAGCCATGCAATAACCGTACTTGATCTGTATACCTTCCATTTGACAAATAATGTGTGTGTATGCTATTGAGTTGGATTTTCATTGGCTACTGAGGAAGTATAAAAGGGAATGGCACGCGTTGTCCACTGTTCAGAATATGGCCACGAGCCAGGAGAAGCTGCACCACTCTGTCCCATATAGAGAGATGATTTTTGCTAAGTTGTGGACTAAATAAACCTGGATTCAAACTGTATTTGCCGTCTCTCAAGCATGAAACACACAGAGAATCTCACTGACAATAGACTGCCGATATGTACTTATCACAGTGGGAGGCCTTTCCTTCTCTTGCTAGAACAAAAGCGGTACCTGCTGTGTGCCATCCCAGTCGTGAGGAAGCTACCGATTCTACTTGTAGAATCGCAATGCTCATCAATGGCCAACAGCTTGACTTTGAGCCTATCAGAGAGCACGAACGTAGGAGAGTCAACAGAAAAAAAGGGATAGAGAATGTATTTTCTCCATACATCTATGGATGAGCCAATCACACTTCATATGCAATGTAGGCTATGGGATGGTAGCTAGCTAAGTGCACAGACGATTGCACACGACATTAAATACTTCCTCCAAGCTAGCTAAATCCCAATGGATTAGCTAGTTTCCATGAAACAGCTGCCTGTTTTAGCTGCCAAGTTAGTGCAGTGTCCTTAGCTTAGCTATGTTGGGGCGGCAGGGTAGCCTAGTGGTTAGAGTGTTGGACTAGTAACTGTAAAGTTGCAAGTTCAAACCCCTGAGCTGACAAGGTACAAATCTGTCGTTCTGCCAGGCAATACCAGCAACAGTGTGTGAAAACCTTGTGAAGACTTACAGAAAATGTTTCACCTCTGTCATTGCCAACAAAGGGTAAAAAACAAAGTATTGAGATAAACTTTTATTTATTGACCAAATACTTATTTTCCACCATCATTTGCAAATAAATTCATAAAAAATCCTACAATGTGATTTTCTGGATTTTTTTTCTCATTTTGTCTGTCATAGTTGAAGTGTACCTATGGTGAAAATTACAGGCCTCTCTCATCTTTTTAAATGGGAGGACTTGCACAATTGGTGGCTGACTAAATGCTTTTTTGCCCCAGTGTACTATCTAGAAACCCCCCTAGTCACGCTCTGACCTATTACACCATAGAGAACCACGAGGGCTCTCTATGGTCAGGGTGTGACATTGCCAAACAACGCTACTTCCACCTTCTGGCTGAGTGGCTGACGACAGATTGTGAGTATGTGAAACCATATCATGTCATGGTTAAGTGTAATGGAGTAAATATCCGTATGCAGGTTGACACAGGTACCGCTATGTTGGTACTTTCTGAGAGGTTATATTTGGCAAATTTTTGTGATGAAAAACTTCAGCCTGGTAACATTATACTGAAAACATACACAAATCAGCCTCTAGAGTTGTCAGGGAAAATGTAAGTAAATGTTGAATGTGGTAAGCAACAGCTACAAGTATCCTTGTTAGTGTCAAGAGGAAAAGGACCAGCACTGAGAGGTCGTAACAGGTTCTAAGTGATAAACCTAGACTGGTCAAAAGTGAATAAGATAGAATATTCTGTAGAGAAACTGTGCCATGAGTACAAGGAAGTGTTTATTAAAGGATGACTGCACTTCCTGATTTGGCCTCATTTTTCATCAATGCTTATTAAGAAATTCTAGCAGACATGACTGTAGGCAAACAAGAGATGTTTTGGGGTTGTGGTTTGATGTGGGTATTTCTTTTGTGTGTCTTTGCCATTCAATCTAAACAAACAAGTGCAGTAGTGAGTACAGCGAGGTAAACTAAGCTAGCTTTGCTATGGAGAGAACAAAGTTTTGAAGTTGAGGACTTCCCCCCCTCCTGACTGACTCGCCATCTCAAGATAGTCAGCTAATTCAGTTCTATGTGTAGGCTAAAGGGGCGGCAGCGTAGCCTAGTGGTTAGAGCATTGGACTAGTAACCGGAAGTTCAAACCCCCGAGCTGACAAGGTACAAATCTGTTGTTCTACCCCTGAACAGGCAGTTAACCCACTGTTCCTAGGCCGTCATTGAAAATTCTGCCACGTTCACTGTCTTCAAACTCCCTGTCATGTATGTAATTCCACATCTTTAATAAAGTGAAACCTTCACGAAAAAACAGGTAAACAGAAACCGAACGTGGCACACGCAGACAATAAATAATTACCCACAAACACAGGTGGGAAAAAGGCTGCCTAAGTATGATTCCCAATCAGAGACAACAATAGACAGCTGCCTCTGATTGGGAACCATACCCAGCCAACAAAGAAACAGACAAACTAGAATGCCCACCCAAATCACACCCTGACCTAACCAAATAGAGAAATAAAAAGGCTCTCTAAGGTCAGGGCGTGACAGTCCATCTCCCTCAATATCGATGTTGTGTTTACACAAGTGGGCATGTTGGTCTAGTTTTGCAAGTATAGTAAAGCCTCAACCCTTAAGTACTTATTATTATACAAAAGGGATAGAAAAAAATGTATATGGGCCATATTTTGAACATTTTGTGGAACTACAGCATCAGCGATAAAACAGAAAAATAGAAGCACTCCTAATTTAGCAGAGCATCGAAGCAGACAATGCATTCACTGCTCGCTCACCTGGATTTGGTTGGGTCATTATCACTCAAAACAATGCATTCTAAAATAACTTGCACGCATGCCTCGCACAGCTTTGGTGAATTTTACACTTAAGTCAGAAGCACCAGTCTCTGCCATGAGCACGTACACTCCGTTGTGAAGGAACTCTCCGAAGCTGCCTTCATAACAATCAACATAATTGTCTTTGCTTCTTCGTTGTTTCTACCTAATTGTTATGTCTAATTATATTTTTTCTCTTCATCTGTAGGCCTATACTGCAATTCAGCTTTTAGCTGTGTGTGTGTAGCCTACCACATGAAATTAACCAATAAAATAATAAACCCTTCATATATGTCATAGATGTGTCCAACTGAAAAATCCACAACAAGTGACTCCATCAGAAATGTATGAGAGTACAATGGAAACAAGATAAATAACTATGGGTCAGTTCTTAGCTCTTAGTGCTGGTGACTCAACTCAGTCTCACCAACACAACGTTTCATCCACCTACATCTCCCTCCAGCTTCGCTGATAGTGTCAGCCTACTCATTGACACATGACAGCACAGCCCAGCTGCGGGAGAACTCTCCCCGGGCTCCATGCTTCTTCTACAGCTTTACAACAGCTACCCATCTCTCTCCACACATCAAGAGCAGCAGTGTATCTGCATACCATTGTAGCTTTCTCTGTCAATAGCGTCTACATGGCATAGCGAGGAGCAATCTGTCAAAAAACATAATTTTACACAGTGCCTTCAGAAAGTATTCACATCCCTTGGCTTTTTCCACATGTTGTTGTGTTACAGCCTGAATTCAGAGATTCGTTGTCACTGGCCTAGACACAATACTCATAATGTCAATGTGGAATTATGTTTTTTTAAATTTATTTTACAAATTAATAAAAAATGTAAAGCTGAATGTCCTGAGTCAATAAATGTTCAACCCCGTTTTTATGCCAAGCATAAATAACGCTAGGAGTACAAATGTGCTTAACAAGTCACATAATAAGTTGCATGGGTGCACTCTGTAGTGCAATAATAGTGTTTTACATGGTTTTTGAATGACTACCTCATGTACCACACACATACAATTAACTATTAACTATCAAACTTTGCAAGGTGGTATTTAGCCACAGTGGCAGTACAGGTGCAATGCTGAAAGGGAGGCAACATGAGACCCAACCTGTTGCTGGCAGCAGTGCGATAAGGGATGGAGTGAGAACATCAAGCTCTGATTACAGAAATTATTGCAGTTGATTTGCAGCCATTGCCAATGTGTTGAGTATGTCGGCTTCAATACACTAATGGCATATTAGGCATACTAGAACCAGACCAGAGTTCCTGTTAGCCGGTAATAGCCAGCTTTTGCCCCCCCCCCACCAAATAGATGTTGCTGCTGATGTAAAAGGTGTTTTTAGAATCTCAATCCAATGATACAATTTATAAAAGCACATTTCACATCAGCAGCAACAACAACAAAAATTGATGAGCTGTAGCAGCAAAATTCTAAATGCAATCGCGTGTTAAAAACAATGGCCACGATTAAAAAGAGCTACTATTTGTATTTCTCAACCAGTAATTGAAATCTATTCGCCATTCAAGTGCATAGGCAACTAGGCAGGCTTCAGTGCATCACACTCCACTTTGCAATGCGCTGGAGGCAGTATGTATTTTTAAAGCACATACTTAATTGTTTTAAATCAGAAAGTTTTGCTACATATTATTAGGGCATGTCTTAGCCTATTTCTCTCATGTTCTATTGGTTTTCAAATCAACTTTCTTTCATTGTCCAGTAGTGAAAGGTACAATCCTAGTCATATTAGCAAACCATGTTAGTTGTTGCATCTTTAGATCTCCCCTCTTTCTAAATTTCGAATGGGTATTTTCGTCATTGTCTCATGAAACCGCTCAGTGTTTTCCCGTTAATTGCATTATGGAATGAACATTCATGCATAGCCTACATTTATTTATTTTTTAAAAAATCTAAACTTTCTGATCTGTTGCATGAGCCTCACGGCTTTTTAATGTTTATTTGGATGTAGCCTAGGCCTACTGATTGTATGAATTTGTGATCTATCATCCCACAAAATGTCCCAGATTCTGTTTGGATTAGGCTATTTCTTTCTCGCACAGAACAACAAGATGATCAATAGAATAGGTAAACTTGTAGATTGACATACAGTAGGCTAGTGCTTCGGCTGTTCATTACTCGTCTTGTTTGCTGAGGAAAAATAAATGTGGACAGTTATTATAACATCTTCAAATTGCACATCGGAATTCGGTAAGGACGCACACTGTTGCATCCTTGAGTTGCATGTTCTGTTAAGGTGAAATAACATAAATGTGATTTCTGTCATCCTGAGCACAGTGGGTGGATGATCTAATCAGGTTACGCATGGTAAATTTCTTAAATGTCCGGTATGTCACAATACACTTCTGTCAATCAAATTCAATCCACATAATCAATTAAGCAATGCCAGCCTACCATAAACACGTTTCCAAAACGTACAGATCCATTTGCAACAACAAAAACCAATAGGCTACCAAGAACCATAATAGAATGTATCTATTTCTATGATTAAACATACTGATATGTAGTTGTACCCAGGGGTGTCATTTTGCATTGTAATTATATTGAATTCTGCTTATATCACGCTATACTACAATAAATGAGTTAAAATGCTTTTGACCAAGAAGTGAATGGTTCAATGGTACGGAATCTCAGCACCCCGGACAGCGCCCTACACACTAAAGCAAGATTTGATGAAAACCAACCAGCTAGATTGTTTCAATCCTACCTTTTCAAAAGTGTTGCAGGCTCCTTGATGCTCCGTCGATCATCCTGAGTAATTGATCATTCAATTCTCCCCAAAATCTTCTTGTAAGATCCCCCTCAAATGCCAGTTGGATTAGTTGAGGTTTCATTAGGAACAGCATGGTTTTTCTGTGCTGACTGAACACTTTTCTCAAAGTGAAAAATTTGGTCTAGCAAGTAGCTGTGGAGGCCTCAAAAGTCAGTCCATGTTTCAGTGCAGTATGCACAGTCAGCATAGTGGAGAGAGGCCCAGAGAATCATTGCAGGATACAAAAACTGGTGAGTGCAAAAACTGGTGAGTGACACTAAACTCAGATTCCACCAAATCTATTTTGCTTAGATCAGCCGTGGACTCACCTTTTTTTTTCACAGCTAGAAAGTCATGGCTGTCTGAGTCAAGGGCATACAGGGCCTCCATCAGTTGGCTGAATCGTTCTGACATTTCACCAATGGCAGCATCCAACATGCTGTAGCTTTAGGGTTAGTGTATTCAGTCTCTTCTCCTCTGTCCTGCTGGCCTACGGTACTGTCCACCACGTATTGCTGAAGATGTGTACTTACATAATGTCACCATTTGCTTGGGTCTGGTGGTTGTTTGTCAAATCCTTTGGTACTATCAATAGCGTTCTTCCATTTAGAATACCCAGCTTGGGTGAAGGCCTCATCTGCGTTAGCATTAAACCCAACACAGAACTTCCGACATGGGAAACAAAATGCTGCATCTGCCGTAACCGAGTATTCCAGGAACTCTCTTCCTATGCAGCAGTTGCTATTAAATGAACATTTTTGGACAGAAAACCTGTGGCTAGTGTAGGATCCTAGACTAAGCTGGGCTGGCTCCTCAATTCCAAGATCATCAGGAACAGTTGGAGGTGGAGGCAGCTATGGAGCCATTATCCTGGCGGAGCTTGTGAAAGGGTGGGTAGACTCTGCACACGGAGCTAACTGATCTCAGCAGCATCCTCACTGCTGGGCTTGGCTGCGGCCTCGTGGTTTGATGATGCTGCTGCTTATCACTTTCCTTCTCTGTTGTTTGGGTACTTTGGCGAAGCCAATTTCTGATATCCACCGTGGAAGATTAGCTGGTTCAACCTAGGGCTAATACAGAGTTGAGTGAAGCAGCTTCAACGGTAAACTTGAACCTTGAGAAAAAATTACAGGCACAGGCGTGAAGATGAGAAGCGTTTTTGGGTATGACGCTACAAGCTTGGCACACCTGTATTTGCGGAGTTTCTCCCAATTCTTCTCTGCGGATCCACTCAAGCTCTCAGGTTGGATGGGGAGAGTCACTGCACAGCTAATTTCAGGTCTCTCCAGAGATGTTCAATCGGGTTCAAGTCCGGGCTCTGGTTAGGCCACTCAAGGACATTCAGAGACTTCTCCTAAAGCCACCCCTGCATTGTCTTGGATGTGTGCTTAGGGTAGTTGACCTGTTGGTATTGGAAATTTTCCAGAACATGTGTGGCCATTATACATTTCAGAGTAGTCAGCAGGATAAGTGCACTCTATATGTGTGTCTAGGTCATTAGGCACCATTAGACATGCACCTGTCTTGGGAGTGGACATGTCTGTTTATTTTTGTACCATTGCTATGGCTCTAGTGTTTCTATGCCCTAATGTGAAACCAAACTAAAATTAGTGCAAGGCAAAAAGATAACGGTGGCTAAATGCCAGAGGGGATGAATCATTAACATAAAGAGGAGTTACTATGTGTGTGACGTAAGGACGAAACCTGTATAAAAAGTGTGTGCCAAGGCTGGGAAGGCAGTTACTTCATGAACCTTTATATTAACTTTGTAATAAAGTCTAATTGAACTCACAGGCTCCGGTATTTGAGAAATAGTATTGACTGAATATTTCCATGACATAAATGGCGAGCTTGCCAGGAATGGTGAAATGGGACCAGAGATGGTGAAAATCTACAGCTGTGGACGGGGCTTCTTGGACGAACTGCACAAATAAGTGGTCACTTGAAAACCAAGGTAAGCCTAGTTCTTGCCTATAGTATTGAGTTCGTGTGGTTCGCTCCACGAACCTGCCTCAGCGATAACTCACCAAGTGGGACTCTCCAAATTTGACGAACCAAAGAAATATTGGGAGCTTTTGGGTTCAATGGAATGCATGCAAAATAATGAGGGGATAAAAAGCTTTGAGGGTTGCAACAGTGAAAATAGAGTATAGTAATTGGTGTGTGACCACTGCAGAAGGAGATTTATGTGCTTCATCTGTCTTGACAGGGTCAGTTGAGTGGGGTTACTCACTAATTTGTTCCAGCAGTTAATCTGACCAGTTTGTTCAGTCTGTTTGAGTTGTGACTGTGTTGTCTGATTCAGTTTGCCTGGACTTATTTGTTTAGACCAGTTTGAGTTTGCTCACAAAACGCAACCCATTCATCTTATTCAGTCAGTCCGAGTCAGGGGGGTCATTCAATTCATCCAGCTCGCTCAGTCGCTCATCTGGGTTGGGTGTGTTCAGTCTCGTTCAGGTTGTCTGTCTGCCCTGTTGACTATTCTGTTTGATCCAGTTTGGAATGGCAACTGTGTATTTGCATGGTCAAATAAAATGAAATAGAAATCCTGTAATACCGCTCTGTAAATTGATTGATAGAGGACTGCTCAGACAGGAAAAGAAATATGTAGATACCGCTCTGTAAATTGATTGCTAGAGGACTGCTCAGACAGTAAAATAAATCTGTGGATACTGCTCTAGATTAAATGTATCGATACAGGTAAAACCTTGTATAATCAGGTTGTTTAGTAAAGCGTAAGAGGTGTGTGAAAGTGAGTGTGAAAGTTCTCTGCTGTTGGTGGGGAAGGGATTGTGCACCTCTCCCTAAAGAAGTTTGAACAGTCAGGATGAATAAAAAAATATATGAACATTATAAAATAAGATAGTAATAAGCGTCATGACAATATCAGCGATTGCCCTGTAAGGACATTAAGAATTGCATACTGTGCTGCAAGGTAGAAGAATATACGGTACAGAGAAATGTAGAAATTGGAACATTTGAAGTAAGAATATACTCAAAAAGAGAGCGCAATTATTTTAAAAAAAACTAGAGACGGCCAATAACCAATAGACCAAGTACAATAATCAGAGTAAGAAAAATAACGTGGGTTTAAATAGGGTGTGGTCAAGTCATTCAGGGCTTAGAAAGGTTTAGCCCTGGACCTATAGGGAGATATTTAAGAGCAATAGAAAGAGAGTGCTTTTAATAAAGTGAATAGTACAATAAAATGAGAATAGGGAGCAAAGAATAAATACTAATATCACAGGAAGCTAAAGGAATAAACAGAAAATAAACCCGAAAACAGGAATATCAGTAGCGTTAGAATAGATAAGAAAAAATAGATGAAAGAGCAGCAATAATAAAAATATAAATTGTCAGTAGACTAATATTAAAGAAAATACCAGTAAATAGTAGACCTAACACAGAAAAAGGAATTAAGCTGAGACTGACGGTAGGAAGACCAAAAATACAGGCCGCAAAAATGAATAAAATGGCAGTAGAAATTCTGGGCGCTAGGCATCCCCTATGCAAGGAAGACCTAATAGAATTGTCTAAACGCATCAAGAAATGGGTACTAAATGGCCAGAGCAGGGAACATTTGATGTCTCAGTATGTGAGGAAATGGAAACTCTACAACAAAAAAAAACATAAAACAAGGGACACAGGAAAGAAAATAAAAAATAAAAGAGAAAGAGAGAAAAAATGTGCTAAAAATGTTCAAAGCAGAAGGGGAGGGATTGTTAGACAGCTGGAGGAATGTTGAAGAAAGACAACGAAAAGTCAGACAGGAAGAAGGTGAAATGGTTTACAAAACCTCCACCGAACATCTGTGGGCGATACCCCCTGGTGTCGGGAGTGGTGGAAATAAAGGGAGAAATAGAGGTGGGAGAGGAGAGGAAGACCCCCTCTGTGCCCTCTCAGGTAAAAGAAAAGAACAAAAGAAGGGCAGGAAAGACTGGTGCAGGAAGGAACCCAGAAAAGTGTAACTGTTATGAAAGATTATGTGGAAATAGGAAGACAAGTGTGAATCATTTTGGTAATGTGGGTTATCAATAATAGTGATATTTGAGGCGCGATACTGGAATAAGACATTAAGTCATCTGTGTTCTCCAGTAATACATTTACTGACACTAAAGTATAGGTTCTAACAAAAGGTACTAAGTGCCGTGACAAATTAATTATTATCCGGGGAAGTGGGTAGCGGTACCTTGGAAAATAGTTAATAGAAGGTGTGTATAGAAGTCAGCGTTCTATCAGATAATCCTTGTGAGAATCAAGGACAGTGGATATTAGGTAACATTATTCAAATTGGCAGAATATATGGGCGAGAGCACGGAGGATGTTTAAAAATAGCCTAACTTTGTATCACGCCGCATTCAAACAATCGCTAAAAGGTGTAGATTTGGGGGTTCTGTGTTGATACAATATATAAGGTGGTGTATTTGTTAACTGTGTGGTAGAGCAGGGACACAAGGAATTATCACTATGGTAGAGTACTACAGGCGAAACCGGAGAACATATATGGGGGTTTCGAGAACCATGCGACTCAAGAAGAAAACCCTAGTAGTTTGAAACTCGTGAGTCTATATTTGGTTTTATTCTAAAATAGATGTATTGAATTGACGAAAGGGAGGAAGAGATCAGAGTGTTTAAAGTGGCCTCTCTGTGAACAGAAGTTGTGTTGGTTATATATAACTAAAGAAACATTGTTCACTTAGTAAGGTAACGTTAGTGGTAAGCAGTGGTTAGTAATAAGGTTGAGATTGTAGCTTTCTGAGGTTAAGGGAAGGGATGTAGACTAGTACAGGTAACAAAGGAAAGTTAGTCAATTGGAAAGTAAGAATTTCGAATTTGAATTGTTTGGATTGATTAAGAATTGGCTGATGTATTTTCTACATTTGGTCATTACGAGTTAATCTTAAAATAAAAGATATTTAATGAGTGTGAAGCAGTGTTTAGTGATAACAATATAGTCATAATGATAAGGAGGATTGATGTAAACGTAATGAGTGTTGACAGTATGTGAACGATAATATGCTATTACTGTCTTTTTTAGAAGACTCTAATGATGCGACATTTTAGTCATTTGAAAAGCTGAGGTTTCAATACAAGGTTAAAGGATGAGTAGAGGGATTCGGCCTTGAGATTGTACAAAAAGATTAGCTGCGGTTGAAGACAAGCAGGTAGTGGGATATTTTAAGTAGAGGTATGAGAAACATTCTTTGACAGTTTCTTATTATTGTTGCTTGGTTTTATAGTTAGGAAACACCAGAGAATTTGAGCAGGAAGTTAATGTATTCTAAAATAGTAATCTGTTTCTATTACGTGGAACAGTGAACCAGTAATAAAAATAGAATGAAATAAGTATTGACTATTAAGCTGATAAGACAGCTCCAACTTTTTGATGGTTCTTCATTTGTTAAACAACCGTTTTGTGTTAAACTGATAGGATTATCGGAAAGGGGCTCTGAGATTGTTTATTTTAGATGGGGTCGATTCCACTTAATGGAACACTGTATTATCTGATGTGTCTTGAATAGGATTCTTTCTTCCAGGACTGCTGGAAGTCCAATACAGTATGTATGTTAATTAAGGGAGACATAGGAGACCATGTCTGAAAAACTTTTGAATAGATGCCTGGGATCAAATATGATTCCTTAAACTGAGAAATGGACTACATTTGCGACGGGAAAAAGTATTACATTTAGGAAGGGTAACAGAAACAATCCAAGGTGAAACAGCTATTACATATGTTGATTGGACATTGGTCTTTTAATGATACCAGGATAATTGTACGTGGTTATGGAAGAGAGAGACCAATCATATAATACCATATGGGAGCGAATTGTGTCTAAGGGTAGTATATGCTGTCATGTGTGCTTTATAAATAATACTTGGGGCTTGCTGATTACGTAGCATAGTGAATACTAACGAAATGTAGGGGGTTTCATTATCTCGCTTTAAAATGTTTCCTGAGGCTATGGTCTTGGTAGAGCAGTTAGTGAAATTCAGCAGTTTTATAGGTGTAAAGGTGTCCGGATTAGGTGATGAAGAGAAGTTACCAAATTAAATAAGGCCTGGCCATTTTTGTTTGTTTTTGCCATATGTTTTACCACACACACACACACCAGCAATTTACCGGTTATGTGTTAGTGGTGTTGATTCTGTGGGATTTATTTTGGATGGGTTTTTTTTCAATTCAGTTTTAAATTGGGTATGCAAATGGCTGGAAATGCTTTGAAAGGTGTTTAAATGGTTTCGGTAGGTCAGAGAAAGAAAATAGAGAGAAAATATTTTAATCAATCAAATATATTTATAAAGCCCTTCTTACATCAGCTGATGTCACAAAGTGCTGTACAGAACCCAGCCTAAAACCCCAAACAGCAAGCAATGCAGGTGTGGAAGCATATAGAAGGAAATATATATGTTAAGAAGGGATGACAGTTACTCCAAATGGAGTGTGATATGTAAATTGCTGATTTAGTTTGTTTTTGTTTCGATACAAATTTCACCAGATTGGGATTTATGGAGTGTGGGATTTCTGTGAGGGGTTAGGGTGATAACTTTCTGATCTGGTAACTCTTCCGAGAGATTGCCAGTAAAATTAGATAGTATGATCTAATTTTGAAAAGGGTTTTAGTAGTAACAGTATGTTGTTATGCTATTTAACATTTGTAGTAAAGATAATGTTATTAAGAAAAGGTTAATGAAATAATTTGTCATATAGTCAATGCTTGTCTGGATTTCCTGAAACAAAAATTAATTGAACTAAACTGTCGTTCTGATATGTGACAGGAAAACAGGGACAAAGGGGGCCTGTAATGAGAAGAGTTATTAACGGCAATAAAAGGTTCAGTTTACAAATGTACATTCTAACCGGGATGATGTGTGCTAAGTTAAGAAGCTGGAATTCAAGTCATAGACTCAAAGTAAGCACTAAAGACTGTCATTCTGAATTTGAGTTGGATAATTTATAAACTGTTGTAGATATGATTCGGATTCAGCGAGAGAGATTTGCTTTCAAACGGTGAGGGGTGAGGGCACTGCTCAAATTTATTTGGCCGAGGGACGCTCCAGAAACCTTATTTCTAAGTGTCCTCCGACAGGGAGGATGTTAGAGAACTCACTATAGCTCACAATAGCTTGGGTTAACCATGACGTTTTTTGTTCTCTTTTGTTTTACCATGTAATCAGAATTATCGTTTGTCGCATCAATGGGTGGTGTGAAGTTATTAAACAGGTATATTTTTCTATATTTTGTTTTGTTTTTAAAATAATGTTTTATTTGTAATCATTTTTTTTCTCTTTCCTTTTCAAGTCAATATGTTTACTAGGTTTTGTGGAAAATCAGAGTGAACAATGTTCCAGAGGAGGGATTGGTGTGTATTGACTAATTGATTTTAGAATGTTGTAGTATGTTTATAACTAAAGAAGTGCATTAGGCGGTGTAGTGACTAGTGTGTTATGGGTTAGATCTAATGATATATGTGCAAATGTATCTGTATCAGGAGGCGAGGTGTTTGAGACAGAATGTTTACATAGGCCTGTTATTCAAATGTCACAAATTAGTGATCTTTCCATAAGAGGAGAGTCTATGTTGTCAGGAAATTACCCATATGTTGATGTGTGTATATCCTCAGGTGAAAACAGAGATAACCAAGGGCACGGGACGAATTCTGGAGATTGAGTGTACATCAAGATACACCAGAAGGGGGGTGTTAAGGCAGCGTTGGTCTGGTCCACACACACTACTCCTTACAGCACCTGCATCGGTAAAGATTGTCATGTCTCTCCTCGGTGGGTGCATAGTTCTCACGAGAAGTGAGGTGCAGCTGCATAATGGGTGAGCTTGAAGACGCCATGACAGAGGAAGCGGAGCTAAAAAGAGAGACTAGATTCCACTGTAAACATGCAGATGGGTTGGGTCGGGGAGCTACTTTAACATCATAGTTGGGTTGGGTTAACTGCTTTATTGGTTATTGCATCACATGAAAGAGGATAGATGTTGGGGTAATTGTACTCTAAATAGTTGATTTACCTCAAGAGGATGTAGAGTTGATTAGGGATACACACTTGCCTATCTGTTGACGTGCCTATCAAGTGGCAATGAAGGAACAAAGTGAAAATGTCATGGCTTGGGAACACCTCTCGGAACCTGGAGCCGGAAAGGGGAAGACTGGGCAAAAGCGTGAGGAGGTTTTTTAGGGCCTTCATTTTTGTGGAGTCCAGCAGATAGTATCCTTGGGGCATACAGTTAGGTGAAGAGAGAGTGGGAATTGTCATGGTCTCAAATTTAGGTTTTCATGCATATATATTTATGCATAGCTTATCACATCGTTAATAGTGTTATGTTTTGTGTTTCATGTTGCTTTGCAAGTCTTATGCTACCACTCTCTTAGGAACCATAAGGAGAAAGTGGAGAAATTAAAAGCAGCTCAGCTGAAGTGAAGGAAGTCACCATCTTCAGCTGGAATGTCATTATGTTGTGTGATGAGAGACAGAAATAAGATTGTGTATGGTGTGATCATAAAACAGAGGCCATAAGTCTCTGAGTTTGAAAACCTCAAGTAAGGAAGGCATAAACCTGAACCAGGACCAGAGGTTCCCCGTCCGGTGATCCCAGGGGACCAGGTCTACAGTCGTGGCAAAAAAGTTTTGAGAATGACACAAATATTAATTTTGTCACGATCGTCGTAAGGAGTGGACCAAAATGCAGCGTGGTATGTGTTCATGATGATTTTTTAATTGAAGAAAGCACTGAACACTGAATACAAACTATACAAAACAATAAACGAATAACGACCGTGAAGCTATAATGAGAACTGTGCTGACACAAGCAACTAACATAGATAATCACCCACAACTGACAAAACAGGCTACCTAAATATGGCTCCCAATCAGAGACAACGACTAACACCTGCCTCTGATTGAGAACCATATCCGGCCAAACACAGAAACAGACTAGACATCCAACATAGAATGCCCACTCAGATCACACCCTGACCAAACAAAACATAGAAACATACAAAGCAAACTATGGTCAGGGTGTGACAGTACCCCCCCCCCAAGGTGCGGACTCTGGCTGCAAAACCGGAACCTGTTGAGGAGGGTCTGGGTGGGCATCTGTCCGCGGTGGTGGCTCTGGTGCTGGACGTGGCCCCCACTTCACCATAGTCTTAGTCCACTTTATTAGCGTCCTATGAGCGGCGACCCTCGCCGCCGACCTAGGACTGGCAACCCTACTAAAGGACCCCACTGGACTGAGGTGTAGCTCAGGGCTGAGGGGCAGCTCAGAACTGAGGGGCAGCTCAGGACTGAGGGGCAGCTCAGGACTGAGGGGCAGCTCAGGACTGAGGGGCAGCTCAGGACTGAGGGGCTCTGGCGCCTCTTGACTGAGGGTCTCTGGAGCCTCTGGACTGAGGGGCTCTGGATCCTCTGGACTGAGGGGCTCCGGCAGTGCCGGACAGGTGGGAGACTCCGGCAGCGCCGGACAGGCGGGAGACTCTGGCAGCGCTGGACAGGCAAGGCGCACTGTAGGCCTGGTGCGTGGTGCCGGCGCTGGTGGTACTGGGCCGAAGACACGCACAGGAAGCCTGGTGCGGGGAGCTGCCACTGGAGGGCTGGTGCGTGGAGGTGGTACTGGATAGACCGTACCGTGCAGGCGCACTGGAGCTCTTAAGCACCGAGCCTGCCCAACCTTACCTGGTTGAATGCTCCCGGTCGCCCTGCCAGTACGGCGAGGTGGAATAGCCCGCACTGGGCTATGCAGGCGAACCGGGGACACCGTGCGTAAGGCTGGTGCCATGTATGCCGGCCCAAGGAGACGCACTGGAGACCAGATGCGTAGAGCCGGCTTCATGGCACCCGGCTCGATGCCCACTCTAGCCCGGCCGATACGCGGAGCTGGTATGTACCGCACCGGGTTATGCACCCGCACTGGGGACACCGTGCGCTCCACAGCATAACACGGTGCCTGCCCAGTCTCTCTCGCCCTCCGGTAAGCACAGGAAGTTGGCACAGGTCTCCTACCTGGCTTCGCCACACTTCCTGTGTGCCACCCCCCAAGACATTTTTGGGGCTGACTCTCGGGCTTCCATCCACGCCGCCGTGCTGCCTCCTCATACCAGCGCCTCTCCGCCTTCGCTGCCTCCAGCTCTTCTTTGGGATGGCGATATTCTCCTGGCTGTGCCCAGGGTCCTTTACCATCCAACTCGTCCTCCCATGTCCAGTCCTCCTTGCACTGCTCCTGCTGCCGCTGCCTGTCACCACGCTGCTTGGTCCTGTTGTTGTGGGTGATTCTGTCACGATCGTCGTAAGGAGCGGACCAAAATGCAGCGTGGTATGTGTTCATGATGATTTTATAATTAAAGGAGGACTGAACACTGAATACAAAATTGTTCATTTAAATGAATCCCCAAAAGCCATTTCAGCCCTGCCACAAAAGGACCAGCTGACATCATGTCAGTGATTCTCTCGTTAACACAGGTGTAAGTGCTGATGAGGACAAGGCTGGAGATCACTCTGTCATGCTGATTGAGTTCAAATAACAAACTGGAAGCTTCAAAAGGAGGGTGGTGCTTGGAATCATTGTTCTTCCTCTGTCAACCATGGGTTACCTGCAAGGAAACACGTGCCATCATCATTGCTCATCTGATCACTCTTCATAACATTCTGGAGTATATGCAAATTGCCATCATACAAACTGAGGCAGCAGACTTTGTGAAAATTAATATTTGTGTCATTCTCAAAACTTTTGGCCAAGACAATACATCCGTGTGTTCTGGAGGAAGTGGAACAAGCCATTGTGAGAGGATCCCTACAAGGTGGCCCTAGCAACACGAACAGCCGTCCAGGTGGAAGGAAGCACCACGTGGTGCCGTCTAAACCACTGCACCAAAGCTCCAAGGTCGATCAAACGACCATAGAGCCCGAAGGGAATGGAAGGAAAGGATGCTGATACTCCAGGCAGGAGTCCGGAGGGAATGGAAGGAGAAAATAATCACGGCGCACCTCCAAATAGTCAACAGATACACTCTCCTGAAGATCCAGAGAGTCCATGGATGGGGAGGAGTGACATTCCTGTTGCTCTTAATGACATACCTACTCTGGCAGATGCCCTTGGCGGAGGCGCTGTCCAAGGGGACGGAGACTTCCCTACCATCGACTTCTCTGCCCTCATATGCTCTTCCTAAAAGACAGTGGAAACCAGGACAGATGAAGAACGATAGAATGGCCTAGACAGCAACAGTGGCAAACCTAGACGAAATGATACAAACTAAAACCAACTAAGACAATGGCAGAAACACAAGAAAGTGGGTTGCTACAGAAAATCTGGACATCTGTTACCAACTGGGGTAGCCACAATGAATAAACTACCACAGAATCAAACATTGATCCAAAATTGGGAAAAGCAACAACAAAATGGCTGGTATAAGTGGGCTCAGTGGGCCAGCCCAAAAACAGAATGGGCAATTGTATACTGTGTAGCAAATCCCCCATGACAGATTAATAGTACCCGAACCTGTGACATTAGAGGTTTGTGCAAATTGTGCAAACGAGATGATGTGAAATTTGGACATTTTCATCATGCTGACCCAATTTCTGTGCCATGTGAAAAAATGGGGGACTGCCCCTTATGGTGGAATAAGGAATATGTTTAAAGTATACACATAGCATAACAGAATATAACCATGTACCCAATGTAATAGTTGCTGAATGATGTGTAAGTGACATAGGGTTTTCCGGATACAAGAGTCCATGGACCATGCCCTTAATAAGGCTAGGCATTCCACTAGCGGGACAACTTCCGGTGAAACTGGAGGGCAAGCAATTCAAATAAATAAATCATAAAAATGATGGATATTAAACATTTATGTACATACAAGTGTCTTATATCGGTTGAAAGCTTACATTCTTGTTAATATAACTGCACTGTCTGATTTACAGTAGGCTTTACAGCGAAAGCATCAATTTGAGTAATCCACTCGTTCAACATGCCAGGATAGGAATCCAAAATTCTACCCCTAAACTTTGTTTCAACAAGTCAAAATATGTTTCTATGTAATCCTTAGATACCCTAAAATGTCATTAAACTATAATATTTAATACGGAAAGAAGTAAGTTCAATAGAAAAACGATATTAGCAGGTGTCCCTGTGGTAAAACTCATATTTCTTCCTCGTTTTGGAAGAAACAGGCCTCAATCCTTGATCAAAGACTACTGACATCCAGTGGAAGTCATAACAATTGCATACTGGGAGCTAGATTACATTTTTTCCCTATGCGTTCTATTGATTTTTCTTTGGATTTTCTACTACCATATCTATTGTGTTATAGTCTCCTACATTATTTTAACATTTCTACAAACTTCAAAGTGTCTTCTTTCTAATGGTACCAATTACATGCAATTACATGCATAGGCTTCAGGGCCTGAGCAACAGGCAGTTTACTTTGGGCATGTCAGTCAGGCGGAAATTAAGAAAAAAGGACCCTAGTCTTAACAAGTTTTAATCCTCTAACAGGTTTTTTCACTTATGACCAAACAGTTGTTAGTGAGGTGTCTGTGAGGGGGGGCCATATGTTTATGTGTCATATTGAGAATGACGTTATGAGAGTTTAGTTTATTATTTTTAGTTTATTACTTTTTGTGTTTTTATTGTTTTCTTATATTTCACATAACTGAGAACCTCGGGCAAGGCTAAGAAATACATGCACATGTACATGTAAAAGACAATTGCCTCGAGGAGGGATCTTGTACTTCCTTATAGCTATTTGTGAAAGGGGATGTTTGGTCCTGACTCCCCAGTATGAATGAGAAAGTGAAGCAAAGGTTGATAAGGTTTAAGGGATGCAGATTGTCTCCTTAGCAACATAGAACGTGCTTTCCTTTTCACTTGTACTGGATCAAACTTTAAGGTTTGGTACTAAGCCCCAGACGAGGGACATATGAAACATTTTCCAGAACACATAATTATACATTTCAGAGTAGTCAGCAGGATGAGTGCACTCTATATGTGTGTCTAGGTCATTAGGCACCATTAGACATGTGCCTGTCTTGGGAGTGGACATGTCTGTTTATTTTTGTACCATTGCTATGGCTCTAGTGTTTCTATGCCCTAATGTGAAACCAAACTCAAATTAGTGCAAGGCAAAAAGATAACGGTGGCTAAATGCCAGAGGAGATTAATCATTAACATAAAGAGGAGTTACTATGTGTGTGACGTAAGGATGAAACCTGTATAAAAAAAGTGTGTGCCAAGGCTGGGAAGGCAGTTACTTCATGAACCTGCTCGGCTTATATTACTTTGTAATAAAATCTAATCGAACTCACAGGCTCCGGTATTTGAGAAATATTATTGACTGAATATTTCCACGACATTAAGAGGTGAAACTTCACCCCAGTCTGAGGTCCTGAGCACTCTGGAGCAGGTTTTAACTAAGGATCGCTCTGTACTTTGCTCCGTTCATCTTTGGCTCGATCCTGACTAGTCTCCCAGTTCCTGCCGCTGATAAACATCCCCACAGCATGATGCTGCCACCACAATGCTTCACCGTAGGGATGGTGCCAAGTTTCCTCCAGGCATGATGCTTGGCATTCAGGCCAAATAGTTCAATCTTGGTTTCATTAGACCAGAGAATCTTGTTTCTCATGGTCTGAGAGTCTTTAGGTGCCTTTTGGTAAACTTCCATTTGCCCTTTACTGAGGAGTGGCTTCCATCTGACTATTCCACCATGAAGGCCTGATTTTCCGGAGTGCTGCAGAGACTGTTGTCCTTCTGGAAGGTTCTCCCATCTCCACAGAGGAACTCTAGAGCTCTGTCAGAGTGACCATCAGGTTCTTTGTCACCTCCCTTATCCCCCCGATTGCTCAGTTTGGCCGGGCGGACAGCTCTAGGAAGAGTCTTGGTTGTTCCAAACTTCTTCCATTTAAGAATGATGGAGGCCACTGTGTTCTTGGGGACCTTCAGTGCTGCAAAACAAATGTGTATCCTTCCCCAGATCTGTGCCTCCACACAATCCTGCCTTGGAGCTCTACGGACACTTCCTTCGACCTCATGGCTTGGTTTTTTTCTCTGACATGCCACTTTCAACTGTTGGACCTTATATAGACAGGTGTGAGCCTGTCAAAATCATATCCAACCAATTGAATTGACCACAGGTGGACTCCAAATACAGTTGTAGAAACGCCTCAAGGATGATCAATGGAAACAGGATGCAGCGGAGCTTCATTTAAAAAAAAAATTGTTTTAAATAAATTTGCAAACATTTCAAAAAATCTGTTTTTTGCTTTGTCATTATGGTGTATTGTGTGTAGATAATGAAGGTTTTTATTTGATATTAATACATTTTAGAATGAGGCTGTAATGTAACAAAATATGGAAAAAATCAATGGGTCTGAATGCTTTCCGAAGGCACTGTATACAGTCCTACTACACAGGAGGTTGCTGAGTGGAGAACGGCTCATAACAATGTCCGGAACAGAGCAAATGGAGTTGCATCAATCACCTGGAAACCATGTGTTTAATGTATTTGTTGCAATCTCGCATACTCCACTCCAGTCATTACCATGAGCCCGTTCTCCCCAATTACGTTGCCACCAACCTCTTGTGGCCTACTGTCATTAATCTCTCTAGGGTACGTCTAGCGTTCCACCTGGCCAACATCCAGTGAGATTGCAGAGCGCCAAATTCAAATACAGAAATGCCCATTATAAAAATTCAGAAAACAAAACATATTTTACATAGGTTTAAAGATGAACTTCTTCTTAAACCAACCACAGTGTCATATATATAAAATGCTTTTCGGCGAAAGCATACCTAGCCCAGGACATACCTAGCCCAGAACATAGCCCAGTTGACAAACAGTAACCAGCCAAGCAGAGGTGTTACAAAACTCAGAAATAGAGATACAATTAATCCCTTACCTTTGATGATCTTCATATGGTGGCAATCAGAAGACATTAATTTACTCAATAAATGTTCCTTTTGTTCGATGAAGTCTCTTTATATGCAAAAACCTCCGTTTTGTTGGCGTGTTTTCTTCAGTAATCCATAGGCTCAAACGCAGTCAAAACAATCAGACAAAAACTCCAAATTGTATCCGTAAAGTTCATAGAAACATGTCAAACGATGTTCATATTCATTCCTCAGGTTGTTTTTAGCCTTAATGGTCTATAATAGTTCAACCGGACAATAACATCGGCAATATGAAAGGTAAACAAGAAATGCACTTGCGCATGAAAAAGCTCTGCGACACGGTAGGGTCTTACTCCCTCATTTATGAGAATACAAGCCTGAAATGATTTCTAAAGACTGTTGACATCTGGAAGGCATAGGAACTGCAAATGGAGTCCTAAGTCAATGGATACTGTAATGGCATTGAATAGAAAACTACAAAACCAAAAAAATAAATCTTCCTGAATGGATTTTTCTCAGGTTTTCGCCTGCTAAATCAGTTCTGTTATACTCACAGACACTATTTTAACAGTTTTGGAAACTTTAGAGTGTTTTCTATCACAATCTACCAGTTATATGCATATCATATCTTCTGGGCCCGAGTAGCAGGCCATTATATTTGGGCATGCTTTTCATCCAAATTTCCAAATGCTGCCCCCTACCCTAGAGAAGCTAACTGATAGCCTACTTGTTGGATGGATTGGATGTGCATTGGTGTCTAGCTGTAGGCTAGTAGTCCAGTGATATTGCCGACCATCTTCAGCTGATCCAGGAAAGCAAACATATAATGATAGACAACAATAAAGCTAAGTAAATGGTGTACTTCTTGTGGCCATGGACGACATGGAGAACACCAATACCCGCGCTCCCATGAAAAACTGAGCAATGAGCATTCAAAAAAGCTGACTAACAAAAGCAAACAAAGACAAATCAACTGATAAAATGAATGCATTGGAAAATAAGGCAAAGGTTATTTTTATCAAGGACGTATGGCAAAGAAATGGCAAAAATGAGGAAGTACAAAGGAAAATATATGCGTTTAAGAGAGCTCAGCTGAGGCTGAAATGCAGCACTATTGAGTGGACAGTTCCGCTCAATAGATTATATACCATTTATGGACAGGGAGACGGTTTGTGCAGCCACACAGAAATAAATGAGAAAGAGGTGGGGGTGTTTGTTTCATTTGGAACATATGTTTTCATATTTGCTGCTCTAGAAAACATATTACCACTTAATATTTATGAAATATTAGAATGGTTAAATTAGCATTAATTAGAGACCCCCCACCCCAAAGTTTGACTTATTTTCCATTCAGGGGAGCTAATGTCTCATTCAGGGGAACTGATGCCCCACTGACTCCCTCGAAATGCGCACCCTGCTCCAGGGAAGGTTTAATTATCTCTACAGGGATTCTCCCCAGGGCCAGTTGTATCCATCTCACGGTACTTCACCTTATTTGGTCCCCTAATCCAGACTGTCCCTTCGAGTCAGTTAACATATGCTCCAAATAGTGTTATTAGTTGATTTAGGCTGTTGAAGTAAGATCAGAGACTTGGAAATCCTAGAACTGAGTTTCAGCCATATAGAATGCTGAGTGGGCAAATCTAACAGCAGGTCCTGCTGTGAAGGTAGCTCAGATACTGCAGTTTCTCCGACCCTGAGGCTCATTTTTTGCTGCATATTTTTCAAAGTCCTCCTCCTTTACCCACAGCTCTTTCCAACTGTCAGAAAGTTGCATTGCAGCCATGCTTTAAGGCATTATCTCTTCATTTACCCTCTCCTACTTATTATCTCTCTCTTTTCTCATAAGCAATTTTGTAAGTGCTTTTACAAAGTCATATGTACGACCATAAGCTTAATGCGCTAGGTAAATGTTACAGGTTTAATGGTGATGGAGGTTGTGGTGGGAGTCTGGATTTAAATATTTGCAGGCTATGGACTTGAGTGTGAGTCGTGGAAACTGGAGAGTTGTGGGGTTTTCAACTGAAGGGATTTGTAAGTTGGAAAAAGGATTTTGATTATGACTGTAAAATGACATCGGTAGCTAGTGAAAGGTGTAAAGGTGAACATTCTGATTTGGTTTAAATTCTAGATGTGTGCATAAAAAATGGCCCCCAGATTCCTTAAAACTAAATGTTATCTCCAAATCCTCCACCTTTCTCGCGAGAGATCTAGGGGCCACCAAATAGCATTTGCACTGTTAAGTTTCAAGAAGTGGAACACATCCGGATTTTGATGTCATGAAGGCGTTTTACAAGTGATGAGGAGAATGGGAATGTGATGAAAGAAATAAAGCTGAAATAAATCATTCTCTTTACTATTATTCTGACATTTCACATTCTTAAAATAAAGTGGTGAACCTAACTGACATAAAACAGGGAATTTTTACTAGGATTAAATGTCAGGAATTGTGAAAAACTGAGTTTAAATGTAGTATTTGGCTAAGGTGTATGTGAACTTCAGACTTCAACTCTACACTACTGTTCAAAAGTTTGGGGTCAATTAGAAATGTCCTTACTCAGCACATGAGGTGCATGAAATGATAGCTTCTTCATATAGCTGTTGAATACATTGATTATAATAGCATTTGAAAATATACACTAACGTTCAAAAGTTTGGAGTAACTTAGAAATGCCATTGTTTTTAAAAGAAAAGCAATTTTTTTGTCTATTAAAATAACATCAAATTGATCAGAAATACAGTGTAGACATTGTTAATGTAAATGGCTGTTGTAGCTGGAAATGGCAGATTTTTTATGGAATATCTACATAGGCATACGGATGTCCATTATCAGCAACCATCCCTCCTGTTTTCCAATGGCACGTTGTGTTAGCTAATGCAAGTTTATCATTTTAAAAGGCTAATTGATCATTAGAAAACCCTTTTGCAATTTGTTAGCACAGCTGAAAATTGTTGTGCTGATTTAAAGACGCAATGAAACTGGCCTTCTTTTGACTAGTTGAGTATCTGGAGCATCAGCATTTGTGGGTTTGATTACAGGCTCGAAATGGCCAGAAACAAAGAACTTTCTTCTGAAACTCGTCAGTCTATTCTTGTTCTGAAAAAATGAAGGCTATTCTATGCGAGAAATAGCCAAGAAACTGAAGATCTCGTACAATGCTCTGTACTACTCCCTTCACAGAACAGCACATACCGGCTCTAATCAGAATATAAAGAGGAGTGGGAGGCCCCGGTGCACAACTGAGCAAGAGTACAAGTACATTAGAGTGTCTAGTTTGAGAAACAGATGCCTCACAAGTCCTCAAATGGCAACTTCATTAAATAGTACCCACAAAACACCAGTCTCAACGTCAACAGTGAAGAGGCGACTCCAGGATGCTGGCCTTCTCGGCAGAATTCCTCTGTCCAGTGTCTGTGTTCTTTTGCCCATCTAAATCTTTTATTTTCATTGGCCAGTCTGAGATATGGATTTTTCTTTGCAACTCTGCAAATGTGCTTTTCTTTAAAAAACAAGGTATTTCTAAGTAACCCCAAACTTTTGAACGGTAGTGTATATCTCTCCCATGCACAGTAAGTCTGAAAGAAGTGCTTTGTAAAATGTACAGTATACATACTCAGAATCCCTCATTCTCACAACTTGTCCTCCAAGATACCAGATGCACGTACCAGAGCTGGTGTTCAGCCTTGAGTAAGATTGCTCTCTCTTCTAGAGTGCATCATACACCCTCACAAATCACATGATGTTCATGCTGTGAATTGTAATTTGTGTATCTGCTACTGGCACAAAGCAGGAACAGAATTTGCATTACAGCTTTCACATGTTTTCACTAAAAGAGATATCTGCAACAGCGTTATACTTTTCCAGCATGTCTCTGTAATTACACACTTTTGGGGAAATAGGGCTCTATATAGATAATGACGTAGCTGCTATCCTACACTCTTAGAATTATTGGTGACTCAAGGAACCCTGGAGATCCTCAAGGAACCCCTGGAGTTTGTCAAGGAACCATTGCTAGTCAATGGTTCATATTTGCACCTTCGGTTATTTGATGGGTACTTGGAGGAACCTTTAATGTTTCAATGTGCAGGTAACTGCTAAAATAATGGAAACACCTGACTAAATGAGGGATCCAAAGTAAATTGAAAGCAGGTGCTTCCACGCAGGCGTGGTGCTTGAGTTAATTAAGCAATTAACATCCCATCATGCTAACGGTCATGTATATAAATGCTGGACAGGCCATTATTTTGGCTACCCTGTCTATGCCCACATAGGATGACAATGCCCCCATCCACAGGGCATGAGTGGTCACAGAATGGTTTGATGAGCATGAAAACGATGTAAGCCATATGCCATGTCCTTCTCAGACAGCAGATCTCAACCCAATTGAACACTAATGGGAGATTCTGGAGCTGTACATGAGACAGCGTTTTCCACTGCCATCAACAAAACACCAAATGATGGAATTGCTTGAGGAAGAATGGTGTTGCATCCTTCCAATAGAGATCCAGAAACTCGTAGAGTCTATGCCATGGTGCATTGAAGTTGTTCATGGTGCATTGAAGTTGTTCATGGTGCATTGAAGTTGTTCATGGTGCATTGAAGTTGTTCATGGTGCATTGAAGTTGTTCATGGTGCATTGAAGTTGTTCATGGTGCATTGAAGTTGTCCATGGTGCATTGAAGTTGTTCTGGTTTGTGGTGGCCAAACTGCCTATTAAGGAAAACTCCAACCAAAAACGATATTTTGGTATTTGTTTCATTAGTCCATTGTTGCTATAGTCCCAAAATGGTTTGCATGTCAGCAATCAAGTTTTCAAGATATTTAACTTTCAAAATACAGAAATCATCTCTGTATGATGCATTTTGAACTGAAAAGGTTCCACAGGTGTGGCAATCTGTAGAAGCCCTAAAGGTCATTCCAGGCAGCTTTACTTCTAAGAGTGTAGTCAATGCATTTTATGCAAGTTAAGGTATGAGTGTTAATTTCTTCAGCTACAAATCAGGAAAACATTTTAAATTAAAGTAATTGCACTCCTTTTGGTTGAGCTGCAAGCTGTGCAGAAATTAACAGTGGAAAAATGGTGAAAGAAGTCAACAAGATAAAAACATACTCTTCTCTTTTTCCTCTCTTCTTATTAAGAATGTTGTAATTCAATGGAAATGCCATGATGATGCTGGAGAGAAGATAGGGCACTATGTAAATCTCATACCCTAAGGGATTTTTATTCACCAGAAATTCACTCATTTTTTTCTTCTGATCGAGGTAACTCAATTTCTCATCACATGTAAGTGCAGAAATCCCTGAGCATTCTCTGTAAAAGCCAGCATGTCATCAAGTCGAAAGCATTCTTCACTTCTAACATTTTTCCGTAGATAATATGCTAACCAGGCAGCTATTTTGTATGCTCACTATTGAGACCGTTTATCCTTTAGATACCAGATAATGGAGAAAATAGATTACAAAGCACAGCCCAGATCCCAGATAGTGGTGATTCATAGCAGGAATGTACAGTCATTATGAGACAGAGTGCCTGAAAGAGGATAGAAAGGTATTAGTTCAGATTATGGCCCCTTCTAACCTTCATCTATATAAATCCCATTAATCACAGACACCCTCATTACGACATGGGTGCAGAAGCGTCATGCCCATAGGGGGCACAAGTGCACATGCCCCCTCAGATTTGTCCTGTTTTAAAAATGTTCCCATGTTATATTAATTAATTCAATTAATTATTTATAAAAAGACCTGTCAGCTGTATTTTGCAGAGTGGGCACACTAACTGGACTAGGCAAACACTTACCTCCTATTCTCCCTAGTTAGTGGTTCCTTCTAAGGTGCACCACAGAGCAAAGATATGCGTGGAGGAGGACAAAGAGTGTCGAGTGACACACACAGCATTTGATTTGAATTTAGCTGACGGTGGTGGGCAGGACTTGCAGGAGGTATGTTTGTCAATTAATTTGATCAAGCTATGTAGTCTATAGATTTGTGATGGGAAGTTTGGATCTTTTTACTGACTCTGATCAAAATATCTAATATTTTGTTCATTTTTGTTGGTAATGCCCAGAGCACGCAGGACCCCCTACCGGCGAACGATGAACTGAAAACTCTAAAGAGCATGATTCTACAAGCCTCTTGTTCACAAAGAGAAAGAGGGGAAGCGTAAGATTTCACTCTAGCCAAAATCTGTCTAAAATAAGCCCAATGCTTAATTTGTACCTTAGCTTTGTGAAGGCGGAGACATGAGCATCTTTCATTATATACAAATCTCTGCCATAAGGGGATGATTTGAGATGTGACTTGTGGCTGAGACTTGTTAAAGTGTGCTTTAAACAATGTAAATGTGTTGATTGCTAGACATACAAATAAGATGATTTATTAATACATTTGAAACGAGGTCAAGCTGTGGCCACAACCTGACAAGATTGTAAACGACTGTTGGCGGATTGCATTGCTTGACTCAGTAATGTTTGCTAACTGCAACCTCCCAAATGATTAATTCTCGAGTTCGTTGAGCAAAAGCTGCGTGTATGTTTTGGTTCTACAGAGTTGTGTTCATTATAACCTTCAATAATCAATTAATTGCATTCATTATTGCACCACGCAATCAACTATCAGTTCTAAACATGTATTTTTCTTCTCTATGCTGCCTACAGCATGATCTATTTTCCTGTGCGCATAATGATAGACAGCTGTTGGTCAGAGCAGGTCTCTGGAGCCGCTGAGCCGGAGGAGTGCGTATTAATCCGGCTGTAGAATTCATTGCGGCCAGCCAGACGGTAAAACGAACGACTAAAATGAACGAGTTACTCAGAAAAACATTTAAAAATAACTAATCGTTTGCGAACTGCACATCACTACTATATAGATTCCTTCTTGAAGAATACATAAAACATACATGTTATGTTGTTTCTCTGTAATACGAGCCACCTAGCAATTTTATGAAGTTGGCTTTAGCTAGTCAACTAGATCATTTCCTAATATCCCAACCTTATAACTAGCTACCAAGCCATTTCATGCTATCAATCAAGTTAGAGTAGCTTGTCTAACTATCTTAGCTGGCATGCATGATGGCAAGGTTGTTAGCCTTTAGAAAATACAAAAGGCTCTATTCAATCCGTAGCGCTGAAGATACACTTTATCTTCACAGATCTTCCGCGATACTTCAGTTACAGATTGAATTCAGTCAGGTTTGCCCCGTCTAGCTAAAATAGCCATCCCCCCTTCTTCCCCACCACTCACTCACTCACTCACTCACTCACTCACTCACTCACTCACTCACTCACTCACTCACTCACTCACTCACTCACTCAGCAACAGCCTGCTTCATCGCCTGATAGTCAGCAGCAGAAGTTCACAGTGAAATTAATCCCAACATTTTTTTAAAGAGAAATGCAATGGAGGCTGAACTGCAACTTAGAAGTAAACCAGCAACCCGTGACCAATACATTTTCACCCACGACACAATTTTCAAATTAGCCCAATTTTCAGGGAAAACCGCGGATATGGCAACTCTGAATCCAGCCCTAAATTAATTCTTAATTCTTGGGTCATGATACTATCTATCAGTGTGGCAGTTGCATAAAAGTTCTTAAAAAATCTATGTGCCTCATTAACTAAAATGACAATTGAACAGGTAAAGAGGTATGCTTAGATAACTAATGCATACTTTTTTAAAAATAGAATTAGGCATAATGATTATAGCTCTAGATTGCAGGAAAAAACTGTTTCAGGTGTTTGAAAAATTTAAAATTCTCCAACTACCCCCTTCATCCTCTATCCTCACGTATTTTGTGCCCCCTCTAAAATAATTTGTGCATGACGCCCCTGCATCGGCGCAAACATTATGAGAAAATAACAACAGGTTTGCTCAAACTGGCAGAGATTAAGTAGAAGGGATTTGTGCAATTTGGTCGAGGTTCCATTTTAATCCTACAGCCTTTTATGCGCACATTACACTAATTTACAGAATCTAAGTGTGGGCATCTCTTAAAATTGACAGCTCAATCAGGGCAGCTGCCTTAGCAGTGAGTGCAGCCAGAACAACCCATCAGCTTAATCTTTTGTGGGATGGCTGAAACTGACTCACTCCTCAGCCTACCAGCTGGCTGTCCCTCATCTCCGCTCCCATTTTTACATTGAAGTCATTTAGCAGACACTCTTATTCAGAGCGACATTACAGTTAAGTGCCTTGCTCAGGGATTCGAATCAGCGACCTTTCAGATACTTGCCCAACGCTCTTAACCACTGGGCTAACCGCCGCCCCCGTCCTCCCTTTTTCAGCTCACCACCTCTTTCTCCCTTGTCATGCTAAAGCAAACTTTCAGTGATCCTCTCCCTCCCTTCACTCCTGTCCTCTCAACCTGGACTCAGGGGTCGACATAGCAAAGTAAAAGAAAATCTGTCTCCCTCCATTATGATATGTTATGTTTCATGTGGTATGCATTATTTTGTGGATGTCCATAATCAAAGTCGTATGATATGTTATGAATTACAATTAATATGGTATGTTACAAATTGCAGTACGTATGAATTACGATTTCCAAAAAAAAAAAAAAAATAGTGGCTAATGTTAGCTAGGTGGCTAACATTATCTATACTCAGGGTTAGGGGTTAAGGTTAGTGTTAATACTAGAATTGATGGGCTTCTCAGCTTGCAAGTATCCACTAGACTAGACAACGTGCTGTCGGTGTCCCCTTTAGCCTATGTAAATCAGATTCATCTACTGTGTTGTTATTATTGGTGTGACAACCGGGCTGTACTTGTATAAAAACGGAAGTGTTTTATTATGTCTAAGTATATGTTGGGAAAATACCTTGCAGGTTTATATACCAAAAAAGCTTAAGTTTAGGAGCAGTGTGCAGAGGTGTGTGTGACTGTGTCTGTGTCCTGTCCTCAAAAGTTGCAGCAGGCTAACAAGTTTTCTGTCAGAAGGTGCACAAGCATTTCTTCTTCTTTCCCTACTCTCACTTCGCTTGTTAGATATTATGAACATTGATTGCTTGCTAGCAAACGTCCTGGCCTATTGATTGAATGAAACATCCAATGAAAAGTGATCGGGTGAAATGTGAAGCGAGTGAATGGATATAGCTTCGGGTGAAATGTGAAGCGAGGGAACAGAGATCGCAGAATCAACATTCAGCCCACTCTTCTCTTTACAGATGGGCAAACTCGCCCACTCATCTATTGACGGCATTCATTCATTCAGTGAGGAGAGAGGCACATTAGCGCCTGTGTACCAATGCCCAGCAGCCCCTTAAGTTAGGTGTGAAAAAAAACTGTCTCTAAATACTATTCCGTTCAGGGAAGGAGGAGGACTTTGCTTCGAAAATGGTAGATTTATTTTAATTACAAAATCAAACGTCAGGTGTACATTTGCCTATGGTTGTTCTAGTGTTGAGGTTAGAGTTAGGATTTAAGGCTAGGGTAAAGATTAGGGGTTAAGGTTAGAGTTAAAGGTTAAAGTTAGGGGAAGGGGAAGGGTTAGCTAACATGCTAAGTAGTTGAAAAGTAGTAAGTAGTTGCAAAGTTGATAATTAGCTAAAATGCCAAAGTTAACCTTTAGGTTGCTAGACGTTCGTGTTATACGCCCACCCATCCTCCACGACATACCTCCTTCCTTTCGTTTTTGCCTCATGTGACCTTCTGTCTTATGTAACCATACCAAACGTGACATATCTACATTTACTATGCCACGTCTACTCTTTGAGGCCAGGCTAGGCCTCTCCTCTGCCCTCCAGCTAGCCATCTCTTTCTCCCTTGGTGTCATGCCCAAGCTCATTGTAAGAGTTAAGCCTGGCACAACCTTGCTCACAGCTCGCTGAGTTTCACAGGACAACAGGTCATCCCACTCTCATGGTCTTGATGATGTCACTGCCAGAGCTGGCTCAAGTTGATTCCTGTAGGCTGGCACACATCATCGGCTACAGAGGTTTCAGGCAGGCACACAGTTTCCTGAGCTTAACATTTGGAAATTAGAGTGAAATGAGGTGTGAGTCTAGCCATTGCTTATTCAGGACCTGAAAGCATGCAGGGGAGTTGCTCTCATTCCCCACCATCCTGGTACTATTGCTCATATGAAAGAAAGATCTCTGATAGTTATAAAGGCAACCGCTTACTGCTTCTAATGCCACACCTAAGCAATCACAGGCTACAGGGATAACGCACAATTCATAGCATGTTCATCTTGAGCATTGTGTGTCCATCGCATCCTAAGAACTACCTTTTCTCTACTTTCTTTGTTACATCCTTCATGTTTCCCTCAACTTTCTGGTTTGTTTCAAGCAAAGGATAACATGCTGTTCTCTGGTTTATAAGAAGCAGTCTTTCCCACTGACTCATATCTCAAAGGCTTAGGTCCTATTTGAGGCTGCACATAAGACGAAATTTAGATGTATGTTCCCTGTTCATGTCTCAATGACAACACTAACTTAAAAGTATTGTAGTATAAGTGGTCAGGGACAGAACACAATAACAATACTAGCGTCTACAAGCTTTGGGCCAGCAAGAAACTTTAGCACAAGACCTATATATAGGTGTTTTATAAGTAGGACTTGGCTGGGAAGTAATTACTTGTGGATGTGTGCTGCAATCAGTGGTGTAAAAAAATACCAAATTGTCATACTTGAGTAAAGTAAAGATACCTTAATAGAAAATTACTAAATTAAAGTGAAAGTCACCCAGTGAAATACTACTTGAGTAAAAGTCTAAAAGTATTTGTTTTTAAATAAACTCAAGTGTCAAAAGTAAATGTAATTGCAAAAATATATCAAAAGTATCAAAAGTGAAACTATGAATAATTAAATTATATTAAACAATCCAGATGGCACAACTTTCTTGTTTTATTTATTTACTAATAGCCAGGGCCACACGCCAACACTTAAACATAATTTCCAAATGAATTATTTGTGTTTACCGAGTCCGCCAGATCAGAGGCCGTAGGGAGTTTGGATATATCTAAGTATTAGATATTAGAACTTCAAAGTGTTTTTTTTTTTAATTGTCTAATTCACACACTAATCAAAAGAACAACCAAGACCATTTTTTGTCCTGCTAAGCATTGAAAATGTAACAAATACTTTTGGGTGTCAGGGAAAATGTATGGAGTAAAAAGTACTTTTTTTTTCTTCAGGAATGTAAATAATAAAGTAAAGTACAGATACCCCCAAAAAACTACTTTATAAGGATCGGACCCTTTTTTACAATGTTTGCCAAAAATGACATACCAAATCTAACTGCGTGTAGCTCAGGACCTGAAGCAAGGATATGCATTTTCTTCATACCATTTGAAAATAAACACTTTGAAATGTGTGGAAATGTGAAATTACTGTAGAAGGTCCATACATTAAGATAGGATCCTAGGTGTAATTTAGATTGTGTGTGTGTGTAAAGTACTGATCCAGTGAAGAATTACATTACTACACAATATTTTGCATCAAGTCTGCAAGGAGTTTGCCCAAATGTGCCGAATTGGTCAATTTATACATTTTCAAGTACATAAATATAGAGAACATACAAAAATGCTACGGTAATACATTTTTTTAGTTTACACATCCCCAGGAATGTCATACTGTAGTAATATACTATCTCAGATTATATGCCATAAACTTGATGAACTGTGACAGTGAGATGTTATCAATAATAGAATTGCAATCAGGCGGGATTCATAAAAATCAAATCCCAAAAATAAGACAATCAAAAGAAGCTACATGCATAACAGTAGGAAGCTACCAACATAAATTAAGTTTATTCACAGATGACAATATGCTTTATCCTAGATTCAATTTAGACATACCCAATACATATGCAGGACTGAGAGTGCTTGGCATGAAGTAAACACGGACAGCCTGCTCATTAGGCAGGACTAGGCGGCTGCCTATAGTGGCAGATTGACGAGGACAGCATTTGTCACCCGTTTCAGAAAACTAGGTATATGTCGTGGTTCACTACTTCACAGGAGAGCCGTTTGAACGTAAACGTTTTTTGGGGCAGAAATGCCTTCTCGAACATGTGAACTTTCATGTACCTTAATAACACACTTGTATGCCATCTGTAAATACGAATACAATTGTTAAATTATGAGCCTAGTTGGTTAAGCCACAGAAAAAGTCAGCAACCTTCCCGCTACCCATGATTGGCTGAGATAATGAATGGGCTGGACATGACGAGAGATGAGATTGGATTGGTCTGCCATATAGCATGCTTCTGTCTATTTGAGCTGGTCAGTTTGTGTAGGTAATCCTGTCTAATACAGCTTTTTTTAAATGTTTTGTGTAGTGAAACTTTACAAAAGACTCCACTATGCAAGAATCAATTTCAATAGAATGTCACTGCAACAACTGTTTCTGAGCACTCTCTTATGAGTGTGCCAAAGTGCAGAATAACTAATACATTTACGAACGCTCAACACTGGTTGAATATGGCCAGTGTCAGTAAATGTCGGCAAAAAAGCATTATTCAATTGTTGCCAGAAGCACAGTTACAGTCACCAACACTCTGGATAACATACAAACAGCCCAACCAGCTCTGCTAGGGTGAGTAAAATGGTCAGAGTTTGGGTGGGGGTTTAAACTTAAGATGATTCTTATGGCATTGCACACAGTCAGTGTGAACAAGAGTGACTTGACACAACAAGGACGTCTTATTTAATGAAAGGGGTTGCAGTCTGTCTTGAAGCATTCATCCACGTATACGGGTATGAGTCTAGCTACAGTTTCAGATATTATACGTTTCTGTTTTTTTCATTGCAAGTTAAAGCTTACTGTTAGCTAGCTAGGCTGACGAGAGATGGCTGGCTTGCTAGCTAACATTACATTTATGATCTGTGTGTAGTGATATTTTCTTAGAGTGCCATTTCACATGGCTAGTTAAAGCCTAATGTTTGCTAGCTAACATTGAACCTATTTGGTTAACTTTAGCTAGCTATGACAATCGGTTTGTATTGCTAGTTCTCTATGGATTAGGTTCATGGTTCATTGTTTAGCTAGCATGTCTAAACAAAAGACCCCACTTCGCCAGATGATTACATGATCCATCAAGTTAGCCACGTGTGTCTGACGGTGATTACGGCTATCTATTGTATTATAATTGCAAAATATTTGTATCTGGAATTTGTCTTTCAGCATCAGTAGAACACGCCTGACTCTCCTCCACCAGTCATACAAGGAGAATGGTCTAATGCCTCCCATCAGAAAGAGAGCTGGGCCGAGTGAGCACAGGTTACACCTGAAGAGGACTTGCAGCGAGTGGTGAACTTCATCAACAACTACGCAGAGGATAATGCAATAGTATTACCAGGACGCCACCCAGGACACAAACACCTTGGTGGAAAGCTGCTGCCATGTGACAAATGCAGCAGTGTGGCGTCTCTACAAGGAATCAATGAAAACACTTAATATGTAAAGCATAAACAACATGTTTTGATTATTTAAAACCTGTTAAGGCTAGGCATAATACTGCCCCCTTTGGATGAATTGCGTGCCCATAGTAAACTGAAAAAGAATCTGTCCAAAATTGCTAATATATGCATATAATAATTATTATTGGATAGACAACACTCTAAAGCTTCTAAAACTGTTTGAATTATGTCTGTAAGTATAGCAGAACTCACAGGGCAGGCAATCTCCCAAACTAGTTTTGGGACGTCATCGCTCCCACCTTTCCCAACCAGCTATGGATCTGGAGACACTTTCTATGTCTTCCACTAGATGTCCTCATTCAGTAGAGCTTTAATTGTGCAAATCCCGCGAGCTTTGACCCTTTGGGAGGCAAAAGAGTGGGTGTTGCGAGAAAATACAAGTGCGTTAGGGCGCGAATTGGACACAGACCTTCCTCTGTTCCAGCTTGCCTGAGAAGAAGTATGATTGTCCGGTTGAATTGAGAATTGTTTTGTACGTTTATAACATCCTAAAGCTTGATTCTGCACTTAGTTTGACCAGTTTAGTCGACATAAAATATGTAGTTTTGAAGTTTTGATGCGCAACTGTTCGGGACCAGAAGTCATTTTGGGTGCATTTCAGCTGAAAGTGGTAGTAGATGCTACTATAAGGACACACAAACTGAAACAAAACGATGTATTGGGTAAGTATGACTCCTTCCACTACATTCTGATCGAAGACCATCAAAGGTAAGGGAATATTTATGTTGTAATTTTGTATTTCTGTTGACTCCAACATAGCGGAGAAATATTGCTTACGTCTGAGCGCCGTCTCAGATTATTGCATAGTGAACTAATTCTGTAACGTTAAAAATAAATGTGACACAGCGGTTGCATTAAGAAGAAGTGTATCTTTCTAACTATATGTAGAACATGTATATTTAGTCAAAGTTTATGATGTGTATTTCTGTTATCTGGCGGAGCTATCTACAATTTCTAATTTCTCATTTCTAATTTTCTGAACATGGCGTCAATGTAAAGGGAGATTTATGGATATAAATTGCATATTATTGAAAAAAAACATAAATGTACTGTGTAACATGTCCTATTACTGTCATCTGATGAAGATTTTCAAAAGGTTAGTGAATTATTTTTCTTTTAATCCTGCGTTTGTGATTGCATCTTTTGTTCGACAAAATGGCTGTATATCGTCTGTGTCTTTGTGGTGGTTTGACATAAATATGTGCTATGTTTTCGCCGTAAAACATTTTAGAAATCTGACACGCTGGGTAGATGAACAAGGTGTTTATCTTTCATTTGAGTGATTGGACTTGTTAATGTGTGGAGGTTAAATATTTCTAAGAATATTTTTGCATTCTGTGCGCCACCCTTTGAGTTGAGCGGGGGGGTGTGGTACCCCCTGGGGAACCTGTACCGTTGACCTCCAAAATGATTGGCAATACTTTTATTGATCTCACATTATTTCTGTTTCTGTGTAGTCGGGCTCTGTGTTATCATTTTAAGATTATGTTTCCATATGCAGTGCTCCTGCTCTGCACATGTGTAGGTAAGTGAAACTAAAAAATGAGATTACATTTTACATTACATTAACTTATCTTAATGTTCTTTTGTTGTTTGCAGGGGCACTATCCTTCTGACCCTATGCAGCCAGGTCCCATCTACTTTTTAACTCCTCACAAGTGTTGCTTGTTTGGTGTCTGCTGTGAAGGAATACCACAACAATTCAGCTACTTGATTGATGAAGGTATGTCATCCAGCAAAGGCAGCAGCGCAGTCATCAACTACGTGAACTATTTCTTAACCAACTACGGAGTTGGGTGAAACACGTGGACCTGAATTGTGATAACTGCAGTGGCCAAAACAAGAAAAACGTTGTGCTCTGGTAGACCATGCACAAGCTCCACCAACCAATCAATCAAATGTATTTATAAAGACCTTCTTACATCAGCTGATGTCACAAAGTGCTGTACAGAAACCCAGCCTAAAACCCCAAACAGCAAGCAATGCAGGTGTAGAAGCATGGTGGCTAGGAAAAACTCCCTAGAAAGGCCTAAACCTAGGAAGAAACCTAGAGAGGAACCAGGCTATGAGGGGTGGCCAGTCCTCCTCTGGATGTGCCTGTTGGAGATTATAACAGAACATGGCCAAGATGTTCAAATGTTCATAGATGACCAGCAGGGTCAAATAATAATATTCACAGTGGTTGTCGAGGGTGCAACAGGTCAGCACCTCAGAAGTAAATGTCAGTTGGCTTTTCATAGCCGATCATTCAGAGTATCTCTACCGCTCCTGCTGTCTCTAAAGAGTGGAAAACAGCAGGTCTGGGACAGGTAGCGCGTCCGGTGAAAAGGTCAGGTTTCCATAGCCGCAGGTAGAACAGTTGAAACAGGAGCAGCAGCACGGCCAGGTGGACTGTGGCAAGGAGTCATCAGCAAGGAGTCATCAGGCCAGGTAGTCCTGAGGCATGGTCCTAATGCTCAGGTCCTCAGAGAGAGAGAAAGAAAGAGCGAAAGAGAGAGAGAGAATTAGAAAGAGCATACTTAAATTCACACAGGACACCGGATAAGACAGGAGAAATAGTCCAGATATAACAGACTGACCCTAGCCCCCCGACACATAAACTACTGCAGCATAAAAACTGGAGGCTGAGACAGGAGGGGTCAGGAGACACTGTGGCCCCATCCGATGATACCCCCGGACAGGGCCAAAAAGGCAGGATATAACCCCACCCACTTACAAAAGCACAGCACCCACACCACTAGAGGGATATCTTCAACCACCAACTTACCAACCTGAGACAAGGACGAGTATAGCCCACAAAGATCTCCGCCACGGCACAACCCAAGGGGGGTGCCAACCCGGACAGGAAGATCATGTCAGTGACTCAACCCACTCAAGTGAAGCACCCCTCCTAGGGACGGCATGGAAGAGCACCAGTAAGCCAGTGACTCAGCCACTGTAATAGGGTTAGAGGCAGAGAATCCCAGTGGAGAGAAGGGAAAAGGCCAGGCAGAGACAGAGACAGTGCCTTTCCGTTCATCTTCACACTCCTGGGCCAGACTACACTCAATCATAGGACCTACTGAAGAGATGAGTCTTCAATAAAGACTTAAAGGTTGAGACCGGGTCTGCGTCTCTCTACCGAATGGGAAGGCAGACCATTCCATAAAAATGGAGCTCTGTAGGAGAAAGCCCTGCCTACAGCTGTTTGCTTACAAATTCTAGCGACCTGTGTCTTGTTACCGTAGCGTACGTGTAGGTATGTACGGCAGGACCAAATCGGAAAGATAGGTAGGAGCAAGCCCATGTAATGCTTTGTAGGTTACCAGTAAAACCTTGAAATCAGACCTTGCCTTAACAGAAAGCCATTGTAGAGAGGCTAGCACTGGAGTAATATGATCACATCTGTTTGTTCTAGGCATGATTCTAGCAGCCGTGTTTAGCACTAACTGAAGTTTATTTAGTGCTTTATCCGGGTAGCCGGAAAGTAGAGCAGTAGTATGTAGTATGCAGCTTTAAGGTTTAGAGGCCATGATTATTTTCATCAATGTGTCAAGAGTTATTGTACTAAAACACTTGAGCGGTCCTGGCAGAGTTGTGCAGACTCAGGACAACTGAGCTTTGGAAGAATACGCAGATTTAAAGAGTAGTCCGTAATTTGCTTTCTAATGATCATGATCTTTTCCTCAAAGAAGTTCATGAATTTATCACTGCTGAAGTGAAAGCCATCCTCTCTTGGGGAATGCTGCTTTTTAGTTAGCTTTGCGACAGTATCAAAAATACATGTTGTATTGTTCTTATTTTCCTGAATTAAGTTGGAAAAATAGGATGATCGAGCAGCAGTGAGGGCTCTTCGATACTGCACGGTACTGTCTTTCCAATTTTCTGGAAGCTTGCTTCAGAGCTCGGGTATTTTCTGTATATCAGGGAGCTAGTTTCTTATGACAAATGTTTTTTGTTTTTAGGGGTGCAACTGCATCTAGGGTATTGCATACGGTTAAATTGAGTTCCTCAGATAGGTGGTTAACTGATTTTTGTCCTCTGACGTCCTTGGGTAGGCAGAGGGAGTCTAGGCATCAAGGGCATCAAGGAATCTTTGGGTTGTCTGAGAATTTATAGCACAACTTTTGATGCTCCTTGGTTGGGGTCTGAGCAGATTATTTGTTGCGATTGCAAACGTAATAAAATAGTGGTCCGATAGTCCAGGATTATGAGGAAAACCATTAAGATCCACAGCATTTATTCAATGGACAAAACTAGGTCCAGAGTATGACTGTGGCAGTGAGTAAGTCCGGAGACATGTTGGACAAAACCCACTAAGTCGATGATGGCTCCGAAAGCCTTTTGGAGTGGGTCTGTGGACTTTTCCCATGTAAATATTAAAGTCACCAAAAATGTGAATATTATATGCTATGACTACACGATCCAATAGGAATTCAGGGAACTCAGTGAGGAACGCTGTATATGCCCGGGGAGGCCTGTAAACAGTAGCTATAAAAAGTGATTAGGCTGCATAGATTTCACTAGACTAGAAGCTCAAAAGACGAAAACGTCTTTAACAACACCTCCGCCTTTACGGAATGCGCGGGGGATATGGTCACTAGTGTAACCAGGAGGTGAGGCCTCATTAAAACACAGTAAATTCATCAGGCTTAACCATGTTTCAGTCAGGCCAATCACATCAAGATTATGATCAGTGATTAGTTCATTGACTATAACTGCCTTAGAAGTGAGGGATCTAACATTAAGTAGTCCTATTTTGAGATGTGAGGTATCACGATCTCTTTCAATAATGGCAGGAATGGAGGTCTTTATTCCAGTGAGATTGCTAAAGCGAACACAGCCATGTTTAGTTTTGCCCAACCTAGGTCGAGGCACATAGGGATAGTTGAGCTGACTACACTGACTGTGCTAGTTGCAGACTCCACTAAGCTGGCAGGCTGGCCTGCACCCTGCTGCCTGGCCTGCACCCTGCTGCCTGGCCTGCACCCTGCTGCCTGGCCTGCACCCTGCTGCCTGGCCTGCACCCTGCTGCCTGGCCTGCACCCTGCTGCCTGGCCTGCACCCTGCTGCCTGGCCTGCACCCTATCTCATTGTGGAGCTAGGAGAGTCTATGTTCATAGATAAGATGAGAGCACCTCTCCAGCTAGGATGGAGTCCGTCACTCCTCAACAGGCCAGGCTTGGTCCTGTTTGTGGGTGAGTCCCAGAAAGAGGGCCAATTATCTACATATTCTATCTTTTGGGAGGGGCAGAAAACAGTTTTCAACCGCTAACATGGACTGCCCCCCACATCAGATTGAGTTGTGAGACTCTGCTGTAGAGCTCATAACTCCCCCTAACTGGGAGGTGGCCAGAGACAATTACTCGATGCCGACCCATCTTCCTAGCTGATTTACACGCTGAAGCTATGTTGCGCTTGGTGACCTCTGACTGTTTCATCCTAACATCGTTGGTGCCGACGTGAATAACAATATCCCTATACTCTCTACACTCGCCAGTTTTAGATTTAGCCAGCAACATCTTAAGATTAAACTTAACGTCGGTAGCCCTGCCCCCTGGTAAACAGTGTATGATCGCTGGATGATTCGTTTTAAGTTATGGAGTGGCCAATGACTAAGGTTTTCAATTTTTCAGAGCTAATGGTGGGAGGCTTCGGTGTCTCAGAACCCGTAACGGGAGGAATAGTGACCAAAGAAGGCTCAGGCCTCTGACTCCGACTTGATGCTTAATGGGGAGAACCGGTTGAAAGTTTCTGTCGGCTGAATGAGCGACACCGGTTGAGCATTTCTACAGCATTTCCTTCCAGAAGCCATGAGAAAATTGTCCGGCTGCAGGGACTGTGCTAGGGGATTTATACTACTATCTGTACTTACTGGTGGTACAGACGCTGTTTCATCCGTTCCTACACTTAAATTACCCTTGCCCAGCGATTGCGTCTGAAGCTGGGCTTGCAGCACAGCTGGCCTCGCTGTAAGGCGATCGTTCTCCTGTATATTATGAGTACAGCGAATGCAATTAGATGGCATCATGTTAATGTTACTACTTAGCTTCGGCTTCCTGACGAACCATGTCCAGATAAAGCGTCCGGAGTGAAAAAGTTGAATGAAAAAAGTTGAGCGAGGGAAAATCAAAAAGTATAAACGGTAATTAAAAAGTAAAAACCGTAGGGTTGGCAGGTAGCAAAGTAAAGTTAGTAACAAAACTCACAGCAGCACGTTTACAAGTCTAGATGTTGTGACCGGAAAATACGTATACAGATGAGAGAAGAGTAACAGAGAAGAGTAACCTGCAATCGGGATAGACAGAGTAGAAGGTCCTCCACCACCGTCTGGACCTTCACTTCTTGATCACAGGACACACCAAGTTTGCCCCCGACTGGTTCTTCGGCGTCATCAAGCAGCGCTTGAGAAAGACCAAAGTGAACACTTTGTCTGAGATTGCTGGTGTTGTGAAGGACAGCACTGTGAGAGGGGTCAACATCCCAGAGCTGGTTGGACTGGAGGATGGTACGATGCTGGTGAAAGGCTATGGCTGGCAACAACACCTGACTCAGTACTTCTGGCCGTTGCCACAGATCAAGCAGTACCAGCACTTCAGGTGAATATCATTTTCATTGCATTGTATGATATTATTCTTTGTATCTAAACCTGGGAGGTGAATTGATGTTGTGCAAGGTTGTAATGTCTTACATTTTTTGGTTATTTCCTGTTTTACAGCTTCGATGGTGTGGAGCCTGGTATTGTTGTGGCCAAGGAGCGTTCGAACCAGGTTTCAGCTGTTGCGCAATGTTGACATCCTTCCTACCATAGATGATCTGCCTGTACAAGCGCCACCTGGACAGGACATAGCAAGACAAACAGATATTTTTGAGAAGATCAGGGAGTTTTGCGACAAAGAGGCTATGGACATCACATGCCCTGCACCAAAGTCAAGGGCAGGACAGAAACAAGCTCTCCGAATATAGATTCCCTTGTTCATGTGTGGTTCGGAAGGACCAGTCATCAGCACTATCTGCAGTGCCTCTATTCAAATGACTCTCTTAACACACACGCCATAAAAAATGTATCCTGCTGCTCAGCTACTTATCCCTGATTGTATGCATATAACTAACTCATCTATCAATGGTATTGTTGTTGATATTGTTCTGGTACCTACTGTATATTATTGTATTTATATTGACACTATAACGTTTATATTTTTAACAATTTGGTTGTACTGTTTACACCTTCAGAAGCATCCACTTTGCAATATGTGTCTGGGGGTTATACTGTAGCGTTTCTTTCACATGATTTAGACAAGTGTGTCTGGGTATTTATTATAAATATTTTTATAAATATATTTATAAAATATTTATATCTAGACACTTTCTGTTATTCTGGAATTTTTCCTTATTGTAGGCTACTACTTTTAGCACTTTTAGTCTTAATCTTGACTACACTACTCACTGTTTAGCACATGACCTCACACGTGAATCCTTAAAGAGATGGGCCTCTTTAAGGATTTTTTGGCCTTCCTGTGACATCGGCTTCTGTAGGTGTCTTGGAGGGCAAGTAGTTTGCCCCCATTGATGCATTGTGCAGACCTCACCACCCTCTGGAGAGCCTTGCGGTTAAGGGTGGTGCAGTTATCATACCAGGCTGTGATACAGCCCGACAGGATGCTCTCGATTGTGCATCTGTAAAAGTTTTTCAGGGTGACAAGCCACATTTTCTCAGCATACTGAGGATGAAGAGGCGCTGTTGCACTTTCTTTACCACACTGTCTGTGCGGGTAGACCATTTCAGTTTGTCTGTGATGTGTACACAGAGGAACTTAAAACTTTCCATCTTCTCCACTACTGTCCCTTCTATGTGGATAGAGGGGTGGATAGAAGTCCACGATCATCTCCTTTGTTTTGTTAACGTTGAGTGAGAGGTGGCCACGCAGTCGTGGGTGAACAGGGAGTACAAGAGGGGGCTGAGCACAAACCGTTGTGGGGCCCCAGTGTTGAGGGTCAGCGAATTGGAGATGTTGTTTCCTGACTTCATCACCTGGGGGCGGCCTGTCAGAAAGTCCAGGACCCAATTGCACAGTACGGGGTTGAGACCCAGGGCCTCCAGCTTGATGATATGCTTGGAGGGTACTATGGTGTTGAATGCTGAGCTGTAGTCAATTAACAGCATTCTTACAATAGGTATTCCTCTTGAACAGATGGGATAGGGCAGTGTGTAGTGTGATTGCATCATCTGTGGATCTGTTGGGGTGGAATGCAAACTGAAGTGGGTCTAGCCTCTCAAAGCACTTCATGATGACAGAAGTGAGTGCTACGGGGTGGTAGTCATTTAGTTCAGTTATCTTTGCCTTCTTGGGTACAGGAACAATGGTGGCCATCTTGAAGCATGTGGGGACAGCAGACTGGGATACGGAGCGATTGAATATGTCCGTAAACACACCAGCCAGTTGGTCTGTGCGTGCTCTCAGGACGTGGCTAGGGCCAGCAGCCTTGTGAGGGTTAACACACTTAAATGTATTACTCACATCGGCCAAGGAGAAGGAGATGTGGGGGGGGTCAGTCAATGTTAGCGGGCCGCGACCGTGGCATTGTATTATCATCAAAGCGGGCAAAAAAGGTGTTTAGTTTGTCTGGAAGAGTGAAGTCGGTGTCCGTGACATGGCTGGTTTTGTTTTTGGGGTCCGGGATTGTCTTTAGACCCTGCCACATACGTCTCATGTCTGGGCCGTTGAATTGTGACTTCACTTTGTCCCTATACCGACATTTTGCTTGTTTGATTGCCTTGCGGAGGGACTAACTACACTGTTTATGTTCAGCAATATTCCCAGACCTCTTTCCATGGTTAAATGAGAGGGTTCAGTTTTGTGTAGACATTTTCTCAAAAGTGAGATTACAAATTGATCAACTTTCAAAGCAGAATTACTTTCCCATTTTTACTCAAATACAGTGTATCTTATACCTTTTTGTAGCTCTGAGTCTCTACTTTTATCCAATGCAAAAAAACACAATTTCAAATTTAGTGACATAAGACCGATTTGAGCAGGTCGATCACATTTTATGAGCTAAACTGACCAAAATGTTCCTGCAACAACACCTAAAACCTCACATAATTCTGCCCCATAACAATGCCAATTTCTCTCACCCGGTGAGATAAGGTCTTTTTAGATGAGCGTTGATGCTCATCTATATTTTGCTTGTCCATTTCCAGTGCACCTCAACATGGTGCTGTTGGAGAGACGCATCGCTGCGGCGTGCCACCAATGTTCCGTCTAAGAAATTATCTAACAGATATAGGATATGGTAGAAAGAGTATGTGGCCTTTTCTGTAGCCTACAGGCTGACTTCAATCCAAGATGGCGCAGCAGTGGGATGTCTATTTTCATTGTCTTGTCCCGTCCCTTGTATATATAGTTTTTTTCTTCATATATATTTCGAATATATTTTTTATATTTTTTATTTCAATTTCCATCTACGGACTGAGCATACTCTCCTGCAACCCACCTCGCCCAATAAGGTATGGATCTGCTATTTTTAATGTAAATTATACCTTGAATCTATTCTTCCGCGCCCAGAAACCTGCTCCTTTTACTCTCTGTTCCGAATGCACTAGACAACCAGTTATTTGAGCCTTTAGACATACTCTTATCCTACTCCTCCTCTGTTCCTCTGGTGATGTAGAGGTTAACCCAGGCCCTGCAGACCCCAGCATCACTCCCATTCCCCAGGTGCTCTCATTAGTTGACTTCTGTAACCGTAAAAGCATTGTTTTCATGCATGTTAACATTAGAAGCTTCCTCCCGAAGCTGGTTTTATTCACTGCTTTAGCACACTCCACCAACCCGGATGTCCTAGCCATGTATGAATGCTGGCTTAGGAAGGCCACCAAAAATCCTGACATTTCCATCCCTAACTATAACATCTCACCGTTGCCTCACCGTTGCCGCTTGTTATAGACCCATTTCAGCCCCAACCATATGTGAATTGATCACCCCCCATCTATCTTCAGAGTTCATACTGTTAGGTGACCTAAACTGGGACATGCTTAACACCCCGACCGTCCTACAATCTAAGCTAGATGCCTTCAATCTCTCACAAATGATCAAGGAACCTACTAGGTACAACCCTAAATCAGTAAACATGGGCACCCTCTTAAATATCATCCGGACCAACTTGCCCTCCAAATACACCTCTGCTGTCTTCAACCAGGATCCCATTGATCACTGCCTCATTGCCCGCGTCCATAATGGTTCCGTGGTCAAACGACCACCCCTCATCACTGTCAAACGCTCCCTAAAACACTTCAGCGAGCAGGCCTTTCAAATCGACCTGGCCCGGGTATCCTGGAAGGATATTGACCTCATCCCGTCAGAAGAGGATGCCTGGTTGTTCTTCAAAAGTACTTTCCTTTCCATCTTAAATAAGCATGCCCCATTCAAAAAATGTAGAACTAAGAACAGATATAGCCCTGGTTCACCCCAGACTTGACTACACTTGACCAGCACAAAAACATCCTTTGGCGTTCTGCATTAGCATCGAAAAGCCCCCGCGATATGCGACTTTTCAGGGAAGACAGGAATCAATATACTCAGTCAGTTAGGAAATCTAAGGCTAGCTTTTTCAAACAGAAATTTGCTTCCTGTGGCACTAATTCCAAATAGTTTCTGGATACTGTAAAGTCCATGGAGAATAAGAGCACCTCCTCCCAGCTGCCCAATGCACTGAGGACAGGAAACACTGTCACCACTGATAAATCCACAATAATTGATAATTTCAAAAAGCATTTTTCCACGGCTAGCCATGCTTTCCACCTGGCTAGCCCTACCTCGGCAAACATCTCAGAAACCCCTCTAGCAACTTGCCCGATTCTCCTTCACCCAAATACAGACAGCTGATATTCTGAAAGAGCTGCAAAATCTGGATCCCTACAAATCAGCTAGGCTGGACAATCTGGACCCTCTCTTTCTAAAATTATCCACCGAAATTGTTGCAACCCCTATTACTAGCCTGTTCAAACTCTTTTGTATCGTCTGAGATCCCCAAAGATTGGATAGCTTCCGCAGTCATCCCCTTCCCTGGCCTGCCTTTATAAAAATCTTCGAAAGCCAAGTTAATAAACAGATCACTGACCATTTCGAATCCTACCTTCTCCACTATGCAATCTGGTTTCTGAGCTGGTCATGGGTCCACCTCAGCCACACTCAAGGTCCTAAACACTATCATAAACCCCATCGATAAAAGACAGTACTGTGCAGCCGTCTTCACCGACCTGGCCAAGGCTTTCAACTCTGTCAATCACCGCATTCTTATCAGCAGACTCAAAAGCCTTGGCTACTCAAATGACTGCCTTGCCTGGTTCACCAACTACTTATCAGATAGAGTTCAGTGTGTCAAATCGAATTCAGTGTGTCAAACCTGCTGTCCAGACCTCTGGCAGTCTCTCTGGGGGTGCCACAGGGTTCAATTCTCAGGCCGACTCTTTTCTCTGTTTCTATCAATGATGTCGCTCTTGCTGCTGGTGATTCTCTGATGACACCATTCTGTATACATCTGGCCCTTCTTTGGACACTGTGCTAACAAACCTCCAAACGAGCTTCAACACCATACAACACTCCTTCAGTGGCCTCCAACTACTTTTAAATGCTAGTAAAACTAAGTGCATGCTCTTCAACCGATCGCTGCCCGCACCCTCCCGCCCGACTAGCATCACTACTCTGGACGGTTTTGACCTAGAATATGTGGACAACTACAAATACCTAGGTGTCTGGTTAGACTGTAAACTCTCCTTCCAGACTCACATTAAGCATCTCCAATCCAGAATTAATTCTAGAATTGGCTTTCTATTTTGCAACAAAGCCTCCTTCACTCATGCCGCCAAATATACCCTTGTAAAACTGCCTAGCCTACCGATACTTGACTTCGGCGATGTCATTCACAAAATAGCCCCCAACACTCTAATCAGCAAATTGGATGTAGTCTATCACAGTGCCATCCATTTTGTCACCAAAGCCCCATATACTACCCACCACTGCGACCTGTATGCTCTCATTGGCTGGCCCTCACTACATATCCGTCGCCAAACCCACTGGCTCCAGGTCATCTATAAGTCTTTGCTAGGTAAAGCCCCGCCTTATCTCAGCTCACTGATCACCATAGCAGCACCCACCCATAGCATGTGCTCCAGCAGGTATATTGCACTGGTCATCCCCAAAGCCAACACTTCCTTTGGCAGCCTTTCCTTCCAGTTCTCTGCTGCCAATGACTGGAACGAATTGCAAAAATCTCTGAAGCTGGAGTCTTATATCTCCCTCTATAACTTTAAGCATCAGCTGTCGGAGCAGCTTACAGTCCACTGTACCTGTACACAGTCAATCTGTAAATAGCACACCCAACTACCTCATCCCCATATTATTACTTACCCTCTTGCTCTTTTGCACCCCAGTATCGCTACTTGCACATCATCATCTGCACATCTATCACTCCAGTATTAATGCCAAATTGTAATTATTTCACCTCTGGCCTATTTATTGCCTACCTCCTTACTCTTCTACATTTGCACACACTGTACAATGATTTTTCAATTTTTATGTTCTATTGTGTTATTGACTGTACACTTCTAATGTGTAAATCTGTGTTGTTTTTGTTGCACTGCTTTGCTTTATCTTGGCCAGGTCGCAGTTGTAAATGAGAACTTGTTCTCAACTGACCCACCTGGTTAAATAAAGGTGAAATTTAAAAAAAAAGAAAAGAAATGTATGACAATGTAATTGTAATGAATGCTCAGGGAGAAAAGGTGTAGATTCACTCGCAGAGCACGGCAGGTGTTTATTTCGACTTCTCTGAAGGCAGGAATCGTGGTCACAGGCAGGCAATGGTCATACACAGGTAGGCAAACAGGCAGGTGAATCAAAACTAGGACTGAAGGCTATAACTGCTACTCACAAACGAGCTAGGAAAAGACTGAGTAGAGTCAAAACAAGCAATACCTCACAAAGGCACAAACAGAATGAACTGAACTAAATAAGGAGCTGATGAGACCAGGTGAGTAACTAACACAGGTGAAATCAATGAACAAAAAATGAAAGACAGGGCTACATTCAAGAACACAAAGAAACAGGGCTACATTCAAGAACACAAAGAAACAGGGCTACATTCAAGAACATAAGGAAAAAGAACACAAGGTTGAGTAAGAAAATAAATACAGAACTTTACAGTAATGAGACGGACACTTTTTTAAATCATGCCGGTTTCTCTGATCAAATAGACTCACTTAAATGGTGCCCAATCAAATGAAACAAACAACATATCCTAAAAACAGGACAGGTCAAAGTAAAATGGACAACATGGAATGGACAATCACAACTGTTGTCCAGGAGTTTCATCTCATTGTCATAATCAGTGGTTTCCGGTTTGTATCTGTAAATTGCTGTACAGCTGATCATAGCGAAAAAAATAAAATACTCCTGCATTTCCTGCTGTGTAAACACATTGCAAATAGACTCGCCTCAAATAAATGATAACTCCTAATAAAGTAGGGTAGTTGAAATTCAGAACTTAAATAGACAAATTGATTAGTTACAGGAATCAGGACTAATAAAGCCAATAGAATTGCCTGCTTTACAAATGATGGGCCTACCACATGGATGGGGATTTTAAAAAATTGAACTGTGGGCCGACATGGTAAGCTACAGCCAAGTAAGCATGAGCCAACGTCTTTTTTTGGTCCTGTCTAGACCATACACCTTTTTTACAAAAGCCTACAAATGGTAGGCTTACCACATGCTGTAGATGGGCATTCATATAATGTCATTTCAGGCGACACTGTAGGCTACACCTCAGTAAGCACAGGCCGACAGTTTGGACCGGCCTTGATTTCCACATCCACAGACTTGGTTTTTTGGTCCGGTCTGTATCTTTTCTGAACCAATCATAGACGTCAATGTTTGGTTCAGATTTTGTCCGGTCTGGACCAGCCTTGATTAGGCCCAAGCATAGGCGTCTATAAATGAAATATTTTCAACTTTCATTTAAACCAAAAATGAACCTGATCTCAACGTCTGGAAGATACATATTTTTCAAAAAAGGGGTGGATATTGAAGGAGGTGTCACGGGATACTAGGAGTGGTGGATTGGAATCAGGCGCAGAGAGCAGGGTTCAGCATATGGTGAATTTCTTCTCCGGCAAACAAACGGTCACGCCAACACACAGGGTGCATAGAATAGACCAGCCCAAACACAGGACAAAACAGTCCGGAGAATACACACATGAAAACCACAATCCAACAGAGTAACAAAAACAATCCCGCACAAAACAAGGGCGGGACAACCTACTATATATAGGGAAGCTAATTAAACTAAAATACACACAGGTGAAACTAATAAGACAATACCAACAGACAAACGAAAAAGGGATCGGTAGCGGCTAGTAGGACGGTGACGACGACCGCCGAGCACCGCCCGAACAGGCAGGGGAGCCAACTTCGGCAGAAGTCGTGACAGGAGGTGGATATTGCAGGAGGTGGATATTGAAATTCAGTTTGTTAGCTTAGTAAATATATATTTAGTCCCTATTTCATTTTGTATTCAGCGGATTTCATTTTTAAAAAGCCCATGTTTTCACTCATGAACCTGCAGTTGACGTTCGAAGTTAGCACCATTCTGCTGCAGAGCGGCGCCACAGAGTTCTATTGAGCACTGAACACTTTTAAATCATGCCTGTGATGACACTCTATTCACTCTAAACATGGTACATTCTTAGAGTAAATCCTCTATAACTTTTGAACCATACACTGACTGAACAGAACATTAGGAACACCTGCTCTTTCCATGACATAGACTGACCAGGTGAATCCAGGTGAAAGCTATGATGCCTTATTGATGTCACCTGTTAAATCAGATTCAATCAGTGTAGGGGAGGAGACAGATTAAAGAAGGATTTTAAGCCTTGAGACAATTGAGACATGGATTGTGTATGTGTGTCATTCAAAGGGTAAATGGGAAAGACAAAAGTTTTAAGTGCCTTTGAATGGAGTATAATAGTAGGTGCCATGTGCACCAGTTTGAGTGTGTCAAGAACTGCAATGCTGCTGGGCTTTTCATGCTCAACAGTTTCCCGTGTGTATCAAGAATGATCCACCACCCAAAGGACATTTTGTCAAGGAAAGACATTCCACAAATTCACTTTTAACAAGGCTTAAATAATTGAAATGCATTCCAGGTGACTACCTCACAAAGGGTGGCTACTTCGAAGAATTTTGTTTAACACTTTTTTTGCTTCCTACCTGATTCCATATGAGTTATTTTCTAGTTTTGATGTCTTCACTGTTATTCTACAATGTAAAAATAGTAAAAATAAAGACAAACCCTTGAATGAGTAGGTGTGTCCAAACTTTTGATTGGTACTATATATATATATATATATATATATATATATATATATATATATATATATATATATATATGTATATATATATACACTGTAAATATATTTGTATGTTTATTTTTGCTAAACAGGTGGTGCTCAAAGCAGGTGGGGTCCTAGGTTGAAATATTGAAAATATAATCCAAATGAAGGCCATGGGCACTTCTACAACCTACATGAGACAAGGTGTCAAAAATGCTAAGAACATTACATATTTTTCTGTTGGCTGTACTTATAATATTATAGTATTATAATATCATCTTCATTATAATCATCCTCATCATCAATACCACCACTTTCATCATAATTACCATAATTATCTTTTTAAATATACAGTCGGCCTTTCTCAGAGGCTAGACAGATAATGAAATAAGTATTCTAATCCTTAACTAAACATAGAAAGGCAAAAACCATGGAAATGTCTGCCCCAGATATTTTTTGCTACCCAGTGATCCCCAGTGCTGTGTTTATTCTTTGATCTTTTCTCTTGGATATTCAGAGCCTTTTTGTATCTTCCCTTCATGTCTCCTAATTTATATAGGACTTTTTTTGGAGGAGCCACGGTTTGAGATGAAAAATAGACCTGTTGAACCCAGAGGGAGTGGAATTTCTAAATAATAAATTACTACATTTTCATCTTTAATCAGACGCAAACCTCCCTAAATCCCAACACAGTGTCTCATGAATAATACGTGTTTAGCTGTATATCCTCAAAAAGCTTGCAGATGCTAATGTGATGATTTGAAGGATAAAGACTCATTAAGGAATTCTATGTAGCTACATAATACTCATACTTATTTAATTATATATTCCTAGACATTTTCATTGGTGGGGTAACAATTTAATTTGACTATATATCCATAACAGATTTATTACACATCTATAAGCGAGAACGTGTTATAACAGGACCCAACTGCATTATTAAAGGTTAATATCTCTAGCATATCTATAGCGCATTCATGTCATGCTATGCAAGAGCTCATATTTAGGCATCTTAATAATTATCCTCTTGAGTGTAGGGGGCAGTATTTTGATGTTTGGATGAAAAATGTACCCAATTAAACGGCCTATTTCTCAGGCTCAGAATCTAGAATATGAATATAATTGTCAGATTATGATAGAAAACACTCTAAAGTTTCCAAAACTGTCAAAATATTGTCTGTGAGTATAACAGAACTGATATTGCATGCGAAAACCTGAGGAAAATCAAACCAGGCCTCTATTTTGAAAGCTCCATGTTCCATAGCCTGCCTTCGCTCCATTTAAAGGGATATCAACCAGATTCCCTTTCCTATGGCTTCCCCATGGTGTGAACAGTCTTTAGACATAGTTTCAGGCTTTTATTTTGAAAAATTAGCAAGAAAGATCACATTGCGTCATTGTATGGCTGGGTGCCAGCAGCGTTTTGTATGTGCAACAGCTTGGAGCCGCCATTTTCTCTCTCTCTCCTATTGAAAAAACGACATTCCCGGTTGATATATTATCGATTATATATTGTAAAAACAACTTGAGGATTGATTATAAAAATGTAAAATAATCTTTATGGAACAAAAGGAACATTTATTGTGTAACTGGGAGTCCCGTGAGTGCAAACATCCGAAGATCATCAAAAATAAGCGATATAATTTATTGCTTTTCTGACTTTCTTGACCAATCTACTTGGCTGCTAGCTGTTTGTAATATTTTGCCTACTGAGAGCGATGTGCTTACATAAACGCTTGGTAAGCTTTCGCCGAAAAGCTTTATTGAAATCTGACACACCAGGTGGATTAACAACAAGCTAAACTGTGTTTTGCTATATTGCACTTGTGATTTCATGAAAATTAAATATTTTTAGTGATTTAATTTTAATTTGGCGCTCTGCAATTCACCGGTGGTTGACGAAAATGGTCCCGCTAACGGGATGGGTACATCAAGAATGGATTAGTCCCTTATTGCAATCAGGACACATGTTCTGGAATATTTTTATTCTGTACAGGCTTCCTTCTTTTCACTCTGTCAATTAGGTTAGAATTGTGAACTACAATGTTGCTGGTCCATCCTCATTTTTATCCTATCACAGCCATTAAACTCTAACTCTTTTAAAGTCATCATTGGCCTCATGTTAAAATCCCTAGGCAGTTTTCTTCCTCTCCTGCAATTGAGTTAGGAAGTGTCTTTGTAGTGACTGGATGTATTGATACACCATCCAAAGTGTAATTAATAACTTCACCATTCTCAAAGGGATATTCAATGTCTGTTTGTTTTTTTACACAATAGGTGCCCTTTGCGAGGCATTGGAAAACCTCCCTCGTCTTTGTGGTTGAATCTGTGTTTGAAATTACCTACTCGACTGAGGGACCTTACAGATAATTGGATGTGTGTACAAAAATCCTGTTCAACACTATTATTGCACACAGAGTGCATCCATGCAATTTATTATGTGACTTGTTAAGCACATTTTTAGTCCTGAACTTATTTAGGCTTGCCATAAGAAAGGGGTTGAATTCATATTGACTCAAGACACTTCACCTTTTCATTTATAATTAGAATTTTTTAAATTCTGAAAACATAATTCCACTTTGACATTATTGCATATTGTGTTAAGGCCAACGACAAAGAATCTAATTTAATCCATTTTAAATTCATGGCGTACATTTTTTTGGGGGGAGGGGCATATTCATTAACACTGGTATGGCAGAAGCACACTTTTGAGAACAGCCGTAATGGTGACACTACGCTGTCATTGTAATGATGCATCTATTAAATTAAAACTGCAAAAAATGTGGCAAAGAACTTAACTTTATGTCCTGAATATAAAGTGTTATGTTTGGGGCAAATACAACACAACAAATAACTGAGTACCAAGATGGTGCCGAAGAACATGGCTGACGTTTTACATTCTCCCAACCAATTGTGCTGTTTTGTTAGTTTTTTTGCGTTTTGTGTAACTTTAAAAAAAATGTATTGTGTACATAATGCTGCTGTTACCGTCTCTTATGAATGAAAAGAACATCTGGACATCAGAACAGCGATTACTCACCGTGGACTGGAATAAACTTTTTCCTTTAACAAGTCAGACGAGAAGGATATACTGCTTTCACTGGAACAGGCCCAGATCCACGCTTTTTGCATGAAGAAGGGATGCAGATCGGACATCCTTCTGAAGATCCGTAGGCGAACGAGTAAATTCCCAATGCCATCTGTTGTATTTGCTAACGTGCAATCATTGGATAATAAAATTGATGACCTTCGATTTAAGATTATCCTACCAACAGGACATTAAAAACTGTAACATTTTATGTTTCACCGAGACGTGGCTGAACGAAGATACAGACAATATAGAGCTAGCGGGATTTTCCATGCACCGGCAGAACAGAGACGCTACCTCTGGTTAGATGAGGGGTGGGGGTGTGTGTCTATTAGTTAAATAACAGCTGGTGCGCGATGTCTAATATTAAAGAAGTCTCAAGGTATTGCTCGCCTGAGGTAGAGTATCTTATGATAAGCTGTAGACCACACTATCGACCAAGAGAGTTCTCATCTATATTATTCTTAGCTATCAATTTACCACCACAGAACGAACCTGGCACTAAGACCACTCTAAACCAACTCTATAAGGCAATAAGCAAAGAAGAAAATCCTCACCCAGAAACAACGCTCATAGTGGCCGGGACTTTAATGTAGGCAAACTTAAATCAGTTTTACCACATTTTTACCAGCATGTCACATGTGCAACCAGAGAAAAAAAAATCCTAGACCACCTTTACTCCACACACAGACATGCATACAAAGCTCTCCCCCGCCCTCCATTTGGCAAATCTGACCATAATTCGATCCTCCTAATTCCTGCTAACAAGCAAAAACTAAAGCAGGAAGTACCAGTGACTCGCTCAATACGGAAGTGGTCAGATGACGTGGATGCTACACTACAGGACTGTCTCGCTAGCACAGACTGTAATATGTTCCGGGATTCATCCAATGGCATTAAGGAGTACACCACCTCAGTCACTGGCTTCCTCATCGTCCCCACAGTGACTGTATGTACATATCCCAACCAGAAGCCATGGGTTGCAGGCAACACCCATATCGAGCTAAAGACTAGAGCTGCCACTTTCAAGGACCGGGAGACTAATCCGGACACTTATAAGAAATCCCGCTTTGCCCTCAGATGAACCATCAAATGAGCAAAGCATCAATACAGGATTAAGATTGAATCCTACAACGGCTCGGATGTGGCAGGGCTTGAAAACTATTACGGACTACAAAGGGAAACCTAGACCCGAGCTGTTCAGTGACGTGAGCCTACTAGATGAGCTAATTGCCATTTATGCTCTCTTCGAGGCAAGTGTGATAACGCTATTGTGCGTGTACTCAAAGCATGTGCGGACCAACTGGCAAGTGTCTTCACTGACATTTTCAACCTCTCCCTGACCGAGTCTGTAATACCTACATGTTTCAAGCAGACCACCATAATCCCTGTACCCAAAGAAGCGAAGGTAACCTGCCTAAATGATAACCGCCCGATGGCTCTCACGTCAGTAGCCATGAAGTGCTTTGAAAGACTGGTCATGGCTCACATCAACAGCATCCTCCCGGACACCTTAGACCCACTCCAATTTGCATACCGCCCCAACAGATCCATAGGTGGTGCGATCTCAATTGCACTCCACACTGCCCTTTCTCACCTGGACAAAAGGAAAACCTATGTGAGAATGCTGTTCACTAACTACAGCTCATCGTTCAACACCATAGTGCCCACAAAGCTCATTACTAAGCTATGTACTCTGGGACTAAACACCTCCCTCTGCAACTGGATCCTGGACTTCCTGACAGGCCGCCCCCCCCAGGTGGTAAGAGTAGGCAACAACACATCTGCCAAACTGAGGTCAGAGAACTGGCAGTGTGGTGCCAGGACAACAACCTCTCCCTCAATATGAGCAAGACTAAGGAGCTGATCGTGGACTACAGGAAAAGGCGGCCTGAACAGGCCCCCATTAACATTGACGGGGTTGTAGTGGAGCGGGTCGATAGTTTCAAGTTCCTTGGTGTCCACATCACCAACAAACTATCATGGTCCAAACATACCAAGACAGTCATGAAGAGGGCACAACAAAACCTTTTCCCCAATCAGGAGACCGAACAGATTTGGCATGGGTCCCCAGATCCTCAAAAGGTTCTCCATCTGCACCATCGAGAGCATCCTGACTAGTTGCATCACCACCTGGGATGGCAACTGCTTGGCATCTGACCGTAAGGTGCTATAGAGGGTAGTGCGAACGGCCCAGAACATCACTGGGGCCAAGCTTCCTGCCATCCAGGACCTACAATATATAATAGGCGATGTCAGAGGAAAGCCCCTAAAATTGTCAGAGACTCCAGTCACCCAAGTTAGAGACTGTTCTCTGCTTCCGCACGGCAAGCGGTACCGGAGCGCCAAGTCTAGAACCAAGAGGCTCCTCAACAGCTTCTACCCCCAAGCCATAAGACTGAACAATTAATTGCTGAACAATTAATAAAATTGCCACCGGACAATTTACATCAAATTTTTTAGGATCAAAAGAAATGGAATTAAACTAAAAAACATGGCAAAATTCTTGAAGAAAGCCATGTTCATTCTGCTTCCAACATACTGTGCACTGGAAGACAAATTCACCTTTCAGCAGGACAATAGCCTAAAACACAAGGCCAAATATACACTGGAGTTGCTTACCAAGACAACATTGAATGTTCCTAAGTGGCCAAATTACACTTTTTACTAAAATCGTCTTGAAAATCTATGGCAAGACTTAAAAATGTCTGTCTAGTAATGATCACCAAAAACCTTGACAGAGCTTGAAGAATTTAAAAAATAATAATGTGAGCGAATATTGTACAAAGTGTGCTAAGATCTTAGAGACTGACCCAGAAAGACTCACAGCTTTAATTGATGCCAAAGGCAATTCTAACATGCATTGACTCAGTGAATACTGTCGTGCCTTTGTGAGACGCAGAGTAGGTGAACGGATTATCTCTGCATGTGTGGTTCCCACCGTGAAGCACAAAGGAGGAGGTGTGATGGTGTGGGGATTCTTTGCTGGTGACATTGTCTGTGATTTATTTCGAATTCAAGGCACACTTAACTAGCATGGCTACCACAGCATTCTGCAGCAATACGCCATCCCATCTGGTTTGCTCTTAGTGGGACTATCATGTGTTTTTCAACAGGACAATGACCCAATACACCAGGCTGTGTAAGGGCAATTTGACAAAGAAGGAGAGTGATGGAGTGCTGCATCAGATGACCTGGCCTCCACAATCATTCGACCTCAACCCAATTAAGATGGTTTGGGATGAGTTGGACCGCAGAGTGAAGGAAAAGCAACCAACAACTTCTCAGCATATGTGGGAACCACTTCAAGACTGTTGAGAGAATGAAGCTGGTTGAGAGAATGCCAAGAGTGTCCAAAGCTGTTATCAAGGCAAAGTGTGGCTACTTTGAAGAATCTCAAATATATATTTGGATTTGTTTCATACTTTTTAGGTTACTACATGATTCCATGTATTATTTCATAGTTTTGATGTCTTCACTATTATTCTACATTGTAGAAAATAGTAAAAAATAAAGAAAAACCCTTGAATGAGTAGGTGTCTCCAAACTTTTGACTGGTACTCTATGTAAATGAGATATTTCTGTATTTCATTTTCTATAAGGTTTCTTAACTGAGTTGTAAAATGTGTTGATATTGTGCCAGGGGCTTAGCTAACTTAGCTAGCTTGTTAGCAAATGCTACATTAGTGAATAAGGGGGAAATGGTAGCTAGCTTTACAACCCTTTGTTAGTACGTTTTATTCACTAAAATAGTTATTGCTAGCTATATGAAGCTGAAATAGGGTATTGAATTTGAACGCTTTGAAAATTAATCTTTGTTAAATCTATTCAAGACCTCCACAAGAAAAGTCAAATTGAAAAATGGCAATAAGGATTCTTCGAAGACGCCTCAGCAATTGCTTTCTGTGCTTGCTAGCTAGCTAACGTTACATCTGGAAATTGTTAATAAAAATGTTATATTTCCTATAACATTCTGTGTTGGGTCCATATTCTTTTTGATAAGTGAGGCATGTTTATGAATGCTTTATAAATGCTTTATGAATGGAATGGGAAAATAGAAATGACATTCCATTGACTGCATAAAATGTATACATAGACCTTTAATGTTGTTGTTATAGAGCAGAGTGTCAAACTCCACAGTTAATTACCATGAAGTGCTTAGCTATAAATGCTTACGAATGGGAAAATAGATTTTTACTTTAACTTGACTGCATAGTTTTCATAAAAAGACCCTTCATGTGTGCTTTATAGACTAGTATGAACATCTTAATTGTGATGTGGAGGGGGGCTTTTAATGAGTTATAAAAGCATTAGGAAAAGACCTGTAAAATGTTAAATGTACCCTGAGGATTCAACCCTGTTGGGGAAGAAGCAGAAGAAGTCACGGGTCTATAATGGCCGGTGGTGGGAAATGGGGCTGGTACAGGCTATAAAGCAGCAGCATTTTCATAACGTGGTTTGACCTTATGTCATATTCACTGACAATGGTATAACAGAAGCACACTTTTGAGAATAGCCATAAAGATGACACTCCACTGTCATTGTAATTATGCATCTATTAAGATACCAAAATCTCTTGCAAAGCATGAATGCGCTGTAGATTTACTATGGGTATTTATTTTTTATATTCTTTAACCTTTATTTAACTAGGTAAGTCAGTTAAGAACAAATTCTTATTCACGATGACGGCCTAGGAACAGTGGGTTAACTGTCTTGTTCAGGGGCGGAACGTCAGATTTTTATCTTGTCAGGTCAGGGATTTGATCTAGCAACCTTTCACTTTCTGGCCCAACACACTAACCACTAGGCTACCTGCCACCCCAATATATTTCATTAACCCTTAATAATGCGGTTGGGACCTGTTATAACACATTCATGAAATGCTTATAGATGTGTAAGAAATGTGTTATGGATATGTAGTCAAAGTAAATCGCTACCGAATAGGTAAAAGTTTCTTAATTTGATTTAGTCATTCACCTATTTGGAGTGAAGAAAGGACAAAGAAGAGATTTCCCCCTCATTCATCACTGTCGGATCCCTTCCTGTTGTCATTCTGTGCACAAGCTGTGCCCAATCTGTCTAAAAACATCAAACTGTGAAGTCAAAGAAAACATTTCCAAACTTTTTGGGGGGATCCGCGACACAAGTGATGGGAAGCTGGTGTCGCAGTGCAGGTGGCAGCTCATCTGACAGATGGTTTTGGAACAGATGAATATGGTATAGTTGGTAGGCTTTATCAGACCAGAAACAGTGTCGAAAAAAACTATTGTTTTTATTTCACTTCCTTTCCAGCACAAATATGGTGGATGTGTAACCAGTCCAGCTCACTAAAGCCAGGCTTGGCTCGTTTTGGCCCTATAGTGGTGTGACCTGGGCTAATTTACCATGCCTGCTGTAATAGCTTTGCTGTTTCATTCAAGTGCGAATTTGTGGGGTAAATATTGGGGGGGACGAACGTTAGACAGGGGGTATTTTGAGGTGTAATATGGAGGGGTATTTTGAAAAGTTGAAGGACAAGTCGTCACCATCATTAATGAATTTCAAGTCAAAAATTAAGAAGACACAAAAGATGAAGAATGAGTTGTATTATGATGCACAAATGCATAAACAGTTGAAATCGGAAGTTTACATACACTTAGGTTGGAGTCATTAAAACTTGTTTTTCAACCGCTCCACAAATTTCTTGTTAACAACTATAGTTTTGGCAAGTCGGTTAGGTCATCTACTTTGTGCATGACACAATTCATTTTTACAACAATTGTTTACAGACAGATTATGTTGCTTATAATTCATTGTATCACAATTCCAGTGGGTCAGAAGTTTACATACACTAAGTTGACTGTGCATTTACACAGCTTGGAAAATTCCAGAAAATGATGTCATGGCTTAAAACCTCTTAGGGATCCCTTCACCCCCATTCCCACTCGAACCCCTTAACCGGGATTGTTTTGACAACATCCAGTGAAATTGCAGCGTGGCAAATTCAAAACCAGAAATACTCAAAATAAGAATTCATTAAACATACAATTGTTACACATCAAAATACAGGTTAACTTCTTGTTAATCCAGCCACAGTGTCAGATTTCAAAAAGGCTTTACGGCGAAAGCAGACCATGCGATTATCTGAGGACAGCACCCCGCCTACAAACACAAGAAAATCCGAGTTCAACCAGCCAGGTGTGACACAAAAATCAGAAATAATGATATAATTCATGCCTTACCCTTGAAGATCTTCCTATGTTGGCACGCCGAAATGTCCCAGAAACATCACCAATGGTCCTTTTGTTCAATACATTTCTTCTTTATATCCCCAATATGTCCATTTATTTGGACATACACCGGTTTCAACTCGCCCTCAAAGTATCTCATAAGTTACCTGTAAACTTGGTCCAAACATTTCAAACAACTTTCCTAATCCAACCTTAGGTACCCTAAAACGTAAATAATCGATCAAATTTAAGACGGGATAAACTGTATTCCATACACGAAAACAAAGTGAAGCACGTTCCAGGTCGTGCGCACCAAAAGACTTGAGTCTCTCTGAGTGACACATGGAAAGGAAAGGAACACTTCTTCATTTCTCAAAGGAAAAACATCAGCCAATTTCTAAAGACTGTTGACATCTAGTGGAAGCCATAGGAACTGCAAGCATATTTCTATTAAAAGGGATTACCATAGAAAACTAATGGGAAAAAAATTGAGCTCAACATTTTTTTTCCCTGGATGGATTGTGCTCAGGGCTTTGCCTGCCAAATCAGTTCTGTTATACTCACAGACATTCAAACAGTTTCAGAAACTTCAGAGTGTTTTCTATCCTAATCTACTATTAATATGCATATCCTAGCTTCTGGGCCTGAGTAGCAGGCAGTTTATTTTGGGCATGCTTTTCATCCGGACGTCAAAATACTGCCCCCTAGCCTAGAAGTTTTAAGAAGCTTCTGATAGGCTAATTGACTTAATTTGAGTCAATTAGAGGTGTAACTGTGGATGCATTTCAAGGCCTACCTTCAAACTCACTGCATCTTTGCTTGACATCATGGGAAAATCAAAAGAATTCAGCCAAGACCTCAGAAAAAATTGTAGACCTCCAAACTGGGACATGCATAACACCCCGGCCATCCTACAATCTAAGCTTGATGCCCTCAATCTCACACAAATGATCAATTAACCTACCAGGTACAACCCCAAATCCGTAAACATGGGCCCCCTCATAGATATCATCCTTACCAACCTGCCCTCTAAATACACCTCCGTGGTACGTAATGGTTCTGTGGTCAAACGACCACCGCTCATCACTGTCAAACGCTCCCTAAAACACTTCAGCGAGCAGGCCTTTCAAATCAACCAAGCCCGGGTATCCCGGAAGGATATTGACCTCATTCCGTCAGTAGAGGATGTCTGGTTATTCTTTAAAAGTGCTTTCCTCATCATCTTAAATAAGCACGGCCCATTAATTTTTGTTTTAACCAGGAACAGATATAGCCCTTGGTTCACTCCAGACCTGATTGCCCTTGACCAGCACAAAAACATCCTGTGGCCTTCTGCATTAGCATCGAATAGCCCCCTGCGATATGCAACTTTCCAGGAAAGTTAGGAACCAATATACACATGCAGTTAGGAAAGCTAAGGCTAGCTTTTTCAAACAGAAATGTGCATCCTGTAGCACAAACTCCAAAACGTTCAGGGCCACTGTAAAGTCCATGGAGAATAAGAGCACCTCCTCCCAGCTACCCACTACTCTGAGGTTAGGAAACATTGTCACCACCGATAAATCCACGATAATTGAGAATTTCAAAAAGCATTTTTCTACAGCTGGCCATGCTTTCCACCTGGCTACCCCTATCCTGGTCAACAGCCCTATGCCCCCCACAGCAACTTGCCCAAGCCTCCCCCATTTGGTCATCATAGCAGCACCCATCCGTAGCACGCGCTCCAGCAGGTTTATTTCACTAGTCACCCCCAAAGCTAATTCCTCCTTCGGCCGCCTTTCCTTACAGTTCTCTGCTGTCAATGACTGGAATGAACAGTTATTATTTTCTACATTGTATTTTATATTTTAGAAAATATTTCTGAAAAGCTGTCATCAAGGCAAAGGGCGGCTACTTTGAAGAATCTCAAATATAAAATATATTTTGATTTGTTTAACAGTTTTTTTGGTTACTACATGATTCCATATGCGTTATTTCATAGTTTTGATGTCTTCACTCTTATTCTACAATGTTGAAAATAGTAAAAATAAAGTTTTTTTTTTTGAATGAGTAGGTGTGTTCAAACGTTTGACTGGTACTGTATGTTAAACCGTTTTGTTATATTTCAGTCTTCTGTGATGTGTATATAAAGTTTAATATTGGGATGCAATATTGAACACAAAAATGTCAACTCTATATCTGACATGGTACATGTGTCTTCTTTTTTTAAACCCATAACCATGTGTGTGAGGTGTATACTTTTGTTTTAAACATACTTTTGACCCTGATTTATCCCACTACAGTAAAAGGTTAAGACATTGAATACATGTTGTTTGGTATATTTAATACATTTAGCATGTTTACTTTTCTCTGTGAATATTAAATACATTTAAAGTTATATATGATTTGGTTTATGTAGATAAGACATTTCAATGTTGTTAATACACAAAGTAACCCAAAACCTGGTCTAATTTGCATATTTATAATGAGTTTGCAGCAAATTTGCAGCAAACATTAGAATGTTCACCACACGTTTCCCAGAATTGTTTGCCAAAAGGAACAACAGTTTGCCACAAAACTAATTTGCATGTGAAAATATAAGCTTGCCACAAATTTGCAACAAATTGGCCAAAGATTTGCCACAACTGTTGCCAGAAGCCTTTTTTTTCAGTAAGGGAAGCCTGCTAAAGCTGTATTAGATGAACCATTCAAATTAAAGGTACTATCACAACGACCATATTATTTTAGTATGGCCACCGGAAGATTTACATTGACCACCCAACCCTCTATTTGTTTTCTCCACTGCTGCTGTTTATTATCTATGCATAGTCACTTCACTCCCACCTACATGTACAAATTACCTCGACTAACCAGTACCCCCCACACATTGACTCGGTACCGGTACCCCTGGTATAAAGCCTCGTTATTGTTATTTTATTGTGTTACTTTTTATTACTTTTTATTATGTTTTACTTTATTTGGTAAAGATTTTCTTAACTCTTCTTGAACTGCACTGTTGGTTAAGAGCTTGTAAGTAAGCATTTCACGGTAAGGTCTACACTTGTTGTATTTGGCACATGTGACAAAGTTTGAATTGATTTTTGGAGAGTCCAATTGATTCTGAGTTCGGGTATACAAAGTTTATATGTGAAAACTATTTCTTAGGTGCATACTTTCCGATTTCCTACATTACACCTGAGAAGCTAGTCAAGGACAAGCTAATTTGTTGTTGGTCTCTGACTGGCTGAGTTTACCATTTAAAATATGATTATTCCTCTTATCTCCCTTACACAAAGGACATGGAGGCTATCTCAACCTCCCTCCTGGCAAATGCAGCACTCACAGCACCATTTCCATATAGCAGGTGTCAATTTGTCTGGCATTTGCTTATCTTTGTATCTTCATAGGGCCAGTACGTGTAGGGAGAATGCAGCCAGGTAGATAACAAAGGACAAGTTCCAAATGCTGGACAGTGGTCTGACTTCAGCACCTAGGAATTATTATTTATTTTTTTACTTGATCTTTAAAGAGAAATGTAAGTCTCTTTTCTTATCTCAGTCTCTTGAATACAGAATGTCCCTGTTTTTTTCTTGATTCTGGCAGCCCATAGTTCAGAGGTGGCCTGTACGTCACTAATTCATTAACAGTGGGTTGAGCTCTGTAGTGCTTATCTGCTATTTATTCTCCTACTCTTTATTTAATCTGCCTTTGTTGTATTTTCTGCACTGCTAAATTAATTACCAAGGCCACTTCGTAGGTTGACCCAGCCCCCGAAGTGACCATTTACACTGTATGCAAGAATTCTCTGCGTTATCTTGCCATCCCCTATTGCCTCACCTCTTGTGAAGCAGAGGTTATGTTGTCTTTACAGCCTGTAGGTGTGATATCTGATTGAAGGTTCATTTTACAGTAATGTTATTGGTCAACAACTCAGAATTTTGAATCTAACACTGTCAAATGGTTATTTAAGGATCTCACCTTCTGTGTCTCTTTCTCTTTTTTTGTTCCTGACCTGCGTTGGTGAGATATGATCTCTTTCTTTCTTTCTCCACCCCAGGGACTATTGGGGCATGGCCTTTCTCGCTCCCTCTCTGGTCGTACTTAGAATAATTCCTTGTAATGCTTGTTAACGCTTTGCGGCTTAAGGTTTATGCCTTGTATGTGAATCCATTTATTTTACAATGTTTCTTAAAACACTCCATTCTCAGACCTTTCTTGATTGCCTATTACTGTAACTCAACTATAGTCTCTTGTATATTGCTAAATCATCTTATGGAGTCAGATAATTCATTTAACCGACTTTGTTGACATATGAATTGCATCGTCTTATCATGGGTCTTACGTGAGGTATATTCAGTATAATATGCATAGATATCAAATATTACCCCACTTCAGAGCTGTCTGGGAAAAATGTCTATTTGTGCTGCCGTTTGATATATTCACAGAAGCAGACAAACAGGCAAAATAGCTATGATTATGCATTTCAAGCCATCGAGCTGGTGTTTGATGTACCCAGCTGCTCCTCTCTATCCCTTTTTCTTACACTATTTAATTTGTATTTTATTTAACCTTTATTTTACTATTTTACTATTTTACTATTTTATTTTAGTTAAGTCAGTTAAGAGAAATTCTTATTTACAATGACGTCCCACCAAAAAGCCTCCTGTGGGGATGTGAGCTGGGATAAGAAATAAAAAAATAGGACAAAACACACATCACGACAAGAGAGACCACGCAACACTGCATAAAGAGAGACCTAAGACAACAACATAGCAAGGCAGCAACACATGACAACACAGCATGGTAGCAACACGACATAACAACATGGTAGCAACACGACATAACAACATGGTAGCAACACAACATGGTAGCAGCACAAAACATGGTACAAACATTATTGGGCACAGACAAAAGAACAAAGGGCAAGGAGGTAGAAACAACAATACATCACATAAAGCAGCCACAACTGTCAGTAAGAGTGTCCATGATTGAGTCTTTGAATGAAGTGATTGAGATAAAACTGTCCAGTATGAGTGTGTGTTGCAGCTCGTTCCAGTCGCTAGCTGCAGCGAACTGAAAAGAGGAGTGACCCCGTGATGCGTCCGCTTTGGGGACCTTTAACAGAATGTGACTGGCAGAACGGGTGTTGCATGTGGAGGATGAGGGCTGTAGTAGGTATCTCAGATAGGGGGAGTGAGGCCTAAGAGTGTTTTATAAATAAGCATCAACCAGTGGGTCTTGCAATGGTATACAGAGATGACCAGTTTACAGAGGAGTATAGAGTACAGTGATGTGTCCTATAAGGAGCATTGGTGTCAAAACTGATGACCGAATGGTAAAGAACATCTAGTCGCTCGAGAGCACCCGAACCTGCCAATCTATGAATTACATCTACGTAATCTAGCATGGATAGGATGGTCATCTGAATCAGAGTTAGTTTGGCAGCTGGGGCGAAAGAGGAGCGATTACGATAGAGGAAACCAAGTCTAGATTCAACTTTAGCCTACAGCTTTGATATGTGCTGAGAGAAGGACAGTGTACCATCTAACCATACTCCCAAGCTCTAAACCCTCAGAGGTAGTAATCACACCTGTGGGGAGAAGGGCATTCTTCTTACCAAACCACATGACCTTTGTTTTGGTGGTGTTCAGAACAAGGTTAAGAGTAGAGAAAGCTTGTTGGACACTCAGAAAGCTTTTTTGTAGAGCATTTAACACAAAATCTGGGGAAGGGCCAGCTGAGTATAAGACTGTAACATCTGCATATAAATGGATGAGAGAGCTTCCTACTGCCTGAGCTATGTTGTTGATGTAAATTGAGAAGAACGTGGGACCTAGGATCGAGCCTTGGGGTACTCCCTCGGTGACAGACAATGGCTGAGACAGCAGATTTGCTGACTTTATACACTGCACTCTATGAGAGAGGTGGTTAGCAAACCAGGCCAAAGACCCCTCAGAGACACCGATACTCCTGAACTGGCCCACACGAATGGAATGGTCTACTGTATCAAAAGCTTTGGCCAAGTCTATAAAAATAGCAGCACAATATCAATATAGAATCAATATTTATTCTAAGCAACATTGGATCAGCTATGCATCCACATTTTTTATTCTCATTTTCTTCATGAGGGCATGTTAACAATAATACTGAAAATATCAAAAAAGAAGGTCCAAGCGTCTTTGACAGGGGGGATAAAGCGGATTCTATACCATTTTACAGTGGCCAGTTCATGAAGGAATGCTTGCTCATGAAAGTTTTTTAGCAAGCGTCTTTGACAAATCAGGACAGGTCATTTCACTGATGAGCCATTACAAACACAGGCTCTGAAACAGTGATCACGAGGGCATAACAGAAAACACCAGACTGATACCTATCAGTATTATTTATATAGGATAACATCGAGGAGAGTAGCCTGTTCTGGGTGTTTGGAGTCATACTTTGTGGGATTGGTGATAATCTGAGAAAGATTTTAGGGAGTCCCATGTCTTTAGGACTTGGTCAGGTGGTTTAAGCATGTCCCCGTTTAGGTCACCTAGCAGGACAAATTCAGACTTAGTGGAAGGGAGAGAGAGCTTAGGGCAGGTAGGGTACAGGCCGGTGCTGATAGAGGACGATAGCACACAGCAACAGTCAACAAAGAGCCATTTCAAAGTTGAATGCTTAAAACCAGCAAATCAAATTGTTTGGGGACAGACTTGGTGCAGACAACCGAGCACTGAAGGTGATCCTTGGTAAAGATTCCCACTCCTCAAACCTTTTGGAAGATCTGTCTTTCTGAAAAAGGTTAAAACCAGAAAGGTTAACATCAGTATTCAAAACACTCTTCCTTAACCACATCTCAGTAATGACCAGCACATCTGGATTGGAACTGTGATCCCACACTTTCAATTGATTCATTTTAGGTAATAAGCTTCTAGTGTTAACGTGCAGAAAACCCAGGCTTTTACAAGAGCAGAAATCAGTGAAGCAGATATCAGAGCACAAGTCAGAATTGGGGCTAGCAACAGTAGATGGGCCAGGGTGTACATGCACATTTCCAGATATCATCAACAGTAATACAATCAATGCACGGCAGAGGACAGGGAGAGCTCTGCAGTGCTGATTTATGACATCTGAATGTGCTTCAGATGGCAACAAGATCATATTGTACAGCAATTTCATCAGGTAACATGAATACAAAGCCGGCGAGAGGTGGTTAGAATGGGATGGGAGGCCAAAAGTCTGTAAGCAATAGAGAGTCAGAGTCCCAAGTGTTGGAACAAACAGTCTGTCCCACGGTTGGGTTAAGAACATTTGTAGTCCTCAAAGCATGCAGGTGTCATGAGGCAAATAGCAAAATAGCAAAATGCACAAGAAATGTTTTTAATATATAACGACTTGGGGCTAGCCATTGTAAGTTCAGAGTCACTCGGCCCAACAGTGCGTATGTGCTGGAGGCGAGCGAACGCTCTGGAGGGGGGCGGAGAGTGTGGCTGGGGTACCTGTACCAGACAGGGGGAGACAGGCTTGGGCAGACGGTGAACAGATCGACAGGTGGAATCCAAGAAGCGGCGCAGCAGGCAACGGGAGTAGGTGTCACACCCACTTGGGAGAAGCGTTTATTTCTGGAGTCAGATTTCTTGCAGAAAATGGTCTTTGAACAGCAGGAGGGTGGCTTTAAAGAGCGCTTCAAAAGACTCCTGCCACTTGTTGGGCCCAAAGGCCTCGACACCTTTCACTTCACACCTCTTTGCTAATTGACGTTGTATCTGGTCTGTCCTCGCAAGCCTGGCAGCTCAGTTCCAGGTTGTATGGTGTCCACAGATCTCTGCCGTTTGTTTCCTAGAGCAGCCTCCGTATAGCTTGGAAAAAGGAATCCTTGGTAGCAGTAATCCCTCTGGTTAATTTTGGTCCAAATTGGGTTGTAGGTTTGGATTGTAGGTTTGGAGTTTTTGATCTGGAACACTAGAGTGTGATTGAGATAGGTGTCAATGTTTCACATCCAGCTTTGATTCCTAATGCAGGGTCCAGCATAATGTCCCCAGTCAACCATAAAGTTAAATGTTTATCATTGGCATAGGGTGCACATACACAGGCATGTTGCCCATATAATGTGACATTAGTATTGTTATCATAATGCATTTTTGTTCTAGCCTGATTACACAACTCATCTTTCTCTTGTCTTACAGGTGTGTGTAATGAAATCCCATCCCAGGCTTTCACTTCTGCAATCTCAATATTGGCTTCTAACGAGCTTGAAAGAGGGAAGTGTGTAGATGGAGGTGTATAGCAATGACATATTGTACCGTGTCGAATATCATTGCTCTATTGAGCACAAAAACATGAATGCATTGTGAATGTGGCAGTATATTCTTACAAGGGTGTGGTTGAACTTATCAATGTCACGCCCTGGTCTTAGTATTTTGTGTTTTCTTTATTTATTTGGTCAGGCCAGGGTGTGACATGGGTTTATTTTGTGGTGTGTTTGTGTATGGGGTTTTTTCGTAGGTTTTGGGATTGTGGCTTAGTGGGGTTTTCTAGCATAGTCTATGGTTGCCTGAGGCGGTTCTCAATCAGAGGCAGGTGATTATCGTTGTCTCTGTTCGTGTTTCATCTTCATTAAAGATGTATCGTATTAACCACGCTGCATTTTGGTCCGACTCTCTTTCGACGCAAGAAAACCTTAACAATCAAGCTGTGATATGCTTTAAAGCATGTGCAACTTGGCTCAGGTCACAAAATGCAGTCTAGAACATGAAAATAACATAAAATTGCACAGATGATGAGCTTATACTGCATTTTGTTCATCGATGTAAATTGCTCCCTAACAGACCCCCATTAGTGCTGCTTACTGTGATATTAATAAATCAATGGTCGTCCACAGGGTGCAAATTACAGGGAAGCCGGGGCTCAGCTCCACTGAATGAGACATTAGCTCACCTAAATGCAACAAAAAGTCATACCTAAATGCAACAAAAGTCTCTAAATGCTAATTTAACCTTTCTGCTGTATGTTTTACGGTGTTAAATATGAAAATAAAAGCTTCCGAATGAAACGAGCACCCCCACCTCTCTGTCATGGTTTAAACTGTTTATTTCTACATGGCTGCACAAACCCTGTCCACAGCGCTGTACACTCAGTAGTGCTGAATGTCGGCCTCAGCTGAGCTCTTTCAAAAGCATAGATTTTTCTTTGTACTGTCTCATTTTTGCCATTTGTATGCCATTTGGCCTTAGATTAAAAAAAACAGCCTTTATTCCAATGCATTAGAGTTATCTGTTGATTTATAATTGTTTGCTTTTGTCAGTCAGCTGTTTAGAGCACTCATAGCCTTTTTTTTATCAGGTGCGCGTGGGTACTGGTGTTCTCTGTGCCATCTGTGGCCAGAAGCACTAGACCATTTATTTAGCTTTATTATTTTCTATCAATATTTGTTTTCCTTGCTGGATCAACAACGCATCCAATACAATGCGCATCCAATCAATCCGACTGTAGTTGGCTCTTGCAGTTAGAAGATTTCGATTTTGTATTGGCATCACCCTGCATTATTTCAGATTGTGTGCCCTTCAGAACTGTTTTCATAGTGAAACATAATGGAATGTTACGTAGGCATAGTTACACTTAGTGCATTTTTTATTTATTTTTATCTCAGATCTCAAAGATTCAGGAATCGTGCAGGGTTTAAGTTCAATGTTCAAATTCAATTGTTAAATGTAATTCATGTAAGGAAAGAAAGGTAGTGTTTTACACCATTCAACTCATGAATTATACACAGCTCATGAATTATACCCAGCTCATGAATTATACCCAGCTCATGAATTCTACACAACTCATGAATTATACCCAGCTCATGAATTATACCCAGCTCATGAATTATACACAACTCATGAATTATACACAACTCATGAACTAGGGTGGTAACGTGGTTTGATTCGACTTGTGTATTATATTGAATGTAGGCTACCTGTTCTGCGTGTGTTCATGTGTGTAAAATTGCCTCAGCTGACAGGGTAGGTTACTGGGAGTGGTGTAGGTCTAGCGGAGGGTAAATGCAACTAAATGCAGTTCATCCACATTTTTGGTGCTTTACTTTTTTCACTGTGACTGGTAATCAGAGTTTAAGCATTGATTTTACTCCCACTACATCACTGGCTACTGGTTGGCCTATTTGAAGTTCATGGTGGTAGGCCTACACATTGTATCCCAGCCTAGTAAATTGACTGTGCATGTTAGGGTGACCATCCCGTTTTTTCCACGGGACAGTTTCAGACCCATTTCAGGTGTCCTGATTTTTCAGACTACAAAAAAAGGTCAATATGTCAGCAAGACGCATCAATTAATGTAGCCTTTCGCAAGCGCACCCAATAGAGTCTGTGGTGGAATATTCTATTCAAGTGAGGGAGACTTTGTCATTTCTTCAAACAATCATCTTTATTCAATATCGATTAATTATGGCAATAATGAAACTAGTCAACTCAACAGTCTTGACTGAGAAGCCTAACTGAAAATGAAAAAAATGATCTCATATAGGATGTAAAAATGCTTAATCAGACTGGTTCCAACCCCTCTCATAAGCCACCTTGGTCAATCTCCTGGTTATCTGCATGGGATGTTGTTTTACTTCCAACCTGGCTTAGTATCCCAGATGCCAGGATGATGAGACAATGAGGCATTGACCTAAACTCTTCCGAAACGTGAAGTAAATGAAGTGCTCACAGGCAACTACACATAAACAAGATCCCACAAAACACAGTAGGAAAATGGCTGCCTAAATATGATCCCCAATCAGAGACAACGATAAACAGCTGCCTCTGATTGGGAACCATACCAGGCCAACATAGAAATAAACAACCTAGATTACCCATCCTAGTCACACCCCGACCTAACCAAAATAGAGAATAAAAAGGCGCTCTATGGTCAGGGCGTGACTATCTTGGGTCACACACACCACATCTTGTCTATGGAATACCAGCTTTAGGTTTTTACCACCAAGTCATTGTCAGCTCAAGCTATCTCTAGCAAAAAACAATTTTTCTTGACCATACGCCCACACTAACTACAGGAAGCTAGAGTAGAAACCATCACTTTATGGAAACACAGAATGAAACACAACAGAAAAGTCCTACTATTTGTTAGGTATATCATCGTTAACTATTAATATCAAACAAATCAGGTAAATATGTATTTGTATTTATTATGGATCCCCATTAGCAGCTACTCTGCTTTGGCAGCAGCTACTCTTCCTGGGGTCCATCAAAATTAAGGCAGTTTATACAATTTAAAAACATTACAATACATTCACAGATTTCACAACACACTGTGTGCTCTCAGGCCCTACTCCACCACTACCACATATCTACAGTAGTACATCCATGTGTATGTATAGTGCGTATGTTATCGTGTGTGTGTGTGTGTGTGTGTATAGTGCGTATGTTATCATGTGTGTGTGTGTGTGTGTGGGTCTGTGCCAATGTTTGTGTTGATTCACAGTCCCTGCTGTTCCATAAGGTGTTTTTTAAATCAAATTTTACTGCTTGCGTCAGTTACTTGATATGGAATAGAGGTCCATGTAGTCATGGCTCTATGTAGTACTGTGTGCCTCCCATAATCTGTTCTGGACTTGGACTGTGAAGAGACCTCTTGTGGCATGTCTTGTGGGGTATGCATGGGTGTCCGAGCTACAGTGCCTTGCGAAAGTATTCGGCCCCCTTGAACTTTGCGACCTTTTGCCACATTTCAGGCTTCAAACATAAAGATATAAAACTGTATTTTTTTGTGAAGAATCAACAACAAGTGGGACACAATCATGAAGTGGACCACATTTATTATATTTCAAACTTTTTAACAAATCAAAAACATATGCCAAAAGTTTGTAGTATCCACATGCCTTATTGTCCACAAGCTTCTATATTTCAAACTTTTTATTAACAAATCAAAATGCCTATTACATTTCGTCCAAAAAGTAGGTCCACATGCCTATTACAGGGCCTATTACAGTACGCCCAAATTAGAGTTTGCCTATTACAGTATCCACATGCCTATTACAGTACGTCCAAATGTCTATTACAGTACGTCCACATGCCTATTACATTATGTCCCACATGCCTGTACGTCCACATGCCTATTCAGTACGTCCAAAAGTATACATGCCTATTACACATGCCACATGCCTATTACAGTACGTCCACATGCCTATTACAGTACGTCCACATGCCTATTACAGTACGTCCACATGCCTATTACAGTACGTCCACATGCCTATTACATTACGTCCACATGCCTATTACAGTACGTCCATATGCCATATGCCTATTACAGTACGTGCCAAATGCCTGCCTATTACAGTACGTCCACATGCCTATGCCTGCCTATTACAGTACGTCCACATGCCTATTACAGTACGTCCACATGCCTATTACATTATGCCTATTACAGTACGTCCACATGCCTATGTACAGTACGTCCATATGTCTATTACAGTACATGCCATATGTCCACATGCCTGTTACAGTACATGCCTATATGCCTATTACATTTTACAGTACGTCACATGCCTATTACAGTAGGTCCACATGCCTATTACAGTACGTCCACATGCCTATTACAGTACGTCCACATGCCTATTAGAGTACGTCCACATGCCTATTACAGTACGTCCACATGCCTATTACAGTACGTCCAAATGCCTATTACAGTACATGCCTATTACAACCACATGCCTATTACAGTACGTCCACATGCCTATTACAGTACGTCCACATGCCTATTACAGTACGTCCACATGCCTATTACAGTACGTCCACATGCCTATTAGAGTACGTCCACATGCCTATTAGAGTACGTCCAACTGCCTATTACAGTACGCCTCCCACATGCCTATTACAGTACGTCCACATGCCTATTACAGTACGTCCACATGCCTATTACAGTACGTCCACATGCCTATTACAGTACGTCCACATGCCTATTACAGTACGTCCATATGCCTATTACAGTACGTCCACATGCCTATTACATTACGTCCACATGCCTATTACAGTACGTCCACATGCCTATTACAGTACGTCCACATGCCTATTACAGTACGTCCACATGCCTATTACAGTACGTCCACATGCCTATTACATTACGTCCACATGCCTTACAGTACGTCCACATGCCTATTACAGTACGTCCACATGCCTATTACAGTACGTCCATATGCCTATTACTGTACGTCCACATGCCTGTTACAGTACGTCCACATGCCTATTACAGTACGTCCACATGCATGTCTAGACAGTTTGAGTGATACAAGTTGCCCCCTTAAATATATCTTTTGCAAGTGAAACTCTGGTATGACATTTTTGCTAATGAATTACCTGCTGTTACTAACACGTTTTTGGATGTTACAAACAAAGTGTGAACAAATTGCATCTGAAAATAGTCGAGACTTGCTCAAATGAGCTGGCCTCACATTTAATTTAACTGGCAGAGCAGTAAATTTAGATATTATTAACACTATAGTGAAGGTTTCTAGACTGCCTGTCTTATTACTGTCAAGTCGAATGGGGAAAGGTAATTTGGGTTTCTCTATAATTGAGTTGTGTGAAGCAGAGTCATGCCAACTATTGATTTGATTAAGAGTTGTTTAGCTGAAATGAAAAGTCCATGATAGTTCAAAGAGGCTTGGGTTTATCATTAAGCCTAAGACAATTTAATACAATGTTAATCAATGCCCCTATTTTTCTATACTGTTTAGGCTATAATGAAAATAAATCTATTGCACAACAATGGGAAAAGTTAACAGTTTGGAAAGACCCATTACCAACCACAAACCTCTATCCATTTACTGTACAGAAGAAAACCACAATCGATTTGAAGCACTGGACTGCAGCCACAAAACACATACTTTTTATCGATAGCAAATGCGAGTATAAGGCAATAGGGTCCAACAATGCCACATTACGTTACTCAACTTAGTGCTTGCTGAACAGACATAATTGCCGTTATCTCTTTGGCCTTTGCAATTCAGGCATGTTGTTAGTCCAGACCTCTAGAGGTTGAAATACATTGCATTCCACATTCGACACTTTTTCAGCCTTATTCTAAAATGAATTGCACACAAAACCCCATAATGACAAAGCAAAAACAGGTTTAGCATTTTTTGCAAATGTCTAAAAAATTGAAATATCACATTTACATCAGTATTCTTTGTTGAAACACATTTGGCAGCAATTACAGCCTTGAATCTTCTGGATATGACGCTACAAGCGTGGCACACCTGAATTTGGGGAGTTTCTCCCATTCTTCTCTGAAGATCCTCTCAAGCTCTGTCAGTTTGGATGGGGAGTGTCACTGCACAGCTATTTTCAGGTCTCTCCAGAGATGTTAGATCGAGATCAAGTCGGGCTCTGGCTAGGCCACTCAAGGCCATTCAGAGGCTTGTACCGAAACCACTCCTGCGCTGTCTTGGCTGTGTGCTTAGAGCACGATTTAAACAATGCAAGCCTATGCTACATTAAATACAGTACTGTAGCAATGAGGTTTGTGCAGTAGGCTTTAGGCCCAATACATTATCACTGCATATTGGCTTAGTTTGAATTGCACTGCTAATGTTGTTCTTCTCTGACCATTTAGAAATTATATATCAAAATGTTAGGTATAGGATCACACTTGTAATTGATAATTGGTTGTATTACTTGTGAGGCACAGCTGAGTGAGCATAATCATGAGCTTTTTCTTTTTTACTGGACTCATGGCCTGCATTTGATGGTCGGATTGAGGGGAAAGGAGGGAGCAGCAGTAAGGATGCCTCTCACCCAACTCACCTTTCCTCCACTGAGAAAAGAGGTCACAGTCATCCAGCTGATGGCAAAACTTAAGCCGCAGTTAATTATTTCTGCCTCGTGCACCAATTCATGTTGTTACTCCTATGACCAGAGAAAGTGAAATATTCCTCTATACTTAAAAAGACACAGCCGCTAATAATAACAATGTCAGCTTATCGAAACACTTCGCTATACTTGTTAATTGCAGCTGCTGTGCTGGTTGTTGTGTATGTGGAAGTAGGGAGAATGCACATTTTATGGCTTATGAAAATGTTAAACAGGGCTGAAAAACAACTTAAACATGAACTTACTGAAAAACAGCAGCTCTTTGGTGTATTCGTTGAGTCTCTTTCTAGTCGGGGTTTTAAACGTTTTGAAATGTCATATTATGAACCTTGTTGTGCGTTCGAGGCTTCTTCTTACACTCTATGGCCCGATGAAACTGTGCAGACACAGTGATCTGAGCTATCTGATTGGCCAGCGGTAGGCCTATAATTGCACTTTATTTGCTCTCTGGGCCTGCCGGGTAGGCGGAGTTCTACCTTCAGACACATTAAATGGTTCAAAATGGGAACACTGCCTTCCTGGTGCTAGGGCTGTTGAATCAAGTGCATCTACTACCACCAACAGGGCAAAAACAAATAAAATAAATAGGGACGCAAGGCTTTGTCGTTGGGTTTTTAACAGAAAGGTTCGACTAGAGATTGCGATTGACCAGTTGGTGACCACTGCCCTAAAACATCTTTGTTAAAAAAGTCACACCAACTACAGATGCTTATTGGATGGATGCTCATCATGTTTGACAGTAGCTGAACTAATTACTGTGAGTGGGCATCATTGTAGATACAGTAGCAAGCTAACATTGACCTCATATGCCATTTTCAAACGAGTTGAATATGACACACGTGAGCAAAGATTGAATAATAGCACATTGACTTACCACAATTTACATGAGTAGTTGAACAGAAGTGTGGAGAGTAAATACCCTATGGTCAAATAACTAGGCTAAACAAAAGCTCCACATTGCTTTAGCCAGCTGGCATCAGGGACAGCTCCCAAGGATCCAAGGATTGTGAAATGTTTTATGTATTCTCCCAAGTGATGTTTGCTTGCTAGATAGCAATTAAGTTCGCATGCCAGATGAAAATAAATGACACTGTCTCTATGTCCCCTACCGCTGCACCCTGTAAAATCAGAAGAAATACCGGTAGATGCACTTGTTTAGGGTCATGCACGACATTTTTATGTTTGTAATGCATTTTAATGCAAGATAGCAATTGTGCTAACGCTAGTTAGTAACTTCCTTCAAACTGCACGCAGAGACACAAAAATGGTATCCAGGAGTTCATCTGACTCTGCCAAAATCCTGAAGTGCCACTTTAAGCAAAATATATTTTCACATGACTGTCACGGCTCTCGTCGTAATGAGGATCGGACCAAAACGCAGCGTGGTAAGTGTTCACGATTCTTTATTAACCAAAACACTTGAACAAAATAACAAAATGAAAAAAAAAAACAGTTCTGTAAGGTGCATCAACTATACAGACAACAACTACCCAAAAAACACAGGTGGGAAAAAGGCTGCTTAAGTATGATTCCCAATCAGAGACATCGATAGACAGCTGTCCCTGATTGAGAACCATACCCGGCCAAAACAGAAATAAAGAAACTAGAGTGCCCACCCTAGTCACACCCCGGCCTAACCAAAACAGAGAATAAAAGCCTCTCTATGGCCAGAGCATGAAAAATGACCATCCCCAAACACTTGAAAAAAAAAACAAGCAACCCTCCCTGTACCTAAAAAAATAATAAAAACATTAAGTAGATAGCAGAGAACATGCCTACAATTTACCCTCAATCCTAGGGCAGACCGGAACCTGTTCTTCATCTCATTAACATTACATGGCAAAATTCTAATTTTGATAGTGCGAAGGCTACGGGACAGGTTGTGGTTCACAGACTTGGGCAAGCTCACTCTTCTTGTCTGTTATGGCCTCCATGGACACACAGGGCGTTTTCAGTCATAGTTTGTTTGCTACAGTTCAAATCAGAGTTTGATTATTTGTTACATTTGTATAATTTGTTATTGTTGATCCGTTTGCTTTCACATTGCCAAATGTTAAAAAAGTAATTTGTTTATCAAAAATGCTCACGTTAATAAATCCATCTATGATCATCATAGAGGATCACGTCTGTGTTCATGTTACCACATCTATAAGCTCTTTGATATTACTTTTGCTCTGGTCTTCCAACAACAAATGGAAGGAAACCCTAATAGTTGTGACATGCAGTGAATAGGGGAGACTGGGGCTGGTTGTCTCATCACAGATTGGTTGTCACAGTCTATTACTCCCAATCTAAATGGTGCTGCGTAGCCTAGTAATTTTAAGATGAAAATGTGTGATTTATTTGCAAGACGTAATCCACCTGGTCAATTCATAACAGCATCTCAGAACATTAAGGAGAGGGTAATCTGCATGAGAGGTGAACGTAAAAAAAAAAATACATAGAAACTCAGCAAAAAAAGAAACGTCCTCTCACTGTCAACTGTGTTTACTTTCAGCAAACTTAACATGTGTAAATATTTGTATGAACATAACAAGATTCAACAACTGAGACATAAACTGAACAAGTTCCACAGACATGTGACTAACAGAAATGGAATAATGTGTCTCTGAACAAGGGGGGGATCAAAATCAAAACTATCAGTCAGTATCTGGTGTGGCCACCAGCTGCATTAAGTACTGCATTTCCTCCTCATGGACTGCACCAGATTTGCCCGTTCTTGCTGTGAGATGTTACCCCACTCTTCCACCAAGGCACCTGCAAGTTCACAGACATTTCTGGGGGGAATGGCCCTAGCCCTCACCCTCTAATCCAACAGGTCCCAGGCATGCTCAATGGGATTGACATGCGGGCTCTTCGCTGGCCATGGCAGAACACTGACATTCCTGTCTTGCAGGAGATCACGCACAGAACGAGCATTATGGCTGGTGGCATGGTCATGCTGGAGGGTCATGTTAGGATGAGCCTACAGGAAGGGTACCACATGAAGGAGGAGGATGTCTTCCCTGTCACGCACAGCGTTGAGATTGCCTGCAATGACAACAAGATCAGTCCGATGCTGTGACACACCGCTCCAGACCATGACGGACCCTTCCCCTCCAAATTGATCCCGCTCCAGAGTACAGGCCTCGGTGTACTGCTCATTCCTTTGACGATAAACGCAAATCCGACCATCACCCTCGGTGAGACAAAACCGCGACTCGTCAGTGAGGAGCACTTTTTGCCAGTCCTGTCTGGTCCAGCGACAGTGGGTTTGTGACCATAGGTGACGTTGTTGGTGGTGATGTCTAGTGAGCACTTGCCTTACAACAGGCCTACAAGCCCTCAGTCCAGCCTCTCTCAACCTATTGCGGACAGTCTGAGCACTGATGGAGGGATTGTGCATTCTTGGTGTAACTCGGGTAGTTGTTGTTGCCATCCTGTACCTGTCCCCCAGGTCGGATTTTCAGATGTACTGATCCTGTGCAGGTGTTGTTACACGTGGTCTGCCACTGCGAGGACGATCAGCTGTCCTTCCTGTCTCCCTGTAGCACTGTCTTAGGCATCTCACAGTACGGATATTGCAATTTATTGCCCTGGCGGCCACATCTGCAGTCCTCATGCCTCCTTGCAGCATGCCTAAGGCACGTTCACGGAGATGAGCAGGGACCCTGGGCATCTTTTTTTGGTGTTTTTCAGAGTCAGGAGAAAGGCCTCTTTAGTGTCCTAAGTTTTCATAACTGTGACCTTAATTGCCTACCGTCTGTAAGCTGTTAGTCTTAACGACATGCTCATTAATTGTTTATGGTTCATTGAACAAGCATGAGAAACAATGTTTAAACCCTTTACAATGAAGATCTGTGAAGTTATTTTGATTTTTATGATTTATCTTTGAAAGACAGGGTCCTGAAAAAGGTTTGTTTCTTTTTTGGCTGAGTTTATCATGTTTTTACAAGTGTACTGACAAGTCAAATCAAATCAAATGAAATGTATTTATATAGCCCTTCGTACATCAGCTGATATCTCAAAGTGCTGTACAGAAACCCAGCCTAAAACCCCAAACAGCAAGCAATGCAGGTGTAGAAGCACGGTGGCTAGGAAAAACTCCCAAGAAAGGCCAAAACCTAGGAAGAAACCTAGAGAGGAACCAGGCTATGTGGGGTGGCCAGTCCTCTTCTGGCTGTGCCGGGTGGAGATTATAACAGAACATGGCCAAGATGTTCAAATGTTCATAAATGACCAGCATGGTCGAATAATAATAAGGCAGAACAGTTGAAACTGGAGCAGCAGCACGGTCAGGTGGACTGGGGATAGCAAGGAGTAATCATGTCAGGTAGTCCTGGGGCATGGTCCTAGGGCTCAGGTCCTCAGAGAGAGAGAAAGAAAGAGAGAATTAGAGAGAGCATATGTGGGGTGGCCAGTCCTCTTCTGGCAGTGCCGGGTGGAGATTATAACAGAACATGGCCAAGATGTTAAAATGTTCATAAATGACCAGCATGGTCGAATAATAATAAGGCAGAACAGTTGAAACTGGAGCAGCAGCACGGTCAGGTGGACTGGGGACAGCAAGGAGTCATCATGTCAGGTAGTCCTGGGGCATGGTCCTAGGGCTCAGGTCCTCCGAGTGAGAGAAAGAAAGAGAGAAGGAGAGAATTAGAGAACGCACACATAGATTCACACAGGACACCGAATAGGACAGGAGAAGTACTCCAGATATAACAAACTGACCCTAGCCCCCCGACACATAAACTACTGCAGCATAAATACTGGAGGCTGAGACAGGAGGGGTCAGGAGACACTGTGGCCCCATCCGAGGACACCCCCGGACAGGGCCAAACAGGAAGGATATAACCCCACCCACTTTGCCAAAGCACAGCCCTCACACCACTAGAGGGATATCTTCAACCACCAACTTACCATCCTGAGACAAGGCTGAGTATAGCCCACAAAGATCTCCGCCATGGCACAACCCAAGGCGGGGCGCCAACCCAGACAGGATGACCACATCAGTGAATCAACCCACTCAGGTGACGCACCCCTTCCAGGGACGGCATGAGAGAGCCCCAGTAAGCCAGTGACTCAGCCCCTGTAATAGGGTTAGAGGCAGAGAATCCCAGTGGAAAGAGGGGAACCAGCCAGGCAGAGACAGCAAGGGCGATTCGTTGCTCCAGAGCCTTTCCGTTCACCTTCCCACTCCTGGGCCAGACTACACTTAATCATATGACCCACTGAAGAGATGGGTCTTCAGTAAAGACTTAAAGGTTGAGACCGAGTTTGCGTCTCTGACATGGGTAGGCAGACCGTTCCATAAAAATTGAGCTCTATAGGAGAAAGCCCTGCCTCCAGCTGTTCACTTAGAAATTCTGGCGACAATTAGGAGGCCTGCGTCTTGTGACCGTAGCGTACGTGTAGGTATGTACGGCAGGACCAAATCAGAGAGATAGGTAGGAGCAAGCCCATGTAATGCTTTGTAGGTTAGCAGTAAAACCTTGAAATCAGCCCTTGCTTTGACAGGAAGCCAGTGTAGAGAGGCTAGCACTGGAGTAATATGATCAAATTTTTTGGTTCTAATCAGGATTCTAGCAGCCGTATTTAGCACCAACGGCAGTTTATTTAGTGCTTTATCCAGGTAGCCGGAAAGTAGAGCATTGCAGTAGTCTAACCTAGAAGTGACAAAAGCATGGATTAATTTTTCTGCATCATTTTTGGACAGAAAGTTTCTGATTTTTGCAATGTTACGTAGATGGAAAAAAGCTGTCCTTGAAATGGTCTTGATATGTTCTTCAAAAGAGAGATCAGGGTCCAGAGTAACGCCGAGGTCCTTCACAGTTTTATTTGAGACGACTGTACAACCATTAAGATTAATTGTCAGATTCAACAGAAGATTTCTTTGTTTCTTGGGACCTAGAACAAGCATCTCTGTTTTGTCCGAGTTTAAAAGTAGAAAGTTTGCAGCCATCCACTTCCTTATGTCTGAAACACATGCTTCTAGCAAGGGCAATTTTGGGGTTTCACCATGTTTCATTGAAATGTACAGCTGTGTGTCATCCGCATAGCAGTGAAAGTTAACATTATGTTTTCGAATAACATCCCCAAGAGGTAAAATATATAGTGAAAACAATAGTGGTCCTAAAACGGAACCTTGAGGAACACCAACATTTACAGTTGATTTGTCAGAGGACAAACCATTCACAGAGACAAACTGATATCTTTCCGACAGATAAGATCTAAACCAGGCCAGAACTTGTCCGTGTAGACCAATTTGGGTTTCCAATCTCTCCAAAAGAATGTGGTGATCGATGGTATCAAAAGCAGCACTAAGGTCTAGGAGTACGAGGACAGATGCAGAGCCTCGGTCCGATGCCATTAAAATGTAATTTACCACCTTCACAAGTGCCGTCTCAGTGCTATGATGGGGTCTAAAACCAGACTGAAGCATTTCGTATACATTGTTTGTCTTCAGGAATGCAGTGAGTTGCTGCGCAACAGCCTTTTCTAAAATTTTTGAGAGGAATGGAAGATTCGATATAGGCCGATAGTTTTTTATATTTTCTGGGTCAAGGTTTGGCTTTTTCAAGAGAGGCTTTATTACTGCCAAGCACAGGAAGCAGCTCTTTCAGTAGTTTAGTTGGAATAGGTTCCAGTATGCAGCTTGAAGGTTTAGAGGCCATGATTATTTTCATCATTGTGTCAAGAGATACAGTACTAAAACACTTGAGCGTCTCTCTTGATCCTAGGTCCTGGCAGAGTTGTGCAGACTCAGGACAACTGAGCTTTGAAGGAATACGCAGATTTAAAGAGGAGTCCGTAATTTGCTTTCTAATAATCATAATCTTTTCCTCAAAGAAGTTCATGACTTTATCACTGCTAAAGTGAAAGTCATCCTCTCTTGGGGAATGCTGCTTTTTAGTTAGCTTTGCGACAGTATCAAAAAGGAATTTCGGATTGTTCTTATTTTCCTCAATTAAGTTAGAAAAATAGGATGATCGAGCAGTGGTAAGGGCTCTTCGGTACTGCACGGTACTGTCTTTCCTAGCTAGTCGGAAGACTTCCAGTTTGGTGTGGCGCCATTTCCGTTCCAATTTTCTGGAAGCTTGCTTCAGAGCTCGGGTATTTTCTGTGTACCAGGGAGCTAGTTTCTTATGAGAATTTTTTTTAGTTTTTAGGGGTGCAACTGCATCTAGGGTATTGGGCGAGGTTAAATTAAGTTCCTCAGTTAGGTGGTTAACTGATATTTGTCCTCTGGCGTCCTTGGGTAGACAGAGGGAATCTGGAAGGACATCAAGGAATCTTTGTATTGTCTGTGAATATATAGCACGACTTTTGATGTTCCTTGGTTGGGGTCTGAGCAGATTATTTGTTGCAATTGCAAACGTAATAAAATGGTGGTCCGATAGTCCAGGATTATGAGGAAAAACATTAAGATCCACAACATTTATTCCATGGGACAAAACTAGGTCCAGAGTATGACTGTTACAGTGAGTGGGTCCAGAGACATGTTGGACAAAACCCACTGAGTCGATGATGGCTCCGAAAGCCTTTTGGAGTGGGTCTGTGGACTTTTCCATGTGAATATTAAAGTCACCAAAGATTAGAATATTATCTGCTATGACTACAAGGTCCGATAGGAATTCAGGGAACTCAGTGAGGAACGCTGTATATGGCCCAGGAGGCCTTTAAACAGTAGCTATAAAAAGTGATTGAGTAGGTTGCATAGATTTCATGACTAGAAGCTCAAAAGACGAAAACTTCATTTTTTTTGTTTGTAAATTGAAATTTGCTATCGTGAATGTTAGCAACACCTCCGCCTTTGCGGGATGCACGGGGGATATGGTCACTAGTGTAGCCAGGAGGTGATTCCTCATTTAACACAGTAAATTCATCAGGCTTAAGCCATGTTTCAGTCAGGCCAATCACATCAAGATTATGATCAGTGATTAGTTCATTGACTATAATTGCCTTTGAAGTAAGGATTAAGTATCCCTATTTTGAGATGTGATGAAACGATTCCAACTGCATCAGAAAGCAATGAAGTGTTGACTTCAACTTCTTGATCAATTGATTGTGATATTCATTAAATGTATTTGAATGAACTAGCTTTTGTCTTACTGCTAAAACAAATGACGCAGTGGGTTGGTTTATTATTGAAACTTTCATTTGTTGGCAAGTAAACATGAATTAATAAAACAGTAGACTTGTCTGTCAATATAGCAAATAAGTAGACATGGATTGTATTCAAGATTAAGTTTATTTGCTCTGGAGGCTGAAGTGAGTTTACACAGCAGTATGCAAACACAGTTATGGCAATATACGACATACAGTAGAAGAAAAATATACTACTAATGCTTATAATACATACTACAGTTCTACAAAGGGAATATTTGCACAAGGTGTGTTTGGGTGTTGCAGTGAGCAGTTCGGAGTCCCTTTGATAGAAGGGGAGATTGTTTTTATGGAACCTTTCACATCTCTTGAGAGTCATCAAATTATTTGTATCCAAGCGGTATTGTCTGAGAGAAATATGAAAATACTATTACACATTCATGGGCAATCATTGTGCACTGTCTGTATTCATACTGTAGCAGCATGGTGTAGAATATGAGACATGTCACAGACACGTTAGCTAGCTCCTTTTAACTAGCTCCTTTTCTCTCCGCCATCATCATCAAAACCTTTCTCCACCATTAGACTACAGTACAGCTAGCTAGCTAAACTTGGCTTGTAGTGGTAGTAGCAAGCCTCATTATGGACAAATCAATCACCAAATTGTACTGTACTGAACAACACTTCCTATTGTAAAAAAAAAGCTTATATTGCTAGCTACCGACAGCAAAATAACTTACTACACTGGACTAAAATATAAACGGAACGTGTTGTAACATGTAACATGTTGGTCCCATGTTTCCTGAGCTGAAATGAAAAAATCCCAGACAAGTTCCATATGCACAAAAAGCTCACTTCTCTCAAATTTTGTGCACAAATTTCTTTATATCCCTGTTAGTGAGCATTTCTTCTTTGCCAAGATAATCCATCCAACTGACAGGTGTGGCATATCAATATGTTTATTAAACAGCATGATCATTACACAGGTGTACCTTGTGCTATGGACAATAATTGGCAACTTAAAAATGTGCAGTTTTGTCACACAACCCAATGCCACAGATGTTTCATGTTTTGAGGGAGCGTTCTGTTGGCATGCTGACTGCAGGGATGTCCACCAGAGCTGTTGCCAGATAATTTAATGTTAATTTCTCCACCCTAAGCTGACTCCAACGTCATTTTAGAGAATTTGGCAGTATGTACAACCGGCCTCACAACCTCAGACCACGTGTAACCATGCCAACCCAAGACCTCCACATCTGGTTTCTTCACCTGCGGGAATGTCAGGTGGGTGGTGGTGCTGAGGAGTGTTTCTGTCTGTAATAAAGCCCTTTTGTGGGGAAAACTTCTGATTGGCTAGGCCTGTCTACCAAGAGGGTGGGCCTACCCATGGCTGCACCCCTGCCCAGTCATGTGAAATAAATAAATTAGGGCCTAATGAATTTATTTCAATTGACTGATTTCCTTATATGAACTGTAACTCAGTAAAATCATTGAAATTGTTGCATGTTGCGTTTATATTTTTGTTCAATATAGTTTGTAACTTACCCTCCTGAGTCCTGTTCCAGCTGGTCTAGGATGCCGCCACTGCTTGCTGGTCTCGCAATTATTTTTCTCGCGGTCTCAACTCCTCTTCAGTGTATTCCGGCTCAAATAAATAGGGCTGTATGGTACTATGTAACATAACATTTTAAACAAATGTCAGCATCCAACTCTTCTTGGAAAAGGGAATTGGTACAGCCATTGTTGTGCGCGGTAGCATAGCTCCCATGAACCTGTAAACTAGTACCGCCCCAGTTTTGAAAAGCCTGCCTTCGAGGGTGGGAACAAGAAGTATGGAAAGTGTGATTATGCAATCGGCGAAAGATAAAGGCCACAATAATTGCTACAAAATATGACTCAAGACATTATTAGATCAGACAGCAGGCTCAATCAACCAATGAGAAAATGTGAAAATACAACTAGGGTGCATAATTATGTCTGAAACACCCTCATCACTCATCATTCTGTAGGGAGACTGGTAAAACAAAAAAGTGTCTCGCGGTGAAGTTTCCCTTTAACAAGTTAAATAAGGTACATGGACTCACTTGGTGTGCAACAGTGTTTAACATGTTTTTTTTTTTAATGCTAACTCATCTCTGTACACCACAAATATAATTATCTTCAAGGTCCCATAGTTGAGCAGTGAATTTCAAACACAGATGCAACCACAAAGACCAGAGAGGTTTTCTAATGACTCGCAAAGAAGGGAACCTATTGGAAGATGGTTAACAAAGCAGACATGGAATATCCCTTTGAGCATGGTGAAGATATTTATTACACTTTGGATGGTGTATCAAGACACAAAGTCACTACAAATATCCAGCATTCCTTCCTAACTCAGTTGCGGGAGAGGAAGGAAACCGCTCAGGAATTTCACCATCAGGCCACCATGGTGACTTTCAAAACAGTTACAAGGTTGGATCAACAACACTGTAGTTACTCCATAACACTATCCTAAATGACAGACTGAAAACCAGGAACACTATACAGATAAAAATATTCCAAAACATGCATCCTGTTTGCAATAACGCACTAAAGTAAAACTGAAAATAATGTGTCAAGGAAATGAATCTCCTGAATACAATACATACAACACATCACTGAGTACCACTCTTTATATTTTCAAGCATGGTAGTGGCTGCATCATGTTACGGGTATGCTTGTTATCGGCAAGGGAGTTCTTTCTGGGATAAAAACAGATTAGAGCTAAGCACAGGTAAAGTCCTAGAGGAAAACCTGGTTCACACTGGGAGACAAATTCACCTTTCAGTAGGACAATAACCTAAAACACAAGGCCAAATATACATTGGAATTGCTTACAAAGACAACATTCCTGAGTGACCTAGTTACCGTTTTGTCTTAAACTGACTTGAAAATCTATGACAAGACTTGAAAATGCCTGTCTATCAATGATCAACCAACAACTTGACAGTGCTTGAAAAAATGTTGTATATTGTACAATCCAGGTGTGCAAAGCTCTTGGAGATGTACTCAGTAGGACTTACAGTAATAATCTCTGCATAAGGTGATTATAGCATCTATTGACTCAGGGGTGTGAATACTTAAGTAAATGACATATTTCCGTATTTAATTTTCAATACATTTGCAGAAATTTTGAAAAACATGTTTTCACTTTGTTATTATGTGTAGATGGGTGAAAACATATAATATTTTGAATTCAGGCTGTAACACAACAAAATGTGGAAAAAGTCCAGGGATACAAAGGCAGAGTATCTCTATGTAACATGTACGCTGGGAGTCGGAAAGCAAGTGCAGGTGGTGAGTTAATAATAAACAGAACATCGAACAATATAACAAACACGAGTAGCGTATAGACATGAAACACATAAATATACTGGACTGGGAAAAGAACCTAAGGGAGTGCCAGATATAGGCTAGGTAATAAGTGAGGTAATGGAGTCCAGGTGTGTCTGATGATAACGTGCAGGTGCGCCTAATGATTGATGCCAGGTGTGCGTAATGATGGATCCCAGGATCAGTGGTTAGTGTCACGCTGGTATTAAAGAATTTTGGAGACAGGTGCAGGAATACACAATATATACAGTTGAAGTCGGAAGTTTATATACACTTAGGTTGGAGTCATTAAAACTCGTTTTCAACCACTCCACAAATTTCTTGTTAACAAACTATAGTTTTGGGCAAGTCGGTTAGAACATCTACTTTCTACTAAGTCATTTTTCCAACAATTGTTTACAGACAAATTATGTCACTTATAATTCACTGTATAACAATTCCAGTGGGACAGAAGTTTAAATACACTAAGTTGTGCCTTTAAACAGCTTAGAAAAATTCCAGAAAAAAATGTCATGGCTTTAGAAGCTTCTGATAGGCTAATTGACATAATTTGAGTCATTTGGAGGTGTACTTGTGGATGTATTTCAAGGCCTACCTTCAAACCCAGTGCTTCTTTGCTTGACATCATGGGAAAATCAAAATAAATCAGCCAAGACCCCAGAATTCTGGTTCAGTCTGGTTCATCCTTGGGAGCATTTTCCAAATGCCTGAAGGTACCACGTTCATCTGTACAAACAATTGTACGCAAGTATAAACACCATGGGACCACGCAGCCATCATACCGCTCAGGAAGGAGATGCATTCTGTCTCCTAGGGATGAACTTACTTTGGTGCAAAAAGTACAAATCAATCCCTGAACAACAGCAAAGGAACTTGTGAAGATGCTGGAGGAAATAGGTACAAAAGTATCTATAACCACAGTAAAACAAGTCCTATATCGACATAACCTGAAAGGCCACTCAGCAAGGAAGAAGCCACTGCTCAAAAACCGCCATCAAAAAGCAAGACTACGGTTTGCAACTGCACATGGGGACAAAGATCGTACTTTTTGGAGAAACGTCCTCTGGTCTGATGAAACAAAAATAGAACTGTTTGGCCATAATGACCATCGTTATGTTTGGAGGGAAAAGGGCGAGTCTTGCAAGCCGAAGAACACCATCCCAACCGTGAAGCACGGGTGTGGCAGTACCATGTTGTGGGGGTGGTTTACTGCAGGAGGGACTGGTGCACTTCACAAAATATATGGCTTCATGAGAAAGGAAAATTATGTGGATATATTGAAGCAACATCTCAAGACATCAGTCAGGATGTTAAAGCTTGGTCACAAATGGGTCTTCCAAACAGACAATGACCCCAAGCATTCTTCCAAAGTTGTGGCAAAATGGCTTAAGGACAACAAAGTCAAGGTATTGGAGTGGCCATCACAAAGCCCTGACCTCAATCCTATAGAAAATGTGTTTGCAAACTGAAAAAAGTGTGTGCGAGCAAGGAGGCAAGGAGGTCTACAAACCTGATGTCACGCTCTGACCTTAGATATCTGTTTTCTTTATATTTTGGTTAGGTCAGGGTGTGACAAGGGTGGGTATGCTAGTTTCTGCATTGTCTAGGGTTTTGTATGTCTAGGAGTTTTGTAGGTCTAGGTAATTTGTATGTCTATGGTGGCCTATTATGGTTCCCAATTAGAGGCAGCTGTTTATCGTTGTCTCTGATTGGGGATCATATTTTGGTAGCCATTTTAGTTTGTTCAGTGTTCATTCTTATATTAATAAAGAATGTACGTATACCACGCTGCGCCTTGGTCCGATTCATACGACGAACGTGACATCTGACTCAGTTACACCAGCTCTGTGAGGAGGAATGGGCCAAAATTCACCCAACTTTTTGTGGGAAGCTTGTGGAAGGCTACCCGAAACGTTTGACCCAAGTTAAACAATTTAAAGGCAATGCTTCCAAATACTAATTGAGTGTATGCAAACGTCTGACCCACTGAGAATGTGATGAGAGAAATAAAAGCTGAAATAAATAATTCTCTCTACTATTATTTTGACATTTAACATTCTTAAAATATGGTGGTGATTCTAACGGACCTAAGACAGGGAATTTTTGCTAGGATTAAATGTCATGAATTGTGATAAACTGAGTTTAAATGTATTTGGCTAAGGTGTATGTAAACTTCCGACTTCAACTGTATAGCACGCAGCGTAACAGCTGCACCAACGCATAAGTACTCACACCACCAACGGACATGGGAACAATAATCGGCAGCACCATGGTGAACAAAGAGCACATACAGTATATATAAAAACAATCATTGGGAATAGGGGCCAGGTGTGCGCAATGAAAGTTCCAGAGGGATCTGTGACAGTTAGTATATTCCCGGAGACGTTGAATGCCGGAGGGGAGGAGCGGGAGTGGACATGACACTGGAATATCTATTATCGTAATAGAGAAAATAGAGCAGTTGATAATAGTCCGAAATCGATTCGGGAGAATGTTTTGTGTCTGTTTAAACAGAAAGTGTACTGTTTTGCTTTTGGATTATGTGCTCGCCAGGTATCAATGAGGTTGTAATCAGAAATGATATGCTGGACAGTCTTGGATGCTTATGGATTGTAGTTGTTCTTATTAGATTTGTCCCGCATGCCCACACCTACTCGTTCAAGGGTTTTTCTTCATTTTCACTATTTTCTACATTGTAGAATAGTGGTGAAGACATCAAAACTATGAAATAACACATATGGAATCATGTTGTAACCAAAAAAGTGTTACATTTGAGATTCTTCAAACTAGCACCCTTTGCCTTGATCTGTTTGTTTAACACTTTTTTGGTTACTACATGATTCCATATGTGTTAGTTTTGATGTCTTCACTATTATTCCACAATGTAGAAAATAGTATAAATATCAAAAAACCCTTGAATGAGTAGGTGTGTCCAAACTTTTGACTGGTACCGTACGTTTGACAGTAAGTTTGGGGTCATTTAGAAATGTCCTTGTTTTTGAAAGAAAAGCTACATTTCTGTCCATTAAAATAACATTGCAGAGTTGCAAAGAAAAATACATATCTCAGACGGGCCAATAAAAAGAAAAGAGTAAAATGTGCAAAAGAACACAGACACTGGACAGAGGAAGATTGGAAAAAGTGTTATGGACAGACGAATCTAAGTTTGAGGTGTTCGGATCACACAAAAAAGAGCATTCGTGAGACGCAGAACAAATTTGCTGGAAAGATGCTGGAGGAGTGCTTGTCGGCATCTGTCAAGCATGGAGGAGGCAATGTGATGGTCTGGGGGTGCTTTGGTGGTGGTAAAGTGGAATATTTGTAGAGGGTAAAAGGGATCTTGAAGAAGGAAGGCTATCACTCCATTTTGCAATGCCATGCCATATAACCCTGTGGACGGTGCTTAATTGGAGTCAATTTCCTCCTACAACAGGACAATTTTTAAATGTATTTTTATTTCACCTTTATTTAACTAGGCAAGTCAGTTAAGAACAAATTCTTATTTAAAATGACGACCTAAGAACAAATTCTTATTTTCAATGACGGCCTAGGAACAGTGGGTTAACTGCCTTGTTCAGGGGCAGAATTTCTTTTTTTACCTTGTCAGCTCTGGGATTTGATCCACTGTCTATAATGGAGTGGACAGCACAGTCACCGGATCTCAACCCTATTCAGCTGTTGTGGTAGCAGCTTGACCATATGGTACATAAGAAGTGCCCTTCAAGCCAATCCAATTTGTGCGAGGTGCTTCAGGAAGCATGGGGTGAAATCTCTTCAGATTACCTCAACAAATTGACAAAGGTCTGCAAGGCTGTAATTGCTGCAGATGGAGGACTCTTTGACGAAAGCAAAGTTTGAAGGACACAATTATTATTTCAATTAAAAAACATCCTTTCTAACCTTGTCAATGCCTTGACTATATTTCCTATTTGTTTTTTCATGGAAAAGGACATTTCTAAGTGACCCCAAACTTTTGAACGGTAGTGTATGTAATTATATCATGTTGTACAAGATGTGCAACCACAGTGTTTTCATGAGACAAATGCACAGGTCTCTCCCCACTATTCCATCAAGGGACACAGACCCAGTCATCCTGATTCAGACTCTTCACATCGGTTTCTTGTGCCACAGTGCACAAAATGATTGTAGAAATGTCCAATCTTTTTATTGCTATCACCTATGCAGTACTGACAATCAGATTTCATGGATATAAACAATGATTTTGGAGGTTCTTTCAGAAAAACACTTATTTAATTAAGTTGAATTGTATGCCTATTAAATCCCACTGGAAATCAGTAATGAGCAGCAATTAACCCTGGTGTCTATTTGAACCGTGTTGGTATTTAGAGCTTTGAAATGGCAGATGATAAGTATGAGTGACACACAGAGATCAAAAGAGAGGCAGTCAGAATTTTGTATCACTATGTTTGCCTTATGGTTATATTGTATTTTATCCAACCACCCACTTGCCGTCAAATCCTTGCTTCCTTCGTCCTTGTTTACTCCATTCCTCACCACTCGTTCAAAGCATATCGGAGGAGCAGGCCTAAGGGGTGAAACCTTCAAACCTCTCCCCGAATGTGCTTTGAGAGGGAGGTGAGGAATGAAGGAAACAAGGACAGATGAAGCAAGGATTTGACAGCTAGTAAAATGTTTAGACTGTGAGTGAGTGAGTGAGTGAGTGAGTGAGTGAGTGAGTGAGTGAGTGAGTGAGTGGCCATGATACCCAGGCAGCTGTATCAGTCACTCACTCTTGCACTGTCTAACATTGTTAATAGGTGTCAAATATTGCTTCCTCTATCCTTGGAAGAATCTCAATTGCATTTCCTTGATTCGTCACATCCTCACTTACCTACCTATCCAATGGTTTTTGAGAAGGAGGCAAGGAGAGAGGATGTGAGGAATTAAGGTTTCCTCACGTGAAGGTTCCTCCCCTCGGGCTCCAATGCGCTTTTAACGAGAGGCAAGGAGTGGAGGGAACAAGGACAGAGGAAGCAAGGATTTGACGGCTAGTTTTCTATTATTATTGTAACTCTCGAGTGACGCAGTGGTCTAAGGCACTACATCGCAGTGCTAGCTGTGCCACTAGAGATTCTAGGTTCGAGTCCAGGCTCTGTCGCAGCCGGCCGCAACCGGGAGACCCATGGGGCGGCGCACAATTGGCCCTGCATCGTCCGGGTTAGGGGGGAGTGTTTGTCCGTCAGGGATGTCCTTGTCCCATCGCACACTTGTGACTCCTGTGGCGGGCCGGGCGCAGTGCACGCTGACACGGTAGCCAGGTGTACGGTGTTTCCTCTGACACATTGGTGCGGCTAGCTTCCGGGTTAAGTGGGCATTGTGTCAAGAAGCAGAGCGGCTTGGTTGGGTTGTGTTTCGGAGGACGCACGGCTCTCGACCTTCGCCTCTCCCGAGTCCGTATGGGAGATGCAGCGATGAGACAAGACTGAAACTACCAACTTTTCTCCCCATGAAATTGAGAAGAAAAAGGGGTAAAAAAATAATGGTACCCCACAGGAGTGATGGTTGTTGATAATGGGCCTCTGTACGCCTATGTAGATATTCCATAAAAAGTCTGCCGTTTTCCAGCTACAATAGTCATTTACAACATTAACAATGTCTACACCTTATTTCTGATTAAGTTTATGTTATTTTAATGGCCAAAAATCCTTTCAAAAACCCCAAACTTTTGTACAGTAGTGTACTGTATATATATATATATATTTTTTTAAGTTAAATTCAATTAAATTAAAATAAAATTACTAAATAAAAAAGAACATGGTCCACACACCCCCGCACAGTCCCTCATGAGGCTGAAAAGATTTGGCATGGGCCCTCGGATCCTCAAAATGTTATAGCGCTGCATCATCGCGAGCATCTTGACTGTCTGCATCACCGCTTGGTATGGTATGGCCATCCATGGCCTCTATATCAGGTGGTGTCAGAGGAAGGCCCAAAAATTGACAAAGACTTCAGCCACCCAAGCAATAGACTGTTCACTTTGTTACCGACCGGCAAATGATACCGGAGCATCGGCTCTCGGACCAACAGGCCCCCTGAGACAGCCTCTACTCCCAAGTCTGCTAAATAACCATACGATTGCTAAATAGTTAATTAAATGTTTACCTGGCCTATCTGTATTGACCCTGTGATGGAAATTCAACATAGTACTATAAAGAGTGATTCATATAATATTGACTTCAGGTGTCCCTGGTGTTGAATTTCCACCACAATCTTGATGTCAAAAACGGAATCAGTGATTACACCAGCAGAGCATCCCAGGGAAGGTCTGCAAGGGAACACCGGCGGTGCATTCCGTGTAAAGGCATGAGGGAAATTCCCATCTGATCAAAGACGACGTGAACCTGCCCAGACCAGACGCTTACTGTGAGCTGCCCGGGGAAGACACCTGATCCACAAACCTCTGAGGGACACGTTTACTGAATTTCAGTAAGTCAATTTAAATACATTTTTATACAAATAAAGAAATTATAATAAAACCAATCAAATTAAACATAAAAATTAAGAAAGGTACCATAGTCTTAGAAGAAGGCGAGAGGGCAGGAAAAGCCCCACTGACAATTGTCTGTAGGCTTTTTTGAGAAGTGTCTACATGGTCTGAGAACCACTGGTAATAGCACAAGGTGTTATTGAGCACGAGGTGTTATTTTATATACTGTATATAGGAAGCAGCAGCAAGAGAACCTTGACACATATGTATGCATAGGAGGTAATGACAGAATTGTTGAAGACGCATAAGGAGTAACAAGGGAGATTACTGAGTGTGTTTGGGAATTGTACTAAGCAATGTGGATGTGAGTGTTGTGTGATTGACTAAACAAGGGTTTAGCCCCGGTGTGAGTTGTGCGAGTGTGAGGATGTGTTAAGCTGGAAGTGTTTTTTAAATAAAAAATAATAATAATAAGTCACCTGCACAAACGAAGATTGTGTGAGAGAAGATGCATACTGTGCACAATTCAAGGCTATTTCTTCAGACAATAAAATGTTCCCTTACAACCCTACACCTGTTCTTTCCATGACAGCCTGACCAGGTGAATCCAGGTGAAGTTTCACTGCAATGCAGTGTCTTAGACCGCTGCGTCACTCCATTAGGAAAATATGGTGCTGTACAACGTGATGGTCGGGGGTAGGCTTCAGTACTAAGAGCATAACATTTCCACACCCTAATTGTAGTGTAACCACTACCCAAACGGAGATTCAGTGAAAATAAAAATCTCATTGATTTATCAAAACCAGTCCCCATGCTTGTCTCAGAGCAGTGCGAAACGATAGTGAAATAGTTATAGCTTCAAATCCTATTGCTTCTAACTTCAATATGCTTTTTAAATAAATAAGACCTACACCACTTTTAACAGCACATTACTCAACACCAGTGAGTCTCACTTAGCCTATGGTAGATCTACAGTATATCTAAAAATATGTTTTTCAATGACGTGACTCTCCGCCAATAATTATATTTAGAGGATTGGAGGATTCTAAATTAATATCTAAGGGGCATTTTTCGTTAGGGCTAATCTGATCTGTGGGAATATCTAAGGGGCTTTTATATCATTCTAACTTCATTCCTAATAATAATAATCACTTTGTTTAAAAAAAGTACTATATTTTCAAGATGATTTTGTTTTCTTTTAACCTAGAGTGAGCGAGAAAAAGGCCATTCTTTAATATGGGGTGAGACATTCACACTAATTTTTAAATAAAGACAGTTTGCTATTTATAATGATTTATTTCTGTTTTTAGAGGGAGAGAAACCAAAAGCCGCCTCATGGGTCTCCCGGTGGCAGCCGGCACAGGTATCGAACCAGCATCGGTAGCAACGCAGTTTGCACTGTGATGCAGTGTCTTAGACCGCTGCACCACTCGGGAGCCCTATCCATAAAGTTTTTAATTAATGCTGATCAATTGCCTTGCACAAAGTATCAAAATACAGAGAGGTGTTGGTAAGCGTAAATAATCCTGCTAATAGCCCAGAAAGGGCTATTATAATACTGTACATGGTGTCCAGGTCAGGATAGCCAAAGCATTTCTTTATTAAAGACTATCAGAATGAATGTTGGTACTTATTTATTTTGATCCAAAGCCATGAATGAGTGAGTCACTCAGCTTTATGTCGGTGCCGAGGCTATATGATTGTGCCATCAACTTGATTTTTTAGCAGACATCACTGGCTTATATTCAGTCAACACATATATCTTAGGAATATCATGGAATATACAGCCAACCTAAGTAAGAAATATATTTAAGATAGAATTCTCCCCCTACCCTCCTTCTAGGCATGTCTATTATCCTGCTAATAGCCATAATGCCACTGTACATCTTGACCGTGTGTGTTTGAAAGAGTATTTTCCAGTAAGCAACCATTTGTTTACCCTCATTAGCCTACGTTGTTCCAATATTTCTGTCATTCAGTGATATTTATCCCCATAGTAATTTGTTATGGATCCATAACTAAATAAACATCTGCTGTTTGAAAGAGTATTTTTATCATTATTTTATTAACGAAAACATAACGATGCTGATGAAGAAATACAGTACTATACAGTATATGTTTTATCTGACATTTTGCGGTTGCATGAAGTCGCCCACGCGCACTTTAAACATTTGGATAATAAAGCATTGAAAGCATTTTGAAGATAGAAGCCGCCTTCATTTGTTTATTAGGCCACTGTGCAGTCTGACAAGTAAACATAGCCTACAGTACATACTGTAGTAAAGATGGGAAAGTGCCTCATTCCTTACACAAGGGAGAGCAGGCCATGTCCAGACTTTCTCGGTGACCTAAAGTACTCATTAACTCTGTATTTTTTGGGGTTGCATCAGTCATGGACAGTACTACAGTACCCTTGAGAAAAACAAGTGTTAGAAAACCTGTTTTCAAAATGCCTCCAGCTGTCCATCACCACTGTAAATAAAAACACAGCATTTTGTTAACATCCTGTTGACATTCTTCATTGTAACTACAATGGCACAAATAATTTGTATCTTCCTTTTCAATTACTTTTCATGTCATGTTTCGTTAAATCCAGTCACTTTTGACTGACGCCTTTAGTAAGAGGTCTAATGATCGACACTACCGGTCAAATGTTTTAGAACACCTTCTCATTCAAAAGGTTTTTCTTTATTTGTGCTATTTTCTACATTGTAGAATAATAGGGAAAACATCAAAGCTATTAAGTAACACATACGGAATCATGTAGTAACCCCAGAAATACTCATATATTTTATAATTGAGATTCTTCAAATAGCCACCCTTTGCCTTGATGACAGCTTTGCACACTCTTGGCATTCTCTCAATCAGCTTCATGAGGAATGCTTTTCCAGCAGTCTTGAAGGAGTTCCCATATTTTCTGAGCACTTGTTGGCAGCTTTTCCTTCACTCTGCGGTCCGACTCATCCCAAACCATCTCAATTTGGTTTTGGTCGGGATTGTGGTGGCCAGGTCATCTGATGCAGCACTCCATCACTCTCCTACTTGGTAAAATAGCCCTTACACAGCCTGAAGGTTTGTTTTGGGTCATTGTCCTGTTGAAAAACAAATGATAGTCCCACTAAGCCCAACCAGATAGGATGGTGTATCGCTGCAGAATGCTGTGGTAGCCATGCTGGTTAAGTGTGCCTTGAATTCTAAATAAATCACTGACATGGTCACGAGCTAAGCTCCCACACACCATAATATCTCCTCCTCCATGCTTCACGGTGGGAAATAGACATGCAGAGATCATCCATTCACCCACACCGAGTCTCACAAAGACAGGGCGGTTAGAACCAAAAATCTCACATTTCCACCGATCTAATGTCCATTACTTGTGTTTCTTGGCCCAAGCAAGTCTCTTCTTATTAGTGGTGTCCTTTAGTAGTGGTTTCCTTGTAGCAATTCGACGATGAAGGCCTGATTCACACAGTCTCCTCTGAACAGTTGATGTTGAGATGTGTCTGTTACCTGAACTCTGTGAAGCATTTATTTGGGCTGCAATTTCTGAGGCTGGTAACTCTAATGAACCTATCCTCTGCAGCAGAGGTAACTCTGGGTCTTCCATTGCTGTGGCGGTCCTCATGAGAGCCAGTTTCATCATAGCGCTTGATGGATTTTGCGACTGCACTTTCAAAGTTCTTGAAATGTTCCATATTGACTGACCTTCATGTCTTAAAGTAGTGATGAACTGTCGTTTCTCTTTGAGCTGTTCTTGCCATGATATGGACTACCTCATCAAGCTGGTTGAGAGAATGGCAAGAGTGTGCAAAGCTGTCATCAAGGCAAAGGGTGGCTATTTAAACAATCTCAAATATAAAATATATTTGATTTGTTTAACACGTTTTTGGTCACTACGTGATTCCATATGTGTTATTTCATAGTTTTGATGTCTTCACTATTATTCTACAATGTAGAAAATTGTAAAAATAAAGAAAAACCCTTGAATGAGTAGGTGTCCTAAAACTTTTGACCGGTAGTGTAATATTAAATAATTTCTGCCCTCCGAATTCATATCTAAGGGGCATTTTTCACGCCATTATTAGTTACATTGTTTTAGTTTGAACGTGCACAGGCACTAAGAACAGCGGGAATGTTTCCCTAGTCAGCGCCATTATTAATGCAATGCCCTTAAATGTGCTGCTCTGTGCTACCCAGTGGGTGAGGTGGGGGTCCACCTCGTGCCTTGAACCTTGTGCGCCTACCGCTATCTCAGTGGCTAAAGCTGGAGAACTGCAAGGCAATCCCATTGTGCGCCATTCGGGAGCCATGACCAATATGACCAATATATATTGTCCTGCTAGAAACGTTGTTTGCAGAACTCACAGCCTGCTACGCCTGTGAAAAACAGGGTTAATAATATATCCGTGAGAATATCTAAGCGGCTTTTATATAATTCTAAATGAATTAATAATAATAGATTTTTTTTTAAATAATTATATTTTAGAGACAAATTCATTTTTCAAAGAACGTTAAAGTGAGCGAGAAAAAGGCCATTCTTGAACATGGGGTGAGACATTGTTACTAATTTGTAAATAAAGCCAGTTTGTTATTTAGAATTATTTATTTATGTTTTTAGAGGGAAAAAAGCCCACCATCACCTCATGGTTCTCTCAGTCACAGCCGGTACAGGTATTGAACCAGCATCTGTAGCAAACCCGGTCAGGAGTAGGCTACAGTACTACAGTAAGAGCAAAATAATCCTAACATTTCCACACCCTAATTGTAGTCTAAGTTTCTCTTAGAATAAAAACTTTAGTGTAACAACAGTTTTAGTAAGTAATACTGATGAGTAATAACAAAAAATAAGTGTATTTTTAGAGACACAGTAGGGCCTTGGGGCCCAAAAGCATAATCAGTGCTCTAACTCCTCCGCTGGTCTGGAGCAATGAAGTAGTGACGCAGGGTACCATACAAAACCACAAATAACCTCTAAATCCCGCAGCATAATTGCAAAACCTTTAGTTGAGTAACCACTGTAGCTGTTATAAAGGCTTTATGAATGTATGAATAAGGACACGTACTGTAAAATGTTACCCACAATTTTTTGTCATCACATCGAAAAATAAGTAATATTTCAGTTTAGAAGACATTTCATGATTAACACAAAGAGCCTAAAGAGCAATTCCACAAGATAGCACTGTTATGATTTTTTACAAAGACTACTATTACACAAAATCCAGGCTTTTGGTAAAAACTATTATTTGTTTAGTTTGTACTGAATTTCTGTGTTTGGAATTATAATGATGAGCCTAAAGAAGTCGGTTATTTGCTACCCTATACAACCTCTTCAGATAATTGGAACTGCGAAATGTTTTTGTTTCACTTGACCTAGTCTCCCGCCTTGAGCACACTGAGTTGCATTTCAAACATTCAAAGCAAAAACCCTAATGAACTAGTGTGGGCCCAACAGATTTTGACCAGACCTAACCTGTTCTAAATCAACGACGGCTTTTGGTGCATTTCACTCTTTTAATGCTTAAATTAAAAGCCATGAATGTAGTGTTTGTACATCACAAACATCATGGATGCAGCAATAAGGTAAAATTATATTATAAGCAAAATAAGAAAAATAAACCGTTTGGATTAGCGGAGGTTGTTTTGAAGGTATGTGTTACACAGGTATTACACAGACACAATTGAAGACCAATTAATCTCACATAGGGGTCTGGCATGGTCAGCATCACATTGTACGTCCTTGTTGCTACATGTACCAAACTAGTGTACCGGTATGAATGGGATTGACATTTTGCTCACTGCAAATCACAGCCCTTCAAGCTTGAGGAACCAGAAAATGTTTCTAGACAAAAATAAACAGGATTGTCAGCCAGAGATTGAAAGCAAATTCAGCCAGCTCAAAATCCCATCTGATTTGCTAGTTGGGTTGCTGACGAATGAGGGTGGATAACACAGGGTGTCAATTGCTATTTGCAATGTATTGAATATCGGCAATGGAATCAATGAGGAATCTCAATGGGTTCCATCTCTGAGGATGACAGTACAGTCAATTGACTAAACATTGATTTAGCTCCTATTTTCAAGCGAGCATTGGCAAACTCATCCATCAACAGATTATAATTGGCTTTTGGGGAAGTTGATTCCAGGAAGTGGATGTGCATTTCGTATTTTTTTTCCTTAACAAAATTCATAGGTCCTCTGCCATGTGAATGAAAATAACTTGAACCTTTGAAAAGATACTATTCACCCATGAGGTATTGAAAGGGCTGAATGTTCCTAATTCAGAGAAACTGAAAGCAACCAATTGCTTGAATGAACTTATCCTAATGCTCCCTCAAAGACAGAGGCCAAAACTATGCGAGTGACGTGGCCCAATCTGTTGTTCAGCCTCGGAGATGGTTTGCATTGTGAATGAGCTTCGGAAAATGAAGCACAACGTCTGACTGTTTCTAGCTTTGCATATGGCACGTGGTCACACAGCAGAGATGGAGATGAGATTCACTATCTGGAATTCACAGCCACCCACAGCCAGTTCATGAAATGTCACACTGGCAGACAGATTCAAATGGCACAGGAGCTCATCATGATGGAACACAGGAGGAAAATGAAATGTGCCATCATGTTTAAGACGGCTCAAACATAAATCACTTAACCTTTTTTACCTTCAGAAGTTAAGAAGGAAAGACAAAGACGGGAACATTTGGAAGAAAGAGAAAGCAAGCTAAAACTAAGAATGAAAGGAAGAACAAATAAATAAATGAGCCTGTAATGAACAAGCAGGCAGTACCCCATTGATGTTTAGCTGTAGGAGGTCCAATTAGAACATATGGTACACTGCAGCCAACTAACAAATTCTCACAGTAGAGCACAGCTCATAATTTAAAATCTTAGTGTCATCATCTGACACGTCGAGAGAGTTTGGCAACAGTGGAAGTGAAAATTAGATGGATGGTGAATTATGCTGAGAATCGGATGGTGTTGCGCCTCAATTAATGTCCACTTCCGAGTACATATTGACAGCCATCCTTATCAGGCCTCTCCAACCCTCCACATGCTGCATTCTGCAGTGCTTCTTCTCCAAGATGGAGAGCAAGACAAGCATTCAAAACCGGGTACAGTTTTTTTTTCTCATAAAACTTTATTGTATCCAACTGTCTGTCTGTGAAAGTGAGGAGCCAAGCAACTCAATCATTAAAAGTAACTTTTAATGAATTATTGAACATTTTTGCTCAAAAATTCTTGGAACATGTTTGCTGTATACATACACATACCATATTGATATATGGATCCGAATGATGTCCAGCTTTTCATTAGAGATTAATCCCCAGGGTAATGTTGAAAAGTCACATCAAGTACAGTGGGGTTCGAAATTATTGACACCCTTGATAAAGATTATCAAAAATGACTGTCTTGTATTGGCAAACATTTTTGGAAATTGTATTATTTTATACTAATAAAAATGGTCAGGGAAAGAGATTGTTTAACAAGTAATACTTTTTTATTTCAAAAAGGTAGTGGTCAAAATGATTGACACCCCTGTTTTCAATAGCTTTTAATACCTTACCTTGCGAGGATAACGGCACAAACTTTTTCTGAAATGTTTTATGAGTTGGAGAACACATTGGGAGGGATCTTGGGCCATTCTGCCATAAAGAATCCTTCCAGATCCTTGATATTTTTAATCTGCTCTCCTCAATTCAAACCACATGCTTTCAATGGGTTTCAAGTCCGGAGACTGATTTTGTGGCTAATTAACCATTTCTTTGTGGATTTTGATGTGTCTTGCTGGAGGATCTACTTGCGACCAAGTTTCAGCCTCCTGGCAGAGGCAACCGGGTTTTTGGTTCAAATATCCTGATACTGGTAAAGTTCATTATACCGTTGACCTTAACAAGGGCCCCAGGACCAGTGGAAGCAAAATAGCCCCATAACATCAAAGATTCACCACCACCTAAATGAGAATGCATAAGCAGAAAAGAAAACATACCTACTAGGGATGTGACAAATTTTCTTAACGGTCGCCCCAGCATGATTTTCTTATGCGCATGATGTCAGAATGCACTTTTACTGTTCCAAAATGTGATTGTTACGCAACAGGACAGTTAACCCGTGCTGCGCTCAAACCAAGGCACGCTGCCTGCTAATTATCTATAGGCTATGTTTCAACTTTCAACAACAGTTTGAATTGAGGTGTGTTCCGCCTTCTCATTAATTAACGTACAAGTATCCCATTTCACTGTTGCGGACAATTTACGAAAGGCTGTATCCATTAGTGAAAAGAAGTGTAGTAGTTTCCACTAATGCGATGATGGCAGAACAAGGAGGACAGAGGAGGGGGCATGCAGAACAAACCATGGTACGCATAGTTTTGTTCTCTTGCATGTTTCGCAAATACACCAAAGTAGCCTAAAGCTTGCCTCTTCCTCTCTGGTTTTCTTTCAATTACACAACTTTCCCCAAGCCTTTGTGGCCCATCGTCTAGTTAGGCTATACCACGGAAAAGAATGTTTTATGATAACTGCACTGTGATTTTAATTTTGGGGATTTTGTTATCGTTAAAAATCCCAATTACAACCCTAATACCTACTATAAAATATGGTGGTGGATTTTTGATGTTATGGGGTTACATATCAGTATTTGGGGGTCTTTAACCCCAACCAAAGTGTATTTTATGACCTCGTACATTTTGTAATGATTGTGGGAAAGTGTTTTGTGAGAGGATGGTCTGGCTGTTATAGCATTCAGATTGTGCATTGACCTGTCTATAAGTGGATAGAAGCAATAGATGCGGTAAAGAGGTAATTGAACTGGACCTAAGCAATGGAAATGCCATGGAAACACGAAGGAGAAAGATACCAAATCTCCTTATTTCCCTCTAGCAAAATGATTCTACACTAAACAAAAATATAAACGCAACATGTAAAGTATTGGTCCCATGTTTCAAGAGCTGAAAGAAAAGATCCCAGAAATGCCAGAAATGTTCCATACACACAAAAATCGTATTTCTCTCAAATTTTGTGCACAAATTTGTTTATATCCCTGTTAGTGAACGTTACTCCTTTGCCAAGATAATCCATCCACCTGACAGGTGTGGCATATCAAGAAGCTGATTAAAACAGCACGATCATTACACAGGTGCTGGGACAATACAAGGCCTCTTTAAAATGTGCAGTTTTGTCATACAACACAATGCCACAGGTGTCTCAAGTTTGGCATGCTAACTGCAGGAATGTCCACCCAGTAGCGGTGAGTGGGTAAAATCACTACAGCCTTATTCTAAAATTGATTAAAAATAAATAAAAATCCACAGCAAACTACACACAATACCTCACAACGATAAAGTAAAAACAGATTTGTAGAAAGTAAAAAAACTGAAATACCTTATTTACATAAGCATTCAGACCCTTTGCTATCAGACGTGAAATTGAGCTCAGGTGCATCCTGTTTCCATTGGTCATCCTTGAGATGTTTATACAACTTGATTAGTGTCCACCTGTGTTAAATTCAACTGATTGGACATCATTTGGAAAGGCACACACCTGTTTATATAAGCTCCCACAGTTGACAGTGCATGTCAAGCCAATTTGTATGTTGCTGATTCATAAGTAAGGGCTGGATTCGTGCAGATAACCAATAATTTTACGACATTTGGAATGAGAACCGATGAGGTAATAATTAATTAATAGAAGACTGTACTCGATAAGATATGAAAATCTCTTTAGAGTCGTTTCGGGAAATAGACTCTATAAACATTTTCCCGTGGTGTCCCGACTTCCTAGTTAATTAAAGTGTACATGATTAGTTTAATCACGTCATAATGATTACATATAGAGAATTGATTTGATAAAATAAGTCTTTACATTTAATGACACGTCAGAGACACAACAACGGATATGGTCAATTATTCGTGATCTGTTTTTTTTCTTGGGATGTCAGCAAGCGTGTTTTTCATGTCAGTCAGAGTTAATATACCATACTGTACTGTCTTTGAGTCAGTCGTGTGAGGTTCTACGTGGTCTAAATAACTCAACTGTCTAGCGTGCCTGTTTGTAAAAAGAATTGCGGGCTGTACATAGATCCTTCTGCTCTGATTGGATAGAGTGAAGCTGTATTCCTCAGTCCACTCGCTTCATAATTTCACCCGATCACTCTTCCTTGCATGTTTTCAGTCTGATTTAGATTGCTGCTGCCTGCTACTATGATAATTCACATGGTGAGGACGTTTGCTATCAAGCTATCAATGTGCATAATATCTAACAAGCGGGGCAAGGGTAGGGGAGAAAAAAAACGCTACTGCGCATTCTGACTGATTGACAGCAAACTTGGCTGCCGCTGCATGTTGAGGACACATAGACACTCTCCCATACGACCCCTCCGCTCCTAATCTGCAGTGATGTTTTTTGACAACATCTATTTAGGCATATTAAAACACTTGTGTTTTTTTTCCGATCACAAGTATCATCCTATCCGACTATCAACTGTCAATTTACGGACGAGTATGGCCATGTCGGCACACACCTATTTTGGATTACTTTCCCTTTAACAAGCATTGGAAGAAGATTAAAAAGGTCCATGAAACACTTTTGGTGTCATCATATTGGTCTCTGACTTCTGGTCAGACTCGCTCAGGTGGAACAAACTTAAATTTGCGCCTTTTTTCAATGCTGAATTGGATGTCATTGAGAAAATACATCATGACACCTTTTTGTTATCTTCGCAAACATTCCTTCTGAATCTTTAAGTAATCCAATCATCAAATTTAAAATAAAAAAAATCTAATCTGATTACAATATATGTGCTTGTAAGGTAACTGGTTAGTTTAAAAAAAAATGTAACCAGGTTACATGTAATAAGTTACTCCCCTACCTTGCTTGTATGGATGTCAACCCCAATACATGTTCATGTCATCTTCACCAATCAATGGCATTGCAGTTTAAAACGAGTTTGACTACCACCACTGATTTCTTTATGCTAGCTAAGCTACCTGCTCATACAAACAGGAGTCTGACTTTAGTAGCCAAATTGTGACCCTGTTACAATACATAAATCATGACGGATTTGATGAATATCCATCTTTGATAGATCAGATTTGTTGAATGTGCGCCAACCCGGAGTCCTCCTTCCATCCCCCGTGGTCTGCGTTTCATTGACGTCTTTACTGCATCTGTTACACCACATACAAGTATACTCTCCTTAGTGAACGAACTGTGGTAAAATGACAGGTCATCCTCAGAGCCTATGCACTGAGTATGCAGGTCTTGACGCAAACCGGTGCGCCTGGCACATACTACCATACCCCGTTCAAAGACATTTAAATATTTTGTCTTGCTCATTCACCCTCTGAATGACAGACATACATAATCCATGTCTCAATTGTCTCAAGGCTTAAAAATCCTTCTTTAACCTGTTTCCTCCCCTTCATCTACACTGATTGAAGTGGATTCAACAAAGTAACATCAGTAAGGGATCATAGCTTTCACCTGGATTCACCTGGTCAGTCTGTGTCATGGAAAGAGCATGTTCTTAATGTTTTTTTTAATACTTTGTGTGTGTGGCTATATATATGGTCACCGTGACATGAAAACAATATAGTGCTTTCTAAAGATTTCTGAAGAGAATCTAAGGGCACACGCTTTTGTCACTCAATCAAGGGAGTTAAGCGTTTCCTAGAGGCAGTATTCCCATCAATTATCAGCCAAGACTATTTTTTTTTTTAAATTCAGTAAAGACACTCATGGTAAAATCAGACCAGAAGGAAGATAGTGATGAATTGAAACAGCCCTGTAAATACAAGCACACAACCCATTTAAAAGGATGCATTCAGAAAGGCAACCGAGCAGAGACTTGAAGGAGACTGGAGGGCAAAAGCTACTCTTTGTTCCACCTCTGTGCCTCCACGTCAGTGTTTCTCAGTGTGTGTGGGGGGGTGGGGGGCATTACCATCAGGTCAGGACAGGGTTAGAGTGAGTCCCAAAGCTTCGCAGTTTGATCCCACATGAGACACTGACGCTGAACGCATACTGAATATTTTGTTGCTGGCTTGGCTACTTGTGATGAATACATTGAGCTGTGCAAGGGCTCTGGAGAAACGTTATTTAACGGTGCAAAACAGTTACTGTAAAGCACTTTGTTACAGCTACTAATGTTTTTTTTAAAGGCTCGCAAGGGTATTTATTTGATTTAAGTGTTATTCATTAAAGGGTATACAAGGGCTGTTAATGCACTGTGTAGAAACAGACCTTCATAGGCATCACAAATATCCTATTATATTCAGTATTTTTAACATTAGAGATAATCTGATATCTATGCCAGTGGTTATGACAGTCCTCTCTACCAACTGAGCAAGAGTGAACAATGAAAGCATCTCATTCCAATAACATTTACTGTGTCTATCTGTAGACGTGTTTTATATAGAAACACTTAAAGCTTTGTCTCTCCTATCATCGGGAAGGGGCCCATGTGCTCCTCCATATTCCCATCCCTCTGCCCAAGCAGAAACAGAGGTATGTGTCCCAAATGGCACACTACTTCATATAGAGTGTGGCAGTGTAGAAGTAAGAGCGGCATCTAGTGGTCAAAACCTGATACTTTCACACTAATTCATGGTAAATAATGCATGCGACTTCAATTACTCATTTCTCTGAACAGGGAAAAATAACCAGCACCAGATTCACAGAGAATACATGACATATTATGAAGAAGCAATATGCCAAATTGCAGCTTCATTACTACTTGTCAGACATAGATAACTGATACTGTATACTGGTTGTTGTGGTGGGATTGGCATGGTGGGGTCTGTGGGAGGCTTTTGGCAATTTCTAGCTGCTATTGAGTGTGAATTAGAGCCTACTGGATGAAAAATAGGCTGAATGTCACCCTGACACCCAAAGTCACTTTGGTGACCTGGGAGTGCAACGTTACCATGGAAATATGAGCTATCCAGATGCACACATCAAAGGGCATGTGCACAAACACACAGGCACGAATGCACACAGACAAACACATGCACAGACAAATGAATGCATGCACACAAACTCCCTCAGACACACACAGCATTACAATTTAGATTTTCCATATACGTAAGGAGACATACTTTATAATATGACTTTTTAAACCAAACATGTTGCTGTCAGTAGGATATGTACTTGAAGAGAAAACATACTTATTCAATTTACAACTGACTTTCTCTCTGACATAAGAGATAGTAAATGTGGCAGCTGAGCTGACACCAAACTGAAAGGCAGTGAAGTTTAGGCGCCATAGGGACCACTCAGAACCACTCTGGCAGCACTTAGCCTGACAGATGACCTCATTTCATGCTGCCGTGACAAGACGTTCACAAAATCCCCAGCAGTTGGATGATCACTTGAAATAGCACAACAGGCTGTTGACATTTACGAAAGCACAGAGATAAACAAGATGACTCACGTAAGGTCTTATTATTTAAAAAAACAAAAACAAGATTCATATTGAGTAGTGGGGAAATTGAATAAGACATATCCAACTCATATTAATCCTCTATCCACGGCCCAAATCACACTCCCACAGGAATAACAATAAATAGCTTGAGGAGAAGATTTAGACACATTGCCATATTTGTCACGTTTTCCTGGCATGTACTGTAAGCTAAGGGGCATTTGATTCCCCAGGGTGTTGGAGGGAAAACAAGAGCACAGTGTTTGCATGAGTCCCCATGTGTGTGTGTGTGTGGGGGGGTTGTTTGGTACATCTGGGAATGCTACTGTACTGTGTATTTCTGGAATACTATTGTGGAAATTGCATCATATCACAGGTTGTGCCCGATATATAAAATTGCTCCTGCTCAGGCAGCGCATTCTGAAACACATATATACACGTGTGTCTCAGGGTTTCTAGTTTCTAGGAATACATTTGAGATTTCTGTTGTTGTGATGTGACTTTCATTATTACTGTGATGACGGTCATTTATTAATCAAGTAACTATGTTACCCGGTCAAATTAACCATGTAACAATTAACTCATTAGGAATTTGGGGCACCACGGAATAAGTTGTTTTAACGAGTTACTATCTCCGATTTAAACTCAAGATGATATATACAGTGCGGTGAAAAAGTATTTGCCCCCTTCCTGATTTCTTATTTTTTTGCACATTGTCAATCGTTGAAAGGAATGGACCAAGGTGCAACGTTGTAGGCATACATATTCCTTTAAAAAATGAACACCGAACAAAAACAAACTACCAAACGACACGTGAAGCTACTGGTGTGCACACAGGCAACTAAATGTAGACATGATCCCACAAACACAAATGAGGAAATGGCTACCTAAATATGATCCCCAATCAGAGACAATGATAAACAGCTGCCTCTGATTGGGAACCATATCAGGCCACCATAGAAATACAATATCACCTAGATGACCCACCCAAGTCACTATCACGCCCCAAACCAACACAGAGAATAAACAGCTTACTATGGTCAGGGCATGACACACATTTGCCAAACTTAAATGTTTCAGATCATCAAACAAATTTAAATATTACACAAAGATAAACAAAGTAAACACAAAATGCAGTTTTTAAGTGATCATTTTATTTATTAAGGGAAAAATCTATCGGAACTTTCATGGCCCTATGTGAAAAAGTAATTGCCCCTTCAACCTAATAACTGGTTGTGCCACCCTCAGCAGCAACAACTGCCATCAAGCATTTGCGATAACTGGCAATGAGTCTTTCACATCGCTGTGGAGGAATTTTGGCCCCCTCTTCTTTGCAGATTTGTTTTAATTCATCCACATTGGAGGGTTTTTGAGCATGAACCGCCTTTTTAAGGTCACGCCACAGCATCTCAATTGGATTCAAGTCCAGACTTTGACTAGGCCACTCTAAAAAAAAAAAGCCATTCAGAGGTGGACTTGCTGGTGTGTTTTGGATCATTGTCCTACTGCAGAACCCAAGGGCGCTTCAGCTTGAGGTCATGAACTGATGGCCGGACATTCTCCTTCAGGGTTTTTTGGTAGAGAGCAGAATTCATGGTTCCATCAATCACAGCAAGTCGTCCAGGTCCTGAAGCAGCAAAGCAGCCCCAGACCATCACACTACCACCACCATATTTGACTGTTGGTATGATGTTCTTTTTCTGAAATGCTGTGTTACTTTTACGCCAGATGTAACGGGACACACACCTTCCAAAACGTTCAACTTTGTCTCGTCAGTCCACTGAACATTTTCACAAAAGTCTGAGACGAGCCTTTATGTTCTTTTTGGTCAGCAGTGGTTTTCGCCTTAACTTTTCCATGGATGCCATTTTTGCCCAGTCTCTTTCTTATGGTTGCAGTTCTTTAGATGTTGTTGTGGGTTCTTTTGTGACCTCTTGGATGAGTCGTCGCTGCGCTCTTGGGGTAATTTTGGTAGGTCGGCTACTCCTGGGAAGGTTCACCACTGTTCTAAATTTTCTCCATCTCAAGTGCATCCCTGCGTCTTCTTACCTCAACGCCACGGAGAGGAACTACAATGTGGGGAATCATGAGCTTCTCGCAGTGAAGATGGCGTTGGAGGAGTGGAGGCACTGGCTGGAGGGGGTGGAACATCCATTCATCGTGTGGAACAACCACAAGAACCTGGAATATCTTCGCACCGCCAAGCGCCTCAAATACAGACAGGCTAGATGGCCCGTACTGTTCAACCTACTAGCCGGGATCCAAGGATGTACAGATAACCGGATGTACGTGCCTGATGCGGTCCTCTCTGAAGCCCTGGAGTGGGCCAACTCCTCCAGGCTTGCCTGCCACCCTGACTCCTGGCAGACCCTGGCTTTTGTGTGACAATGCTTTTGGTGGCCTACCATGGTTCCTGACATCTCCACATTTGTCGCCGCTTGCACAGTCTGTGCACAGAACAAGACTCCTCAGCAAGCTCCGGCTGGTCTCCTCCAACCTCTGCATATCCCTCACCGTCCTTGGTGTCACATCTTCCTGCACTTTGTCACAAGTCTCCCTCCATCTGATGGCAACACCACCATCCTGACCATTGTGGATTGGTTTTCCAAAGTCGCCCACTTCATTACTCTCCCCTAGCTACCCTCTGCTAAGGAGTTCATGGTGCAGCACCTCTTCCAGATCTATAGTCTGCCCATTGACATGGTCTCCGACTGGGGTCCTCAGTTCTCGTCCCGGTTCTGGAAGGCGTTCTGCACCCTCATTGGGTCATCGGCCAGTCTGTCCTCCGGGTTCCACCCACAGTCTAACGGCCAGTCGGAGCGAGCCAACCAGGACCTTGAGACTACTCTGTTCTGCCTGGTCTCCACCAACACCACCACCTGGAGCCAGCAGCTTGTGTGGGTCGAATACGCCCGCAACACCCTTCCATGCTCTGCCATGGGTATATCACCATTTGAGTGTTCTCTGGGGTATCAGCCCCCGCTCTTCACTGAGCAGGAGGAAGAGGTCGGAATACCTTCTGCCCAGATGTTTGTCCGCCACTGTATGGCTATCCACCCAGGATCTGCCCCTCCGGGTAGAATCCCGCAAAGTCTCCCCCCGGTTTATCAGCCTGTTTTCCATCTCCAAAATCATTAGCCCCTCTGCTGTTCGTCTTCTGTTGCCCCGAACCCTTCGTATACATCCCACCTTTCATGTGTCCAGAGTTAAACCCATGTCTCACAGCCCTTTGTCTCTTCCCCATTACCCCATGTATTTATACCTGTGTTCTCTGTTTGTCTGTTGCCAGTTCATTTTGTTCTTGAAACTTGCCAGCATTTGTTCCCCTGCTCCTGCCTGTTTCTTGCTCCTTCTTTTAGTCTACACCTTGCGTGGAGATTCAAAGTTCTAAACATTTTCAGCCGTTGAGCCACAGCTACACATTTTCTGTTCTTAGAGTTTCAACCATTTGTAAAGTTTAGCTCACGCTTCACGTCTGCTGGTCTGGTATGTTATTTCTTAGCGAGTCCTTTTAAGCACTCAGGTCAAAAAGGGTGGTTCCATCACACTGACACGTGCTTCTGACATCATTCGGGGCATGGCTTAGTTAATGTGCAAAAGACATGAAAACTATGATCTTGTTAGAAAACAAAATAGTTTAATCGTTCTTCATATTGTATGAACATCATATTGGATGGAAACTTAACAGCTGAAGAGGGTTTCCTTCCTAAGTAACAGTATTTGGTTCATACAGTTTTCAATAATATCACAAAATGAAAAGCAATATGACATGATTATTCTTTACATCCCCACTGACCATTCGTAGCATTTCTATCTTCGAAATATTGTTCCAAAGTTCACTCTTTGGACATTAGAGTTTTTGGGCGGCAAAATGTCTCTGCAACAAAGACATTCCAATCGTGATACTAGAGACCAAAAGGAGTTGTCTGCTGCATAAAATGTACGATTGGCGTGTGGTGTCATAAAACCCTCACACCAATCACTCCTCCCCTCTGCGGGTGAGAGGGATTTGTAGACATTGATCCATTGTAACCTGATCTTTGGATCCTCACAGGAGAGTCATGCCACTGTGTTCTGAGTTTTCAAAGATGTTTGACTGAGGTGTGATAATGTTTGTGTATGCATGTGTGTGAAGGTGTCTGTTCTGCCAAATGAAAAAAGTTCTGCTTCCTTGCCAACACTTTACAGATGATATTTCAAATGACACGATTAAAGTGTTTAAAAAACACCATAGCTGTCCTCTGCTATTGGGTGAGTAGATGCAAAAGCCATACCGGAGCAAAACATATTGCAACTTAAAACATTTTGCAGCGAAAACAAACGTTTCTCATTGGACAAATTCAGGTATATCCCTCCCCATTTGCTTTGTTGGCTTCCCAGTGAATACATTTGACATTTTAGTCATTTAACATTACCCAGAGAGACTTACAGGAAGGAGCAACTAGGGGTAAGTGCCTTGCTCAATGGCACAGACAGATTTTTCACATAGTCGGCTCAGGGATTCAAACCAGCGGAATTTCAGTTACTGGCCCAACGCTCTTAATGGTTAGGCTACCTGAATAGAGAGCAATAGTAACAGTGACTTTTTCTCGGCACTAACACCACCATGGTTCGTTGGACAAAGCGTATAAACAAAATGTTTTGTATGGTTTTTAGATTAACGCCGAAAATAGGTTGGTGGTTAACAAAGGCGTAAGAGATCTTATACATTTGTTCTATGAGAATCTTCATCCTCTAACATCCCTTTCTGTTAATTTTGAAGCATTTATGTAATCAGAAAAAGCACATAAAGGCTTTATAATTCCTAAAGATCATGTTAACTGACTGATATAATATCCTTGAACAAAACGTATAATATCTCCTAAACCTGTGTTGACGTCTCAGGCCTTATTTTCAGCGTTCATTCCAAAACCTTATTTGTCCTGATTAATTTTCCCCATATGAGTGACTGAACGAACTAGAGGTAACTTATTTCCATTTTTAGGACTACAAACTGGCGAGTTCTGTACACCACAGACGTCACTGTGGTTCTTCTCTCAATTCTGCCAAACAACCCTGTGTATAGGATCTATATAAGCCTGTAGTGTGCTCTGCAAAGTTTCTGCTCTCATCCCTGTGTGTCTTTGCCAAAAAGAGGGCCGGCCTAAGGGAGAGCAGCTATGTGAGCCAAGTGTTTGCGTGACTGATGGGTTATTGATGTACAATCGCTAGTGAAAGTCTTCACAACCCTTGCACAGTCTTTGCATTTTGCTCTCTTAAAAAAATACACATATATATATATATATATATATATATATACACATTCAATTCGATACTGTTCTGCAGATTTACACAACCTACTCCATATTTTGAAAGTAAAAGTAAAAGTTTCCAGATTTAATAAACTTTTTAAAAAGGAAGATTGCTTGCGTATGTCTTCACACCCCAGAGTTAATATTTGGTGGAAGCACCTTTGGCAGCCATTACAACTATAAATCAATGAATAAGATTCTACCAACTTTGCACAACTCTTAAGGCAACATTTATCAATTTTTTTGTCAAAATATGCTCAAGCCAACTAAATTTGGTGAGGAATCCTTAATGGACATCAAAATTTAAACCTCTGATTTTCAAGCAAATGTAAGTCAGTACTAAGACTGGACCACTCAGTGACACTCACAACCCCTGGTGAAGCCATTCTGGTGTATCTTTGCCATAAATATTTGTGTAATTGTCCCCCAGGGTTAAGTTTTCAGAAGACTAAGGTGAGTTTTCCTCCAACTTTTCCCTGAACTTTGCTCCTTTCAAATGTATTTTTATTCTGACAAACTCCCCAGTCCCTGCCGGTGACAAACATGCCGATAACATGACGCTGCCACAATATTTGAAAAATACAGTGAACATATTGATTTCACTTTGGAGTAGCTTGTGTACATCGATAGGAGAAAAATAAAATGCTATGATAAAAAAAAGAAATATGTGAAGACTGTGCAAGGGGTGTGTAGACTTTCACTATGCACTGTATGCTATAGGCTTGTGGGCATACATCGCATTCTGAAAGTATTCAGGCCCATTAAAATTTCACATTTTGTTACATTACATTCTAAAATTGATAAAAATTATCCCCCCTCATCTACACAGAATACCCCATAGTGACAAAGCAAAAACTGTTTTTTATTTTTTTTTGCCATTTTTAAACAAAAGCCTAAATGTATACTGAACAAAAATATAAACGCAACATGCACCAATTTCAAAGATTTTGAGTTATACAGTTCATAAAAGGAAGTACGGCAATTTAAATTAAATAAATTAGTCCCTAATATATTTCACATGACTGGGAATACATACATACAGAAGGTATTCAGACCCCTTGACTTTTATCACATTTTGTGACTTTACAGCTTTATTCTAAAATTTATGAAATTGTTTTTTCCCCTCATCAATCTACACACAATAGCCCATACTGACAAAACAAAAACAGGTATTTAGAAATTGTTGCTAATTTAAAAATAATAATAATAATCATCATCTCCCATTTGTCTCTGTAGATCCTCTCATTCTCTGTCAGGTTGGTTGGGGAGCGTCGCTGCAGAGCTATTTTCAGGTCTCTCCAGAAATATTCGAGTGGGTTCAAGTCCGGGCTCTGGCTGCCAGGTTTCCTCCAGACAGGACATTTGGCATTCAAGCCAAAAAGTTAAATCTTGGTTTCATCAGACCAGAGAATCTTGCTTCTCATGGTCTGAGTCCTTCAAGTGTCTTTTGGCAAATTCCTAATGGACTGTCATGTGCCTTTTACTGAGGAGTGGCTTCCGTCTGGCCACTCTACCATAAAGGCCTGATTGGTGGAGTGCTGCAGAGATGGTTATCCTTCTGGAAGGTTCTCCCATGTCCACAGAGGAACTCTGGAGCTCTGTCAGAGTGACCACCAGGTTCTTGGTCACCTCCCTGACCAAGGCCCTTCTCCCATGATTGCTCAGTTTGGCTGGGCGGCCAGCTCTAGAAAGAGTCTTGGTGGTTCCAAACTTCTTACATTTAAGAATGATGGAGGCCACTGTGTTGTTGGGGACCTTCAATGTGGCAAAAAAATTTGGCACCCTTCCCCAGATCTGTGCCTCGACACAATCCTGTCTCAGAGCTCTACGGACAATTCCTTCGACCATCATGGCTTGTTTTTGCTCTGACATGCACTGTCAACTGTGGGACCTTATTAAATAGACAAGTGTGTGCCTTTCCAAATAATGTCCAATCAATTGAATTTACCACAGGTGGACTCCAATCAAGTTGTAGAAACATCTCAAGGATGATCAATGGAAACAGGATGCACCTGAGCTCAATTTCGAGTCTCATAGCGAAGGGTCTTAAAACGTATGTAATTAAAGTTTACTGGGGGAAAGGGGTCTGAGTACTTTCCGAATGCACTGTATCTGCTCTGATGTATTTGTAATATGTGTGTTAGATCAAATCAAATCAAATGTATTTATATAGTCCTTCATGCATCAGCTGATATCTCAAAGTGCTGTACAGTAACCCAGCCTAAAACCCCAAACAGCAAGCATGCAGGTGTAGAAGCACGGTGGCTAGGAAAAACTCCCTAGAAAGGCCAAAACCTAGGAAGAAACCTAGAGAGGAACCAGGCGATGTGGGGTGGCCAGTCCTCTTCTGGCTGTGCCGGGTGGAGATTATAACAGAACATGGCCAAGATGTTCAAATGTTCATAAATGACCAGCATGGTCAAATAATAATAATCACAGGCAGAACAGTTGAAACTGGAGCAGCAGCACGGCCAGGTGGACTGGGGACAGCAAAGAGTCATCATGTCAGGTAGTCCTGAGGCATGGTCCTAGGGCTCAGGTCCTCCGAGAGAGAGAAAGGGAGAATTAGAGAGAGCATACTTAAATTCACACAGGACACCGGATAGGACAGGAGAAGTACTCCAGATATAACAAACTGACCCTAGCCCCACAACACATAAACTACTGCAGCATAAATACTGGAGGCTGAGACAAGAGGGGTCAGGGGACACTGTGGCCCCATCCGAGGACACCCCCGGACAGGGCCAAACAGGAAGGATATAACCCAGACAGGATGACCACACATCAGTGAATCAACCCACTCAGGTGACGCACCCCCTCCAGGGACAGCATGAGAGAGCCCCAGTAAGCCAGTGACTCAGCCCCTGTAATAGGGTTAGAGGCAGAGAATCCCAGTGGAAAGAGGGGAACCGGCCAGGCAGAGACAGCAAGGGCGGTTCGTTGCTCCAGAGCCTTTCCGTTCACCTTCCCACTCCTGGGACAGACTACACTCAATCATATGACCCACTGAAGAGATGAGTCTTCAGTAAAGACTTAAAGGTTGAGACCGAGTTTGCATCTCTCACATGGGTAGGCAGACCATTCCATAAAAATGGAGCTCTATAGGAGAAAGCCCTGCCTCCAGCTGTTTGCTTAGAAATTCTAGGGACAATTAGGAGGCCTGCGTCTTGTGACCGTAGCGTACGTGTAGGTATGTACGGCAGGACCAAATCAGAGAGATAGGTAGGAGCAAGCCCATGTAATGCTTTGTAGGTTAGCAGTAAAACCTTGAAATCAGCCCTTGCCTTGACAGGACACCAGTGTAGGGAGGCTAGCGCTCGAGTAATATGATCCATTTTTTGGGTTCTAGTCAGGATTCTAGCAGCCTTATTTAGCACTAACTGAAGTGTATTTAGTGCTTTATCCGGGTAGCCGGAAAGTAGAGCATTGAAGTAGTCTAACCTAGAAGTGACAAAAGCATGGATGAATTTTTCTGCATCATTTTTGGACAGAAAAGTTTCTGATTTTTGCAATGTTACGTAGATGGAAAAAAGCTGTCCTTGAAACATTCTTGATATGTTCTTCAAAAGAGAGATCAGGGTCCAGAGTAACGTCGAGGTCCTTCACAGTTTTATTTGAGACAACTGTACAACCATTACGATTGATTGTCAGATTCAACAGAAGATCTCTTTGTTTCTTGGGACCTATAACAAGCAACTCTGTTTTGTCCGAGTTTAAAAGTAGAAATTTTGCAGCAATCCACTTCCTTATGTCTGACACACATGCTTCTAGCGAGGGCCATTTTGGGGCTTCACCATGTTTCATTGAAATGTACAGCTGTGTGTCATCCGCATAGCAGTGAAAGTTAACATTATGTTTTCGAATGACATCTCCAAGAGGTAAAATATATAGTGAAAACAATAGTGGTCCTAAAACGGAACCTTGAGGAACACTGACATTTACAGTTGATTTGTCAGAGGACAAACCATTCACAGAGACAAACTGATATCTTTCTGACAGATAAGATCTAAACCAGGCCAGAACTTGTCCGTGTAGACCAATTTGGGTTTCCAATCTCTCCAAAAGAATGTGGTGGTCGATGGTATCAAAAGCAGCACTAAGGTCTAGGAGCACGAGGACAGATGCAGAGCCTCGGTCTGATGCCATTAAAAGGTAATTAACCACCTTCACAAGTGCAGTCTCAGTGCTATGATGGGGTCTAAAACCAGACTGAAGCATTTCATATACATTGTTTGTCTTCAGGAAGGCAGTGAGTTGCTGTGCAACAGCCTCTCTCTTGATCCTAGGTCCTGGCAGAGTTGTGCAGACTCAGGACAACTGAGCTTTGAAGGAATATGCAGATTTAAAGAGGAGTCCGTAATTTGCTTTCTAATAATCATGATCTTTTCCTGAAAGAAGTTCATGAATTTATTACTGCTGAAGTGAAAGGCATTCTCTCTTCGGGAATGCTGCTTTTTAGTTAGCTTTGCGACAGCATCAAAAAGGCATTTTTGGATTGTTCTTATTTTCCTCAATTAAGTTGGAAAAATAGATGTACTTTAATGTAATATGTGTGTAATATGTGTGTAATATCTACTCTGATATTATATATTTGTCATATCAGATCTGAAGTGGTGGAATTGAAAAGCCATGCTGTTTGTGTGAGAATCCCTGCGCGGGCTGTGAGTAAAGGTTGAAATGGTACCAGCTTCTCCAAACACAGCACAAATGATTGCATCGGCCTGTCATGATTCTCCTGACAGTGGATCAAAAGACCCATCAGCTAGGCAAATGTTTGAAAATAGCCAGACCTCCTCCCTCCCACACAAGAGGGGAAGGGTGGCTGTGCCGGTCTTGACACCTTAACACTGGGTTGTAAATTTAGAGACTTTCTCTTTCTTGCCCTGCAGTATTGGGAAAGAAATTCCTTTGTCTACAGAATTCTAACGACCAAATAATAAACTGTGGAACAATATTCATAAGATAGGAATGTTAAGAATGATCCGTGGGATCTAAAGAATAATCCTGTCATATGGTTTATTGTTTTGTGATGTCATTAAGGATGGTATGACAAAGTAACTAACTCCAAAAGTGTATTCATCCTATGTATCAAGTTTGCATCTAAATGTTGTATAAAATATATGATTAAATATGAAAATACTTTGTTGAAGATAGCAATGTGATTTTAGCCTTCTAAATGACATAATTGATTTTCATATAAACTTGTGCCCAGTCAGTAACCACACCCACGTGAGCACAGACATTGTGTCAGCGTGATGGAATGCCCCCTTTTGGCCAGAGTGCTTAAAAGGACTCGCTAATGAAATGTACATTAGACCAGCCAACGCAGAGCGCGAGATGAATGTGACAAATTGTTTAGACTACACACCAAGCAGACGGACGGTGTAAACCGGACATCACAAATGGTTAAAACGACAAGACCAAAACATGCCAGGTTGCTGCTGGCATGTAAAGTGGTTCAGGAGCTGAACCCTGAATAATCAACCATTGATACCAAAAGAAGTTAGACGTTAGTCTACACGTTGAAATGGTGAGAAACTTTGAAGCTCTCAACCTCAACACTAGAAGAGAAGATAACCTCACCTAGGAGACCAGAAATCTTCACAGTCTGCAGCTGTGCATGTAAAAGTGGCCTTAGAACTTTATCTAAAGACACAAGATTGGAAGGAGAATCCCCACAATCAACCATGGGTATATCTGAAGTATTTGTTCTAACAACCACTCCACTACAAAAGAAACATTGTAACCTCTGGTGGACAACCAGAGCCTTACATCGAGCCACTACCCATAGATGGATTGATTGGTCTTAACAGAGAGACGACAGAGAAAGACAGCTACTCGTAAATGTATATTGCATTAAAATCCGAATGAGCGGTGGTTAGGGTGCTAAGTATTTTGGTTACTGTGAGCTTAATTTCCAAATGTATGTACGATAAATTGACTTTGTCTCTCCCTCTCTTTATCTTTCCCTACCCACTTTCCATTGTGTAACAAGCCATCAGATCGTGTCAGTCCACTAGGGACTTTTCTCTCATGTAAGTGTGTATGTGTATTCTGTGTTATTATTTGGTTAGTTAGTAAATACATGATTAAATCAATTTGTGTAGGACTGAATATTCAGAAGGGCTAGGTTTCTTGCAGATATCAAGGATTATGCGACATTCAGAATGAGACTTGATGAGGTAATAATTAACTGTTATTGATGTAAGATATATCTTTATATCTTTAGAGTTTAAGTAGGGAGAAAGTAACTTGTTAAACAACTTTTCCCGTGGTGCCCCAAATTCCTAATGAGTTAATTGTTACATGATTCATTTCATCGAGTAACAATGAAACATATTTAGTTGATAAAATAAATAACAGTCATCAGATTAATGATAGTCACGTCACGACATGACAGGCCCATAGACATTGCCAACCACCCAACCAAAGTGTAAATTATGCATTAAAGGACAGTACACTAAAATTACAAATGTATCCAATGTTCAGGAGTCAAAGACTCACAATTTGGTGAGTGACTCTCCAAGAACAAAAGTGGTAAATTATACTATGATGTAACAAAGCACAGATTATGTATTTGAACCAGCAATTTGAAGCCCACGAAGTCGATCCCATTTTAAGGTACAGTCCTCTTCTAAAATCACCAAATGCTTAACTTTGGCTTGGGCTTTGGCCCAGCAGGGTAGGTGGGGTCATTACATGTTGTAACGGATGTCGTCTGGAGATAGAGAGGAGGACCAAAGCGCAGCGTCGTAAGTGTTCATGATGTAATATTTAATGAAACGAACTGAACACTGAAATACAAAACAATAAAGTGAACGAACGAAAACCGAAACAGTACCGTGTGGACCATACACTCACACAGAAAACAAACACCCACAAACCAAAAGTCAAACCCAGGCTACCTAAGTATGATTCTCAATCAGAGACAACTAACGACACCTGCCTCTGATAGAGAACCACACTAGGCCGAACACAAGAAACAACATAGAAAAACAAACAGACTGCCCACCCCAACTCAAGCCCTGACCATACTAAAACAAAGAATAAAATAACACAACTATGGTCAGAACGTGACAGTACACAATCCCCCCCCCCACCCCCCCAAAGGTGTGGACTCTGGCCGCAAAACCTGAACCTATAGGGGAGGGTCTGGGTGGGCGTCTGTCCACGGTGGCGGCTCTGGCGCGGGACGTGGACCCCACTTCACCCTAGTTTTTGTCCACCTCCTCAACCTCCCCCGTGGCCTCTTATGAGCGGTGACCCTCGCCGCCGACCTCGGACTGGGGACCCTCGCCAGGGGTCCCGAATGGACGGGAGATTCCGGCATCGCCGGACAGAAAGGAGATTCCGGCAGTGCCAGACAGGCGGGAGACTCCGGCAGTGCCAGACAGGCGGGAGACTCCGGCAGCGCCGGAGTGGAGGGCGATTCTGGCATTGCCTGGCAGACTGACGTCTCTTGGCTGGCTGACGGCTCTGGCGGCTCCTGGCAGACTGGCGGCTCCTGGCAGACTGGCAGCTATGGCGGCTCCTGGCAGACGGGCGGCTCTGGCGGCTCCTGGCAGACGGGCGGCTCTGGTGGCTCAGGACAGACGGGCGGCTCTGGCAGCTCAGGACAGACGGGCGGCTCTGGCAGCTCAGGACAGACGGGCAGCTCTGGCGGCTCAGGACAGACGGGCGGCTCTGGCGGCTCAGGACAGACGGGCGGCTCTGGCGGCTCAGGACAGACGGGCGGCTCTGGCGGCTCAGGACAGACGGGCGGCTCTGGCGGCTCAGGACAGACGGGAGACTCTGACAGCGCTGGGCAGGAGGACGGCTCTGGCAGCACTGGACAGGCGGGAGCACCTGCAGGGAGAAGACGGAGAGACAGCCTGGTGCGGGGCGCTGCCACCGGAGGGCTGGTGCGTGGAGGTGGCACCGGATAGACTGGACCATGCAGGCGCACTGGAGCTCTTGAGCACTGAGCCTGCCCAACCTTACCTGGTTGAATGCTCCCCGTAGCCAGGCCAGTGCGGCGAGGTTGAATAGCCTGCACTGGCTGTGCTGGGAAACTGGGGACACCATGCGTAAGGCTGGTGCCATGTACGCCGGCCCGAGGAGACGCACTGGAGACAAGATTCGTAGAGCCGGCTTCATGGCACCTGACTCAATGCCCACTCTAGCCCGGCCGATACGAGGAGCTGGAATGTACCGCACCGGGCTATGCACACGCACTGGGGACACCGTGCGCTCCACCACATAACACGGTGCCTGCCCGGTCCCTCTTGCTCTCCGGTAAGCACGGGGAGTTGGCTCAGGTCTCCTACCTGACTTAGCCACACTCCCTGTGTGCTCCCCCAAAACATTTTTGGGGCTGCCTCTCGGGCTTCCTTGCCAGCCGTGTTCCCTTGTATCGCTGGCTCCTCTCTCCTATCTGCCTCCACCTGTTCCCATGGGAGGCGACCCCTTCCAGCCAGGATCTCCTCCCATGTGTAGCAACCCTTGCCGTCCAAAACGTCCTCCCATGTCCAGGAGTCCTGACATCGCTGCTGCTGCTGTTGCTGCCCGTTACCACGCTGCTTGGTCCTTTTGTGGTGGGTGTTTCTGTAACGGATGTCGTCTGGAGATAGAGAGGAGGACCAAAGCGCAGCGTGGTAAGTGTTCATGATATAATATTTAATGAAACGAACTGAACACTGATACAAAACAATAAAGTGAGCGAACGAAAACCGAAACAGTACCGTGTGGACCAGACACTCACACGGAAACAAACACCCACAAACCAAAAGCGAAACCCAGGCTACCTAAGTATGATTCTCAATCAGAGACAACTAACGACACCTGCCTCTGATTAAAACCTGTTGCGACTCTAGGGGCAGTATTTTCATTTTTGGATAAAAAACATTCCTGTTTTAAAACGGGATATTTTGTCACGACAAGATGCTCGACTATGCATATAATTGACAGCTTTGGATAGAAAACACTCTGACGTTTCCAAAACTGCAAAGATATTGTCTGTGAGTGCAACAGAAGTGATGTTACAGGCGAAACCCAGATAAAAATCCAACCAGGAAGTGCCGCATTTTTTGAAAGCGCTTCATGCCAATGACTCCTTATATGGCTGTGAATGGGCTATGAATGAGCTTACACTTTCTACGTATTCCCCAAGGTGTCTACAGCATTGTGACGTCTTTTTACGCATTTATGTTGAAGAATAGCCGTAAGGGACCACATTGAGCAAGTGGTCACATGATGGCTCCCGCAGAAAATCTTGCGTAAAGTACTGAGGGAGCCATTATTCCAATCGCTTCTAATGCGAAACCAATTGTCCCGACGGATATATTATCGAATAGATATGTGAAAAACACCTTGAGGATTGATTCTAAACAACGTTTGCCATGTTTCTGTCGATATTATGGAGCTAATTTGGAAAAAAGTTTGGCGTTGTAGTGACTGCATTTTCCGGTCGATTTTTCAGCCAAATGTGAAGAACAAACGGGAGCTATTTCGCCTACAAAAATAATCTTTTTGGAAAAAAGGAACATTTGCTATCTAACTGGGAGTCTCATGAGTGAAAAAATCCGAAGTTCTTCAAAGGTAAATTATTTAATTTGATTGCTTTTCTTATTTGAAAATGTTGCCTGCTGCTAGCAGAGCCTAGCATAGCATTATGCCATGATAAACACGAATGCTTGTCTAGCGTTGGCTGTAAAGCATATTTTGAAAATCTGAGATGACAGTGTGATTAACAAAAGGCTAAGCTCTATCTCAATATATTTCATTTGTGATTTTCATGAATAGGAACATTTTCTAGGAAGATTTATGTCCGCTGCGTTATGCTAATTAGTTTGAGGCTATGATTACGCTCCCGGATCCGGGTTTGAGAGTCACAAGAAGTTTTAAGAACCATACTAGGCCGAACACAAAAACCAACATAGAAAAACAAACAGACTGCCCACCCCAACTCACGCCCTGACCATACTAAAACAAAGAATAAAATAACAGAACTATGGTCAGAACGTGACACATGTCATTTCAGCAAGCAGTGACACCCAGCATCTCTGATTGTTCTGAAATGGTTTCTGCAGTTAGAAACAGATAAGATAAGCTATCCTCCACCATTATTTTGCTTAAATATAATTTAATCTCTGAGAAATTAAGCTAATTGTTTGCACCCAAATTGGACATTTTAATTCATAAGATTCCTATAATATCCATTTGGACCAAACTTTTTCCTACCAATGTGTAACACATGAGAAATCCCCAAAATAGTCAAAAGCCACCCACAGACACCCCCACACCAATCTCACCCCAACAACCAGTATATAGTATCAGTTCTCTATGTCTGAGTAGTATGTTTCATGGTGATGATTATTTTCCCGTTAAGATGATAAATTAGTAATTGAAGTTGTTAGGTTTATGTCCCATCATACATAGCGATATTATCAAATTCTGACACAAGATGGTGTTGTTCCTGCTATTAGGTGAAAAAAAACGAAATATCCCCCCAAAGTTTAAAGGGATAGTTCACCCGAATGACATATTGGTTTCCTTACCATTTAAGCAGTCTATGGACAAGATATGAAAGCAATCCATGAACTTGTCACTGGCTGGAGCGCGGGAACCTGACAGACTGGCTGAGGCAGGAGAGCCTGGCGATCTGGCTGAGGCAGGGGAACCTGGCGATCTGTCTGAGGCATGAGAGCCTGTAGCGGCTCCCGGACCCGATGTCATTCCCACCGAAACAAAAAAAACAAAACACACTCCCTGATGCTTCCCTTAGTTGAAGTGTTATTCTGTAACGGTGTGCGCTGGGAGTCGGGAAGCAAGTACAGGGAGTGAATACATTTTATGAATGATCGAAACATAATACAAAACAAGCAACACGGACAACGCGCAGACATGAAACAGAAACAATATTGCCTGGCAAAGTAACCAAAGGGAATGACATTTATAAGGAAGGTAAACAGGGAGTCCAGGTGAGTCTGATACCGCGCAGATGCACATAACGAAGGCGACAGGGTTGTGCCATAACGAGCAGCCTGGTGACCTAGAGGCCGGAGAGGGAGCACACGTGACAGTTTGTAAATTATGTCTGAGAGTTGTAGATAGCCCCCTTGCTATCTGTAAAAAAAAAACTAGAAAATGGCACCATCTGGTTTGCTTAATATAAGGAATTTAAAATTATATTTAAAAACAAATACTTTTAGACCTTTACTCAAGTAGTATTTTACTGGGTGACTCACTTTTACTGGAATCATTTTCTATTAAGGTATTTTAACTTAAATATGAGAATTGGATACTTTTTCCACCACTGCACATCATCAAATAATTTATTAAAACACACTGTTTTGCAATGGTCTACAGTAGCTTCAACAGCACTCTGTAGGGCAGTGGTTCCCAACCTTTTTTGCTTACTGTACCACCAACTGAACTTTGCTCTGCCCGGAGTACCCCTGGAGTACCCCCTCATGTGCATTTCTACCAGTATGCCTATGTTCTCATAAGTCTTCTCAAGTACCCCCACTGGATAGGCCAAGTACCCCAGGGGTCTTAGTACCCCTGGTTAGGAACCACTGCTGCAGGATAGCAACATGGTATAGCCGGAAGACAGCTAGTTTCCGTCCTCCTCTGGGTACATCAACTTCGATACAAAACATAGGAGGCTCGTGGTTCTCACCCCTTCCATAGACTTACACAGTAATTATGACAACTTCCGGAGGACGTCCTCCAACCTATCTGTGCTCTTGCAGCATGTACTGACATGTTGTCCACCCAATCAAAGGATCAGAGAATGAATCTACATAGTACTGAAAGTATAAGCTACAGCTAGCAAGTACTGCAGTGCATACAATGTGGTGAGTAGTTGACTCAAAGAGAGAGAAAGATAATAGTTGAACAGTTAACAAATACATTTCTTCAAAAATGAAGGAGAAGCAAGAGGGAGAAAGAGATTTCGTTGTATTCTTTTAGTTATCAAATGCAGCTAGCTAGTTTAACCTACTTAAACACCTGGCTCAAACAGAGATATGCTATGTTAGTTAGCTGGATATGGCTATCCAGCACTGTAACTCTTCCAAGTCAAGGTAAGCTTTTGTTTTTATTAATTTATTGCTACCGGGTCCTGCCGGTGTAACTGCTAAAATGCTTGCTGACAGCTGATGTGTTGTGCACTGAAGTCCACAAGTGAAGGGAAAAGGTGAGACGAGGAGAGCGCATAGATGCGAGAAATAATTATACAAGTGATCATGCTGTTTGTATGTGGCTGCTATGAAAGTTCACTGTGTTTGTGTGTTCAGGTGTGTATTCATTCTATGCATACTGTTGGAAAATGATTCTTAAACGGAAGCAAATGGGCATAAACAGCTGAATTTGTCTAATAGAAACTCTAATTTGCAACTGTTGGACTAATGATTACACCCTAGATCAGTTAGATGCAGGCAAGTGTGTGCAAGGAGGTATTGAATGTGTTAATGTCTGCCACCTTGATAACTCAAATTTCTCTCGTCCTGTGCACCTACGTTGTAAATTTTCACTCATAGGCTAGGTTGTAGGTCATGATGGGGTATAGGAAAAATGTGAGTATCATTTAGTAGCCTAAACCTATCAATACATTGAGCTGGGTGAACAGAAGAAGAATGACAGTCAATTCAATATGCTGTAATAGAAATTATGCAATGCTTATAAAAAAAAATATTTTCCTCCCTCATCTTAACAGGGCTCCTTTGAAGAAAGCTTGGAGTGAGACGTGTTATGTGAATTTCACTGTCCCCTGGCATAACCCCTAGACAGCTCTTCCCTCAAGAAAATTGTACTGTTTAAAAGCAAATGTCCTGCAATTCTACTTATTTTGACAGCTTAGGCCCCCCCCAAAAAAACACAAGCCAGGTGTATTCAGGATGCTTTGAACATTAAATAAATGGTTGCTGGTACTGGGCAACCAGATCATAGATTGCGGACTCCTTGTCCATAGATGCTTTCACGGTGAGGTCACAAACATTTTGTATTTTGTCATTTGGGTTTAGTAACTCTTTAAAATAGAGCTGGAAGAAAATCCTGCTTGATCTCCAGAAGGGTTGCTCTCCAGGAGGGTTGGCCATCCCTGGGTGCTGGGTGTTTGAAAATGTTCTTGTTTTAACAATTCATTTCTAAAAATCATCCAACCTTCAAGAAAAATCGAATGAATATCAATACTCAGGTGGTTAAGGCCTATTAGGTCTTTGCCATCATCTTACTCTACATGGACAAAATATGATGTGTTTATTAGTTATAAGTCCCCTTACCATCTCTGCCTAGCATGTGCATAATAGTAAAATGTCAATTATATTTGATTCCTGGAGCATTTAATATCCAATTCTTATTTGTATGACTTATTCAAAACTGTTCTGCAAAATACATATCCTCATATAAATCATTTTCAAAGACACAAGTTGGTCATTCAGATTTCAAATATGTGGTTCCTCTGGCAATTTTTTTACTCATTCACTATTTTTTTTTTTTACATAACTAGGCCTACATACAATTAGGCTACATAGATACAGACACATTACAGAGATGCACAACCTCTGGCCCAAACCTCCAGATTAGTATGAGGGGGAGTATACTGGCAGGTAGCCTAGTGGTTAGAGTGTTGGGCCAGTAACCAAAAGGTTGCTGGATCGAATCCCCAAGCTAAAAATCTGTCGCTCTGCCCATGGACCCACTGTTCCCTGGTAGGCTGTCATTGTAAATACTATTTTGTTCTTAAGTGACTTGCCTAGTTAAGTAAAGGTTACATTTAAAGCAGAAAAATATATTTTAAAGTATAAATCTTACAAGCTTGCTTGGTTGGTCTGTAGCTAATTCTTCAGATGTTTGGGGCTGCTGGTGACACTGGACTAAGCACACTTGCAGATTTAAAAAATCTGTATATTAAAAAAATCTGTATAAAAACAGTATACGCATTTCAGAGTTTCCTTTGACCATGAAGGTTTTTGTTTTACCGAACATTTGAAATTTACCAGACATCTATTAAGATCTGACCTGGCACAGCAAGCGCCTTCAATCAACAAGGAATATTGGCCAAATGAGCCACATTTACATGTCCTTAAAAACAACCTTTAACAATTTACAAAAACATTATCCCTTGGATTTTTACTGTATGTGTAGCATATGCAAAACTTCATAGCCTATTTTTTTTATTGGTTTTTAGGCTACTTTCTTAAAACAATAATTGTCCACCTCTGTCATGCCCTGACCTTAGATATCTCTATTTTCTATATATTTTGGTTAGGTCAGGGTGTGACTAGGGTGGGTACTCTAGGTTTTTGTATGTCTAGGGGTTTTGTATGTCTATGTTGGCCTGATATGGTTCCCAATCAGAGACAGCTGTTTATTGTTGTCTCTGATATGGGATCATATTTAGGCAGCCCTTTTTCCCACTTTCTGGTGTGGGATCTTGTCTACAGTTAGGTGCCTGTGTGCACACTAGTAGCTTCACGTTTCGTTTGGTTGTTTCTTGTTTTGTTTTGGTGAGTTTCAGTTCATTCAAAATACGTGGAACTCTATTCACGCTGCGCCTTGGTCTGATCCTTATGACGAACGTGACAACCTCATGGTTTAGTTGTCTGAAATTTGGTTACAAAATGAATCAGAGCTTTGCATGCATTGGCCCGAAAGGCGTAGGTGTCCACTGTTTGAAAAAATATAAATAAATATATATATATATATATATATATAAATAAATAAATACACTGCATGCATTTCTTTCCTTTTTCCTTTTTTGGGGGGGGCCCGTTGCATCTATATGCATCTATAACCATTGCATCTATATGTTTTGACCATAACAGTTTACAATCTAAGGTAACGCCAAGTAATTTAGTCTCCTCAACTTGTTCAACAGCCACACCATTCATTACCAGAATCAGCGGGAGTCTAGAACTTAGGGAATGATTTGTACCAAATACAATACTCTTAGGCTTTAGAGATGTTCATGACCAGTTTATTACTGGCCATAACACCTATGTTTTTTTTCAACAACAGCTTATGATAAATAACATCAAGGGCTGCACTGAAATCTAACAGTACAGCTCCCACAATCTTCTTATTATCAATGTCTTTCAACCAATCATCAGTCATTTGTGTCAGTGCAGTACATGTCCTTCTCCATAAGCCTGCTGAAAGTCTGTTGTTAATTTGTTTACAGAGAAATAGCATAGTATTTGGTCAAACAATGTTTTCCAACAGTTGATAGGTCTGCTGTTAGAACCAGTAAAGACTGCTTTACCACACTTGGGTAGCAGATTTACATTGGTCTCCCTCCAGGACTGAGGACAAAGACTTTCTTCTAGGCTCAGATTAAATATATGACAGATAGGAGTGGCTATAGAGTCAGCTACCATTTTCAGTAGCTTTCCTTCTAAGTTATCAATGCCAGGAGGTTTGCCATTATTGATCGATAACAATCATTTTCCCAACTCAACTCACTAACTTTACAAAATTCAAACATGCAATGTTTTTCTTTCATTATTTGTTTTATTGTGCATGAATACAATGGCTCACTGTTTGTAGTTGGTACTTCCTGCATAAGTTTGCCCACTTTAAGTAATCATTCAAATAATTGGCAACATCAAATGGTTTTGTGATGAATAAGCCTTCTGACTCGATGAATTTGTCTTTCCGCCCATAATTTCATTTAAAGTTCTCCCAAATTTTTCTTGGCTTCATAATACAGTTTCTACTTATTTATTTTTTAGTTTAGTCACGTAATTTCTCAATATGCAGTAAGTCAGCCAGTCAGATCTGTAGCCAGACTTACTAGCCACTCCATCTATTTCAACCATACAGTTTTTCAATTCCTCATCAATCCACAGAGCCTTAACAATTCTAACAGTCTGTTTCATAACAGGTGCATGTTTATCAATAATTGGAAGAAGCAATGTCATAAATTGATCAAGACCAACAAATATTTTAAACATCATCCACATAAGAGTCACTGCAAAATCTTCTGTTTGATCTGTTATACACTATTTTAGGTCCAGCTGTTGGAACTTTGTCCTGGATATAGCCACTATATTGAGATCATTGCAGCCAATGGGTACGGATACAGCTTTAGAACAAAGTTCTACAATATTAGTAAAAATGCGATCAATACATGTGGATGATCTTGATCCTGTAGTGTTTGTAAATACCCTCGTAGGTTGATTAATAACCTGAACATGATTATAGGCACCGGTTACAGTAAGAACCTTCCTCTTGAGCGGACAGCTTGATGAAAACCAGTCAAAATTCAGGTCCCCAAGAAAGTAGACCTCTCTGTTTACATCACATACATTATCAAGCATTTCACACATTATTTAGATACTGACTGTTCGCACTTGGTGGCCTATAGAAAGACCCTAAAATAAAAAGCTTTAGATGTGCCAAGGGAACCTGCAACCACAACACTTCAATAACACTTGACATAAGGTCTTCTCTAAGCATTACAGGGATTTGGCTCTGAATATATACATCAACACATCCCAATAAGCATTTCTGCCTTTTCTATAAATGTTAAATCCTTGTATTGCTACTGCTGTATCAAATGAATTATCTAAGTGAGTCTCAGAAATGGCTAATATATGAATGTTATCTGATGTTAGCAAGTGATTGATTTAATTAACCTTATTTCTAAGGCAACATATATTCATATGGGATATTTTCAGCCCATTCCTGGGTAGCTTATCAGAGAAAGACATAATACTGAAAAGAGCAGACAAAGCAAGAGAAAAACCATTTATATTTAGCAGTCCATTAATCAATTGGTGTGTGTGTGTGCTGCAGGGTTGAAGCTACGAACCCATAGGCTTGGCTCTCTCATCCCTTCCAGGCTTATGGGAGTGAGGGTGGACAACGAGCCTGTCATTGTGGATGAAATCAAATGTCATAGTGAATGAAATGTCCCCACGTGCTATGGCAGCTTTCATGATTGGGATCAGTTCTTTTCTCTTCTGGCACACAACTTCAGGATACAGTGCCTTGCAAAAGTATTCAACCCCCTTGGCGTTTTTCCTATTTTGTTGCATTACAACCTGTAATATACATGGATTTTTAATTGGATTTCATGTAATGGACATACACAAAATAGTCAAAAATTGGTGAAGAGATATGAAAAAAATAACTTGTTTAAAGTTATGTGGTATGTGCATCTGTATTCACCCCCTTTGATATGAAACCCCTAAATAAGATCTGGTGCAACCAATTATCTTCAGAAGTCACATAATTAGTTAAATAAAGTCCACCTGTGTGCAATCTAAGTGTCACATGATCTCAGTATATACACACACACACACACATACATATATATATACATATATATATATATATGTATATATATATATATATTTTTTTTTAAGTATTTAGTCAACCACCAATTGTGCAAGTTCTCCCACTTAAAAAGATGAAAGGCTTGTAATTTTCATCATAGGTACACTTCAACTACGACAGACAAAATGAGAAAAAAAATCCAGAAAATCACATTGTAGGATTTTTTAATGAATTTATTTGCATATTATGGTGGAAAATAAGTATTTGGTCACCTACAAACAAGCAAGATTTCTGGCTCTCACAGACCTGTAACTTCTTCTTTAAGAGGCTCCTCTGTCCTCCACTCATTACCTGTATTAATGGCACATGTTTGAACTTGTTATCAGTATAAAAGACACCTGTCCACAACCTCAAACAGTCACACTCCAAACTCCACTATGGCCAAGACCAAAGAGCTGTCAAAGGACACCAGAAACAAAATTGTAGACCTGCACCAGGCTGGGAAGACTGAATCTGCAAAAGGTAAGCAGCTTGGTTTGAAGAAATCAACTGTGGGAGCAATTATTAGGAAATGGAAGACATACAAGACCACTGATAATCTCCCTCGGTCTGGGGCTCCACACAAGATCTCACCCCGTGGGGTCAAAATGATCACAAGAACGGTGAGCAAAAATCCCAGAACCACACGGGGGGACCTAGTGAATGACCTGCAGAGAGCTGGGACCAAAGTCACAAAGCCTACCATCAGTAACACACTACGCCGCCAGGGACTCAAATCCTGCAGTGCCAGACGTGTCCCCCTGCTTAAGCCAGTACATGTCCAGGCCCGTCTGAAGTTTGCTAGAGAGCATTTGGATGATCCAGAAGAAGATTGGGAGAATGTCATATGGTCAGATGAAACCAAAATAGAACTTTTTGGTAAAAACTAAACTCTTCGTGTTTGGAGGACAAAGAATGCTGAGTTGCATCCAAAGAACACCATACCTACTGTGAAGCATGGGGGTGGAAACATCATGCTTTGGAGCTGTGGTTCTGCAAAGGGACCAGGACGAGTGATCCGTGTAAAGGAAAGAATGAATGGGGCCATGTATAGTGAGATTTTGAGTGAAAACCTCCATCAGCAAGGGCATTGAAGATGAAACGTGGCTGGGTCTTTCAGCATGACAATGATCCCAAACACACCGCCCGGGCAACGAAGGAGTGGCTTCGTAAGAAGCATTTCAAGGTCCTGGAGTGACCTAGCCAGTCTCCAGATCTCAACCCCATAGAAAATCTTTGGAGGGAGTTGAAAGTCCGTGTTGCCCAGCAACAGCCCCAAAACATCACTGCTCTAGAGGAGATCTGCATGGAGGAATGGGCCAAAATACCAGCAACAGTGTGTGAAAACCTTGTGAAGACTTACAGAAAACATTTGACCTCTGTCATTGCCAACAAAGGGTATATAACAAAAGTATTGAGATAAACTTTGTTATTGACCAAATACATATTTTCCACCATAATTTGCACATAAATTCATAAAAAATCCTACAATGTGATTTTCTGGATTTTTTTTTCTAATTTTGTCTGCCATAGTTGAAGTGTACCTATGATGAAAATTACAGGCATCTTTTTAAGTGGGGGAACTTGCACAATTGGTGGCTGACTAAATACATTTTTGCCCCACTGTATATATATATATACATATATTTCCACACATCCACATTTTTTTAATTTTTACCTTTATTTAACCAGGTAGGCTAGTTGAGAAAAAGTTCTCATTTACAACTGCGACCTGGCCAAGATAAAGCAAAGCAGTGGGACAGAAACAACAACAGAGTTACACATGGAATAAACAAGCGTACAGTCAATAACAAAATAGAATAAAAGAGTCTATATACAGTGTGTGCAAATGGCTTGAGGAGGTAAGGCAATAAATAGGCCATAGAAGCAAAGTAATTACAATTTAGCAGATTAACAATGGAGTGATAGATGAGCAGATGATGGTGTGTAAGTAGTGATACTGGTGTGCAAAAGAGCAGCAAAGTAAATAAAAACATTATGGGGATGAGGTAGGTAGAATTGGGTGGGCTATATACAGATGGACTATGTACAGCTACAGCAATCGGTTTGCTGCTCAGATAGCTGATGTTTAAAGTTAGTGAGGGAAATGTAAGTCTCCAGCTTCAGCGATTATGCAATTTGTTCCAGTCACTGGCAGCAGAGAACTGGAAGGAAAGGCGGCCAAAGAAGGTGTTGGCTTTGGGGATGACCAGTGAGATATACCTGCTGGAGCGAGTGCTACGGGTGGGTGTTGTTATCGTGACCAGTGAGCTGAGATAAGGCGGAGCTTTACCTAGCATAGACTTATAGATGACCTGGAGCCAGTGGGTCTGGCGATGAATATGTAGCGAGGGCCAACCGACTAGAGCATACAGGTCGGAGTGGTGGGTGGCATACGGTACTTTGGTAACAAAACGGATGGCACTGTGATAGACTACATTCAATTTGCTGAGTAGAGTATTGGAAGCTATTTTGTAGATGACATCGCCGAAGTCGAGGATCGGAAGTATAGTCAGTTTTACTAGGGTAAGTTTGGCGGCGTGAGTGAAGGAGGCTTTGTTTGCGAAATAGAAAGCCGATTCTAGATTTGATTTTGGATTGGAGATGTTTGATATGAGACACCTAGGTATTTGTATTTGTCCACGTATTCTTGGTCAGAACCGTCCAGAGTAGTGATGCTAGTCGGGCAGGAGGTGCGGGCATTGAACGGTTGAAAAGCATGCATTTGGTTTTACTAGCGTTTAAGAGAAGTTGGAGGACACGGAAGGAGTGTTGTATGGCATTGAAGCTTGTTTGGAGGTTAGTTAACAGTGTCCAAAGAAGGGTCAAATATATACAGAATGGTGTTGTCTGCGTAGAGGTTGATCAGGAAATCACCAGCAGCAAGAGCGACATCGTTGATATATGCAGAGAAAAGAGTCGACCCGAGAATTCAACCCTGTGGTACCCCATAGAGACTGCCAGAGGTCCGGACAACAGGACCTCCGATTTGACACCTTGAACTCTGTCTGCGAAGTAGTTGGTGAACCATGCGAGGCAGTCATTTGAGAAACCAAGGCTATTGAGTTTGCCGATAAGAATACAGTGATTTACAGAGTCGAAAGCCTTGGCCAGGTCGATGAATACGGTTGCACAGTAATGTCTCTTATCGATGGTGGTTATGATATCGTTTAGTACCTTGAGCGTGGCTGAGGTGCACCCATGACCAGCTTGGAAACTGGGTTGCACGGTGGAGAAGCTACGGTGGGATTTGAAATGGTCAGTGATCTGTTTTATTAACTTGGCTTTCAAAGACTTTAGAAAGTCAGGGCAGGATGGATATAGGTCTATAACAGGTCTAGAGTGTACCTGAGGCAGCTTTCCAATCTTTAGGGATCTCGGATGATACGAAAAAGAGGTTGAACAGACTGGTAATAGGGGTTGCAACAATGGTGGCGGATAATTTTAGAAAGAGAGGGTCCAGATTGTCTAGCCCAGCTGATTTGTACGGGTCCAGGTTTTGTAGCTCTTTCAGAACAACTGTGATCTGGATTTGGGTGAAGGAGAAGCTGGGAGGCTCGGGCAAATAGCTGCGGGGGGTGCCGAGCGGAAACTTTAGATTATCATGGATTTATCGGTGGTGCCTCAGTGTAGTGGGCAGCTGGGAGGAGATATATATATATAAATAAACACACACACACACACCTGTTCTGAAAGGCCCCAGATTCTGCAACACCACCAAGCAAGCGGCACCATGAAGACCAAGGGGCTCTCCAAACAGGTCAAGGACAAAGTTGTGGAGAAGTTGCAGATCAGGGTTGGGTTATAAAAAAAATCTGAAAAAAAAATCAAAAAATATATCAAAAAAAATCCCACAGAGCACCATTAAATCCATTATTAAAAAATGGAAAGAATATGGCACCACAACAAACCTGCCAAGAGAGGGCCGTCCACCAAAACTCACAGACCACGCAAGGGGGGCAATAATCAGAGATGCAACAAAGAGACAAAAGATAACCCTGAAGGAACTGCAAAGCTCCACAGCGGAGATTGGAGTATCTGTCCATAGGACACTCCACAGAGCTGGGCTTACAGAAGAGTGGCCAGAAAAAAGCCATTACTTAAAGAAAAAAAAACAAGATGACACGTTTGGTATTCGCCAAAAGGCATGTGGGAGACTCCCCAAACATATGGAAGAAGGTACTCTGGTCAGAGTTTTTTGGCTATCAAGGAATATGCTACATCTGGCTCAAACCCAACACCTCTCATCACCCCGAGAAACCATCCCCACAGTGAAGCATTGTGGTGGCAGCATCATGCTGTGGGGATGTTTTTCCATTGGCAGGGACTGGGAAAGTGGTCAGAATTGAAGGAATGATGGATGGAGCTAAATATAGGGAAATTCTTGAGGGAAACCAATTTCAGTCTTCCAGAGATTTTAGACTGGGACGGAGGTTCACCTTCCAGCAGGCCAATGACCCTAAGCATACTGCTAAAGCAACACTCGAGTGGTATAAGGGGAAACTGTCTTGGCATGGTCTAGTCAAAGCCCAGACCTCAATCCAATCGAGAATCTGTGGTATGATTTAAAGATTGCTGTACACCAGCGGAACCCATCCAACTTGAAGGAGCTGGAGAAGTTTTTCCTTGAAGAATGGGTAAAAATCCCAGTGGCTAGATGTGCCAAGCTTATAGAGACACACCCTAAGAGACTTGCAGCTGTAATTGCTGCAAAAGGTGGCTCTACAAAGTATTGACTTTGGGGTGGGTGAATAGTAATGTACAGCAGGTCAGCCACCATGGGGAGACTCGTCGAGGCCTGGAGTATACATCACGAGGCGATGGCTCCATCTGTTGGACGTGCCAGGTCTCGACGGGCTCTCCAGCCAGGACTAATTGGGGCTGATTGGGAGCTGGTGAGTAATCAAGGGCGGATTGCTCACCAGCTGTGCGAGGCCCATAAAACTGCCAGAAGGGCAGCACACAGGGGAGGAATGGGGGGAACTTGACCACTATCGGCCTGGGCCTGTCACCTGGGCTGGTGGTGGGTATTACAGTCCCGTGGGCACGCTCCACCTCAATCTTCCTGTGGTCCATCTTCAATTTCTCAGAGATCATTTCCCTCACTTTGTCCTCAGACTCTATTCAGGTCTTGTGGAGATTCTGAAATACCGTCCACAACCATGTTGTTCCGCCTTTATTGTCCCCTGATTTATCCATCATTGTTATCATGGATTCACACAGAACTGATGTCCTCTCTCAATGACTGTCATCTTACCGTTCTCCTGTTTCAACTCATCGAGCTGACCCTGGGAGAGGTGCAATCTGTTCTTCAGGTCCTGGACCTCTCTGGTTAGGTCCTCCATTCTTTTATTAGTTGAATCCACCAGTATTTGGACAAAACACATTAAGCTATTTTCTTGTTGTTGTAACAACTGCTTGTAGAACTGTTTTTTTTGTGTTAGTTTAGAAGAGCCTTCACGTGTGATAGACACCACTGTCCACAACAGTACTCCCGCCGGCTTTGTCTTTGTCATGGTAGCAAGCAACTTAGGTTACACTGTTACTCTTCACAGTTCCAGACAGGGCAGGTCACAAGGAAGATTGAAAACAACAAAGAGCAGGGATCTAGACAGCCACAAACCTGGGACAATCCGCGGTCCCAGCCACAATGGCTAACCACATTGCGGGCTGCGTTCAAGCCCTCAAGAAAACCCCGCTAGCTTGATATGCAGCTTGCTGCAATGCCAAATGGCTCCTCAGCCCTGTCCTTGGTCGACAGAATCACTGGACAGAGACTAGCAGTGCCAGGAGGGATCCAAACTAAAAAGTTAGCTAGCTACTAAGAACTTTCCAATACACTTTCAAAACAACAAAACAGAGTGCTTCCTTGTTCAGCGTTCAGAGGAAGTGACGTGTTACAACATGTCATATGTACATTCTACATACATTTGACATAGATGGCCTTTATTTTTTACAGTACATAACAAGAATAAAGTAATTTGATATATATTACATCTAGGTAGATAACACGATGTATAATGTGTAGCTTTTCAGTCAGAACTATTAAAGAACATGAGCTTTTAAAAACACACCCCCTCAGCTACTCTCAGTCCATCCCACCTATCTCCGTAAACCACAGTCTTAGGATTTCCATGTGCCATATATTTTTCAACTGAACCTGTCTAATCGCGTAGTATCTACACATTGTAAGTTAGTTCAATATTTTTACAATGTTGATTTATTGACTATGGTATTCCAAATCTCCCAACAGTGCTATTTGTAGAGTTAAGTTTAGATAAATGTTGTAATTTTTGTAATTTTTCAGCCATTCCTGAACTTGTGACGAGAAACAAGCAACATCGCGGCAAATGATTGTCTATTCGTAGCAAAATCTGCAGAGCTGAGATGGTTGTATGCCCTATATACTGTAAATAATATTCGGTTTGTGGCAAGATTTTATATCATTTGAATTTTTTATTTATTTTTTAAATAAGCATTGTTTTGCATATTAGCTCGTAAACCATGTGGCACTCTGTTCACAACGTTGACATCAGCAAACCGCCCATACAACGCCATACACATGGTTTGCGGTTGTGAGGCCGGTTGGACGTACTGCCAAATTCTCTAAAACTGTTGGAGGCGGTTTATGGTAGAAACATTTAATTATCTGGCAACAGCTCTGGTGGGCATTTCTGCACACTCCATTAAAACGTGAGACATCTGTGGCATTGTGTTGTGGCAAAAATTTTGTTCCCAGCACAAGGTACACCTGTGTAATGATCATGCGGTTTAATCAGTTTCTTGATATGCCACACCTGTCTGGCAGATGGATTTTCTTTGACAAATGAGAAATGCTCACAAATTAATTGGAGAGAAATAAGCTTTTTGTGTGTATGAAACATTTCTGGGATATTTTATTTCAGCTCATGAAACATGGGATCAACACTTTACATGTTAAGTTGATATTTTTGTTCAATATAATTACTGACTGTAATAGCTTACACTGAATTGTAGATTGTGCAATTTACAATGAACTATGTCTTGTAAATTAATCCCTACAGCCAGCCTAATTGGACCATGGGAGTTGACAATCACAATGAGTTTGCAAAAGGTTCACAAGTTGAGCCCATTTCTCATGTTTCTCACATTGCATTACATGACACTGTCCCCTTTTCAAGATATACTCATGGAACCTATCAACTGCACTACACAGTTGGTATCAAAACATTGGAGAGTGCTGCAACTTGAGAGTGAATGCTGTTGTTTAGACTGCTGATGTCTTTTGACCTACCTACTTTTTTAGTTACTAATTATATATCTACTGTACACTGCTTTCCTGTATTTATTAAATTGATAATGCACTGTTTAGGAAGAGCTTGCAAGTAAGCATTTCACTGTACCGTTTACATCCACAGCATATATCCTGTGCACGTAACAAACGTTGATTTGTATCCAAAGGGAGCTGTATTTTCCATTACCTTGATTTAGCCTCGTTATAAATCTTTGATAAAACAGATCTATTCAAAAAAAAAAAAAATGGATATGAAAGTACAACAAACTGAACTCCAAACTGGAGTTTCAGCTGAGCTGCCATCTCTAAATGTATTGTGTTAATTCTCAAAATCCAAATGAACTTTAGGGAACTCAAGAGGGGACAGAGAAGTGACAGGGTCCAGTTAAAATAGCATGTTGAGCTTAGAAGAATTACAGGAGTGTTGGCTGCATTATCTTCAGTTAGAAGGCTCTGCTGATCATTATCTATTGTAAGAGTTTGCAGGAGTCTTATTTATGCAAGAGCCTGTTTGATGTCATATAGAAGAGTGACAATTTATATTATTTTTCTTTAAAAAGCCTGGGATAACATTGTCCTTAAAGCTGCACATACTGTATATTTTCACAAGTAATAAAACATTATTTTGTTTGTCCTGTTTCATTATCTTTTGAGAATGTAGGCTAAATGTAGTTCCACAGTAATACTTCCAATAATTCAGAAACTTCCATCAATTCAATTCAAGCTGTTTGTTACGTCAGAGCCATATATAAAAGAGTTTCCAAACTTTTGTGAGAGCCTTTTGGAAAAGCCTACGCATTATTCTTAATGGTAATTTACCAGGAAAAGTAGCTCATTTTTCTATGGGCTTCAAAAACAGACATTAGCTAGGTTTCTATCCAATTGGCGACAGATTTTCACACAAATATTCTTCAATCTGCATAACATAATGCAAATTTTCCCACCAGAGATGTGTTTCCATCAAATTGACTTAAAAAAGTTTACAGCTGAATTAGCTGTTTCCATCAGGCCTTAACTTGCATAAAGAAAGTTGGATGGAAGGAAATCATAAAACTGCAATACCTCTGAAATTACAGCCTGTTACAGAAAGCACATTGAGAAAAGAGATTTGATTGAGACAAATGTCATAGGCTGCCCAGGATATCAACATGACATTAGAAAGTAATTAAAAGTACTGTATATGTTGTTTATTCAAAAGGAACCACTCCTAATTATCCTCAAAATGAAATGGAAAAGTTGGCCACTTTTCAAGCAACTAGCTGGCTGATTGTCCAACTTCAGAGCCTCAAATATGGACAGCATTAGTGAAAAGGTACCTGTAAAAACAGACAGATTTGAGCACCCTTTTCCAACACTTGTGATAGTGAATGTGTATTCAGAGGGTTATGCTTTAAACATTTTTTTAAACTACGCAGACCACTCTGAACAGTACTCAAGCAGTAGCGAACTCACATTTCATCTGACTTGTCTATCAATTCCCAGAATTCCATTGTTTACGCCATGTCAAATGTATTTTCTGATTCTGTAAAGACTAAAGCGCTTTCTTTCTTCCCTCTGTATTTACCGATGACTTTTCACCACAGACGCGCTTCATCTCAAAGTCCCTCGAAGACAAAGGCAATCACAGGTTGTTTGTCTGAGTGAAGAGTTGTCATTTCTTCTCATCTCTTCCATCTGCTCGGACATGCTGGAACCGTATGCTCTGCTCTCAAGCGGTGGCTTCAGTGTTTATTATGTCCAGTTGGTGCTGTTCATCCTTTGGGCAAGGGGAGGTTTCTAACACATATGGTGTAAACCAGAGAGGAATTGTGATATCCTCGGCAAAGCCATCAAACAAGCAATAGGACATTTCCTATTTGACCCAAATAGTTTGTGTATGCACCTATGCACCTAATTAGTTTGTGCATGCACGTAGGCTACATGTGCCTTGAAAATAAAAGGTATGTCGTTCTGTCCTTGAGCTGTTCTTGTCTATTAATGTAATGTTATGTTTTGATTGGACCCCAGGAAGAGAAGCTCTGCTGCTTTTGTAACAGCTAATGGGGATCCTAATAAAATCCCAAAAGTCATGTTCAACCAGTCCCAGTCTGTCACCCCCACCAGCTGACCAATATCATTCATGTTCAAAAGAACACTAATGACTACCGCCCTATAGCACTAACATCTGTAATCATGAAGTGCTTTGAAAGGCTTGCAATGGCACACATCAAATCCATCATCCCAGACCCAATTCAATTTGCATACCGCCCCAACAGATTCAATCTCAAGTGCACTCCACACTGCCCTCACACACCTACAGTGAGCTCCAAAAGTATTGGGAAAGTAACACATTTGTTGTTTTGGCTCTGTACTTCAGCACTTTGGATTTGAAACAATACACTGACTGAGGTTAAAGTGCAAGTTCCCAGCTTTAATTTGAGGGTATAAAAAAAAAAATCCATACCAGGTGAATCATTTAGAAATTACAGCACTTTTTGTCCATAGTTCCCCCATTTAAGGGGACCAAAGGAGTTGGGACAAATTGCCTTGTGTGTGCATTAAAAATGGAACAAATTCATAGCACACAAGGAATACATCAAGCTTGTGATTCTACAAATTTGTTGGATGCATTTGCTGTTTGTTTTGGTTGGTTTTCAGATTTTCATTGGACACAAAACAATCTATGGAAAATTTGTAATTTTAGAGTCACTTTTATTGTAAATAAAAATAGAATGTTTCTCAACACTTCTACCTTAACGTGGATGGTACCATGATTACAGATAATCCTGAATTAATCTGGAATAATGAGTGAGAAAGTTAGACGCACAAATATTATACATCCCAGACATGCTAACCTCACCATTACAATAGCAGGGGTTCACATTTTTTGGGGGGTATGATATTTATGCCTCTAACTAACTTTGACTCATTATTATTCACGATTCATTCAGGATTATCCATAGTCATGGTAGCATCCACATTAAACATCTGAAACACAAAATAGCAAATGCATCCAACAAATTTGTAGTCACAAGCTTGAATGTAATCAAATAAAATGTGTACTGAATATAACAAGTGTAGATTTTACAGTGAAACACTAATTTACAGGCACATTACCAACAGTGCAAAGTAAAAAAACTAATAAAAAAAACTAATATTTGCTAAATAAAAAAGTAAATAGTAACAAAAATAATAACTAGGGAGATTTTTTTTATTAGATCATTTTTAGGGATTAGATCAGCTTTAATATTGCAGATACATTGATGGAAGCCACAATCTAATTGTCTGCATTATTTCCAATCCCCATATACAGTGGGGAGAACAAGTATTTGATACACTGCCGATGTTGCAGGTTTTCCTACTTACAAAGCATGTAGAGGTCTGTAACTTTTTATCATAGGTACACTTCAACTGTGAGAGACGGAATCTAAAACAAAAATCACATTGTATGATTTTTAAGTAATTCATTTGCATTTTATGCAGTGTGTGCAAACCTGGTCAAGAACAACAGGAAACATATGATCTCTGTAATTGCAAACAAATGTTTCTGTACCAAATATTAAGTTCTGCTTTTCTAATGTATGAAATGAAAATTAATTAAAAATAATGTGATTTTCTGGATTTTTAGATTCTGTCTCTCACAGTTGAAGTGCATCTATGATCAAAATTACAGATCTCTACATGCTTTGTAAGTAGGAAAATCTGCAAAATCAGCAAATACACTTAAACTCAGTTTCACAATTCCTGACATTTAATCCCAGTAAAAATTCCCTGTTTTAGGTCAGTTAGGATCACCACTTTATTTTAACAATGTGAAATGTCAGAATAATAGTAGAGAGACTGATTTATTTCAGCTTTCATTTCTTTCATCACATTCCCAGTAGGTCAGAAGTTTACATACACTAAATTAGTATTTGGTAGCATTGCCTTTAAATTGGGTCAAACGTTTTGGGTAGCCACAACTTTGGAAGTATGCTTGGGGTCATGGGGTCATTGGAAGACCAATTTACAACCAAGCTTTAACTTCCTGACTGATGTCTTGAGTTGTTGCTTCAATATATACACACAATTTTCCTCCCTCATGATGCCATCTATTTTGTGAAGTCTTCTGTGCGCAGGCGGCTCTGGGGCCCATCCCGTGCCCCCTGCTCTTGTGCCTTGCACGCTTTCAGTGGATACAGATAGAGAACTGCAAGGCAATCCCATTGCGCGCCACTCGGGAGCCACGACCAATATATATAAGTCCTGCTAACGACAGGGTTTATAATATATCTGTGAGAATATCCATCCGGCTTTTATATAATTCTAAATTAATAATATATTGCTTTGTTCAAATTCTATTTTGGAGATTTCGTTTTCAAATAACTTAAAATGAGCGAGAAAAAGTCCATTCTTGAACATGGGGTGAGACATTGTAGGTTTTTGGTATTCACAAATTAGTAACAATCATCTCATAGGTCTCCCAGTCGAGGGTGGCATGGGTATTAAACCAGCATCTGTAGCAACACAGCTTGCACGGCTATGCAGCGTCTTAGACGGCCACTCAGGCACTGTTTAACGTGACCGGTAAGGAGAGGCCTACCACAGTAAGAGAAAAATAATCCTAACAAAATAAAATAAAAAGCTTAGTGTAATAACAGTTTTAGTAAGTAATACTGAAGTCATGCACAATTATCAGTTTCCATTTAGGTTTATGTCGCCCATTCATTGCCAGTTAGAGACACAGTAACTCCCGTTTGCGCTGGTCTGGAGCAATGAAGTGGTGACGCAGGATACCGTACTAAACCACAAATTACCTCTAAATCCCGCAGCATAATAGCAAAACTTTTAGTAAAGCAACACATTAAACAATTAGCCAAGCAAGGGAAGTTGGCAATGTAAACCGCTATGCCCTCGTTTGTGATTGAGTTTGCGAGTGTACCATTCTGGAACACGCCATCCTACTATGTCCAGTTTAAGCTTCACTCCAAGATAAAGTACAGTGATTAGATCAACAGTGCCCTCCACTGGAATGGTACCTTCATTACAGAAGGGACACAACTTTTGAAACATTACCTGCTCTACATTTTTATATATCCCTCTATGTAACTGTTAGAGCATTGTTGTCCAGTGAGTCCATTTATACCATAGGCAAGAAAAACATGTTAAAATAATTTCCCAGCAAAATTAGTTCTCAATTACAACTGCAACCTGGCCAAGATAAAGCAAAGCGACAAAAACAACAGTTACACATGGGATAAACAAACGTAGTCAATAACAATAGAAACATCTATATACAGTGTGTGCAGATGTAGGAAGAGTCGGGAGGTTGGGTGGGCTATTTACAGATGTGCTGTGTACAGGTGCAGTGATCGGTAAGCTGCTCTGACAGCTGATGCTTATAGTTGGTGAGGGAGATATGAGTCTCCAGTGTCAGTGACTCTTGCAATTTGTTCCAGTCATTGACAGCAGAGAACTGGAAGGAAAGGCAGCCAAAGGTGTTGGCTTTGGGGATGACCAGTGCAATATACATGCTGGAGCAAGTCCTACGGGTGGGTGTTGCTATGGTGACCAGTGAGCTGAGATAAGGCAGAGCTATAAATAGCAAAGACTTAGATGACCTGGAGCCAGCGGGTTTGGCGACGGATATGTAGTGAGGGCCAGCCAACGAGAGCATACAGGTCGCAGTGGTGGGTAGTATATGGGGCTTTAGTGACAAAACGAATGGCACTGTGATAGCAAATTGGATGTAGTCTAAGTAGAGTGTTGGAGGCTATTTTGTCAATTACAGCGCCGGTAGGATAGTCAGTTTTACGAGGGTATGTTTGGCAGCATGAGTGAAGGATGCTTTGAGAAATAGGAAGCTGATTATAGATTTAATTGGATTGGAGCTGTTTAATGCGAGTCTGGAAGGAGAGTTTACAGTCTAAGCCAGACACCTAGGTATTTGTAGCTGTCCACATATTCTAAGTCAGAACCGTCCAGAGTAGTGATGTTATTCAAGCGGGCAGCGATCGGTTAAAGAGCATACATTTAGTTTTACTAGCATTTAAGAGCAGTTGGAGGCCACGGAAGGAGTGTTGTATGGAATTGAAGCACGTTTGGAGGTTTGTTAACAGTCTCCAAAGAAGGGCCAGATGTATACAGAATGGTGTCGTCTGCGTAGAGGTGGATCAGAGAATCACCAGCAGCAAGAGCGACATCATTAATATATACAGAGAAGAGAATCGGCCCGGGAATTGAACCCTGTGGGACTCCCATAGAGATTGCCAGAGGTCTGGACAACAGGCCCTCCAATTTGACACATTGAACTCTGTCGTTAGTAGTTGGTAGTTGGTGAACCAGGCGAGGCAGTCGTTTGAGAAACCAAGGCTATTGAGTCTGCCGATAAGAATGTTGTGATTGACAGAGTCGAAAGCCTTGGCCAGAGCGATGAATACGGCTGCACAGTACGGTCTTATCGTTGGAGTTTATGATATCATTTAGGACCTATAGCGTGGCTGAAAAGAATCCATGACCAGCTTGGAAACCAGATTACATTGCGGAGAAGGTACGGTGGGATTCGAAATGGCCGATGATCTGTTTGTTAACTTTGCTTTTGAATATTTTAGAAAGGCAGGGCGGATATAGGTCTGCAACAGTTTGGGGCTAGAGCAGTGGTTCTCAATCCTGGTCCTGGGGACCCAAAGGGGTGCACATTTTTGTTTTTGCCCCAACAGTACACACCTGATTCAAATCAAAGCCTTTGACGAGTTTCTAATTTGAAACAGCTGTGTAGTGCTATGGCAAAAACAACATTGTGCACCTCTTTGGGTCCCCAGGACCTGGATTGATAACCAGTGGTCTAGAGTGTATCCCCATTTGAAGAGGGGGATGACCGTGGCAGCTTTCCAATCTTTAGGGTTCTCAGACTATTCGAAAGAGGTTGAAAAGGCTAGTAATAGAAAAGGCAGGTAATTTTAGAAAGAGAGGGTCCAGATTGTCTAGCCCAGCTGATTTGTAGGGGGTTCAGATTTTGCAACGCTTTCAGAACATCAGCTGCCTGGATTCGGGTGAAGGAGACGTGTGGGGGCAGCCAGGTGGAAAGCATGGCCAGCCGTAGAAAAATGCTTATTGGAATTTTTAATTATCGTGGATTTATCGGTGATGGCAGTGTTTCCTAGCCTCAGTGCAGTGGGCAGCTGGGAGGAGGTGCTCTTACTCTCCATGGACTTGTGTCCCAAAACCTTTGTGCCCCAAAACCTTTTGAAATTAGTGCTACAGGATGCAAATTTCTGTTTGAAAAAGCTAGCCTTTGCTTTCCTAAATGACTGTGTATATTGGTTCCTGACTTCCCTAAAAGATTGCATATCGTGGGGGCTATTCGATGCGAATGCAGTACTCCACAGGATGTTTGTGCTAGCCAAGGGCAGTCAAGTCACGAGAGAACAAGGGGCTATCTGTTCTTAGTTCTACATTTTTTGAAAGGGGCACGCTTATTAAGATGGTGAGGAAGGCACTTTTAAGGAACAACCAGGCATCCTCTACTGACGGGACTAGGTCAATTCCCTTCCAGGATACCCAGGGCAGGTCAATTAGAAAGGCCTGCTCGCTGAAGTATTTTAGGGAGCGTTTGACAGTGATGAGGGGTGGACGTTTGACCGCAGACCCATTACGGACGCAGGCAATGATTGCTGAGATCCTGGTTGAAGACAGCAAAGGTGTATATGAAGGGCACTTTGGTCAGGATGATATCTATGATGGTGCCCGTGTTTACGGATGTAGGGTTGTACCTGCTAGGTTCCGTGATAATTTGCGAGAGATTGAGGGCATCTAGCTTAGATTGTAGGACAGCCGGGGTGTTAAGCATATCCCAGTTTAGGTCACCTAACAGTACAAACTCTGAAGATAGATGGGGGGCAATCAATTCCCATATGGTGTCCAGGGCACAGCTGGGGGCTATAACAAGCAGCAACAGTGAGAGACTAATTTCTGGATAGGTGGATTTTTAAAAGTAGAAGCTCGAACTGCTTGGGTACAGACCTGGATAGTAAGACAGAACTCTAAAGCTAACTCCGCCCCCTTCGGCAGAATAATGATGCATTTAGCCATTCAGGTGAAAAATAACCCCAGCAGAAAAGATACAAATTCACCTCAAAACAAAAATCAGCTTTTTTAGGAATATGTTTTATTTCCTATTTCAATTATGATGTTAGAAAAAGATCAAACAAGACAAAGCCATATACACTGCTGTCCATTCTGTGGCGATTGTTCGAGGGACGTTGCTCAGAAGTCTAAAAAGTAACTGGGAAGTTCTCACATTTTCCTGCAACTCTTCATCTTATCCCTTAGTGATTCTTTCATGATTACAATAAACTTGAAGTTGGAATTCTGTTACGGATTTGGACTTATTTTTTTTACCATGGTGGTTATTCACAAAAGGATTTAGGAAATTTGAACAGTTCCGATCAGGTAATCTCTGACATATCCTCCAGGCACTTGTATAAAAAAAACACACATTCCACGATGGCTACGATTTTAAGTTGATGGCCGGGTCGCATTCATTAGGGTACACAGTAGCAAAATGTTTTACAACGGAAAGCAAAAACTAGCATTTCTAAATGGACAACTTCTGCTAGTACCCCCGTTTCAGTTCATTTTCTTCCATTTGGTGCCTATTGAATACCTTGGTCTAAAGTAACTGAGATGCCAGTCCATTGGCTCAGTCATCAGGTTCAGTAACGCACTGCTCCACAATGTCCCGCAGGTTGGGGTTCTCCATAGCAGCTGCTACTCTCTCCTTGTCGTTGATCTGTTTGTTAACTGGAGGGAAATGGATAAAATCACAATAGGTTTCCTTCTATTGTCCAACTGCATAAATGGGACCAAATGGGTTTGAACCTGGATTGTCTGAGCACCACAAGTAATGTTATTCCCGCTGAGTTAAAGCCTGAAGGTCTGTAAAATATTACCAAAAGGGGTTTACAGAATTACTGGTTTCATAAGACAAATTATAGTTGGGCTTTTCGTGTGTAAATACAAAATATATCCAATGTCTGACATTTCTCTTTTATTCAAAATACATTTCCTGGAGATACGGATATGGTGGTGTTGTAAGTAATAACACTTACTATCTTCCTCAGTAGAATGGGTTCCCTCAGAAATGAAAATGTCCAACTGTTGAACAAGAACAGATACATTTCCACTTTAAAATAACAATAAAATAAGCAATTCATCTGCATGAAGTTGGAAAAACTAAGTGTGTGTGTGTTCCCACAGACAGGTCTAATCAGGGAGAAGGGTTGGAGGTTAGCACACCAGAGATACAACCAGAGCCAGAAAACAACCACACTGCATTTTCATAGGAGCCCCTTTGTTCCAGAGGCACCGCATTATAAACCAAGGCAGCACAAAAGGGGAGAGGATTTTACAACACTGTTTTCCATTTAAATTATTGGCTTCAGACTACCCTTGGAAATAAGACAAAGCGCTATGCATCAAAGGTTTGGAAAATAGGACTTTTCGTAATGACAAATCACTGGATGAGGGAACGCGTTCTTACTAAACAGACTAACATTTTGTGCATCAACATTGATTTAGATATTAGTTGTATGATAACATTTTTCCTCTGATGGGTGTAATCCCCTAGCTGCTTACCTTGTGTTTAAACGGCAAGCATCTTTGCAGTTTAACTTGTAAGCACAGGCCTGAAACACACGTTACAGAATAACTTACATTAAAAAATCTAAAGTAGGCAATTTCTGTGTTTCCCCTAGGGTTTCTTTTATGCAGCGGTGGCAGTGTTAGGGGGGGTATACATCTATATTATATTTCTTATACCCGCTGCTGAACACATATAGGGGAAACAGATTTTAAAAAAAAATTATATATATATATATATCCATAGAACAGAGTTAATTGACCCTGTGGGAAGAAGGTCATGTTACAAAGAGAGTGAAAAGTGGGGGTTTCTCATGAGACTGCCATTTAACATTTGTCCCCTTCAGAGAATATTCACTGAGTGTTAGAAACATTATGAACACCTTCCTAATATTGAATTTCACACCCGTTTCCCCACAGAATAGCCTCAATTCGCCAGGGCATGGACTCTACAAGGTGTTGAAAGCGGTTGGCTGGATGTTCTTTGGGTGGAGTACCATTCTTGACGCACATGGGAAACTGTTGTGAGAAACCCAGCAGCGTTGCAGTTCTTGACACACAAATCAGTGCGCCTGGTACATACTACCATAACCCGCTCAAAAGGCACTTAAATATTTTGTGTTGCCAATTCACCCTCTGAATGGCATACATATACAAGCCACGTCTCAATTATCTCCAGGCTTGCAATTCCTTATTTTACCTGTCTCCTCCCCTTCATCTACACTGATTGAAGTGGATTTAACAAGTGGCATCAATAATGGATCATAGCTTTCACCTAGAATCACCTGGTCGGTCTGTCATGGAATGAGCAGGTGTTCCTAATGTTTCTTACACTCAGTAGGTCTAGACAAAGTAGATCAATGCTACATTAAGTCAGACCACCTATGTCGAGTTACTTGACAACCTTGTGGAAGTAGAAACTGAAACTAGTGGAAGTATAAAATGCAAAGTCTGTTGCATTTCAGTCATGCCAGTTTGAGTGCACTAATACGCCAGAGTATGGTTGGAGAGGTGCCTGCTTGTGCTCCAGTTATCGGTCAATGGCCACCGATGTCACTATAGCTTCAAAGACAACATTGCATGGCACTTTATCATATCCCTATTTATTAAAAGGATAGGAAAAGGGGCCACACAGACTCTTACATTCTCTGCCTGTGCTGCCAACTTTGAGGTAGACAAGAATGGAATGTAGCAGAGATAGTTGTAGCTCTACAGGAATGGTAGCCTGAGTGTCAGTCTGTTTATGCTATCATGCCAACTCCTTGTCACTCGTTATGTTAGGCTTGACAGCAACAGCAATGGAAGCAATGGAGATGTCAACAGCACAAACAGATCTGCGACCAGACTATGAGAATGCCACTGTAGTGTTGTCACATAAAACATTGTATCAGTATGGATGCAAGAGGCTAAATAACTATCTGTTCATGTCAGTTATGAACAGTTGTTTCTTATCAGTTGAAACAGAGACACACCGATTAGTGTTGCCAGAGAGCAGTGTGGGACAGTTGGGGAGAACTTGATAATTATGAGATACTCGTCCTCTCCAAGCTCTTGGACTTCAACACATTCTTCTGACACGACATCCAATTCCTCCAACGTGTTAGGTTTCTCTGGGTCTCGAATAGTGCGAATGACATCTGGGGAAAGAAATTGGGGTTGAGGTGGTGAACAAGCACATCACTTAGAAATGTTAACTATTTCAGCTGGTTATACTGACAACTAGCTAGCTATCAGTTGAAATTAGCAGTTGTCCGACAGTTTCATTATCATAGAGAAAATAAGAAATTGTAAAACAATCTCAGATCTTTTAGTGCGGTCTCTCCGTTGGTCACTTAGGCGTTACAATCATTGTGACCTGTACACTCTCGTTGGCTGGCCCTCGCTTCATACTCGTCGCCAAACCCACTGACTCCATGTCATCTACAAGACCCTGCTAGGTAAAGTCCCCCCCCTTATCTCAGCTCACTGGTCACCATTGCATCACCCACCTATAGCACACGCTCCAGCAGGTATATCTCTCTAGTCACCCCCAAAACCAATTCTTTCTTTGGCCGCCTCTCCTTCCAGTTCTCTGCTGCCAATGACTGGAACGAACTACAAAAATCTCTGAAACTGGAAACACTTATCTCCCTCACTAGCTTTAAGCACCAACTGTCAGAGAAGCTTACAGATTACTGCACCTGTACATAGCCCATCTATAATTTAGCCCAAACAACTACCTCTCCCCCTACTGTATTTATTTATTTAGCTCCTTTGTACCTCATTATTTATATTACTACCTTGCACATTCTTCCACTGCAAATCTACCATTTCAGTGTTTTACTTGCTATATTGTATTTACTTCGCCACCATGGCCTTTTTTTGCCTTTACCTCCCTTATCTCACCTCATTTGCTCACATTGTATATAGACTTATTTTTCTACTGTATTATTGACTGTATGTTTGTTTTACTCCATGTGTAACTCTGTTGTTGTATGTGTCGAACTGCTTTACTTTATCTTGGCCAGGTCGCAATTGTAAATGAGAACTTGTTCTCAACTTGCCTACCTGGTTAAATAAAGTTTAAATTTAAAAAATAAATAAAAAAACAACGACCAGACTTGTCAACACACAAACTGTTCTGGGACCAGGCTAAGATAACCATAACTGGCCTAATTAAATTCAGATTCAATCAAATAAATAAAAAAATACTAGCACGCAGCCTAGAAAACCTGTCTATAACGTTAGCGAACTAGCTCTCGAACTAGCTGTATCAAGATGCAAATAAACCAATTTACCGTATACTTCTAATGCTTTCTCTTCCATATTTTGGGTCCTTGGTGCATTCGTGTTGTCTGGCAATCCGGTGAACTGCAATACTTTGTGACTCAATGTAACTAAGTGAGACAAAGCTAGACACTATTTGAATTTTTCATATACTCGAGCTTTCTGAGAGACTTTGACATCAGTGTTTTCACGCTCCCCTAAACTAGACAGTATGTTCCCCGTTTAATAAAACATACTAGCATATGGATTGGCTCATCAACGCGGTTTTTATAAGAAGACTTAAGCTTTGACATCTGCGTAGGTTGTGACAAACAAAAAGTCGTCACTAGTTAACACAGTAACAAAGTTATAAACCCCGCCCATTTAAAAAACAACGCTATCTTAATTTTAAACATAACGCTAACCTTAAACACAATGCTTAAACATGCATAACCCTAACCTTAAATGAATCCCAAAAAGTACATGTTTGTTTTCATACATTTTTACGTTAGCAAACATCTTCTTTGTGGCTGTGTTATCTAGTGGGAAGCAAAACGAAAGCCTGTGCTGGCTGTTTACTTCCTCCTTCAGATTCAGGCGAAAGCAAACGCTGCAAGATCAATACAAGTTCGGTTTTCTGCTCTGCATGCATAATCATTTAGGAATTATTATTTGGTGTATTCATTAATTTATTAATATTTTCAACAATTTGCCTTTAAACGGCAATTTAGGGTGTAAAATATCAAGGTTTCAACAGTGATGCTATCCTCTGCTTTTCTTTGAAGTTTTATGGAAGACTACACCTACTGTATGGGGTATTGGAAAAAACAACAACGTATTCCATTGCAGACATATAAAAACAAATTAAACAACCATCACACTACTTCAGTCACAGTTCAAAGCACACCACCACACAGGCTCGGGTGGCTGTGAGCAGAGCATTCATCGACAGGATTCCTTGTAATGCCTCTGGAGTAAAATATATGAGCACTATCCTTGCTTGATTATTACTGTCTTTTATGTATATATTTTTTCGTTCTACTATTGGGCAATAGTTAATCATCTGATACAGAGAACGCATGTCATGTGATTTGTGTCAGGATGTAGGTAAGAATGTTTACGTGAAAGAGGAACACACATCCACGAAAAAGAAAACGATAATGTCCAGATTCTATTTTAATTGTTCTCTCATTTGACGACAAGTCGACAGCTGAGTATATACAACTGTAAATAGCTAAATTACATATGAGATCGTATCAGTTGTAAGGCATCTGCATCAAATTCGACATGATTATGATAAATATGTTGCACAGATCTGAAACTCGAGATAACTGTGCATTAGAAGTCGCTCTCATCCCGGAGAGCAACCTCTGTGAAAATGTTGTGGACACAGCAAAAGCTAAAATGGCCCAAGGCTGCTCCTTGCTCTGCTGCTTGAGTGGTGCTGGGGTGCTGACAGTCGGCGACATTTCAGAGAGCAAGGCACCGGGGAGAACGGTGGATGGCACATATACAGAGTGAGTAAAGTGAGCTAAAAGAAATGTAAACTGCCATATGCATTTGTTTCCACATTGATGACGGGATTGGTTCACACATCGTGTCTGTCTGTCTGCGTGGGTGCGTGCTATATCTTCAAAAAGTTCTCTGATTGAATGAATTCCTCGCTGTCTGTAGCTTTGCCTGGGAGGAGGTGACAGTTTACAATGGAGCCCGTGGCAACCCTAGACTTCTGGCTGTGAGCTCTGAGTGTGAGCTGACACTGTATGAACTGGAAGCAGAGGGCCCTACCTCTGGCCCTCTTGTCTCTGCCTCTGAGTTCACAGCAGAGAAGTTACTGCAGCTGGTCAAGGAGAAAGCCCCGAGTACGTAACGCCAATGTCTTTATCATTATCAGTTTAATTCAGATTGAAAGTAGTGGATTATATTTGTTTTAGAGACCACATTAGGGAACACAGAATTAGCAGTTGTGCCTGAAGTTGTACTCATTGTTATTTTCATAGCTTTGAGTGTTATTTTACATACATTCCAACTTTAATCTATCCATATGAATTCGTAACCTATACTAAACTGCACTGCTTGCATTTTGATTCTGCAGGTGTGGCTGAGGTGGTGTCCTTGAGGCTGCTGTCCTTTGTGGATGCCAGAAGCTTTCTCCTGCTCAACTCCAGTGTTGTGGTGCAGCTGCAGTGGCAGCAGGGGGCTGAACCGGATACCCTGTCCTGCTGCAGCATCGTTCTGCCCCCAAAGGCCCCCCTGGACACATGCACTGACTACCAGCTCTGCAGAGGCATACTCTTTGTGTTGACCACAGCTGGAGTCATATGTATCCTTAGCAATTTTATGTGTAGTAGTTAGCCCTGAGACACAGGGCTGTGCAGACTTCTATGGTGTCTAGCCATAACTGCCATAGGAGTTTACAGGCATCTCTCACAACTAAGTCGTAGTATCTTACTCTGATCCTGATTGTCTTTCAGTATACTGCTCTATCTTTAACACAGTGCTCCAGATGTGTTTGACAGTGCTGAGGGGAGGAAGCTGGCCAGTGTAGACCTGCCCTCGTACCACACTGCTGGGCTGGGGGAAGATGAGCCGGCCCCCTACCTGGACTCCTTCTGTCTCCTCCAGGTGTCTCCTGACCTGGGTACTGCTGTTGCTGCCACTCAGTCTAACACTGCCTTTGCTGTCGACCTCAACCACTACTTCAGGTATTTCAGCAGTAAACAGGGAAGAACTATCACTGAGACTCACCAAGATGGTTTACTTGTGATTCAATCTGTTCAGTCCATCTGGATATCTCACAATTGGTCTTTTCTTGATTCCTTGCTTCCTTTTTCTTTGGCTCTTTCCCAAAAGCATTCATGGAGAACATCCTTGGTTCCGCCCTTGGTACCTTTTCCTTCAATGCGTTTTTAGGAGGCGAGGAGGGAGGACACAAGCCATCAAGGAAAGGCAAATTGAGAAGGGTTTCCTATGAAACCCTTCTTCCTTTAATTGACAGAAGTTGTTGTGGATTTTTCCTGTCGTCCTGGTAGGATGTACCCAGAGCATCTGATGTGTCGAGTGGTCCCCAGTCGCCCTCCCCTCAGGCCCCAGGGTCCCTGTGATGAGGACAGCCTCTCCAGCTCCATCTACAGCCACACTGTGCTGGGCACCTCCTTCAGCACTGACCAGTAAGAGGAAGAGCATAGAATAGAACAGAATAGAATTCTCTGTCAGTGTTGTACATTGCATTTTAGTTAAAGGGGAGTGTATTGCATACCATTTTTTTGTTTTTATCTTTAATGCCCTGAAAGTTAAATGAGGAAAATAATTATTTGTTTTCCTCTCTCCCCCTTCCCGTTATCTCCAGGTCCTGGGAAGCTAGGCTGACTTCTCTGTACAACAAGGCCAAGGCTACCCCTCCCTCTTCTCCTCAGACTCTGGGGGCTCCTTGGTTTAAGGATTTCCCCCACATCGAGTGTGGGCGGGCAGCTATCGCTGCCAAGCTCTCCCAGAGCAGAGTCCCATCAGGGGGAGCCACCATGCAATTCTCTGTGCCCTACACAACTACCCCAGTGCTGCTCTCTGTTTCTGAATTCTCCACTGTGTTGACCTTTGTCTCCCCTGGCAACAGCGAGACAACTGTGGCCTTCTGGGATCTGCAGTCCCAGAGTGTTACGTACCACCGGCCCACCTCGCCCACCGTGCCTATCCAGCGTACCGCAGAGGAGCAGCTCAGCCTGCTTCTGAAGAGTGAGTCTGCTACTGCACACATATGAGAGGTGTTTAGTGTTCCTGAGTGGTCCAGTCTCAGCCATGACTCAAATCTGCTTGAAAATCAGAGACACGGTTTGAATATTGCTGTCCATCAATGATTCCCAACCAAATTTACTGAGCTAGATACATTTTGACGAGAAAAAAAAGGTAACTTTTCAGTTTGTCGATCAGTATAACGTACTATCCGCTTGCCAGGACAAGTATAAAACCATGGGTCAGACAAGAAGACAGATGGGTCAGACAAGAAGACAGATGGGTCAGACAAGAAGACAGATGGGTCAGACAAGAAGACAGATGGGTCAGACAAGAAGACAGATGGGTCAGACAAGAAGACAGATGGGTCAGACAAGAAGACAGATGGGTCAGACAAGAAGACAGATGGGTCAGACAAGAAGACAGATGGGTCAGACAAGAAGACAGATGGGTCAGACAAGAAGACAGATGGGTCAGACAAGAAGACAGATGGGTCAGACAAGAAGACAGATGGGTCAGACAAGAAGACAGATGGGTCAGACAAGAAGACAGATGGGTCAGACAAGAAGACAGATGGGTCAGACAAGAAGACAGATGGGTCAGACAAGAAGACAGATGGGTCAGACAAGAAGACAGATGGGTCAGACAAGAAGACAGATGGGTCAGACAAGAAGAAAATTGATTAAAGTTGTTCGATTGGAGAAGTAAAAAAAAACATCTTACAACCACGCAATGTGTTGCACACTGTCCTCCAAATTTCTGCAGAGCGCATCGGACTATAATATTGTAGGCCTGCATTGACTGTGACGAGCGGTGATTCAATCATGCAGTCAGAAGAATATATTTTCGTGATCAAAGCGTGCGTAGTGGAGTGTACACATTTGTTGATATTCATTGCTAGTTAGTGAGCCCATTTATAGCCCATTTTTTGTCAGAATTAAAATCCTGGAAAATGAATGTTGTGTGCATCACCTGCATGTGGCATTGGGTTGCTGCCAAAGGAGCAAAAGAGACATTTGCGCAGAAGATAAAATAATGACACAACAAACTAGCAAGATTACCAGCCAAACTACACTATGTTTTGAAGTGGCTGTCTCGCTAGTTAACTATTTAGCTATTAGGATGTATTATTGTCATGTCTGATGTCCTAAAATAACTCCACAGGCACTGGTGTATAATGGCAAATCACAGACATGCAGTTGATACGGGTGCACAGTTGATGAAACCAGGGTCATTTCAGGATGAGCCTGCAGGAAGGGTACCACATGAGGGAGGAGGATGTCTTCCCTGTAATGCACAACGTTGAGATTGCCTGCAATGACAACAAGCTCAGTCCGATGATGCTGTGACACACCTCCCCAGACCATGACGGACCCTCCACCTCCAAATCGATCCCACTCCAGAGTAAAGGCCTTGGTGTAACGCTCATTCCTTCGACGATAAACACGAATCTGACCATCACCCCTGGTGAGACAAAACCACAACTCGTCAGTGAAGTGCACTTTTTGCCAGTCCTGTCTGGTCCAGTGACGGTGGGTTTGTGCCCATAGGCGACTTTGTTGCCGGTGATGTCTGGTGAGGACCTGCCTTACAACAGGCTTACAAGCCCTCAGTCCAGCCTCTCTCAGCCTATTGCGGACAGTCTGAGCACTGATGGAGGGATTGTGTGTTCCTGGTGTAACTCGGGCAGTTGTTGTTGTCATCCCATACCTGTCCCGCAGGTGGGATGTTCGGATGTACCGATCTTCTGCAAGTGTTGTTATACGTGGTCTGCCACTGCGAGGACGATCAGCTGTCCGTCCTTTCTCCCTGTAGTGCTGTCTTAGGTTGCTCACAGTACGGACACTGAGATTTATTGCCTTGGCCACATCTGCAGTCCTCATGCCTCCTTGCAGCATTCCTAAGGCATGTTCACGCAGTTGAGCAGGGACCATGGGCATCTTTCTTTTGGTGTTTTTCAGAGTCAGTAGAAAGGCCTCTTTAATGTCCTAAGTTGTCATTACTGTGACCTTAATTGCCTACCGTCTGTAAACTGTTAGTGTCTTAACAACCGTTCCACAGGTGCATGTTTATTAATTGTTTATGGTTCATTGAACAAGCATGGTAAACAGTGTTTAAACATTTACAATTAAGATCTGTGAAGTTATTTGGATTTTTATGAATTATCTTTGAAAGACAGGGTTATGGAAAATGGACATTTCTTTTTTTTTGCTCAGTTTAGTATCATGGGCTTAAACTGAGCCTTGGTTGGATCTTTCAGCAGGAGAATGAACCAAAGCACACCCCAAAATCAACACAACATTTTTGACATGGCCATCCCAATCCCCTGGCCTAACTAAACCCCATAGAAAACCCGTGGGAAGGGCCTCCCGGGTGGCGCAGTGGTCTAGGGTACTGCATGGCAGGTTTGAGCCTTGGGCTGCCGTGGTTCATCAATGAAGTGGCACGCATTATCAAGTCACAGCAGGTGCCCTGTTGTTTTGGACTTGCGGTTCCTTGTGTGAGATCTGACTTTTCGGGGTCCCAAGGTAAGTGTTGTTCTTGCCAAGGTGGGGCTTGTAGACTTGGGCCGCTGTGGTCGATGTTAGACAGCCTTTTGTCCTGGTTTCCCTGATTTGAGCCTTGGTCTGCCTTGATGCGCAGCAGCGCGCAGAGTGCGTTTTATCAGGGTTTCTGTGGGTTTGAACCTTTGGCTACGGCAGTGCGCGAGTACACAGTTTACAGGTTGCTGCAGGTTTTTTGTCGGAATCCTGCAGTAGCCATTTTGATGGTGGATCTTTGATGTCATGGGGCTATTTTGCTTCCCCAGGTCCTGGGGCTATTGTTAAGCTCAACGGCATCATAAACTTTTTCCCAGTACCAGGAGATTTAAGCCAAAAACCTGGTTACCTCTGCCAGGAGGCTGAAACTTGGCCGTAAATGGATCTTCTAGCAAGACAATATCCCCAAGCATACATCAAAATCCACAAATAAATTATTAGTTATAAATGATTAGAAAATCAACATTTTGCAATGGCCATCTCAGTCTCCGGACTTGAAAACCTGCAGTTTGAATGAAAAAGGGCAGTCCATCAGCGCAGACTAAGGATATCAATGATCTGGAAGGATTCTGTATGGAGGAATCGTCTAAGATCCTTCCACATGAGTTCTCCAACTCATAAAACAAGGGAGAGTAAGGCTCAGTACCTTTCTCCTCGCTAGGTGAGGTATTGTTAAACGAAAATCTCTTTCTCTGAGCAATTGTTTTACTGCTAAAATAAAATAATATAATTTCCCAATTTTTTGTGTGCGTAAAATATAGCTCAGTATATTTATTTATTTTATACAGTAATTTTTGCTCATCTTTATCAAGGGTGTCAGTAATTTTAGACCCCACTGTAGGTTGCCCTTAGAGTTGTGCAAAGTTGGTTGAATCTTATTCTAAGCTGTAATCTGATTCACAGCTGTAATGGCTGCCAAAAGTGCTTCTACCAAGTATTACCTCTGGGTTGTGAAGACATATGCAATCATTATTATTATACCATTTTTTTTGAATTTTTTATTAATTTGGGAAATGTTCTATAATATTCTTTCACTTTCAAAATGTGGATTAGGTTGTGTAGATCGGTAAGAAAAAAATCAAATGCAATACTTTTTTAGATACCACTTGCACACTTTTCTTCTGTAAAAATTGTGAGTCGACTTTCACTAGGCACTGTATGTTTTTGTTATTCATGTGTGTATGGATGTTGAGTGTAGCTCTTGTGTGTTGCAGCGTCAGGCCTGTCCCTGGTGCTGTTTGCTGTGTCACAGGAGGAGCTGCTCAACAGACTAATGGTATTTGGCAGTGCTGGCACAGTGGACTCTCTGTGCCACCTTAATGAATGGGGCCGCTGCGCCATCCCCATTCACGCCTTGCAGGTAGGAGTCCTGGGGCCCGTTCAGTTGGCTAAATGGTTTGCTTAATTTCACAACAGTACGTACTGAACGATACATGCCTTTGTCTTGTATTTGTAGGCTGGTCTAAAGAACCACCAGTTGGACACAGTGGACTTCTTCCTGAAGAGCAAAAAGAACGTCCTGACTCCACCCTCTGGGTATATTCTACCTGACCAATCAGCTGCCATCTCAACCCAGAGCCAGCTGAAGAGTAAGGCCTTTACAATCAATTTCATATTAATCACATAAATCCCTAGAATCCTAATATAAATACTTAGTATTATTGTAATTGTATGCCATAGTAATTCATACTAAGTACAAATTTGACATGCATCAAATCTAATATTATTTGTCATTATTTGACCTTACTTACAGCCCTTAACCAATAGTGCAGTTCAAGAAATAGTTAAGAAAATATTTATTACATTTAAATTAAGTAAAAAATTTAAAGTAACACAGTAGAATTGCATAACAATAACAAGGCTATATGTAGGTAGGGGTGAAGTGACTATGCATAGATGATAAGATGAATCGCAGAGAGTAACAGCAGTGTAAGAACAAAGGGGGGTCAATGTAAATAGTCTGTAGAGCTTTTGGAAGATCTGGGGACCCATGCCAAATCGTTTCAGTCTCCTGAGGGGGAAAAGGTGTTGTCGTACCCTCTTCACGACTGTCTTGGTGTGTTTGGACCATGATGTTGATGCAACACTATTTGATGTCTTTGTGCAGGGGTGCCACCTTCCTGTTATTTTAAGGGATTATCAGTGGCCCAGGCATCTTTAAGATTTCATTACATGCTTTATGAATTTCAATGTGCAATTGGTGTTTGTTTATTTTTCAATAATTATTCACTCACTTAGGTTGGAGTCATTAAAACTAATTTTTCAACCACTCCACAAATTTCTTGTTAACAAACTATAGTTTTGGCAAGTCGGTTAGGACATCTACTTTGTGCATGACACAAGCAATTGTTTACAGACAGATTATTTCACTTAATTCACTGTACAATTTCAGTGGGTCAGAAGTTTACATACACTTAAAAAAAAAAAACATTTTACCACTTTTTTTCTCCCCAATTTTGAGGTATCTAATTGGTAGTAGTTACAGTCTTTTCTCATCGCTGCAACTCCCGTACGGACTCGGAAGAGGCGAAGGTTGAGAGCCATGCGTCCCCAGAAACACAACCCAACCAAGCCACACTGCTTTTTGACACAATGCACATCCAACCCGGAAGCCAGCCAGTGTGTCGGAGGAAACACCGTACACCTGGCGACCTGGTCAGCGTGCACTGCGCCCGGCCCACCACAAGAGTCGCTTGTGCGTGATGAGAGTATAAACACAATGGTACCACGCAGCTGTCATACCGCTCAGGAAGGAGACGCATTCTGTCTCCTAGAAATGAATGTACTTTGGTGCAAAAAGTGCAAATCAATCCCAGAACAACAGCAAAGGACCTTGTGAAGATGCTGGAGGGAATGGGTACAAAAGTACCTATATCCACAGTAAAACGAGTCCTATATCAACATAACCTTAAAGGCCGCTCAGCAAGGAAGAAGCCACTGCTCTAAGTCCCCCATAAAAAAGCGTACAAAGATTGTACTTTTTGAAGAAATGTCCTCTGGTCTGATGAAACAAAAATATAATTGTTTGGCCGTAATGACCATTGTTTGGAGGAATAAGGGGGAGGCTTGCAAGCTGAAGAACACCATCCCAACCGTGAAGCATATGTTGGCAGTATCATGTTGTGGGAGTGCTTTGCTGCAGGAGGGACTGGTACACTTCACAAAATAGATGGCATCATGAGAAAGGAAAATTATGAGGATTTATTGAAGCAACATCTCAAGACATCAGTCAGGAAGTTACAGCTTGGTCGCAAATGGGTCTTCCAAATGAACAATGACCCCAAGCATACTTTCAAACATGTGGCAAAATGGTTTAAGGACAACAAAGTCAAGGTATTGGAGTGGTCATCACAAAGCCCTGAGCTCAATCCTATAGACAATTGGTGGGCAGAACTGAAGAAGTGTGTGCGAGCAAGGAGGCCTATGAACCTGACTCAGTTGCACCAGCTCTGTTAGGAGGAATGGGACAAAATTCCCCAAATGTATTGTGGGAAGCTTTTGGAAGGAGACCCGAAAAATTTGATCCAAGTTAAACAATTTAAAGGCAATGCTACCACATACTAATTGAGTGTATGTACACTTCTGACCCACTGGGAATGTGATGAAACAAATGAAAGCTGAAATAAATCATTCTCTCTACTATTATTCTGACATTTCACATTATTAAATAAAGTGGTGATCAAAACTGACCTAAGACAGGGAATTGTTACTAGGATTAAATGTCAGGAATTGTGAAAACTGAGTTTAAATGTATTTGTAAACTTCTGACTTCAACTGTACCTTTTCAAATATTGCATTTTGCAAATAGTGTACAGTTCAAGTGACACCTTTCATCCATTTGTCGTGTTTATGTAATGTAGTATTGTGTTAATACACTTTACTGAGTTATAAATCAGGCTGAAAATAAGGCATACATTGATAATTAAATTGAAAGCTACAATGTAATGGTTATCACTGTGAGGACATTCTAGGTTGTAAATGCAAGTAATCTGCAAATCCTATACCATGCATGACAATTAAATGCTTGGGGGAACACAGACACATGAACAGAAACACGAACAGCACACACACGGGGAGAGTTACGACGGTAATGATTCATATTGTGCATTGACTCATGGGAGCTATTGGGCCGACAGTCTGTCGTATCAGCCTTGCCTCCTGAGTCCTGCTTGGATCGTTGTATAGTAGGTAAAGCTTTGGAGCCCCTTAATCTAGCCCACTGGGAGTGGCTGACAAACAGAAAGGAACAAGTATTGGTATTTGGTATTTTATTAGGATCCCCATTAGCTGTTGCGAAAGCAGCAGCTACTCTTCCTGGGGTCCACACAACATAAAACATAATACAAAAAATTTATAAACAACACCAGCTCAAAGACAGAACTACATAAATTAAATAAATATCACAAACACACACACTCACAGATGTGTATTTAAATGTGTCTGCGTTCCTGTATGTGTGTGTACTAGTATGTTTTTCCAGGCGGTATACCGTATTTTACTATACACCGGTATTTATGCACGGACCGGTTTGGGTTTTTACTTTACCTTCTATAACAGTATTTTTAATGTTTGGTTTGTTAAATGTGATACGCCGTGTGTAACATCTATTTTTATAATTTACTTTGCTACTTGAGTCATCCCTCTCCACTCTCTGCCGCTTTCCAGACAGACCTGGTCCCCCCCGTCACTCAAGGAGAGCATTTGTTGTTGCTTGACCACGAGACACTTTCGTTCAGTCTGCATGGTCAACGCAGCACATACAACAATGTTGTTTCCACTTTGATCTTAATATAAATCCACAAGCATTCTATAATTACAATATTAGTTTGTGTTTCTTACATCTGCAAACAGCTAGTTTGTAATTTCTCAGCAAGTTAAGCTAAATCGTGTTAACCACTAATGCTAATTGCTAGTTAGCTGGCTAGTCAACGAGCTATTACAAGTACTGAGTCAGAGCAAACGTAGCTAGCTAATACAGTCTGATACCAGTTCTGGTGGAGGCTTAAATCAGAATGTTTTTTTTGCAACAGTATCTTCTTAATCAAAGAGGAATAGGCGAAGCATGAATATGTTGGCTATATGAATAAAAATGTAATATAGCCAAATATTATAGGGTTCCCTAGGAAACACTGAACATCACTTTGGTTCCTACCCTGTCACAATAACTCGCCCATGGCATTTTCATTCGTTGTCATGTTAAGCACTGTATTCAAAGTGCCCACTATTATTTATATTCTAACTATAGAATTATAATAAACATTAAATTTCCATGATTCGAAAAGTTCACCGATCTAAATCGCAATTGAAGCATTTGGTTAAAAAAAAATATTTTTGCCCATATTGTGGCAGTGTGGTAATGATCTCAAATGAGTGCAGGAAACTATTTTAGGTTAAAGTTGAATTGAACAGTATAAAACAATCACAATTGGGAAAGACCCATTTAAAATAATTTAGAATATATGTGTTGCCACCCTAGGGTCACGAACTACTCATAAAGCAAATGTAGAACTTTTATTTCAAAGTCTGTAGAAATAGAAACTCCAGCACACTGGTGACCTTAATGCTCCAAAAATGTAACAGATCTTATATTTCAGTCTCAATAGGCCTTCATCAGGGATTTCTACTGATGTTATTAGGAGATCAGGACCAAACTTGTTTGTATGGTCTATGTTGAATCATGATAAGGTCTGATGATGGTGGGTGTCTCAAACTTTCAATAACACAGAGGTTTCTCCCTATTCTCTAATCAAAAACATAAAATACCATCAAAAATGTGAAAAATACCATGATATGATATTTTGGCCCTATCGCCCAGCCCTAACTGTGAGCATACAGTTTGTGTGCGTTTGTGTGAGAGAAAAAGGAAGGAGACTATACCGTAAGATACCTCATGCGATGTCAGCTAGAATTACCGCTCCTAATAGTAATTGCCTTCTCACATGATGTCTCACTGTAGTCTCATCACAGCCTAGTAATTGAAATTGTGTGCATGCGCCCCCATGCCTTTAATTTGTTTGTGTGTGTGGTTGATGTTTTCTCCTACTGACTAGAATAAATGTGTTCAACCTCTGTAGTGTATTATGAGCTTAAAATGAATATTTATGGAGTGTATATTTAAAAAAAAAAAAATTATATAACATTTTTTATGGGTGCCTTCAATGGGTAGGACAGTGTAATTACCAGAATGTAATGAATAGAACTGTAGCAAACACAGCCATTACAATGGCAAAATTTCCCCCTAGTCATACGACCTAGGTACAGATCTAGGATCAGCCTCCACTCCCCCAATCCTAACCTTAACCATTAGTGGGGAACATGCAAAACTGAATAAAGATCAGCTTCTGGAAGCAACTTCATCCTACTGCAGATATGACAGTATGAGTGTTTCTCTGTTCCTGTAGATGTCCAGGATCTGTGTCCGGCTCTGGACCTTCTGCGTTGTGCCATCAGAGACAATCATACTGAGGCCCAGAGCCGACAATTTTCAGAACAGCTGCTCAGCATCACCCTGGCCTTCCTCAACACACAAGTCAGGGCTGTCCTCTCCGCCACAGAGGGTAAGACATTTCTCTCGCCGCGTTCCCCATGCTTTTGCATGCACTGCTTGCAGGTTAAACCCATGTTCATTGCTACACACGCCAGTAGATTCTGGAGGTTGCTAACAAACTTTCAAAAAACATTTTGGATAAAATGACCACATGTAAATAAATAAAAAAACGTTTAAAAACCGTGAACAGTCCCTTTAAGATTTTTGAGGGGACACTGCATCAACCTGCTTGGCTACAGAATCCAGTTGCTGTAAGCATGATGCATTAGGAGTGCTGCCTCACTGAGCAGAGTCATGGTTGAGTGGTAACCCTCCCGTCTCTAGGCTCATGTACTACAACTCTGGAGACTGGGTTTCAAACCCTTCACACTACTATGCCTGATCCATTTCCCACTTTGTTTCTCACCTCTCTGAAATGAAATCAATCAAATTTGAAATCCACTCACTTTAAAATAAAAAAAATACTGCTATCTCAAGCAATCAGTCATGGCTGGCATGAAAACATCTGCGGGAGATTGCATCAACCTGCTTAGTTGCCAACTGTATAACAAAAAAATCAAGTTGACATTAGAATTTTGTTTGGTTCCACATGCAACAGTGAATTGAAATGAATTCATTAGGCCTTAATCTATAGATTTCACATGACAGGGCAGGGGCGCAGCTGTGGGTGAGCCTGGGAGGCCATAGGCCCACCCACTTGGGAGCCCAGCCAATCAGAATAGGTTTTTACCCACAAAAGGGCATTATTACAGACATAAATACTCTTCAGTTTCATCAGCTCTCCGGGTGGCTGGTCTCAGACGATTACGCAGGTGAAGAAACCGGATGTGGAGGTCCTGGGCTGGTGTGGTTACACGTGGTCTGTGGTTGCGAGGACGGTTGGACGTATTGCCAAATTCTTTAAAATGACATTGAAGGTGGCATATGGTAGAGAAATGAACATTCAATTCTCTGGCTATAGCTCTGATGGACGTTCCTGCAGTCAGCAAGCCAATTGCACGCTCCCTCAGAACTTGAGACATCTGTGGCGTTGTTGTTTGACAAAACTTCACATGTTTTGGATCTTTTATTGTAGCTCATGAGACATGGGACTAACACTTTACATTTTGCATTTATATTTTTGTTCAGTGTAGAAAAGTCTAGAAATAGAAACTCCAACACACTGGTGACCTTAATGCTCCAAAAATGTAACAGATCTTATATTTCAGTCTCAATAGGCCTTCATCAGGGATTTCTACTGATGTTATTAGGAGATCAGGACCAAACTTGTTTGTATGGTCTACGTTGAATCATGATAAGGTCTGATGATGGTGGGTGTCTCAAACTTTCAATAACACAGAGGTTTCTCCCTATTCTCTCATTTCTTTCTTCACAGAGCTGGATGAGAACCTGCAGGAGTGTGTGGAGATCTTGGATAGTTACGTCTCGGATCTGCGTACCTTCATGAAGAGGTTTCCCTGGCCAACAGGTGGCGACACTTCCACCCTTGTCCCATCCCCCATACCTGTAACTGAGGAGGTGGAGAATGATTACTGGAGTTCCCTCTCTTCTGAGGTAAAAACACAGTGAAGCTTTCAGAATAGCTACTTTATTGTCGATTCTTCCACTCAAATTAATTGATTTGCTGTCACAATCACACACACACACACACACACACACACACACACACACACACACACAAGAAGCAGAGTGGGCATGAATCCTCAGCGACATCCTAGATGGGTAATCATGATAATGGCTTGAATTTATGTCACACTTTTTAACCATAGGCCTCAAAGCGCTTGACCTTGTGCTAGGGTAACTCTTCTCATCCACAACAGCCATTTTGCACCAGAATGGTTCTCCCCAATTGGCTTTCATTAAATAATTATCTACAGTAATGACCAGATATCCGATTTCTGATACTGTGTGTGCGTCAAGGAGGTGGTCGAGCGGGCAGTGCTGACCAGGCAGATTCCCCGGGCCCAGGCCTACCTGAGGAGCCAGAACAGGCCAGATCAGCGGCTGGAGGAGTTGAGGAGTACGGGGCTGCGTCTGGCCTTCAACTGCCTCACACACAAAGACCTGGAGCAGGCCACTGCACTGCTCAGGAACATGGTGAGACTATGGCTATGTTCGGTTTGTTTTCACTAATCCATTCTGGAAGGATTCTGTATGGAGGAATGGTCTAAGATCCCTCCGGATGCGTTCTCCAACTCCATAAAACCTTTTAGAAAAAGGCTCATTGTCGTTATCCTCACAAGGTGAGGTATTGAAGGGTATTGAAAACTCGGGTGTCAATAATGTTGTCTTCTACCTTTTTTGAGAGAAAAAATATTACTTGTTTAACCAAATCTCTTTCTCTGAGCAATTGTATTAGTATAAAATAATTTAATTTCTCCCAAAAATGTAGCATACAATATAATAGCCCAGTATTTGAATTTATTTTATCTAGTCATTTTTTTTTCAGACCCCACTGTTGGTTGCCCTTAGAGTTGTTCAAAGTTGGTAGAATCTTATTCTAAATGATTCACAGCTGTAATGGCTGCCAAAAGGGCTTCCACCAAGTATTACCTCTGGGGTAATCTTTATATTCGTAGTTAGACAATGATGAACAATGGTAACAATATAAGATAAAACGAATTAAACGATATAGCAGCGAGCAGCAATGAACGTGGTTGAGGATGATCGAAAGGACACAAGATCAGTTGAATAGCAAAGCAAGCACTCTATCATGTAGGAACAATCTTCCTTTATGTGCAATCCTAAGTTTAAATACAACATTGAAGTGAATCTGATGAACGGTTCATGAGGAGAAGATGATTGCAGATCATTTTTAGCATTAGCGTTACATATGCAGTAATTAGTTATTAGTAGTTTCCTTGTTGTTTTTAGATATCAATACAAAATTCAGTGGGCTTCAACTTAGGGATGTCCATGATAGCGATGACAAGTTTCAAGTTGATAGGCTACCGTGGAGTGGATTTCCAGTGGTTTAAATTGACACGTAAAATCCCATTTGGATTTGCCATCTCTTAGCCAATCCCTTGGCTTTTCTCAAACTAAGTTAAGAGATGTACCATGGACCTGTTATTTATCCTTCATGAGAATATGTTTTCCCAAGATGGAGGAGAATCTTTCCTGATAGACCTTATGAAATGTGGTCAGCATTAGAAAAGACACTTACACACAAAGTTTCAAGTCTCTAGGTCAAACAGGGTGGTGAATAGGAGGGTTTAAGTGAGATTGCTTATAACAGAGCCACCTATAGGCCAATCGTGCCATACTTTTTCACCAAGTTCTTCATGGCCTCTAGTTCTGTGTGCCAAATTAGAAAAAAAGGTACCAATCTATGCTTCAGTTATTTGACTATGTCAAAAATATGTATTTGTCATCTAAGAAGAACAACAGCTTTGCTGTGAACCCCTAAAAAAGGTTTTCAACTTTGATAAATCTCACAATTACCCTTGGACAAAATAACTCAAAGATGTCACGCCCTGGTCTTAGTATTTTGTGTTTATATATTTATTTGGTCAGGCCAGGGTGTGACATGGGTTTATTTTGTGTTGTGTTTTGGTATTGGGGTTTTAGTAGGTATTGGGATTGTGGCTGAGTAAGGGTGTCTAGCATAGTCTATGGCTGCCTGAGGCGGTTCTCAATCAGAGTCAGGTGATTCTCGTTGTCTCTGATTGGGAACCATATTTAGGTAGCCTGGGTTTCACTGTGTGTTTTGTGGGTGATTGTTCCTGTCTCTGTGTTTAGTTTGCACCAGTTTAGGCTGTTTCGGTTTTCACGTTACGTTTATTGTTTTTGTATTGTTCATTTCATCATTCATTAAAGATGTATCGAATTAACCACGTTGCATTTTGGTCCGACTCTCCTTCGACGGAAGAAAGCTGTAACAAAAGACATTTAAGGGAGCTGATCTATAACATATTTAGACACAAGTTACGATGCAATGTCTACATGATCAAAACAAAGTTGAACCCTTAGCTACAAAGAAAAATGGTCAACTTACATATGGCTTAAACCTAAGCTCAGAAATTATAACCAGACCAAAACACCTATGATCCAGAACCCTATGTCACCTGACAAGAAATCAAAGAATCTTGTTGAGAACTGGGATACTGCTTCTGGTAATTGAATTAGGTAGGTTCAATGCCATAAATAAAGAAGAGCGGCTATAAACTGGTTATTTGTTTCGCAACAAAACCTACGTGTGCGCAGCTACGGGTTGGCTTACATTGTTGGCAACGTGAACTATATTTAATTTCCAATGTTTATTGAAAACATAAATACATTTGCATAATGAGCACTTGTTGTCTCTCAAACACATCGTTGCAGTTGTTGGAATGCTAGCTATCAATTTTTTTTACTATATTAGCATAGTCGTGACATCAGTCTCAAACCAAGACATTATATCATCACTAGATAAAACGAGTACTGTACTAGCTCCAGGGTGCCAATAATGCCAATAATGCCAATAATTGTCTTTATTTTTTTAATAAAACTGAAAATCCAAAGTTTTTTTCAATTTCATCTTGTTTTAGAAGAAATGTGGGATTTATTTTTTAATTCAAGGGTGCCAATACATTTGGCTGCAACTGTATGTATGTAAGCATGTGTGTACTTGTGTGCATGTATAAGTATGATCATTTTTCTTTGGATACAGCAAATACGGTGTCTTATAAGCCCATGTGGGTTGGGCATCATGAAGATTCACTCTAATATAATCAACCAAGTCATCATATAACATTACTTGACAGTGGTTACACTGCATGATTATTTTACATAACCCACAAGACGTAGACAGAGCTTTGCTATTCAATGTGCCCAGAGTCTGTGAAAACAGGGATGATGTTAGCATCTCACTCACACCCCATGACCCAGCAGGAATGTTGGTGTGTCCTCCATGACTAAATGGTCATTTCTCATGCAACTGAAACAGGAGTCTCCTTGTTTTTTGTTGTTGTTTGTACTGTGGATGAAAAAAAACACCGGCATTCTCTGTTTTCAGGGTTTCAACGTAAAGAAGCAACTGCATAACATATGCCTCTACACAGATGACCGGGGCCTAAGGGACTTTGTGGTAAGACCAGCATATCGCATCAAACATTGACTTTCATTATTTGGATGATTTGCCTGTTTTTAAAAACTCATTCCAGCCAGACAAGCGGGTACACTGCATTGAGTTGAAAAACATATCAACATCTCTTTATGAACATTACCTTTTGAACTCATTACCTTTTGAACTCAGAGGCGATTTATGATTTTGGGGGGGTTTCAATTACTGTGTGCAGGTGGAGGAGTTGTCAAAGCAGAGCTATTTGTCTGATGAAGAGACACAGAGGGTGGAATTCATCAAACAGATTGAGGCTTTGTGTGCGGTGCCTGAGACGCGCTGCACAGACCCTGTGGGCAGACAACGGTACGAGATAAAACGGTACCATCTATTCACTGCATTTGGTTTTTCAGTTTTATCTTCGTGTGCTTTTCTCCTGTCAGGATTTCTGACACTGTATCCATCTGGGTCGTGTTCTTTAGTCACCAAACAGAAGAAAACACATGTGAAGGTGGTCCCTCCCTTTTTGTGTCCTTAATGAACATGGCCCTGAATGCCAGTAGTTGTTTTTCTCTGCTTACATGACAAAATGTTAGCAGTAAACATTATTATTTATTTTTTTGCTCAATCATTTATCTTTAGTCTTGCTCTATGGCAATCACTTCCTGTTTTAATGTAGCAATACGGTACTGTGTACTGCTTTTTCTCAGGGTTCCTCAGATGTCCCAGACAGACCCAGGATCTAAGAGTCTGCTGGAGGAGCTGGTAGACCAGAGAGGCTCCCAGTCAGAACAGACACTGTGGAGCTCGCTCCGTCTGGACTGGGTCAGACATTGGGACCACAACACCCAGCGAGCCATCCTGCTGTCACGCCTACAAGACTCGGGTAGGACTCTCTTAACCCTGCATTCACACCCTATATGAGTCATTGTAAGTAGGAGATCCTGACTTGGAAAAACATTCAGCTTTCAAGTGGTAAATACAAGTTGGAAACTCGTATCATCTATGGACCCCGATTTCCCGTCATGCTGAACTCTGACTTCACCCACAACAGAAATTAATATGATGACAGCATTTTCTGCACTTAAATCCACTCCTATAATTAAATTCCTGTCAATTTGGTTATAGTCTATGTTCTATGAGTGGGTAAAACATTTATTTTCACCATGATTTAACTTCTAAGTGGTCTGCCTGTGCAATCATTAAATCGTGTTGTGCGTCAGAATTCCAAATGATCACATTTTCATAAAACTTTTTAAAAAATTAAAAAATACCTGCACTCCCGATCGCCATGTCAGCTCTGCTTCTAGCTCCTAAGCAACTTTGCACAAGAATTTCGCTTCACCCGCAATAACATCTGCTAAATTTGTGTATGTGACCAATACAATTTGATTTGATTACATGGTGCGTGCATACTTGTCTAGAACACATACACTACCATTCAAAAGTTTGGGGTCACATAGAAATGTCCATGTTTTTGAAAGAAAAGTTTTTTTTTTTTCTCCATTTAAAATAACATCAAATTGATCAGAAATACAGTGTTGACATTGTTGATGGTGGAGGCAATGTGATAGTCTCTGGGTGCTTTGGTGGTCAAGTGGGAGATTTGTACAGGGTAAAGGGATCTTGAAGGAAGACGATCACTCCATTTTGCAACGCCATGCCAGAACCTGTGGATGGCTCTTAATTGGAGCCAATTTCCTCCTACAACAGGACACTGACCCAAAGCACAGCTCCAAACTATGCAAGAACTATTTAGGGAAGAAGCAGTCAGCTGGTATTCTGTCTATAATGGAGTGGCCAGCACAGTCACCGGATCTCAACCCTACTGAGATGTTGTGGGAGCAGCTTGACCGTATGGTACGTATGAAGTGCCCATCAAGCCAATCCAACTTGTGGGAGGTGCTTCAGGAAGCATGGGGTGAAATCTCTTCAGACAACCTCGACAAATTGACAACTAGAATGCCAAAGGTCTGCAAGGCTGTAATTGCTGGAGGATTGCTGCAAATGGATGATTCTTTGACGAAAGTTTTGAAGGAAACAATTATTATTTAAATTACAAATCATTCTTTATAAATTTGTCAGCGTCTCGACTACATTTCCTATTCATTCATTTCATGTGTGTTTTCATGGAAAACAAGAACATTTCTAAGTGACCCCAAACTTTTGAACGGTAGTGGACATCCGTCTATATTTCGCTGAGATGTGCTCAATCTAAACAGTGGACCAAATGATTCAACTCCATTTTTTTCCTTCAACTACCATCACGCAACACGTGTGTGTGTGTGTGTGTGTGTGTGTGTGTGTGTGTGTGTGTGTGTGTGTGCGGTCGCACTGTGCCTGCGGGGCTGTTGCATTGCCACATCAACATCAGACTCCACAGAGCCACACGACCTGCAGTTTGAACATTGTAGATTGTAGATCATTGTAGATTGAACATTGTAGATTGAAGATTGTAACCTCCTAAATTGATAGTGCAGGTTGTTTTGGAGATTTTACAGTTAGCTACCTACTTCACATGCTGATGTTGACTTTGGTATTATCAGAGACACCTTATAGGCTTGGGGGGGTCTTGAGGCTGTGTGAGAGCGATACGATTTGACAGAATATTACAGATTTCCCCACACACACAGTAATGGTTGCACATTTTGGGCAAATCTGATGACAACCCGAATGTGTTCAGAGCATTCTGAGCCCAGACTGACATCTTTCCAAGAAGTAGATTAAGATAAAAACAACTTTGTTTAAGGCCTGTGCTCGTTTTCAAAGTGCCTGAAGCTGTTGTCTCTGCCTGCTGGTTGCTATATATGCGAGAGAGCATGCTCACATGAGAGAGGCAATGCGCACTTACAAAGACCTGAAGAGTGACAATTTTTTTCAGTGGAGATCTTATATGCTTTGTTCTACAAGCTAATCTTCATCAGCTAACATCACCTTTTTTTTAAAAAGCATTTATGTACAGTAATCAACACAAGCAGATAAAGGCTTCATAATTCATAAAGGTAATGTTAACTGACTGATGTTATCTCATAGAACAAAACGTATAAAATCTTATAAGCCCGTGTTAACCTCATACATTATTTTCGCCATATATGCCAAAACATTCTTTCCCCATTAATATCCCCAATTGGAATGGCCAACAAACAAGAGGTAGGAAATGTTAACTAATTTAATTTTTTTAGGATGAGCCCTATTATAAAAAGTATTGTTCTCCCATATTAGTATTATTTAACCCTGTAAATCATAGGAATTTGTGGTTTTGGGTGTATTATTCCTTGAAGGACAACAGCAAAACGTTATTTATCCCAAAATGTAATAGCTGTACTTTTAATTTATGGTTTACGTAGCTAGTTAGCAAGTGAATGGTCCCAAGTTGTTGTTCCGAGTTGACAAGTCGTTCCTCTGATAGGTTGTGAATGCGGCATAAGTCCTGTTCGTGCTAGGGCTGTCACTTTTTTCTCCCCAAACATTGATGTTAAAAAAAAATTGATGTGATGATGGAAAATGCAATATTGTCCAAAAATCCATATTGACATGCACTGTCTGCTACCAGAGGTTTAATACAAATCTATCACTTCTCATTGGAGTATACTGTCATTTAACCATCATTGTTTTGCTTTATATGGAAAGCCATCAACAGTTTGAGTCTACCATTCGGTGTTGTCTCCCTCATAAATTACCATGCTACCGCAAATTGAGCAACATAATAGCAGAGTGTGCAACATGACAGTGGAGCACCTGTCAATTGAAACAGCGGGAAACAACTGAAAGCAACTATATCAGACCTAATTTGGGGTGTCACAAGTATTCACCTTGGTTTTCTTCACATTTTATTGTGTTACAAAGTGTGATTCAAATTGATAGAATTACTCTGTATTGTCAAAGTGGAAGAAAAATTCTATATTTTTTAAAGATTAATGTTATACCTTGATTAGATAAGTAGGTGGTTTGAAATCTTCTTAGGTAGTTAGAAATCAGATACAAATCTGATTCCTGGCTGTGCGATTTGTCTGAACAGTCAAATCGGATTTATTTGCCCTCAGGTGGTTTTTAGACGGTTATTTGACATATCTTGTTGCTTGCTAGTTACTCTGTAGGGTGTTTACCCATAAGAGTATTATTTAATTCAGTGTTTATAAAGAAATATTCATTCTATATTTTAATATTTTTTATTTCACCTTTATTTAACCAGGTAGGCTAGTTGAGAACAAGTTCTCATTTACAACTGCGACCTGGCCAAGATAAAGAAAAGCAGTTTGACACATACAACACAGATTACACATGGAATAAACAAACATGCAGTCAATAATACATACCCTATGTCTCTTCACAAGTTACAGACTATTTGCAAATGAGAACTTGTTCTCAACTAGCCTACCTGGTTAAATAAAGGTGAAAAAATATATATATATATATCCAGTCATTCTCGTTATCTCAGTGTGTGTCCCTCAATGTCATTCCGCTTGAATGTCTTCGGGTCTGCATTTTTAAAGGTCAAGTACAAAATGGAGGACATTAACAATCCCCCCCCATTTGTGCCCATAGTGCAGAATAATTACTTAAAAAGCTGGACCGCTCCAGATCTGAATGGCAAGTGTCTGTAAGCTTTTCTTCCAGCACATAACTGATTACAAATCTTACCCAATTGCCATGATTTCTTAAGTTGATTATTTAAGTCCGGTGTTAAAGCTGGGCTGGGACAAAACCCTTCACACACTCTTGCTCTTCAAGACTTTCTGCAATGACTGAAACAGACCAATGCAGGAGAACAGTTGTTCCAGGTTGTAACAGCTTTCCTAGTTCAGAGGTGATAAGACTCAGGGACACCCATTGGTTCTGGAATAGAAAAGGTTCAATTAAGGTTTGCAATTTGGCGTCAATAACGTGACAGTAATTCTAACTAAAAAAATGTGTGATGTGTGAATATCAATTAATGTAAACCCCACCATAGCAGGTTGGACTAAATAAGGTTACATAAACATGCCTACTACTAATAAGCATCTGCTGTCCAGAGGCTAACAGCAAACAGATCAATGTTTTCCCCCTAGTAAAGTTGGCACACTGTTGACTTTTCTTGCATTACTCATCTCGTGTATTTACTGTATTCGATACTATTCTATGGTATCTTAGTCACTTAATGTTTACATATCTGTCATTACTCATCTCATATGTATATAGTGTTTTCTATACTATTCTGCGGTATCTCATTCACTTGATAATGTTTACATATCTTGCATTACTCATCGCATATGTATATACTGTATTCTATACTATTCTACGGTATCTTAGTCACTTAATGTTTACATATCTTGAGTTACTCATTGCATATGTATATACTGTATTCTATACAGACTCTCTGACATCGCTTGTCCATATGTATATCGTCTTAATTCATTCCTACAGTACTTAGATTTGTGTGTATTGGGTGTATGTTGTGTAATTTGTTAGATATTACTGCTCTGTCTGAGCTAGAAGCACAAGCAAATTAGATTTGATTTGAGAAAGGATGCTAATCAGTCCATCTCTGAAACCTCTCAAAAAGCTAGACCAAAATAATACAGCTAGCTGCTAGGGTAGCTACAAGGCAGGTAGTACTTGAAGTACTCCCCTACAGACACAAACAAACATCAAGAACGCTTAGCCTCACCATCTAGGTTAGCTAGCTAGTTAACTAGCAAGCTAGACAGTTAGTTTATAAAAGCCAAAGTAAGCTAATGTAGCCATCTAGCCAGCCTAATGTTGCTTACAAGCTAGCAATCATCAGCTAGCTCGCTAGGTAACAGGTATTGTGTAAACTTGAAAACTTGCCCAAGACAGTTCACATAATTGTTCATTAAAAAAATGGAGCAAGTGTATTTATTACAAAATGTTGCTAAAATTAGATAGTTAATCTTGAGATTTTTACCTTTGCCTCGATTTGGCATTCACGTCTCTGAGTTGAAACACGGCGCTGCACTTTCCAGAATGACCACCTAATTAGTAGGAATAAAGAACTTTTCCCACCAGAGCTGCACACATTTACAAGCACAGACTTTTGTTCCAATTGTGCAAACCCCATCCATTATCTCAGCCAAATATGGCTAGCAGGAAGGTTCCTCACTTTTTCCATGGCTAAACCAATTAGGCTCATAATTAAACAATTATATTCATATTTACAGATGACATACACATTTGTTATTAAGGCACATGAAAGTTCACATGTTCCCGATGGCATTTCTGCCAAATAACGCATTTTGATAAAAAATAAATAAAAAAAACAATATAAAATTGCCTCCTGTGAAGTAGTGACGTGCGACATACGACTCAATTCTTGAAAAGGATCACAAATTTTACGTGCAAATCATACTTTACATGCTTGTACATTTATGTCTCTAATTACTTTCATATCTTCCGCTCATTAACTACAAATTTAGTGTGGAAGGGTGATATTTAAGATATTTAATATTACGTTTTTCTTCAAATTCAATACTGTATTGAGCAGTTAAATGAGCAGTTGACACTATTTTCAACCTGTGTTTATGTTTGTCCAGCAGCTGTCAGTTCCTGTGACCCGGGGGTCCTGTGGTCATACCTCACCTCCCACCACGACCAGCGGAGGGTCACCGAGTGGATTGAGAGCCTAGCCGCCCAGAATGGTGACCCTTCCAGCGCCCCACAGTGGCCCGCCCTCACGGCAGAGGTGGTCAACAACAACACCCGGTGCAGCGCCCACATGAGGAACCACATCCTCTACATGTTGGCCAGGTAGACCCTATTCTGGGATCATCTTTGTCCTGTTTGAGGACAGTAAAGTATTAACTATCTGTTCATCTCTCGTGGATGCATGTAAAATATGATGGTTAGGTATAGGTATCGTAAGACTCTTTAAACACGGCACTTCGCCCGGGTTACATCTTAGTGGGCGTGGCTTATACTGGGTACAGTGCACTTTTTTGTATTTATTTTTATTTAGCCTTTATTTAACAAGGCAAGTCAGTTACGAAAAAATTCTTAGGCGAACTTTGTGCCCGATGCGCATACATGTAAAAACGTTTTACCAGACACAAACTCCGTCGACATGAAATGATGGTGAGTTAAGATATTTGTAGGCAACTAGTGTTGCACTGTATACCGAAGCTTGGTTCATTACTAGAATTTTTTGTGAAATCAACTAAAATTATTGAAGTTATTAGAAAATGTATTTGCCCAAGTTTATCATAAGACATGTACAGAATGTACACTACCAGTCAAAAGTTTTACAACACCTACTCATTCAAGGGTTTTTCTTTATTTTTACTATTTTCTACATTGTGGAATTATAGTGAAGACATCAAAACTATTAAATAATACATGTAATCATGTAGTAACCCAAAAATTGTTAATAAACCAATCAAAATATGTTTTATATTTGAGATTCTTCAAATAGCCACCCTTTGCCTTGATGACAGCTTTGCACACACTTGATATAGGTCACCAAGTGCTAACAGTCCGTATCTAAATAATATGTGTGAAATTCTTGATAGTGTATGTGATGTAAATAGAGAGGTCTACTTTCTTGGGGACCTGAATATTAACTGGTTTTCAACATGCTGTCCGCTCAAGAGGAAGCTCACTGTGTGAGAACCAGGGTGTTTACAACCACCTACCAGGGTGTTGGTTTACCACCACCTACCAGGGTGTTTACAAACACTACAGGAAAAATATGATTCATATGTATTGATCACGTTTGTACTAATACTGTAAAACGTTGTTCTAAAGTTGTATCCGTACCCATTGGATGCAGGGATCACAATATAGTGGCTATATCTAGGAAAGACAAAGTTCCAAAAGCTGGGCCTTAAATAGTGTGTATGAGATCATACAAAAGGATTTGCTGTGACTCTTACAGTGGGGCAAAAAAAGTATTTAGTCAGCCACCAATTGTGCAAGTTCTCCCACGTAAAAAGATGAGAGAGGCCTGTAATTTTCATCATAGGTACACTTCAACTATGACAGACAAAATGAGAAAAAAATCCTGAAAATCACATTGTAGGATTTTTAATGAATTTATTTGCAATCCAAATATAATGATAATGGTCTGTGCAACCTTTTGAAGGGCATCTTTAATATGAAGGCATACTCTAGTGCAGGAGTGTCCAACCCTGTTCCTGGAGAGCTATCTTCCTGTATGTTTTCGCTCCATCACCAGTTGTAACTAAACTGGTTCAGCTTATCAACCATCTAATAGAATCAGGTGGGTTGGAGTGAACCTACAGGATGATGGCTCTCCAGGAACAGGGTTGGACACCCCTGCTCTAGTGTCTCACTCTTCATGGTCACATTCTGGCATTGATGTCAGAGACCTCTTTAGAACCACAGACTTATCAGTTGTAACAGATCTTTTCCTTCTTCAAATTCATTCCCACACACCATATGTGTTAACATTTTGAAAAGCTCCTGTTTGTTAGTTGGATTTCTGGGAAAGTCAGAAATTACATAGAAAGCTTCCATCGGATGCCTTTCCCTCACTTTTCTCTCATTGACTGTCCCACACTATTGATTCTACTGCAGTTTTACAACTGGTGCTCTACCCAAGGCAGGAAGATACTACTACCATATTCGCCAAATGTGTCAATGATTTTGACATCAGAAGAAGAGGGCGTGGTGGGAAGGAGTCTACAGCAATCAGGCCTAGCAGATCAGAGTTTTTGATTAGCAGGTTAAACATTCCGGTAGTTGTAAGGATTGGAGGACATGGGTTATTCTCATGAGAGAAAAACTTGTTCAGGTTTCCATCTCGAAACTTGCTCGCTATGTAAAGTTGAAAGTGTACAATCACATTTTAATGCTGATATTAGCTTTTTCTCCTTTGTGACTGGCCTTGCCTTAATTTTTAAACAGTGGTACATTTTCCCTCTTATTGCTCTGGTGGATGGATGTGTTCCTATCCACAATGACTTCCTTGAGGGATTGAGAAGTGCCGAGTTTCTCAGTGGTAATGAAATCTTTGCTTGCACAATTGCATGTATCCAAAACCAGAAGCCCTGGACATTTATCTAGGAATGGATTCCCCTTACTTGAGATTGTTGCACAAGCTGACCATTTGATGCCTGGTGTGATAAACTTTGCTCGTGTTGAAGGTTTTGTGTTAAAAGGGGACACTACATTCAAAAGCTGGGATTCAAAATCAACCAGTAGTATGTCCTGCTACTACCATCCATCTCCAGAAGGCAGTAGGGTTCTCCGTTCCTTTTAGTGGGTTTCCCCTGTTCCTTTTACCAGCTAATTGTTTTGCACATGGGCTTGGTCAAGTGGCATGCATTAGAACCTGTTTTGTGTTTTTGGCAAGACCAGGAAGTCTGAGAATCTTGCTAAAGTTAGCTGGTAGAGCTTTCATGTCTCAAATGTGGATAGGAATCCACCTTGCATAGTTTGTTCTGTCCAGTGCAAAGAACCAAGGCCTCTAATGTTCCAACATAAAGACCAAAATCTCTAGTTATGTGTGTCCAGACAAATATCATCACTCGTCTTTCAAATTCAAGAACAATGTTCCAGAACTGGAATGTTGAATACCTGCTTTCCATGTATGAAAAGAAGTGCATGTGGATTCGAACAGTCAAACATCTTTCAGGAATTTTGACAATGAACATAAAGTAACTTGATGACTGTGCCTGGTTTTGGTCAAGTGTGCTGCCACTCCAGCAAATGCTTACCCAGCACCTTACAACGTTCCCTGTTGGTCCCTTAGCATTTTCCCTCAGGACATTAGCTGGGTAGCTGTCTGGAATTAATATTATATGTTGACTGTTTTGAATACCTTTAGCTAGCTAACCAACAAGACCTAACATTTTAAGTGAACAAAATCTGTGGTTATTGTTTGTTGACAGAACAACCATGTGTCCGGTTTAAAGTCTTATTGCAATTACACATGTTCCCAATCAATTAGCTACATAATGTAACTTCTAGAGCGTGTTGGCAATACTATCTGTAAGGTTACTCAGTCGGTCGAGCAGTGAATTTCAAACAGATTCAACCCAAGACCAGAGAGGTTTTCTAATGCCTCGCAAAGAAGGGCACCTATTGCTAGATCGGAAGAAAGAAAAAAAGCAGACATTAAATATCCCTTTGAGCATTGTGACGTTATTAATTACACTTTGGATAGTATATAAATACAGCCAGAGAGGAAGGAAACAGCGGAGAGGAGAGGAATGAAACAGCTCAGGGATTTCACCATGAGGCCAATGGTAACTTTAAAACATTTACAGAGTTTAAAATGAGTGTGATATGAGAAAACAACTGAGGATGGATCCACAACACTGTAGTTACTCCACAATACTGACATAAATGGGAGAGTGAAAAGAAGTAAGCCTGTACAGAATACAAATGATCCAAAACATGCATCCTGTTTGCAACAAGGCACTGAAGTAAAACTGCAAAAATAATTGGCAAATAAATTAACTTCATGTCCTGAATAGAAAGTGTTATGGTTGGGGCAAATCCAACACAACACATCACTGAGTACTACTATTCATATTTTCAAGGATGGTGGTGGCTGCATCATGTTATGGGTATGCTTGTGATCGGCAAGGACTGGGTCATTTAAAGAAAATGTAAACCCTAGAGGAAAACCTGGTTCAGTCTGCTTTCCAACAGACACTGGCAGACAAATTCACTTTTCAGCAAGAAAATAACCTAAAATAGAAGGCCAAATATACAGTCGTGGCCAAAGGTTTTGAGAATGACAGAAATATTAATTTTCACAAAGTCTGCTGCCTCAGTTTGTATGATGGCAATTTGCATATACTCCAGAATGTTATGAAGAGTGATCAGATGAATTGCAATTATTGCAAAGTCCCTCTGCCATGCAAATGAACTGAATCCCTCCAAAATGTTTCCACTGCATTTCATCCCTGGCACAAAAAGACCATCTGACATCATGTCAGTGATTCTCTCGTTAACACAGGTGTGAGTGTTGACGAGGACAAGGCTGGAGATCACTCTGTCATGCTGATTGAGTTTGAATAACAGACTGGAAGCTTCAAAAGGAGGGTGGTGCTTGGAATCATTGTTCTTCCTCTGTCAACCATGGTTACCTGCAAGGAAACACGTGCCGTCATCATTGTTGTGAAGAAGGCTTCAGGGCGCCCAAGAAAGTCCAGCAAGTGCCAGGACCGTCTCCTAAAGTTGATTCAGCTGCGGGATCGCGGCACCACCAGTACAGAGCTTGCTCAGGAACTGCAATAGGCAGGTGTGAGTGCATCTGCACGCACAGTGAGGCGAAGACATTTGGAGGGTGGCCTGGTGTCAAGAAGGGCAGCAAAGAAGCCACTTCCCTCCAGGAAAAACATCAGGGACAGACTGATATTCTGCAAAAGGTACAGGGATTGGACTGGTGAGGACTGGAGTAAAGTCATTTTCTCTGATGAATCCCCTTTCCGATTGTTTGGGGCGTCTGGAAAAAGGCTTGTCCGGAGAAGACCAGGTGAACGCCACCATCAGTCCTGTGTCATTCCAACAGTAAAGCATCCTGAGACCATTCATGTGTGGGGTTGCTTCTCAGCCAAGGGAGTGGGCTCACTCACAATTTTGCCTAAGAACACAGCCTTGAATAAAGAATGGTACCAACACATCCTCCTAGAGCTACTTCCCCCAACCGTCCAGGAACAGTTTGGTGACGAACAATGCCTTTTCCAGCATGATGCAGCACCTTGCCATGAAGCAACTAAGTGGCTCAGGGAACAAAACAAAACATCTATATTTGGGTCCATGGCCAGGAAACTCCCCAGACCTTAATCCCATTGAGAACTTGTGGTCAATCCTCAAGAGGCGGGTGGCCAAACAAAAACCTGCAAATTCTGTCAAACTCCAAGCATTGATTATGCAAGAATGAGCTGTCATCAGTCAGGATGTGGCCCAGAAGTTAATTTACTGCATGCCAGGGCAGATTGCAGAGGTCTTGAAAAAGAAGGGTCAACACTGCAAATATTGACTCTGCATCAACTTCGTGTAATTGTCAATAAAAGCCCTTGACACCTTTGAAATGCTTGTAATTATTATTCCATAGTAACACCTGACAAAAATATCTAAAGACACTGAAGCAGCACACTTTGTGGAAATTAATATTTGTGTCATTCTCAAAACGTTTGGCCATGACTGTACACTGGAGTTGTTTACCAAGATGACATTGAATGTTCCTGAGTGGCATAGTTACAGTTTTCACTTAAATCGGCTTGGAAATCTTTGGAAAACCTTGAATGGCTGTCTAGCACTGATCAACAACCATCTTGACAGAGTTATAATGTGCAAATATTGTACAATACAGGTGTGCCAAGCTCTTAAACCTTGTTCACATTGCAGGCCTTAATGCTCAAATCAGTTTAGTTTTTAAAATCAGTTTTGGAATACTGCCTGTCCAAACAGCAAGTCACAAGTGACCAAATCGGATTTGTGTATGTTCAGACAGCAGTCATTTGCTGACATGGCTACCCTAGTTGTCATAGTGACAACAGGTGTGTGTGCAGGGATGTAGATTGATTGGTGGGGGTTCTCCTGTTTCCTATCACTTAGAAGTTATGTAGCAAGCTTAGGTGACATCAATGCCTGTCATGTATGTTTGCCAGTTGTTTTGAATGTTCAAAATCATAAGGTAAGAACACTTTTAAAGCCTCAAAGGATAAGATGATCCAACTTTCAAATTGAGGCCTTTTTGGCTAACCACAACAGTCAACTAGCTAGCTAGGTAGCTGTTTAGCTTTTTAGCACATTCACTAATTTGTTTCCAAACTATTTACAAGCTAATTAGCTACCACATGTTATTGTCAAACTGTCAACCGAGTACCTAGCAACCAACAACGTATGCCAAGAAACCGTCTAAAAAAAACACTTCAGGGCAAATAAATCAGATTTTACTGTTCAGATACAAGTCGCATGGTCAGGAATCAGATTTGACTTCAAACCACCTACGAAAGTGATCTGAAATGTGGATTGAAATATCAGATTCCATGTGCTTTTTGGTTGTTCAGATTGCAGGAAAAATAACAGATTTGAATCGGTTATGCAAAGAAATTAGATTTGAGTCACTTCAAACTGCCAATGTGAACAAGGCTTTAGAGACTTAACCCAGAATGACTCACAGCTGTAATCGCTTCCAAATGTCATTCTAACATGTATTGTCGCAGGGGTGTGACTACTTTATGTAAATTCGATTTCTTTATCTAATTTTTAAATAAAATTGCAAAAAAATCTATAAACGTGTTTTCACTTTGTCATTATGAGGTATTGTGTGTAGATGGGTTAGATAAAAACTAAATGCAATCAATTTTGAATTCAGGCTGTAACACAACAAAATGTGCAATAAGTCAAGGGGAATGAATTTCTGAAGGCACTGTATGTTTAGTAGAAGAAATACTGGAGCCAAAATCTCAAAAATAAAGGGAAAAAAAGTATTATATTAAGGTGCTTCTTTCTGGATTAGTAGGCTTACTTGTGAGCCCACCATAGTAGAAGCAGAGAAGCAAACTCACAGTAAAAAATGTAGGCAAGTGTCGGCCTCTTGTGGCCAAACTGGTATTGCACCCTACACTGCTGAATACACATGATGAATAGTCATATATGATATATTACACTAGATGTGTAAGAAAGCTATGTTAGCTGCTAACCTCCATCACCCACCACTCTCTTTGCAGGAGAGGAGTGTTCATCCAGGCCGAGATGGCTGATTTTGAACAGCTGTTGTGGAGGCTGGGCCAGGCAGGTGGGGTGATGCAGGCCAGCCCACCCATTCCCCAGTACCGCTCCCCTCAAGGACACGACTTACACACACGCTTCATCCACCACTGCCTGGACAATGGCCTTCGCTACCTGCTCTACACCTACCTGGAGCACAACAGGTGAGGGAAAGGGACAATCAATATTTCATTACTATTTGCTAGGAGGAGGCTATGGCTGAATCTCAAACCGAACACTTGGCCACAGAGCCCTTGCTGATGTGTTCAGTGTTTCCAAAAATGTTTCAGTGAGAATTTCTACGATAGCCTGGCTAATCCGAGTCACTCGACTCACAGCGAAGGATGGTCTGGATAGGAGGCTATTATAAATGCAGTATTCGTGCAATTTTTCATTGAGAATCACTATTGGCTCCTTAATTTGTCGCTAGATGACATTTTGCCATTGCCGCAGCAAAGTCACAGCACCAATTTGCCTTGCTGCGGCACAGGTGCGGGCGTCAGATGAGTATGGCAGTCGCCATACCCTAGCTCAAGACCAACAATTTAAAGTAGGCCATTTTTTTGTGGGAACTAAAATCATTCCAATCCCGATTTAACATGCAATAGCTGTTTAGAGTATTGCTTGGCTGGCTTTAGGACCATGGGGAACATCGCTCGGCCTGGGCTCCTTTTCTCTCACTTTTAGAATGCAGAGTATGCCAGTGTGCTTTGCCAGTCAGCTGTTTAGGCAAAAATATACATGTCCTGTTTTTGGCTTCAAAGACGACAATTGTAGGCTATAATATAAACTCAGCAAAAAAAGAAACGTCCACTTACTGTAAACTGTGTTTATTTTCAGCAAACTTAACAGGTGTAAATATTTGTATGAACATAAGATTCAACAACTGAGACAAACTGAACAAAGTTCCACAGAAATGGAATAATGTGTTCCTGAACAAAGGGGGGAGTCAAAATCAAAAGTAACAGTCAGTATCTGTTGTGGCCACCATCTGCATTTAGTACTGCAGTGCATCTCCTTCTCATGGACTGCACCAGATTTGCCAGTTCTTGCTGTGAGATGTTAACCCACTCTTTCACCACGGTACCTGCAAGTTCCCGACATTTCTGGGGGGAATGGCCCGAGCCCTCACCCTCCGATCCAACAGGTCCCAGACTTGCTCAATGGGATTGAGATCCGGGCTCTTCGCTGGCCATGGCTGAACACTGACATTCCTGTCTTGTGGGAAATCATGCACAGAACGAGCAGTATGGCTGGTGGCATTGTCATGCTGGAGGGTCATTTCAGGATGAGCCTGCAGGAAGGGTACCACATGAGGGAGGAGGATGTCTTCCCTGTAACACACAGAGCTGAGATTGCCTGTAATGACGACAAGCTCAGTCCGATGATGCTGTGACACACCGCCCCAGACCATGACGGCCCCTCTGCTTCCAAATCGATCCCGCTCCAGAGTACAGGCCTCGGTGTAACGCTCATTCCTTCAAATATAAACGAGAATCCGACCATCAATAGAAAGGCTTCTTTAGTGTCCTAAGTTTTCATAACTGTGACCTTAATTGCCTACCGTCTGTAGGCTGTTAGTGTCTTAACGACCGTTCCACAGGTGCATGTTTATTAATTGTTTGTGGTTCATTGAACAAGCATGGGAAACAGTGTTTACACCCTTTACAATGAAGATCTGTGAAGTTATTTGGATTTTTAAGAATTATCTTTTGAAAGACAGGGTCCTGAAAAAGGGACGTTTCTTTTTTTTGCTGAGTTTATGTGCATTGTCATGCAGTGACTGGAAGATAATTGAGACAATGCAAATCATTAATGAATACTTATTTGGGCTAAAAAAAAGTTTACTTCTTCTTCCTGTCGGCCAACTTCATCATCATATTCTGCCTGCATCCCTAATCCCTCTAGCCCAAAGACAGGCAGATGGCGATATTGAGTCGTTTCATCTTACTGTACAAAGGCAATGTATGCAGCTGTCATTACACTCGTGTCCCGCGTGAGCCAGTTTGTACATAAAACATTCTCCATTCAGCCTGTAAAGGCATCGATTTCCTCCTTACCTCAATTTAAAGGAGATAAGGCGGGGAATTTGAAAAAAAATATGCATATTAAATGTCTAGGAATGCTAGTCCTGGATGTTGTGTATAGTGTTCAGCCAATCAGGTTGCAGCAGTTTGTTGTTTACGCCTGGCTCAACGCAGGGTACAACATCAGGAATTAGCATTAGCCATTCTAGCATGGTGGTGTAAAATGAGGTTTCATAGAGAAAGTATGCATATTTTCCCAGTTTTTTTTCTCTCGCTGCCATGCTATTAAATCGAGTTAAGGAGGGGATGTTTTCAGTACGAACCGGTACATGGGGGATACGAGTGTATAGCCCGCTGCATACACTGCTTTTGGACCGTAAGATTAAATGTGGGTAGATGCTCAATTCGCCCGCCTCATTCTCACAAATGTATCCCTCTGTTTATGAAGTTTTTCATTCAACATGTGGCAATGAGAAATTGGTGCTACAATACCTGTTTTAAGAAATACTGCACCTTCAAGCACAACTCCTTAGCTAGATGTAAACTTGTGCGACTAAAGCCGGGCGTGCACTGCACGATTTTTGGCCCCAATTTAGCTGTCCCAGACATGTTTTTGAGATCGGAGACAGAATCCCCATGTCGTTGCCTACTCAACGCTCTGCCATCATCAACGCTCGTTTAGTAAGAGCAGATCAGAGACACAATCTTAGGGCTAGCGATCCCGTCGTTGTCGGCACAATGCTCTTGTAGTGTGAGATGTGCAACGTATGACAGGTTTTGAGAACAGTGATCAGAAATGGCCAGTGAGCTCGCCAGTAAGATGATGACTTTGCATCACCCAGAATGTGTAGACTTTCGAGCAGGAGCGACGACTACTACCAGTATGCGTTTATACTTTTAGAAGCCAAATTGTAAAGCTGTTACAGCTCTGAAGTTCACAAGCACTGTTATTAAATTCAAATTGTATTGGCTAGATATTTCATCTCTGTATGGCAGAGGCAGCTTTGAGCCACAGCATGTTCTAGCTACGTTAACAATCTGTTCATGTGGTCACATCGTTGTTTTCGCGAGACAGAGTGGTATTGAGCATCCTCATGATGCAAAAACGTTCAAATTCATTACAGATTTCTTGATGATTCATTCAGACTATTTTGAGGGCGGCAGGTAGCCCAGCGGTTTGAGCATTGGGCCAATAACCAAAAGGTCTCTGGTTCAAATTCCCAAGCTAACAAGGTGAACAATCTGTCTTTGTGCCCTTGAGCAAGGCACTTCACCCTAATTTGCTCCAGGGGTGCCATACTACTTTGGCTCACCCTGGAAAAACAATTTGCTCCAGTGTATGTGACAATAAAACAAAAATATTTTTCTTTAGTAGTGGCTTTGTTGTGCCTCGGGAGCCGAGTTGGCACAGGATGCCCACTTGGTAGAGAGGCTGCGGAAAGACACAGTGGAGCCCTCGATCACTCGACAACTAACTGTTGAGATTGACTTGTGTTCGGTTTGAGATTCAGCTGATGTATTGTATTTCTTGTATTAGGAGCTTACTGATCTTGGTTTTGAAAGTATTTTCAATTGTCAAACAAACAATCTCCAATTGAAGCTATTTGTGGCTCAGATGACACTGCATTTGTGAAATATACTGTGTGTTTTTGTAGCTCGTGCTCCATCTTTGTTTTCTTTCTTTGTATCAGGTTGACACCCAGGAATTGCCCTGCTCTAGCTGATAATGGTCTATATGAAAGTCACCCGTGGTTTGAAATGCTGGTGAAAATGCAAGAGATTACCAGAGACCTCTCAGGTATGGCAGTTTTAGTTATGTGGTGATGGGTTCTGATTTCTTAACCTTTCATCATGAAATATACTTATTCATTTCACTGAGGGAGAGAGGGTAATGTATAACGTTTACATTATGTCAGGATATGTTATTGTTAGCCATCAGGGATCCTATGGGAGGAGAAGAGACAGTCGGGTACCAGTCACCATGACAGCCATGAGTTGGAGAGGAGTGAGGAACTTGGGCAGTGGTCAGGTTAGATGAAGTGAGGAATAACTTCTGGATATCAACAGAGGTGTATTGGCCGTCCAGATGTGTAAGGAGGGGCTCAGCATAGGAGAAAGGGTTAAATGTCAGTGTTTGTGTGAATATGTTATTTGTCTTATGCAGATGTATGACCCAGTGGGTGAATAAACTTGGTTTGAGGTTGATTAAGCATCCGGGAGTTTTTTTAGTCTGTTTAATTTTAACCTAATAGTGGTATGTCATGTTTTATTGTTGGTGCTTAAGGTTGATTTATAGTCTGTCTTACGAAATGTCTCTAGACCATTAGAATGCGACAAAGCTACATTGAATGTATACTCATGCCGACTGTCTGTAGACTGTCAATGCGACTGTCATTTTCCTTGTTGCATAGGCATGAAATATTTTCAACTTTGAACCTGTCGTTGGGGCCATTGTTAGGAAAGCCTGATTTTGACAGCATCAAGAAGTTCTACATTTCTGTTCAAATGAAAGTTGTCTACAGTCTAAACAGATATGTTCGGTCATCATTTGAACTGTCTAGCAAGCAAACAGCGAACTAAAACACTGTTGCTTTCAGTTGCTTTCAGTTGCCTGACTTGCTAGATTAGCATATCCTAAATACTTTTTTAAACTAATGGGTTTATTGGTATAGAGCAGGTATGCTATTTGGAACACCAGGCTGCTGATGTCATGCAGTCCTATTTGTTTTTGACATGTAGTTTGGCGAGTCATTAATAACCATTAAACGTGTGTCTCGGTCCTGTAGATCCAGAACGCGTGTTCCAGGCCAGTCTGACCAGTGCCCAGGTCCTCATCCCAGGCAGCCAGGCCATGGTTAGCAGCATGCTCCTGGAAGGACACAGTCTTCTGGCCCTCGCTACCATCATGTTTGCCCCGGGTGGCATCGACCAGGTCTGGACCTTTTCTCTCCTCAAAAGCCTTATATTTGGTAACCGCGTGATGCTATGTGATAACTGCACGAGGGTATCTCACCTTATAATTCTGCCTTCAGCGATTTCCTAGGCAGGAAACAGGAATTTCATGCATATAGTTTGTTTTATTTCCCATAGTGGCCATTTTTGGAATGTGGTGATCAGGCTGGTTCCACCAGGCTATTGGCCAAAAAGTGAACAGCTCCATCAGTGCAAGACAAAACCTAATCTATTGACTCATACAGTATAGTAAAATGATCACAACAAAACAACCAACTTTCAATGCTCATGTTCTTATTGGGTATGTGTTAGAGGAATTTAATTCCTATATGTTCAATAACCAATTCAATTATAACGAAGCAAAACACTATGTCCGTTTCTAATCATTTGTAAGGTTCTTATTTGCATAAAATAGACAAAGATCAGTCTCAAAATTAATCAATAGAGTTTATTCCCGAGAGCTCCGGTTATAATACCATGTACATTGGTTTATATACCTCAAATTTCATCATAAATGTCCCTCCTCTCAGACACAAGGTCAATATAGTTCACAAGCCTCCTCACATTGTCTGCCACCTGTTAAACAATCTACTACAAGCCCAAGGTCTCTCCCCTCCCTGGGTAGGGACAGAATGTCCTGTAAGGAACACAGTATTCCAGTCGGTCTGACGATAGCTCCATTCGATTCTACCAAGGAACAGAAAGTCCTTGTTCTAATTCTTGACTAAAACTACACACGTTATAGTCAGTATTATGATTATAATAAGATCCATACATTCATACAGTAACAGAGTAGTATTCTGTTTAGTTATAATTCTAAGCTAAATGTATACATAATTTAGTCATTATTAATAAAAATCCCATAACAGTATGCCCAATGACTAGATATGACGTGTATAATGTGACACCATTCATTCCTATGTGAAGACTCAACAGTGCATTGAAATCAAATTAAGTCGGTTAAAGGTGCAACATGCTGAAATCATTGCCTAATTTCAGTTTGTGGCAAAAGTAGAAAATCATTGCATCTTCTAAATCGCTGTGCTATATCTTTTCAATAACCAAATATATTGTATTTTTAGCTGTTTGAAGCTAGTGTACAAAACCAAAAGTAAAAGACAAAAACATAAGCATGGGAAGCATAGAAATGGTGCACATAGATCTGTTCTATTGCTTATTAGACTTGCTTTCAATGCGAATGACAGGTGTATAATTCCCATTTCTATGTGAATTTGGTAAGGTCATCCTTAAAGTTACTTATTGCAGCTTTTAAGATGGCGTCTCATGGAGACATAACATGCTCAATTTGAGGTACTCCAGGTAGGGATGTTTCAGGCTAGCTTAGTGCTGCCCCCTTTTCATTGAATAACTCAAGTAGAAGGCCTACTGCAGGCTGTTATTATGTAGTAACTAAATGATCCTTATACAGTTGCAGCCAAATATATTGGCACCATTGCACTTTTGTTAAATAATTCCCCATTTGTTTCAAAATAAGTTGAAATAAAAATTACATGTTGATCCCCACATCTTGTTATTGGATTTTCTACATTTGCATGTCACGAAAATCAATTTTTCAACACATTGATTCAAGTCAGAGGGATATTTGTTTCGTTTTATTGTGATAACACACCCAGTGGTCAGACTTACCAAGAATAGTTTATCAAAATAAATATTGTTATTTCATGGATTTATTTACAAAAAACACTATTCACACGTATGACAGATGCACATTTTGCATAGATTTACAAATAAAATGTCACTTAACATCAAAATTACACAAGATCTAAAAGAAGTCCTAAGAACCAGTGTGTGGAATATTTTTTATTTAACCTATATTTAACCAGGAGGGGCTCATAGAGATTAAAATCTCTTTTTCAAGAGCGCCCTGGCCAAGATAGGCAGCACCAAGTCATTACAAAAAAAATACAGACAGACAACATGAAAAACTAAAAGTAATCTAGTAAAAACCATTGAATTCACAAGAGTATAAAACAGCAAATTAAAAACATTGACAGGTCAGGGAATCAGCCTCAAAATCCTTCATCAGTGATTTAAAAACACCAATCGGGACAAGTTCTTCCAGTTTTAAAGTATTTTGTAAGGTGTTCCAAAACGATGGCGCAGAGTAAATAAAAGCCCTTTTACCAAATTCAGTTCGGACATTTGGAACAGTTAGCAGGATAAAGACCAGCGAATGAAGAGAGTACCAACCACATTTCAATAAAAATGCACAAATAAAAAGGTAGTAAACCCAAAATGGCTTTGTAAATAAAAGTATACCAGTGACTGAGCCTACGAGTGACTAGAGAAGGCCAGCCAACCCTGGTATACAAAGTGCAGTGGTGCGTAAGGGTTTTGCAGTTTAAAATAAATCTCAAAGTGCCATGGTAAAGAGTGTCAATTGATCTCAAACACTGAGCAGAAGCATTCATATATAAAATATCCCCATAGTCTAGTAAAGGCATAAATGTAGCTGATACTAGCCTCCTTCTGGCTTCAAAAGAAAAACAGGCCTTATTCCTTAAATAAAATCTCAATTTCAGCTTCAATTTTTTTGTAAGTTGTTGATTACACAATTTAAAAGAGAGGCCGTCATCAATTAAAATTCCAAGATATTTATATGAGGTTACAACCTCAATCTCCTTGCCCTGACAGGTAGTAATAGGTGAAAGGTTCAGAGGTCTATTTCTTGCATTAGAAAATACCATTAGTTTAGTTTTGTCAGTATTGAGGATAAGCTTCAATTGACACAAGGTATGTTGAACAGTATAAAAAGCAGTTAGCATGTTCTGGAAATCTTTTGTAAGAGACGAGGCACAACAGTAAATAACAATATCATCAGCATAAAAATGAAGTTGTGCATTTTGGACATTTTTGTCTAAATCATTTTTATAAATAGTGAATAAGAGAGGACCAAGTACAGAGCCTTTGGGGCACCCTATTCAAGACAGACAATTTGACAGACATAAGCCCATCAAAATGAGTGCACTGAGATCTATCAGACAGATAGTTAGCAAACCATGCAACTGCATGCTCCGAAAGACCTACACTCGACAAACTCTGCCTTAGTATAGCATGATCAACTGTATCAAAAGCCTTAGAGAGATCAATAAAAAGTGAGACACAGTGCTGTTTTTTGTCAATGGCTTCAGTGATATCATTTAAAACCTTCATGGCTGCTGTAATTGTGCTCTGCTTCTTCCTGAAGCCTGATTGATACATTGATAAAAATAGATTTAGTAAATAAAAACTATTTTAGCTGTTCACTTACAAGTGTTTCAAGTATTTTCACCAGGGGTGACAGCTTTGAGATTGGCCTATAATTATTTAAAAGAGTCGGATCTCCCCCTTTTAAAATTTGTAGGACAAATGCTGATTTCCAGATCTTTGGAATTTCATTACATTCCAGGGTTAGATTGAACAGAGATGTAAGTGGTTCAGCTATGAAATCAGCTGCCAGATTTAAAAAGCAGGGATACAAAAGACCAGGACCTGCAGGTTTTCTCTGATCTAAGGATTTCAGGGCTTGATGTACCACCTGCACTGAGCATGGCAAAAAGCTAAAAGTTTGACCAGCTCTCACTGGTTCATCCACACAGGGTTGTACAGAGACAGAGGACACTGAATCAAACAGCCTACCGGATGATACAAAGTGCTGATTGAAACAATTCAGCATTTCAGTTTTGTCATATACAGCAACAGAGTCCTTCAAAACACATGACGGTAATTCATTAACATTACTGTTACCAGACATAGACTTAATAGCCTTCCAAAACATTCTAGGGTCATTCAGTTTATCAGTGGTAACAGACATAAAATATTCAGACTTGGCCTTCCTGAGAAGAAAAGAACACTTGTTTCGGAACTGCCTAAAAATAAGCCAATCAGCATCAGAACATGATTTCCTTGCTTTAGCCCAGGCTGGATTACGGTCGTGAATAATACAAGACTGCTCAGACGAAAACCATGGATTATCCCGCCCTTTAACCCTGAACCTGCTGAATGGGGCATGTTTGTTTACTATTTGGGAAAAACCATCATGAAAGAATTTCCAGGCAGTTTCCACATCAGGGATAAGCTCAATCTCGCTCCAGTCGAAATAAAACAAATCATGAAAGAAAGCCTGCTCATTAAAACACTTCATACTTCACTTCACTTCAAAACGTGGGTTTGTCTTTGGAACCTTAGTATTTCTAACAGCAACAACAGCACAATGGTCACTTAAATCATTACAAAAAACACCAACCGCAGAATATTTATGTGGAACATTTGTCAATATCAAATTGATCAGGGTAGATTTATCTGTGCATTTAAGATTTGGGCGAGTGGGTGAGTTAATCAACTGGGTAAGATTCATAGAATTACAAAACATTTTTAAATCATCAGACACCGGCTTTAACCAACACCAGTTGAGATCACCAATCAAGATCATTTCACTGTAAAGAAGGTTAGACATAAGGTGCGTCAAAGAAGAAAATGCATCACCGAGAGCATAGGGGGGTCTATAACAGCCAATCACAGTTATAGAGAGGCCCTCTGAAACCTCTATTCAAAGCAAGAAATTCCAACTGTTTCCAAATTGCCACAATTGCAGGGAATTTAGTATTTACATATATAGCCACACCCCCAGCTTTCTTAACCCGATCAGTGCTATAAACATTGTAACCACTTATACAAATATCCTTATCAAAAACAGACTTGCTGAGCCAGGTTTCAGAAAACACAATTACATCAGCATCAGGTGATTTAGCCCAAATCTTAACCCCATCAATTTTTGACAACAGGCTGCGTACATTTAAATGAAAAATACCAAAACCAGATCTTGATTTAAAATCAGAGGGGGTTTGGAGACATTGCATATCAGGGCCAGGGTTAGGTTGCACGTTACCTGATATCAACAAAAGAAGAATAACTAGGCACCTCTGTTTAATAACCTTGCACGGCTTCTCTTTTTTAAGAGACTCTCTGCAAGCTAATTCTACAAGTGAGTTTCCAGACAATACAAAACAGTCATTTAAAACCATTAGACTTTGGTAGAGACACATTCGTACTGTTTACATCATGCCACAAATACATCGGCACTTGGACGAGTGGACCGAGTGGAAAACGAGTGAGTTCCTGCAGACAAAATGTCCAATGGACGGGAGAGCACATTGTCAGCACATACTCACCCAGCGACAATGTTCATTTTCTCCAGAGTTCGGTAAAGTCAGTGCACAAAGCAATACCACGAAAACTGTCATTTTCTCTGACAAAAATAAATAAAAAATTAGAGGCCAACGAAGGTAAGGGGAGAGAGAGACAGCGTGTATATATGAGTCTGAATGTGAGTGTTTGCGCGTGTGAGTAGATTGGGTGTTGAGGTCGATAGAGAGAACGTTGAGATTGTTGAGCTGCCACTGACAGCCAGTCGAAGAGCAAAAAGGAGCAGCTTGGACAAGACACTCCGCGGACGAAGGAGGAACTCAGGCCAGCCAGAGATAGGGTTACTTTGGTAAACTTCAAGTAATGAAGTGCCGAGTTGAGGAGGACCCGTGATCTTTACACCAGCAAAAATAAAATAGTTTGCACGACACAACAACGAAGTTACGCAACCATAAATAAATAGGTTATTAGTAGGTTAAAATGTACTACTCACAGACAAAAGAGTTGGCATGCTGCCATCTTGGATTTGAAGTTGCTCCTAATGTAAATGTATCTCATTTGAAGGCTGAGAAAAAATGACTTAGGGCATGGTAAACTGGTCATTTTGAGAAAATGGCAGATAAAGATAGGTGAATGCAATTAACATGTCTTTTTCCTTAAATATGTCTAGTTTTGTAACATGAATTCATCTCTTATGTAATTTCTATATTGACAGTTAATACACTTTTTACAAATACACTAGCACATCTAATACACTAGTTAAAAGTAATAGAGAATATGTTTTTAAATACTGGTTTGTTTGGTAAATATGCATAGTGTTGGGCAAATGCGCATAGTACCTTGCTCCATTTGTTATTTAAAAGGCTGGTGAAATTTGCAGGTTCAATGATTAATCAGCTATGCCTGCCTCGTATGCAAGGCCCTCTTTAAGTTGTTGCGGGTGCCAGTTGACTTTTTTTGACTGCCTTAGGACCTGCGCTACGCTTGACACACTGTTGAATCAGTGTCAGCTCTCACAATACGCATCTCATCATCCTCCCCGATTGCATCCAGTGTCACCAAAGTGCTGTCAAGCCACAATCTGTCCATCACCTTTGATATAATAGTGGTACCCTTGTTGAATGTAGCTACTGCCATACTGGCTGCTGCATCTATGTGGCTTTTGCACACAAAAGGGCATCTCGACCATATTACGGAGTTTATGCATTCTGGATTCCTCCATGTTGCATTCTTTTGAGGAGGTTGTCATTTGACATCCTATGGTATACAGGCACCATTTTCCGTGCAACTTTCGATTAAAAAAATGTATGGCCTGGATGGTTTTTGTGACTGGGTGGGTTCTAACTATTTTCTAGGGCTCGCTGGTACCAGCACCAAGATGACGAGCATCTGCCATGATTAGTGGTTTCGTCTGTTGACATGTAATGGAGAAGACCAGCCCAGATGGCAGTCTCCATGCTCTCTACATCACCCTTGATGTCAAGAATTGCTCTCATGTAATAGTTTTGTAGACTCTTACATTTTAGTGAAGTAAGTTTTCCTACAACTCTGCCCCCAAGGCATATTTCTGCACTAAGTTTACATAGAGATGTTCCCATCCTCTTGTGGGCATAATGGATGCATTCCAGTTTCCATACAGTGGCTTGTGAAAGTATTCACCCCTTTGGCATTTTTCCTATTTTCTTGCCTTACAAACTGGAATTAAAATACATTTTGGGGGGGTTTGTATAATTTGATTTACACAACAAATATTTTTTATTGTGAAACAAACACGAAATGAGACAAAAAAAACTGAAAACTTGAGCATGCATAACTGTTCACCCCCCAAAGTCAATACTTTGTAGAGGCACCTTTTGCAGCAATTACAGCTACAAGTCTTTTTGGGTATGTCTCTATAAGCTTGGCACATCTAGCCACTGGGATTTTTTGCCCATTCTTCAAGGCAAAGCTGCTCCAGCTCCTTCAAGTTTGATGGGTTCCGCTGGTGTACAGCAATCTTTAAGTCATACCACAGATTCTCGATTGGATTGAGGTCTGGGCTTTGACTAGGCCATTCCAAAACATTTAAATGTTTCCCCTTAAACCACTCGAGTGTTGCTTTAGCAGTATTCGTAGGGTCATTGTCCTGCTGGAAGGTGAACCTTCGTCCCAGACTCAAATCTCCGGAAGACTGAAACCGATTTCCCTCAAGAATATCCCTGTATTTAGCACCATCCACCATCCCTTCAATTCTGACCAGTTTCCCAGTCCCTGCCGATGGGAAAACATCCCCACAGCATGATGCTGCCACCACCATGCTTCACTGTGGGGATGGTGTCCCCCGGGGTGATGGGAGGTGTTGGGTTTGTGCCAGACATAGCATTTTCCTTGATGGCCAAAAAGCTCAATTTTAGTCTCATTCGACCAGAGTACCTTCTTTCATATGGTTGGGTAGTCTCCCACATGCCTTTTGGCGAACACCACATGTGTTTGCTTATTTTAAGCAATGTCTTTTGTCTGGCCTCTCTTCCATAAAGCCCAGCTCCGTGGAGTGTACAGCTTAAAGTGGTCCTATGGACAGATACTCCAAACTCTGCTGTGGACAACTCCTTCAGGGTTATCTTTGGTCTCTTTGTTGCCTCTCTGATTAATGCCCTCCGTGCCTGGTCCGTGAGTTTTGGTAGGTTTGTTGTGTTGCCATATTCTTTCATTTTTTAAATAATTGATTTAATGGTGCTCCGTGGGATGTTCAAAGATTCAGATATTTTTTTATAACCCTACCGTGATCTGTACTTCTCCACAACTTTGTCCCAGACCTGTTTGGAGAGCTCCTTGGTCTTCATGGTGCCGCTTGCTTGGTGGTGTCCCTTGCTTAGTGGTGTTGCAGACTCTGGGGCCATTCAGAACAGGTGTATATATACTGAGATCATGTGACAGATCGTGTGACACTTAGATTACATACAGGTGGACTTTATTTAACTAATTATGTGACTTCTGAAGGTAGGGGTTTCATAGCAAAGGGGGCGAATACAAATGCCCTCACAACTTTTCCGTTTTTATTTCAAACATTTATTTTTTAAACAAGTACATTTTTTAAATTTCACTTCACCAATTTGAACTATTTTGTGTATGTCCATTACTTGAAATCCAAATAAAAATACATTTAAATTACAGGTTGTAATGCAACAAAATAGGAAAAACAACAAGGGGGATGAATACTTTTGCATGGTCACTGTATCTCAATTCCTGGGTAGGGATCTAATGTGACAAACTTATGAAGTACTGTCACCATCTGAGAGCATTTCTGTGTAACAAATGCGATGGCGACTGACTGGTCTGGCCCACGTGCGTTTTGCTGCCTCCTGCTCTATTACTTTTCTAGACCCTGCGAAGTTTTGGGCACAGTCATCTGCATGTGACTACTTCCATTCCCTGAACAACTCCTCAGTAAACCCTATTCCTTTTCATCACACATGCATGGCAGTATGAAGACAACACTTCATAGTCTTATCACTGGACCTGTTGCAGTGTCTATGCACACACATATTCCCGTAGTTGGATGTGAATCCTCTCTTGTGCCAAGTGCCATCAAACAATAGACATTCATCTATGACAGCATCGTCATCCTCCCTCAGCAACTCTGCTACGTCTGGATCTACAGCATATCTGTGTATGCTCTACTAATCTGGTTTGCGGTACTCTCCAAAGATTGCGTCCCTCGAATCTCTCTAAAGTGGAAAAAAAATGTATTTCTGTAGGTAAATGTAATATCTCAGTAATCATACAGTAGTCTACTCTGTGTGTATGTGACAATCTCATTGTTTAACCTAGTTATATACTGCTGCTGGCAGTGATAGAGTAGCCACTATGACATGATGTTTGCAGCCCAATATTAATATTGATAATTCAGCAATGCAAGGCCACCCTTACGTTTGAGTCTCTGTAAAAAGGTATTGCGTAATAGAGCGGTTCTTCTATTACAATATGATTCATCCTTAAGAGTCGATTGACACTCACATGCCTCAATCAAGTTAACATAATACAAAAATCCCCATCAAAATCTGTCTGTTTAAACTAGAGAATTTTTTAATTTGTATATATAAATGGGCTGTGTCTCAATCCACCTCATCCGCCTATGTCGGCCTTCCACATGTGGTGGAAAGTGGCAGAGCTACAGCGTCGTTTGTCAGACCAGGAGACATCCTGAAAACGTCTGAATGGGTTGGCCTCCAAAATATGAGCACAAACTAATATACAAACTGAAATGAAAGATCGAGTCTCACAAACACGATGGTGTTCTCCGTTTTGTCCTACGACCCCGATCAGTGTAACGGGACTCGTCTGAGGGTACCTTTTTTTGTTTTCATGTATGGAATTAGTTTTGTGCCAACAAAAAAAGGGGTTAAATGTGTCTAAAAATATATAGATATGTTCCTGAGCTTTCTTATATTGCCTAGATATAGGAGAGACACTTCAAAACCTTATTCCTTATTATTTAATGTGTTATTCAATGCGTTTCTATGGGCTATAGTAGTGATGGCCAAATTCAATATTTTATTTAGAAAAATATGACCATCTTTAACAAACACCATATGCTATCTTAGTAGACCATTTTGAGCATCTAATCCTGATTTTACAGTTTGGTCCGAAGTCAACATTGGCAGATCTTGAAAAAAATTCAGTTTCAGAACCATTCCCACTGGATTCAGATTGGTAAAAAGTAAAAATTCTTAAATGCATTGTTAATCTCTGTATGATCACTCTATATACCATCAGATTGCGTGCGGATTTGTGAAATTAATCGAGATACAGTAGTTTGACACAGTTGACAGGCTTAAAGTTTGTTCGCTTGTAAACCAAATGACAGATCTTCAGAAGCATAATCTCGAACTGATTTGTTGATAAGAGATCAAGTGCATTTTTTAAATTTAAGCTTCTTGGTCTGTCAGAAAGGTCTCCCTTTTGATATCCATTTTGAAGTCCTTGGATCGCTTTTTATTACTGTTGGCTACATAAATGATTGCCCTCTAATATACACTTTCAATGTTTCCCATAAATGGCTGGGTGAAGTGTCTTCTGATATTTTTTTTACTTCTAAGAAAAGCTGTACCTGCTCTGAGACAATGTTAATGAAATTCTGCTCAGAGAGCAGCACAGAACACCATGTTTTATGAGGCTTATTTTTCATGGTAGTACTAGGGGGGCGTGATCGGATATGACTAGATGCAGTTTTATCATCAACAACGAAGTAGTCAATATGTGAAAAATATAGGTGGACTGGAGAAAAAAAATGGTATTGTTTTTCTGTGGGATTTAACTGTTGCCACAAATCAAAAACATCCTGAGTTCTGTGGGATTATGGCATATTCTTATTTGTTAAACGGTGGAGTACCGGATTCAAAAAAACAATTAAAGTCCCCACACAGAATCACATAACGGGAGTTCAAATCTGGTAATAAGGAAAATAATGATTTGATGAAGTTGCTGCCATCCTTATTCATAGCATACACATTCGCCAGCACTACAGGCCTATTATTAAGTTATCCCGTAACAATAACACGCCTGCCATCTGGATCGGAAATAACACGAGGAGACATTACTCTTCATCAAAATTGCTGTCCCACGAGCCCTACTTTGGTAACCTGGGCAGAAACCCTGCCCTTTCCATGAACTGTTTAAACGGGTGTAGCCTGATGGTCAGAGATGAATCTCTTGAAGGAATGCTATCTTTGCTTACAAGTTATTCCCATGAGTTAATACCTTGTAATGCTTCAATAAGTTAACTGTTCCCTTCACATTCCATGACACACATCATTTCTCATTCTTTGTTACCCATGTTACCCATACTGTTTGTGGTCGCCTTGTGGTACATGGCCCTATGCTGGTTCAGCGTAGGTATAAAGCAGAAATATATCAAAGTAGAAAAAAGGCAGTACACATTAGTCTTGCATCGGTTCTGATACTCACGTTTCCTTGAGGTTGACCCGCAAACAGATCAGCTGGCAGGTGGAATAAAAAATCATTTCAACCAGCGTGTCGGCTTGCAATGTAATTTTCAAAAAAATTATATTGCCATTTGGAAACATTTTAAATCGAAATATTGTACTTATACCCAGGAGCTTGTTGGGTTGAATAGTGTTGCGCATTCTATTATGTGAAGAGTGAGGCAGACGAATGACGTCATCGGTGTGCATCATGTGATTTTAACCAATTATGAATAGGCATGGCCTACAAATTGTCTACTAATTGGTTAATAATGCCATTGGAAACACTTATCTTTTTTACTACAAAACATAGAAACGCGCCATTTTCACATACGGTATGTTGGTGCTGGAGATGATGAATATGAAGTTGAAAAAAGGTGAAATTTCCCTTTAAATTAAAATAAAATATTTTTTACAAACCCAGGAGCTTGTTGTGTTGAAAAGTGTTGCGGATTCTATTATGTGAGCGATAATGCAGAAATAGCCGAGACGACCAGCCACCTAGCTCATGTGAAAATAGCCAACATAACAAGAGAAATAAAAAGAAAGGTTATGATGGTGGATTACACCAGATAATGCGCAAGTGAAATCCCCAATTTGGAAGAATTCATTGGATTCATTCATTCCTTTTGTTGTCATTGTGGACAAGGAAGACAACATCCTGGTAGTTGGACAGCCTGCAAAAGTGCAAGCAGGTATTTGTTTACAATAATTCAGTTAATTATTACATGAATTCAGGCTTTTGTCTATTTAGACCATATGCAGGCCGTATAAAGTTTAAACCTGTGTGGCTGGTTAAAGGTTGAGTAGTGTTAGGTTCTAATTATCAGTGTAAGAACTAGACTGGCACTATGAAAGCTTAAACCAAGTGTATTCTTCCCAAAGGATCGAACAGCTGAACAGACAAAAACATGTTTCCATTAGTGGTGGTATTTGTACCCCACTTTGGGTGGAGTCGTCTCCTCGCTAAACATTGTATCTTCATTGCTAGGCAGGAAAATAAGTGATACGGGAAATAAACGGTTATTTTTCCCTTAACGTGACCTGACCTGACCTCAACCCCCTTCATCACTAATCCATGACTCTCTCCCCTGCCATGTGATCGCTTTCCCTACACTCAGTACATTCCAAGCTTAATTGCACACACTATATACCTTCCTCCTACAGATAACCATTAACTTCTGGTGTAGACCCTCTAAACCTAAGCACCCAATATTTCAATAGATACCTGATAATTAACCCTATCCCGAGTTTAGGAGTTAGAACCCAGAATCCATCAGTAGCCAATAGCCAACTAAATATACAGTGCATTCGGAAAGCATTCAGACCTCTTCACTTTTTCCACATTTTGTTATGTTACAGCCTTATTTGAAATGTCTTATTCACATGTTTTCATTCCTCAGCCTTATTTGAAATGCCTTATTCAAATGTTTTCATTCCTCATCAATCTACACACAATACCCCATAATATGCCATAACTGAAATATCACGTTTACATAAGTATTCAGACCCTTTACTCAGAACTTTGTTGATGCACCTTTGGCAGTGATTACAGCCTTGAGTCTTCTTGGGTATGATGCTTCAAGCTTGGCACACCTGTATTTGGGGAGTTTCTCCCATTCTTCTCTGCAGATCCTCTCAAGCTCTGTCAGGTTGGATGGGGAGCGACGCTGCACAGCTATTTTCAGGTCTTTCCAGAGATGTTCGATCCGGTTCAGGTCCGGGCTCTGGCTGGGCCACTCAATGACATTCAGAGACTTGTCCCGAAGCCACTCCTGCGCTGTTTTGAGTGTGTGCTTAGGGTCGTTGCCCTGTTGGAAGGTGAACCTTCTCCCCAGTCTGAGGTCCTGGAGCAGGTTTTCAGACTGCGGAAAAGGAACATTTTTAGTGGTCATGGGTCACTTTTAGAAAAGCATTTCATACAATTCTACATAATTTTAGATGACTAGAGACTTTAGAACAAAGGAACAAAATGACCGGTTATACTTTGACACGGAGAGTCAAAGTATTGAGAATCTGAGATCAATGAAAACAACCTTGTCTTAAATCCGTCAATAGCCTATGGAGACACACATATTGTACAATATGAGGAGGATTTTATAGTCCTAAAAAAGCTATCCAGTTTCACTGACTCACCCAATGTTGCGCAGCTCACTCACCGGCGATTATTTATTTATTTATTTACCTTTATTTAACTAGGCAAGTCAGTTAAGAACAAATTCTTATTTTCAATGACGGCCTAGGAACAGTGGGTTAACTGCCTGTACAGGGGCAGAACGGCAGATTTGTACCTTGTCAGCTCGGGGGTTTGAACTTGCAACCTTCCGGTTACTAGTCCAACGCTCTAACCACTAGGCTACCCTGCCGGCAGGCCAATGCACTCATGCCAAAAGCTCATCTCTCTCTCGTTTTACTTTGTAAAACAATGCTGTTCGGCTCAATAGGTCTATTTGAAAGTTGATAACTTGGTAGCCTACAGACAGATTAGTCTTCTCTTTTCAGCAGGATCTGTGTTTTCCTGCTGTTGTATATGAAATGTTGCGAAAGGCCCTGTATTGGTTGACCGCAGTAATTCCATAACTTTGGCAAATGTATTTAAATGTATCAGTGGTGCTGTGATAGCTCCAGCACCCTCACCACGGCTGTGATTCTGTAAGGAAATAAATGATGAAGTGCAACGCTGGAGAGGTGAGAGTTACATGCTCATTTCTATCAGAGCAGGGAGAGACATCACAGAAAGTGAATCTCATTCTGGTTCGGTGAGAAATACAGGCGCACTTCTCTCTCTCACCACAGCAATGGCCATGCGTTTGTCAAAATAGGCTACAATGTTGTGCAAAACATAAACCCGGGCCAGGCCAACACTGATCAATTCTTAGAATATTAGGCACTGTTTTCACATTACGTTTTTTTAGGGGGCAGCCAGGAGAATAACACAGGATCAACTTGAATTAACTCTTGATTGCTTTTATTATAATTTTTACTTTGCAAACAGTAAAAATAATGTTTTATGTTACAAGAGGTACCGGATCCCGGCTGATGGATTCCAGAACAAAACAATCCAAAACTGAGGTGCCGAACAGGATCTGGCTCAAATTAAGCACTTGCCACCACCCAAAAAACGGCACTTTAGATACTGGAAAAGCAAAGGGGCTTGTGCTCTGCACAGGTAGAGCCCTATCTGTACACTTCCTGACCCACAGCTCCCCATGTACAATATGAAAACAGCATTTCCCACCCCATATGCTCTGTAGCTGGGGTTTGCCTGGTTCCCGCTCCCCTCCTAAAGAAAATCAAAATGGGTTAAATTTACTAAGAAAATGTATACTAAATTAATTTAATAATAAAAAAATTTAAAGAAGCAAAAACTGTGTGGAAAAAGGGAGAGAGTAATGCCTATTTATGTGATGGCCACTTTACTGATATTTATCTCTTCCCTTATAAAACAACAAAACAAACATCCAGTGTTATGAGGAAGATAAACCGACACGGAAGTAAACCTCATGGTGTTTTTTTCGTCCTGAGAACGGACAGGCACATAGATAGCACATTAATGTGCAAACAAAACAGTGTATCATTCGCCTACTGTTGTCTGTAGGTTCCTTGACCCCACCCACCCCGAGACACACAGACACATGCATACAAATACACATTGATTTTGTATTGTAGACATCTGTATGCGGTAGTAGAGTACATGTAATGTGTTGAGAAAAGTGTTATGGAATGTAATGTCTTTTTTTTTTTATTGTGTACAGTCGTGGCCAAAAGTTTTTTTGAGAATGACACAACTATTAATTTTCACAAAGTTTGCTGCTTCGGTGTCTTTAGATATTTTTTGTCAGATGTTACTATGGAATACTGAAGTATAATTACAAGCATTTCATGAGTGTCAAAGGCTTTTCTTGACAATTACCTGAAGTTGTTGCAAAGAGTCAATATTTGCAGTGTTGACCCTTCTTTTTCAAGACCTCTGCAATCCGCCCTGGCATTCTGTCACCTGCCTCTTGAGGATTGACCACAAGTTCTCAATGGGATTAAGGTCTGGGGAGTTTCCTGGCCATGGACCCAAAATATCGATATTTTGTTCCCCGAGCCACTTAGTTATCACTTTTGCCTTATGACAAGGTGCTCCATCATGCTGGAAAAGGCATTGTTCGTCACCAAACTGTTCCGGGATGGTTGGGAGGAGTTGCTCTCAGAGGATGTGTTGGTACCATTCTTTATTCATGGCTGTGTTCTTAGGCAAAATTGTGAGTGAGCCCACTCCCTTGGCTAAGAAGCAACCCCACACATGAATGGTCTCAGGATGCTTTACTGTTGGCATGACACAGGACTGATGGTAGCGCTCACCTTGTCTTCTCCGGACAAGCTTTTTTCCGAATGCCCCAAACAATTGGAAACGGGATTCATCAGAGAAAATGACTTTACCCCAGTCCTCAGCAGTCCAATCCCTGTAGCTTTTGCAGAATATCAGTCTGTCCCTGATGTTTTTCCTGGAGGGAAGTGGCTTCTTTGCTGCCCTTCTTGACACCAGGCCATCCTCCAAAAGTCTTTGCCTCACTGTGCGTGCAGATGCACTCACACCTGCCTGCTGCCATTCCTGAGCAAGCTCTGTACTGGTGGTGCCCCAATCCCGCAGCTGAGTCAACTTTGGGAGACGGTCCTGGCGCTTGCTGGACTTTCTTGGGTGCCCTGAAGCCTTATTCACAACAATTGAACCGCTCTCCTTGAAGTTCTTGATGATCCGATGGTTGATTTAGGAGCAATCTTACTGGCAGCAATATCCTTGCCTGTGAAGCCCTTTTTGTACAAAGCAATGATGACTGCACGTGTTTCCTTGCAGGTAACCATGGTTGACAGAGGAAGAACAATGATTCCAAGCACCACCCTCCTTTTGAAGCTTCCAGTCTGTTATTCAAACTCAATCAGCATGACAGAGTGATCTCCAGCCTTGTCCTCGTCAACACTCACACCTGTGTTAACAAGAGAATCACTGACATGATGTCAGCTGGTCCTTTTGTGGCAGGGCTGAAATACAGTGGAAATGTTTTTGGGGGATTCAGTTCATTTGCATGGCGACGAGGGACTTTGCAATTAATTGCAATTCATCTGATCACTCTTTATAACGGTATGGAGTATATGCAAATTGCCGTCATACAACCTGAGGCAGCAGACTGTGAAAATTAATATTTTCATCAGTCTTAAAACTTTTGGCCACGACTGTATATACAGTGCCTTGCGAAAGTATTCGGCCCCCTTGAACTTTGCGACCTTTTGCCACATTTCAGGCTTCTAACATAAATGTATAAAACTGTATTTTTTTGTGAAGAATCAACAACAAGTGGGACACAATCATGAAGTGGAACGACATTTATTGGATATTTCAAACTTTTTTTAACAAATCAAAAACTGAAAAATTGGGCATGCAAAATAATTCAGCCCCCTTAAGTTAATACTTTGTAGCGCCACCTTTTGCTGCGATTACAGCTGTAAGTCGCTTGGGGTATGTCTCTATCAGTTTTGCACATCGAGAGACTGACATTTTTTCCCATTCCTCCTTGCAAAACAGCTCGAGCTCAGTGAGGTTGGATGGAGAGCATTTGTGAACAGCAGTTTTCAGTTCTTTCCACAGATTCTCGATTGGATTCAGGTCTGGACTTTGACTTGGCCATTCTAACACCTGGATATGTTTATTTTTGAACCATTCCATTGTAGATTTTGCTTTATGTTTTGGATCATTGTCTTGTTGGAAGACAAATCTCCATCCCAGTCTCAGGTCTTTCTTCCAGAATGGTCCTGTATTTGGCTCCATCCATCTTCCCATCAATTTTAACCATCTTCCCTGTCCCTGCTGAAGAAAAGCAGGCCCAAACCATGATGCTGCCACCACCATGTTTGACAGTGGGGATGGTGTGTTCAGGGTGATGAGCTGTGTTGCTTTTACGCCAATCATAACATTTTGCATTGTTGCCAAAAAGTTCAATTTTGGTTTCATCTGACCAGAGCACCTTCTTCCACATGTTTGGTGTGTCTCCCAGGTGGCTTGTGGCAAACTTTAAACAACACTTTTTATGGATATCTTTAAGAAATGGCTTTCTTCTTGCCACTCTTCCATAAAGGCCAGATTTGTGCAATATACGACTGATTGTTGTCCTATGGACAGAGTCTCCCACCTCAGCTGTAGATCTCTGCAGTTCATCCAGAGTGATCATGGGCCTCTTGGCTGCATCTCTGATCAGTCTTCTCCTTGTATGAGCTGAAAGTTTAGAGGGACGGCCAGGTCTTGGTAGATTTGTAGTGGTCTGATACTCCTTCCATTTCAATATTATCAAACAGTGCTCCTTGGGATGTTTAAAGCTTGGGAAATCTTTTTGTATCCAAATCCGGCTTTAAACTTATTCACAACAGTATCTCGGACCTGCCTGGTGTGTTCCTTGTTCTTCATGATGCTCTCTGTGCTTTTAACGGACCTCTGAGACTATCACAGTGCAGGTGCATTTATACGGAGACTTGATTACACACAGGTGGATTGTATTTATCATCATTAGTCATTTAGGTCAACATTGGATCATTCAGAGATCCTCACTGAACTTCTGGAGAGAGTTTGCTGCACTGAAAGTAAAGGGGCTGAATAATTTTGCACGCCCAATTTTTCAGTTTTTGATTTGTTAAAAAAGTTTGAAATATCCAATAAATGTCGTTCCACTTCATGATTGTGTCCCACTTGTTGTTGATTCTTCACAAAAAAATACAGTTTTATATCTTTATGTTTGAAGCCTGAAATGTGGCAAAAGGTCGCAAAGTTCAAGGGGGCCGAATACTTTCGCAAGGCACTGTAACTGCCTTAATGTATCTGTACCCCAGGAAGAGTAATGGGGATCCTTAATAAATACAAATTCAGCTCCCGACCCCAGCCCAAAGGGATTTTCCAAGGGCGAAACGAGCACACTCACAAACACCAGGATTGGTATATATGAATTTGAGTTTTCCTGTCTGTGTGTTGTTTAGGTGGTGAGTCAGGGGGAGAGGGCTGGGAGCTCTGTGTCTAGGGTGGACCCCCAGCTACTGAAGATGGCCCTGAGCCCCTACCCCAAGCTAAAGGCAGCGCTCTTCCCTGTGAGCGGACCACGAGGGACCACCGCCACCACATCCGATATCTCCGTCTACCACCTCATGCAGGTACTCTGCCACATCCATACCGTCCAGATCATCTGTTTGCTAAATGTCTTGTGTGTGTTTGGTGTGTTACAAATCATACAGTAACTTACCACATGCATAAAGGAACTGAATAATAGGGTTTGGTCCTGAGTACACCATTAGCATTCAGCTCATCACTGAGCAAACAAAGGCCCTAGGCTCTAATCATAGCATTATAGAGAACCACACAGCATCTTCACAGCACATTACACACACACTCTGCATTCACAGCACGGCGCACAACACACTATCACAGATTCGAAGCTAAACTTTGACTTTCAGTGTGTATTAGCAACTCGTCATCCTTGAAACTCATCAATGTGTCTGCATCAGATAGCTTATGTCTGGTCTGGCCTGCACTTTTTTTTTTTTGCTGTAGTACGGTAATTGCCTTTTCATCGCTTTAAAGGCTAAACAGCCAGCGCTCGGACAGCTAGCTTCCCCTCAGGCTACAGACAGCAGGGAGCAATCACTTTAATGAGTGGTGGATATGCATGGCTCCACTTTTATCCTGATGAGGTATGAAACCAGTGCACTAATATGTTGCTGGAAAACACATTGAGATATGTCAGCCCATCCTCCCACAGTTTCAATAGGGCATAATTCAAATGGAGAAACCTGTGGAGTAGGCTGAGCAATGTGCTTTTTAAAGGAAATGTTTGTCCGAAACGTAATATTTGTACGGGCACTTGTTATGGACTGTGTACATGGTGGTGTTAAGTGTCAAATAAAGACTTTGTATGCAGCGGAAGTATTTTTGCTGACAATATATTTTACTTGTCTTTCCTTTTAGTCTTTACATCCATTGGATCCATCTCGACTGTTCGGGTGGCAGTCTGCCAATACACTAGGCTCCACCGGTAGGTATTTCATGGAAAGAACATATTCTTTTTTTAAGCTCACTTCTGAATATCAGTTTATGCTCTTGTAACTCACCTAGCATAGGATGACGTACCCTAGGGTTTAACTAAGGCTGTAGATTTTTTGGTGATAATTTGTGTCTTCAAAACATTGTGTGATATGTCATGTTTAATTCCCCCAATAGAGACCTCAGTGGAGCTGCCCCATTTCTCTAGTCCTCACCTCGTCAGTAAATACGCCCTCATTGAGAACCTCGACTTCCTGTACTATCTGCGTCACGGACGACCATCGTTCGCCTACGGAACGTTTCTCGTCCAACAGCTAGCCAACTCCAACGAAGTGAAGTCACAGTGAGTATATCGGACTCTGTTAGGAAATTTCAACTGACCCCAGGGTAACATAGACGGCACACTACAAAGACGATATGTTTTGCAGTAAGCGGAGTACATCCCCAAAAAACATCTTACCTGAGGACATGATGACTATGCCTGGAAACAAAAAACGAAGCACTCAGATGTCTACAATGATCTTTGAGGTTTATCAGGGACAAGCAGGCCGGACTACATTTCGAAGTGTCAGACGCCTTCCTCCTCAGTGCCTTAACGTCACTAACCAAACTATTTGAAGCTTGTTTAACATAAAAACAAGAGGCTTGGGCAAGCACTTATCCTTGTTTTATTTTTCCCTCTGTTGTCGTCGTTACTCTTCGGTGGCACACGTAATTTTATATTCATTTTCGCATATGTTGTAGCTCAGACTATTTTACCTCATCTGAGGTGTTTGTGTGTTTAATGCCTGTCGTCGGTTGAGACCGTATTCTCTTGAATTCTTCTACCATGAGCAAACATGTATAGAAGACTTCGTTCGAAAAGCGATTGAGTTCATATAGGACGACCCGGTATACAAGTCATGTACACTGAGTGTAAAAAAAACATTTGGAATACCTTCCTAATATTGAGTTGCACCCACTTTTCCCCTCAGAGCTGCCTAAATTTGTCGTAGCATGGACTCTACAAGGTGTCGGAAGTGTTCCACCGGGATGCCGGCCCATGTTGACTCCAATGCTTCCCATAGTTGTGTCAAGTTGGTTGGATGTCCTTTGGGTGGTGGACCATTCCTGATACTCACGGGAAACTGTTGAGTGTGAAAAACCCAGCAGCATTGCAGTTCGACACAAACCGGTGCGCCTGGCCCCTACTACCATACCCAGTTCAAAGGCAATTACATCTTTTGTCTTGCCCATTCCCCCTTTGAATGGCACCCACACAATCCATATCTCAATTGTTTCAAGGCTTTAAAAATCTTTCTTTTAACCTTTCTCCTTTTTATCTACACTGATTGAAGTGGATTTAGCAGGTGACATCAATAACAGATCATAGCATTCACCTGGTCAGTCGATGTCATGGAAAGGTGTTCCTAATGTTTTGTGCACTCAGTGCACATTGTGTTGTAATATGTTGTATGTCTTTTCCCTGTGTCAGGCTCAGTCATGCGGCGCAGCAGGCCTACAGCCTGGCCATGCTGCATTTCAGCGTTCCCTCTGTGGCAGCTGCATGTGTGTGTTTCTGCGAGCTCCTGGGTGTGTGTAGCCTAAAGCTGCGGGTGGACCTCAAAGCCCTCAGTCTGATCCTCCGACTCCGGACCCAGAGGCCTGGAGGGACCAGCACATTCTCCCTTAAAGACTTACTGGGTAAACCTACACATACACACGTGTGTAGGGTTTTTTCGCTACACCCGCAATAACATCTGCTAAATAAATTTACAGTTAAAGTCAGTGGTTTACATACACCTTAGCCAAATACATTTAAACTCAGTTTTTCACAATTCCTAACATTTAATCCTAGTAAAAATGCCCTGTTTTAGGTCAGTTAGGATCACTACTTTATTTTAAGAATGTGACATTTCAAAATAGGTGATTGTCCGTGCTACGGCTAGCTGATTCCGTGTGGGGGAAAAAGGAGAGGACCGCTAGCCGTGGCTAACAAAGACTAGTAGCTAGTTAGCTGGCTAGCTCCTAATGGAAGTTCTAGTTATAAGGAATAAAAATAGCAGATCCGTACCACATTGGGTGAGGTGGGTTGCAGGAAAGTATTTTTAATTCATAGATAGAAAGTGAGATTAAGATATATACGATAAAAAACGGCTATTTACAAGGGATAAGACACGGGATAAGACAGAGACAGATATACACGTCCTACTGCACTGCCGTCTTGAATTTTGAGGGAAAAAAAGTTTGCGGTCAGGGCTTTGTGATGACCACTCCAATACCTTGACTTTGTTGTCCTTAACCCATTTTGCCATATCTTTGGAAGTATGCTTGGGGTCATTGTCCATTTGGAAGACCCATTTGTGACCAAGCTTTAACATCCTGACTGATGTCTTGAGATGTTGCTTCAATATATCCACATCATTATCCTGCCTCATGATGAATCCATCTTTTTTGTGAAGTGCACCAGTCCCTCCTGCAGAAAAGCTCCCCCACAACATGATACTAACACCCCCGTGATTGACGGTTGGGATGGTGTTCTTTGGCTTGCAAGCCTCCCCCTTTTTCCTCCAAACATAATGATAGTCATTGTGGCCAAACAGTTCTATTTTTGTTTCATCAGACCAGAGGACATCTCTCCAAAAAGTACAATCTTTGTCCCCATATGCAGTTGCAAACTGTTGTCTGGCTTTTTTAAGGGGGTTTTGGAGCAGTGGCTTCTTCCTTGCTGAGCGGCCTATCAGGTTATGTCGATATAGGACTCATTTTACTGTGAATATAGATACTTTAGTACCTGTTTCCTCCAGCATCTTCACAAGGTCCTTTGCCTTTGCACCAAAGTACGTTCATCTCTAGGAGACAGAACATTTTCTGAGCGGTATGACAGCTGCCTGGTCCCATGGTGTTTATTCTTGCGTACTATTATTTGTACAGATGAACGTGGTACCTTCAGGCATTTGGAAATTGCTCGCAAGGATGAACCAGACTTGTGGAGGTCTATAATTATTTTCTGAGGTCTTGGCTGATTTCTTTTGATTTTCCCATGATGTCAAGCAAAGGTAGGCCTTGAAATACATCCACAGGTACACATCAAATTGACTCAAATGTTGTCAGTTAGCCTATCAGAAGCTTCTAGAGCCATGACATCATTTTCTGGAATTTTCCAAGCTGTTTAAAGGCACAGTCAACTTAGTGTATGTAAACTTCTGACCCACTGGAATTGTGATACAGGGAATTATAAGTGAAATAATCTGTCTGTAAACAATTGCTGTAAAAATGTCTTATCATGCACAAAGTAGATGTCCTAACCGACTTGCCAAAACTATAGTTTATTAACAACAAATTTGTGGATTGGTTGAAAAACAAGTTTTAATGACTCCAACCGAAGTGTATGTAAACTTCCGACTTCAACTGTATGTACGTGACCAATACAATTGTATTTTATTTGCAAAGACACACACACACACATCACACTGTGACGTTTATTTGACCTTTTCTGTGTTTCAGCTGCTAAAGGCAGTAAGCTGGTGGAGAGGGAGACAGCGGAAGAGCTGCTCTTTGACTTGGAGGAAGCTGTGAAGGACAGTTTGAAGAGGAAGGGCACCAGCAGGTTAGGCACAGGCCCAATCCCAAATCGACCTATGCATTGTGAAGATTTGATGGGTAAAAGCAATATGGTGAAACGTACATCTCGCATGTCACAGGGCAAGGTGGAGATGTTACCATATTGCTTACACCTGTCAAATACTGTCGGACCTCAGCAATTGCATATGGTCTAGGGGCGAGAAGAAACACTCTTATACACAGTTTGGTACAAGGAAATTTATCCCATAGTTTTATGCACAATTTGTTGTGTGAGTCTGTTCAACTCCAAATGCCCTCTCCAGGTCATCCTATGAGGCAGGTCAGGAGTGGGCTCTGCCCATACAGTTTTGCCAGCTACATGCCCTGCCCCTGAGCAGTGTGTACCCGCAGGACTGTGCAGCCGACAGCCAGTGGCTACACTTCCTGCTCTTTGTCCAGCTGCACACCTACCCCCCTCAGCAGGTACATCTCCACCACTGCCAAACACACACATGCTAAATCTTTAAAGGCCCATTCGAACACTTTTGCAACTCCTATTCATTATCTCCAGCACCACACCAATCAGTGTGTGAAAACAGCACATTTCTACATTTTGAAGTTAACACTCCGGTTTACTGAGTCTATCATGCAGGGGTTTAAGTTCTCCATAACTGTGAAGAATTTCCATCATATGTGACTCACCAGGTTTCGTGTCTTATGTGACTCACCACCTGGTTTCGTGTCTTATGAAGCAAAATTTGACATTTCGACTTTTTACATTGGGTAATGTAAAGTGCTACAAAATGGTATATCATACACAGCATTTTTGAGGAACAATGGGAAAGTAATTCTGCTTTGAACATTGATAAACTTGTAAACTCACTTTTGAGAAAAGGGCCTTTGAATGTTTTGGTACCTACTGGAGAGCTCGCCTTTGTACACCCATTCAGCATTGTTGACACCCTCTTAAGCCAGCCCCACCCATCTCTTTAAGGATTCACATGTGAGGTCATGTGCTAAACAGTGAGTAGTGTGGTAAAGACTAAGACTAAAATAATAATAACAATAACGATGCAGAAACGCGCTGTTTTCACATATGTAAACACTGGTATGGCGCTGGAGATAATGAATATGAGGTTTGAAAATTGGTGGACTTGCCCTTTAATCATCATTAACACCCCACTAGAAAACCCTTTAAATATCCAATGCAGCTGCTTTTAACTCCATTTCAAATCATTTCTGGGTGACAATGAAGTACCTTAGTGTGGTTTTGACAATTTTAATTGAAAACAAAGAAACAAAAAACAAAAGTAACTCCTCAGCAAGAGCACTTTCTCAAGCAAGAATTTTGACGAGGACTTTCTTAGAATGGTGAGGGGCCTAATTGGACAAGCCTAATGGGAGGGATATGCAACCTGAAAACTAACTGTTATTGGCAGAGCGGTATGAAAGTCTATGTTATTGGTCTATTAACTTGGTCTATTAACGTCTGGAGGTGTTGCTAGGCAGGCTGAAACTCCATCCCACCGAAACAGGCCAAAAATTCAGGCGCTCTTTTCAAACAGCTCTTACACTAAAAGGCAATTATCATAATTTTCACAATTTCACAGTATTATTCCAACCTCATTGAGTGGAAATGTATATATAAACCACGGGAAAATAATTTTTGACTGCATTGGGCCTTTAATAACCCATACAACTGAAGGATTCTACCACACCTACTTTCTCTGTTCACTCTAAAATGGGATGAAAACTGCTCTCAGGTTCTCTTCCTCTGAAGATCCCTATCAGGGAAATATATTATTTGAATTCAATTGTATCGTTACAGGGGCCTAAACTGTAAGGATTGTTCTCTAGATGGAAAATAAAGACTGGTGGTTTCCAATCGCCTCCTTGTCTGTGGTACTGTAGCGATTGTATGTTTTCAGTTCTTCCCTCTTTCCCAACTTGTGATTGACAGGTGAGGTCCCTGGTGACCCAGTTCAGCCCAGCTCTGCAGGCCCACCTGACCTTGGCCTTCCAGAACCTGCAGCTCAGCTCTCAGTGGAGGGTGGGTGAGGTGGAAGACAGGGAGGCCCAAGGTCAAGTCACCCTACCCAGCGAGGAAGCTTCCGACCCCCCCAAGGAGCTGTTCCAGGTGCTGCTGCAGAGCCAGGAGCAGGCCAGTCCCTGGAGACACCTCCTGGGGGAGGCCCTGGCACAGCACTGCCCCACGCTCACCATACTAGCTGCCTGTCATCAGGTAGGGCTCTGTCTGTAAGGATTCTCTGTCTATGAGAATTTGTATTATAAGGCTTGGTATAAAAATCTGAAGTGTATTGACTTTCTCATTGCATTGACATTTTGTGTCATCCATGAACTTTGTAAGAGGGTGTATAAAAGTTGCACTTTACATGATTTACCTTGTATCTGGACTTTATTTAACTGACTGTGTGTGTGTGGCTGCGTGCGTCTTTCTCTGTACGGTGTGTGTGCCATGGATTTGATTGACAGGAAGCCGACCTGCTCCAGTGCCTCTGCGTCTGGGTCCTGACCTCTGTGGATGAGGTCATTGCCACAGAGGCTACCGCCCACCTGGAAGAGAGCCCGCAACGTCATGAGTGGAACCTCCACGACTTGTCAATCATCTGGAAGACACTGCTGAGGAAATGTAGGATCAGGCCTCTCATACGAGGCTTCCAGCTCTTCCAGAGGGTAATCCAATAGAACATGTGTGATACATATCATTGTAGGTCTTGCAAATGAACTGCCCTTTTGGGGAAAAAATACAAATCTCAAATCTCCCATTGACACACATGCATGATTTAGACACAACTATGCACACAAATATAAAGTTAGAATTCTGCCCCAAATCGAAATGTCCCCCCAAGGGCAGTTCATTGGCAGCAATTTAACTGACAGGCCTTATTCCATTTTGCGGTCTGAGCACTACCATGCTATAGGCCTAAACTCAACAAATCATTTCCGAATGCATTGTAATGCAGTGAATACTCTGTCCCCTTTGACGCTCCGCTCAATTAGAACACGTCTTTATTATTGCGTTTTATCATTGGCGCTGTAGTCACAAAACAATTATAATTAGTTTTCAAGCACATTTGAGAGTGACGTGTATCTGAGACTAGAGAATGAAACGAGGCACTACATCTCAAATGTGTTGAATCTGAAGGAAGAAAAAAATATCAGTCGGGTGAACATTTTAAAAACTGTTCTATTATACACTGCGTATACAAAACATTAAGAACAACTTCCTTAAGCACCGTCCCTCCCCTTTGCCCTCAAAACAGGCTCAATTCGTCAGGGCATGGATTCTACAAGGTGTCGAAAGCATTCCACAGGAATGCTGGCCCATGTTGACTCTAATTCTTCCTACAGTTGTGTCAAGTTGACTGGGTGTCCTTTGGGTAGTGGACCGTTTTTCATACACATGGGAAAGTGTTGAGTGTGAAAACCCTGCAGCGTTGCAGTTCTTGACACAAACCGGTACGCCTGGCACATGCTACCACAAGTCATTTAAGTGTTTTGTCTTGCTTGTTCACCCTCTGAATGGCACACGTACACGATCCATGTCTCAATTGTCTGAAGGATTCAAAATCCCCTTCATCCACAATGATTTAAGTGGATTTAACGCGTGACACCAATAAGGTGTCATAGCTTTCATCTGAATTCACCTAGTCATTCTATGTCATGGAAAGAGCAGGCGTTCTAAATGTATGTTCTTAGTGCATATTGAATAGACTACATGCAAATGAGGTTGCTTAAGATGGGCGGTACTTTCCACTATTTCCTGTCAATCACTAACCGATGAAACCAATAGAAATGGCTTTAAACTTTAATTTCATTCAAGCAATTCAAAGCACATAGATGGTTGCTTGCCTATCCAATCCCTCGTTGTTATTTGCATTTCATTTATCGGTTTCCTTCAGGCCTAGTCATTAGCGTTGCGTTCTGTTAGAATACTAATCTACCTGCACGGCAGCTTCCCTCCTCAGAAGTGACCCGAATAATATGTCCTCGTCGGCATGATCTTCAAACAGCTTCGAGGCTTAGACCAGCTCCTCTCATTAACCCAGCAGGCATCATGGGAGGTCTGCCTCATGCATTATGGCTGTCATGTCTGGTTCTGCATGAGTTTGGATGGTCTTTTATCACATTTCTCTCTCTACGTGTGTGTGAGACAGGACTCTCCCCTGATCCATGTGCTGCTCATGTACGAGCTGTGCTACGACTACAAAAACTACCCTGAAGCCAAGAAGAAACTCATTGAGTTCCAGAAATGCCTGATCACGGTAAGCTCCTTCACCCCTCTGCCTCTTCTTTCCACTCCCATTTCCCACACTCACTGTCTAACTCTCCAACTGACACCAGCTGACTGAACTCTGAAGTAGAGCCCGACCGATATGGGTTTTTTGGTTCCGATAGCGATTTTAGGGAGGCAAAATATGCCGATATGGTTTTTTAAGGGCGGAATGAAAAACTCAACTAAATATGAACATTAACATTATTTAAGAATATTTTATTTGTGGTTTACATGATAACCACCAACAACAACGATATCCTCTGTAAATACAAAACACTTGTTCAGTTTATCTTGGTACAACTTAAAGATTTGTCTATCTATGACGGTGAATAAGAATGCATAAGTGTTTGTGCTGAAGCACCACAAGCACACTAATAAACAAGAACGCTTTAATGAATTAAACATGGTCTTAAAGTAAAGGCGACTCCGGGACGCTGGCCTTCTAGGTAGAGTTGCAAAGAAAAAGCCATATCTCAAACTGGCCAATAAAAATAAAAGATTAAGATGGGCAAAAGAACACAGACACTGGACAGAGGAACTCTGTCTAGATGACTGGTTGTGTTTATGCCACATTAAAAGGCATAGGCGGTAGGTCCATAAGGCTAGGGAAAGCTTTCCCTAAAGTATATTGAATCAAATTGCCAAAATTATATAGCCTAATTAGCTTTTCTTTCAATAACATGGACATTTCTAAGGGACCACCAAACTTTTGAATGGTAGTGTATTTGACTGCAAACCGATTAAGTTTTTTTTCATGGAAAAGGAAATGGACTGTGTACATGTACTGTAACGCATCGTGCCGGGGCGGAAGGCTATGTTTTTATTATCTATGTCCGCGCGGATGACGTTCCATTAGAAATGTCCCTTTAAGACATGTCCCTTTAAGTCTGACAGGTTGGCTGTGAGGGAAATTGATGCCCTCCGTTGTCAGGGGGAGTTAAAGGGGTGCCTGTGTCTGACCTTGCCGGTACTGTTTGGAGATGTCATTAGAGGGATGAATTTGGTGCCACACATGCCAGCCAAGCCACAAGGACAGGGCCAATTTATCGAGTGTGTCAAGCACAAGCACAACAGCACTCGTACCTCAAAGCGGTGACCTTGGCTGTAATCTTGTGTTCGGGGCCTCTTGCTGTCTTTTGCTGCGTGTTTTGAGATGGTCACCATCCCAATTCACATTGTTGCGCGCAATCTTTCGCGGCTGAACTCTCACCAAGTCCTCCCTCTCGATGACCATAGTTAACTTTGATGTTATTTATTTATTTAATTCCTGTATTCACTGTGATCTCCTGCCCTTGTGAAAGGTACATGCCCTCATTTCTGTTACATTTCATTATCCTCTATTGTAGTTAATGGAAGAAATGAGGAGAGGAAGATTTTCTAGCATGAGTGTTTGATGTGTTCTCTGTACGCGAGAGGTTATACAGCCATACTTCCTATGAGGTATGTGTGTGTTGCATGTAGGCCAATCTCAATTCTCTTTATTCTTTCATCTTTCCCTTATCCTTTCTCTCTGACAGCTGAGGAGCAGTGGTGCTCATGCGCCAGCGGGCATCCCTCTCCAGTGGGTGGAGTGCCAGGCCTCAGTCCTCCTGTTGACCATGATGCAACAGTGCTCCACACAATACGAGCTGCGCAGACTACTGCAGCTGCTGGCAGACATGGAGCGCCTGCTCAAGTCTAACGGTGAGACCCCAGTGTTAACACTGTAGTAACACCGAGTCTTCAGCTGTTGTGTTGGATCATCATATTTAAGCTAGTTAGCTGTCAATTAAGTGAGACTTGACCTAAATGACGTCCAAAAGAGTTTGGTCAATAGTGTTGCATTATATCCAGAGCAACGATCTCTGTGTTTATTGTTAAGCCTGACTTCTCTTCATAAAACTGTGCAAACAAAGTGTCGCTTAACATGACTAAAACTATGAAGACAGACATTTTTCCCGTATGATTACCACGGAACCCTCCAGGTATGGTTGATGAGAGCAGGCAGAACGCCTTTTCATCATGGATTTAAATCACTGTCTTCCACTTGTGTGAGGTGTTGAGAAAACTGTCTTATTTTTTTGTAGCTTATTGTCTGACTCGGGCACTTCATGTTTGAGTCCGTATCTGTGCTTGTTAATCACTGTCTTCTGCTTGCGTGAGGTATTGAGAATGCAATACTGTAAACAGGATGTTCTGGTTGACTCGTGGACTTGACCAGTCTTTGCTTCTATGTATGCATCGGTCTCTTTCTCTGTGAGCAGGCCCGGACTTCAAGAAGCTCAGCTTCCTCAGCCAGGTTCTCCAGGACACCTCGGTGTCTCTCTCTCCCAGGCTGCTTGAGAGCTATTCCCCTGACATCCTGCAGGGAGAGTGCCAGAACATGTTGGAGAAGCTGCAAGACAGCGGGCTGTTCCACAAGGCCCGCCAGGTGGCCGAGCTGGCAGGGCTGCCCATTGACAGCCTGGTCATCAACGAGGTGAGCTCGTGGGTCCTCAATGCTCATCAACTAGATCATGTGCAGCCTGTTCAGTGTAAACTCAACTCTCACTGCCCTATACCTTTGGTATATTCAATGTAAGTTGATTTGGTCTAGACTCTACAGTGCCTTCAGAAAGTATTCACATCCCTTGACTTGTTCCACATTTTGTTGTGTTACAGCCTGCATTTAAAATGGATTACATTTAGATGTTTTTGTCACTGACCTACACACAATACCCCATAATGTCTAAGTGGAATTGTGTTTTAAGTTAATTAAAAATGAAAAGCTGAAATGTCTTGAGTCAATAAGTATTCAAACCATTTGTTATGGCAAGTCTTAATAAGTTCAAGAGTAAAAATTGACTTAAGAAGTCACATAAGTTGCACTCTCTGTGAAATAAGTGTTTAATGACTACCTCATCTCTGTACCCCACACACAATTATTTGTAAGGTCCCTCAGTCAAGCAGTGAATTTCAACCACAGATTCAACCACAAAGACCAGGGATGTTTTCCAATGCCTCGCAATGAAGGACACTTACTGGTAGATGGGTAAAAAAATGTGTGAATATCCCTTTGAGCATGGTGAAGTTATTAATTACACGTTGGATGGTGTATCAATACACCCAGTCACTACAAAGATACAGGCGTCCTTCCTTACTCAGTTGCCGGGGAGGAAGGAAATCACTCAGGGATTTTACCATGAGGCCAATGGTGACTTGAAAACAGTTACAGAGTTTAATGGCTGTTATAGGATCAACAACTTTATAGTTTCTCCACAGTGCTAACCTAATTGACAGAGTGAAAAGAAGAAAGCCAGTAGAGAATAAAAATATTCCAAAACATGCATCATGTTTGCAACAAGGCACTAAAGTAATACTGCAAAAAATGTGGCAAATAAATGTACTTTTTTTAATGAATACAAAGTGTTATGTTTGAGGCAAGTACAACACATTACTGAGTACCACTCTCCATATTAACGAAATGTATATGGTGGCTGCATCATGGTATGGGTATGCTTGTAATCATTAAAACTTCTTAAGGATGACGCAAAATACTGTTCCCATGCAGGAACAATACTCAGCGGATTTCAGAGCGCCACCTATAGTTTTTGATAAAACTCATAATTTCATTAAACTTTCATTAAAATACACATTCAAGGTAGTGAATTAAAGCTACACTCGTTGTGAATCTATCCACCAAGTCAGATTTGTAAAATGCTTTTCGGCGAAAGCATGAGAAGCTATTATCTGATAGCATGTACCCCCAAAATACTGCAACGTCACCTAACACGACAGATTTTGCGGTAGCCGGCGCTACCCAAAACGCAGAAATAAAATATAAAACATTCATTAGCTTTGACAAGCTTCTTTCTTGGCACTCCTAGATGTCCCATAAACATTTATTTGGGTATTTTTTTCGATTAAATCGGTCCATATATAGCCTAGATATCGATCTATGAAGACTGTGTAATCAAGGAAAAAAACTGAGTTTGATAACGCAATGTCATTTTTAAAAATTAAAAAAGTCGACGATAAACTTTCACAAAACACTTCGAAATACTTTTGTAATGCAACTTTAGGTATTAGTACACGTTAATAAGCGATAAAATTCATCAGGAGGCGATGTAAATTCTATAGGTGACCGTCTGGAAAAAATGCCCGGAAAAAACTCAACCAAAACATCCTGTTTGAGGCCGGAGGGAATCGGTTCCTTTGGGTCGGTTCGACCAAGAATCAAAGCCTAAGCAAATGACAAGACTCTAGACATCCTGTGGAAGCTGTAGGTACTGCAACCACGGCCTCATTTAATACGGTTCACCTTTAACAATTCCTGGAAGTGGCGCATGGATATTTATTTCCATTTTCAGTGATCAGATTTTCCTGCACTTTTCGATGAAACGCACGTTCTGTTATAGTCACAGCCGTGATTTAACCAGTTTTAGAAACGTCTGAGTGTTTTCTATCCACACATACTAATCATATGCATATACTATATTCCTGGCATGAGTAGCAGGGCGCTGAAATGTTGCGCGATTTTTAACAAAAAGCTGCGAAAATTCGCTGCCTCCCTAACAGGTTTTTAAGGACTGGTGAGTTTTTCAGGATAAAAGAAGAAGTGGAATGGAGCTAAGCACAGGCAAACTCCTAGAGGAAAACCTGGTTCAGTCTGCTTTCCACCAGACACTGGGAGATCAATTGACTTTTCAGTAGGACAATAACCCAAAACACAAGGCAAAATCTACACTAGAGTTCCTTACCAAGAAGACAGTGAATGTTCCTGAGTGGCCAATTTGACGGAGCTTGAATAATTTTGAAAATAGTTGACAAATGTTGCATAATCCAGGTGTGGAAAGCTCTTAGAGATTTACTCAGAAAGACTCACAGCTGTAATCGCTGCTATAGGTGCTTCAGCAAAGTGTTGACTCAGGAGTGTGAATACTTATGTACGGTGCATTCAGAAAGTATTCAGGCCCCTTGACTTTTTCCACATTTTGTTATGGCCTTATTCTAAAATTGATTAAATCGTTTTTTTCCATCATCAATCTACACACAATTCTTTTTTGAAAATGTATTAAAAATCAAAATGAAAATATCACATTGACATAAGTATCCGGGCCCTTTACTCAGTACTTTGTTGAAGCACGTTTGGCAGCGATTACAACCTTGAGTCTTTTTGGGTATGATGCTACAAGCTTGGCACACCTGAATTTGGGGAGTTTCTCCCATTCTTCTCTGCAGATCCTCTCAAGCTCTGTCAGGTTGGATAGGGAGTGTCTCTACATAGTTATATTCAGGTCTCTTCAGAGATGTTCAATCGGGTTCATGTCCGGGCTCTGGCTGGGCCACTCAAGGACATTCAGAGACTTGTTCCGAAGCCACTCCTGCCTTGTCTTGGCTGTATGCTTAGGGTAATTGTCTGGTTGGAAGGTGAACCTTTGCCCCAGTCCTGAGTGCTCTGGAGCAGGTTTTCATCAAGGATCTCTCTGTACTTTGCTCCGTTCATCTTTCCCTCGATCCTGACTAGTCTCCCAGGCCTTGCCACTGAATAACAACCCTACAGCATGATGCTGCCATCACCATTCTTCACAGTAGGAATGGTGCCAGGTTTCCTTCAGGCGTGACGCTTGGCATTCAGGCCAAAGAGTTCAATCTTGGTTTCATCAGACCAGAGAATCTTGTTTCCCATGGTCTGAGTGTCTTTAGGTGCCTTTTGGCAAACTCCCAGCGGGCTGTCATGTGTATTTTACTGAGGGGTAGCTTCTGTCTGGCCACTCTACCATAAAGCCCTGATTGGTGGAGTGCTGAAGAGATGGTTGTCCTTCTAGAAGGTTCTCCCATCCCCACACTTAGGAACTCTGAAGCTCTATCAGAGTGACCATCAGGTTCTTGGTCACCTCCCTGACCAAGGCCCTTCTCCCCGAATTGCTCAGTTTAGCCGGGAGGCCAGCTCTAGGAAGAATCTTGGTTGTTCCAAACTTCTTCCATTTCAGAATGATGGAGGCCACTGTGTTCTTGGCGACCTTCAATGCTGCAGAAATGTGTTAGTACCCTCACCCAGATCTGTGCCTCGACACAATCCTGTGTCGGATCTCTACAGACAATTCCTTCGAACCTCATGGCTTGCTTTTTGCTCTGACATGCACTGTCAACTGTGGGATCTTATATAGACAAGTGAGTGCTTTTCCCAATCATGTCCAATCAATTGAATTTACCATAGGTGGACTCCAATCAAGTTGTAGAAACATCACAAGGACGATCAAGGGAAACAGGATGCACCTGATCTCAATTTCGAGTCTCATAGCAAAGTGTCTGAATACTTATTCCAGTTTTTTATTATTAATATAATTTTGAAAAACCTGTTTTTACTATGTCATGATGGGATATTGTGTGTAGATTTAATGAGGAAACAAATTCATTTAATCCATTGTAGAATAAGGCTGTAACGTAACAAAATGTGGAAAAAGTCAAGGGGTCTGAATACTTTCCAAAGGCACTGTAAATGAGATATTTCTGTATTTCATTATCTATAAATTTGCAAACATTTCTAAAAACACTATCAATGTGGGGTATTGTGTGTAGATGGGTGAGAGAAAACATATGTAATCATTTTTGAATTCAGACTGTTACACATCAAAATGTGGTATAAGTCAAGGGGTATGAATACTTTCTGAAGGCACAGTGCATGATTCATGTTTTGAGACGGGAGCATTGTGGCTTGACGCTCCTTCTGATATCCCTCTTCTGGTAAAGTTACTCCAAGACCTCGGTGCCCTGAAGGCCAAGCGGCACTGGGAGAGGAGGGAGACCCGGGTGTCCTTCTGGAGAAAATGCCACGAGCAGTTCAGGACTAACAGCACTGGTCCTGGGGCCGCCTCGGAGTTCTTCCTGGCCCAGGCAGGTGCCTCTGAGCCTCCCCGGGGCTCCGTGGCCGGGACAGAGCTGCTGTGTGTCCAGGAGAGGTGCCTTCTCCTCAGCCTGGCCGGCTACTGGCTGTCCTGGCTCGCCCAAGCTCCCCTGGCACGTCTCGAGGACCTGGAGAAGCAGCTGTGGACAAGCCGAGTGCGCCAGCAAGTCCTGCTCACCGCCATGGAGAAGGAGAGCATGTTCGCCCTTCCGGCGCCCACCATAGCCCCCGAGGAAAACTCCTACGAGGCCCTGATCAGGGAGTTTTCCTTCTCCAAGATGGCAGTGCTCAACGAGCCCAGGTACCTAAGCTTGGACGGCCTGCCCAGCTTCTCCCCTGAGGAAGAGGGTGGGGAGAAGACTGGGTTGGAGGAGCAGGGTGCTCTGGCTATCCTGGTGGGGCAGCTGTTGGACGAAGGGTGTATCCACGAAGCGAGCCGTGTGTGCCGCTACTTCTCCTTCTGCTCCCGGGACATGTGGGTAGTGCTGCACTGCCGAGGCCTGGCCTCAGGCGAGCTCCAGGCTGGCCTGCAGGACATGCTCACCTTTGAGGGCCTTCCCAAGAAGAGCATTCCCAGCTGTAAGCTCCACACGACCCTCAGTTAACCTACTAGATACAACAATAAACTACTGTTTGGCGCATGTCAGACTTGTTCAAAATCGAATCAAATCGGTCACCTACACATATTTAGCAGATATTATTGTGGGTGTAGCTTAATTCTTGTGTTTCTATCCCCATCAGTGCAGTAGTATCTAACAATTCACAACAATGCACACCAATCTAAAAGTAAAAGAATGGAATTAAGAAATATATAAATATTAGATTGAGCAATGTCTGAGTGGCATAGACCAAAATACTGTAGAATAGAATACAGCATATGCATATGAGATGAGTGAAGCAGTATGTAGACATTATTTAAACATTATTGAAGTGACTAGTGTTCCATTATTAAAGTGGCCAGTGATTCCAAGTCTATGTATGTAGGGCAGCAGCCTCTAAGGTGCAGGGTTGCTAAACCGGGTGGAAGCTGGCAAGTGATGGCTATTTAATAGTCTGATGGCCTTGAGATAGAAGCTGTTTTTCAGTCTCTCGGCCCCACCTTCACCACCCAGGGGCGACGTGGCTGGTTTTCCCTTTGTAGTCCGTGATTGTCTGTTGACCCTGCCACATACGCCTCATGTCGGAGCCGTTCAATTGCGACTCCACTTTGGCTCTGTACTGACGTTTTGCTTGTGATTGCCTTACGGAGGGAATAACGACACTGTTTGTATTTGGCCATATTCCCAGTCACTTTGCCATGGTTAAATGTGGTGGTTCGCGCTTTCAGTTTTGCGCTAATGCTGCCGCCTATCCACAGTTTCTGGTTTTGGTAGTTCTTAACAGGTTTAATCTCCTATACACTTACTGATGAACTCAGTCACCGTGTCGTGTATTCGTCGATGTTACTCTGAGGCTACCCGAAACATATCCCAGTCTTCATGTGCAGAGGTCACAAGTTAAAAAAACACTCAGACACATCCAAACAACCCTCTGAAGAATGAAAATGACACTCACATACACCCAAACAACAATTCAAAGATTGTCAGTAATAGTCACAACGCCTACATAGTTTATAGTGAGGTACAAAAGTATTTGGACAATGATAGTTTGTTGGTTATTTTGGCTCTGTACTCCAGCACATTGATACAATGACAGTGAGGTTAAAGTGCAGACTAATAAAATAGCTCGGGTGAACCGTTAAGAAATTACAGCAATTTTTGTACATAGTCCCACCATTTTAGAGAACAATTCACTGTCTATTAAAGTAGTCAAAAGTTTAGCATTTGGTACCATATTCCTAGCATGCAATGAATACATCAACGTTTATGAATACGTTTATGAATACATCAAACTGCAAATGCATCTGTAATTTCTGAACTGTTCAACTGATATGGATTAAAATGCCCTCAAATTGGTCTGCATCGCTGTGTTGCAGCGGGTTCGATCCCAGGCTGTGTCATAACCGGCCTTGACCGGGAGTCCCATAGGGCGGCGCACAATTGGCCCAGCGCCATCCAGGTTTGGGGATGGCTTGGCCGGGGGGGCTTTACTTGGCTCTAGCGACTCCTTATGGCGGGCCGGGTGCCTGCGGGCTGACTTCGGTCGTCAGTTGAATGGTGCTTCCTCCAACACATTGGTGCAGCTGGCTTCGGGCCATGTTTTGGCTTGGCCAGGGGGGCTTTACTTGGCTCTAGCGACTCCTTGTGGCGGGCCGGGTGCCTGCGGGCTGACTTCGGTCGTCAGTTGAGCGGTGTTTCCTCCAACACATTGGTGCAGCTTCCAGGTTAAGCGAGCGGGTGTTAAGAAGCATGGTTTGGCGGGTCATGTTTCAGAGGACGCGTGACTCGACCTTCGCCTCTCCCGAGCCCGTTGGGGAGTTGCAGCGATGAGACAAGATCGTAATCATGAAATTGGGGAGACAAAGGGGATAAACTTTTTTTTGTTAAAATTTTTACATACCCGGAAATTAACGCTGACAGTCAGCACTTTAACCTCATAGTCATTGTATTATTTAAAATCCAAAGTGCTGGAGTACAGAGCCAAAACGACAACAAATGTGTAACCGTCAAAACACTTTTGGACCTCCCTCTGTCTGGCCTTTTGCATTATTGACATATCCCCTCTTTGAACGCTGTCCATCTGTTTCTCTGTGAATGACCCCACTCCAGCAACCAGTTTTAGCAGCCTGTCCTCCTTTGTGATGGTGCCCTCCCCAGAGGATCAAACAGTGACTCAGCTCCAGATGCTGGTGGACGAATGTCGCCGCGGAAAGAGCTACTGCAAGCAGGTCCTGAGTCTCTACGAGCTCTCCAAGGTACTCCCCTATCTTTTCCGACCTTAACATCGAAGTTGCTGCCTTTTCAGACCTAAACAACATACTGAGCCTATTTTCGTGGAGTGAATTGAAGTTATGTACATTGCTGTGTGTTCATGAGAGCATTGTTGTTGTGTAGTATTTTTTTATAATGTACTCTATTAATACCCTAGATTTTAATATACAGGATCAGGGATTTCACTATCTAGTGTATTCCATTTCTACATGTCGTTATGAGTTGAACTTGGTCGTGTTCATTAGGGCAGACAAAGGAAGATGTTTTAAAACGTAAAATGAAAATGTGCTTTTCTTATTGTACAAGTGCAGGTATTTGCTCACTATTTCAATCAGTTCTTCCATTTGGTGCCCAATGGACATAACCTTGATCATGGTAACCTTTGACCCTTTGATACCGCTACCTAGGAGCTGCAGTGTTCATACAGTGAGATCTCAGCTGAGGAGCCTCAGGCGGTGCTGTGTAAGGTGCTACTGTCCCAGCAGCCGGAACGCTATAAGAAGGCCCAGGCCTTCATCAGTGTGCAGGGCCTGCAGCCTGACACCGTGGCCCAGCTTGTATCCACCGCCGTGGTCCAGGGCCTGTTGGCCTCTGCACAGGACGGAGAGACTGGTGAGAGGAATTCAGGATTGATTGATATGGCTACTTAAATGCAACTAATTGTCCCTCTAGAAGATTTTTTGCATACTTTTTAAATCCCTACTCGTATATTAAATATGCTGTGGTTCTATTACCTACTACAGTCAGACGTATTAATTTTTAGTCCTAAGGTTACAGGAAATGTATAATCGTAGCTAAGAGCTCAGATAATTGGTTACAAAGCTTTAATATGCACCTCCTGCGCTATCCTTGCTATTGGACTTTATTACCGTTTTATTAAACTCTGAGTCAGACACAACGACTGTAGTGATTGGTGTGTGTTCACAGCAGAGAAGCAGATGTTCAGTCCAGAGGAAGGGAGAGAGTCCTTCTTGCAGCTGGCCAAGCTGTGTGGGGACCCCAACCTGGTGGGCATCAAACTGCTGGACCACATCCCCACTGTGCCACTGGGAGAGCTCGGCTGCAGTAAGACATACTCAACACTAGGGCTGTGACGATACCAGTATCGCAATATTTCTTTCCATGGCAAAAATAAAAACACGAAGCAGATCAAACTCTTTGCTCCTTTAAAACCTGCTGTATGTAAAATAGATTGTGCTAGAGCTTGGAAAATAAATAAGTGTGACTCTGGATGACAACATAATGACAACATTGCGATGCTGATATCATCCCGGCCCTACTCAATACTACAGTAACATAGGCTGTTCTCTTATGGGAATGAAATCATTCCAGTCTATTAGCTGAGTCTTACTTCAGACACTAAATACTAGATAAACACTCTGTCATAGTACTGTAGTGGTAAACAATGGTAATATAGTATTATCATGGATTTATTCCACTCTATTTAGCTAGTCAAGACATAGTTCTTTAAAACCCCTTGCACTAGTGGGAATTGGCCTATATGGTTAGGGCTACATTTAAATGTTTCTTACAGAAGAAATATGAAAAGCATCTGCATAACCATGGTGGCAATCAAAAGGGAACAGTTTGGAGATTATGGGAAAATTATTAGACTAAAAGTGAGGACACAACAGTTATTCTGACACTGACTGAATCCAAATGTAACACTGTTGATTTTATGTGCATTTTACATTTACTGTACTTTTCACCGCATTTGTTGGGAACAAAATCTGAAAATACTCTGGATACATTCAGTAACATAAGAATATTCACGGAACATTTTGTGGTAGGTGCCACATAAGACAAAAAAACTAAAAGTGTGCACAGTTCCTATGTACAGTTGAAGACGGAAGTTTGCATACACCTTAGCAAAATACATTTAAACTCAGTTTTTCACAATTCCTGACATTTAATCCTAGTAAAAATTCCCTGTTTTAGGTCAGTTAGGATCACTACTTTATTTTAAGAATGTGAAATGTCAGAATAATAGTGTAGAGAGTGATTTATTTCAGCTTTTATTTCTTTCATCACATTCCCAGTGGGTAAGAATTTTACATACTCAATTCATATTTGGTAGCATTGCCTTTAAATTGTTTAACATGGGTCAAACATTTTGGGTCACCTTCCACAAGCTTCCCACAATAAGTTGGGTGAATTTTGGCCCATTCCCCACAGAGCTGGTGTAACCGAGTCAGATTTGTAGGCCTCCTTGCTCGCACACGCTTTTTCAGTTCTGCCCACACATTTTCTATGGGATTGAGGTCAGGGCTTTGTGATGGCCACTCCAATACCTTGACTTTGTTGTCCTTAAACCATTTTGCCACAACTTTGGAAGTATGCTTGGGGTCATTGTCCATTTGGAAGACCCATTTGCGACCAAGCTTTAACTTCCTGACTGATGTCTTGAGATGTTGCTTCAATATATCCAAATAATTTTCCTGCCTCGTGATGCCATCTATTTTGTGAAGTGAACCAGTCCCTCCTGCAGCAAATAACCCCCACAACATGATGCTGCCACCCCTTGATTCACGGTTGGAATGGTGATCTTCGGCTTGCAAGCCTCCCTTTTTCATTCAAACATAACAATGGTCATTATGGCCAAACAGTTATATTTTTGTTTCATCAGACCAGAGGACATTTCTCCAAAAAGTACCATATTTGTCCCCATGTGCAGTTGCAAATCGTAGTCTGGCTTTTTTATGACGGTTTTGGAGCAGTGGCTTCTTCCTTGCTGAGCAGCCTTTCAGGTTATGTCGATATAGGACTCGTTTTACTATGGATATAGAAAATGTTGTACCTGATTGATTTGCACTTTTCACACCAAAGTACGTTCATCTCTAGGACATGGAATGTGTCTCCTTCCTGAGCAGTACGACGGCTGCGTGGTCCCATGGTGTTTATACTTGCGTACTATTGTTTGTACAGATGAACGTGGTAACTTCAGGCGTTTGGAAATTGCTCCCAAGGATGAACCAGATTTATGGAGGTCTACAATTTTTTTCTGGGGTCTTGGCTGATTTCTTTTGATTTTCCCATGATGTCAAGCAAACAGGCACTGAGTTTGAAGGTAGGCCATGAAATACATCCACAGGTACACCTTCAATTGACTCAAATGATGTCAATTAGCCTATCAGAAGCTTCTAAAGCCATGACGTCATTTTCTGGAATTTTCCAAGCTGTTTAAAGGCACAGTCAATTTAGTGTATTTAAACTTCTGACCCACTGGAATTGTGATACAGTGAATTATAAGTAAAATAATGTGTCTGTAAACAATTGTTGGAAAAATTACTTGTCATGCACAAAGTAGATGTCCTAACCGACTTGCCAAAACTACAGTTTGTTAGCAAGGAATTTGTGGAGTGGTTGAAAAACTAGTTTTAATGAATCCAACCTCAGTGTATGTGAACTTCAACTGTAATTTCAATGCACTTTTGTGACTCAAAGAAGAGTCTTCAACTATAAGGTAATGTTTTGAGCTCTCCTAGCTGTGCCGTTGAGGAACTAGAGCGAGCACACTTGTAGTTGTTTTCTTTGCAACACAGCCCTGCGTCCCCACCTTCTCACAATTACTGTTGTTTACACATTCCAAAATGTCCGCATTCCATAATCAATCGCAACCTGGTCGGGTGGGCGTCATTTGAAAGCGCGCTCTATTGCCAGCATGGTTAGCTACGTTACAAAATATGATCTTACAGTGTTAAGCTTTCGCAAGGAAATTCGGAGAAGCCGATCATAATTTTGGTGCGCATATAATAGTCACGAGTGCATTCAGGTGAGCGTTCCCCGCCAAATTTCTTCACAATACGACAAACATAGGCTTATTCAGTTCAGATCAACCCAGGGGATGACGTCATCTTGTAATTATACAGTAGTGATCATAAATGTTGACACTGTATATGACAAGTTTTTTTTATAGGGAAACGTTCAGTGCACATTTGGACTTTCGGGTGTTTGGCTTGCTTGTATGTAAGACATCAAAGCGGTATTTGTTATAATCCTCAACTTCTCATCTTTCAAAATACATAGAGTCCTCTTTATTTACAGCATTTCCCGCACTCAGACAACAAAACGTTTGCAAAAGTTTCCCAAGTAGTAGGAGGGATGGGGGCAACATCTTGTCGCGTGCGGTGGTCAAGCTCAGTATCGCTGTCAGTAAAAAACAATATTGAGACCTTGAGCTCTGACGTCATGTGTAGCATGTTACTGTATAGCCACTGCGTTACCATTTAGGCGCTTATCAGTATCCCAAATCTGCTATTTCGAACCTGTATACGGGTACGTATGTAAAGAGCTACCAATGGAAATGAGTCATGCCAACCAGTTACTAATTCATTTGCCGTTTAATGCGTTGTAGTATCATGTATAATGATGCATAATATCTAACTCTCCCTCTTGTTGTATAGCGGTGGAGCTGTTGATCCTGGCCCACGACTGCTTCAGTCTGACCTGTAACATGGAGGGCATAGTGAGGGTGCTGCAGGCTGCCCGCCACCTCAGCCACGCACACCTGGCCCACAGCGAACACTACGGCCTGCTGGTAAATCCCTCTGCCTGGTCACACATGGGCCTCCTTCCCAGTCATTGTATCGTAATCACGTCGTAATATATGTTGCAGGCTTTGCAATGGATTCCCTGGTGAGATCTTACTGTAAACGAATTGCTCCGAATGAATGTACTGTAAGAATGGTGGTGTCAGTACATGAGTACTGTTTTTCTCTTTTCTCTGTGCGTGCGTGTGTGTGCGCTCACCCCTTCAGGTGCGTCTCCTAACTGGCATCGGCAGATACAATGACATGACCTACATCTTCGACCTGCTCAACCAGAACCACCGCTTCGAGATGCTGCTCAGGAAAAAAGTAGAGTCTGTAAGAGGCGCACACACACAGATCTGTCTCTCTCTCACACACACACACACACAAACGCAGAAACTGCACACTGTGTTTGTGTAAACACAGATAGAGATCGCTCTTCGCAAAACAGTTTCCTTTGAGGTCTGACAGAAACACAGAGACACAACAGACCTGCCAGACAGAGAGAGGCATCTAGTCATTGTATTTTAGTTGAGACAGGAAATATATATATATCACAGGGGTTGTGTACATGCTGTTTTCTGAGAACACCATGCTTTAGATGTGTAGGAGTGTCTCGGAGTACCAGAATTAGAACAATAGGAAAGGATATTTTACTTTCACATTGTCCTTTCCAGCACAGCTCCAGCAACTGTTGGATGCATAACCAAGCCAGCCCAGTACAGCTCTGCTTGGGTCAGTTCAGTAATGTGAAAGGGATATTAAAGTTTGTGTTTTGTAGTGCACTTGTTTATACGTACAGTGGGGCTAAAAAGTATTTAGTCAGCCACCAATTGTGCAAGTTCTCCCACTTAAAAAGATGAGAGGCCTGTAATTTTCATCATAGGTACAATTCAACTATGACAGACAAAATGAGAAAAACAAATCCTGAAAATCACATTGTAGGATTTTTAATGAATTTATTTGCAAATTTTGGTGGAAAATAAGTATTTGGTCAATATCAAAAGTTTATCTCAATACTTTGTTATATACCCTTTGTTGGCAATGACAGAGGTCAAACGTTTTCTGTAAGTCTTCACAAGGTTTTCACACACTGTTGCTGGTATTTTGGCCCATTCCTCCATGCAGATCTCCTCTAGAGCAGTGATGTTTTGGGGCTGTTGCTGGGCAACACGGACTTTCAACTCCCTCCAAAGTTTTTCTATGGGGTTGAGATCTGGAGACTGGCTAGGCCACTCCAGGACCTTGAAATGCTTCTTACGAAGCCACTCCTTCGTTGCCCGGGCGGTGTGTTTGGGATCATTGTCATGCTGAAAGACCCAGCCACGTTTCATCTTCAATGCCCTTGCTGATGGAAGGAGGTTTTTACTCAAAATCTCACGATACATGGCCCCATTCACTCTTTCCTTTACACGGATCATTCGTCCTGGTCCCTTTGCAGAAAAACAGCCTCAAAGCATGATGTTTCCACCCCCATGCTTCACAGTAGGTATGGTGTTCTTTGGATGCAACTCAGCATTCTTTGTCCTCCAAACACGACGAGTTGAGTTTTTACCAAAAAGTTCTATTTTGGTTTCATCTGACCATATGACATTCTCCCAATCTTCTTCTGGATCATCCAAATGCTCTCTAGCAAACTTCAGATGGGCCTGGAGATGTACTGGCTGAAGCAGGGGGACACGTCTGGCACTGCAGGATTTGAGTCCCTGGCGTCGTAGTGTGTTACTGATGGTAGGCTTTGTTACTTTGGTCCCAGCTCTCTGCAGGTCATTCACTAGGTCCCCCCGTGTGGTTCTGGGATTTTTGCTCACCGTTCTTGTGATCATTTTGACCCCACAGGGTGAGATCTTGCGTGGAGCCCCAGATCGAGGGAGATTATCAGTGGTCTTGTATGTCTTCCATTTCCTAATAATTGCTCCCACAGTTGATTTCTTCAAACCAAGCTGCTTACCTATTGCAGATTCAGTCTTTCCAGCCTGGTGCAGGTCTATAATTTTGTTTCTGGTGTCCTTTGACAGCTCTTTGGTCTTGGCCATAGTGGAGTTTGGAGTGTGACTGTTTGAGATTGTGGACAGGTGTCTTTTATACTGATAACAAGTTCAAACAGGTGCCATTTAATACAGGTAACGAGTGGAGGACAGAGGAGCCTCTTAAAGAACAAGTTACAGGTCTGTGAGAGCCAGAAATCTTGCTTGTTTGTAGGTGACCAAATACTTATTTTCCACCATAATTTGCAAATAAATTCATTAAAAATCCTATAATGTGATTTTCTGAATTTTTCTTTTTCATTTTGTCTGTACGCTAGTATCTAAACTGTGTGTGTGTGTGTTGCAGAACTTCCGGCTGAAGACGGCCCTGCTGGACTACATCAAGCGGTGTTTGCCGGGGGACAGTGAGAAGTACAACATGGTGGCCCTGTGCTTCAGCATGTGCAGAGAGATAGGAGAGAACCACGAGGGAGCCGCCCGCACCCAACTCAAACTGATCGAGTCCCAGCCTTGGGGTGAGCTATGACAAGGCCTACAATTTATAGTATGAGGATCACTACAGTTACAGTATGAAGTCAGACATATTACTTTTTTGTGACGCATATAAAGAACATGGTATAGTGGCTGAGGTCAATTAAGTTTTCAATTCTGCAAGTGAATTGAAATTCAAGTCATGAATTGAAACGTCCTCATAGGAAACAGTAGACAATTTTCATTTTATGAATTGAATGTCAAATCACTTGAGTCAAAAAACTGAACTGACCCCAACCCTGGTGTCAAGGGATGTGTTTTTCAATATTGTAATATCTTTTCTGTTGTTTTAACTTTATTTGCACCTGAATGTAGCCTGTGTATGAGTCATTGATACAAACTCAGTGAAGAGCTACAGGGCATGCAGACAGTGTTTTTCACTCACTCCCTGCTCATCCCATAACAGCAGTGACCCCTGAACTCAGAAGTGCCTTGATAAAGGTTCTTACTCTCCTGAAGGATGCTGCAGAGAGCTATTCTAAGGTATTGTTATCCCTCCAACTATCAAACACAGGTCCTCTGTTTAGTGTTTGTTAATACTAGAAAGGTCTCCTTGGACCCCCCCTTTGTGCCAGTGACACATGTTTTGGACATCAACATTCGATCAGTCTAATAAGTCGATTTAATATATACTATCCGAAAAGTTATCATTTGGTTGTGATTATGAAGGTCTTACCTAACATTAGTATACGAAAATATATATTTTTAAAGAACATAGCATTTCATTACTTTATGTTACTGTACTTTTCAACATTTTAGAACAGCCTTGTTCTTTACATTTTTGTTTTGTCATGAATCTACACACACAATACCCCATAATGACAAAGCAAAAACAGTATTTAAAAATGTTGGATTTTTAAAAATGTATGATTTTTTTAAAATGGAAGCACCTTAGGCAGCGATTACAGCCACGAGTCTTGGGTATGACGCTAGAAGCTTGGCACACCTGTATTTTGGGAGTTTCTCCCATTCTTCTCTGCAGATCCTGTCAAGCTCTGTCAGGTTGGATGGGGAGCGTCACTGCACAGCTATTTTCAGAAAAACATTCCCACAGCATGATGCTGCCACTACCATGCTTCACCATAGGGATTGTGCCAGGATTCCTCCAGACGTGAAGCTTGACATTCAGGCCAAAGAGTTCAATCTTGGTTTCATCAGACCAGAGAGTCTTAGTGTGTAGTTAATTAGTGATTATGTTAAGATTGATTGTTTTTTATAAGATAAGTTCAATGCTAGCTAGCAACTTACCTTGGCTTCTTGCTGCCCTCACGTAACAGGTAGTCAGCCTGCCACTCAAGGCAGTTAACCCACTGTTCCTAGGACGTCATTGAAAATAAGAATGTGTTCTTAACTGACTTGCCTGGTTAAATAAAGATATAAAAAAAAATCGGTATATGCAATTCTAAATCACAAGCAATGTGGCGGCAGGGTAGCCTAGTGGTTAGAGCATTGGACTAGTAGTTGCAAGTTCAAATCCCAAAGCTGACAAGGTACAAATCTGTCGTTCTGCCCCTGAACAAGGCAGTTAACCCACCGTTCCTAGGCCATTGAAAATAAGAATGTGTTCTTAACTGACTTGCCTAGTTAAATAAAGATATACAAAAAAATCAGTATACAAAAATACAGATTTACCAGTTGTTATGAAAACTTGAAATTGGCCCTGATTAATCAGTCAACCTCTAATATAGACAGGTGTGTGCCTTTCCAAATCAAGTCCAATCAATTGAATTTACCACAGGTGGACTCCAATCAAGTTGTAGAAACATCAAGGATGATCAATGGAAACAGGATGCACCTGAGCTCAACTTCGAGTCTCATAGCAATGGGCCTGAATACCCTTGTAAATAAATAAAACAATTCTTACTGTTTTAGCTTTGACATTATGGGGTATTGCGTGTAGATTGATGAGGAAAAATAATAATTGAATCAACTTTAGAATACGGCTGTAACGTAACAAAATGTGGAAAAAGGTAAGGGGTCAGAATACTTTCTGAATCCACTGTGTGTCGGGTGTCCACCCACTAGTACTGAGCGAAGACCGTACAGTGTGAGGAGAACAGAGATAACGTTAGATGGTTATCTGACTGCCTGAGCAGAGATGAGATGATGACTCTAAGGAATTAAAAATGATAGTCTACAGAATATTTTATTATTTCCTATTTTTCTATTTGGACCTGACGGAGCCAATGGAATATTTTCAATGTTTTGACAGTTGAATGTCCACTATTTTTGGCTTTGGAATTTCTATTAAAAAGCTCTAATCATTTTGATGTAATTATTCATGATGCATTTAATATTAATTGAAAATCGTGGTATTTAAAAAAAATAATTGTGTCAAAACTGAACTGAAAAAGCACTAATGGCTCAGTACTACCACCCAATCTACAGAGTGGGTGAAAACAGGCTTTGGTGATGAAATTTCACTTCTTTATGTTATAAAATAAATTTGACCAAGACAAATATGATGATTCATGTTCTATGTTGTTCAGTGGGGTCTTTCACTAACATTTCATTAACAATTCAAATCAAATTTATTTATATAACCCTTCGTACATCAGCTGATATCTCAAAGTGCTGTACAGAAACCCAGACTAAAACCCCAAACAGCAAGCAATGCAGGTGTAGAAGCACGGTGGCTAGAAAAACTCCCTAGAAAGGCCAAAACCTAGGAAGAAATCTAGAGAGGAACCAGGCTATGTGGGGTGGCCAGTCCTCTTCTGGCTGTGCCGGGTGGAGATTATAACAGAACATGGCCAAGATGTTCAAATGTTCATAAATTACCAGCATGGTCAAATAGTAATAATCACAGGCAGAACAGTTGAAACTGGAGCAGCAGCACGGCCAGGTGGACTGGGGACAGCAAGGAGTCATGATGTCAGGTAGTCCTGAGGCATGGTCCTAGGGCTCAGGTCCTCCGAGAGAGAGAGAGAGAAAGAGAGAATTAGAGAGAGCATACTTAAATTCACACAGGACACCGGATAGGACAGGAGAAGTACTCCAGATATAACAAACTGACCCTAGCCCACCGACACATAAACTACTGCAGCATAAATACTGGAGGCAGAGACAGGAGGGGTCAGGAGACACTGTGGCCCCATCCGAGGACACCCCCGGACAGGGCCAAACTAACAGTAAGTCCAAATCGTCGGATTTCCTACCTACACCTACACTGATTTCCTACCTACCTACACATTCTGTTGACGAGCGGTGCAGCTTACTCGCAGCAACTTTTGAGGATTGCACATGCTGTGGTGGTCATCTTCAAAGTTGTTTGGACGAGTGGCAAAAGCTAAATTAGCATGGCACAAGCTGAATTAATTGTGAACGGCTTTGAAAATAAAAAAAGATTGCGGTACGTTCAGTGCTCCGTTGACATTTCACAGAGAGACGCTTGTTTTTGTGAGAAAATCTTCTAAACAGGAATTTCTCATTAATTAGAAAAGCTTATACTAAAATGTGAAAATACTATCCCAAAACATATTGTTTTATGTCCTGCGGATTCGAGTAGAAAGATGACGATTTCAACGGGAAATGTGAACCTGTGAGGTAGCAATCGTTCTCTCAAGTCATCCAGCCTAGTTGACGCGATGCTGTGCAATTTGTATTATTTTGACAACTTTTTTTCTCTGGCCTACATTGATTTAGTCACCTTAATTTTGGCCACCCTACAAGGGTAAACATTCCAATAACTTTTGAACATGAGGTTTGGACCTGTGTGGGTTCCATATTTTGGGCAGAGGGAGGGAGCTCACATCTCGCTTTGTTCATGGTGCCTACCAGGCTTGTTTTTTGTGCATCGTTCGCTTCCCCTCGCTCATAAACTCTCCCATTCTCCCCCTTTTACTTTACTTCATTTATTTCATGTTATATGTAAAAAAATATATATAATAATAATAATAATAATTGTTTCGGTATAGTTTAGGTTCAGTTTTGAGGCAATTATCGGGGTGATTATCAACTGGTCATGGCACCTTCAACAGTCGGGAAAGCCATTTTAAAAAATTATATGTCCGCCTAAAACTGGTTATAACTCAAATCAAATGTTTTTTGTCATATGAAAACAGGTGTAGACTAACAGTGAGTTGCTTACTCACGGGTCCTTTTCCAACAATGTAGAGTATAAGATCAAAAAATAGAAATAGTGACAGGAGGAATAAATACACAGTGAATAATGAATAACAATAACGAGTAAAAAATAACATGGCTATATACAGGGAGTACTAGTACAGAGTTGATGTGCAGGTATACAAGGTAATTGAGTTAGCGATGTACATATATGTATGGGTAAAGTGACTCCAGTTCTATTTGTGATATAACACACTGTCGTTATTAGAATTTTTATATAGACTTATTTAGGAAAAGTCAAGGATCACTTAAGAAATAGCAGAGTAATAAAACATTTAAATTCGTTTTGCGTCATTATTATCTGGGTCTTTCTAGTGTTAATTGAACGTGAGTAATAGCTTTGCAGTGGAGATTTTAAAAAACGTGTGTGTACGCGTGCACGCATATATGCATGCGCTCAATGTGCTCATGTGTTCTCCCTCAGGACTCGTGTGTACGCCAGGCAGCACGTTGTGTCAAAATGGCAAAGCTGACCACACTCCAGCTCCACTTCCTGAACCACGGTCAAGACCAACGTGTCATCAACCTGCGCCAATCAGATCTCCTTGGTGCCATAGTGGCACTGCCCCGCTGTTACCAGGTAATGGCACTAAATGTAACCGTGGTATACTAAATCAGTTATCCAAATGCTAGACGTGTGGTACCGGCGCTATTGTAATAGTGGGAGGAAAAATCAATTATCCCAATCCTAGACTTGGGAAGGATGTACTGAAATGTAGATAGATTCCCAGTAGTATGTCATAATGAGATGTAGCTAAGCTTCTTTTAAGCTATTATTTGAAACTGGGTTGTTTCTCGTGTCTCTAGGCTTTTGTGTTGTCGGAGGCCTACGACTACAGTCCAGACTGGGCGGAGGTGCTCTACCAGAAGGTCATCCTCAGTGGAGACTTTGCTTACCTAGAGGAGTTCCGACTTCACAGGCCACTCCCCGCCTGCCTGTTTGAAGACATATCCCAAAAGTAATTTCAGATGATTTCCAGAATTAGGAGGGAATATCTTCTTGCTGGTATTAATCATTGGTCTGGTCCTACCTTTCAGATTGACTCACAACACGCCTCCGAGCAGTGCGGGCCAGAACCTGAAGAGACTATTACAACACTGTGATGACGTTTACACCTACTACAAGCTTGCATATGAACACAAGTTCTTCGACGTGGCCAACATGTTACTTCAGGACTCCAAAACAAGCAGTTACCTAAACGACAGGCTAGGTACTAGGTAGCGGATTCGAAACGGCACTGCCCCTGTCAAATACCTCCAAATATGCATGTGGAATTTTTTACAAACTCTTTTCTATAACATCTTTCATGGAGATGAATAGTTTCACGAAATAATGTTTTATTTTCTCCATGCAAAATCACTGACTAACTGAATAAATCTCGCCCTGGTTGAAGCTACAGATGTCTGTCTTTACTTAAACACGATTGTGTGGTCATCCACAGGAGGCTGTTATTATAGCTGTTGTGATGTCTACCCGTCTACCTAAACGAGGTAGACAAAGTAAAAATATCCTAAATTATAATAAAGTTAGGGTTGCAAAATTATAGTAACATTCCCAAAATTCCTGGGAATGCTGGAGTATTCAGGATTTTCATTTTTTCCCCCACAATAATCTTTTAACCAGGATTTCTGGAAAACCTGTGAATTTTACGAAAGATACCGGAAAGGTGCAACCCTAAGTGGAGGACTTGGTGGACTGTATATTCTTAGATTTGGTATTGCTTAATGTGTTCACTCCCAGGTGCTGATCGGGGCACAGATGACAGTAAAGTGGATTACAGTTGTGGTGGGTTTAATAAAGATGAGGATTCACATAGTATAGGGCAAAGCATAGCACAGTGTAGGATGTTAATGGCTTGATTGACAGCTTGAGTGTTGTGTGGTCTGAAAATACAAGGGGGGAAAAAAGACACAATAGTGAATCATAGATATAAACTGAATACAATCTCCAATTCACTATACTGAATGTAACAACATGGCTATAACATCTTGATGCTATTCAAGACTGCAGCGGTATACAACATGACCGTGCCTGCAATAATTAGAGACCAAAAGCGTGCCGCTGCACATGTACTATAAAGCAAAGCACTGCCATCTTCAGTGCAATGCCACAACTGCATGAACTTGAAATGGTACGAGTGAGGTGTTCTCTCATTTATTTCTGGAAATGGCTAGCAAACTAGCCAACTTTAGCCAGTTAGCTTAGTTGCTTGAATGCGGTTGAGAGGTCAGAATGCTCGGATCAGCCCTACTCCTTGGCCAGAGCGTCCAGCGTGATCTCTGAACGCTCCGAGAGTGAACAGCTCTGAATTCACGAATGGCCCAGAGTGCACACTGAGACACTGGAGGCAATTTACGAACACACCCTTAGCTTCGTTTTTCGCTGACTCTGAGCTGGAGATCACCCAGAATGCTCTGCTCCACTTCACTAGTAGCCGGAGCTACAGCTCTAATATGATGAACTACTATTTCTTCACAGCCTTTCGTACACAAATCGTAGACTTGGGAAAAACGCACTGAAATGCAGATTGTCACTTTCAATGACCATGATTCCCTCTGACTCTCTTTGGTGCCCTTACAAAGCAATAAAGCATATCACAATATATCTGGGATGTAATCAAGGGATGTACACTGAGTGTATAAAACATTAAGAACACCTTCCTAATATTCAGTTTCAGCCTGAATTCGTCGGGGCCTGGACTTGAAAGCCATCCGCAGGGATGCTGGCCCATGGTTGGCTCCAATGCTTCCACACAGTTGTCAAGTTGGCTGGATGTCCTTTGGGTGGTGGACCATTCCTAATACACATAGAAAACTGTTGAGCGTGAAAAACCCAGCAGTGTTTGCAGTTCTTGACACAAACCGGTACGCCTGGCACCTACTACCATACGTTGTTCAAAGGCATGTAAGTGTTTTATTTTTCCCATTCACCCTCTGAATGGCACACATACACAATACATGTTTTAATGCTTAAAAATCCTTCTTTAACCTGTCTCCTCCCTTTTATCTACACTTATTGAAGTTGATTTAACAATTGACATCAATAAGGGGGCATAGCATTCACCTGGTCACTCTATGTCATGGAAAGAGCAGGTGTTCCTAATATTTTGTACACTCAGTTAATGTTAGTCATCAAAGTGTGTTCGGCAACGTCCACAGAGGATTTTCCAGTTTGCATTCCAAATGACACCCTATTCCCTATACAGTGCACGACTCTTGACCAGGGCCCACAGGGTACCATTTGGGATGAAGCCCTAATCTCCGCCAGTGATACAGGGTTAATTCCCCTCCTTGTTTGTAGTGTTTGGGGTCTGGGTCCCTGAGGGGAAGACCCCTCATGAATAAACATGCTGTGTACTCTCCAGACACTGCGATAGCATGGCTTTGATGAACTACTAGAATCAATGGGCCGCCAGCAACAAATCCTGCAAGGTTGGATAATGACCTTGTCTGGTTTGATTAATAATTACAGGATTCACCAGGAGAGGGGATGGATGTTGCAGTACTGGCCATACTCACTAGATGCCACTCTATGGTGCTTATAAGTCATACACTACATGATCAAAAGTATGTGGACACATGCTTGTCAGACATCTCTTTCCAAAATCATGGGCATTAATATGGAGTTGGTCCCGCCTTTGCTGCTCTAATGTGGAAATGCTTTCCACTAGATGCTGGAACATTGCTGCGGGGACCTGCTTCCATTCAGCCACAAGCGCATTAGTGAGGTCGGACACTGATGTTGGGTGATTTAGGCCTGGCTCGCAGTCGTCGTTCCAGTTCATCCCAAAGGTGTTCAATGGGATTGAGGTCAGGGCTCTGTTCAGGCCAGTCATGTTCTTCCACACCAATCTCGACAAACCATTTCTGTATGGACATCACTTTGTGCACAAGGTCATTGTCATAATGAAACAGGAAAGGGCCTTCCCCAAACTGTTGCCACAAAGTTGGAAGCGCAGAATCGTCTACAATGTAATTGTATGCTATAGCCTTAAGATTTCAATGGAACTAAAAGGGCCTAGCCCGAACTATGAAAAACATCCCCAGACCATTATTCCTCCTCCAACAAACTTTATAGTTCCTCTGTCGGACTGCCAGATGGTGAAGCGCGATTCATCACTCCAGATTCATCAGTCCAATTGTGCGTGAGCTTTGCACCGCTCCAGCCGATGCTTGGCATTGTGCATGGTGATCTTAGGCTTGTGTGTGTTCTTGTGCTGACAATGCTTCCGGAGGCAAGTAGTGAGTGTTGCAACCGAGGACAGACCATTTTTATGTGCTCCAGCACGTGGCGGTCCCGAGCTTGTGTTTGCCTAGCACTTCACGGCTGAGCCATTGTTGCTCCTAGATTTTTTTCACTTAGCATATTTTTGGTTTATTGGATAGGATTAAAGATGGAGGAGAGAGTGTGCTGAACTAACAGTGGGGAGGATTTGAACCCATACTGCAGCGTTGTCTGTGATCTGGAGGCAGCGGCCTAGACTGCTAGACCACCCTAGGCGACATGCACTGATAGGTTAGCTGCTATCAGTATTCACATTTGAAAATACCATTTTTGTTACTCCTTTAATAATGAATGACTTTGCATTCTGTGGGTTTATTGATAATAGGCTCCGATTTCAGACTTAAGTTTTTCTCATGAATTAATTTTCTCATTACATCAATGCTTACTGCATAATTCAGTGTGCTGAGTCGTCAAAGTATGTATGTATAGATGTGTGTACGTTTGCAGAACCTCTACATTTCTAGAAATTCCCCTGATGATGTGTTGAACGGGAAGACTGGTGGGAATCAAAAGTGAACTTGAGCCTGCCCGAGATGGAGAAGAGATGAAAGGAGCATTTTGTTCGGTGTTAATCTGTCACTCTATGAAGAGCTTAGTTTTTGCCGTTGTGAGTTAACGACGTTGAGGTGATGATTAGTCATTGAGAAGATGATCCCATTATTTGACAATGATTATGTTATGGTTCATGCTATATGGGATCATTGAGACATCCCTACCCTAAACCCTAACCTTACCATAGCCCTTACCTAGCCATTTTACATTCCCAAGGATCCCACGTTATTAATCCCACTTGTATTAATATGGTTGTCAACAACGGCACCCATTCATTCCAACCTTTTAATCTGTTACTTAGTAACATTTTGACACGTCAGTGGCAGTGCATGCCATTGCTGAAGCCTGAAGTTAAACTTTCCTATGCAGATTTGTTGAAGAGCCTTGCATTGTGGCAAGATATTCTGTTTTCTCTTTGTGTTTCAGAAGGCTCTTGGCTCTTTCCCTGCAATAGAAGTGAGACCACCTCAAACATGCATTAAGTACGCTATAGATCATCTTGGCTGCTCAAGATCAATTAACCCACATGTCCACTAACCCCATGCATATGTCTTTTTTCATCACACACATTGCTTGAATACCCCAAAGCTATGTTGTATTTTTTTTCTGCAGTTCCTATCAATGTGTTTGAGTGCATTAACTCAACAAAACCAATAGCAAGGCTGTAGGTACAATATCAGCTTGACTCTGTCTCACAAATTTTCATACTAGACATTTCTCATTCTCACTAGAATACAAATAATGACAGTAAATTAATGAATTATAAATCAGTCACATTGACCAATCTATTTGCACCTTTAATATATTAAGTATATAACTGCACATAAATAAGGTATTTATATTTGGATTGTAACTATCCACATGTTTTTTTTGTTGTTTACTGGATACTGGATTAGTGTATAACACTTCTGGAGCTACCACTATCTCAGAAGTAGAGTATTTCACCTGTTCCCCATCTAATTGTTTGATTTTAGAGTAGCTACCACAGCCATAAGATCATTTGAGACATGTACCTGTATGAAAACATACTTTCATAATGTAACACAGTTAATAGATGTAAAGTAATGCAAACAATGTATTATAGTTCAGAGTGATCTAGTGTTTCAAAGCATGTTTTAATTTTCAGTTTTTAGGATGAAACTGTGTTTTCAACCAGCGGGATGCTGCTGCTGGGTAGACTAACAAACTGGATACCTCCTACTTCCAATTATCAAACACACTTGGTTTGATTATCTGGAAAATGGTCCCTCTGGTACGGAGAAGATTGAACCAGGCCTATCTTCAAAGGTTCTAGAATCTTCTCTGTGAGAGAAAGGTTCTACAAGCTGATCTCTGGGGGAGACTTTAAGAGCTGTCCATGGTTCTGATTAGATACAAAAGGAGCATTCTGTACTTCTACCTCAGTTTTAAAGTATGGAATAGAGATAATAAAGTATTATTAGTCAGATGGTGCCTCACACTTTAAATGTAATTGTTTCCTTTATGGAAACACATCGTCTTTTTACAGGTAGTCATTTTAATTAACAGCCCAGTACAGTGGCTTTTTTCACTTCATAAAGGATACATTTGAGGCTTGTGGGTTAATTCATCCTAATATTTACTTTTCTCTCGCCACAATTTTTGCCATATTATTAGCTTAATCTACAGGTGATGCAGTGTTTGTGCGTTTTTGCATAAACATATGTAATCTATTCATAATTATATTCAATAGACATTATGTTAATAATTCCCAGTGAATGATTGCCACACTCTCCTACTGTATGCCTCCTCGAAATATTAGCTGCCAGTGCGGTTATTCGATGATTTGCCTCTGCAAGGACAGCATGACTAGTTCTGTCACAGCCATGTGAGTTTAGTGTCGCGATTCGCATTTTCATTTTGGAGGGCTTCAAGGAAGAGCACCCGACCAACCCCCCCGGAGCACAAGTACAAATCCGTATCTTCGCATGTCAAGCCTCGTTATCAACTATTTTCAACCGTTTGCCAGGCGTTGTCTGGGATGCCCGGTGACTTATTGGCGTTTTTTAATTACCGGTGACTGTATAACAGTGGTCTCGGAACTGTCACATAGTCTAGGCTATCATAGGAGGCACATTTGGTCTGTCATGCAATGGAGGCTCGGATTTTTACCCTTTATTTACTTATCATCGTCTGCTTGTTTCACGGTAGGCAACGTTGTGCATGTGTCATAATGTTATTGTAGTGAGATTTTGAAACCGTGGGTTAGATGTTCATTGTCAATTACAGAGAGGGCTTTGTCAATTACAGAGAGGGCTAGCCTTGATTCGGTTATATGAGAAACTTAGAAGTGTAGCTTCTTCTGACATTGTTTTAACCTACATCGACATAGATTTATCTTCGTGGCGGACCAGCCATTATTCGGCCATTAACAGCATCAAGGACAAGGTCCCTCACCTGTGTACACTTTGTACATGAAACAGTGCGCCTTGTAGCAAGAGTCCCCACTTAAATCTTAGACATAAGTTACATACTTATTATTACCACTATTATTATTTAACACACTACTCCTCTTGTACTGTTTAAGCTAAAAACGCAGTTCAAACTTAAAGTGCAAACTGGTCTGGTTTGAGTTGCTTGCATACAACTTTTTTGGATCTCTTTTTTCATTAAGCTTTTTTGTCCTCCGACTTTCATGGGATTTCCAGCACCATTCTTAATGGCCCATTGTGACGTCATGATTCCCAACATTCTGCTCTATTCACTGTAAACAATGTAACCTTTGACACAAATCATCTACTTTGGCCACTTTTCCAACAATTTACACAAAAAGTTTACTATCGATCTGAAATCGATATTAAAATATACTCTACCAATCTAACAATATTAGTAACCGCATTAACAAATTATTTTCCAATTTTTTACAAATAACTGACATTTCGACCACTTTCCCATCACTTTAGACACAAACGTCGATTTAGACACCTTCGTCTACTTCTCAGCTTTTTACATTTGGAATCAGAATAGAATAATCTTCTACCAATCAAAAGTTACAGCTGTTTCTCAGAGTACCGAAAAAAATAGCTAGCTAGCGTCAGCTAACCGCTCTGTCATGTCTCTTCATTGAACAGCCCAAACGGAATGTTGCCATGGATACTCACACACGCAGAGGAGTGCATGGGGCAGTGTAGGGAGAGACGGACAGACGAGAGAGAATCCGCTACTAATGGAGAAGGTTGCTGTATTTGTTACTGTATTTGTAATTTCATGTTGAGCAATCGGGCCCGGGTAGAGTAGGGCCTGAATGACGCTGACATGGGTAGGGCTCGCGCTAAAGTATTATGCCTTTCTGCTTTTCTTTTCTTTCAAACTTCTGACCAGTTTCCCAACAGGTTAGACAGAAACTTAGAGGGTATGACTTCTTCCTCTACTTCACCTCTATTCAAGCTGAAATGGTGATCACGGTTAGCCTAAATATGTTATTTATTGATTAGAACTACAGCTAGGTATGAGTAGGTTTACATACAAACCTATTGTTCTACATAGTTCTTCAACTACCACAAAATTGTATTTTAAAGAGCTGTCATCACTCGGTGCACCATCATATTTCTCTCCCCACATAATACCCTAAAATGTTCTAATTCCTTATGAGTTCCTCCCTTTCACCACAACAGCAGGTCTTCAAATTCAGAAAGCAAAAAAAACATTTATTTTCCTTGTTTCAACACAGACTGCAGTTTTTGAAGGACCACAACAACCAGAAACAGGATCTTAGGAAAGCTTGAATGAATGAATGTATTTGTAACAATGAAAATGACACTTGAGTAAAAAAGTAAAAAAAGTTTTTTTTAAATGTAAACTTCTACCACAAAAATGCTTTTAAAGGTCCAATGTAGCTGTTTTGATCCCATTTCTACGTAACAATGAAGTACCGTTCTATGATTGTTTTCAATCAAAATGGTAAAACATTGCTTCTAAGCAAGAATTTGGCTAGGACTGCGAGTCTGGGAGTGGTCTGAGTGGGGAGGGGAAAACTGAAAACTAGCCGTTATTGGCAGAGAAGGTTTGGAACTCTCTTTCTTATTGGTCTGTTAACCAATTTACAGCCTGATGATGTCACCAGGCAAGCCAAGACTCCATCCTACCAAAACAGTCTTTTCAAACAGCTCTTACACTAAAACGGCATTGACATCATTTTCACAAAGTCACAGTATTATTCCAACTTCATACTATACACTATATACACAAAAGTACGTGGACAACCCTTAAAATTCTTCTATTTCAGCCACATCTGTTGTTGACAGGTGTATACAATCGAGCATACAGTCATGCAATCTCTATAGACAAACATTGGCCGTAGAATGGCCTTACTGAAGAGCTCAGTGACTTTCAACGTGGCGTGGTCATAGGATGCCAGCTTTCCAACAAGTCATTTTTTCTCATTTCTGCCCTGCTAGAGCTGCCCTGCGTAACTGTAAGCGCTGTTATTGTGAGGTGCAAATGTCTACGAGCAACAGCGGCTCTGCCGCAAAGTGGTAGGCCACACAAGCTCACAGAACAGAGAGCTTCATGAAATGGATTTCTATGGTCGAGCAGCCGCACACAAACCTTAGATCACCATGAAGAATAATGGTCTGGTATTTTTAATGGTTCGGGCTAGATCCAGGGAAATCTGGATCTAGCCCGAATCTTAACACTACAGCATACAATGACATTCTAGACTATTCTGTGCTTCCAACTTTGTGGGAACAGTTTGGGAAAGGCCCTATCCTGTTTCAGCATGACAATGCCCCTGTGCACAAAGTAAGATCCCATACAGAAAGGGTTTGTTGAGATCGGTGTGGAAGAATTAGACTGGCCTGCAAAGAGCCCTGTTTTTCCCCAACCTGATCTCATAGACTAGACGTAACAGTACAGTAAAACCAAGATTTGTGATATGTTACATTTGGTATGGTTACACAAGACAGAATTTTACTTAAGGCAAGGAGTGGTGGATAGGTGGGCGTATAACGCAAATGTCTAGCAACCCAAAAGTTGCGTGTTTGAATCTCATCACGGACAACTTTAGATAATTAGCTGCTTTTCATTACGTGCTACTTTGCAACTACTTAGCATGTTAGCTAACCCTTCCCCTAACCCTAACCCTTTTAGATAACCCTTCCCCTAACCTTAACCCTTTAACCTAATTCCTCACCTTAGCCTAGCTAACATCAACGTTAGCCACCTAGCTAATGTTAGCTACTGTGCACAGACTACATACAGTTCAATGTCTAGTTTTGATTTACATTTGGTTGAGCTTTTATTTATTTTTCCAGACCGTAACATACAAAATGCAAAAAAAATGTAAGGGTTGCAACCTGTGGGTGATGTGGGATGTCAGTGTCTTTGACGTGTGTGTGTGTGCGGGCATGAATGGCCCCTAGTGTCTCTACAGGGACAGCACCAGCGCAGACTGTACAAGGACCTGATGCGAAACTACAACCCTCTGGAGCGTCCCGTGTTCAATGACTCCCACTCGCTCACCGTACACTTCAGCTTCAGCCTCATGCAGATCATGGATGTGGTGAGTCTGATGAGCCATCTATCAACCCACACACACACACACACACACACACTGTAAGCACGCAATGAAAGAAACACTGACAACATCACCGTAACACATAGTGATGGATATATCAGATCTCCCCTCTGAAGCACTAGAGATGATATCAAACACACACACACACACACACACACACACACCCACACACACACACACTCTCCCTGTGATAGGATGTGTGAGCCACATTAACAAGGCTCCCTGTGCGGCTGTGTTTCCCGGTCGGTGCTCAGCTCACCCACAGTGCTGCTGAGAGAGGCAGCAGACCTTTTTCCCCCCTGTGTGTCTGATGCGCTCCCCCCTGCCAGGGCACTGCCAGCAGGGGAGCTGAAACAACATACGGTGGCCCTCATCTCTCCACCATTACACCCAGCATCTGACAACCCTGACGTTCCCTGGCTCCACAGAATACCACTGTTTTTCACAGTATCTACGTATTTGTTATTGAGGAGATTCTTTTTTTTTTAAAGAGGAAAGTGAGGATTTGTGGCAAAGTAGCAGTAGTTGAGGGATTTGAATCCACCCGGTCATGAGCATACTGTTTTGGCCAAAATCCTACTGTTGTGTCAGAAACAGCCTCCCTGGGTGGAGTGTATATCATACTGGTTCTATGGAACTGTCTGTGCGTACTGTAGATCTATAATCGAGATGGGAGGAAAGCACAGGCAGAGAATGGTGAATGTGCTGAAATGATCACTTACCATAATATCAGAGACGGAATTGGAAGGGAGTGTGTTTCTCAGGCAGAGCATTTTGACAAATGTGACATTAGTGAGTGATTTTTAACAATCTTATTTCAACTTTTCATGCCTACTGTTCTCTACGATACTACTCTTGCTGCTTCTTTCCTAATAGCACTGTAAGTCTTGTAAAGGCCACAGTGTGTGCAGGCTTTTGTTCCCACCCATCTCTAATACACAGTTTTAAATGATAAACTACTTCAAATACCACAATTAGTTGAAAGGTGTGTTTGTGCTGGGCTGGAACAAAAGTCTGCACACAGGGGCTGGAACAACGGTTAATGTATTAACACCGGCTATTACATTAATCTTTGTAACAGGGGCCCTCGAGAACAGTTGCCTATCCCTAGTAAATAGCTACACTGAATATTTCATTGTCATTATTTGTTTCATTCTTTGTTTCACCATTTCTACTCTGTTGTTGGTGGAGATTGTGTTTTTGGGGGGGACCCCAGCTGTGTGCTGCGTTGGGATTAAATGAGACCCTATTTCGTGCAGTGGGAGCCCTGCTGGATTGGGAAACATTAGTCACAATTCACTACACGTGCCTGCTCCCATTTTACTGTTAGCTAATCACATTTTAGGGTACAGAGCACATTGCGTCCATGATTATACAATATTACAAGGATGATTTAAGATCGTTACATATAATATATTGTGAGGGGGAGAAAAAAAAAACGTAAGTAAACAAATATACTTTGAAAAAGTTCAAAAAAACAAGTCATCAAATTAGTCTGTGAGTCCGTGAGCATGAGGTTCATGTTTGCAGCTACTGTAATTGGCCAGTGACCATTTATGGAGCCACACAGTTGAGCCTTCCTGGAACTCCAATGCCAACAGCTGGGGTCTGCGGCGGCTGCAGCGTTTGCCCATAAACAGGGGAAAAAATGATATGCATCCACTGGTAAAAGTTTAAGTATGCCGCATTACCCACCACCCAGTACCCACAGACCAATAACCTTCCCACTTTTAAACAACATTTACCTCAGCTCTTTTCACCTCAACCATTGCTTTGGAGCAGCTTGTGTCTTTTAATAGAAACGCTTGGTGGTGTTACGCACATGCGATAGCTACATGTTTTGCTACCTGCTGGTGAGAGGATTTAAAATGCAGGGCATTTATCAAAGTGACGTTATTCATAGTCATTTGCCCTTTATCGGCAAGTGGCCATATCTAAGACGAATTACAAGCTAGCGAAAAGTCCTGTTCCTGCAAGACTTTTATTAAGTGTGGCAGGTGGAGCGACAAATTAGAATATTTTCTAGCATTGGTTGGTGACAGACATTGATTGTGTTTGCATGTTTACAGGATGAGAAGAACCAGGTCCTGACGACCAACATCTGGTTACAGCTGGTGAGTTCTTTCATCATTCGAACCTCGAGTCTAAGAGTGTGTGGCATGTGAAGATGTGCGTCAAAACAGACAGAGGTTCATATCAAGACACTTGTCCTCCCATCACCCCCTTTCCTTCTCCCGGGCAGAGTGTCTTTTGTGATCATCAGTCCTCCTTTATCGAGTCAGACAGTTAGGCCCCCCTGTATATCAATGAACTCTACTAATGCTCCTCAATTACCAAGCAACATTAAATGTGCAGAATTTTAAGGGTCATGCTCAAGAACGTCCTTTGAGGATCTACTACACCTAACAAGCTTGATGGATGTGTCTGTCAGCTCTGCCCTTTATCCCAAAAACTTCCCCCGACACCCCTCCCCATCCTATCCCCCTCATCCTTGACAAACTGGCCCTCAGCTCCATTCCCAACCCTCACTGGGGAGTGCCACTACATTAAGAAAATTAAACCGTGCTCTCACAGACCATTGCAGATGGGCTGGGCGAGCGCCAAAGGGACAGTGCCTAGATGGACTCAGAAGAAAATTGTGAATCAAATGTTCATGATAAGTGTAAGCCTTTAGCCAAATTATTTAGTCGTTTTTTTTCCCAACTTGACTCCCAAAGTATCTAAATGAATTGGCTTCTCCCAAACCCTAGTATTTGACCTAGATAAATAGCTGTAGAACAAAAAATATTTTTTTTTTAACTCCCTCAACAGCGAAAAAGGAGGCGCGATGCTCGCTCTGCTTCTACTAATACTGCATTTCCCTTTTAGACACTCTATGTGGAGTTGAAAGGCTCTGTCAGGCTTGTCTTGTCAATATGGTGTCAGTTTGAATACGTTTTTGAAGGAAGTCATCTATAACCTTCCCTGAGTTTTTTTTTTTTTTTTTTTACTGAATGGTGTCACGCACACATTGTTATGTGGTACACTACTCCACTCGGCCATTTTGTGAACTCAAGTCCCATTTGGAAAAAGCCAGTGTCATTGCTAAAGCTCAGATCGAATGTATTTTTTTGATGGGTGATTCTTTTTTTATACTAACCCGCGCTTTTCATTCTAAACAAAGAATGACAATACAATTGTATGTTGTTAACAGACAGACATTGACATGGCAGAGCATTCTCAAAAGCCTGGTTCCTTTTGCACCTTTGGCAGTGATGGGGTGGAAGACTTGTGCTTTTTCCAGTTCACATAAAGGACATTGTAGCAGATTATTATCAGTTAGAAGCTACTTTTATAATAATAGTATTGGTTTTTAAGTATATGCATAATGACAAAACAGTACAGTAAAGACATGAATACAAATACTGTATGTAAACACGTTTTCTTTTCTTAAACCCATTTCATACAGCTGCTCAAATTTAATGAGCTTTCTTATCAGTATTGTGAATTCCCAGAATTCTCACGGTCTCTTAACGAAAGTTGTGTTTAAAATTTAGAGAAGCATCTAATCCCTTCCTAACGTCTCACACTCTTCATTCAGTGAGAAAGGTTGTTTCATCCCCTCAGGCTCAACCTTTTCTCCAGCACATTTTGTTTGTTAAATTGCCTCCAGTGCAAAGTAGTCTTTTAGCTTAATTTGATTTTAAGGGCTCAATGAATTTCCTTGCTCCCTCTCTCAATGTTTTGGAAAGCGATCCGCCCAGGCTCTGGTGCTGGAAGTCTGTATTTTGAGGGGAGAGATGTCTCTATGCCCCGAGCTGTGGGTATTTTTCAAATGTCAACATCCGTTACCGCGGCTCTTTAAAGGTTTCATGCCGGCAGAGGGAATGATTGAACTTGCATAAATAGCCCACAAGAGAAAAATATGATCTACAGCGTGAATTCCCATCTCCAGCAGATGCCTCCTCTCTGGTAATTTATTGTGCATATTTACTGCGTGCCATATTTCTGACAGCATAACATTTATTTACATGTGGGAGTTAAGGAACACTTTTGAGTGAACAGAGATTATTCACTCAGAGGTATTCACTTCGATTTTTTGGGGATTCCACTGTGATGAAACAATACCTTCTGCCACAAGTCCATTTAAATGACCCACTTATGTCGTCCAATTTGGACTCCTCTCATCGAAAGTAAGTTTAGCGTACCTGTCCTTTGCCAGGGTATATTTATGAGGATGAGTCCATTGTCAGAAGGTAATTATTTAATTAGAGATAATGACTAGAGAAAGAGAGAGCGAGTCAGTGAGCCTCCAACGAAACTGAGTGAGGCTCGCCAGAGTGGGGTTGTGGTGTGCTGCTCAAAAAAATGTACTCCATTTGGGGAGGAAGAGGCCAGAGTTATAGGCTCGTCTTCTGTGTGAGGTCATTCGGTGGAAATACGAGGTCTGGGCAGACCGCTCAAGTCTAATAATATACATCTCCGTGACTGACCAGCCGTTCAGAGTGCATAGATATTTAACACGGATGTTTCTGTATGCCTCGCTCTGTTCATTAGCTAGGTAACCTTATACAGTTACCCCGTGGGCAGATTATTAGGTCCAGATATACTGAGCATTTGTACCAAGTTCACAGTTAAACCGTTTTTTTTCCCCAGAGGAAATTGACCAAAGAATGTAAAACAAAAATGCCAAATTAAAGTCATAAGAAGCAATAACACAGGGTGAAGACATAGTTTCATCCGTGTGTATATCAGACAACCACGGGTATGATGCAAAAATACTTGTTTATTGTTCTATTTATGTTGGTAACCAGTTAATAATAATAATAATAAGGCACATTGGTTTTTTGGGGGAAATGGCCAATATACCATGGCTAAGGGCTGTATCCAGGCACTCCGCTTCTGGCCTTATTGTTTAATTGAACCCTATTGCACCTGGTGCAAATTATTATGTAGTTAACCTGGACCATGTGTCACAACACTTGTAAGTGTCAATCTCTACAATGGGTAAATAACACACTTGATTATAACACATTAGTCTGTATCTGTGTGGTCTCCTAGTACTGGACTGACTACTACCTGCAGTGGAACACCACAGACTACCCTGGAGTTACCAATGTCAGGTTCCCTGACACCCAGATATGGAGGCCTGACATTCTCCTCTACAACAGGTACGTAAACACTACTCATACATCACGGTACTGTATTGTGGGATTCATTCAGTGTGTCGGCTAGCTAGCCAGTAACATTTACTGTTAGAATTTGGATTTAAGAGAAGGTGAACCATCGTCCATTTGCTGCACTTGTGTGTGTGTGTGGTGTTGTTTGTCTTCATTCGATGCCATTCATTCAACACAATGACTATTCAGCGAACTGAATGTGTTGCATCTTATATCAGAGCCATAATATGTTAAGTACATCAAAAAATAGTAAAAATAGCTTAAGTGCCTGTCATGATTTATATTTCTTTGTTAAAGACATCAATGTGACGAGAGTGCCTACGCTAGCAGCCGAGGCTAGTCTGGATATGCTTCCTTATACTGAGCAATTGTTATGGAGAGCATCAGGAACGGAGCAGAGCTCCATTTGCATTTAGAGAAGGAGGCCCGATCAAAGATAAGCTCCAATAACTTGTCCAATGTGTTGATGTCAGTAGTGTAACGAGCGGGGGCGATATCAGAGGCAGAGAACATTGAGACCCTGAAGAATGTGCAGACGTTGTAGAGGAACTTTTTAATTAGCACACAGTGTTCTACTGAATTGTTTTTCCTGTGTAGACCATCAAACGTATATTTTGCAGATCAGATACAGGTGACATGTTTATTTGAGAGAAACGTATGAGTAAATAGGAAAGGTGAATGGTTGCTGTCTGAGTCAGATGCTGGTAGGCTTATCTTTTTTATGAAGAGATACTTTCATCTGCACTGCTGTGACTGTATCTTGCAGTGCTACAGCTAGCTGGAGTAACATGGATTTATGTTGGAGAGAAGCACAGACTGATACAAGTGGGGGGGGGGCACTGTGCAGCTCTTGATTTGTTTGTGTGTGTGTGTTTGTGTCTGTCGTTGTCATTTCTTTGTGTATGGGCTGTCTGTGAAGCAGCTGAGCCTGCTTAATCTGCACATGCTCGACTCTGCTCATTCACATTCTAATGCAACTTCTTCACTAGTGTGTGTGCGTGTGTGTGTACAGTGTGTTAGTCTATGCCGGGGTTCCAGAACTGGCGGGATTTTATTTGTCCCCCAATGTTTTCTATTGTTGGACATAAAAGACTGTAAAAAACACCAGCAAATCAGCTCCATGTATTCGCACACATAATAGCTCTCTAGAGATAGGGGATCGTATACACATGTAAGCAAGGTTTGAAATTATTATGTTTTAGTCAAATTTTATATCTGTTTGGGCTTCTTGCGGTAAATTTGCCGTCTACAAATTATTTGTATTTATGTTCCGGACCCCTGACCATCCTCTCAAGAAAAAATTGGCCCGCGGCTGAGTCTAGTTGATGATCCCTGGTCTATGCTATTTGTTTTGCACTATGCTGAGTAACTATGATTTACACAGGCCTTGCGCCGGCAGTGACACCCCAGCTCTGCTGAGCTCTTTACGGTCTTGTTTTCCCACTAAATCTACAAGGTTAGATTTTATGTGCAAATAAAGCACTGATGGATGCTAACTGCTAATCTGTGTCCAAATGCTCAGCGCTGACGAGAGGTTTGACGCCACCTTCCACACCAACGTCCTAGTCAACTCCACTGGCTACTGCCAGTATCTCCCCCCAGGTAAGCCTCCTTAAAACTTATCCTAGATCACAGGGGGAGGTCCATTCTCCTTATTCTCCCTGCAAAAGCCTCCACTGGTATATATCAGTGGGCCTGGAAATTGTGTCAAAATGGTATTGAGGTCAGGAAATAAGCCAGGTCAATTTGGTCAGAGAGGTCCCTCTGGGCCAATAAAAACAGCCATGAAAAGTTACGGATCTGAATGATGATGCAATCACTCTGTGTTCGTTCCAAGCTTCCACTATTCATTTAGTTTTTTTCTGCTCCCACAAACAAAGCCAGTGGTGCCTGTAATGATGAACCTCCCAAACCTAATGGATTAAGTCGTGCAGAGCTGAATTAACTAGATTCTACACAACGCCATGCCGAATTAGAAGACATGTGAACCACTGTGGGTGTGTGTCGAGTGGGGCTGGCTGACACATGGTCTCCGTCGAGATATGGAGTGCAGTGTAGTCAAATAGCTCCCTATCTGCAAATCAGTCTGTAAATCAGCTTTATGACCTTTATGAATGTCATTGCGACAGGCATTGATTCATCTCAGAGTTGTGAACGAGGCAGTGACTGAGATGTGGAAATTGGATGCGGGGGGTAATGTCTCTATAAGCTGTCACAACCCTCTCCCATGTCTACCCTACCACCTAGTTTGACCCTATCTTCTCTGACCCAGTAATGTAACTTCCGGGATGTAGGCATACAAGTCCCTGACAGTATGTCACCAACAGGGGACCAGCAGGACCTACGTGTAAGGAAGGTGATCGCAAATGGCACCCTGTCTGAGTATCTCCCTCCAGCTGACTGCAGGAATTAGAGAAAAACACAGAGTTGTAACTGACAGAAATCAATAGAGCCACAAACAGCTGCATCACGATAGACAGCGGACATGAATTACTTTGGGGTCTGGATGGACGGAAAGAGGGGGCTATGCAAAACATGACAGCCGACCTGCTATCAACGACTAACTAATTCAGTCAAATAGGCCATTCACAAATGTCCAGAGAGACCCTTATTGCAGGGAAAAGTAATCCAACAAAGGCAGAATGGCTACTCCGGAAACGCTGTGCAGACGCTTAGAGATTGGGAACAAATTACCTTTTTCTGCCATTTTGTTTTGTGGGGGATCCAGGGCATGTAAATCAAAGAGCCCTGTCCCAATCCATCATGCTCAGGCTGGTTTGGCTCTTGCTTCTTATCCCCCTCTCATGTCAACAGTTTGGAGTTCCCCAGGGCTCCGTTGTTGGCCCCCTTATAATGAGGGGGAATTATTATTAATATCCCTCTTTCATCCCATCCTTCCATTCTGTTTAACATTTATTGATCTATTGCTTCGGTAACAGTTTATACAATTAAGCAAATTTGCTGCTTAGGAATCTTCAAGAGCACATGCTACATCGACGTGCGCTGGTTTCCCTTCGATGTCCAGCGCTGTGACCTCAAGTTTGGCTCGTGGACATACGGGGGCTGGTCTTTAGACCTGCAGATGATAGAGGCGGATGTGACTGGATACATTGCTAATGGAGAGTGGGACCTTGTGGGTAAGTGCAGTCCCGAATGACAGAGAGCCATAGAAAGCACAGAGTCAAGAGATGATAAAGAAATGACTTAGTGTGGATTATGCTCGAAGAAGTCTGAGGTTTGGTTCATTGATTACTATTTCAAATATCACACAGTTCCCTGTATGTAAGATCTATGCTGGACGTAGTGTGCGAACTAGGGCAGCTCTGAGGATCCACATTCATGGTAATAAAAAATAGAAAGCAGCTAGCAGCCACGACTTAACTAATATTCAAAAGACCAATGGCTTTGATGCCTCTAAAGACATCTGGTTGTTGAGGAATGGAACTGGATTTACATAACAATTATTATGTTCCTACATTTATTCAACAGCAATTAAAACTGTCCTGCTGTTATTTAGTGAACCCCCTGCAGGGGTGGGTTGGCAGACGCTTCCATGGAGCTCGTTGCACCTGGGGGGGTCGTCGAATCTAGGCACTATTTTCTAAATCAAGCGCAACAAAGTGTGATGGGCAATTGGCATTTCGGTTTCCCTGACTGCTGCCTTACCCTGATGTTTCTTTCGCATGCAGAGCTCTATTCAGAATGGGAATGACACGAAAAACACATGAGGCTTTACCACCCCTGATGGAATGGTTCTATTAGGTGATGTTTGCGCCCGCCCTCACCCTCCATAAATGGAATGGTCTAGGAGACCTTGGCTGTCTCTATTTTTACATAGACGAAGGAAGTCATGTTGGGAGCTAATGATTAACAAAGGCCTGTTCATCGCTCCCTGGGGAGCCAAAACACATCCATGTGCTTCCGAGAGACGGAAATGAAGAAATGGAGCGGGAGAGATGGAGAAACAACGAGATGATGGAGCAAGAGAGTGAGGAATGTGTCCTTAGGAGACCAACCAATGGAGCATTGAGGCCCCACGTAATAGAAATAGCAGGAAGTAATCTGGCTATTTCACCATCAACATACTCTATGATTCCCTCCCATATGGGCATATACACAATCAAAACCAGTGTTCTAAAGATCATAAGAGTAGTGAATCATGTAAGAGGACTGTTCACAATATTCACTCCCTGATGTACTTTCTTGATAACAAGAGGCTAGTCGTTGAAGCCTGTTATTGGTGTGTTCTGGCAGTGATTATGTAAGAAATAATCAACGAGGGGCTATACGTTCTCTGGAAAATAATGCTTGACGTGGAAGGTGTGTTCCACGATGTGCTAGCGGAGTGGAGTAAACCTTCCACGGAGTTGCATTATTTTCCAGAGAAAGCATAGAGCCCTGAGTTGATTATAACCCGTTCATACCATGACTATAATTTAACATATTTGCCGCTATAAACATATTGCCAGTAGAAATGTGACAACATCCACTGAAGTAGCTAGCAAGTTTACTAGCTAGCTAGACAGCTAACGTAGTTCCTTTGGGAACCAAACAGACTTGCTACCTTAGCTAACCAAACCTTCATCCTAGCTTGCTATTATAAAAATCAAATTCAACAAATCCAGTCATGTTTTCAGCTCGACTTTTGCTTTCAAAGCAGCTTAAACATAGAACATGTAAGAATGAACTTCATAGCTATAAAATGATACCGTTCAATTGTACCGTGGGGAATAGGGACATAATGCGCACTCTAGAATGCCCTTCCAGCCAATCAGAAACAAGTATTCAACAATGCCATGGTATAAGATAGTATAACAGTAAACATCTATGTATACAATAAGGATGCATATGTGTGCCTGTACTGTAATTCTCTGTCTGTGTGTGTGATGCAGAGGTCCCCGGACGGCGGAACGAGCGTTTCTATGACTGCTGTAAGGAGCCTTACCCTGACGTGACCTTCACGGTGGTGATGCGTAGACGCACCCTCTACTACGGCCTCAACCTGCTCATCCCCTGTGTCCTCATCTCCACCCTGGCCCTGCTCGTTTTCCTGCTGCCCGCGGACTCTGGAGAGAAGATCTCACTGGGTGAGACTGGGGAGGGTGCGGGTGGGTGCGTGTGCGTGAAAGGGTTGTGTGTGTGTGTGAGCGGTGTTGGTAAGGTACATGACTAAATACCATGAGGCAGAGCACAAGGGTATGCTTTTCTTCTTGTGATGAAACAGGCGTTTTTAGACAGCGGTTGTACCCTACTGTTATGGTCTGCTCTGTTGCTTTCTATCACAAATGCGTGAGTAACATACGGAATGTTTGTGTGCCCAATGTGTGGTGTCGCTGAATATTCGTTGTGTGTTTGTGTCCGTGTATATGAGGGAAGTAGGTTTGTAAAGTGCACACTCTTGACTGGCGTTCAATCTCTGCTAGCAGGACCGACACTCAGCCCAAAGGCCGTCTGTTGAATTTTAGGGCAACTAAACGCCGTCCCTTCACATGACCGGACCACCCACTCTGTCTACATGTCGGATGAAAAATATTTATTTCACCCATAATTTATTAGATTTCATTCTGCATGAATATACTGTTTATTACAGAACCAAACTTTATATACAGTAGAGATGTTTATGTATGTGAAGGTTTTTACATATAGATGTCTCTGTATAATTCATCCTATGCCATTTTGACTGATGGGCATGTCTGCAGTTTACCCAAAACAAAAGCAAAAAGCAATTTTGAAAAGGTAGGCCTAAATACATTATTCATGCCAGTTGACTTGGCTGCATTTGAATTCATTCATCCACTTTGATTCATTTAGGTGGACTGGCAGTACACAGCTCCCTACCTACAGTAATACACACACACAGGCATACACACACTGCCAAACTGAGTTAAAAGAGCATATGTTATCCTCACACAGATAGCTTGTGACATGCTTAAGCTGCTTCTATATGCTATAGGTAGTTACAGTAGCATATAACCCCCCCAAAAAACTACAGTGCATAAGACACAACACATTTAACCACTGCCTATGGGCTTGCCCAGACTAGCGACCAGTCTTCCCAGTGATGGCAGAGGGGGGCCAGATATTTGCGGTGTGCTTCTGTTAGAGCAGCGCTGCAGGGGCCAGTCCCCCAAGACCTCTATGCTTCTGGCTGTAGCTGGGCTGTGGCTGTGGGCTGCCTGTCTGCCTGTCTGCGTGCATGACTGGGCTTGAGCTTTGGCTGGATCCTCAGACCAGGTGAACTGGAAATGCCCTCTCTTGCCTGCCCAGAGAGACCTGGAGATGATTGTGTGTTTTGTGTTTTTGTGAGTCCGCGTGTGTGTGTGTGTATGAAGCAGCCTACCTGCCAGAATGAGTTCAACTACGTAGGACCATAATAATATGATTAATATTCCAATTCTATGCATAGGATATAGGTGTTTAACATGGGTGTGTTTTTTTCTTGTTGTATGCAACAAACCACATCTACAGTATGTTATCGTACAATTGATGACAAATACTATTTACAGGTGCTTTTAGATGCTTCTAGTTTTCAGAGTAAGAAACGTGGCTGAGCAAACAATAGAAATGTTAGAAATTAGAAAGGTTTGCTAATTTATTGAAAATGAAATCTAATTTACTTAAAGTATTCACACCCCTGAATCAATACATTGTAGAAGCACCTTTGGCAGCGATTACATTTGTGAGACTTTCTGAGGTAAGTCTCTATGAGCTTTCCACACCTGGATTGCGCAACATTTGCCCATTATTCTTTTCACAATTCTTCAAGCTCTGTCAAATTGGTTGTTGATCATCATTAGACAATCATTTTCATACATTTTTAAGAAGACTTAAGTCAAAACTGTAACTAGGAAATCATACTGAAACCAGTTTTCCTCTAGGATTTTGCCTCTACTTTTTTTTTTTTTTTTACTTTTTTATCCTGAAAACACCCCAGTCATTAACGATTACAACCATACCCATAACATGATACAGCCACCACTATGCTTGAAAATATGGAGAGTGGTACTCCGTAATGGGTTGAATTGGATTTTCCCCAAACATAACACTTTGTATTCAGGACAAAAAAGTGTTTTGCAGTATTACTTTAGTGCCTTGTTGAAAACAGGATGCATGTTTTGGAGAAATTGTTTTATTATTAACAGGCTTCCTTCTTTTCGCTCTGTCAATTATTGTGGAGTAAGTACAATGTTGATCCAGCTTCAGTTTTCTCCTATCACAGCCATTCAACTTTGTAACTGTTTTAAAGTCACCATTGGCCTCGTGGTGAAATCCCTGAGTGGTTTCTTTCCTCTCCGGCAACTGAGTTAGGAAAGACACCTGGATCTTTGTAGTGACTGGGTGTATTGATACACCATCCAAAGTGTATTTATATTTAATATCTTCACCATGCTCAAAGGGATATTCAATGTCTGCTTTTTTTACCCATCTACTAGTAGGTTCCTTTCTTTGCGAGGCATTGGAAAATCTCCCTGGTCTTTGTGGTTGAATCTGTGTTTGAAATTCACTGCTCGACTGAGGGACCTTACAGATAATTGTATGTGTGGGGTACAGAGATAAGGTAGTAATTCCAAAATCGTGTGAAACACTATTATTGCACACAGAGTGAGTGCATGCATGTTATTACGTGACTTGTTAAGCACATTTTTACTCCTGAACTTACTTGCATTATCTCAGGCTCCCGAGTGGCGCAGGGGTCTAAGGCACTGCATCTCAGTGCAAGAGCCGTCATAACAGTCCCTGGTTCGGATCCAGGCTGTATCACATCTGGCCGCGATTGGGAGTCCCATCGGGCGGCGTACAATTGGCCCAGCGTCGCCCGGGTTTGGCTGGTTTGGCTGGGGGGTAGGACCAGTTAACCCACTGTTCCTAGACCAGTCAACCCACTGTTCCTAGACCAGTCAACCCACTGTTCCTAGGCCGTCATTGTCAATAAGAACTTGTTCTTAACTGACTTGCCTAGTAAAATAAAGGTTAAATAGATACAAATAATACTTATTGACTCGAGACATTTCAACTTTTCATTTGTAATTATTTGAAAGAAATTACACAAACCTAATTCTACTTTCACATAATGTGGTATGGTGTGTAGGCTGGTCACAAACACATCTCAATTTAATCCATTTTAAATTCAGGCTGTAAAAAAAAAATTACAATTGAGGGGTGTGAATACTTCCTGTATGTAAAACTAAGATGTGGCATAAAAATTGCTTATGGTTTGATAGGATCTGGCACATGGCTCATCCCTAAACAATTTATTATGCTCATAATTAATGTAGATCATATTGAGACAGTATTATAGAAAACTACATTGTCAAGATGCTTCAATTAACTACTTGAGCCACGTCTCCCCCTCCCACCTCCTGATTCACTGGATGACTTATGGTCTGAAATCAATATCTGCTGGCAATGAACTGACTTGAAACTCGGAGTCAAACTGCAAGTAACATTTTCCCAAGTGATTCCACAAGATAGTGTGTGTGTGCGTGCTGTGTGTGCGTGCTGTGTGTGTGTTCCTGTGTGTCTGCATGCATGTGTGTTTCCATCTGTGTCTGTATACAAATGTATCGACTGGATGCATCGAAGAATACAGTAGTGGTTAATGAGAGGAAAGCGCTCTATCCATCTTGATCCTTGGATCGCCTGGCTTTATTGATCCTCAGAGTTCATTAGAAAACTTTGGGAAGTGTGCTGCTGGTGAGTCCTAGCCCACTGTACACTGAAAGAAAATAAGGTTCTTAAATGGTTCTTCTTCTTAAGGTTCCTTGGAGATCTCTATTCCAATAAAGAACCTTTGAGCTAAGTGTGTGGGGGGGGGGTTCTTAATGGTGCATCTACAGTCTAAAGAATTCGAAAAGGTTATTGAACTGTATGGAGACCTGCAGATGTGTCCCTTTCATAGAACACAGCAAATTGGCCAGTGTCAACTGGTGTTGAATTTCAGTGTAACATTTCTAGTGTTGATTCGGGAGTTAAATTAACTCTCAGTGATGTAAAATAACCCCAGTGTTGGTGTTAATAACCAGAGTTTAACCAAAACCATTCATTATCTTATTTCCCAGCATGTTCTTTTGCAGGTTTGATGTTTGAATTGTTTGTTTCAATATCTATGTTTTTGCATGTGCATTGATTGATTCATTCATTTTAGACTACTGAAATATAAATAACATAAATTGTTCTAAAATATTCCAATCTGTTACTTGGACTTACTGCAAAAGTTACTGAAATGATTGTTCCAGTTTAGATGCTTTAGGTAGTCTGATATCTTGGTCTCCCCTGCCCTGGCCGTCATTCTGAATGCAGGTTGTAGGTGAATAAAAATGAAAAATGTTGCATATCCCCACACTGGCTGGATTTCAAAAGAAATTACACATCACTTGGCAAGCCAACATAATTAATCAGACTGACCATCTGATGCAGGCTCCATCAGACCAGTAAAATAAAAAATAAAAGCAAATTATTTCAATATATGTTCACTCAGATGTATTACCGGTGTGAATATATAGTCTACCTCAAATGTTGAAATGTAATTTTAAAACCGAGAAGAACAACGATGCATTGGCAGGGCAATGCAAGCAAGAGGCGTCATTACAGTCCATGGTTCGGATCCAGGCTGTATCACATCGGGCAGCGTACGATTGACCCATCGTCATCCGAGTTTGACCGGGGTAGGCCGTCATTGCAAATAAGACTTTGTTCTTAACTGATTTGCCTAGTTAAATAAATGAATTGTCTTAAACAGACGTTTTGGGAGATCAGGGTAGAGAAGTAGTTCGCTCTTGCATCTTTAACCGCAACAAGTAAGTTCTCATCAGATCCTTCATTATCTCGTAGAACACTTGAAGTTGACAGGCCTTCCATTTACATTCAGCCTTTCTAAGTTCACTTCTAATTAATACGTTACCCTTTTCTTCTAATTTGTACATTGGTTGCAAAATGGTTGAAAATAAAATGTCTCTCTCTTTTACATAAACCACAATAATGACTATGATAACATGATAATAACTATAATACAGATAAGCACTATGATGGCATGGTGATAACATGATAATCACTATGATAACACGATAACCACTGTGATAATGTGATAATCACTATGATACCTTAACATGATAACAGCATGCCTGGTGATGTACAGTAGGTTCTGTCTTCTAATGGCCTGCCTGCCTGCCTGCCTGCCTGCCTGCCTGCCTGCCTGCCTGCCTGCCTGCCTGCCTGCCTGCCTGCCTGCCTCCTGCCTGCCTGCCTGCCTGCCTGCCTGCCTGCCTGCCTGCCTGCCTGCCTGCCTGCCTGCCTGCCTGCCTGCCTGCCTGCCTGCCTGCCTGCCTGCCTGCCTGCCTGCCTGCCTGCCTGCCTGCCTGCCTGCCTGCCTGCCTGCCTGCCTGCCCTTGCCTGCCTGCCTGCCTGCCTGCCTGCCTGCCTGCCTGCCTGCCTGCCTGCCTGCCTGCCTGCCTGCCTGCCTGCCTGCCTGCCTGCCTGCCTGCCTGCCTGCCTGCCTGCCTGCCTGCCTGCCTCCCTCCCTCCCTCCCTCCCTCCCTCTTTTTTCTTCCTTTCTCCAGGTATCACTGTGCTGCTCTCTCTAACTGTCTTCATGCTCTTGGTAGCCGAGATCATGCCGGCCACCTCCGACTCTGTTCCTCTCATAGGTAAGTGCTCAGGGAGACCTTCATCCTCACCCTACTCCATCTATCCATTTTCTCATCTGTCCGTTTCTCCAGCCATCTGTTCATCCCAGTCATCCATTCATTCCTTTCGTCTATCCATCTGTCCCCTCTGTGTCACCACATTGGCCTCGAACCGGCCCTCAATGACTGAGGTAGAAAGAGCTGATGAAACAGAACAAGTGACACACGCTCCTTTAAAGAAAAACTGGGTGTTACCTCATTTGTCACAGACAGTGACGCTACAGAATACACTAGGTCATTAATCGGTTGGACTGACGAGATATAAGTGCGATCACTCACCCATGAAACTTGGGGTGAATTTATAAGCACCAAATGGAGGGAAAACATACTGAGACAGCGAGGGACTACCTGAACTTGGTCATGAATAAATTATAGTTTTTGTTATCTGTTGCAAAACATTTTACTACGCTGTGCCCTAATGAATAGAACAACCCTGACTACTTAGCATCTGAGACCTCCGCGCTCAAGTGGCAGGCAGTCAGTCTGGCAAGCAAATGGGTCAATGGATTCATTTGACGAGCAAATGAAAGAATAGAGACTTGGCGTTGATTGCAGTGCCGCATGGGAGTATAGTTTGCAGTCTATTTTTATAATTTGATGAATGTATTGATATTGAGCAATGCTCAAAGAAATGGATGTGCGCGTGTAATCTTTTCCGCTTATGAATCTGCAGTTCAAGCCCAATGACCGTCATATTTTTACCAATGGCAGATATTTATATTCTTAAACATATTGATATCCTCATCTCAGCTATTTCCCTGCATGCCACCCAATTGCTTCCACATTATCTTCAAGCTATCCCCCCCTAACATGATATGATGGCCCATTTGGTCTCTGCCTTGAGGAACATATTCAGCTTGCCAGGGCTGGCTCTAACCTTATCATACTATGTCTGTCATTGACTGACATATTTGAGGAACATTTGCACTACCAAATTTCGAAATTGCACCCCGTGTTGCATAGTCTGCGTGTAGGGCAGGGCGGCCCTGCAGCTTGCCGTAGCGTTCAGAGAGATTAGAGATAGAAATGTTGTATTTTCTGCAGACATCCTTTATTAGCTACATTACTATCTTCAACATTCTGAACACTGCGACCGACTGAAGACCAGGCACGGTTCAGATGCTCATCTCTGAGAGGCTCTTTTTCTGGGAATACATCAGTATGCAAGACAGTAAACCTCCTGCTGTGTGGCTCAGTTGGTAACAGCATGGCACAAGTAATGCCAGGGTTGCGGGTCCAATTCCCAAAGGGATCACATACACATACTATGTATGCATTCACTGTACTGGAAGTCGCTTTGGATAAAAGCATGTGACCTGTGGCATATATTAACTGAATGTGCCCTTGGTCTCCTGCCATAATATATAATCCCCTATGATTCCTCAGAGTTATTCTCTCTCTCTCTCTCTCTCTCTCTATTTATTTATTTATTTGTATTCCAGCCCAGTACTTTGCCACCACCATGGTCATCGTGGGCCTGTCCGTCATCGCCACCGTCCTGGTCCTCCAGTACCACCATCATGACCCGGACGGAGCCAAAATGCCAAAGTGGGTGAGTCCATGTCCGCCCATTCCCGTGTTCTGCATTCACTCGGAACGCCGGATACACTCGGAATTCCAAATGCTGACATTCCATTAAGGTAGAATTGGACCTGAAGGTTAAGGGTTCTACATCAGCGGATCAGCGGCTGCTCCTTGCTCTGAGGTGTGTGTGTGTGTGTGTGTGTGTGTGTGTGTGTGTGTGTGTGTGTTAGTCAGGGTTAGTGGGCAGTTTGAGTATTGGCGTGAGAGGAATGCCAATGTGATTTGAAAAAGAGGGGAGGGGAGGAGAGACTGCTGGCCAGGCTTGAAGGGCAGATGGAAGGGAGTGGAGAGAGCACAGAACTTTGGAAAATTTGGATGATGCAATTATAAGCCTTATTAGACATGATAAAGGTCCATACATGCTAATAACAAGATGTAAGCCATTATATCGGCAGGTTACCAGAGGTTATTCCAACACTTTTTCTATAGCAGGAACACTAATTTATTATGTACCGAGTGTGTTGTCATATGTTTTCTGTGATCTGAACTATAAACACCATGGGACCACGCAGCCGTCATACCGCTCAGGAAGGAGACTCGTTCTGTCTCCTAGAGATTAACATACTTTGGTGCGAGATGTGCAAATCAATCCCAGAACAACAGCAAAGGACCTTGTGAAGATGCTGGAGTAAACATGTACAAAAGTATCTATATCCACAGTAAAACAAGTCGTATATAGAAACAACCTGAAAGGCTGCTCAGCAAGGAAGAAGCCACTGCTCCAAAACTGCCATAAAAAGCCAGACTACAGTTTGCAACTGCACATGGGGACAAATATCATACTTTTTGGAGAAATGTCCTCTGGTCTGATGAAAAGAAATTAGAACTGTTTGGCCATAATGACCATCGTTATGTTTGGAGGAAAAAGGGGGAGGCCTGGAAGCTGAAGAACACCATCCAAACCGTGAAGCATGGGGGTGGCAGCATCATGTTGTGGGGGTGCTTTGCTGCAGGTGGATCTGGGCACTTCACAAAATAGATGGCATCATGAGGACGGAAATGTGGATATATTGAAGCAACATCTCAAGACATCAGTAAGGAAGTTAAAGCTTGGTCGTAAATGGGTCTTCCAAATGGACAATGACCCCAAGCATACTTCCAAAGTTGTGTCAAAATGGCTTAAGGACAACAAAGTCAAGGTATTGGAGTGGCCATCATAAAGCCCTGACCTCAAACCTATAGAATATTTGTGGGCAGGACTGAAAAAGCGTGTGCGAGCAAGGTGGCCTATAAACCTGACTCAGTTACACCAGCTCTGTCAGGAGGAATGGGACAAAATTCACCCAACTTATTGTGGGAAGCTTGTGAAAGGCTACCAGAAACATTTGACCCATCAAATACTAATTGAGTGTAAGTAAACTTCTGACCCACTGGGAATGTTATGAAATAAATAAAAGCTGAAATAAATAATTTTCTACTATTATTCTGACATTTCACGTTCTTAAAATAATGTGGTGATCCTAACTGACCTAAGACAGGGAAATTCTACTAGGATTAAATGTCAGGAATTGTGAAAAACGGAGTTTAAATGTATTTGGCTAAGATGTATGTAAACTTCTGACTTCATCTGTATTTTATGGAGCAGATAGGAAATGAAATCGATAGGATGTGAAAAATATTGTAAACTGATATTTTTTTATCAAAAACATGTATAGCTACAGTATACCAAGAGAACATAATCGGACTGAAAAGCCATGTTAAAATTGTCCGTGTCCGTGTTAGAATTGGGAGCGAATGCACAATGCTTGCATAGTGATTATCTCCTGTGCATGTTTCTCTCCTCTGGTGTTGATATTCTATTCTTGTCTCTCCTCCCCCTGGTGTACATAAACACACAAACACGGACACTGACACGCATACACACACACACACACTCTCTCTCTCTCTCTCTCTCTCTCTCTCTCTCTCTCTCTCTCTCTCTCTCTATCTCTCTCTCTCACTCTTCCCCACAAAGACACGCGTGGTGCTCCTGAACTGGTGCGCCTGGTTCCTGCGAATGAAGCGGCCCGGCGAGGAGCGTGTGCGTCTGGCCTGCCACAACAAGCATCCGCGCAACAGCCTCTCCAGTGTGGAGCTCAGTATGAGCCAGGGGACCCTCCAGCCCACCAATGGCAACATGCTCTACATTGGCTTCCGGGGCATGGAGGGCATGCACTACACCACCACCCCCGACTCTGGCGTCATCTGCTCCAGGCTGGTGGGGGCAGGGGACGAGGAGGTGCTGCTACCCGGGGCCGGGCTGCCCAACTTGGGCAGCATGGCAGGCGGCACCGGGGTGGGGGTGGCGAGCCCCGTGGACTCCGACATGTCCAAGATCCTGGAAGAGGTGCGCTACATCGCCAAGCGCTTCCGGGGCCAGGACGAGGACGAGTCGCTGTGCAATGAGTGGAAGTTTGCGGCATCTGTGATTGACCGGCTGTGCCTGATGGCGTTCTCTGTGTTCACCATCCTCTGCACCATCGGCATCCTCATGTCAGCGCCAAACTTCGTGGAAGCCATCTCCAAAGACTTCTTCACCTGAGCGGGCTGTTTATGTTGGAGGATGAGAGGGATGGGGTCACGTGTGTGTGTGTGTGTGTGTGTACATGTGTGTGTTTGTTTGGGGGGGTGGGGTGGGGGTGTACATATATACACACACAAAAGCACACACACGTACAGTCTCACACACAATCTCACATATACACACACACACATTCCCACTTGCACTCACATGCATTTAATGTATACTCTTTATATCCCAAACACATCTTTACCTATGACTTATATCAGCTGACTACCCCACTCTTCAGTATTTTCACATATTTTTCACATACGTTACTGTATTTAGAGTGGCTATTATAATGGCACAACTTATAGCAATACAAATGTGTTCATCATATGTGGTTTGAATCTGTGATCAATTGAGGTCTTCATCAACAATGACTGTGTATATTAAGTAGCACTTTGGGGATGTTCCAGAAAGCAGGATCATTGAGTTAACCAGCTAGCTTACTGAAATCCATATTTTTGAGAAATATACACTTGACATTGGCATAGTATATATTAATCAACAATCAAAAACGCATATTCAAGCTGAGCTAAATTAACCAAAAAATTCAAGAGATATATATGATCGTTAATATGTTAGCTAGATAACGCAAGGATTTATTTGATTTTATCACAGGCTATTGGAAGTATACATGGGTGAAAATGTTTGTTCCAAAAAAGATTGGTGTTTGTAATGTTCATTCGTGTACAGTACATGTAAAATGGAAAAAGTAGTTTCCCTTGTTTATGCCTTTCAAAGGAAATCTCTGTAATGTTCATGCTGAGTTTCTCTCAATCTAAAGCTCGTTTCATAGATTTGCTCGAGTGAATTGAAGAGACTTCCCCAATTGCAAAATGTAGATCATTTCTGTTTTCTTTCCTTCTGCATTATAAGTTCAATTCCCAAGAGAACAGCCAATAATAATAATTGTAACAGTGTTTTGGACTTGTGATTTTTGTGCTATTTATTCTTTGTTTCACTGCTTTGTGCCACTGACCCATTTGACATGCATGGAACCTATGACATTTGACGTAAGTGTTTGGACGAAAAGCGTACAATGAGGGAGTTCAGGTGCAGTGGAGTGCAGTGATCCCTAGTGTCACCCTGGAATGAAGGACAAGTTCTGCTCGAATACTTCAGGTGTGTATTCACCAGGATCCAAACAGGAAGGCTCTAACTAAATGTGTCCAATAGAAACTCTTGGTTTTTTTTGGTAACCGTTTTTCCATTGCCAAATGTTTTGCAGCAGTTTGCTACGTTGTGCAGTCATGAATACACCCCCAGGTGATAGCTCAATCTGTTTGAAAATGGTTTCATACCTTCTGAATATGACCCTAGCTTGGGTTTTCCATCGCCCTCTGTTCTCCTCAACTTTTATGTGCACTTGCATCCATGCCCAGAATACATTTTGATCCATGCACAAAAATAAATGTATTTTTCTAGATGTCACGTGATGTGTATGAAGCCTGTGTTCAATTATTAATGTTTCTATGGATGAAGTGTCACAGGATGGAAGATTGAATTTTTGACATAGAATTTTTAGGATTTGTTTTTTATTAGACAGAGGAGAAATAGACAGAGTACGAAGGCAGTGGGCCGGATTCTAAACCACGACGATACTGGCTGTAGGTGGTGGCACGAACCCACCGTTTTCCAAACTCGGTCCTCGGACCCCAAGAGGTGCACGTTTTGTTTTTTGCCCTAACACTACACGGCTATCTTTGATTATCTGAATCAGCTGTGTAGTGCTAGGGCAAAAACCCCTTGGGGTCTCGAGGACCTAGTTAGAGAAACCCTGCATTAACCGCTAGTCTACTGTCTACCTTTCTAATTCTACAGAATGCAATTTAGATCTATCTATCCCTCTGTGTGTGTGTGTGTGTGTGTGTGTGTGTGTGTGTGTGTGTGTGTGTGTGTGTGTGTGTGTGTGTGTGTGTGTGTGTGTGTGTGTGTGTGTGTGTGTGTGTGTGTGTGTGTGTGTGTGTGTGTGTGTGTGTGTCAGACAGTGAGGGGTACTACAGTCTTCTGTAATGTCACCTCTTGAAACAGGGTCACTGCGCTCTGCTAATCCGCTCTTGTAAACCTGTTCCTTTTTTTATTACAGCCACGAAGCCACACTAATGACTTGTTGGAAGAGACACTTTCCTGTGTAGCACACATTCTTACAGAGAGCGGTTCTCTGCTGCTTCGACAGCCAGGTACAGTGAAGTACAAGTTTGTGGGCCAAATGGCACACTATATAATGCACTACCCTATGGGCCCTGGTCAAAAGTAGTGCACTATGTAGGGAATATGGTGGCATTTGGGATGTACACGTTAATTCGCTGTGCTTGTTAATAACGCATTAGCGTTACTGCCATGATGTTCATGTGCATCTGGAAACAAGAATTATCATTAAGCAAACTGGTGTGAACCAGGAGAGCAGGGAACTGGAAACTAACATGACCAACAACAAAAAAAGAGACAACCGTCGACTGAGAGTAACTCAGTCAAGCACAGTACACAGACAGGCGAACAAGAAACATTGGTTTTAGCCCCACCAGCCAACTCACAGAATGGGTTGCAGTTGTAGCCTTCCCTTTTCACACTATAAACCAAACCAAACTACTGGCTCTGAACTTGTCTTTCCACATTGTCCTTTAGAGTTCCTGCAACTATGGTGGATGTGTAACCGACCCAGCCCAGTACAGGTTAGTTTGGCTCCCTAGTGTACAGAATCAGCCCTAAAAACAAGTGGAGAAATATCCCCTGTAATTCTATCCTTTGGTTTTTAAAGTAAAAATAACAGTCCCTTGAACTTGACAAATTCCAATTGAAACTGTTCTTTTGAATAGAGGCAACATAGGAATTATTCAACGCAGTGGCTTATCGCTTGTGAACATAGGGAGCACACAAACACACACTCTATACGAGGCCCCCAGAGGAGTGACTGTAAATTTAGAAAGGAAAGCAAAAGTGATAAGTCTTGGCCGTCGGACCCATCTACTCACGGAGGCTGACATCACACAGATGTGTTGGTTATTAATATCTTATTGTTAGTGAAAGAGAGCATGAATGGGCCAGATGGCAGAGCCTTGGGAGGAACCCTTAAGAGTAGAAAGGGAAAGCACACTAAACAATACGACAACGGAAGCTGACATTTTGAAGTATTGAAGAAGAAGTATTGTCGTCGCACTGGCCTCTTTATGAAGCCCATTATTATTGTCGTGAAGATGATGCAGTCTGTCCGTCCGTCCGCCTGCAGCCAGCCCTGTGTGTGTATAGAGAAATATAAGAATCCACAAACCGGGAGACTGGTCCGCCTTGTGTGTTGGACAGGAGAGCGGTGAAGCCCTGGCAGCTGCTGGGCGAGGTAATCGTGCCATCCCGGGGTCACAGACTGGAGAAGCTGGTTCAAACATTGGCCATTCGCCCAGATGAGGAACGCAGCACTTGGCCTTGTGAGCAAGGCGCACTTCGACTGAATTGAACTCACTGTGGAAAAAGTATTCAACAACTAGAGGAAACCCATTGGCCCTAAAACATTTACGGTCAAGGCATATTCCAATGCTTCCCTCACAAACAAATACTTTTATATTTAGTGTGAGAATGTTACTGTTCCAAAAATACTTATTTTTAACAACAAAATATTGAACAAGGAACAAAAAAAGGCAGATGTGCAAAAATGTTATCTTCCAAATAACACTGGGTTTAAATATTGGACCTGGACTTGAGAAAGCTCTTATAAAGGAAAACATTGATAGAGAGAACCCTGATTCTAATCAATGAGTTTTGGCCCTGGGTCATTCTGTTAAATATGGTACAAACCTCAGGGACCTTGTTGAAATTCTAGGATTAATAAGTAACTACTAGTAGGAGCCAAATGGGGTGAGATGCCCCCTCGTTTGTTACCCCCTCTTCGGATCTGGATGTTTCCTCTCCTGGCAAGAAGAGTAATTTGTCTTCAGATAGGTAATATATGTTGTCTCTTCTCTTTCTCTCCTCCCCTGTATAATTAACAGAGCGCTGCTTAAGGAAATACAAATTGCCCTCTCATCAATACTCATGCATTTGCTGCCATCTAGTGGAAGAGAAGTGCAATGTCAAGGTAGGTGCATACCACCCACGAGCACTCCGGAGTGAAGTTTCCCTCAGGTACAGATCCTCCCGCTCCCCCAATCCTAACCTTAACCATTAGTGCCCATGAAGAGAATGCTAAACTTACCCAAGATGAGCATCTAGCGGCAACTTAGCACTACACCACCCACTAGCACATGGACACAAAACATTTCTGCCATAGCACGTCTTTATTAAAACAGGAATTGATGGCATGAAAGAATACAACATCACAGACTTTTGAATAAAACTAAAAGTAATGCTTATTTCAATCGTTTTTTTTCCACTTCATCATTCATTTAGAGTATCTTTGTTTTCTTCTGTTTTCTTCTCCACCTCCTCCTCCACCTCCTGGTCAGTGTTGGTGTCACTGTAGCTGTTGCTTTCGGAAGACTTCTCACTTTGTCCCGAGTCACTGCCTGCAAACTTCACCCTCCGCTTGGATTTCTACTTACAGAAGAAGTAAGGGGGACACGAGAACAAAGGTATGCGCGTCACTTCTTAGTTAGCCTGATTGTCCAGTCTGTTTGCACTTAAAGTCAACCTCTCTGTGTTCCTCCATTGTCATGCCAAACATTGCACGGCATGACAATAGTTTGCAACAGCACGTACAGAATGAGACCTGGCTAGTTCTTTGCTACCAATCATTATTAGACATTCCAAAGGCTTCTAAACAGCTTCTACCCCCAAGCCATAAGACTCCTGAACATCTAGTCAAATTGCTACCCAGACCATCCACATTGCTCCCCCCTCCCCTCTCCATACCACTGTCACTCTCTCTCATCTATGCATAGTCACTTTAATTAACTCTGTACATACTACCTCAACTAACCGGTGCCTCCGGACATTGACTCAGTACCGGCGCACCCCCCTGTGTATATATATATATATATATATATATATTTTTTTTACTGCTCCTCTTTAATTACTTGTTACTTTTATCTCTAATTCTTATCTGTATTTTTTTGAAACTGCACTGTCGGTTAGGGGCTCGTAAGAAAGCATTTCCCTGTTGTTCGGCGGGTGTGACTAATAAAATTAGATTTGAAACTGCAGGGCTTTCATCTCCCAGGTAGCTAGCGAGCACATTTTAGATTCCAAAAAGTGTTCCAGACTGCCACCTGAAATGCTTGTAAATTAATTGGAGTGTGTAAAAAGGTCTCTGCATAGTGCTGCTTTACCAGGCATGTCAGGTAAGAACAAATTCTTATTTTCAATGACAGCTTAGGAACAGTGGGTTAACTGCCTTGTTCAAGGGCAGAATGACAGATTTTGACCTTGTCAGCTCGGGGATTTGACCTTGTAATCTTTCGGTTGGTTACTAGTCAAAGGCTCTAACCACTAGGCTACATGCCGCCCCAGTACTATTAACCTTGAGTTTTTTTATATATATATATCCTTTGTATTCTTGTAAAAGGGATTCTCCCCTTCATACATGCACAGACCTCCACTGACACACAAAGAAATACAGCCAACATATGCTCTATAACTATTTGACCACATGTACACCGAATATCACAGCAGGTTGGTGGAACCTTAATTGGGGAGGACCGGCATGTGGCAATGGCTGGAGTGGAATGAGTGGAATGCTATCAAATATATCAAACACATGGTTTTCATCTGTTTGATGCATTCCCATTTGCTCCGTTCTAGACATTATTATGAGCCGTCCTCCCCTCAGCAGCCGCCACTGATGAGTGTACCAAATGTTAGGAACACCTTCCCTAAAATTGAGTTGCATCATTTTTCTATTTCCTTTCTTCATTGCTCCTTTGCGTTTTCATTTTCGATGTGTGTTAGACCTGTCAATCAAACACAGTGGGCGGGTCTTTGTTAACGTGAGGTGGAAGAGGTTGTCTGTGCTTGCTGGCAACAGGGTCAGTGCTATCCGGGATTCCTTAGGACATCCCTACCCTAAACCCTAACCTTAATCATAACCCTTACCTAAACATTTTAAATTTCAACTTCAATGGGGTAGGGAGGTCCCAAGGATATTGGATAGCACGGACTCTGGCAATAGTCACTTTCGGTCGTAGCTGTATCGATGAGGTGTGTTTTTAGGTTGTCCCGGCAACAACGGCCAGTGTCAAACCCCACAGAAGAAGAACAACAGCCAGTGTGTGCGAGGAGTTTGCAGGAGCTCAGTGGAGGGGAGCTACTAGTAGATAGCTAATATGGCTAATTGGCTATTATATGAAGCCAGCTACCACAGATAGAACAATGAGCCAGCTATCTCACCGGATGTGTACATGTGAAGCATCCGGTTGGCGTTTCCACTCACTACCAAATATGGTGATGAGAGGAAGCCCACTGGCCGGCAGCGGGAGGAGATGGATCAAGATGGATTTTGGCCGACATTCTGCTCATTTTTTATTAAACATTTGATCTCAAATACAGTTTTCTTTTTCCAACCTAGATTCTCTAACAAACACGTTTTGTAGACTTCACCCTTCGCCAAAGTTTCTAAAAATGGTGTGGTTTAGGAGTGCAAGGGCGAATTGAGTTACTTCACAACCGCATACACACAGAGAAGGCATTCCCTAACGGAAATATGCAAATAAATGCTAGAACGTACCAATAGGATCTCTATGCTTGGCTCTGCCCACCTCCTTGCTTGTTCTGTCACCTATTATTCATATTCTCACATGGAAACGACAGGCTCTGGTCTATCTTGGGTTAGTTACAAAAAATCTTTGGTTACTGTCTAACATTCGCTAGTTAGCCCACTGGCTAGCCTAGCTAACTAGCTACTGTCACAACAAGACATCGTGGAACTCATTTTGTCTGATTTGAAGGCTGACAAGTTTTTTGAAAGAAAATCCTTTTCTATGTTAGTTAATTTGCCCCAGACCTGACAGTGTTCCTTTCAACTTATCTATTTCGTGTTCCAGCTCTCAGGAAACTATGATGTCACTGCTGTGTATGGGCAACCCCAGCAGCTCCTCCAGCAGACACTGCCCCCTTCTATCTTTCCAGGTGCCACTGACCAAGCTGCCCACCAGTAGATAGGTAAGGATGCTCTCCCATAGAAAGCAGGGGCTGGCTGGAGGGGCACAAAAATGGCTGAAAGATGCCTTGATACCCTCCCCTTCTTCCAAGGGTCTGCACCCAGCTCCTCCCTTTCATGGATTGAAGAGCAATAGATTTGTACAATTGGTTAGTTTAGTTCAGTGTTCCTTTTTCTTGCCTAACAGTGTGAACCTTGTCATCCCTACCTGTGCTATAACACCTCATTGAACTCAATAAGACCACACTTGGATAAATTGAGTGAATGATTGATTGGTTATGGCATGCACTAAACTGGAGCATAAACTGGAGCATACAGTTATTGCGAACAATAAAAAACAGTAGGATATGTGAATTGAATTGTGACTAGTGCACTTATCATGAGTTGTACATTGATCATTTGTGTTTTAGGTTTCCATCCATGCTAAACGTTTTGCATAATTTGTGCTCCTTTTTCCACAGGCAGTTCTGGCTGATGACCTGTCTCCGTATATAGCTGATAGAAACCAACACGGAATATCATCCCCACTGATACTACTAATATTTCTAACTTTACTGATGAAGTATACGAGGGCAGACTTATCCAATCTCTCTGAACTGCCTGAAGTGTTCAGTCAAAATTACAACTACCACTAGTCACAGGTTCAATAAGATGTTCTGCAAAAAACAATACAGAAATGTTGTTTCTCTGCCAATCATACAGTATGTTGACTTTGTGTAGATAGTAATATGTTTGTTGAACATCAGTGATTCTAAGATTCTAAGAATAACTATTACCTGTAGGACAATGTCTCTATCTAATAAAATACTTTGTCATGGTTAATTGTACATGCCTCTCATTTTCCAGTCGACATGGAACAACTTAATATGCAATATAGTTATACCTATGGCTTGCATAACCATCTACGTGCCCTTGTTGTTAGTGTCCTTACTGAGATTTGAAGGTTGGACAGTTTGATCCCTGTCTTATCCAGGGGGTGTACGTGCTGCCTCACACTACAGAAACAGGAGATAGGCTCTTGCTTCTATGAGCCGTTGTGGCTTGTACAAGCAAAGGCTTGTGCAAAGCCACCCTCTTACTTACTTTGGCTTGCAGCTTGAACAATATTCAGTCAAGGAACAGCTTTTACTGCTCAAGAAAATATTGTGTCAGAGTACTGAAGGGACAGAGCAGGCAGGTGGGCTTCCCATCTCTTGTGGGGATTACCGTGATGGTGCCATGACAAATGACAACCAGAAGTTTTTGTAAAGACTAATGACCAAAGGGGTCCCTCTTGCTCTCTCTCACACACAGTCACTATGTCAATATATATACAGTACCAGTGAAAAGTTTGGACACACCTAATCATTTAAGGGTTTTTCTTTATTTTTACTATTTTCTACATTGCCAAGAGTGTGCAAAGCTCTCATCAAGGCAAAGGGTGGCTACTTTGAAGAATATAAAAGTTGATTTTGATTTGTTTAACACTTTTGGTTACTACATGATTCCATATGTGTTATTTCATAGTTTTGATGTCTTCACTAATATTCTACAATGTAGAATAAGGTTCTAATGTAACCAAATGTGGAAAAAGTCAAGGGGTCTGAATGGATTGAGCAGATCTTCCCATACAATTCTGAAAGCTCCATGAAATACATAACTCTACCATTCCAATGTACAATATCACTTAAAAACAGAATACCCTTCTCAAACACCTTTTCCATAAATACAGGTATTTTAGAGAAACCATCAAATTTGTTGTAATATTTGTTCTATCTTTTGTGAAATTGAAATTGTAACCAGCTCTGCATTGCATCTATCTTTTGTGAAATTGAAATTGTAACCAGCTCTGCATTGCTTGTTTGAAAAAGAGAGATACTTTGAACAAGGTTTCATTAATCAAAAATGAAAAATGGCAATCTGCACACAGGCAAAAAAAAGCCATTTTTAAACAAGGGATAAGCTTTTCTTAGTAATCTACTTAAAACTTAGTAAAACATTTGAATAAGTGAAGCTTTTAGAGAGACGTTTAGTGCTTTTATATTTAATAATGTCAGCCCACCCCAGTTCATATTCATTATATACATAGGCATGCTTTATCTTGTCTGGTTTACCATTCCAGATAAAGTTAAATATTTTTTGCTCATATGATTGAAAAATGAATCATCAGGAATTAGGCAGCGCTATAAGTTTGTGAGTTAACTGAGATATGACTAAGGAGTTAATCAGTGTAATATTTCCATAAATAGACAGGTATTTACCTCTCCATGGTTGCAGGATCTTGTCTATTTTTACTTGTTTTCTATTGAAATTCATTGTGGAGCATTCATTTACTGTTTTTATTTTTGTGATATGAATACCAAGTATGTCTACTTCACTGTCAGACCATTTTTTTAGGTAAACTGCAGGGTAATGTAAAAGTTGTCTTTTAAAGATCCAATACGTAATATGGTACACTTCTAGTAATTAGGTTTTAGCCCAGAGAGGCCAGAAAAGTTATCTAGATCTTCAATGACACATTGCAGGGCTCTAGCTTGCAGACTTAACATAAAACTTGAGTCATCGGCATAAACGGACAACATTGTTTTCAAGCCTTGCGTTTCTAATCCTCTAATATTGTTATTTGATCTGATTTTAACAGCTAGCATTTTGATGGCTGTAAAAAAAATATATGGTGACAGCGGACACCCTTGTTTAATTCTTCTTGACAGTTCAAAACTCTCTGAGAAGTAGTCGTTATTTACAATTTTACACCTGGGGATGCTATACATTTACTTCTACCCATTGAATAAGAGACTCACCAAAATGGAAAAAATCCAGGCATTTATATATAAAATCCAGTCTTACTCTCCTCCATCTATGTCTCACTAGGTCGGGGTTTTTAGTCTCCAAATATCCACTATTTCTAACGTGTCCATAATATTTGTGATCTTAAGGGCACGAGGATGATAGTTTGTAGAATGATTTCCTTTACGGTCTATTGAGGTACTTAGTACTGTGTTGTAGTCTCCCACCATAATGATTTGATCAGTTGTTGCCTGTAAGTTTAATAGATTGTAAAAAATATTTTCAAAAAAGTGTGCATCATCTTGATTTGGACCATATAGATTAATGAGTCAAGTCTGTTTTTCATCCACTTTCATATTTAAAAGGCTCCAACTTCCTTGCGGATCATTCCTGACTGTTTGCACATTCGGATTGACATTTTTGTTAATTAGTATCATCACACCTTTTGAGATCCTTTTTCCATGACAGATAATTATTTCACCACCCCATTCCTTTTTCCACACAACTTCATCTAAAGATGTAGAGTGTTTCCTGTCAACAGTCAGGGTTGGGTAGGTTACTTTCTAAATGTAATCCATCACAGTTACTAGTTACCTGTCCAAAATTATCATCAGTAACGTAACTTTTGTATTACCAAAACTCAGTAATGTAATCTGATTACATTATGTTACTTTTAGATGACTTTCCCCTTAAGAAGAAGACAAAAATGCATGTTATCAATTGAACAACATCTATTGCAGGATAAATCCATGTTAATGTTTACATAGCTGGCCATATACAGTATGGATGTTCAATTTTACTTTATGGCTTGGTTATGTAGGCTTCTTCTAACCCATCGCCTTCTACTACATATAATAATACGATTAAATTATATCTTAACATTTAAACCCAAAGTCTATCAGAATTCCAGTCATTCCAATAAATGTTATATACCTTGGTCTTCAAGAATAGGACTTGGAAATATGGAAATACAGATTAGCCAAATTGTTTAAACCTGAGCATGACCCCAAAACTAAGAACTTATTAATTAGCCAGCCCCACTCGGTTGTTTATGATTTTGTTGTCATGGAGGACTGGTTGGGCTCATTGATTCGAGTTGAAAAACAAATGCTGTGTTCATGGAATGGCATGATTTGAGCACTGCTGAAAAGTGCTATTTACATGTGAAAAATGAAAGCCATATGGTGCATTTGCTATAGGCCTATTGCTTACCTTATGTTGGTGACACTTTGATATCTTGATAATATGCAGCTGTGTAAAGGGAAAATCCACAGATCAAACGATAACAAAACGGTTGGCCAGCCTCTGTTCTGGTCGAATGCTGAGGGATGGGCCTGGAGAAATGTGACCACTCTCAGAATAATAGACAGAACTGTGGATGCAATTATTGTTTTAACCATGTAATGAGGCTATACAGTGTTTGTTTACAATGTTTACAAACATTGGAGTAAAGCAAGATTATATTTTGGGTTCTCAGAGGGTGATAGTTGAACTAAGCTCATGAAGCATTTATAAGTTATTATAGAATCAATAGCTATATATTATATATATACACATATATACAATGGGTTCTGATATCTTCCCATTGCTTGTTGTAAACATATACTGTGTAGACAAAGACATACAAAAGATGGACAAACAAGAAACATATTGAATTATAACAAGGTCTAGACAATAGAGGGGGAGAGAGAGAGGAGAGCGATCAAGTGTGTATGTGTGTGCGCGTCCGTGTGTGTCTGTGTGTGTAAGCGAGTGTGGATTTGAGTGTGTGTGTGCGTGTATCAATTTCAAACTGTTCAGATATTTTACAATCCCCATGTTTTTTTCCGTAACCTGGTGTCCCTGTAGAATTTAGTATAACCATGGTGTTCTGGAGCTGTCTCGGGAAAAAACTGTCCTTCTATAAAGAGTTTGTCCACAACGCTTACCCCTCTCCCTCGGTTGCTTCTGTACAGGATACAGTCTCTTGCAACGTTCGTTTATCTCCCGGGGAAATTGGTAATTGAGACTGAATTTTGGCCCTTTATGTTCCCTTCCCCTATTTTGGGATGATAGGTTGGGGACCCTTGGTCTTGTCTCTTTGAGCTCCAAGCCTATGCACTCGTTGGGAAACCACCTTGTTTACAGTCTCTAGAGGAACTTTCAAGGTGGACTGCATGAACTCTCTCACTGCGCCCTTTGCATTTGTCAAAATCCAGGAAAAATTAAATGAAATCACGCATGCTTTGGGTTTGTATGTCTGGTAGCGAATCTGTCATCCCCCCTGTTTTCCCTGAGTAGACAATCCATATTGGATTTGAGGGTTTTTACCTTGGCTGTGAGTGACTTATCTCCTAGGAGTGAGAAAATTTCACTGTGACTAAACTCCAAGTTTCCCCTCAGCCCTGCTACCTCCTCACACAACTTTTCAAGTGTTGCATGGATTCCAGCAACAGCACTAGCCTCTACTTCAATGGTAAGTTAATTGTCCGTGTCTGTAGATTTATCTATTTTTTTTTGGTCGGTTGGAGTTCTTTTGTGAGGTAGCTGGATCTATCCTCAATGGAGTATGATGTTCCTCCATAGCATAAAGCTGCTGGTACTTGTCGATTTCCTTCAGGATCTTGTTGGTATCCAGGTTGGCTCAGGACTTCAAGCAGTTGTTGAAACCTTTTTTGTTGCTGATCATCTAGAGAATTTGGCAGTAAGTCCAACAGGCTCACAACCACAGACCACATGTAACCACGCCAGCCCAGGACCTCCACATCCAGCTTATTCACGTGCAGGATCGTCTGAGACCAGCCACCCGGACAGCTAATGAAACTGTTGGTTTGTACAACAGAAGAAATTCTGCACAAACGGTCAGAAACAGTCACAGGGAAGCTCATCTGCGTGCGTGTTGTCCTCATCAGGGTCTAGAACTGACTGCAGTTCAGAGTCGTAACCAACTTCAGTAGGCAAATGCTCACCTTCGATGGTCACTATCACGCTGGAGAAGTGTGCTCTTCACGGATGAATCCTGGTTTCAACTGTATCCACGCCCTTTTTTAAAAGGTATCTATGATCAAACTCAAACTCCCTACTCACCGGCTGTCCTAGCCAGCATAGCAAAGATTATTCAGTATATAAAGAGTTATTCAGTATATAGTACAGCTTCGCCTCTTCCTCTCCTATCCAGAAATACTGTACTTCAGGAAATGAACCGGTATTTCTGTCTGAGCATAGCTAGCAAGCCCAGACAACCTCTTACGCCTCACGTTACCAAAGCCCTGCCCACCGTGTTTGATTGACAGGTCCAAATGCAAAGGTGCAATAAGGAAACTAAATATCAAATTAATCATTGCGATTGATACAGTATCAGTCCAACATTTGGATACACTTACTCATTCAAGGGTTTTTTCTTTATTTTTACAACTATGAAATAACACATGTGGAATCATGTAGGAACCAAAAAAGTGTTAAACAAATCAAAATATATTTTATATTTGAGATTCTTCAAAGTAGCTACAGGAGTCCTATACAGAAAATAGCCCTATTTGGTAAAAGACCAAGTCTATATTATGGCAAGAACAGCTCAAATAAGCAAAGAGAAACAGTCCACAATTACTATAAGACATAAAGGTCAGAAATTCTGAAAATGTCAAAAACTTTGAAAGTTTCAAGTGCAGTCGCAAAATCCATCAAGCGCGATGATGAAACTGGTTCTCATATAAGGACTGCCACAGGAAAGGAAGACCCAGAGTTACCTGTGCTGCAGAGGAAAAGTTAGTTAACTGCACCTCTGATTTCAGCCCAAATAAATGCACATCTCAACATAAACTGTTCAGAGGTATAAGGGCAGATGGCGAGACCCAGATGCAGACACAGGAGGCAGATGGTTTGAGTCTCTGATATTTATATTATAATCCAAGGGATAGGCAAGAGAATGGCCGTGGACAGGCAAATGATCAAAACCAGGTCAGAGTCCAGGAGGTACAGAGTTGCAGGCAGGCTCGAGGTCAGGGCAGGCTGAAATGGTCAGGCAGGTGGGTTCAGAGTCCAGACAGGCAAGGGTCACAACTGGGAGGACTAGCAAAACAGAGTGAAGGAAAAGCAGGCAAACAGGGAAAAACACACAGGTTGACTTGACAAACAATATGAACTGGCAACAGACAAGCAGGGAACACAGGAACAAGTACCCAGGGACTAATGAGGAAAACAGGTGACACCTGGAGGTGGGTGGAGACAATCACAAAGAGCGGTGAAACAGATCAGGGCGTGACAAGAGGAGACTGTGTCAATCAGGCCTTCATGGGCAAAATAAACTTTCCAAGTCAAACCATGTCATAACCACTACACACAGCCTACATCGTTGTCTCCAGACTAGCTAAAGTAACGTCCTAGTCAACATAGCTACAGTGGGGCAAAAAATTATTTAGTCAGCCACCAATTGTGCAAGTTCTCCCACTTAAAAAGATGAGAGAGGCCTGTAATTTTCATCATAGGTACACTTCAACTATGACAGACAAAATGAGAAAAAAAATCCAGAAAATCACATTGTAGGATTTTTAATTAATTTATTTGCAAATTATGGTGGAAAATAAGTATTTGGTCAATAACAAAAGTTTATCTCAATACTTTGTTATATACCCTTTGTTGGCAATGACAGAGGTCAAACATTTTCTGTAAGTCTTCACAAGGTTTTCACACACTGTTGCTGGTATTTTGGCCCATTCCTCCATGCAGAGCTCCTCTAGAGCAGTGATGTTTTGGGGCTGTTGCTGGGCAACACGGACTTTCAACTCCCTCCAAAGATTTTCTATGGGGTTGAGATCTGGAGACTGGCTAGGCCAATCCAGGACCTTGAAATGCTTCTTACGAAGCCACTCCTTCGTTGCCCGGGCGATGTGTTTGGGATCATTGTCATGCTGAAAGACCCAGCCACGTTTCATCTTCAATGCCCTTGCTGATGGAAGGAGGTTTTCACTCAAAATCTCACGATACATGGCCCCATTCATTCTTTCCTTTACACGGATCAGTCGTCCTGGTCCCTTTAGCAGAAAAACAGCCCCAAAGCATGATGTTTCCACACCCATGCTTCATAGTAGGTATGGTGATCTTTGGATGCAACTCAGCATTCTTTGTCCTCCAAACACGACGAGTTGAGTTTTTACCAAAAGTTATATTTTGGTTTCATCTGACCATATGACATTCTCCCAATCTTCTTCTGGATCATCCAAATGCTCTCTAGCAAACTTCAGATGGGCCTGGACATGTACTGGCTTAAGCAGGGGGACACGTCTGGCACTGCAGGATTTGAGTCCCTGGCGGCGTAGTGTGTGTCTTGGTAGGCTTTGTTACTTTGGTCCCAGCTCTCTGCAGGTCATTCACCAGGTCCCCCCGTGTGGTTCTGGGATTTTTGCTCACCGTTCTTGTGATCATTTTGACCCCACGGGGTGAGATCTTGCGTGGAGCCCCAGATCGAGGGAGATTATCAGTGGTCTTGTATGTCTTCCATTTCCTAATAATTGCTCCCACAGTTGATTTCTTCAAACCAAGCTGCTTACCTTTTGCAGATTCAGTCTTCCCAGTCTGGTGCAGGTCTACAATTTTGTTTCTGGTGTCCTTTGACAGCTCTTTGGTCTTGGCCATAGTGGAGTTTGGAGTGTGACTGTTTGAGGTTGTGGACAGGTGTCTTTATACTGATAACAAGTTCAAACAGGTGCCATTAATACAGGTAACGAGTGGAGGACATAGGAGCCTCTTAAAGAAGAAGTTACAGGTCTGTGAGAGCCAGAAATCTTGCTTGTTTGTAGGTGACCAAATACTTATTTTTAAGTGGGAGAACCTGCACAATTGGTGGATGACTAAATACTTTTTTGCCCCACTGTAATAGAACTAATGCGTTAGCAAGCCTGCATCAATCATGCAGTAACGTTACAGTGTTTAGTCAGTAAGCAGTTACACCGGCGCAATGGCAATAAATTAATTAAACCAAAAGCTGACTTGGAAGAGTTCCTGTGTTGTGTTGGATGGTCATAGCCATCTAGCTAAGATAGCATCCCTTTGTTTGAGCCGGGTGTTTGAGTAGGCTAAACTAGCCAGCTGCATTTGCTAGCTAAGTAAGTGTAACTCTCTCTCTCTTGCTTCTCCTTCATTTCTGAAGAAATGAATTTGTTGAAAACTGTTCAACTATTGTCTTTCTCTCTCTTTGAGTCAATTACTCACCACATTTTATGCACTGCAGTGCTAGCTAGCTGTAGATGATGTGTTCAATATTAAATTAATTCTCTTATCCTTTAATTGGGTGGACAACATATCTGTTCATGCTCAAAAGCTCTGATAGGTTGGAGGACGTACTACCTTATAGAGTGCTGTTGAGGCTTCTGGAGACCTTCATTGCAAAACAGTGTGTTTTAATCAATTATTTGGTGAAATGTGAATATATTTAGTATAGTTTTATCTAAAAAGGATAACTTTTTAAATGTTTTAAAATAGTTATTTTTATGAAGTTCGCTGAGGAGGATGGTCCTCCCCTTCCTCCTCTGAGGAGCCTCCACTGCTACAGACCTGGGTTCATTCCCGGGCTGTGTCACAACCGGCTATGGCCGGGAGTTCCATAAGACGGGGCACAATTGGCCCAGCGTCGTTTACTTGGCTCATCGGGCTCTAGCGACTCGTTGTGGCAGGCAGGGTGCCTGTGGGCTGACCCTGGGTGACAGTTGAAGTAGTGTAAATGGTTTCTGAAAAAAGCGTTATCAGCTCAAATGCTGATTGTTGCGTCATTCGAAACTGGCCTAAATCAGCTTTCTAAATAAGCGTTCTAATCACATGGGTGTGATTGTACGCTTCAGGGACCACTGTAGAACAATCACACCCATGTGATGGTACGTGTGAAAAGGTTGAGTCTTTACTGAAGACTCATCTCTTCAGTAGGTCCTATGATTGAGTGTAGTCTGGCCCAGGGGTGCGAAGCTGAATGGCAAGGCACTGGCGCGATGAACCGCCATTGCTGTCTCTGCCTGGCCGGCTCCCCTCTCTCCACTGGGATTCTCTCCCTTTGACCCTATTACGGGTGCTGAGTCCCTGGCTTACTAGTACTCTTCCATATCGACCCTAGGAGGGTTGTGTCACTTGAGTGGGTTGAATCACCGACGTGATCTTCATGTCCTGTTTTGCACCACTTCGGCTTTTTGCAGTGGAGAAGATCTTTGTGGGCTATACTCAGTCTTGTCTCAAGGTAGTAAGTTGGTGGTCTGTTGAAATCCCACTAGTGGTGTGGGGGCTGTGCTTTGACAAAGTGGGTGGGGTAATATCCTGCCTGGTTGTCCCTGTCCGGGGTATCGTTGGACGGGGCCACAGTGCCTCCTGACCCACCCCTGTCTCAGCCTACAGTATCTATGCTGCAATAGTCTATGTGCCGGGGGAATAGGGTCAGTCCGTTATACTTAGTGTAATTATCCTGTCTCATCTAGTGTCCCATGTGAATTTAACCATTTTACACATACCAACAAACGGGTGTGATCGCTCAATAGTGGTCGCTGTTGCGTACAATCAAAAGGTGTGATTAGAACGCTTATTTAGAACATCCATTTTCGATTGACCCAACAATCAGCCTTTGAGCCACACTTGTTTTTTCACAGAAACATTTTGCACAAACACAGTCCTTACAAAGTCATGTTCAGAAGGTGAGCAGCTTATTTTTGGATGCAATGTTCAGACATTCACAGAAGTAGCTACAGCCATAACACAATCATCCAAACCGGAAAATGTAGGCTACATTTGTCTTAGCGCTAACTGAGGCAAGATTGACATAACACAAGCGGTCATATTTCTATGACTCTCAGCTGACAGAAACTACAATATGAATTAGCTAACAGCAATGAGCTCAGGTGAGCTCACCGTTGATCGAAATGATTAAGTAAAACACTTTCTAGAAATTGAAAGTAATCTGACGATGGGTAGTTTGTGCGCGCCGGAATGTTTATTTTTTTCGCATCAACCAAACATAATAAGAGGAGACACGATGAGTTTGGTCTATTTACAGTATGCATGTTGAAGTGGGTGTGTCTTCTATGATCATCCACCTCCCTTCATTCACTTCCAGATCTTCACGCAAAAGATGAGTGAACCATTCCTTCACCTCATTACAATCATCTTCGGTTGACAGACTTGACACCCAGAATGCATTGTATAATGTCAACAAACATGGCGCCACACATAGCCGGCAAATAGCTTAGCTCATTATCATCAGTCTAACCCTCAAAGTATTTTACACACATCCTAGGTGTCCATTACAATAGATGCAAATAATCAGAATGCATTATTTGTCACAAGTACATGATAACATGAGAATAAAACTGTAAATACATTATGCTCCATGCATACATACTACATACCGTATGCGCCTACAGTACTGTAGAAACGACAACACGATATACAGAAAATAAGGAACTTGCTATCAAAGTAAGGCACACATGTCCAAAGTTATTATTTGTAAGGAAAACAACAAGGAAGGCAAAGCGAGCGCCAGCAAGAAAATGTTCAAATTCTTGCAAGACTGCGCAAATATATGCATACACGATCTGCGCAAACATCAGTGAAGTGTGGTGGGCTCTGGAAGAGAGAAGTTTATCCAGCTCAGTAATGCCTCAAACATAAATGACCGGCAACGCTGAAATCGGCTAGCTCTATGTGAATTCATGAGGAGGCGGAGCACACCTCAATTCAAACTGTTGTTAGAAAATCTTTTGAAATTGACAAGTTGAAACATAGCCTATAGATAATTAGCAGGCAGCGTGTGACCATTCCTGACCCTGAGCCTGCCTGCCATCCTGGACATTTGCCCCACCTTTCTGGATTACTGACCTCTGCCTACTCTTGACCTGTCCTTTTGCCTGCCCCTGTTCGAATAATACATTTCTGTTATTTCTAAACTGTCTACACCTGGGTCTTACCTTAAACGTGAAAACATCTGCATTGCTTGCAATTTGAAGTTTTAGGTTGGGTTTCTGTATAAGCACTTTATAAAAAGTGCTTTATAAATACATTTGATTTTATCTGTACTGAACTTCCAGTTGAAAAACGGGGAGGGGTTGGGTTGTGGGTTGGGGAACGCTGTAAGCATGGCCACTACCCTTTAAAACATTATTCATTGCTTTAAGCCTTTCATTGCCACACCCACCAAACAGGATCAAACGTAGCTCAAAGTCTGTTCAGGTAAGTTTGGGGGAAATCGAATGCACCTCAGTGCGAACTGAACACACCTCAGTTTTACAAACAGAAATTCAGGTCAATTCAGGTCATCAGTTTTGCCTGAATCAATTAATGCATGAAAATTCTGCTTCCGGTTTCTCGCCTATCTCAGAGAGGAAAACAATGTTCCTATAATGGACTTGTATCACATTGATCGCACCTGTTTGTTGGCGACAGCACGAGGGTAACGAGCGATGTCATCATGTCTGCGCACCACCCTCTCCCAGTCGTCCAACCAGAGCTGGCGACGGTAGTCAGATTCACGGGCCGTGATTCGCTGGTAGATGGCCTGGTTCTGATTAGCCACCTGCAGCAGCTCATCCCTCCTCTTCTCAGCGTTCAGACTACAGCACAGAGAGAGAGAGAGAGAGACCCAGAATGTTTAGTTCTGTCTTCCACACATCACTATGTATGCTCAGTGTAACCTACTGTACCATCATCCAAGGTACTATGACTTTAGCCAAAGGGTCTGGGCCTTCATGGAACAGATAGTAGTGCACTAGTCCTTGACACTATTTCCCATGTAGTGTTTTGTATATGGCATTATAACACTTGTAAAAGGTAGTCTCGAATAGCGTGACCATGAGCAGCATGGCAGATATTGTGATAAGTGAGATGCAAGACTTCGCTCTCACACAGTCACACAGCATTCATTTCACGCTGTGACAGAGTGGTAGCAGCAGGACCAAAACAGAGGAGAAGTTTAGCCTCGAGCATCAGTGCTCTTAGTTGTTGTGGAAATTAAACCACCATACTGTTTACTTTGTGCATCTATGTCATATAGTTGAGTCTACCTTTAACCAACCCAGTGGTTAGACTGTCCGCCGTGAAATTGAGGAAGCAAAGAGAAACGAGAAACGACAGTAAATCATTACTTTAAGACATGGTCAGTCAATGCAGAAAATTTCAAGAACTTTGAAAGTGGGGGTGCCATAATCCTACAAGACTAGTCCAACAGGGAAAACTCCAGGATCCAGAAAAGACAAATCTTGCCTCACCACTTTTGAACCTGTGGTTCTACCTCTACCTTTTGTTAAAACCTCTTAGGGAGGCTGCGAATTTTCTCTTAGGGAGGCTGCGCAACATTTCAGCGCCCTGCTACTCATGCCAGGAATATAGTATATGCATATGATTAGTATGTGTGGATAGAAAACACTCAGACGTTTCTAAAACTGGTTAAATCACGGCTGTGACCATAACAGAATGTGCGTTTCATCGAAAAGTGCAGGAAAATCTGATCACTGAAAATGGGAAAATATATCCATGCGCCACTTCAACCCATTGTTAAAAGTGACCAACATTAAATGGGGCCGAGGTTGCAATACCTACAGCTTCCACACGATGTCAACAGTCTTGTCATTTGTCTCGGATTTCTTTCTTGGTCAAACCGAAACAAGGCAGCCGATTTATTCCGGTCTCCGACAGGATGTTTTGGTTGAGACATATCCGGACATGATTTCAAGACGTGAAGCTAAAGAATATACATCGCCCCGTGATCTTTTTGATAGATTATTAACGTTTACTAATACCTAAAGTTGCATTACAAAAGTATTTCGAAGTGTTTTGTGAAAGTTTATCGTCGACTTTTTTTATTTTTAAAAATGACGTTGCGTTATCAAACTCAGTTTTTTCCTTGATTACACAGTCTTCATAGATCGATATCTAGGCTATATATGGACCGATTTAATCAAAAAAAATACCCAAATAAATGTTTATGGGACATCTAGGAGTGCCAAGAAAGAAGCTCGTCAAAGGTAATAAATGTTTTATATTTTATTTCTGCGTTTTGGGTAGCGCCAGCTACCGCAAAATCTGTCGTGTTAGGTGACGTTGCAGTATTTTGGGGGTACATGCTATCAGATAATAGCTTCTCATGCTTTCGCCGAAAAGCATTTTATAAATCTGACTTGGTGGATAGATTCACAACGAGTGTAGCTTTAATTCACTACCTTGAATGTGTATTTTAATGAAAGTTTAATGAAATTATGAGTTTTATCAAAAACTATAGGTGGCGCTCTGAAATCCGCTGAGTGTTGTTCCTGCATGGGAACAGCATTCTGCGTCATCCTTAAGAAGTTAATAAAATACTTTTTCTACAGATCCATCTGTGCATTAAAGTATAGTTTTTTGTCCCTGTGTCCTTGTGCTGAGTTAATGGGACTTAATGTGTAGCGACTAATTGTATAGCTAATAGGCTATGTGTTTTTAGAGCGACTGAGGTGAATGAAGCTACAGTAACCAATGTACTTAAACAAATCTCTCTTTGCTGTTTTAACTTCTCTCTTGAATCTTATAAGCCCTTAAAATATCTGTAAATCCCATCTAGGGACTGGTGCAGTAAATCAGTGTAAAGTAGGCCTCAAGGTGCAGTTTACGTTTATCAAGTTCCTTGGTGTCCACATCACCAACAAACTATCATGTTCCAAACACACTAGGATGTGAGGGCACGACAAAGCGTATTCCCACTCAGGAGACTGAAAAGATTTGGTATGGGTCCTCAGTTCCTCAAAAGGTTCTACAGCTGCACCATCGAGAGCACTGGTTGCATCACTGCCTGGTATGGCAACTGCTCGGCCTCCAACCATAAGGCACTACAGAGGGTAGTGCCTATGACCCAGTACATCACTGGGGCCAAGCTTCCTGCCATCCAGGCCCTAAAAATGTTCAAAGACTCCAGCTACCATAGTCATAGACTGTTCTCTCTGCTACCACACGACAAGTGGTACCGGAGCGCCAAGTCGAGCTCCAAAAGGCTTCTTAACAGCTTCTACCCCCAAGCCATGAGACTCCTGAACAGCTAATCAAAGGGCTACACAGCCCCTCTTTTGCGTTGCTACTTGTCTCTGTTTATAATCTATGCATAGTCACTTGAACTTTCACCTACATGTACAATTACTGTCACGCCCTGACCTTAGAGCTTTTTATGTCTCTATTTTGGTTTGGTCAGGGTGTGATTTGGGTGGGCATTCTATGTTCTTTTTTCTGTTTTTGTAGTTCTATGTTTTGGCCGGGTAGGGTTCTCAATCAGGGACAGCTGTCTATCGATGTCTCTGATTGGGAACCATACTTAGGTAGCTTTTCCCACTTGGTTTTTGTGTGTAGTTATTTTCTGTTTAGTGTTTTGCACCTTACAGGACTGTTTTGGTTGTTCTTTTTGTTATTTTTGTTGTAGTGTTCAGTTTCAATAAAAAGCATGAACACTTATCACGCTGCGCTTTGGTCGATTCCTCTTCTTCAGACGACGAAAACCGTGACAATTACCTCAACTAACCGGTGCCCCTGCACATTGACTCTGTACCTGTACCCCCTGTATATAGCCTCGCTTGTTATTTTACTGCTGCTGTTTAATTATTTGTTACTATTTGTTACTTTTTATTTTCTATTTTTTACCTAACACTTATGTATATATTTTTTCTTACCTTCTTAAATCATTATTGGTTAGAGCCTATAAGTAAGCATTTCACTGTAAGGTCTACACCTGTTGTATTCGGCGCACGTGACAAATAAACTTGGATTTGATTTGATCTGTTGTATTCGGTGCATGTGACAAATAACATTTGATTTGATTTGACAGTTTATTATATGCGTATTGTAATTACAACTTTCCCAATCCAAAAAATAATTGAATAATAAATGCAGCACTGAGTATCAGTACACCATTCTGTGAGGCATTATCTACAAAGAGGATTTGATGGATGGACAAGCCTTCAAAATCATTTAATATCCACCATGTTTTCTTTTGACAAAGAATGTCCACAGTTAGTCATCAAATACTTATTGATCTTATGAATAATGGACTGAACGTTATATAATATCACTGACAACACAAGAGTATTACATTTCCTATGGAGAGTATTACCGTGACACAGTGCTGAGAGGTTTTGACTTAAACGTGAAACGTGAGTAGCCCTTACCTTCTCTCGGGATAATGGTTCCTGTGGTCGACCAGACCTTTGGACCGCACGATGTCAGACAGCTTGGAGGACAGGAGACGGTTGTCTCTCTCGATGGTGACCAGCCTCTCATCTTGTAACTGATCGATAAAAATAGACGTAATGGCAGACATATCTCATTTAAAAAAATGTCAGATATTGACATTTAACCAGTTATATGCCACTTCAGGTGACAGGTTATATTTCACTATATCTTGACATTTAAACCTTTGTTGGTAATGACTGTGCTATCAGTAGACATTTATGACTGATATAGGCATACATTCTAATGTTTCAGATATTGAATGCCTATGTGAGACACATACACATTGTAGTTGTACGGATACAGTAGCAGTTTTACAATTATTTTATACCCTTGTCTATGGCCATTTGTATGGCTATGCTAGATGAAAATATCTGTTTGTCTGTATACATGATTTCACTTTATCTACAGTATGTCTTTCATATAGAGTCTGCAATGAAACTAAATGTCCTACTGCAATACTTTTTAACCTATAGTAACAATAATGGTGTGATAGCACACTGAGTATACAAAACATTAATCTTTCCATGACATAGACTGCAGGTGAATCCAGGAGAAAGCTATGATCTCTTATTGATGTCACTTGTTATATCCACTTTAATCAGTGTAGATGAAGGGGAGGAGGTTAGAGAAGGATTTTTAAGCCTCGGGACAATTGAGATATGGATTGTGTGTGTGCCATTCAGAGGGTGAATGGGCAAGACAAAAGATGTAACTGCCTTTGAACGGGGTATAGTAGTAGGTTACAGGCGCACTGGTTTGTTTCAAGAACTGCAACGCTGCACAGTTTCCCTTGTGTATCAAGAATGGTCCGCCACCTAAAGGACATCCAGCCAACTTGACACAACAGTGGTAAGCATTGGAGTAAACATGGGCCAGCATCCCTGTGGAACGCTTTCGACATGCTCCATGCTGCATGCTCCGATGAATTGAATCTGTCCTGAGGGCAATAGGTGGAGTTTGCAACTCAATATTACGAAGGTTTTCCTAATGTTTGGTATACTCAGTGTATGTTTATTTTAGTTTTTCCAGGTCAATTTATTTTATAAACAAATATATATATTTTCAACCACTACTGTAAGGTAACATCATCAGGCCATGTGTCACGTCTGCTCCATCTCTGGCGTACGACGTTGCCAGAGTAATAACCACCCGACCTGGGATTCATCATTACGCACTCCTGGCACTCATCATTACGTGCACCTGTGAATCATTATGATTCACAACTGGACGCCATTACCTTCATCAATTCCTCCCCTTTATACGTATGTCACTCTCCCAGGTTCACTAACCAGTTGGTGTTGTCCTTGTGTCTCGATGTACTGCCTTATGTTAGTGTCATGTTCTTGGTGTTGATGTTTTACTAAAACGTTTCACCTGCACCTGCATCCGACTCACCGCCCCATCATTACACCATTGTAACCAGTGTGTGTGTCCACTGACCTGGAGTTTCTTGAGTTTCAGCTGAACATGTGCAGGTGTTCTAATGCCTTTAGTGTCCACAATGGGCCTGGCCGTACTCAGCTGGAGGTGATGTTAAGTTAATGTTAGGTTGTTATGGAAGTTAATTATTTAATCCATTGTTGATTTACTTCATTAATTTGGTGTAAGTAATGCTTCTGATGATCATCCAGGAGGAAAATAAAATGGCTGATGATCAGGAATGTGACAATATGCTTTAATGAATTAACACCTTAATAAATATGCACATGTATTCACTTGTGTACTTGTCTACAGACATATATATGTGTGCACGTATAAATACACAGGCACAAACAGACACATTTATCTCATACCTTATTCCTATGCTCCTCATATCTGGTCTGGTCCCATTTTTTCTGCAGGTACTTGTTCGTTGCAGGTTTCAGTGGTTGGTATGACTTGTGCATGTTTCAATTGTGTAGCTCTGGGCTTTCTGGCACTTCAGGGCACCTGCCAATAAATCCCCCCACCGCCCCTCCTCCTCCCCACACACACGCCCCACTCTCCAAGCAGGAGGTCCGGCTAAGGCTCGCTCGGCCTAAGGCAGTTACCATGGCGCCATGACTCACCTGTATCTCCCTCACTAATGCTACTGTTTCTAATGTGGGCAGATTGTATGTCAATTAATTATTAGTGGACTGACTTACTCCCCAGTGGCTTCAATAAAAAGCTGCTCTACTCCAAACACAGGCCCTGAAGGCAAAGGTTGCCACTAACATCAATGTCTGTTTACGAAAAAAAGAATGCACTCACTACTGCAAGTTGCTCTGGATAAGGGCGTCTGCTAAATGACTGAACGTTTAAATGTTTTACAAACTGGAGTCTAATTAATCAAAAAACCTCAATTAGAGAACTTAACACTTGGCACATCCACATGACTATGGATGCTATATTTTGTTTAAAAAATTAGATGTACCACAAAATGCCAAATGGTGACATCTAGATTGTTTGAGCACATTTTCCCGAATCATTATTCTCTTTTTCAAAATCATTTCTGTAAGAAAATAGATTATGTTGCAGTTTTCGGTTGTTGAAAGAACCAGATCTTAAACCATTAATACATTTTAATAGCTGTGAATCGCTGTGCGACCATTTGTACACATATTGCATTAATATGAAAGTTGTACTGTTATACTGTATAATGAGACTAGTATAGAAGTCCCATCAACCAACTCAGCCTCATCATATGCAGAGATGTTATTTTCAGTGTTATTAGGTTGTTCATGTACAGTTTTAGGAAAAGGTAAATGTTGTTGGCCAAAGTCAGACATTAAACTTCCACTATTTACATTCCACCCCTAGGTGGCGGCAGCAGGCGCCAACAGGTGCTTGGAGACCATCAGCAAGGCTTGAGAAGAAGTGAGTAATTACCATAAGTACAGAAGCCGCTGTAATGTTACAATTGTAAAAAGTTTGGACAAGTGGCAAGTGTTTGTTGAATGAATAAATATTTAGCAGCTGAAGAGTCAGATGAAGCATGTTGTGATGATGGGAATCAAGTTCCCAAGTTCCTGGAGTACCCTGTAAGGATGAAGGAGGTCGCAGTAGCTAGGATCAGGGCTATCCAGCAGATCTCCTATGTGGAGGCAGTGAAAATAGCTGAAGGAGTGAGTGTAGATGAGATGGAAGGGAATGTCCCACAGTCTACAGTGAATGCCATGCAGGAGAAGGATCCCGACACACTAACAGTGAAGAAGGTGGACTTTGTTGCTAGATACCTGAATCTCCAGGACTTTACAGCCAAAATGTTACAGGGAGTACTGAATGAAGAGGTTCCCCCCTCCCTGGTTTCTGAGCCTGTGTAGGGGTTTGAAACCTGACAGAAGGAGTATGTATTCTTTTTTTGTTCGGGGTAGTAGCGTGAATTTGTTCAACCAAAACACATTATGTTTCTGGGGTATTTTTTACTACCGTACAGTAGGTGGCGGCAATACACCTAACGACTGTAGTCTATCTTTTTATTTTATTTTACCTTTATTTAACCAGGCAAGTCAGTTAAGAACAAATTCTTATTTTCAAAGACGGCCTAGGAACAGTGGGTTAACTGCCTGTTCAGGGGCAGAACGACAGATTTGTACCTTGTCAGCGGCAGGGGTTTGAAATCGCAACCTCCCGGTTACTAGTCCAATGCTCTAACCACTAGGCTACCCTGCCGCCCCACTAGGCTACCCTGCCGCCCCACTAGGCTACCCTGCCGCCCTACTAGGCTACCCTGCCGCCCTACAGTCGTATGAAAAAGTTTGGGCACCCCTGACAATTTCCATGATTTCCATTTACAAATAATTGGGTGTTTGGATCAGCAATTTCATTTTGATCTATCAAATAACTGATGTAATTGTGTAACTGATGTAACTGTAATATTTCAGTAGTGAAATGAGGTTTATTGGATTAACAGAAAATGTGCACTATGCATTCAAAAAAAAATAGACAGGTGCATAATTTTGGGCACCCCAATAGAAAATCACATCAATATTTAGTAGAGCCTCCTTTTGCTAAAATAACAGCCTCTAGACGCTTCCCATAGCCTCTAATGAGTGTCTGGATTCTGGATGAAGGTATTTTGGACCATTCCTCCTTACAAAACATCTCCAGTTCAGTTAGGTTTGATGGTTGCCGAGCATGGACAGCCCGCATCAAATCATCCCACAGATTCTCAATGATATTCAGGTCTTTGGGACTGGGATGGCCATTCCAGAACATTGTACTTGTTCCTCTGCATAAATGACCGGGTAGATTTTGAGCAGTGTTTTGGGTCGTTGTCTTGTTGAAATAGCCAGCCCCAGCGTAACTTCAACTTTGTGACTGATTCTTCAACATTATTCCCAAGAATCTGCTGATATTGAGTGGAATCCATGCGACCCTCAACTTTAACAAGATTCCCAGTACCGGCACTGGCCACACAGCCCCACAGCATGATGGAAGCAAGTGTTTTTCTTGGAATGCTGTGTTCTTTTGCCGCCATGCATAACGTCCCTTGTTATGACCAAATAACTCAATCTTTGTTTCATCAGTCCACATCACCTTATTCCAAAATGAAGCTGGCTTGTCCAAATGTGTGTTTGCATACCTCAAGCGACTGTTTGTGGCTTGTGTGCAGAAAAGGCTTCTTCCGCATCACTCTCCCATACAGCTTCTCCTTGTGCAAAGTGCACTGAATTGTTGAACGATGCACAGTGACACCATCTGCAGCAAGATGATGTTGTAGGTCTTTGGAGGTGGTCTGTGGGCTGTTTTTGACCGTTCTCACCATCCTTCGTCTTTGCCTCTCCGATATTTTACTTGGCCTGCCACTTCTGGCCTTAACAAGAACTGTGCCTGTGGTCTTCCATTTCCTCACTATGTTCCTCACAGTGGACACTGCCAGCTTAAATCTCTGCGATAGCTTTTTGTAGCCTTCCTCTAATCCATAATGTTGAACCATCGTTGTATTTAAGGTCATTTGAGAGTTGTTTTGAGGCCCCCATGTTGCCACTCTTCAGAGGAGAGTCAAAGAGAACAACAACTTGCAATTGGCCTCCTTAAATACCTTTTCTCATGATTGGATGCACTTGTCTATGAAGTTCAAGGCTTAATGAGCTCACCAAACCAATTGTGTGTTCCAATTAATCAGTGCTAAGTAGTTACAGGTATTCAAATCAACAGAATGACAAGGGTGTCCACATTTTTGCATAGCCTATTTTTCACATCTGATTTAATTTCATACAACTTAATATTGCTACACTAAAAATCTTTGTCTGGACAATACCCCAGTACTCAGTTTTTATTAGAAAAAGAATGGCATGCCACTGTGATCATTTTCTGTGATGACAGAGTAAATTATTATGCAGCCTCAGAGGGGTGCCCAAACTTTTTCATACGACTGTATAAACCTCAAAGAAGAAGAAGAAGAAGTGAGTAATTGCTCACAGGTGTGAGTGATGTAGCGTCACGAGACAGTGTTTTAGTAAGAAGATGGTGGAAGTGGATGCTGAGTTTGAATTAAGCAACAAATTAGCTTAAGCAGCTTGTCAAGCTAATTTGGTGAAGACAAATGTTTTGAACGGACAACACTCTAGTATCGAAAACTGGAACAAAAAAGCAAATGTCTAAAATTGGAGTGGCAGATACGAGTGGGTACTGGCGCCTGTGTAGGGATCAGCTCTGTTTTATTAATTCATTTTTTAACAGTAAAATTGTTTGATTTATTTTATTTTATAAATGTTTTGGTAGTTCAGTTTTTTTAGGGGAATTGTGTTTCCATCCCACAGAGTAGGTGGCGTAATTTACATTAAACGGTGTGATCACCAATATACTATAGAAGAAGAAGAAGGTGTGAGTGATTGGCAGGTTATTGAAGAGTGAGAAGTGAACCAAGTAGTTTCTCTTCCCGGTGGGGTCATCTGCATTTGTTTTCTTATGGGTGCATTCGAACCAAAACGCACAGCGGGGCAGGTGGCTTCGTCGTATCATTCTCTGATTACATGCAGTGGCAGATGCAGTGAACACCGCCAAGTTCGAGCCTCACCCCGTTGATGACAAAGACGATTCTGACCCTGTGGGAGTGAGATTTTTGGAGCGAATGGATCCTTCCCTTCTGGCTGATCCATATGTGGTGCCAGGTTGGGTGGAGAAGTGTCTGGGGTCTGTTGAATCAGTGAAAGTAACTAAAAGTAGACTAGGTGATTTTTGTTGTTTCCTCCGCCCAGAGGGAGTGGGCGTTCTGCACCACGCTCGTCTGGACAAGACCTGTGTCTTGCTTTACTCTCCAGAGCGGGGTGCCGTTGAAAGAAGTGAGAAATGGGGTGGCATTAAGTGTTGAGGAGGATCAACTGAAATGGAATATTCCTGGTATCTGTGACGCCCGCCGTTTGATGCAACATAGACCCAGTGGAGAGCATGGTGAAACAGAGAACACACCGTCTGTCCTGCTGAGTTTTGAATCTGAGTTTTTGCCTGACAAAGTCAAGTTAGGATGTGTCAGTTATCCTGTGAAAGCTTGTCTCGAACCCATTACGGTGTTTTAGGTGCCAAGCTTATGGTCATGTTGTAGCACTTTGAAGGAGGAAGATTCCTAGATGTGAGTGTGCAGGAGGGCATGAGACAAAGGAATGTGTAGTACAGATGGTAAAAGCTGTGTGTATTAAAGGCCCAAAGCAGCTGTTTTTATATCAATATAATTTCTGGGTAATAAAGAAGTGCCTTTCTGTAATAGATTTATTAAAATTGTCAAAAATAGCTTTTTGTTAAGCAAGAATTTTGCTAGTATCGTCTGTTCTGAGTGGAGAGGGGAAAACTAGCTGTTTTTGGCAGAGGTTTGAAACTCTCTTTATCATTGGTCTATTAACCAATTTGCTGCATGGTGATGTCAGCATGGAAAGCCGAACTCCCGCCCATGCAAGCCAGCTGATTAGAAGATCCTGAGTAGATAATATTTTTTTACCAACACGTTGACAGTATTTGTTTCAGCAGCTGTTGTACAATATGATACAAAACACAGGAAATACTGAATTTGGACTGCATTGGACCTTTAACTGTAGGGGCTACCCATGTTGCTGGAGATCAAATGTGCCTAGTGAGAGAGAGAGAGAGAGGCAGGTTGAGGTTGCCAGGGTCAGAGTAGTAAAGAAGGTTTTGTATGCTGAGGCAGTGAAGAAAGTAGAAGAGGACGAGGGTTCCAGGATCCAAGAGGATCCCTGTGAGTAGGCCGAGGCCAATAGTGTGATAGGAATAACATACTTCAGTAAGGTGGCTATCAATTGTACCGCAGAAATTAAACTTAAATCACAGAAAATAGATGTGGTAGCATCTGCAGAGGAGTACTTGGGTATACGAGATTTACTGCAGAAGGATTACAAGGTGTGTTACAGAGTGATTACATTATACAAGCGGCACTTGCCCAGTCACGCTAGCCTCGCCCTCATGTGGGCTCCCTCACACATGCTCGCATCTCTCAATGGCAGTGGTGGAAAAAGTACCCAATTGTCATACTTGAGTAAAAGCAAAGATACTTTCATAGAAAATGACTCAAGTAAAAGTTAAGTCACCCAGTAAAATACTACTTGTGTAAAAGTCTAAAAGTATTTTGGTTTTAAATATACTTAAGTATCAAAAGTAAATGTAATTGCTCAAATATACTTAAGTATTAAAAGTAAAAGTATAAATAATTTCAAATTCCTTGTATTAAGCAAACCAGACGGCACCATTTTATTTTTATTCACAGATAGCCAGGGACGCACCCACTCTCAGACATCATTTACAAATGAAGCATGTGTTTAGTGAGTCTGCCAGATCAGAGTCAGTAGGGATGACCAGGAATGTCATCTTGATAAGTGTGTGAATTAGACAATTGTCCTGTCCTGCTAAGCATTCAAAAGGTCAATCAAATCAAATCAAATTTTATTTGTCACATACACATGGTTAGCAGATGTTAATGCGAGTGTAGCGAAATGCTTGTGCTTCTAGTTCCGACAATGCAGTAATAACGAGCAAGTAATCTAACTAACAATTCCAAAAAAACTACTGTCTTATACACAGTGTAAGGGGATAAAGAATATGTACATAAGGATATATGAATGAGTGATGGTACAGAGCAGCATAGGCAAGATACAGTAGATGATATCGAGTACAGTATATACATATGAGATAAGTATGTAAACCAAGTAGCATAGTTAAAGTGGCTAGTGATACATGTATTACATAAGGATGCAGTCGATGATATAGAGTACAGTATCAACGTATGCATATGAGAAGAACAATGTAGGGTAAGTAACATTATATAAGGTAGCATTGTTTAAAGTGGCTAGTGATATATTTACATCATTTCCCATCAATTCCCATGATTAAAGTGGCTGGAGTAGAGTCAGTGTCATTGACAGTGTGTTGGCAGTAGCCACTCAATGTTAGTGGTGGCTGTTTAACAGTCTGATGGCCTTGAGATAGAAGCTGTTTTTCAGTCTCTCGGTCCCAGCTTTGATGCACCTGTACTGACCTCGCCTTCTGGATGACAGCGGGGTGAACAGGCAGTGGCTCGGGTGGTTGATGTCCTTGATGATCTTTATGGCCTTCCTGTAGCATCGGGTGGTGTAGGTGTCCTGGAGGGCAGGTAGTTTGCCCCCGTGATGCGTTGTGCAGACCTCACTACCCTCTGGAGAGCCTTACGGTTGAGGGCGGTGCAGTTGCCATACCAGGCGGTGATACAGCCCGCCAGGATGCTCTCGATTGTGCATCTGTAGAAGTTTGTGAGTGCTTTTGGTGACAAGCCGAATTTCTTCAGCCTCCTGAGGTTGAAGAGGCGCTGCTGCGCCTTCCTCACGATGCTGTCTGTGTGAGTGGACCAATTCAGTTTGTCTGTGATGTGTATGCCGAGGAACTTAAAACTTGCTACCCTCTCCACTACTGTTCCATCGATGTGGATGGGGGGGGGTAACGAGTACTTTTGGGTGTCAGGGGAAATTTATGGAGTAAAACATACATTATTTTCTTTAGGAATGTAGGGAAGTAAAACTTAAAGTTGTCAAAAATATAAATATTAATGTACAGATTTTTTATTTAACTAGGCAAGACATTTAACCTCTAGCGTCGAGCAATCCCGTATCCGGGAGCGTAATTATAGCCTCAAGCTCATTAGCATAACGCAACGTTAACTATTCATGAAAATTGCAAATGAAATGAAAGAAATATTCACTCACAAGCTTAGCCTTTTGTTAACAACACTGTCATCTCATATTTTCAAAATATGCTTTTCAACCATAGCTACACAAGCATTTGTGTAAGAGTATTGATAGCTAGCAGAGCATAGCATTCAGCAGGCAACATTTTCACAAAAACAAGAAAAGCATTCAAATAAAATAATTTACCTTTGAAGAACTTTGGATAAAAGACTTTTAGATAGCAAATGTTCATTTTTTCCAAAAATATTATTTGTGAGATCATCACAATAAAATTCTCTACAACAAAACTTTTTAGGAACTCCATAATATCAACAGAAACGGCCACCTGGTAGATAAGATGATCAATCTTCCAAACAAAAAATGATTTGCCTACCTGGTAAATCAATCTTCCAATGATTTGCACAATGCTGTCGACACCTTGGTGAAACGACGGAAAGTCTAAGCTCATTCGTGACCCATACACAGCCATATAAGGAGACATTGGAACACAGCGCATTCAAAATCTGGGGCACTTCCTGTATGAAATTTCATCTTGGTTTCGCCTGTAGCATTAGTTCTGTGGCACTCACAGACAATATCTTTGCAGTTTTGGAAACGTCAGAGTGTTTTCTTTCCAAAGCTGTCAATTATATGCATAGTCGAGCATCTTTTCGTGACAAAATATCTTGTTTAAAACGGGAACGTTTTTTAATCCATAAATTGAAAGAGCGACCCCTATATCCAAGAAGTTAAGAACAAATTCTTGTTTACAAAGACAGCCTAGGAACAGGGGGTTAACTGCCTTGTTCAGGGGAAGAAGGAGAGATTTTTACTTTGTCAGCTCGGGGATTCAATCTAGCAACCTTTCGGTTACTGGCCCAATGCGCTAACCACTAGGCTACCTGCTACCAGATACCCTAAATAATTACTTAAGTATTACTTTCAAGTATTTTACACCACTGCTCAACGGTCTTCCCACCCGATGTTTCACCACAAGATGTGGCTGTATCATGTGAACGCAATGTAAATGCACACATTCCTCCAATTCTAATGTTGTGGTCATCTGACAATGACTTGACAATGTGCATGAAGGTGCCATTGAAAGTGTGTTCCCTCAGTCACATTTGAGATTAACTCAACTATGTATAACGGTAATAAATATTTCAGCTGAAGGTGATGCTGATAGAGTGTTTTCTGTAATCGCTTCTGACAAACTATCATCAGCTAGCAACACCCTCACAGCGATGTGTGTGTTTACAGTAGATCCCAGCTGACAGGAAATGGAAAATCTCTCAGCAGGCAGCTGTCTGAGGAAGTCTCAGGACAAATAATTCTTCTACTTCAGACACCTCACAGTTAAGTGTGTGTGTGTGTGTGTTCTCACAAAACAGCAGCAGTGAAGCGGTAAATTAGTTTTGGCTCATGCTTAGATGAAAACAGATTTTGACAGATTTTTCCTTGTGGTTTAGGGCGGAGCAGTTGCCACACCAGGCTATGATACAGCCTGACAGGATGCTCTCAATTATGGATCTGTAAAAGTTAGTCAGGGTTTTGGGTGACAAGCCAAATTTCTTCAGCCTGTTGCGCCTACTTCACCACACTGTTTGTGTGGGTGGACCATTTCAGTTTGTCGTTGATGTGTACGCCGACGAACTTAAAACGTTCCATTTTCTCCACTGCTGTCCCTTTGATGTGGATAGGCGGGTGCTCCCTCTGCTGTTTCCTGAAGTCCACAATCATCTCCTTTGTTTTGTTGATGTAGAGTGAGCGGTAGTTTTCCTAACACCACACTCTGAGTGCTCTCAACTAATCCCCGTAGGCTGTCTCAGCAATGCTGATGATCAGGCCCACTGAGATGTTGTTTCCTACCTTCACCACCTGGGGGCGGCTCGTCAGGAAGTCCAGGACCCAATTGCACATTGCGGGGTTGAGACCAAGGGCCTCCAGCTTGATGATGAGCTTGGAGGGTAGTATGGTGTTGAATGCTGAGCTGTAGTCAATTAACAGCATTCTTACAATAGGTATTCCTCTTGTCCAGATGGGATAAGGCAGTGTGATGGCGATTGCGTCATCTGTGGACCTGTTTGGGCGGTATGCCAACTGAAGTGCGTCTAGGTTGGCCGGTAAGGTGGTGGTGATGTGATACTTGACTAGCCTCTCAAAGCACTTCATGACGACAGAAGTGAGTGCTATGGGACGGTAGTCATTTAGTTCCGTTATCTTTGCCTTCTTGGGTACAGGAACAATGGTGGCCATCTTGAAGCATGTGGGGACAGCAGACTGGGATAGGGGGCGATTGAATATGTCCGTAAAAACACACTAGCCAGCTGGTCTGCGCGTGCTCTGAGGACGCGGCTAGGGATGCCGTCTGGGTCAGCAGCCTGCGAGGGTTAACACGCTTAAATGTTTTACTCACGTCAGCCACAGAGAAGGAGGAGGGGACGCAGTTCTTGTTAGCGGGCCGCGACGGAGGCACTGTATTATCATCAAAGCAAGATGGCGTCGTGGTCAGATTTGCCAAAGAGAGGGCGGAGGAGGGCTTTGTGTGCATCGCGGAAGTTAGAGTAGCAGTGGTCGATTGTAATACCCCCGTGCGTAGTGCCATCAATATGCTGATAGAATTTAGGTAGCCTTGTTATCAAATTTGCTTTGTTAAAATCCCCAGCTACAATAAATGCAGCCTCAGGATATATGGTTTCCAGTTTACATAGAATCCAGTGAAGTTCCTTTAGGGCTATCTTGGTGTCTGCTTGAGGGGGAATGTACACAGCTGTGATGATAAATGATGACAATTGTCTTGGAAGGTAATATGGCCGCCATTTGATTGTGAGGAATTCTAGGTCGGGTGAGCAGAAGGACTTGAGTTCCTGTAATCATAACAACATACACCATGAGTCGTTAATCATGAAGCATACACCCCCGCCCTTCCTCTTCCCAGAGAGTTGTTTATCTCTGTCAGCGTGATGCATGGAGAAGCCCAGGGGTTGAACTGATTCCGACAACATATCCCGAGAGAGCCATGATGTTACATACTCTGATGTCTCTCTGGAAAGCAAACCTTGCTCGAATTTCGTCTACCATGTTGTCAAGAGACTAGACATTGGCGAGTAGTATACTCGGGAGTGGTGGGCGATGTGCAAGCCTACAGAGCCTGCTCAGGAGGCTGCTCCATCTGCCCCTGTTGTGGCACCTTGGTCTTGGGTCTGCTTCTGGGATTAGATCCATTGTCCTGGGTTGGGTGGTGGTCCAAACAGAGGATCCACTTTGGGAAAGTCGTATTCCTGGTCGTAATGTTGGTAAGTTGAGGTCGCTCTTATATCCAATAGTTATTCGCGGCTGTATGTAATAAGACTTAATGTTGGGGCTAGGGGGGCACAAGGAGTTCCCTGAAGGGAACACAATCTCCCATTCAGCTGATAAAAATATTCTTTAGAAATATTTAACTTTCACACATTAACAAGTCCAATACAGCAAATGAAAGATAAACATCTTGTTAATCTACTCATCGTGTCCGATTTTTAAAAATGTTTTACAGTGAAAACACAACATATATTTATGTTAGATGACCACCAAATTCAAAAACACACAGAGCGATATTTCACAGTCACAAAAGCATAAATATAGATAAAATGAATCACTAACCTTTGATTATCTCCATCAGATGACACTCATAGGACATCATGTTATACATGTATTGTGTGTTTTGTTCGATAATGTGCATATATATATATTAAAAAAATCTTAGTTTACATTGGCGCGTTACGTGCAGAAATGTTTTAATTCCAAAACATCCGGTGATTTTGCAGAAATACTCACAATAAACATCAATAAAAGATGCAAGTGTTATTCACAGAATTAAAGATAAATGTATCCTCTATGGAACCGCTGTGTCAGATTTTTTTTTTTTTACTTTACGGAAAAAGAATAATCTGAGAACGGCGCTCAGAACCCAAAGAAATAGACGCTATTTTGGCGTCAACAGAAGCTACAAAAAACACTATAAATATTCACTTACCTTTGAATATCTTCATCAGAAGGCAGTTCCAGGAATCCCAGTTTGACAATAAATGACTTATTTGTTCCATAAAGTTCCAAAAAGCCCATAATTTAGCCACTTGTTGTTAGCTTGTTCAGCCCAGCATTCAATCCTCAAAAAGCACGAGCAATTCCTCCTGACAAAAACTCAAAAAGTTCCGTTACAGGTCGTAGAAACAAGTCAAATGATGTATGCAATCCATATTTAGGATGCTTTAAACATTAATCAGCAAAAAGGTTCCAACCGGAGAGTTTCATTGTCTGAAGAAAAGCATAGGAATGGTAGGACACTCTCGTGACCGCGCGTAATGAGACCGAGGCTTTCTACCAGACCACCCACACAAAGAGCTATTATGAGCCCCTCCTTCATAGTAGAATCATACAACCAGAATCTAAAGACGGTGACATCTTGTGGAAGCCCTAGCATGTGCATTCTCATCCATATCTAAGGTGGACATCCAATGGCACTGTTTTCTATATTGAGTTCTCACTTCCTGTTTGGATTTCTTCTCAGGTTTTTGTCTGCCATATGAGTTCTGTAATACTCACAGACATAATTCAAACCGTTTTAGAAACTTCAGAGTGTTTTCTATCCACCATCTGGGAAAGAGTAGGAGGCCGTTTACTCTGGGCACGCCTTTCAGCCAAAAGTGAAAATACTGCCCCCTAGCCTCAACAGGTTTAAGATTTCCTGGGGTAACAATGTAAGAAATAATGCTTAAAAAAGCAATATACTGCATAGTTTCCTAAGGACTCGCTAGGCAACTATCTCTGTCGACGTCATCTTCCAATGCCTTGATGTCTTCACTGTTATTCTACAATGTAGAAAATGGTAAAATAGAGAAAAACCCTTGAATGAGTAGGTGTGTCCAAACTTTTGACTGGTACTGTATGTAAGTATTTTGTCTGTAATGTATTTTTCGCTATGTGTCGGACCCCAGTAAGACTAGCTGTTGCCATTGGTGTCGGCTAATGGGGATCCCAATAAATCTAATCAGATCAAGGACTCAGTTTGGACTTCCCGAATTTAGTATTTTCACTGTTACAGAAGTCTACATTATTCGTAGGTTTGTGTTATTCCACAAAGATCTATCTAGGGCTGCAGTGAGTTGGGGGCTGTATAACTCTGTGACGTAGCTCCCGCTCACTGAGTGAGAGAGGTGCACACTTTGACAGACAGTCCAACAACGAGTCAGAGGGGTACAGACACATTTTCCAAATTTGCCATTATTCCCCATTTGACACGCTTGTAAATCTTCCTCAAGTTGACCACAGAGATCGAGAGCCTATCTAATGTGTAATTTTGGCATAATCAACATACCTTTTAAAGTAATTATAGTTTGGACATTTCACAAAGGAACCTTTAGTCAATCAACATCCATATTCCTAATTGTGGGCACATTACAGTACACCTCTTGTAATTCCTTTCATGGCCCATAGAGGGTGTACTCCACCATCACTTTCAGTTGAAGCGCAAGGCAGCCATGTTTTGCAGCTGAGTGAATAGGAAAGCCTTTGGCAGATTCTCCCAGCGCAAACCAACCACTAAACAACACTAACAAGCTATCACTCAATGATCTGGTGCTGCTTCTGTTCTTTAAGGTTTATCTCTCTAGACTTGTCTTTTCTCTAGGTATCTACTTATGTTATTATGGACTTAGCAGATAAAATAGCAAGGCAAAACCATAGCATCTGAGAGAGAGAAAGAGACAGAGCGAGAGTACTGATGTCGGTCCTTGATTCCTTATTAATCAATGAGGTTAAGCTCACTGTGGCTTCAATCTGTGTTTGGTTCTTTCTGCTATAGAACACCTGCACGTACACAAACGCTTTTCCCAACATATCTCATGCAGCTACTGTACATCTCCAATAAGTCTTAAATCTTTAATAAGGATGAATGTTTTATTGGCTCATTTCCTGTCTCATTTCCTTCTCGGTTTGCCTTGAAAAAGAGAGAGGAGAAAATGTGGTCATCATGACAGTTCAGACATCACATAAAACCCTGCCCATCCCCAAGCCACCCACATCCTCTCCCTACATCTTTTGCTCTTTCCCTACAGCTCTCTTTTCGCCTACCCTCTCTCTGTCTCTCTCTACCCTCTCGCTGCCTCTCCACTACTTCACTCTCTCAATAAATAAGATAAAATAAATGCTTTATGAGCACGAATGAGTGGTTGCCACTGTTGCCAAAGCAATGTACACTGAGTGCACAAAACATTAGGAACACCTACCTAATATTGAGTTGCAACCCTTTTTGCCCTCGAAACAGCCTCAATTCGTCGGGATATGGACTACAAGGTGTTAAAAGCATTCCACAGGGATGCTGGCCCATGTTGACTCCAATGCTTCCAACAGTTGTGTCAAGTTGGCTGGATGTCCTTTTGTGTGGTGGACCATTCTTGATACACACAGGGAACTGTGCAGCACTGCAGTTCTTGAATAAAACCGGTGTGCTTGGCACCTAGTACCATATCCCAGTTCAAAGGCACTTAAATATTTTGTCTTACCCATTCACCCTATGAATAGCACACACACAAAAAAAGCCATGTCTCAATTGTCTCCTGTTCATCTACATTGATTTCAGTGGATAGAACAGGTGACCTCAGTAACAAATCAATGCTTTCACCTGGTCAGTCTATGGAAAGAAAATGTTTTGTATACTCAGTGTATATTAAGTATGACTTAAACGAACAATATGTTTGAGCAAAAATAATAAACTATTGTCTCTCTAATATTATGACAAGCCAGGACATAATCTGCAGCAAGATCTACAGTCTCTGTTTTTTCCTAACAAAATGCACATTTTTTCCTCAACACGAAATCCAGCAAATCTTAAATACCTCTGATTAGCTTGGTCGTCATCCAATTTACAACATATTTTCATGCGAATATTCGCATATCTGCCGGAAAACAATACAAACAATACGCGCATTTTCCCAGCAGAGATGTCTCCATCCAACTGACTTTATGCGAATAACAGGCTGTGCGTGATCACGTAGTACACATACAAATAACTTTTGCTGTTAAAATACCACGTAACCGATGAAAAATACAGGTTAAATGGGTTTCCATTGCGTTTACAACTCTACTGATTGTTTTGTCACAAAAACTGTTGCTTTTTATTGCAAATGTGCCCACTCTGGGTTAGGCACATGCTCTCTAGCCAACAGCTCACAGATACAGTGAAGGTAGGCTCTCTACATTATGAGATTATTATGGATAAGAGAGATTTTATTTGTATTTGTCAAAGGCAGCCAAGCATTGATCATCATGTCACCAGAATAAGACCCTCGATATTTAATGGAAAGGTGCTTTCCATTAAACTAGCACATTCACCATCCTGTGAAGTTCATCATGTATTTCATCTGTCGCCTAATAAACTGCATGGTTTCTCAAGTCGTAGTGGGAGGACCACACAACATATCATCACTGACTCCAAGTTTACTTCAATATGATGGTTATTATGTCAATACTGGCGCATGAAGGCGTGGTTATTGAGTCGTATTTGGAGCAGGGGAGTAGGAAGGGATGCTCATTCTCTACTTCAACCAACCCACAGTGCTTAGATAGTCTTTGTTCTCTGGTCTTTCATGTTTTTCTATGGTGTTCTGTCTCTATTGCCAGGCTATGGTGACTGAGTCTGTACATTGTTAATGTCTTCCTTTGTTTGAACTCTGTGATTTGGACAAGGTGTTCTGCTAATCTCTATTTAGAATTTGGTAACATTGAAGTTTGATTAAATTGAATTTCATTTCAGCAATAATTAGGGTTTGTACAGTTGAAGTTGGAAGTTTACATACACCTTAGCCAAATACATTTAAACTCAGTTTCACAATTCCTGACATTTAATCCTAGTAAAAATTCCCTGACTTAGGTCAGGTAGGATTACCACTTTATTTGAAGAATGTGAAATGTCAGAATAATAGTAGAGAGAGTGATTTATTTTTCAGCTTTTATTTCTTTCATCACATTCCCAATGGGTCAGAAGTTTACATACACTCAATTAGTATTTGGTAGCATTGCCTTTAAATTGTTTAACTTGGGTCAAACGTTTTGGGTAGCCTTCCACAAGTTTCCCACAATAAGTTGGGTGAATTTTGGCCCATTCCTCCTGACAGAGCTGGTGTAACTGAGTCAGGTTCGTAGACCTCCTTGCTCGCACACGCTTTTTCAGTTCTGCCCACAAATTTTCTACGGGATTGAGGTCAGGGCTTTGTGATGGCCACTCCAATACCTTGACTTTGTTGTCCTTAAGCCCTTTTGCCACAACTTTGGAAGTATGCTTGGGGTCAATGTCCACTTGGAAGGCCAATTTGCGACCAAGCTGTAACTTCCTGACTGATGCCTTGAGATGTTGCTTCAATATATCCACATAACTTTCCTCCCTCATGACGCCATCTATTTTGTGAAGTGCACCAGTCCCTCCTGCAGCAAAGCACCCCCACAGCATCGTGCTGCAACCCCCGTGCTTCATGGTGGGATGATTCCTCCCCCTTTTTCCTCTAAACATAATGATGGTCAAACAGTTCTATTTTTCATCAGACAAGAGGACATTTCTCCAAAACATAAAATATTTTTTTCCCCATGTGCAGTTGCAAACCGTAGTCTGGCGTTTTTATGGTAGATTTGGAGCAGTGGCTTCTTCCTTGCTGAGCGGCCTTTCAGGTTATTTCGATATAGGACTCGTTTTATTGTGGATATATATACTTTTGTACTTTTGTCCTCCAGCATCTTCACAAGGTCCTTTGCTGTTGTTCTGGGATTGATTTGCACTTTTCGCACCAAAGTACGTTCCTCTCTCGGAGACAGAACATGTCTCCTTCCTGAGCAGTATGACGGCTGCGTGGTCCCATGGTGTTTATACTTGCGTACTGTTGTTTGTACAGATGAACGTGGTACCTTCAGGCATTTGGAAATTGCTCCCAAGGATGAACCAGACTTGTGGAGGTCTACAATTGTTTTCTGAGGTCTTGGCTGATTTCTTTAGATTTTCCCATGATGTCAAGCAAAGAGGCACTGAGTTTGAAGGTAGGCCTTGGAATACATCCACAGGTACACCTCCAAATTACTGAAATTATGTCAATTAGCCTATCCGAAGCTTCTAAAGCCATGACATAATTTTCTGGAATTTTCCAAGCTGTTTAAAGGCACAGTCAACTTGGTGTATGTAAACTTCGGACACACTGGAATTGTGATACAGTGAATTATAAGTTAAATAATCTGTCTTCAAACAATTGTTGGAAAAATGACTTGTGTCATGCACAAAGTAGATGTCCCAACTGACTTGCCAAAACTATAGTTTGTCAACAAGAAATTTGTGGAGTGGTTGGAAAACGAGTTTTAATGACTCCAACCTAAGTGTATGTAAACTTCCGACTTCAACTGTATATTGGTTCAAGATTTTTATTTGTTTGAACTTTGTTACTCGTGGTTGCATGGTTGAGTTTCTCTCTCTCTCTAGCTCTCGCTCTCTACATATTGACCCAGACTAAGGTATTTAAATACTGCACAGTGCAATTCTGCCTGGGGTAAATAGGTCCTGTTTCAGTGTAATTACTCTTCTTCACATACCGACCACAATGTTTCAGAGGGTGGAAAGATATCTCGCTCTCTCAAGCTAGCATAATGCCGCTCATACATAGTTACTGCCCATCGGGCAAAACTGCATGCAACATCCTTATGACGTCTTGTATGACACCATGGTCACATTGATACTGATTATGTCTTTTTAGCAACAAGAATGGTTGTGTTTTTTTATTCACAGGCATAAAATCAATTGTTCAGATGTAACTCCAGCTGTTCTTTTATTGTGTGTGTGTGTGTGTGTGTGTGTGTGTCATACGTGATCGCTTTCATGTTCATTTGGTAGCCTACAGTATTTGTTGATTGTGGTCGGACGTAAGAGTATTTGAATGGGCTTTCTGGCCATGATTTCAATATGTATAAATGTGTATTCAATATGCACATGCCTGCTCCAAAGTACAACCGCAAATTTGTATTTACATATATTTTCTATTTATTGAACCAGGTGAACTGACTGAGAATACATTCTCATTTACAGCAACGACCTGGGGAAAATTACAAAATATAATTAGCAATCAATATTAGCAATCAAAAAACTCACACACACACACACAACAAATTAAAAATAGATCAATCATAGAATCCGAAAACAAAAACAATATTCCCTAAAAATGACCTAACATGGCTGTCTGAACTGCTTTAGAGGCACCAATCCATTCAGCTTCAGCTCATTCTGACTTGCCTAGTTAAATAAATAAAAATATTTCAAATCCTGTAGACCAGAAAGGTGCAGAATAGCTAAAGGCAGATTTACCTAAATCTGTCGATATCAAAGGGAACTTTAGAATGAGCCATTCCTGAGATGGTGTCTGATAGCTTGTATTTCTGTAGGTGAACAGAGAAGTGAGTGAGTGGTAGTTTATGTAAGAGGGCTTTATAAACAAAAAGCATGGAATGCATTGATCTACAAGATGTCAAAGAGGACCAGCCTACTTTCTGATAAAGAGTGCAGTGATGTGTGCCGAAACTATCAACCGAAATAAAGTGTAATGCATTACGATAAACTGCTCCCAATACCAGTGGCAGATTCATTCATGTATGTACATGATATTGCCATAGTCTAAAACCGGTAGGTAATCCAACAAATTCACAACAACTATTATACACACAAATGTAAAGGGATGAATATGTACACATAAATATATGGATGAGCGATGGCCGTGAGGCATAGGCAAGATGCAGTAGATGGTATAGAATACAGTATATACATATACAATGAGTAATGTAGGATATGTAAACATTATTAAAGTGCCGTTATAGTGACTAGTGATACCTTTAGTCCATTTATTTAAGTTGCCAGAGATTTGAGTCTGTATGTTGGCAGCAGCCTCTCCATGTTAGTGATGGCTGTTTAACAGTCTGATGGCCTTGTGATAGAAGCTGTTTTACAGTCTCTCGGTCCCAGCTTTTATGCACCTGTACTGACCTCACCTTCTGGATGATAGCGGGGTGAACAGGCAGTGGCTCGGGTGGTTGTTGTCCTTGATCTTTTTAGTCTTCCTGTGACATTGGGTGCTGTAGGTGTCCTGGAGGGCAGGTCGTTTGCCCTCGGTGATGCTTTGTGCAGACCACACCACCCTCTGGAGAGCCTTGCGGTTGAGAGCGGTGCAGTTGCCGTACCAGGCGGTGATACAGTCCGACAGGATGCTCTCGATTGTGCATCTGTAAAAGTTTGTGAGTGTTTTAGGCGACAAGCCTAAAATAAATGTATGTATGAATAAAATCTTCAGATATATTTTTACAAGATTGAGATAATACCATATACTTGGTTTTACCTGCATGAAGTACTAATTCAAGTTCAACAAAGGATTTCTGCAAGGCTCCAAAATGGCCTGATCAGACATAGGGGCAGTAACATACAAGTGTCATCTGCATACAGGTGAATTGTATTATTTTTTCGACAGATCAACCAATATTGCTCATGTAAATAGTCAAAAGAACCGGACCAAGAATCAATCCCTGTGTGACACCCTTTGTTACAGTGCGTTCGGAAAATCATCAGACCCCTTGAATTTTTCCACATTTTGTCACGTTACAGCCTTATTCTATAATTCATGAAATCGTTTTTTTCCCTCAATCTACACACAATACCCCATGATGACAAAGCGAAAACAGGTTTAGACATTTTTGCAAATGTATTGAAAATAAAAAAGATACCTTATTTACGTAAGTATTCAGACCCTTTGCTATGAGACTAAAAATTGACCTGAGTGTGTTGGAAGTTTTGGAATCTGCATTCACTGTGAATTCTGAACTGTGAATTCTGCAGACTGCTCAGAGTCAACCACAAACTCCAGAATTCACAGTGAATGCAGATTCCAAAACTTCCAGATATGCAGATAGTCGAAACTGTCACGTTCTGACCTTTATTTCCTTTGCTTTGTATGTATTTAGTATGGTCAGGGCGTGAGTTGGGGTGGGCAGTCTATGTTTGTTTTTCTATGATTTGGGGATTCGTATGGTTCTCAATCAGAGGCAGGTGTCATTAGTTGTCTCTGATTGAGAATCATACTTAGGTAGCCTGGGTTGCACTGTTTGTTTGTGGTTGATTGTCTATGTTAGTTGCTTGTGTCAGCACAGGTCTCATTTATAGCTTCACGGTCATTATTGGTTTATTGTTTTTGTATTCAGTGTTCAGTATTTTCTTTAATTAAATATTCATCATGAACACCTACCACGCCGAATTTTGGTCCTCCGATCCTTCTTGCCTCTCCTCTTCAGATGAAGAGGAGGAAGACCGTGACAGAAACTTCCCGATTTCTACCAGTGAAATGAAAATGTGCTCGTTCTAGCTTGTGATTTGGAATATTCTGATGTTTATGACAAAAACGTAATGTTAATATAGCAGTGGCAGAGCCAGGATGAAATCTCCCTTAAAAACATTTAATTGTGTTTGTTTTGTTTCATTTGTTTTGTTATCATTTTGTTTTCTTGTTTTTTTTCTCACTTGCTATGGCAATGTAAACATGTCTCCCATGCCAATAAAGCACCGTTGAATTGAGAAAGAGAGAGAGATCCCCCATATGTTTTTGGTGAATTGAACAATCCCGCTACTCCTATGCCGAGTTATCGATCCAAATACCCTGCACCAGCAGATTAATGAGAAAGGGCCCATTACACACACACACACACACACACACACACACACACACACACACACACACACACACACACACACACACACACACACACACACACACACACAGATGAAGATAAGATACTTAACCAAGATATGGTTAGAGAGCAAAGAGGGTGTTATATTTTTAAAAAGCAACTGGAAAGAGAGAAGGGGTAGTAGGTAGAGGAGGTCAAATTTAAAGAGGCATGAGAAAAGAGATAAATTAGGGAAACGACAGAGATCAGAGAAGAAAATGTATATATTCCATTCCCAGACCTCACTGTGGGACCAGCATAGAATAAGAGCTGAGATTTTACATTGGGAAAATCATTGATCTCAAATCAGTTTTAGGAATTTCTGGTTAAAAGTTTGTATCCAGATCACACTACTTATGTTTGAATTCAGTCATGGCTGCTTGCCTTTCTTAATGAACCAAATCTAAAATGAGTCCAAATCAGGAAGCGCAGTCGCCCTTGAACAGGGAGAATCACTGATCTTGGATCAGTTTTAACAGTAGGAATCCAGATCACCCCTCTCAACCTGCACTAACCACTCAGTCACAATCACCATCTCCATGTTTCCCTGCACATTGTACACAGCTCACCCATAGTAAAGAACATGACAAAGTCGCAGCCATTTCCATTTGGACTCTTATTGCAGTATTGGAGATTCACTCATTATGAATTAAATTATAGCCCATAGCTCCGGCACACTGTGCGGCAAATGATAATTAACACAAATAATTATGGGGGGGAAATAAATATATTTGAGCTCTGGGAGAGAGGATGGCTTCTCCAGCTACTGTAATGCATGTTTGTTTCAGTGTGTGTTTGTTGGAATAGGCTACCTCAGATGTATAGAGAATATACATACATAAGTGTGTGCACATTTGTGTATACTGTATATTCTCTATACATCTGAGGTACTCCAACACACACACGCATGCACACACGCATGTAGTCTGTTGCAGTGGGAGGCTTACATTGATCCGAGCAAGGCTGAAGGCAGGCCAATGCCCCTGAGAGTTATAAGAGAACTGATATTCACTCACAGTCTCACAGAAGGCTGCACACAAGGCTATGTCACACTCTATAGCTGGGAGAATGCTCATGTGCCTCTATGGCTCTGTCTCTCGTTCTCTTTCCATCTCTCTCTCTCTCTCTCTGTGTGTCTGTCTCTCTCTCTCTCTGTGTCTCTCTCTCTTTTCACCAAAGTGAAACCTGAAAATGTGTTTTCAGGTAATTCACTTGCATAAGGTTTCACCACTCCCTGTATTTGTGACCTACACAGCAACCCTCTCTCTCTGGTCATTGTTTTCACAGAGCTGGAGGCATATGCTGCAGACAAAGCGGGGGACCTCCTCTCCCCCTCCCTCTCAGTGTGCTGTCCCTGTGTTGATCAGCAGAGAGAGACTAATGATGGGCAGGTTATCCCCCCACGTGTGAAGACCCAGGATTCAAAGGTCATATCACCCCCACCCCCACAAGCCACCGAACTCCGCCATACCTCTGCCGATATTGAAAACCAATCAGGGCCTTCCTTCAGGCAATTTGTTGTGGTGGTCAGAAGGGGTGGAAGGGGGAGTATAAGTGGGATAGGAATAGGAAACAGGCTGAGAGGGAAGGTGTTTGTGTGTAGGAGGGGGGTTGGGTGGTGGGTGGCAGTGGGGAGGGGGATACTGATGATTCTCCATCTGCCCGACAAGGACCTTAGGGAGGCAATCTGTTATTTTTGAAAAGCACTTGTCGATGGTGAGAAGTTATAGAGGCTCTATCCGGCCATTTACTGCTTGATGTTGTTCATTTATAAACATGAAAAGACCCCTTTCTCCGGGTAAACAGTTTGACCCTGCGGACGGCAGGTCACTGTTATTATGTGATAGAGATTTGAGAAGGTGATGTGTAGTCTACCTCACTCAGCAGTTTGGTGTCAGTGCTGGATCATGCTACGGCAGGGCTTTTTTTTTAACACGAAACGTAAGAAAAAAGCTGAAACCGGGAGGGACTTCCTAGATTTTCTGTTTTAAGACATTTGCCATTGCGTTCCCTAACATGAACCAGGCATCACAGCCTTCTCAATCTAAGGCAGTGATTCCCAAACCTCTCCTTGAGTACACCCAGCCATTCCACTTATTTCAATGTATTCCAGTTCTAGCACACCTCATTAAATTGATCAACTAAACACCGAGCCATTCATTAGTTGAAATCAGGTATGCTAGCACTGGAACACATCAAATAGGTGGAATGTGGGGGTACTCCAGGGGAGGTTTGGGAAACACTGATCTACAAAACGACCAGTGATTATGTTTTTGACCCTACTAACTAGTCATCTTTTGCATAATATTAGCTGCCTGTTGTGTGGTACACTATGCCATTGATACTGACACAGTTTTGAGGCATCGGTAGGGATTGTGATAAACAGTTCAAATTAGATGACAATGGTATGTACGTATCTCTGTAGCACAAGACACACACATACACACACTGAAAAGTAGAGTCCTCCCTGTGATCTGTTACCTGAGAGATCCTGGGGCGGAGGAGTCTAATACAGGTGTGATGTCATTGTGCTAAACACACACATACACACACACACACATACAGTACACACACACCATCTATTTTTGTGAAGGGTCTGGTAGTCATCGTCTCTCGCCGATAAAGTCTGTTATTTCCTTATGTGGCAATGTGGGTATTTATATGTAGAGAAGATCTCCACCACCGAGAGAGAAAAGAACAATGAGAGAGAGAGGCTACTGCCTCTACAGGTTTGAGGCCACAGACAACGCTGTTTCTTCCCCCCTCCCTTTCTCCCCCGTTCCTCTTTCCTTTCCTCTATCCCCCGGCCTTGCTACATCCTTCTCTCATCCTCCTCTCTCTCGTAGACATTAGCTAGGTTTCCATGAACTTTTCCAGCAATTTTTTGGGGGGGACATTTAGAAAGTTCACATAGAAAACAGATGTGACAATTGCCTGCTACAATGTGTTTCCATTGAACTATCTTGTGTCGATAAAACAGCTGGATGTAATGAAGTCACACCTAAAAAAAATGTTTTAAAAGAACTTACTTTCGCAAAAAACTACAGTGTCGACTAAAAATGAACTTGAAGTGTTTCCATTACCCATTTAGGCAAAATGCGCATTAATAAATTGTCGACAGCCTATATGCCATCCCACCTTTCTGTTTCATGTCTCAGGTAGCCCGCATAGAGACAATGCAAGAATTTACTCATATTTGCCATATTCTAATCATTCTCATGTGCCAATGTATCACCACAGTCTGTGTCATGGTGATTTATTTTTTAGGGGGTGGATCAGCTTTAATATCGAGAATAAATTGTTGCTTCCATCAATGTAATTGTCTGCATCATTTCCAATCTCCCATACATTTTTGGGTTAAATATATATATACAGTATATTATACATACATACATACTGTGGCAAAGAAGGGGGTCGAGTGATAAATGTTTGTACAGGTGTGATCACATAAGAGCTGGCCACTATGTGGCACCATCCGTCAGTCTGTCTGTCCATCTATCCATACAGGTCGTCATCGTTATCCTCGTTAAACACTGGCCCCCCGCCTGTTCCCCCGGTACCCTGGCTTGGACCACTGCCCCCTGCACCACTGGATGGGAACCTGAAGCTGCCAAAGCCTCGGCTCTGCTGCAGTGTCTGGGCAAACATCTCGTATTTGCGGATGTCATTGTTGCTGACGGAGCGGCGGGCGAATCGCATGGCCTCCTCAAAGTGGTCCTTCCTGATCTCTGGCACAGGGTCATCCTCCTCCACCTCCATAGCAGAAGGGTTGGTCTGCCTCTCCCTCTCTCGGCAAATCTCGTTCTCGATGCACTCTCTGATGGCCAGCTTACAGGCCCGCTGGCAGATTTCTGTAAGGTCAGCACCCGAGAACCCATTGGTCATCGTAGCCAGGAAGTCCAGATCAACATCCTTCCTAATGGGGCTCTTTCGGAGGTTAGCCTTGAGAATGTTGATCCTGCTGTTCTCGTCAGGCAGAGGGATGTAAATAAGCTGGTCCAGACGGCCGGGTCGAAGGATGGCAGGGTCAATGATGTCAGGGCGATTGGTGGCGCCGATGATGAAGACGTTCTTTTTGCTGGACATGCCGTCCATCTCAGTCAGGATCTGGTTGATGACACGGTCAGCCGCTCCGCCACCGTCTCCCAGGTCAGCACCCACGTGGCCGTGGGTCTCATTAGCCACCTGTTCAAGGTCAACATCGTCATTCAGTTTCATGTTCTTGGTGTGGATCTGCAAGATTTCCATTCTCATTAGCGACAGCTCTGGCAATCAGGGTCTTTCCTGTACCGGGGGGTCCGTACAGCAGGATACCACGGGGGGGGGCTTGACTCCTATAGCCTTGAATAGTGCAGGGTGTCTGAGTGGCAGCTCCACCATCTCCCTGATCTGAGCCAGCTGCTTCCTCACTCCTCCGATATCGTCATAGCCCACCTCATTCAGGGACTCCTCCTCATCCTCTCTCCTGATAGGCTCTCCCTCGCAGTGGATGACGGTATCGGGGGCAACGATGCAATAGGGGCTGGGGTCAGTCTCCACCACGTGTGGCAAACCTCTTCAAGGTTAGGAGCGTTTGTCACAAATTAAGTGGTACACTGTCACCAAATCCCCCAAGAATGAGAGTTATTTTGAACAGGACCGTACCTGTGTGTTTGTTTCTCCGTCCTGGTCCACCCAGGCCGTAGGCGGGGTCAAGGATATCAGGGTTCGGTACACGAATCAGGTTCTCGGTAGGTCCAGGTCCAAATGCCAACAGGTAAGACCAAAACAATCCAGCTCATACACGGTAAATCCAGCCAATCTCTATTGTCTCTTTCTCTATTGTTCATAGATCCTTCCAGTACTCTCTCTCCCTCTTCCTGGTTTTTCTTGACCCTTTATCTGTGGGTCGGCTCCACCTTCTGAGGGTTCCCCTTGCTTCTGGGACTTGTAGTTTTGGCGGTCGGCCATTTTGTGATCTGTAGTTCTGACAGGGGTGGCCATTTTAGTGATCGGGCAGAGCCCGTTTATTAGTTCTGCTCTCACATATCTGCCATTTATCACTCAACCCCCTTCTTTGCCACAATACATACATACATACATACATACATACATACATACATACATACATACATACATACATACATACATACATACATACATACATACATACATACATATATCTATATCATACATAAACTTTCACACATTTCCACATATACAGTTGAAGTTGGAAGTTTACATACACCTTAGCCAGATACATTTAAACTTAGTTTTCACAATTCCTGACATTTAATCCTAGTAAAAACGTTATTTTAAGAATGTGAAATGTCAGAATAATAGTAGAGAGAATTATTTATTTTTCAGCTTTTATTTCTTTCATCACATTCCCAGTGGGTCAGAAGTTTGCATACACTTAATTAGTATTTGGTAGCATTGCCTTTAAATTGTTTAACTTGGGTCAAACATTTCGGGTAGCCTTCCACAATCAGTTGGGTGGATTTTGGCCCATTCCTCCTGACAGAGCTGGTGTAACTGAGTCAGGTTTGTAGGCCTCCGCACATGCTTTTTCAGTTCTGCTCACAAATGTTCTATAGGATTGAGGTCAGGGCTTCGTGGTGGCCACTCCAATACTTTGACTTTGTTGTCCTTAAGCCATTTTGCCACAACTTTGGAAGACCCATTTGCGACTAAGCTTTAACTTCCTGACTGATGTCTTGAGATGTTGCTTCAATATATCCACATAATATTCCTGCCTCATGATGCCATCTATTTTGTGAAGTGCACCAGTCCCTCATGTAGCAAAGCACCCCCACAACATGATGCTGCCACCCCCGTGTTTCATAGTTGGGATGGTGTTCTTTGGCTTGCAAGCACCCCCCTTTTTCCTCCAACCATAACGATGGTCATTATGGCCAAACAGTTCTGTTTTTGTTTCATCAGACCAGAGGATATTTCTCCAAAAAGTATGATCTTTGTCCCCATGTGCAGTTGCAACCCGTAGTCTCGCTTTTTTATGGCGGATTTGGAGCAGTGGCTTCTTCCTTGCTGATCGGCCTATCAGGTTATGTCGATATAGGACTCATTTTACTGTGGATATAGATACTTTTGTACCTGTTTCCTCCAGCATCTTCACAATGTCCTTTGCTGTTGTTCTGGGATTGATTTGCACTTTTCGCACCAAAGTATGTTCATCTCTAGGAGACAGAATGCAACTCCTTTCTGAGCGGTATGACGGCTGCGTGGTCCCATGGTGTTTATACTTGTGTACCATTGTTTGTAGAGATGAACGTGGTACCTTCAGGCATTTGGAAATTGCTCCCAAGGATGAACCAGACTTGTGGAGGTCTACAATTTTTTTCTGAGGTCTTAGCAGATTTCCTTTGATTTTCCCATGATGTCAAGCAAAGAGGCATTGAGTTTGAAGGTAGGCCTTGAAATACATCCACAGGTACACAGACTCAAATGATGCCAATTAGCCTATCAGAAGCTTCTAAAGCCATTACATAATTTTCTGGAATTTTCCAAGCTGTTTAAAGGCACAGTCAACTTAGTGTATGTAAACTTCTGACACACTGGAATTGTGAAACAGTGAATTATAAGTGAAATAATCTGTCTGTAAACAATTGTTGGAAAAATTACTTGTGACATGCACAAAGTAGATGTCCTAACTGACTTGCCAAAACTATAGTTTGTTAACAAGAAATTTGTGGAGGGGTTGGAAAACGAGTTTTAATGACTCCAACCTAAGTGTATGTAAACTTCCGACTTCAACTATTTATACCACTTGGATCCTGTTTCAGTAGTAATGAAATCAGACCTTCTTGTTGCGTGTCCGATAATCTACCATTTATATCGGAGTGGTGAAAACAAGCTAATAATGATCCTCTGAGTATATTAAAAAAGGTTTGGTATACTTCCACTGGTATGCCTTCCAGCCCTGGAGTTTTCCCGGACTTAGAGGCTTTAATTGCATCAAGAAGTTCCTCCTCTGTTATTTGGCCTTTAAATGAGTCTTTCTGTACAGATGTTAATTTTACATTATTATTGTGAAAGAAATCCATACAATTACCTTGGATTAGTGGAGATGGAGGAGACTGAAACGAAAACATATTCTTGAAGTACTTTACTTCCTCTTACGAATTATAGTTTGGTGAAACATGAGTGACTCCATCATTTGTAACAAGTGCCAATACATTTTTTTGGTCGCATTTCTATGTTGAAGATTAAAAAAGAATTTGGTGCATTTTTCCCCATATTCCATCCAGTTCGCATTATTTTTTTACAATATATTACACTGGATCTTTCTTGAATACGTTTCTCCATTAATTTTTTGTTTTTCCTCTAACTTACTCTGAGCCTCTACGGTACAGTTTTTATTGCTGTCTAACTGTACTGTTAGTCCTTCAATTTCCTTTGTTAATATGGACTCTTTTGGCCTAAATTGCTTTTGTTTTATAGATGAGTACTGAATTGCATGGCCTCTAAAGGCACATTTAAAAGTGTCAATAAGGGGATCTGCTGTACCTATGTTATGTCGGAAAAAGTCCGTTATAAATTCTTCTGTCCTAGTTAAAAACAAGTTATTATCCAGTAGGCTTTAATTCAATTTCCAATATCCTCGCTCATGTGGAAATTCTGTGAGAGTAATATATATGCCAATTATGTGATGGTCCGACGGCATTCTGTCCCCTATCAACACTTTTTAAACTTTTGGTGCCAGAGAGAATGACATAAGAAAGTAATCAAGACGACTTCCACTCATGTAGATATGAAATAATTGGATGGTGAAACTTTCATCCAGTCAACCAGAAAAGCAAGGTGAAGCAATAGCCATCATTTATTCGAAAAAATTAAGTTTCCATCATCATTTGCAATAAAGAAAGTTAGACAAAAGGAAAATCCATCCCAGTCCAACAGATAAAAATGTTGTCTGTCTCCTATATCTGCTGTTTCCATTACACATGTCACAAAGATTTTTATTTCAACATTACTTTTGTCGAATAAACCTGGGGCAATGGAAACCTGCCTAGTGTTTCTCCTCCTGCCGTTCCAGTGCTGTGCGGCCCAGATGCCATTTTCAGAGGAATTGATTTCCCCTTCGGTTGGCTTCATTATCTGCGGTGTGCAGCAGCAAACCCCCTCCTTCTCCTTCCCTCCATCGTTTTTTCCATGCCAGGCATCCTGCCATCAAGGAGAGGTCACCCAGCTTGTGACTGCAGCACAGGGGAGGGTACAGTGAGCCATGGCTGCAGAGCTCCAAGGCTCCAGGGCTGCAGGCTGGAGAGGGGGAGGGACAGGCTGAGACCAACTGCAGACTCATAGAGCGTGAAATAAGGAGATAGAGAGCCTATCTGCCACTACCAATGAGTCAATCCCTTCTTTCATGCAGCCCCCTAGAATCTACAGTAACTGCCGTTTTATGAAACGGCCATGGCCCCTGTTGTAAATTCTCATGTCCTTGTTTCACAGGCTTCATTGTCTTTAGTAGCTGTGGTTCCGGGGATACACTGGTTTTAGTGTAAGGGAAAAGTGTGTGTGTGTGTGTGTGTGTGTGTGTGTGTGTGTGCCCTATTGTCCCAAATGCCATCCTATTCCCTATATAGTGCAGCACTTTTGACCAGGGCCTATAGGGCATTGGTCAAAATTAGTGCACTATGTAGAGTGTAGTGTGCCATTTGTGATTAACATGTGTGCAGATAATTAATTGAGCAGGTGGTGCTGCCAAGCGATTAGTTAGTGAGGAGGGGTCTTTACTGCCAGCTTAGGCTTCGTCCCAAATGCCACCCTATTCCTTATGTAGTGCACTACTTTTGACCAGGTCCCGATGTAGTGCATTATGTAGAGTGCCATTTGGGACACAAAATCTGAAACAGTGCAACACTGAATAAGAGTTAACCTAGACTGCATATAGCAACATAAATGCATCAACTTTGAGTAGCTCATTTCTCTAATACGCTGTCCACCATTTCTTTCTCCTCTTTTTCTCCTCTCAGAGTACAAAGTCGTATACTGTGTCTGAAAATTGCACCCTATTTCCTATAGTGCACTACTATCAACCAGGGCCTGTCATGCCAAATAATGTCCCCCGGCCAAATAGTGTCCCACTCTACATTACATTGGGATTTGATAAACTATTAGCGTCCTTTGCTATATCAACGGTGTGATGACCTAATGATTCAAATTTTGGAGATCATTACAGCCTAAATTATGTTCTTTTCATCATCGCTGTGCAAACAAGGCTGATTTCCACGACAATTTCGCTGTTTAACTTCTTCGAGATAGGGGGCGCTCTTTTAATTTTTGGATAAAAAACGTTCCTGTTTTAAACAAGATATTTTGTCACGAAAAGATGCTCAACTATGCATGTAATTGACAGCTTTGAAAAGAAAAAACTCTGACGTTTCCAAAACTGCAAAGATATTATCTGTGAGTGCCCCAGAACTAATGCTACAGGTGAAGCCAAGATGAAATTTCATACAGGAAATGCCCCAGATTCTGAAGGCGCTGTGTTCCAATGTCTCCTTATATGGCTGTGAATGCGCCAGGAATGAGCCTGCCCTTTCTGTCGTTTCCCCAAGGTGTCTGCAGCATTGTGACGTATTTGTAGGCATATCATTGGAAGATTGACCATAAGAGACTACATTTACCAGGTGTCCGCCCGGTGTCCTGCGTCGAAATTATTTCGTAATCTCTTGGTCCATGCGCGTTCCATTTCTTCAGAGGAGAAAGTCAACTGCCACGAAGGATTTATCATCGATAGATATGTGAAAAACACCTTGAGGATTGATTCTAAACAACGTTTGCCATGATTCTGTCGATATTATGGAGTTAATTTGGAAAAAAAGTTTGCGTTAAAATGACTTAATTTTCGTTTTTTTTCTTACCCAAACGTGATGAAGAAAACAGAGCGATTTGTCTACACAAATAATCTTTTTGTAAAAACTGAACATTTGCTATCTAACTGAGAGTCTCCTCATTGAAAACATCTGAATTTCTTCAAAGGTAAATGATTTTATTTGAATGCTTTTCTTGTTTTTGTGAAAATGTTGCATGCTGAATGCTAGGCTTAATGCTATGCTAGGCTATCAATACTGTTACACAAATGCTTGTTTAGCTATGGTTCAAAAGCATATTTTGAAAATCTGAGATGACAGTGTTGTTAACAAAAGGCTAAGCTTGAGAGCTAATATATTTATTTCATTTCATTTGCGATTTTCATGAATAGTTAACGTTGCGTTATGCTAATGAGCATGTGAAGAGAATTACACTCCTGGATACAGGTTTTTTTCGTAGCTAAACGTGATGAACAAAACGGAGCGATTTGTCCTACAAAAATAATCTTTTTGTAAAAACTGAACATTTGCTATCTAATTGAGAGTCTCCTCATTGAAAACATCTGAAGTTCTTCAAAGGTAAATGATTTTATTTGAATGCTTTTCTTGTTTTTGTGAAAATGTTGCATGCTGAATGCTAGGCTAAATGCTATGCTAGGCTATCAATACTCTTACACAAATGCTTGTTTAGCTATGGTTCAAAAGCATATTTTGAAAATCTGAGATGACAGTGTTGTTAACAAAAGGCTAAGCTTGAGAGCAAATATATTTATTTCATTTCATTTGCGATTTTCATGAATAGTTAACGTTGCGTTATGGTAATGAGCTTGAGGCTGTATTCACGATCCCGGATCCGGGATGGCTAGAATCAAGAGGATAAAACAAGTTTTGTTTAGCTAATAAAATGAAAACATTATTTCAAAACCACTTTTGGGTACCTTGTCACTATTACAACATGAAATCCATGTCTTAAAGATTGCTATGTTTCAGAAATGGCGAAGAAAAATGAGTAATCTGCTTGACACATCAAAGTTACTTACCTTACAGATCACGAAGTCAGCTAATGTTCATTCCATTCATATGCAAATCCGTTGCAGTGTTATAAATGGGAGATATGTACTTTTCAACACTTTTGGAAGGTATGGCCTACCTCAAGCTGGTCCCCTTCCGACTCAGAGTACTGAGAATCAGACTGATCTGAACTCACTGGTTCTGGTGGACGGGATACCTCCTGGGGGGCTCGGACAGATAATGGTCCTAAAGTAATTTGGAGATAGAAATTGAAGTGGTACATTTTTATCAGCTTAACATAACTTAACATAAGCTTAACATAACTACCATTTTCTTGCTTTCTCAAATGTCAACCAAAGCTTAACATACTTTGTCTATTGGGTTTCACTGAAGTGTAGTGCATCAGTGCTTCCAGTGGTTGACCGTCCAACTGCTCCAACTGTAGAAGATTGTTGGCTTCCACTGAAGTAACCCTAGGAAGACAAAGACATTTTTTATATTCGCTTTAACAGATGGTAACCCCAGCTAGGAGCGAAAGAGCAGCGTGGTTTCCCAGGTCTCGCCTTCCTTTAGTCCTTCTTCCAAACCAGGTAATTCACCCGGATATCGTAGCACTTGTTCCCCTTCTTGATTCTGCTCCGGTAACTCTCCTTCTGTTTCTCCTGAGCCTTGTCCATGTTCAGTCTCACCTTGATTGATGACAGGAATGCATGCAATTATAGTTCATATTACAAATACATTTCTTACATATCTCTTGGAGGGCCACAAAAGAAATAAACAACTGACATTTATTTTTACCTGGTCAAAAAACTCCACATCTTACTTAGTCCGTGCCTGAAGGTAGTACTCAAAGTCCTTCTGATCTGGTTCGACAACTTCCAACACATCAGGTGAGGTTTCAGTGATCTGAAAGTACGTTATACCTTGTTCCAGCGTTCATGATGTCGGTCACTCAAGATGACCTCCTTATTAAAAAATCACCCTCCTGTGTGGCTGGCCATCCTTCCCCCGTAGTTAGATATGATTGCCTAACAAGTCGGAAGAGAAGAGTTGCTGAAATACTCAAGTCCAAGTCACCTAGTTAATTCTTAGGGTTGCAATCCTGTTAATGCTTATCAATTGGCTTGCACAAATTATCAAAATACTACACAAGACTCTTAAAGTATTTCATTTAAAGGTTAATTGTATTTTTTGATCACAGAAACAATGAGAAAATATGGAGAGAAAAAAATAATGAAATGTTAATTATATAAAGCATCCTGTCTAATCATCTGCCAGAGAGTATCCCCTATCGGCCAAAGCCGAAAACATTTGGGCCAGATAACTATCCCCGGAATCGGCCCAAGCCCCAAGTAATACAATTGGGCCGCATAACTCACACCGGAATCGGCACAAGTCCAATTCCCACATCCTTGCGATAAGTAATACTGCCGAAGGCGGCCCAGACTTGGACCACGTGATGTTGGCTGAGTGTGACTCTCAGCCGAGTGCCCCGACGCTCAGCTGGAATCGGCCCGGATTCACTGTGCTAGCTGGGATATGTCTGTCATATTGAGGAGTCTAGCTATAAGTTAAACCCGATCAATCAAATGGATAGGTGTAAGCAATTATAGTAATTCTAAACGCCCTTAACTTCTTATGGCTGCAGGGGCCGTATTGAGTAGCTTGGATGAAAGGTGCCCAGAGGTGCCCAGAGTAAACGGCCTGCTCCTCAGTCTCAGTTGCTAATATATGCACCCCCCTATCCCTATCCACATCGATGGAACAGTAGTGGAGAGGGTAGCAAGTTTTAAGTTCCTCGGCATACACATCACAGACAAACTGAATTGGTCCACTCACACAGACAGCATCGTGAAGAAGGCGCAGCAGCGCCTCTTCAACCTCAGGAGGCTGAAGAAATTCGGCTTGTCACCAAAAGCACTCACAAACTTCTACAGATGCACAATCGAGAGCATCCTTGCGGGCTGTATCACCGCCTGGTATGGCAACTGCTCCGCCCTCAACCGTAAGGCTCTCCAGAGGGTAGTGAGGTCTGCACAACGCATCACCGGGGGCAAACTACCTGCCCTCCAGGACACCTACACCACCCGATGTTACAGGGAGGCCATAAAGATCATCAAGGACATCAACCACCCGAGCCACTGCCTGTTCACCCCGCTATCATCCAGAAGGCGAGGTCGGTACAGGTGCATCAAAGCTGGGACCGAGAGACTGAAAAACAGCTTCTATCTCAAGGCCATCAGACTAACATTGAGTGGCTGCTGCCAACACACTGACAATGACACTGACTCAACTCCAGCCATTTTAATAATGGGAATTGATGGGAAATGATGTAAATATATAAACAATGCTACCTTATATAATGTTACTTACCCTACATTATTCATCTCATATGCATACGTATATACTGTACTCTATATCATCGAATGCATCCTTATGTAATACATGTATCACTAGCCACTTTAACTATGCCACTTTGTTTACATACTCATCTCATATGTATATACTGTACTCGATATCAGCTACTGTATCTTGCCTATGCTGCTCTGTACCATCACTCATTCATATATCCTTATGTACATATTCTTTATCCCCTTACACTGTGTATAAGACAGTAGTTTTGGAATTGTTAGTTAGATTACTTGTTGGTTATTACTGCATTGTCGGAAGTAGAAGCACAAGCATTTCGCTACACTCGCATTAACATCTGCCAACCATGTGTATGTGACAAATAAAATTTGATTTGATTTGATTTATTATTAGTATTGGATGGAAAACACTCTGAAGTTTCTAAAACTGTTTGAATGATGTCTGTGAGTATAACATAACTCATATGGCAGGCAAAAACCTGAGAAGAAATTCAAACAGGAAGTGGGAACTCTGAGGTTGGTCGATTTTCAACCCAGCCCCTATTGAATACACAGTAGGATATGGATCAAGTTGTACTTCCTAGGGCTTCCACTAGATGTCAACCGTCTTTAGAAACTTGAATGAGGCTTCTACTGTGTTGTGGAGTCGGATGGGAGCTCTTTGAGTCAGTGGTCTGGCAGAGAGCCAGGTCCTGGTCACGCGCATTTCACATGATAGTGACCTGCGTTCCATGGCTTCTCTACAGACATAGGAATTCTCCGGTTGGAACATCATTGAAGATTTATGATAACAACGTCCTAAAGATTGATTCTATACATAGTTTGACAAGTTTCTTAGACCTGTAATATAACTTTTTGAAGTTTTTGTCCGACGTTCGGATGGACCTGCACGAGTGTTTGGATTTGTGTACTAAACGCGCAAACAAAAGTAGCTACTTGGACATAAATAATGGACATTATCGAACAAATCAAGAATTTGTTGTGGAACTAGGATTCCTGGGAGTGCATTCTGATGAAGATCGTCAAAGGTAAGGGAATATTTATAATATGATTTCTGATTTCTGTTGACTCCAACATGGCGGATAATTTTTTTAATTTTCTGAGTGCCGTCTCAGATTATTGCATGGCTTTCGCTGTAAAGCCTATTTGAAATCGGACACTGTAGTGGGATTAACAACAAGATTACCTTCAAAATGGTGTAAAATACATGTATGTTTGAGGAATTTCAATGATGAGATTTAGAATTTGGCGCCCTGCACTTTCACTGGCTGTTGTCATATCGATCCTGTTAAAAACTTTGTGGAAGGAGCCTCCCGAGTAGCGCGGTCTAAGACATTGCATCGCAGTGCAAACTGCGTTGCTACAGATGCTGGCTCGAGACCTGCTTGGCCGGCCTGGATGTCCTCGTCCCATCGCGCTGTAGCAACTCCTGTGGCGGGCCAGGCGCATGCACGCTGACACGGCCACCAGGTGTATGGTGTTTCCTCTGACACAAAATGTTTTTTTTGTGGATGGGTATAATTTGTATGTATAAAATGTATAACAGTAATATTTAAAATTACTAAATAGGGGAATTTTGTATACATTTATTTAAATTTGCATCTGGCCGCTTCTGGGGGGATTCTGGTAAGATGCCGGGAAAGTCGTCTGATTTCCGGTAGACGGAAACGGCCCGATGTACCTGGCCGGTTCTGAGCAGTCATTAATTTTGATTCCGGGCTGATTCAATCAGTTCCTGCCCCCCGGAAGAGGGCTGCTTCTGTGCCGATTCCTCATTGCTAGCTGGGATAACTATATGTATAGCTAGCAACTAGCTAACGTATGATGGAAAATGGTTTTTGGAAAATGGTTGTACATAGCTAAATCCGTCCAGTTATCTAACTGAAGTTAACTGCTTAACTTTACCCTGAATTGTGAATTTCTCTGAATGTTGCGCCTCTTGTCGAGATCAGTGGTGTTTTCATAGATCTTCATCTGGTTGGAAAGATAAAATAACCTCTCCTCAAGGGATGCCATTGAAATGCAAGCTACATACAGACAGAAAGCTGCAATAACAGCTACAGTAGCTTGCTTGCTAACTAGCTAACGTTAGTTTTATTTAGCTGTCTGGCTAGCTAGCTGACTAGGCAGGCTGAGGAATATAAGTACAGTAGCTAGCAATATCAATCTAAAAACAGCTTAAATGATTTATCCCTATTTAACAATTTGTATTTATATAAAGACAAATACATGGTAAAGAAAGGGTTCTCGCAGCAGGTTTTCCCCGTCAAAAACATTGTCCATGGAGAGCAATTCTAAGGTAATCATTTTGAGCGGGCTGAGCGAGGATTTATGTGGTGAAATAGAACTAGAACTGCCCGCATCTTCCTTAGTTTTTTGCGACCGCTACGGGGTAAAATAGAACCAAGCAACCAGCATAGCAACGGACGCTTGGGTTCGTAATCCAAAGCATAGCAACAGAAGCTAGAACTCATCAAATTCCATTGTGACGTAGAGGGGGACACTATTTGTCTGGGGGACACTATTTGGCATGACAGGCCCATATGACTCTGATCAAAAGTAGTGCACTATTTAGAGATTAGGGCGCCATTTGGGACGCAGTCACAGCGAGGGTCAAGAGATGACAAAACTGTAACCCCATCTTGTTTCTCGTATAGACAGAACCAGTCAGATTCGACCCTCCCTTCTCACTCTGTGACGGATGACTGGAAGTGTTTTCCTCTGCATTGTTCTCTCCATCTCTCCACTGCTGTCAGCAGGGGTCCACTGAGGGACTGACTGTGTGGCTGGATGGTTATTGATGGCCACAACTCAGCCTCTGAGGTCTAAACAAGAACAGCTAGCAGCCATTGGAGACCGAGATCAAAGTATATTTTTTGCCTTCGGAAAGATTTCACAACCCTTGACTTTTTACACATTTTGTTACATGACAGCCTTATTCGAAAATTGATGAAAAAAAAGTACAATTGAATCCATCTACACACAATAACCCATAATGACAAAGTAAAAACAGGTGTTAAGAAAAAACTGAAATCACATTTACATAATTATTCAGACCCTTTCCCCAACACTTTGTTGAAGCACCTTTGGCAGTGATTACAGCCTTGGATTCTTCTTGGGTATGACGCTACAAGCTTGGCACACCTGTATTTGGGGAGTTTCTCCCATTCTTCTCTGAAGATCCTCTCAAGCTCTGTCAAGTTGGATGGGGAGTGTCACTGCACAGCTATTTCCAGGTCTCTCCAGAGATGTTTGATCAGGTTCAAGTCTGGGCTCTGGCTGGGCCACTCAAGGACATTCAGAGACTTGTCCCGAAGCCACTCCTTCGTTGTCTTGGCTGTGTGCTTAAGGTCGTTGTCCTGTTGGAAGGTGAACCTTTGCCCCAGTCTGAGGTCCTGAGTGCTCTGGAGCAGGTTTTCATCTAGAATCTCTCTGTACTTTGCTCCGTTCATCTTTCCCTCGATCTTGACTAGTCTACCAGTCCCCGACGCTGAAAAACATCCCCACAGCATGATGCTGCCACCACCATTCTTCATCGAAGGGAAGGTGCCAGGTTTCCTCCAGACGGGATGCTTGGTGTTCATGCCAAAGAGTTCAATCTTGGTTTCATCAGACCAGAGAATCTTGTTTCTCATGATCTGAGAGTCTTTAGGTGCCTTTTGGAAAAATCCAGCAAGCTGTCATGTCCCTTTTACTGAAGAGTGGTTTCTGTCTGGCCACTCTACCATAAAGGTCTTATTGGTGGAGTGCTGCAGAGATTGGTGTCCTTCTGGAAGGTTCTCCAATCTCCACAGAGGAACTCTAGAGCTCTGTCAGAGTGACCATCGAGTTCTTGGTCACCTCCCTGACCAAAGCCCTCCCCCCCTCCGATTGCTCAGTTTGGCTGGGCGGTCAGCTCTAGGAAGAGTCCTGCTGGTTCCAAACTTCTTCCATTTTAAGAATGATGGAGGCTACTGTGTTCCTGGGGACCGTTATAATGCTGCAGATTTAATGCTGCAGATGTACCCTTCCCCAGATCTGTGCCTCGATACAGTCCTGCACTGGAGCTCTACGAACAATTCCTTCGACCTCATGGCTTGGTTTTTGCTCTGACATGCACTGTCAACTGTGGGACCTTATATAGACAGGTGTGTGCCGTTCCAAATCATGTCCACTCCATTGAATTTACCACAGGTGGACTCCAATCAGGTTGTAGAAACATCTCAAGGATGATCAATGAAAACAGGATGCACCTGGGCTCAACTTCGAGTCTAATAGCAAAGGGTCTGAATACTTATGTTAACAAGGTATTTCTGTTTTCTATTTTTAATACCTTTCAAACATTTCAAACAACCTGTTTTTGCTTTGTCATTATGGTGTATTGTGTGTAGATTATTTTTATTTTTTAAACAATTTAATCCATTTTAGAATAAGGCTGTAACATAACAAAATGTGGAAAAAGTCAAGGGGTCTGATTACTTTCTTAAGGCACTGTAAATATATATAAGTATTTTATTCATACTCCCGTTGAGGTGGTGCTTGTGTGCTGCATGCTCCAGTGTTACCCACTAGACCATATTCAGGCATGCAGAGTGCATGGTTTACTGCATTCAAATAATATGGGAGCCACATTTTGTTACCCAAATATGGATGAACATGTTATGTTAATGTGTTTGGTAACAGTAGTGTAAATGTCTGTAACTGCAATGTAACTACATTTGTAAAGTGGAATAGAATATGGAATCTGCAAGGCGACAAGATTTTGTCCTGCTGACAATGCCAGATGTAACCGTGTAGGGTGAAGTTGCCCCTAGACACTGATCTGGGGTCAGTTTGCATTTCCCCCACTAATGGTTAAGGTTCAGATTGGAGGAGGGGAAGCTGATTCTAGATCTTTACCGCAGGGAAACTTCACCCGTGGGCAAATGTAATGGACCACTGGTCCAGTAAAACCGTTAACTTGATTCAATATAATTTAAGAGCTTACAAGAAAGGCAGGTCACTGTACTTGTGCATGTGACATTAAAATGTGAAACTTAACTGTAAACCATCCAAAACACACATGCTAGGCAGGAGTTTGCCTCATACAATAATCTTTACATGTTACAGGTGCTGTTTGAAATCCTAATTGATGTTGTTGGAGACAATGATTATTTTATGCAACAGTGCTGAGGTTTTTGGACATTTTAAAGGGCATAGAGATATACCACAAGGAACTCACTTGTCTGTCTGCGTCCCAAAGGGCCTGTTCAAAAGTCTAAATAGGAAATAGGGTGCCATTTGGGATGCATACCATGTAACTCCAGCAAGTATAATATCCAAGGGTGATAAATCAACATCCACTCTGTTTTCTGGCCCTGTGGCCTCTATCGAAGAGTTATTTTATTATACTTACTACCTACAGACTATTGAAGTCATTGAACAAGGTACTGATGGTGCAGAACAGCAATTGGACTTGTGGAACACTTTATAAGGCAACAATGAACTGTGAAATAGAGTACTGAAGGTTTGACTTCCACACAATCTTCTCTTGCCAAGAAACACAGCGTGTCCTGATTCTCTGTGGTGGAAGGCATGTGGCGGTTTGCCATTCGCTGCAGCAGAGAGAGATAGAAAGAGACAGGAAAAGAGAAAGATAGAGGGAGCAATTTCCTCCTCAAGTCTGCTTTGAAATTCATTTGACCTGATGGCTTAAAAAGAAGAATGTGAATTCTCGGCAAGCTCCTCTTTAGCTTGATATAACTTACTGCTGAAAGGGCTCATCTAGGTCCAGATATGCTTTCTAATTGTCTGCAGACTCCAGATGGTGGAGCTCAAGCCAGCACTGAAAGGTTTTGGGAAAGTTGCCATAAGGTTTTGGGAGGTTTGCCATGGGCAAAAGCTTTCACAAGCAATCAGAATGATACTCTCCGAGCATGACCCGTTAGTTGCTTTTATCTTTCCCCTCAGGCTTTCTGCGGCCATTTGGTGGTAAATTTGAGTGAAAGTATGTGGGTGTTTCTGACAAAAACCTGTTTTAAACATGTCTGCAGCAAATTGAGTTACAAAACCATTATGCATCTGCAAAAATCAACTATCTTTCTGAAGACTAAGATGTCTAGTTTTTGTGTGTCTACTTTTAATTAATGTTACCTTTTCACCAGAATTTGCTACAATTTCACCCCAAATTCTCATTACCGAAATGCATCTGGATTAAATTCTTGGGTCATTATCATTTTGAGGAAAACACAAAATATGTTGCTTTAGCTTTTCCATAAATCATAAAAATGGTATACTAGTTGACGTTTATATTAAACTATAATATTTGTTACGGAATATTTATGTCTGTGGACATGTCTCTTTACGTAACACTTTTTACGTTTCTGTAAAAACTCCAATCAGTTATCAAATAAGTTTTATTCATCCATGATGCATCATCTAGAGGAGTAGTCCTTAGATGAGCACAAGTTAAGTTAGCTTATTTCTTTAAATGCCTTCAGAATGAGGTTCTTATTCTCAAATAAACCCTTTACACCACTTGGCCTTCTCAATACCGGAAAGGCAAGAAATCTAAAATTGGGATGAAGTCTGAAAACCATTACTTTACCAACATGGAGGCATGAATGAATATAGATTTAGTGATGTGGTAAATTGTTTGCTGACTCATAATAATCTGTTTCCTATTATTTGCAGATTGAGCATTTAGGTCCATTTCGGTAATAAGAACCTTAACTTTGGTAATGATAATAAGCTAATTCTAATGTATAGTAAATGGGTGTGCTGTGCTGATAACTTTATTTGTTTACTAGGATCACTCTTTAAACCTATTGTATGAATCTTTAAAAACAACAGTTCTTTGATTAAGAAGATGGCGCTGACAGTGTAACGATTCTCGTTGGTGGAAGGAGAGGAGGAGCAAAATGCAGCGTGGTTCGTCATATTTTAATTGAAAAACTGAACACTACACAAAATAACAACGAAGAGAAAACGAAACACTAAACAAAAATTAAACACCCACAACCAAAATGGGGAAAACGGCTACCTAAATATGATTCCCAATCAGAGACAACGAACGACACCTGCCTCTGATTGAGAACCATACTAGGCCAAACACATAGAAATATAACAACATAGAAAAAAGAACATAGACTACCCACCCCAACTCACGCCCTGACCAACCTAATACAAAGACATAAAAATGGAACTAAGGTCAGAAAGTGACAGACAGACATGGCAACTCTGCTTCTAGCGCCTAAGCAACTTAGCAGATTTTTGTTTTTTTGTGTGTTATTTCTTACATTATTAGCCCAGAATGTTTTTTGTTGTTGGTGTTATTACATACAACCGTGAATAACTTTTGCATATCAGAGAGGCAGTAACTCGCATTACAACCAGGAATACGACTTTCCCGATTTGGATCCTTTGTGCGTACCCTCCAGGGCAATTTAACTTATTCCATAAATTGCTCCAAGACGCATACGGCAGACAGTGGACTTCTAGTCCAACTCAGGAGGCATGCACACAATGCCTCGCTTCCGAGTATATTACTCGCTAATGTTCAGTCTCTGGACAATAAAACAGACGATCTCAGGGCAAGGATCTCTTTCCCGAGATACACCAGGGACTGTAACGTACTCTGTTTCACAGAAACATGTCTCTCTCCAGATATACTGTCCCCGCCCATACAGCCAGCTGGGTTCTCAGTACATCGTGCAGACAGGTGTAAAGAACTCTCCGGGAAGAAGAAAGGTGGTGGTGTATGTTTCATGATTATCTACTCATGGTGTGATTGTGATAATGTACAGAAACTCAAGTAATTTTGTTCACCTGGCCTAGAATACCTCAATCAAATGCCGACCGTATTACCTCCCAAGTTAATTATCTTTGGGTATAGTCACAGCCGTGTATATTCCCCCGCAAGCCAGTACCATGGCAGCCCTCAAAGAATTACACTGGACTTTATTGTCACGATCCTCTTCCTGTAAATGACTGGACCAAAGCGCAGCGTGGTACTTGTTCATGATATTTATTTAAATCAGAACACTTGAACAAAAATAACAAAGAGGAAAACGAACAGTTCTGTAAGGAAACTAAACTATACAGAAAACAACTACCCACAAAAACCCTGTGGGAAAAAGCCACCTAAGTATGGTTCCCAATCAGAGGCAATGATAGACAGCTGTCCCTGATTGAGAACCATACCCGGCCAAAACAAAGAAATACAAAAACATAGAAAAAGGAACATAGAATGCCCACCCAAATCAAACACTGACCAAACCAAAATAGAGACAAAAAAGCTCTAATGTCAGGGCGTGACATTTATGCAAACTGGAAACCACATATCCTAAGGCAACATTTATTGTAGCTGGGGATTTTAGCAAAGCAAATTTGAGGAAAACCCTGCCGAAGTCCTGTGAACACATTGACTGTAGTACTCATGCTGGAAAAACACTTGACCGCTGCTACTCCCCCTTCCGGGATGACTACAAGGCCCTCCCCCACCCTCCCTTTGGAAAATCAGATCACAAATCTATTTTTCATCTCCCTTCCTATAGGCAGAAACTCAAACAGGAGGTACCCGTGCTAAGGTCTATTCAATGCTGGTCTGACCAATCAGAATCCATGCTTCAAGATTTTTTGACCACGGGGACTGGGATATGTTCCGGGTAGCCTCTAAGAATAACATTGACGTATACACGGACACGGTGACTGAGTTAATAAGGAAGTGTATAGGGGATGTTGTTTCCGACCGTGACAATTAAAACCTACCCAAACCAGAAACCGTGTATAGATGGCAGCATTCAAACAAAACCACATTTAACCATGGCAAGGTGACTGGGAATATGGTTGAATACAAACAGTGTAGTTATTCCCTCCGTAAGGCAATCAAACAGCCAAAATGCCAATACAGAGACAAAGTGGAGTCGCAATTCAACGGCTCAGACACGAGACGTATGTGGCAGGGTCTACAGACAATCACGTTACAAAAGGGAAACCCAGTCACGTCGCGGAAACCGACGGCTTGCTCCCGGACAAGCAAAACACCTTCTTCACCTGCTTTGAGGATAACACAGTGCCACTGACGCGGCCTGCTCCCAAGGACTGTGGGCTCTTGTTCTCTGTGGCTGACGTGAGTAAGACATTTTAAGCGCATTAACCCAGTTTGCTGTCCCCACATGCTTCAAGATGGCCACTATTGTTCCTGTACCCAAGAAAGCAAAGGTAAATTAACTAAATGACTATCGCCCCATAGCACTCACTTCTGTCATCATGAAGTGCTTTGAAAGGAAAGTTAAGGATCATATCACCTCTACCTCCCCGGACACCCTAGGCCCACTTCAATTTGCTTGCCGCCCCAATAGATTCACAGATGAAGAAATCGCCATCGCACTGCACACTGCCCTATCCCATCTGGACAAGAGGAATACCTATGTAAGAATGCTGTTCATTGACTATAGCTCAGCGTTCAACACCCTAGTACCCTCCAAGTTCATCATTAAGCTTGGGCCCTAGGTCTGAACCCCGCCCTGTGGAACTGAGTCCTGGACTTCCTGACGGGCCGCCCCCAGGTGGTGAAGGTAGGAAACAACACCTCCCCTTCGCTGAGCTTCAAAACAGGGGCTCCACAAGGGTGTGTGCTCAGCCCCCTCCTTTCCTCCCTCTTCACTCATGACTGCATGGTCACGCACGCTTCCAACTCAATCATCAATCTGCAGACGACACAACAGTAGTAGGCCTGATTACCAACAATGATGAGACAGCCTACAGGGAGGAGGTGAGGGCCCTGGCGAGTGGTGCCAGGGAAATAACCTCACACTCAAAATCAACAAAATGAAGGAGCTGTTTGTGGACTTCAGGAAACAGCAGAGGGAGCACACCCCTATCCACATCGACGGGACCACAGTGGAGAAGGTGAAAAGCTTCAAGTTCATCGGCATACACATCACTGACAATCTGAAATGGTCCAACCACACAGACAGTGTGATGAAGAACCTCAGTAGGCTGAAGAAATTTGGCTTGGCCCTTAAGACCCTCACAAACTTTTACAGATTCCTGGTACGGCAACTGCACCGCCTGCAACCGCAGGGCTCTCCAGAGGGTGGTGCGGGCTGCCCAACGCATCACCGGGGGCACACTGCTTGCCCTCCAGGATACCTACAGCACCCGATGTCACAGGAAGGCCAAAACGATCATCAAGGACATCAACTACCCGGCTAACACCCGGTTACTCAATCCTGCACCTCAGAGAATGCTGCGCTATATTCATAGACATTAAATGGTCACTTTAATAATTTGACATAATGCTTTACTCATTTCATATGTACAGTGGGGCAAAAAAGTATTTAGTCATCCACCAATTGTGCAAGTTCTCCCACTTAAAAAGACGAGAGAGGCCTGTAATTTTCATCATAGGTACACTTCAACTATGACAGACGAAATGAGAGAAAACAATCCAGAAAATCACATTGTAGGATTTTTTATGAATTTATTTGCAAATTATGGTGGAAAATAAGTATTTGGTCACCTACAAACAAGCAAGATTTCTGGCTCTCACAGACCTGTAACTTCTTCTTTAAGAGGCTCCTCTGTCCTCCACTCGTTACCTGTATTAATGGCACCCGTTTGAACTTGTTATCAGTATAAAAGACACCTGTCCACAACCTCAAACAGTCACACTCCAAACTCCACTATGGCCAAGACCAAAGAGCTGTCAAAGGACACCAGAAACAAAATTGTAGACCTGCACCAGGCTGGGAAGACTGAATCTGCAATAGGTAAGCAGCTTGGTTTGAAGAAATCAACTGTGGGAGCAATTATTAGGAAATGGAAGACACACAAGACCACTGATAATCTCCCTCGATCTGGGGCTCCACGCAAGATCTCACCCCGTGGGGTCAAAACGATCACAAGAACGGTGAGCAAAAATCCCAGAACCACACTGGGGGACCTAGCGAATGACCTGCAGTGAGCTGGGACCAAAGTAACAAAGCCTACCATCAGTAACACACTACGCCACCAGGGACTCAAATCCTGCAGTGCCAGATGTGTCCCCCTGCTTAAGCCAGTACATGTCCATGCCAGTCTGAAGTTTGCTAGAGAGCATTTGGATGATCCAGAAGAAGATTGGGAGAATGTCATATGGTCAGATGTAACCAAAATATAACTTTTTGGTAAAAACTCAACTCGTCGTGTTTGGAGGACAAAGAATGCTGAGTTGCATCCAAAGAACACCATACCTACTGTGAAGAATGTGGGTGGAAACATCATGCTTTGGGGCTGTTTTTCTGCAAAGGGACCAGGACGACTGATCCGTGTAAAGGGGCCATGTATCGTGAGTTTTTGAGTTAAAACCTCCTTCCATCAGCAAGGGCATTGAAGATGAAACGTGGCTGGGTCTTTCAGCATGAAAATGATCCCAAACACACCACCCGGGCAATGGAGTGACTTCGTAAGAAGCATTTCAAGGTCCTGGAGTGGCCTAGCCAGTCTCCAGATCTCAACCCCATAGAAAATCTTTGGAGGGAGTTGAAAGTCCGTGTTGCCCAGCAACAGCCCCAAAACATCACTGCTCTAGAGGAGATCTGCATGGAGGAATGGGCCAAAATACCAGCAACAGTGTGTGAAAACCTTGTGAAGACTTACAGAAAATGTTTGACCTCTGTCATTGCCAACAAAGGGTATATAACAAAGTATTGAGATAAACTTTTGTTATTGCACAATTGGTGGCTGACTAAATACTTTTTTGCCCCACTGTATACTGTATTCTATTCTACTGTATTTTAGTCAATGCCACTCTGACATTGCTCATCCTAATATTTATATATTTCTTAATTCCATTATTTTACTTTTAGATGTGTGGGTTGTTGTGTATTGTTTGTTACTACTTTGACCAATAAAAGTTGATTTCATGTACGGTTTGTCAAGAAATGTGGGGTGTATAAACCCCATTTAACTTTCTTGAAGCCTCAATTGACTGTTTGTGTGTCAGCGAAGACCAACCCCACCAGTTAAAAGAGGATATCCTCCATTTTTACATATTTACTTGTTTTCACACTTACCTACAGTGTTGATTGATATCCCAAGACAGTTTTTGGTACATATCTCACATATTTAGATATTTTATAGGCATATTGTGTTATGCCATTTGCCCATGGTATGCCATTCAACTCAGAAATACACCAATATTCCATTTAAAATTTGATAAATTATGTTTACGTCCACGTTTGACTTTTGAAAATACATGTATGTAATTACAGTATTTATTTAAAGGGTAAATGCCCAAGAAGCCAGTGTTTGGAGGATATATTGTCGTGGGTGTTGTTAGGCCTGAGGCCATGCCAATATATCCTCCAAACACCGGCTCTGAGGGCATTATCACTTGGGGGTTACCAACATTTTCAAATGATGTTTGACATATTTTCATTATAAAATCTATTTTGATGAATTTATTCATACTATTTCATGCTTCATGCAAGATATAGTCCCGACAAAAATCTAGGGTTGCTACCCAAGCCGACTGGTCGGTCGTTCGTTCTATCGGTTGGGTTACCAGAGACGCGACCCAGTCGTTCAGTCTTTTTGTTCTGTATCTATGGACGCAACCCAGACGTTCGCTCTAAATGTTTCATTGCCATACTGGCTGGCAATGTTCTTATCCCTTGCTTGCTAGCTAGCCAACTACAGCTAACTTAGTAATGTCAAACAAGTTTAGCCAGAATAACAGCAAAGTAGCTGCATTTGTTTAAGTTGTTTTCTAGTGACATTTATTTGAATGCATCCATAACAACAATGGGGCTCCATTTCACCTGGCATAGAAAATGTGCTTACTCGTCAGGACACTGTTGTTCAGAGGAGCTCGCCAACAACACAGCTAACACAATCACTTCAAACTGAAGCTGCAAAGACTGCAAACTAGCTGCACTTCGTTTCGATTTACTTTAAAAAAAAAACATGTTTATATCCATAAAAATGATGCCATCTGATTCATGATTTCGACTGGCTGAGAAATGCTGCCTGCCTGTCTTTCTTGTCCCGACTCACTCCGCTGTTGAAAACTAAATGTTAGTCTAAAAAAAATGTGAGATAATGTATAGATGCTTTTTATGGTGGAGATCAAGTTTATAAATTGCCTGGCTGGGCTGATGAGACAGTGGATTGCACAGTCAGATGGAACAGAGTAAATAGGCATTTTAACATCATAGATTTACCCGGTGGTAATTTATGGAATAGACACTGACTGGAATGTGGTTTTAACCAATCAGCATTTAGGATTAGACCCATCTGTTGTATAAACTGAAATAAGGGTTATTTTAGTAAATTGCATTAAAATCTGTGATTTTAGTATTATGCCATTAAATAATTTGGGATTAACAAATGACACACTTTGATGATATGTTGCATTACTGAAACGCTGATAGAGATCAATACAGTCTTTTAATGGCAAACTATGCACACTCATTACCAAAAAATGCAATATCATCTCTGAAACCTGCTCATCATTACCGCAATGCACCAATATTTAGGAAATATTGGGAAAAATAAAACATATGCTTTAGCAGTTTTGGTTAATCTGAATGTGTTACTTTTGATCTTTGTCCAAATATATCCACATAAATCAAATTTAAAAAACAACGTTTACATACACAAGTGATTATGACAAAGAAAAGTTATGTATTACAGCAATGAGTTAAATTACGAAATACAATTTAATAATTTGAATTTAAATATTTGAATGTTCAGTGTCATGTTTAACTCAGGCCTTTTCATTAGGGGAGCAATGTACAAAAACATTATAAATCTATTTTTTTATCACTTTTTTGAACTTAGAGAACTATCGCGGTAATCATTTTTGCAAAGGTAGTTGTAGAAATGGGGGTAAAATGCATAATATCATATTGGGCTCCCGAGTGGCGCAGTGGTCGAAGGCACTATCACAACCTGTATCACAACCAGCCGTGATTGGGAGTCCCGTATCGCAGCGCACACATTTGGCCCAGCGTCGTCAGGGTTTGGCCGGTGTAGGTCGTCATTGTAAATAAGAATTTGTTCTTAATTAACTGACTTGCCTAGTTAAATAAAGGTTAAAAAAAACGTTTAAATAAAAAATATTGTTATTATTATTATGAAATAGATATGTATGATATGATCCTAATCCCAGTGATCCAAGAGGAAATTTCAGGATGAATTACGCTTGAGAATTGTTTGTTCAAATGTCAGTTTTGGGAGAATGTGTCTTTGTGCCAATGTGTATTTAAATTTTACTGCATTTATTTTTCTCTCCCCTGGTGTGTGCTGGTGGTGATGTGTTACAGTAAAAGCATTCCTCTGAGGAAATAGAGCCAGAAGCTGAAATGTCTCCATTCACTGGACATTCAGAAAGGCAGACACTTTTTGTTTTATATCCTCCCTCCCCATCACTATACAACAGCATCTATATCTATCTCCTGACTGAGATAGTGGGTCTACAGCCTCAATAATACACTACAATTCACCTCCTCTTCCACATACAGTAACATCTCCCTTCTTCCATCAGACGCAGATTCAGATGACTATTAGCCCCTCCATTTTGTGTCCTTGACCCAGATGGAGGGGAGTAAGTCATTGTGTCTTTTCTTGAGGCAGTTCCAGATAAGTGTTTTCCAGTGAGCAAAACTGGTTGAAATGATGTTGTCTCAACCAGTTAACAACCAAAACTGGTTGAAATGATGTTGTCTCAACCAGTTTACAACCAAAACTGGTTGATATCTGGTTGCAACGACCCCTCCCAACCCGTTTTGTCTGCTGGGTTGCTGGGCGCTTTCAGATTAGTGTTTTTTTCCAGCAGGTGAAACTCGTCGAAATGACGTCATCACAACCAGTTTAACAGTTATCTGGTTGCAACAATGTAATTTTAAACCAGTTTGGTCAGATTGCTGGGCAGCTTCAGATGTTGACTTGAGTTTAGCATGTCTCTCCAGTGTGTTTGCTTTCTGTGAAAACATCATGAAGATTAATCATAGATGCGGTTGAATAAAGGGATCTCAGCTTTACAAAGCCGCTGGCAAGCGCCTCGCCTCACTAATCAACTTGTCTTGTATTTCCTTGCTCTGTGACCATTAATTATGTACAGGCATGTACGTGAGCCTCTTAAAAACTGCACCTTGCCGTGGACACGCTGCACTCACTTTTGACACCGGTTGATATTATGCGTGACGGAGAGCAGTTGAAATATTAATGACCTCCGGACGTGATGGAGAGTGGAATGTGGGCTGCCCGTGTTTGAAAGGGATAGTGGGAGAGCGAGATTGTCGATTTACAGTATGAGAGCCATCTTATAGAGACAGAGTGGTGTGGTGCATTAGGAATCTGGCACAGCGTGTGCATGAGCATGTGTATGTGCAATGTCCATGCATGTGTGTATGTATGCTTTCCTGTGAGAAAGAAATAGAGAGAGAGAGAGAGAGAGAGAGAGAGAGGCAGGCAGGCAAGGTTGTTATTCATCCCATGGTAATTCTCTCCTCTCCAGCATGTACATTCATCTCACATAGAAAAGGAGTGAAATCTATGTTATTAAGCTCCCTCCCTCGATTTGACCCCAGAGTCCCACTTCCTGGCAAAGAAAACCACCCTACCAAAGAATCCCCCCTCCATCTCTCTCCCTTCCTCCCTCTCTCTTTTCTTCCACCAGCGGGAGGGCATTTGCACTTGTGCATGTTTGCCATTCACTCACCATTCACTCCCCCTCTCCGAGCTGACAGAGGCCCTTTATTTCCTCGTTCTTTTTTTATTCCCTTTCATTTTTTTTTTACAAGGGCTATCCTGTGAACCGGGAGGCCAGTTGCCAATGAGGTCCTTTTATTTGGCTGAGATTGAGTGCAGCCAGGCGGGCGGGCCATGCGGCCCCATTACGACTCCACCACAGCACGGGAGATTGCCTGTCTGGGCCCTCTAATTGTCCACAGTGGCCGAGGGCTTGTGGGGAGGCTGTGGCCAGAAATAAAAGGGACAGACTGGACTGGATGGAATGGACTAGACTGGTCTAGATTGGAATGGACTGGACTAGGCAAGCCCTGCTCAACTGGACTGGAACGACTAGGCTAGATTAGACTGGACAGGGGATAGGGATTGGCTACTAGAAGAATCAGTGAAGCAGAGTGGATCTATTTGTCTGATCCCTAATTTCTCTGTTTTTACTCTCCTTTTCCTTCTTTCACTCACTCACTCCCTCTCGCCCCCCTTCCTCTTTGCCTCTCGTTTGGTCTATTTTGCTTCTCCACTGTTGCGGCTCTTGTTTCAGGGTGGATGTTCAATGTGGATTTCATATTACAGGAGTGATTGCCTTGTCACACTGGCAATATCCCTGCAAATTGAGAAGAATGAGCCACTTATGGTCTTCCTGCTTGTCTGGAGCCCAGTGTGTCTACCTTATATATATATATGTACACACAGTACTTTGGGTGGGTGTGTCCAAACCTTTGACTGGTACTGTGTGTACATATATATATATATAGTCCTTTATTTCATGGGATGACTTGGTTGGTGTATGGGAATGAGTGTGTCTCACTCTGTGTGTGTTTGTTTGTCTGTGTGTATGTGTGTGCAATTTCATGTGCATGGAAATGTGTTTAGTGTACTCTCTCTAGTCCTACAGCTCTGTTAGAAACCTGAGAGCATGTGCCCCTCTTTCAGAGTGCTCATATTGCAGAGAGAGAGAGAGAGAGAGAGAGAGAGAGAAAGAGAGAGAGAGAGCGCTGGTGGAGAATTTAATAAGCCTTGAGTGGGTCTATCTGGAAAACTTCACTTCCTCAAGCACTGCTTTACCAGGCTTAATGCCCTCTGAACAAGGAGCCAGGATGGGCGGTTGCACTGTTTTCTGTAGACACACTCAGCATGTGTACTAAATGGCACCCTATTCCCTTTGTAGTGCACTAGTATGGCTCCTGGTCTAAAGTAGTGCACTATAAATGGAATAGGGCGCCATTTAGGACGTCTAAAAGAAAACACTGCACTGCAACCAACCATCCTGGCTTTACACTGCCCTCTGAGGAGGAATAACAAACTCAATTCAGCCACAATGTTTATTTTGATTCACAGGGATTTCTACTCCTGTCTACCTCTGCCCTCAACAGGCAATGCAACCGAATAAAAGAGGATACAGTTTCTGTGGTGACTGGTTACCGCTGAGAGCAGCGAGTGAATGTGCTTTCTCGCAACATTCAGGGCTTGATCCATGGCCCTGTGTCAATGATGTCGCATAGTCGGTTGATTTACCGTGGGGGGGAGATTCAGCAGCTGAAATTGCCAAATGGAGGGTGGAGGGCACTGGAGACAGGTTAGAAAGAGATGGTCTAGCTACTCTAAGCTAAAGCTTTTGTCTTTGGGGGATGCTTTTTAAAACGAGTAGAGGGGTTTCCTCTGAGAGGCCATTTACTCATTTTTAAAGCCTGTGTTTTGGTAGCCTGTAAAAGCTAGTCCCTCACCAGAGTGTTTGGTCCACTGATATTAGAAAGATGAGGCCCAGTAGTCCGCCCACCTATTCCACAGATAAATATCAGCCGCAACGGATTTCCCCTTATATGTATAAAGACCCCTCTCCCTCTTTCTCTCTCTCCCCCAGTCATTTCCCACTGGGCACAAACTGGTTGAATCAACGTTTTAAAAAACAGATAAAAATACACCTTATGGAACGCGGGGAGTGTGAAGACACACACACACACACACCTTGGCAGCAGCTATTGGGGATCCCTAATAAATACAAATTCAAACGTGCAACATCAGATCCACGTCACATTTTAGATGTAAACATTTTTGCATATTCTTACTGTTTAATCCACGTCTGTTTTTCTATCCTATGAAATTATGTTGAATTATATTGCACATTTTATTTGACCTTACACATTTTATTATATTTTATAACACATTTTATTTGACCTTGTTTCAATGTTGCTAGTAAAATGGTGCTTGAATCATTGTTTCAACATCATGCCATCAACCTAACCAAAGAGATACAGTGCCTTCAGAAAGTATTCACACCCCTTGTCTTTTCTCACATTTTGTTGTGTTACAGTCTGAATTTAAAATGGATTCAATTGAGATGGTTTGTTCCTTGCTTACACACAACCCATAATGTCAAAGTGCAATCCAAGATGGCGTAGCAGTCAGACGTCTTGTCGTGTCGTGTCCCTTGTATATATATCGTTTTTTTAACATATTTTTCTCCGCATATCTTTTAAAACATTTTGCTAAACCTCAACTTCTAAATACTCTCCTGCAACCTGCCTCACCCAATGTAGCGCGGATCTGCTTTTTTTTCCAAAGTATTTATATTTACTTCGGATACGGAACCCCCCTCAACTGAAGCTAGCCAGCTAACTACCAGCTATCAGCAAACCATTGCTAGCGGTCTTCAGCTAACCGGTCATCAGCTAACCTTTAGCTCGGAAAGCTCTCGCCAGTTCGAACAACGTGACTCTAACCAGAGCATAACGGACCTATTATTTTTTATCCCCGGATTCCCACCGCAAACGGAACATTCTCAGCTGCATCCTCACAACTAGCTAACTAGCTAACCGCAACCCCGGATGATTACTCCTGGCTAGCGTTTCCACCCACTTAGCTTGAAGCTATCCCGGCCAGAGCTCCTGTGCTACCACCGAAGCATACTCCTGGGCTACAATATCCGGACCCACGACCGGTCTATCGATGTCACCGCATGAAGAGGCATAAACAGACTCACCCCATCGCGACGTCCCCCAAAGACTAACTTTCTAGCCCTTGCTATCTCCTTGCTTGTTAATTCGTCCTGCTAACTGCTAGCTTGTTTACCCCCGGTCCGCTAACTGCTACCTTGTTTAGCCCCGGCCTACTAACTGTTAGCTTGTTAGCACAGGCCTGCTAACCGTCTGAATTGCCGCGTCCCAACCACTCACTGGACCCATATTTACTTTCAATCTCTTTCCGATTTTTAATTTGTTTATACTTTCCGGTAACCTGCCTCACCCAATGTGATACGGAATCGCTATTATTTTTAATTTTTAGAACACACTCAAGAACCTCCAGAAGCTAACCAGCTAACTAGCTACAAGCTATTTAGTCATTGTTAGCCACTGCTAGCGGCTTTTACCTTTTACCTTCTGCACAGCCAGCCAGTTTTTTAACCTGGATAATACTCGCCAGTCTACCTTCCCTACTGATCACTTGGCTACATAGCTGATGCATGCTGGACTGTCCATTAATCACGGTACTCCATTCTGCTTGTTTATGTTTTATCTGTCGGCCCCAGCCGCACTCAGGCTCTGTGTGTAGTTAATCCGACCCTCCCTGCCTAGTCAACGCCATTTTACCTGCTGTTGTTGTGCTAGCTGATTAGCTGTTGTTGTCTCACCTACTGTTTTAGCTACTGTTTTAGCTAGCTCTCCCAATTCAACACCTGTGATTACTGTATGCCTCGCTGTATGTCTCTCTCAAATGTCAACATGCCTTGTATACTGTTGTTCAGGTTAGTTATCATTGTTTTAGTTTACAATGGAGCCCCTAGTTCCACCCTTCATACCCCTGATACCTCCTTTGTCCCACCTCCCACACATGCGGTGACCTCACCCATTACAACCAGCATGTCCAGAGATACAACCTCTCTCATCATCACCCAGTGCCTGGGCTTACCTCCGCTGTACCCGCACCCCACCATACCCCTGTCTGCGCATTATGCCCTGAATATATTCTACCATTCCCAGAAATCTGCTCCTTTTATTCTCTGTCCCCAACGCTCTAGGCGACCAGTTTTGATAGCCTTTAGCCGCACCCTCATTCTACTTCTCCTCTGTTCCGCGGGTGATGTGGAGGTAAACCCAGGCCCTGCATGTCCCCAGGCACCCTCATTTGTTGACTTCTGTAATCGAAAAAGCCTTGGTTTCATGCATGTCAACATCAGAAGCCTCCTCCCTAAGTTTGTTTTACTCACTGCTTTAGCACACTCTGCTAACCCTGATGTCCTTGCCGTGTCTGAATCCTGGTTCAGGAAGTCCACCAAAAATTCTGAGATTTCCATACCCAACAATAACATTTTCCGTCAAGATAGAACTGTCAAAGGGGGAGGAGTTGCAGTCTACTGCAGAGATAGCCTGCAAAGTAGTGTCATACTTTCCAGGTCCATACCCAAACAGTTCGAACTACTAATTTTGAAAATTACTCTCTCCAGAAATAAGTCTCTCACTGTTGTCGCCTGCTACCGACCCCCCTCAGCTCCCAGCTGTGCCCTGGACACCATTTGTGAATTGATCGCCCCCCATCTAGCTTCAGAGTTTGTTCTGTTAGGTGACGTAAACTGGGATATGCTCAACACCCCGGCAGTCCTACAATCTAAGCTAGATGCCCTCAATCTCACACAAATCAGGAACCAACCAGGTACAACCCTAAATCTGTAAACAAGGGCACCCTCATAGACGTCATCCTGACCAACTGGCCCTCCAAATACACCTCCGCTGTCTTCAACCAGGATCTCAGCGATCACTGCCTCATTGCCTGCATCCTCTACGGAGCCGCAGTCAAACGACCACCCCTCATCACTGTAAAACGCTCCCTAAAACACTTCTGTGAGCAGGCCTTTCTAATCGACCTGGCCCGGGTATCCTGTAAGGACATTGACCTCATCCCGTCAGTTGAGGATGCCTGGTCATTCTTTAAAAGTAACTTCCTCACCATTTTAGATAAGCATGCTCCGTTCAAAAAATGCAGAACTAAGAACAGATATAGCCCTTGGTTCACTCCAGACCTGACTGCCCTCGACCAGCACAAAAACATCCTGTGGCGGACTGCAATAGCATCGAATAGTCCCCGCAATATGCAACTGTTCAGGGAAGTCAGGAACCAATACACGCAGTCAGTCAGGAAAGCTAAGGCCAGCTTCTTCAGGCAGAAATTTGCATCCTGTAGCTCCAACTCCAAAAAGTTCTGGGACACTGTGAAGTCCATGGAGAACAAGAGCACCTCCTCCCAGCTGCCCACTCCACTGAGGCTAGGTAACACGGTCACCACCGATAAATCCATGATTATCGAAAACTTCAACAAGCATTTCTCAACGGCTGGCCATGCCTTCCGCCTGGCTACTCCAACCTCGGCCAACAGCTCCGCCCCCCCCGCAGCTACTCGCCCAAGCCTCTTCAGGTTCTCCTTTACCCAAATCCAGATAGCAGATGTTCTGAAAGAGCTGCAAAACCTGGACCCGTACAAATCAGCTGGGCTTGACAATCTGGACCCTCTATTTCTGAAACTATCCGCCGCCATTGTCGCAACCCCTATTACAAGCCTGTTCAACCTCTCTTTCATATCGTCTGAGATCCCCAAGGATTGGAAAGCTGATGCAGTCATCCCCCTCTTCAAAGGGGGAGACACCCTGGACCCAAACTGTTACAGACCTATATCCATCCTGCCCTGCCTATCTAAGGTCTTCGAAAGCCAAGTCAACAAACAGGTCACTGAACATCTCGAATCCCACCGTACCTTCTCCGCTGTGCAATCTGGTTTCCGAGCCGGTCACGGGTGCACCTCAGCCACGCTCAAGGTACTAAACGATATCATAACCGCCATCGATAAAAGACAGTACTGTGCTGCCGACTTCATCGACCTTGCCAAGGCTTTCGACTCTGTCAATCACCATATTCTTATCGGCAGACTCAGTAGCCTCGGTTTTTCGGATGACTGCCTTGCCTGGTTCACCAATTACTTTGCAGTTCCAGTTCTCTGCTGCCTGTGACTGGAACGAATAGCAAAAATCGCTGAAGTTGGATTCTTTTATCTCCCTCACCAACTTCAAACATCTGCTATCTGAGCAGCTAACTGATCGCTGCAGCTGTACATAGTCTATCGGTAAATAGCCCACCCATTTTTACCTACCTCATCCCCATACTGTTTTTATTTATTTACTTTTCTGCTATTTTGCACACCAATATCTCTAGTTTTTTGTTTTTGTTAGTGACGTCGGGTCCAGATGTCGCTGCCGGAGGACAATACCCCATAATAACAAATGTTAGCGAATTTATTGAAAATTAAATACAGAAATATCTAATTTACATAAGTATTCACACCCCTGAGTCAATACTTTGTACAAGCACCTTTGATGATGATTACAGCTTTCAGTCTTCTTGAGTATTTCTATATCAGCTTTGTACATCTGGATTTGTGGATTTTCTCACATTCTTCCTTGCATATTTTTTCAAACTCTGTTAAGTTAAATGGGGAGTGCTGGTGAACAGCAATCTTCAAATCTTTCCAATGGGATTCAAGTCTGAGTTTTGGATGGTCCACTTAACTTCTTCCGTCGAGCAATCCCGTATCCGGGAGCGTAATCATAGCCTCAAGCTCATTACCATAATGCAACGTTAACTATTCATGAAAATCGCAAATGAAACGAAATAAATATATTGGCTCACAAGCTTAGCCTTTTGTTAACAACACTGTCATCTCATATTTTCAAAATATGCTTTTCAACCATAGCTACACAAGGATTTGTGTAAGAGTATTGATAGCTAGCATAGCATTAAGCCTAGCATTCAGCAGGCAACAATTTCACAAAAACAAGAAAAGCATTCAAATAAAATAATTTACCTTTGAAGAACTTCGGATGTTTTCAATGAGGAGACTCTCAGTTAGATAGCAAATGTTCAGTTTTTCCAAAAATATTATTTGTGTAGGAGAAATCGCTCCGTTTTGTTCATCACGTTTGGCTAAGAAAAAAAACCGAAAATTCAATCATTACAATGCCAAACTTTTTTCCAAATGAACTCCATAATATTGACAGAAACATGGCAAACGTTGTTTAGAATCAATCCTCAAGGTGTTTTTCACATATCTATTCGATGATAAATCATTCGTGGCAGTTTGGTTTCTCCTCTGAACCAAATGGAAAAATGCACGCAGCTGGAGATTACGCAATAATTTCGACGGAGGACACCAAGCGGGCACCTGGTAAATGTAGTCTCTTAAGGTCAATCTTCCAATGATATGCCTACAAATACGTCACAATGCTGCAGACACCTTGGGGAAACGACAGAAAGTGTAGGCTCATTCCTGGTGCATTCACAGCCATATAAGGAGACATTGGAACACAGCGCATTCAAAATCTGGTGCACTTCCTGTATGAAATTTCATCTTGGTTTCGCCTGTAGCATTAGTTCTGTGGCACTCACAGACAATATCTTTGCAGTTTTGGAAACGTCAGAGTGTTTTCTTTCCAAAGTTGTCAATTATATGCATAGTCGAGCATCTTTTCGTGACAAAATATCTTGTTTAAAACGGGAACGTTTTTTTATCCCAAAATTAAAAGAGCGCCCCCTATATCGAAGAAGTTAAGGACTTTCATATTCTTGTTCTGAAGCCATTCCAGCTTTGCTTTGGCTGTATGCTGTTGGAATGTAAATCTTCACCCCAGTCTAAGGTCGTTTGCACTCTGAAGCAGGTTCTCATCAAGGATTTGCCTGTATTTGGCTCCATTCATTGTTCCCTCTAACCTTACTAGTCTCCCAGTACCTGCTGCTGAATATCATCCCCATATCATGATGCTGCCACCACCACGCTTTACGGCAAGGATGGTGTTAGATGGGTGACAAAAATACTTTCATCATTTTTCATATAGTGTAGCATGCACAACGCAGAGGATGGAAACTTCATGCATGTAGTGTGTAACTTTTCAAGTTACAGTATTTCCTTTATAACCTTTTTAATGACATCACAAAATAATATTATGACATTAGTCGTAACGACATTAATATACGACATTAGTGTTCTTTTGGGTCACCTCTGACCATTCCCCACGTTCTATGTTAGAAATATTGTTCCAGTAGTTACTTTTGAACGTGTTAGAGTTTCGGCGGGAAAAGTATTCTTATAACAAAGCACATTCCTTGGGTGAATTTGGAGAGGGATGTCTGTGTTCTGTCCTTGATTTACAACAGGGTGTGAGGTGTAACCCCCACCAGTTTCTTCCTCCCCTCCTCTGCGGGTGAGAAGGGGTCTGGTTGAAATTATTTATTGCAAAGCTGATCTGACCTATTTGGATCCTCACAGGACAGATATGACACAATTATAGCTCTGAGATCTACAGACAGTTGCTTGGACTTCATGGTATGATTTCTGTGTGACCTTAAATACAGTGCCTTCAGAAAGTATTCATACCCTTTGATTTATTCAACATGATGTTGTTACACACCGAATTCAAAATGGATTACATTTTTTTCTCACCCATCTTCACAAAGTACCCCATAATGACAAAGTGAAAGCATGTTTTTAGTATTCACACCCATGAGTCACCCATGAGACATTTTAGAATAAATTTTGAAAGTGATTACAGCTGTGAGTCTTTCTGAGGAAGTCTCTAAGAGCTTTTCACATCTGGATTGTACAATAGTTGCCCGTTATTATTTTCTAAACTCTTCAAGCACTGTCAAATTGGTTGTTGATCATTGCTGGACAACCATTTTCAAGTATTGCCATAGATTTTCAAGCAGATTTAAGTCAGAACTATCTTCTTGGTAAGCAACAGTCACTGTCAACATTCGCATGCACGCACGCCCATGCACGCCCACGCACGCACGCACACGCACACACACACACACACACACGCACACACACACGCACACACACACAAATACAAGTAAGCAGGCATCAGTAAATGTACCAAAAATGCACACACAAAATCAAAGCAACCCACACACTTGTACTGCACATACACAAAGTGACTTACTCTTTCATGGACATAATTCAACCAATAATGAAAAGCTCTAACACACAATAGCAATCCCATCTTGCTGATGTCCTTATTCTAACGCGTCCATCACACAACGCTCCCACAGAGCATTAAGCCATTAAATGAAACTGTCACTTAGACTCCCCTCTGCCGCTAATAAAAAACGGTTTCTCTCTGTCACTGCCATTGTAAAACAAGCCACCAGAGCTGAAAATCCCCATCACAATCATCTCCGAGCCAGTTTCCCCAGCACCCAGCAAACGGTGGTGAATAAACATGAAATTGATCTCCATCTGGCTCAGGGAAGAGCCATAATGGAGTCTGAGAAATGGAAATGACTCAGCTTTGGAGGATAAAGACTGAAATCAATAGTACTGAAGCTGAGCCCTGTCATAACGCACAGTTTTCTCCTTCGATCTGTCGTATCTACTGTATGCATGCATTGGATCCTAATCAATTTACTGATGAGTGAGCTTGGAGAGGTTGCTGTGTATCCTTGCCTGCTGTCACGCCCTGGTCTAAGTATTTTGTGTTTTTCTTCATGTATTGGGTCAGGCCAGGGTGTGGCATGGGGTTTTTGTATTGTGGTGTGTTTTGTCTTGGGGTTTTGGTGTGTATGTATTGGGATTGTAGCTAGTGGGGTTATCTAGCAAAGTCTATGGCTGTCTGGAGTGGTTCTCAATCAGAGGCAGGTGTTTATCGTTGTCTCTGATTGGGAACCATATTTAGGCAGCCATATTCTTTGAGTTTGTCGTGGGTGATTGTCCTATGTGTCGTTGTTCCTGGCTCAGTGTTAGTTTACACAAGTATAGGCTGTTTCGGTTTTCGTTAAGTTCTTTGTTTTGTAGTGTTTGTTATTGATTCGTGTTTTACGTTCGTTCATTAAACATGGATTGCAATCTACACGCTGCATTTTGGTCCGACTCTCCTTCACACCTAGAAAACCGTAACACCTGCTCTATCATAGCTATTAGCTCAGTTACCGATCGGGAGTAAATGGCTCTGTCTTTAGATTAGTTGAGTTTATTAGTCACATGCACTAGGGGTGTTAGGAAGTCCAGGGGGCAGGAGGGGGACAGGTAGTTAGCTGCCTTATGGTGGCCTTCCTGTGACACCGGGTGTTGTAGGTGTTTTCACGCCCTGACCTTAGAGATCCTTTTTATGTCTCTATTTTGGTTTGGTCAGGGTGTGATTTGGGGTGGGTATTCTATGTTCTTTCGTTCTATTATTTGTATTTCTATGTTTTGGCCGGGTAGGGTTCTCAATCAGGGACAGCTGTTTATCGTTGTTTCTGATTGGGAACCATACTTAGGTAGCCCTTTTTCCCACCTGTCTTTGTGGGAAGTTAACTTTGTTTGTGGCACATAGCCCTTAAGGTTCACGGTTGTTTTGTATTGTTTATTGTTTTTGTCGGCGTCATTTCGAATAAAAAAGGAATATGTACGCTCACCACGCTGCACCTTGGTCCTCTTCTTCAGACGCCCATGACAGGTGTCCTGGAGAGCAGGCAGAGTGCACCCAATGGTGCGATGGAGGAATGGTCCATTTCTGGTTATGTATATGTTTTTTTCAGGATGATTGACGAGAAAAATGTTGTCCAACCAGTGGTGGAAATACTTGTCATACTTGAGTAAAAGTAAAAAATACCTTAATAGAAAATAACTCAAGTAAAAGTGAAGGTCAACGAGTAAAATACTACTAAAAGTATCTGGTTTTATCAGGTTTACTTAAGTACAGTGGTGGGAAAAGTACTCAATTATCACACTTATATAAAAGTAAATGCTACATATCAAAATCCTTATATTATGCAAACCAGACAGCATGATTTTCTTATTTAAAAAAATACCGACAGACAGGGGCACACTCCAACACTCCGACATAATTTACAAACACAGTATGTGTTTACTGAGTCCACCTGATTAGAGGCAGTAGGGGTGACAATGCCTTTTATTGATAGGTGCGTGAATTGGACCAAATTGCTGTCCTGCCCGAGCATTCAAAATGTAACAAGTACTTTTAAAATGTAACAAGGAACCTTTATGCGAGTAAAAAGTACTTTCCTTAGGAATATAACTAGTAAAGTACAGATACCCCCAAAAACTACTTAAGTAATTCTTAAAAGTACTTAAGTACTTTACACCATCCAACGCAACGTGTATCTCATTGCACCCTCAAATGCTGTGTCTTGAAATATCCAGACAGATGGATTAAATGGACATTGACATTCGAATAATTCTGACAGCCAATTTTCTAGCTCCGCCCATAGCTTTATAACGTTCCCAGAAGGCATGCTTTATTAAGTCATTGTTGGTTTTACATTTAAGACATGACTCTGTCATGGTGCTGTAGAATTAGAATTTGGACTCTTGTGTAATACATTCTACAGATTAGTTTATACTGGATTGAGCGTACATTTTTGTTAACTTTAATTTCATTAGTTATGTTCCAACATTCGCTCCATCTTGTGCCAATATCAGTTCTTTTTATGTCTTAATTTTTTTTCTAAGAGATTGTCAGTTGGATAGGCTCTCTGCAAGGTCACCATATCAATATCCTTTTCTGACTCAAATAGGATTCCCTCAAGATTGCTCTATGTCCAAAATACTTCAAATCAACATTTTGTGATAAACTTTTAAGTTGCATGTATTTTGAAAATATCTACATTGGTCAGTCCAAAATTGCTTTTGAATTCTGTCATGGAAATGTATTTCCAATTACCAAGTCATTTATCGGTGAATTCTGAGAAGCTATCCAAGGATTGTTCCATAGGGATGTGTTTTTAGTGATATTGGTTTTTGCAGAATACGTCCCATTTTCTTCCATAGTGTTCTTAACTATGAAGTTGTTCATGTTCTTAGCTTTATCCGTTGAAAATAGACACGTGAAAATATTCTGGGGATGAGCATGCGCATCTTCACTATGTGCCTGTTGTTCGTCTTTAGTGCATTTAACTACACTGCTCAAAAAAATGAAGGGAACGCTAAAATAACACATCCTAGATCTGAATGAATGAAATATTCTTATTAAATACTTTTTTCTTTACATAGTTGAATGTGCTGACAACAAAATCACACAAAAATGATCAATGGAAATCAAAGTTATCAACCCATGGAGGTCTGGATTTGGAGTCACACTCAAAGTGGAAAACCACACTACAGGCTGATCAGTCAGGCTACCTCTGGCGAGCATATGGAGGGCTGTGCGGCCCCCCAAAGAAATACCACCCCACACCATGACTGACCCACCGCCAAACCGGTCATGCTGGAGGATGTTGCAGGCAGCAGAACGTTCTCCACGGCGTCTCCAGACTCTGTCACGTCTGTCACATGTGCTCAGTGTGAACCTGCTTTCATCTGTGAAGAGCACAGGGCGCCAGTGGCGAATTTGCCAATCTTGGTGTTCTCTGGCAAATGCCAAACGTCCTGCACAGTGTTGGGCTGTAAGCACAACCCCCACCTGTGGACGTCGGGCCTTCATACCACCCTCATGGAGTCTGTTTCTGACCGTTTGAGCAGACCCATGCACATTTGTGGCCTGCTGGAGGTCATTTTGCAGGGCTCTGGCAGTGCTCCTCCTGCTCCTCCTTGCACAAAGGCGGAGGTAGCGGTCCTGCTGCTGGGTTGTTGCCCTCCTACAGCCTCCTCTACATCTCCTGATGTACTGGCCTGTCTCCTGGTAGCGCCTCCATGCTCTGGACACTACGCTGACAGACACAGCAAACCTTCTTGCCACGACTCGCATTGATGTGCTATCCTGGATGAGCTGCACTACCTGAGCCACTTGTGTGGGTTGTAGACTCCGTCTCATGCTACCACTAGAGTGAAAGCACCGCCAGCATTCAAAAGTGACCAAAACATCAGCCAGGAAACATAGGAACTGAGAAGTGGTCTGTGGTCACCACCTGCAGAACCACTCCTTTATTGGGGGTGTCTTGCTAATTGCCTATAATTTCCACCTATTGTCTATTCCATTTGCACAACAGCATGTGAAATTTATTGTCAATCAGTGTTGCTTCCTAAGTGGACAGTTTGATTTCACAGAAGTGTGATTGACTTGGAGTTACATTGTGTTGTTTAAGTGTTCCCTTTATTTTTTTGAGCAGTGTATATGTCGCATGTAAAACCCTTAGGTGGCGAGTTTTTATTTTTTTATTTGCCCGTATAAGGTCTGTTCTGAATGAGTATACTTTTTTAATGACTGTCTTTGGTTGGCTAATTGGTATTACCAAGAATAAATATGAAAACGTTCGTAGCCATGCCATTCTGAAGAGGTTTATTCTACCTGTAAGATTCAAGGGAAGATTGTTCCATTTAATTAGATCTACTTTCATATTGTTATGTAATGGGATGCATTTATCTTTATATATTTGTTGTTTGTTGTCACTTATTAAGGACCCTAAGTACTTTATCTTATCTTTTATATTTTGTGGTCCACTTAAAGGTAAAGCTGTAGATCACGGCTATTCTTTTTCTTTTTCCTATTGCCATTATTTAGTTTTTTTCCTTGTCAAATTTTATACTGAACATAAATATAAACGCAACATGTAAATTGTTGGTCTCATGTTGGGATCATGTTTCATGAGCTGAAAACAAGATACCAGAAATGTTTTATACACACAAAAATCTTATTTCTCTCACATTTGTTTACATCCCTGTTAGTGACCATATCTCCTTTGCCAAGATAATCCATCCACCTGACAGGTGTGGCACATCAAGAAGCTGATTAAACAGCGTGATCATTACACAGGTGCACCTTGTGCTGGGGAAAATATAAGGTCACTCTAAAATGTGCAGTTTTGTCACACAACACAATGCCACACATGTCTGAATTTTTGAGGGAGCGTGCAATTGGCATGCTGACTGCCTGAATGTCCACCAGAGCTGTTGCCAGAGAATTTACTGTTAATTTCTCTACCATAACGTAATTTCTCTACCTCTAACGTCGTTTTAGAGAATTTAGCGGTACGTCCAACCGGCCTCACAACCACAGACCACGTGTAACAACGTCAGCCCAGGACCTCCACATTCTTCACCTGTGGGATCAACTGAGACCAGCACCCGGACAGCTGAAGAAACTGTGGGTTTGCACAACCAAAGATTTTCTGCACAAACTATCAGAAAACATCTCAGGGAAGCTCATCTGTGTGCTCGTCTTCCTTACCAGGGTCTTAACTTGACTGCAGTTTGGCGTTGTAACTGAGTTCAGTTGGCAAATGCTCAACTTCAATGGCCACTGGCAAGCTGTGCTCTTCATGGATGAATACTGGTTTCAACTGTACCGGGCTGATGGCAGACATTGTGGCATTGTATGAGCGAGCGGTTTGCCGATGTTAACATTGTGAACAGAGTGCCCATGGTAGCGGTGGGGTTATAGTATGGGCAGGCATAAGCTACGGACAATGAACACAATTGCATTTTATCGATTTTATCAGCAACATGTCGCAAGGATCTGTACACAATTCCTGGAAGTTGAAAATGTCCCAGTTCTTCCATGGCCTTCATACTCACCAGAGATAATACCCATTGAGCAAGTTTGGGATGCTGTGGATCGATGTTTACAACAGCGCGTTCCAGTTCCAGCCAATATCCTGCATCTTCACACAGCCATTAAAGAGGAGTGGGACAACAATCCACAGGCCACAATCAACCGCCTGATCAACTCTATGCAAAGGAGATGTGTCGTGCTGCATGAGGTAAATGGTGATGCCACCAGATATTGACTGGTTTTCTGATCCACGTCCCTACCTTTTTTTTAAGGTACAGTACCAGTCAAAGTTTGAACACACCTACTCATTCAAGGGTTTTTCTTTATTTTTACTATTTTCCACATTATAGAATAATAGCGAAGACATCAAAACTACGAAATAACACATATGGAATCATGTAGTAACCAAAAACGTGTGAACTTCTTGGTGACAGAGGGCAGTACTTTCATGTCCGGGTGAAATGCATGCCCAAATTCAACTGCCTGCTACTCATCCCCAGAAGATAAGATATGTATAGTATTAGTAGATTTGGATAGAAAACACTCTGAATCATGTCTGTGAGTATAACAGAACTTATTTAGCAGGCGGAACCTCGAAGACAAACCATTCAGATTTTTTTTTGAGGTCACTCTCTTTTCAATGTATTTCCGTCTTTCAAAATTGGTTGAGGTTATTCCTTTGTGTAATGAAGAAGTACGGCCATCTTGAACGAGGGTCACTTGAAGTGTACTGTTAGTTAGAGGCGCGTGACCAGAAAGCATGCTTCAGTTTGTTTTCTTCCTGTATTGAACACAGATCATCCCGTCTTCAATTTTATCGATTATTTACGTTAAAAAATACCTAAAGTTGTATAACAAAAGTAGTTTGAAATGTTTTGGCGAAGTTTACAGGTAACTTTTGAGATATTTTGTAGTCACGTTGAGCAAGTTGGGACCGGTGTTTTTCTGGATCAAACGCGCCAAATAAATGGACATTTTGGATATATATTGACGGAATTAATCGAACAAAAGGACCATTTGTGATGTTTATGGGACCTATTGGAGTGCCAACAAAAGAAGCTCGTCAAAGGCATGAATTATATTTTTATTTCTGCGTTTGTGTCGCGCCTGCAGGGTTGAGATATGCTTTCTCTCTTTATTTACGGAAGTGCTATCCTCAGATAATAGCATTGTTTGCTTTAGCCGAAAAGCCTTTTTGAAATCTGACACGTTGGCTGGATTCACAGCAAGTGTAGCTTTAATTTGCTATCTTGCATGTGTGATTTAATGAAAGTTAGAATTGTGTAGTAATTTATTTGAATTTGGCACTCTGCATTTTCCCTGGCTTTTGGCCAGGTGGTCGTCCCACATATCCCAGAGAGGTTAAAACCTGTTATGGTGAGGAGTTCCCTGAGGGGAACCCCCCTGTTCAGCTGAAAAGTTGGCGCAGGGTGGCGCAGGGAATTCAAAAATATTCTTTAGAAATATTTAACTTTCACTCATTAACAAGTCCAAAACCTCATTTGAAAGATAAACATCTTGTTCATCTACCCATCGTGTCAGATTTTTTAAATGTTTTACAGGGAAAACACAACATATATTTATGTTAGACCACCACCAAACCAAAGAAAAAACGCAACCATTTTTTCCAGCCAAAGGTAAAATCACAAAAGCAGGATTAGAGATAAAATGAATCACTAACCTTTTGAAAATCTTCATCAGATGACAGTCATATGACATGTTACACAGTACATTTATGTTTTGTTCGATAATATGCAATTTTTATATCCACAAATCTCAGAAATTCAGAAATTCCTCCAAAATATCCGGAGGATTTATAGAAAGCTACGCCAGATAACAGAAATACTCATCATAAACTTTGACTAAAGATACATGTTCTACATATAATGTGTCACGAATCTCGCCGAAGATGGTGCCTCTTCCTGTTCGGGCGGCGCTCGGCGGTCGTCGTCGCCGGCCTATTAGCTGCCATCGATTCCCTTTCCGTTTGTTTCTGTTTATTGGGTTTAGTTGGGTACACCTATTTTGAGTTAGTGTTTGTTTGTAGGCTATTTAAGGGCACCAGGCCCGCTGGGTATTTGTGCGGGCTTGTTCTCTGTTATTTTGGTGTTGGTGTATAAGTGTTATCTCATTATTTTCCAGACAGTGTTAGTCCTGTGTATTTTGGACGGGTTGTTTCTTACGCCCTAGTGTTGGCATGTCCATGTCTCCGCTGTCGTTGGAATAAATAGATTCACATACGATATTACCTGCTCTCTGCGTTTGACTCCTCCACCGCACCATTTATAGAAGTCGTAACATAATGAAAGATACACTGGTTCTTAATGCAACCGCTGTGTCAGATTTTTTTTAAACGTTACGGAAAAAGCCTAACATTGCATTAATCTGAGACGGCGCTCAGACGTAACCGTCATGTTGGAGTCAACAGAAATACGAACATACAACATAAATATTCCCTGACCTTTGATGATCTTTCATCAGAATGTAGTGCAAGGAGTCCTAGTTCCACAATAAATTGTTGTTTTGTTCCATAATGTCCAATACTAGTGTCCAAGTAGCTGCATTTGCTATCACTTTCAGCTCACGTGCCCAAAAACTGACTGCTGGTCCAAGATAACTCGCACGAAAACTTCCAAAAGATATTCCAGGTCGAATAAACTGGTCAAACTAAGTAGAGAATCAATATTCAGGATGTTATTATCATATATATCCAATAACGTTCCAACCGGATCATTCGTTTTCATCTGGAGCTAAATGGAACAGCCGTAGCACTCACAGAGAAATGCGCCACAGGAAAATGGCATTCTGTCGGGACACTGACTATTTCCCCTTCCATTAGGTCAAAGTTCACAGCAAATGCTCCATTCCACTTTCTACTGAATGAGGACATCTAGTGGAAGGCGTAGGAAGTGCTTCCAGATCCATATCTTGTTGGGAAAGGAGGGGGCGATGACATCAAAGTTGCCCCAACTTTCAGAATTTCACTTCTTGTTTGGAAGATTGCCTGCCCTATGAGTTCTGTTATACTCACAGACATAATTCAAACAGTTTTAGAAACTTCTATCCAATAGTAATAATAATATATATATATATATTAGCAATCTAGGACAGAGTTTGATGCAGTTCACTATGGGCACGCAATTCATCCAAAGTGAAAATACTGCCCCCTATCCTCAACAGGTTTTAAACTCTTTAACATCATCCTCAGCTCTGGCATCTTCCCCAATATTTGGGAACCAAGGACTGATCACCCCAATCCACAAAAGCAAAGACAAATTTGACCTCAATAACTACCGTGGGATATTCGTCAACAGCAACCTTGGGAACATTCTCTGCGTTATCATTGACAGCAGACTCATACATTTCCTCAGTGAAAACAATGTCAAATTGACTTTTTACCAAATGACTGTATGACAGACCATGTATTCACCCTGCACACCTTATTTCCAAGCAAACAAACCAAAACAAAGGCAAAGTCTTCTCATGCTTTTTTGATTTCCCAAAATCATTTGACTCAATTTGGCATGAGGGTCTGCTATACAAATTGATGGAAAGTAGTGTTGGGGTAAAACATACGACATTATAAAATCCATGTACACAAACAAAATTGGCAAAATACACATTTCTTCACACAGTTCCATGACATAGGTATGCAGCTTGAGCCACACCCTCTTCAACATACTGTGTATGTCAACGAATTGGCGAGGGCAGTAGAACAGTCTGCAGCACCCTGCCTCACCCTACTAGAATCTGAAGTCAAGTGTCTAATGTTTGCTGATGATATGGTGCTTCTGTCCCCAAACCAAGGAGTGCCTACAGCAGCACCTAGATATTCTGCACAGATTCTGTCAGACCTGGGCCTCGACAGTAAAACTCAGTCAGACAAAATAATGGTGTTCCAAAAAAGGTCCAGTTGCCCCGACTACAAATTCCATCTGGACACCAGTGCCGGGACAAAGATTTTGCCCCCTTTCTGATTTTCTCTATTTTTGCATATTTTTGATACTGAATTATCAGATCTTCAACCAACACCTAATGTTAGATAAAGGTAACCTGGGTTCATAAAAAAAACAAATAATAATAATAATACTGATTGTATTTATTTAATTAACAAAGTTATGCAACACCCAATTCCCCTGTGTGTAAAAGTAATTGCCCCCTTACACTCAATTACTGTTTGTCTCACCTTTAGCAGCAATGACTGCAACCAAATACTTCCTGTAGTTGTTGATCAGTCTCTCACATCGCTGTGGAGGAATGTTGGCCCACTCTTGCATGCATAACTGATTTAACTTGTTTCAAGTTGTGCCACAACATCTCAATTATGATTAGGTCTGGACTTTAACTTGGCCATTCCAAAAATCTAATTTGTTGCTTGTTAGGGGGCAGTATTTTCACCTCCGGATGAAAAGCGTGCCCAAATTAAACTGCCTGTTACTCAGGCCCGTAAGCTAGGATATGCAGATAAGTTGATTTGGATAGAAAACATTCTACAGTTTCCAAAACTGTTAAAATAATGTCTGTGAGTATAACAGAACTGATATGGCAGGCGAAAACCCAAGGAAAATCCAACTAGGATGTACTATTATTTTCAAAGGCTGTTTTTCCATTGAAAGCCTATTCACCATAAAAAGACTTGGGACCCAGTTCATGATCTCTATGGCTTCCTCTACATGTGGCCAGTCTATAGGCATTGTTTCAGGCCTTTACTCTGAAAAATGAGGGAGATACACCACTTGCAATGAGAGGCCAGTGTAAATTTCCAGACATGAGCCAAGCGCGTGATCGGGAGCCTTGTCTTTCTTAATTCTCCTTTTCTATTGACGAAGCTTTTGTCCGGTTGAAATATTATTGATTATTTATGACAAAAACAATCTGAGGATTGATTTTAAACATCGTTTGACATGTTTCTACGAACTTTTATTTTACTTTTTTAAAGCTTTTAGTCTGGATTTTGTGAGCGTGAATTGTGCCTTTGGATTACTGATCTAAACCCACCAACAAAACATAGGTTTTTGGATATAAAGAGGGACATTATCGAACTAAACAAACATTTATTGTCTAACATGGAGACCTGGGAGTGCCACCAGATGAAGATCATCAAAGGTAAGTGATTAATTTAATCGCGATTTCTGACTTTTGTGAGCCCTCTCCTTGGCTGGAAAATGGCTGTATGGTTTTCTGTGACTAGGCGCTGACCTAACATAATCATTTGGTGTGCTTTCGCCGTAAAGCCTTTTTGAAATCGGACACTGTGGTTGGATTTACAAGACGTTTATCTTTAAACGGAATTTTAATTATGGGATTTCTGTTGTTTCATATTTGGCGCCCTGCACTTGCTGTTGTCGAGGTGGGACGCTACCGTCCCACTGGTACCAGAGAGGATAACCATTTTCATGTAGAGTTGATTGTGTGCTTAGGATTATTGTCTTGCTGCATGACCCAGCTATGCTTCAGCTTCAGCTCCAGCTCTAACTCATAGATGGATGGCCTGTCATTCTCCTGTAGAATTCTCTGATACAGAGCAGAATTCATGGTTCCGACAATTAAGGTAAGTCGTCCAGGTCCTGATGCAGCAAACCATCACACTACCAGCACCATGCTTGACCGTTGGTATGAGGTTCTTACTGTGGAATGCAATGTTTCTGTTTTCACCAGACATAATGGGACCCATCTCATACAAAAAGTTGACTCAAGTTTGCCAAAAAGCACCTGGAAGCACCTGGATGATCATCAAGACTCGTGGAAGAATGTTCTATGGACAGATGAGTCAAAAGTATAACTTTTTGGACAACATGGGTCTCATTTATTTGTTTTTCACTTTTGTTCATTGTCTATTTCACTTGCTTTGGCAATGTAAACATACGTTTCCCATGCCAATAAAGCCCATTGAATTAGGGAGAGAGCGAGAGAGAGATGCTATGTGTTTAATGTAGCACACAGAAGAACAGTCCTGCTGAGCTGCACACAGAAAACAGTGGCCTGCTGGCCCTCACATTTGAACTTTGCCTTTTGGTCACTTTTGTTCTCCCCTCCCCTCCCTGCACCCGTGCACCCCTGCCTCTCTGTTGTCTTTGGCTCCAGTAGAAGGGTCAGGGCTCCTAACCCTCGACCCTAGCCAACCCCAAAGCCCGAACATACCCCTGAACACAGGGATAAGGAGAGGAAAATACTAATACTGTCACTCACCCACCATCAAAGGAATGCCAGTGTGGAATTAGGGAATTGCCATTTTCCCATAACACAAAAACAATGTCACATAACAATCAACACAACAAAAAAAATCACACAATCATTTTTAATGCTCCATGCTTTGTTACTTTATTAAAAAAGATGTGTGCCAATTCACTTCTGTCTGTCTTGATATCAAAGGCTATTGGTGCTTTAGCTACTGCGCATTCCGAAAGTGTTTTGACCTTTTGACTTTTTCCACATTTTGTTACGTTACAGCCTTATTCTAAAATTGATTAAATAGTTTCCCCCCCTCGTCAATCTACACACAATACCCCACAATGACAAAGCAAAAACAGTTTTTTGTTTATTTCAAGAATCTCAAATATATTTATATTTGTTTAACACTTTTTTGGTAACTACATGATACCATATGTGTTGTTTCATAGTTTTGATGTCTTCACTAATATTCTACAATGTAGAAAATATTAAAAATTAAGAAAATCCCTGAAATGAGTATTATTTAATACATTTTAGAACAAGGCAGTGACTTAACAAAATGTGGAAAATGTCAAGGGGTATGAATACTTTCCGAACGCACTGTACATGTTAAATATGGTTCTCAGAAGTACAGTATGTCTGTTTTGTTTGGACCAACCCAAACACCTGATGTGTGCCCTGAAACACACACACACACACACACACACACACACACACACACACACACGATGGCTCCTCTGATGGAACTGCGTCTGTTGAGTGGCAGCCAGCACTGTGTCCTGTCAATGGCAGCCTCTCTCACCATGCTGCTGTCAGATGCACACACACACACAGTGCCAGCCTATCACACACAGGACAGAAAGAGGAGGGAGATATAGTTCTCACAGCTTTGCATGCTCTTGGCATTCTCTCAACCAGCTTCACCTGGAATGCTTTTCCAACAGTCTTGAAGGAGTTCCCACATATGCGGAGCAAACTCAACAGGGTGTCAGACAGAATAGGGTTGTCCAGTATACAGTATATTGTAACCATAATGAGCCAGCAAACTGTTTACAATGGAGAATTATATGTTGTCATTGGTCAAATGATGTCTCTCTTATGAACTTGCACAAGTAGTAGAATAATAGAGCAATCCTCAAAGGAACCCCTTCAAAGAACCCCTTATTTGAAGGAATTTTTGCTTACTGTAAGGGTCTGTTCTCTGTGTGTGTGTGTGTGTGTGTGTGTGTGTGTGTCTCTCTAAAGAACAAGAATAGAAGCCTCCTAATGATTTTCTCTCCATTTCATCATTACAGCTTGGTACCTATTGATTGTACCGTGTTGCTCCGAGGATATTTTAGATGATTAATAACCAGATCTAGCGTTGGTAAATTAGAACGTATTGCCTCTCACTAGGCTCCATCACCTCCCCAGAGTGATGCCACATCGTCTCACACTATGAAGAGAGGATGCACCCCAAATGGCAGCCTATTCCCTACTTTTGACTAGTGCACAAGGGCTCATAGGGCATAAAATAATAAGCTATGTCTGCTCACTGTTTGTGCCAATTAAAGATCAATTATAAATCAATCGCGGGAGCAGCAATCAAAGTTTATTTGTGGATCTTCACATTTCCCTTCAATGTAAAAACACAAACAAATATTACATTATACCAATCATTTCCAGGACAGATTTTCAAGGACATTTCATCCCAAAAAAGTATTTTCTAACAAAGGTGATTGGAGACACAGGTACATCCTGAATTTGACCCCGACGCCGACTGAGCTGCTGAAATTGACCCGGGGACACGAGAAGCGGTGAATAATCTGAGCAATGGGATTGGAACACAGACAGCTCCACACTGGGGAGCGATGGGATTGGAACACAGACAGCTCCACACCAGGGAGCGATGGGATTGGAACACAGACAGCTCCACACCGGGGAGCGATGGGATTGGAACACAGACAGCTCCACACCGGGGATCGATGGGATTGGAACACAGACAGCTCCACACCAGGGAGCGATGGGATTGGAACACAGACAGCTCCACACCGGGAGCGATGGGATTGGAACACAGACAGCTCCACACCGGGGAGCGATGGGATTGGAACACAGACAGCTCCACACCGGGGAGCGATGGGATTGGAACATAGACAGCTCCACACTGGGGAGCGATGGGATTGGAACATAGACAGCTCCACACCGGGGAGCGATGGGATTGGAATACAGACAGCTCCACACCGGGGAGCGATGGGATTACGCGTTCTACTCAGAGCCCTGCTCTCCCCAGAGCACACTGACAGCACTACAGGCTCTGTCTCCTGATAATGGGTCTCTCTGAGAGAGGGAGGGAGGAAGCAAGATGGGATTGAAATATGTTTGAGTGTGTGTGTGTTTGTTTGTGGGGGGTTGTGGGGCTGTGTGTGTGTGTGTTTGTATGTGTGTGTGTGGGTTAGGAAAGACGTATCAGCAAGTGTGTGATTGTTGAGAAAGTGAGGGTGAACAAGCTTGAAAGCATTTCAGTAACACACTTAGTCACCTGAAGACTAAACTGTTGTCGTGACGTTGTATTAGTTAATGTGACAACTGTTGGTCATCGAATGATTACAAGTTTCTAATTGCGTGATTAACTGAATCATGCAATTATTAACTCATTGACCTGGGGCACCATGGGAAAACTAGTTTTTATTGAGTTTCTATTTCCCAAATTAACTCAAAGAATATCAGAATATCGATTTTACAACAGCCGCTAATTAACCAGTTACCTCTACCAATCTCGTTCTGAACGTCGTATAGCCCGTGAATCTGCAAGGACCCGAGTGAGTCTTACTGATGAATTCGTACCACACCAATCTTAGTAGAAAATGTCTTTCCTAAAAAGCTAAAATGATGATAAAAGATACACATAGACAAAACACATTATAGGTGTTTGATTAGAACTTGATTAGAACTTAGTATAACAGGCCAACACACTATGGCGCGTGTTACCCACAATGAGGATTTCAAAAGAGAGAGAAAAAAGAAAGTACACAGAGAAATATACATTTGGGTGAATTTGTCAGCTATGCTATTCTAACCCTAGCCTTGCCCCAAACCGCCACTCTTCTGGGTCAGAATATAATGATGTAATTACGTGGGGATGATCTCAGAGGATTCTCTGCGTGGACCGTTCCGCTCTTTGATGACGCACTTCCCTGCGCCCCTCCCTGTTTGTCCTCCTGATGTCAGTGTCCTTTTTGGCTTATGAGTCTGTTCCCTCACCCTTTTCTCTGGAAGGGGTCTTCTGAAGACAGACAGCTGTAGCTCAGAGCTCACAGCATAGGAATGAAACCCTTTAGATACCACGATTCTATGGGAGATAGAGGCTAGATGGTTCGACTTGAATTCGCCCCCTTAGACACAGCTACTCATCCGTAGCTTGGGTAGAAAAGGATTTCTTTGTCCTCAAACTTGCGTTGCGTTCTGGGTTCGTTTACTTTTTTAGACCTTGCTGCAGCTGGGGTCACGTAGTCCTCCTGTAAATTCTATACTCACAGGTTTTATACCCTTGGGTCAGAAGTGGGCGTAACCGCCTTTAGGGCAATTCTCTGGGCGTACCAAGTTAATGAGGCAAGGTCCAGATTTTTCTCAAATCCAATTTTAGACAACTTAACATTTCATCTTCCCCAAAACATTCTCTTTGATTTGGATATTTTCCATACAACGTACAATGTATAAACATCAAACATATACTAGGAAAACCCTTCACATTACAATGTTTTCGTAATAACGTCATCTATTAACCTTTAATAACAAAACAAATGACATACATTTTCATATTCCATCTATCGTCATGACCACCATTGTGGCTGACGGAAACCATTGATCCAAAGTCCCTTTATTTCATGTTTAATGTTCTGAGGCTGGTTCTCCATAGTAACAGGACAAAGGTATTTGTCTGTGGCCTGAGATTTTCCAGGGGTGTGAGGGGCCATAAAAAAAAACACATCTTCAGACCCCTAGATCTCTCCGCTGTTGGGGTTGAGAGATAATCTGTAGGGTTGTGGTCTCCTGTAACTTGACCTGATCAGGACAGTCATGGGAGAGAGCGAGAGAGAGACACTGTAGAATTGAAAAATGACAATGGCAGGGAGGACGGGTGTGTAGAACTGGTGGCTCTCGTCTCTGCTGAGTAGCTTCACTTTCAGGTCTATAGAACAAAACACACACACACACTCATCTCCTCGCAGGCCTCACACAATAGAGCTAGGGTTGGGCGATGTCAGATTATATACTCATAAAACATTGTGGTATAATGATAGTATTGCCCCCTGTTAGCTAACCCCCCCAATAATATAATGAACAAAAATATAAATGCAACATGTAACATTCCAAAGATTTTACTGAGTTACAGTTCATATAACAAAATTAGTCAAATTAAATGAATTCAGTAGGCCCTAATCTATGGTTTTCACATGACTGGGAATAAAGATATGCATCTGTTGGTCACAGACTGTCACACCCTGACCATAGTTTGCTTTGTATGTTCTATGTTTTGTTTGGTCAGGGGGTGATCTGAGTGGGCATTCTATGTTGGATGTCTTGTTTGTCTGTTTCTGTGTTTGGGCCTGATATGGTTCTCAATCAGAGGCAGGTGTTAGTCATTGTCTCTGATTGGGAGCCATATTTAGGTAGCCTGTTTTGTGTTGGGTTTTGTGGGTGATTGTTCCTGTCTCTGTGTTTGTGGCACCAGATAGGGCTGTTTCGGTTTTGCCACGTTTATTGTTTTTGTATATTGTTCATTTATCATCTTCATTAAAGATGTATAAAAAATAACCACGCTGCGTTTTGGTCCGCCTCTCCATCCCAGGAAGAATTCCGTGACACAGACACCTTAAAAAACAAGTTAGGGGCGCATATCGGAACACCGTTCAGTATCTGGTTTGACCACCATTTCTCTCATGAATTTGCATAAAGTTGATCAGGCTGTTGATTGTGGCCTGTGGAATGTTGTCCCACTCCTCTTCAATGGCTTTGCGAAGTTGCAGGATATTGGCTGGAACTGGAAACATGCTGTCATACACATCTATCCAGAGCATCCCAAACATGCTCAATGGGTGACATGTCTGGTGAGGAAGAAAGCCATGGAAGAACTGGGACATTTTCAGCTTCCAGGAATTGTGTACAGATCCTTGTGACATGGGGCAGTGCATTATCATGCTGAAACCTGAGGTGATGGCGGTGGATGAATGGCACGATAATGGCCCTCAGGATCTAGTCATGGTATCTTTGCGCAATAAAATTTCCATAAATAAAATGCAATTGTGTTCATTGTCCGGCTCGCCTACACAAAGCCATACACGTGGTCTGCGGTTGTGAGGCCAAATTCTCTAAAACAACGTTGGAGGAGACGTATGGTAGAGAAATGACCATTAAATTATTTGGAAACAGCTCTGGTGGACATTCCAGCATTCAGCATTCCAATCTGTTACGTTGTGCTGTGTGCACGTTTTAGAGTGGACTTTTATTGTCGACCAGCACACGGTGCACCTGTGTAATGATCATGCTGTTTAATCAGCTTCTTGATATGCCACACCTGTCAGGTGGATGGATTATCTTGGCAAAGGAGAAATACTCACTAACAAGGATGTACACACATTTGTCCACAAAATTTGAGACAAAATACGCTTTTTGTACGTATGGAACATTTCTGGGATCTTTTATTTCAGCTCATGAAACATGGGACCAACACTTTACATGTTGTGTTCATATTTTAGTTCAGTGTAAAAACTATGCTATAACCACCGTTGGGATATAGTGTGAGATCGCATGCTACAACTGGACGAATCATGACGAAGGATAATGTTTTTGAAAACGTGGGCAGTTACCCTTTGGTAGCAGCTACCCTTTGGTTTCCCATCTAAGGTTAACCAAGCCCTGCTTAGATACACTACATATACCAAGTTATGTGGATACCCCTTTAAATTAGTGGATTCGGCTATTTCAGCCACACCCGTTGCTGACAGGTGTATAAAATCCAGCACAGAGCCATGCAATCTCCATAGACAGACATTGGCAGTAGAATGGCCACTCAACGTGGCACTGTCATAGGATGCCACCATTCCAATAAGTCAGTTTGTCATGTTTATGCCCTGCTAGAGCTGCCCCGGTCAACTGTAAGTGCTGTTGTGAAGTGGAAACCTCTAGGAGCAACAACAGCTCAGTCGCGAAGTGGTAAGGCCACACAAGTTTATAGAACGGGCGCTCCAATGCTGAAGCGCGTATCGTGTAAAAATCGTCTGTCTTTGGTTGCAACACTCACTACCGAGTACCAAACTGCCTCTGGAAGCAACGTCAGCACAAGAACAGTTTGTCGGGAGAAACGGGTTTCCATGGCTGCACACAAGCCTAACATCACCATGCGCAATGCTAAGAGTCGGCTGGAGTAGTTTAAAAGGTCGCCGCCATTGGACTCTGGAGCAGGGGAAACATGTTCTCTGGTGATGAATCACGCTTCACTATCTGGCAGTCCGACGAACAAATCTGTGTTTTACCGGATGCCAGGTGAATGCTACCTGCCCGAATGCATAGTGCCAACTGTAAAGTTGGTGGAGGAGAAATAATGGTCTGTGGCTGTATTTCACTGTTCAAGTGAATGGAAAGCTTAACGCTATAGCATACAATGACATTCTAGATACGATTCTGCGCTTCCAACTTTGCGGCAACAGTTTGGGGAAGGCCCTTTCCGGTTTCAGCATTATAATGCCCCAATAAACAAAGTGAGGTCTATACAGAACTGGTTTGTCAAGATCGGTGAGGAAGAACTTGACTGGCCTGAGAGTACCCTGACCTCAACCCCATCGAACACCTTTGGGATGAATTGGAACACCGACTGCGAGCCAGGACTAATCACCCAACATCGGTGCCCAATCTCACTAATGCTCTTGTGGCTAAATGGAAGGAAGTCACCAAAGCAATGTTCCAACATCTAGTAGAAAGCCTTCCCAGAAGAGTGGAGGCTGTTATAGCAGCAAAGGGGAGTCCAATTCCATAGTAATGCTCATGATTTAGAATTAGATGTTCGACAAGCAGGTGTCCACATACTTTTGTTCATGTAATGTATGATATTTGTCATCGACTATTGCCAATGTGCTGTCGTGAGAATGATTATTGAGAGATCTCCACTTAACTAATTAGATTCACTGTTGCTATCGAAGTCATTCCAAAGGGTATGTTTATCAGAACAAATTAAATGTGACCCATACTTTATCACTCATATATCATCAATGATGCTATTTCGGCCTATAGCATTTGCAAAGTCATCAACAGCTAATGTTTCAATTCATTCCAGAATTCAACTAAAAATAGATAATACTAAGGACCTGCGTTTTCCAGCTCTGGTTGATTTCAAATGTAATGATATTTAGTTTCATTGAATTGTGTTTGGTTCTCAATGCAACCAAATATCAACATTTGAAGTAGATGTATTGTGCTGCCATCCTGTTAGAAGGTAAGAGATTATTTTATTACAATGGTTAAAATGGATTTTCATTGTGTTCCATGGTGTTATTCGCCACCTAGTGGAGCTTTCTGGTACTTAGAAAGGCTGTAAGCAAACAGGAAGTAGAGAATTCGTTCTGCACGCATAGAAGCAGCTAAAAACAAAGCTAGGTCTTTCAGTGTAGTTATTTCTTGTCACGCTTCAGCCTCTGAAAATATTTGTTCGTAAATTTGATTCAAGCATTTAGCTAGCGATGATAATCCTGTTAATGATAGAGTTGCTTACATATCAATGTTGGTTGGTTGCATTTACTCACACAAATTACAATGCCTTTCATGTATGCCGTTAGCTGTATTGCTCGTGCGTCATGCAAATGAATTGTAAAACATACAATACTGACGTTTTGTTACTGTTTCTAGTTTAAGATGCTTTGTTATTCTACAGAGATGGTTGTACATTATTAGAGCAATGAAAGGAGTTGGCCAATTACCATATGAGTATAATTTAGCTATATGGTTTGGCGTCATGCCAGATGCATGGTACCTTGGTACATGCTTTGTATTTTCATGCAACTTCAACTTCAAATGTATAATGTACAGCTACAGTATGTCTTATGTGAATTGAATACTAAAGTATAGTATTTTCTGTATTTTGCAGTTTCACAACATAAACATTTTCAATATATTAATTCAAGAAAAGTCGGGCCTTATGAGTTTTATTGAAGACTTGGTTGCTAGCTATCTGTCTAGTTTTGCATGGGAATGCAACTCAAGGGCAGAATATGTATCTTCTGCTTGGATAGTTCCATATGTGCCACTAATTAGTCTGGTTTTAATTCCAGTTTGTCTACAAATGAATCATTGACATGTTGAATTCACGTCGGCAATCTCAACCAAATATCAAAGTTAAAGAATAGGAGTAAATCAAACTTTATTTTAAGTCCATTTAAAGTTTGATTATATTTAGTCATATTCTTTAACTTAGATTTTTGCTTGAGTTGGAGATTTGAATCCAACATGTCATTTATTTTTATTTTTAGGCAAACTGTTTATTGGTATTTGTTTCATTCGTCCATTGTTGATACAGTCCCAAAATGTTTCGCATGTAAAAGCCAGACTAAGTGTCACAGATGGAACTGTCCAAGCAGATGATACATAACCAAACACGGTTCAATATCACTTTAATGTCAGACAATAAATAGCCTTTTAACTTGTTAACAAATGATATGTTGGATTCATGTCCCAAACTCAACAAAAAAAATACAAGTTAAAGCTGGAATATGTACATTTGTGAGATCCATCCAAATTCACATAGAAGTATGAGTTATAGATCTGTCATTCTCATTGACAAAAAGTCTTAGTAGATCTGTTCTATGTATGCTTCCCGTTTTTGTTTTTGCGTCTTTTACTTTTGGTTTTGTACATCAGCTGAAAATACAATATATTTGGTTATTGTAAATATATTTCACAGTGGTTTAGATGGTACAATGACTCTCTACATAAATTGTAGTTGAAATTACATTAAAAGTATATGGTGCAAGTGATCAATGCCGTTCAAGATTACAGCAATTGTGAAGATCTCCACAGACCTGCGACGACCTATGCATGCTATCTTGAACATGCACACTTGTGTTTTCAGCTGTTTGAAGCTGGTGAACTAAACTGATTGCTTGTTTTGTCAGAAACGCAAATTAGGCAAACTATTATAATTTTAGCAACCATGAAATAGGGGGAGCGATTTCTGCATATTGCTCCTTTAAACAATGGGAAGCCTCTCCTTATAAATTTTTTCATATGTAGTCATATAAAGGGTGCATGTTCAAGATAGCTTGCGTTGGTCGTCGCAGGTCTGTGGAGATCTTCACAATTGCTGTAATAATCTGCGCAGAATCTCAAACGGCATTGGTAACTTGCACCATATACTTTTAAAGTAATCTCAACTCTAATCCAGCTCATTTGGTTCTGCTATTAGATGAAGAACAGTGATAAAACACTGTATTCTCATTTGAACTGCTGTGCTTTTAAATGGTTGAAAATGCAGTGTTGTGACTTTTGGTTATGCATATTCAAGATACATTAATGATTCATTACTGGAATAATTAATTGATCCAATTTATTTAATTAATATGGTTATCCTATCCAAATTAATCTAAAACGGCGACCATTAATTAAGGGCTGGCCCCTTTTTTAAAATTTTCGCCTGAAATGACATACCCAAATCTAACTGCCTGTAGCAAGGATATGCATATTCTTGATACCATTAAAAAGGAAACACTGAAGTTTGTGGAAATGTGAAAGGAATGTAAGGAGATTATAACACATTAGATCTGGTAAAAAAACTTTTTTTTTTTGTACCATCATCTTTGAAATGCAAGAGAAAGGCCATCATGTATTACTCCAGCCAGATGCAAATGAGATGTTGGCCACTAGATGGCAGCAGTGTGTGTGCAAAGTTTTAGACTGATCAAATGAACCATTGCATTTCTGTTCAAAATGGTGTATTAAGACTGCCCAAATGTGCCTAATTTGTTTATTAATAACTTTTAATGTTCAAAACTGTGCACTCTCAAACAATAGCATGGTATTATTTCACTGTAACAGCTACTGTAAATTGGACAGTGCAGTTAGATTAACAAGAGTTTAAGATTTCTGCCAATATCAGATATGTCTATGTCCTGGAAATGTTCTTGTTACTTACAACCTCACGCTAATCGCATTAGCCTCCGTTAGCTCAATCGTCCCGCAGGGGACCCACCAATCCTGAAGAAGTTTTAAGGGTTTAATATACAGAAACCCCTTTAATTAACTAGTAGTTATCATTAACCGTTGTACCGTTAATCCTAATCATCAATAGTCTTAATCAGTAGTCATTTTGCTATACTCTCATTCAATGCAGCAATGGACCCACTTCAAAGTTTTATTACGAGGCTAAAATGGATTGAAAATGAGGTAGGTACAGTTGTCTTAATAGACACAATATACAAATGGAATGCAGTACAATCATTGACATGGGAAACTCCACAGATCAATTGTGTGGGCTTATATATTCAAAGGCTGATATGGCATCACTTTAACAGGACTTTGGGGAACTGGAAATTCTTATTTGTGAAAAAAGGAGAAGTGAAAGAGAGGCTACATCAATAAAGTTTCATAGCTGTGAAACTATTGGCTCCCTAATCAGGGGTAGACCGGCTACGTCATTGGAAACAATTATGTGTCTATCTTTTTTATTACAAAACATAGAAACGTGCCATTTTCACATATGTTGATGAGAGATTAAAAACTTTTGACGATTTGACGTGAGCAGAGTGTGTTCAGCAAAGTTCCTCTCGGGAGATGGCTATCTCTGAGTAGGATGGTGCAAGTCAAGGAGAACTATCATTAAACCTCTAAGGCGTGGCTTGTGATCTGGCTTGTCTGAGTACAAGTCTCACTACTTATAGTGTGGGAGGGCTCGGTCAGGAAATGTCACGAAGACTGTCCAGTCATGCCTCAGAGTTTCGCATATGGCATGCAAACTTTGGATTAATACCTTAGATTTGCTTGTGAGTGTATACAGTAAGTCCCTACTGTATAGACAACAGTTCACAGTTCCTAAAAGGAAATAAGCAATCCATAGAATCTAAACACGACTTGAATAAGATACATACATTTTATGTTATGGTGAAATATAGTGCATTCGGAAAGCAAACTAAGGATGCACGATATATTGGTGAACATATCAGAATCGGCCGATATTAGCTAAATATGCCAACATCGGTATAGGCCAGATGTCTAGTTTAACACCGATGTGCAAAACCTATGTCGAAGCTGACGTTCATACCTACAGTACGTAAATGCCAACAAAATAACTTTTTGGTCGGTGTGGTGAGTGTGTGTTTGTGTGTGATTACAAACCTGGACAACCTATGGGACTCCCAATCACGGCCGGATGTGATACAGCCTGGATTCGAACCAGGGACTGTAGAGACTCCTCTTCCACTGAGATACAATGTCTTAGACCGCTGCGTCCGTGTGTGTGTTATCTATTTAAGTACTAGAATGCTTGAAAGTCCGCTAACTTTTTAAATACCGGTTATCGGTATGGGTATCAATTTATTGTCAAGGAAAATATTGGATATCGGTATCGGCCAAAAGTAATATCGGTGCATCACTAATTCATATCCCTTGACTTTTTCCACATTTTTTTTACGTTACAGCCTTATTCTAAAATGGATTAAATGAAAATAAAAATACTCATAAATCTACACACAATACGCCATAATGACAAAGTGAAAACAGGTTTTAGAAGTTTTTGCAAATGTAAAAAACTTTTAAAAATGAAATGCCTATTTACATAACTATTCAGACCCTTTGCTATGAGACTCAAAATTGAGCTCAGGTGCTTCCTGTTTCCATTGATCATCATTGAGATGTTTCTACAACGTGATTGGAGTCCACCTGTGGTAAATTCAATTGACTGGACATTATTTGGAAAGTAACACCCCTGTCTATATAAGGTCCCACAGTTGATAGCGCATGTCAGAGCAAAAACCAAGCCATGATGTCTAAGGAATTGTCCATAGAGCTCAGAGACAGGATTTTGTCGAGGCATAGATCTGGGGAAGGTCCCCATGAACACAGTGGCCTCCATCATTTTTAAATGGAAGAAGTTTGTAACCACCAAGTCTCTTCCTAGTGCTGGCTGCCCGGTCAAACTGAGCAATCAGGGAGAAGGGCCTTGGTCAGGGTGGTGACCAAGAACCCGATGGTCACTCTGACAGAGCTCTAGAGTTCCTCTGTGGAGATGGGAGAACCTTCCAGAAGGACAACCATCTCTGCAGCACTCCATCAATCAGGCCTTTATGGTAGAGTGGCCAGACAGAAGTCACTCCTAGGTAAAAGGCACACGACAGCCCGCTTGGAGTTTGCTAAAAGGCACCTAAAGGACTCTCAGACTATGAGAAACAAGATTCTCTGGTCTGATGAACCCAAGATTGAACTCTTCGGCCTGAATTTCAAGTGTCACGTCTGGAGGAAACCTGGCACTATCCCTACGGTGACGCATGGTGGTGGCAGCATTATGCTGTGGGGATGTTTTTCAGCGTCAGGGACTGGGAGACTAGTCATGATTGAGGGGAAAGTGAACAGAGGAAAGTACAGAGATCCTAGATGAAAACCTGTTCCAGAGTGCTCAAGACCTCAGACTGGTGGCGATGGTTTACCTTCCAACAGGACAATGACCCTAAGCACAAATCTAAGACAATGCAGGAGTAGCTTCGGGACAAGTCTCTGAATGTCCTTTAGTGGCCCAGCTAGAGCCCGGACTTGAACCCGATCTAACATCTCTGGAGAGACTTGAAAATAGCTGTGCAGCGACAATCCCCATCCAACCTGAAAGATCTTGAGAGGATCTGCAGAATGGGAGAAACTCCCCAAATACAGGTGTGCCAAGTTTGTAGCATCATACCCAAGAAGACTCGAGGCTGCCAAAGGTGCTTCAACAAAGTCTTGAGTAAAAGGTCTGAATACTTATGTCAAATGTGATGTCATTTAAATATATATATATAAATATATATATATTGTGGAAAGGAGAGACTATCATGAACACGTCATGTCGGTCGTTTTGTTCTAGGACTCGTCTGAAGGAACCCGCCAGTACCGCCTCCACGATCTACACACAATACTCCATAATGACGAAGCAAAAAATGTGCAAAGATATAGGTCATATTAGTTTGTATGCCAAACTATTCAGACGGGGGTCGTAGAGTAAAACAGAGAATGTCATCGTATTTGTGAAAGTCTCATCTTTCCATAGAAAGTGGTAAAATGTTCACTAGCGCATTTGGTGCCATTTCTCTCCTTAGAACAAAGAAGACATTAAATATTTCTGTCTTCTCCACCTTAGAATCATCACATTTGGTGACAGGATGTCTGGTTGTCTAATCCTGTGTAACACATGCTAATCGTAAAAGTGTCTACATTTGACCCCCTTGGGGCACTTATGGGGCCGTAAGAGGAGGAGGGGTAGGGCTATGGTCCTTGTGATTAAACTGGTTTGTAAGATAATCAAGGGCAGGATGGGGTCTGTTTTTACTCCTTTCCTGCCCATTCAAAGTGACAGACCATTTGTTCTGTTGTCCATAGCTCGGGGGAAGCAACTGTCAATAACAATCATAACTCTTAATTGGAATTTCTTACATAGCCGTATCTATTCTCCTCACTCAGCACAAAAGGACATTTGTAAAACATAACTGTGTTTCCCCTCTGGAGTTAAGAGAGATACAACAGCAGTCATAGATATTTGGTTTACAACTAAACCAAAAATCAGACATAGTTTTTTCATTGGAATTTCGTTGTGCTTTTAGATGGTTGAAAGTGTAGGGATAACACACAGTTGAATTTACAAACTTGAATTTATGTTGTAAACTAATTAATCAACGTCTCAGCCAAATATAACACAATTATCCACGTTGAAATGACGCAGTGGGTAACTTCTAGAAGTTACAGTGCCTTGCGAAAGTATTCGGCCCCCTTGAACTTTGCGACCTTTTGCCACATTTCAGGCTTCAAACATAAAGATATAAAACTGTATTTTTTTGTGAAGAATCAACAACAACTTTCAGCTCATACAAGGAGAAGACTGATCAGAGATGCAGCCAAGAGGCCCATGATCACTCACTCTGAATAATTTTTGCACGCCCAATTTTTCAGTTTTTGATTTGTTAAAAAAGTTTGAAATATCCAATAAATGTCGTTCCACTTCATGATTGTGTCCCACTTGTTGTTGATTCTTCACAAAAAAATACAGTTTTATATCTTTATGTTTGAAGCCTGAAATGTGGCAAAAGGTCGCAAAGTTCAAGGGGGCCGAATACTTTCGCAAGGCACTGTATCTTATTGGTCAAGCTCACGCCAGTCATTTATCACCCTACTCATTAAGCTATCAGCAGTCTTTATTCCCAGGACTTCAGATTTCTTTCGTGGAGGAAAACACGACATGACAGTGCAGAAGTCAGTTTGATGCTTTTTCTATCCTGATGAGCACTACCAGTTTTCCCTCCTGCTAAACTTTTCCTCCCTTGGAATGTCACTCATGTGCTGTGCGCTGCCCAACTCCGTTCATTACTGCGTGCCACCAGTCGAGTTCAAATAGGCTCATCTGTCACATCACTGTTCAAATAGGCTCATCTGTCACATCACTGTCACATCACTGTCGACCCAAAGTTAACACTGTTACATTTTTTAAAATACATTTTAGACACTGATGAGCAAGCTTTCTTGCGTCATCTTTTCCATTAGCAAAGGTCATCAAAATTGTCATCAAAAGGTTTTAAAAAATACATGCAACACTTGGTAAATGGATGAAGATGCTCCAAACGTTTTGAATTCTTTAAAAATCCATCAGATATTGACTGAATTATTGCACATAAAACATTTTACTGGCAAATAATTAAAGGAGTTCAGGGATTTGTGGGAATTCAGGTATTAAATGTATTGTAAAAATATATGTTTTTCAAATCTTAGAATGCACTTATTATTACATTTTGTAATGGTATCAGGTATTTGTGTTAACATAAAGAAATATGAAATGTGCATCATTTGCATAGGTACACTGGGTGTATTTGCATATACAAATAAATTAACATAAAGGGGGTTAGGCAGGGACACAACCATCAAAAATTTGCTATGTCTTTGCCTGAATGTCTAATTTGTAAAAATGTCAACTGTATTAAAAAATTGTTTTTAAATTTCCCAAAAAATGTACACCCTTCAAAATAAAGATATCTTTCTTTTCATGCAAGTGTCGAGACGATCCTATAAAAACTTCTTGGGAGTCCAAACCCGTATCCGTGAGCGTAATCATAGCCTCAAGCTCATTACCATAACGCAACGTTTCCTATTCATGAAAATCGCAAATGAAATGAAATAAATATATTGAAATACAAGCTTAGCCTTTTGTTAACAACACTGTCATCTCAGATTTTCAAAATATGCTTTTCAACATTTGTGTAAGAGTATTGATAGCCTAGCATAGCATTAAGCCTAGCATTCAGGAGGCAACATTTTCACAAAAACATGGAAAGCATTCAAATAAAATCATTTACCTTTGAAGAACTTTGGATGTTTTCAATGACGAGACTCTCAGTTAGATAGCAAATGTTCATTTTTTCCAAAAAGATTATTTGTGTAGGAGAAATAGCTCCGTTTTGTTCATCACGTTTGGCTAAGAAAAAAAACTGAAAATGCAGTCACTACAACGCAAAACTTTTTTCCAAATTAGCTCCATAATATCAACAGAAACATGGCAAACGTTGTTTAGAATCAATCCTCAAGGTGTTTTTCACAATTTTATTCGATGAAAAATCATTCGTGGCAGTTGGTTTCTCATCAGAGGCAAACGGAAAAATACTGCAGCTGGAGATTACGCAATAATTGCGACGGAGGACACCAAGCGACCACCTGGTAGATGTAGTCTCTTATGGTCAATCTTCCAATGATATGCCTACAAATACGTCACAATGCTGCAGACACCTTGGGGAAAACGTGGAAAACATAAGCTGACTCCTAGTTCCTCCACAGCCATATAAGGAGTCATTGCCATGAGGCGGTTTTAAAAAATGCGGCACTTCCTGATTGGATTTTTATCTGCGTTTTTTTCTGTAACATCAGTTCTGTGGCACTCACAGACAATATCTTTGCAGTTTTGGAAACGTCAGTGTGTTTTCATTCCAAAGCTGTCAATTATATGCATAGTCGAGCATCTTTTCGTGACAAAATATCTTGTTTGAAACGGGAACGTTTTTCATCCAAAAATTAAAATAGCGCCCCCTAGTTATAAAAGGTTAAATCCCAGACGAAGCTTAGCGTTTTTATAGATACAACCGAAAAACAATGTATACCATTAAGCTAAGTCCATTTCAGCCATTATTCGGGTTGTGTTTGACAGGTCATTACAAACATTTCTGCGGTCGTAATGGGAAAATGACAGGCAAAAGCAAGAGTATGAAAGAGTCATTGGAGTAAAATGAAAGCAATCAATCCAGCGAGATTTAGTGACACGTGGTTATTGTAGGGGTCTTTAACAAGCAATTAATTTCTGCAGGTTCAGTTTTTGATAATGGTGGGGCACATGCCTCTAATATAAGCTCTGTTATAGTGAGCTCTGATATAGGCCATCAAGAACGCTTTTAATTAAAACTTCCTAGGGATAGGAGTCCCATTAATGGGACAGTTGTAAAACATGTAGCGTCTTGGGTCACAATTGCAGATTTTAGAGAAAAAAACAAATGTCAATACATAAGTGTCTTATATCGGCTGAATGCTTAAATTCTTGTTAATATTACTGCACTGTCCAATTTACAGTAGCTATTACTGTGAAAATATGCCATGCTATTGTTTGAGGAGAGCTCCTAAAAACAGAACACTTTTTTCACCGCGATAGGTTTGATAAATTCACCTCTGATGGTGAAATGTGTACTTACATTCTGAAATCTTGCTCTGATTTATCATCCAAAGGGTCCCAGAGATAACATGAAGTGTCGTTTTGTTAGATAAAATCATTTTTCATATCCTTAAAAGGCTCATATAGCAAGAACGATCAATTTTGTATTTCCACTAGTTCAATTTGCAAAGAAAATCATCTGTGAAAATCTAACCCTAAACATTTTTCAACCTGTCAAATCAAGTTCATATTTATTCTTATTCTTTATTCTTAGATCTTAGAATGTAACCAGTCTTAACTATATCATTAGGGGTGTAGTATATCCTATAGGACACAAAATTTGATCAGAGAGTGACACCTTCACGCCGATGACTCCGGTCTTCATTTGATCGACTGTATCTTTATCAAATAAGCACCAATCAGGGTCAAAGCTAGCTAGATAGCCAATGATCTGGGCTTTACGGGAGTGTCCGGAAACCCTGTTTCTATCGTAAAATGTCGCTACTAACCTTGTGCGACCGCATACCTTTTCCTTTTGGACAAAAATTATAAGAATATTCAGAGTTATGAAGTTATGAAAACAGTTTTTTTGTTGTAAATGTTGAACTTATAATATGGCTAGTACTACTGGAAAAGCTAAATCAAAGTCAAAGTATACAGATCTGACGATATTCTTGTGACTTCACACTAAATGTCATGTAGTTCGATCATACTTCAAGTTATGAAACTTTGCTGCCATCTGTGGACACCATCAGAATTACAACCAGAGTGATGGCTAGAACTGGGACCATTCTGTCGCATTTCAAAGATGGTGCTGGAAAAAACGTTTTTTTTCTTTTGTATTTTCTTCTACCAGAGCTATTGTGTTATATTATCCTACATTCAATTCACATTTCCACAAACTTCAAAGTGGTTCCTTTCAAATGGTACCAATAATATGCATATCCTTGCTTCAGAGCCTGAGCTATAGGCAGTTAGATTTGGGTGTGTCATTTTAGGTGAAAATAGAGAGAAAAAAAAGGACTATCCCTATTTTAACTTTGAGCCTGTTTCTTATGCTGAGGTCTATAAAGCTCTAAAAGCAATAGACCCTACAAAGTCTGCAGGCCCAGACAACTTAGATCCTCTTAAATTTAAAGGATCAAGTGCTTTAATTTAAATTGCTCCTGCAGCCACCCTATTGGACTGTTTAGGCTTGCATCTCTGTTGGTGTATTTAACCTACTTTTTTTCACTTTTCTTTATTTTTTCTTCATAACCCACCCTAACTCATGAAGTCTGCTAACTAAACTGTAAAGGTCTGAAAATGGTTACTTATTTTATGTTGTACTTTATTTATTTTTTAATACCTTAAAGACCTAAAACATATGCTGCTTAAAGAGCATCCATGCCTTTTGCAGCCCTTCTCCCTGAGTGTTGCCTGCTCAAAGCACCTCATCTCACTCACACTTTCTCACAGGCTACAAGTGAAGACAGACACATCGGGGATGCAACAACAGCAATACGCACACGGCAGTAGGCTATAAGTGCAAATGTTCCATTAGCGGGAAAACACCATTATCAAAAGTGACCACAAATGCAATTATGCATGTAATGCTTTTATTATAAAGGTGCATTTTTATGATGAAAATTATCTTCCTCAAACTTGAAACTAACGCGCTGTATACAGTATGTATGCAAGTTAGACTCAACATCCATTGTAAAGCGGATTAATGTGCTTAATTTTAAGAAGTTATTTGACCACTTTAGTTGTGATACAAACCTTATCAAAACATATAGGGCTAGGCTACATGAGGTGTGCGACTATGATTCGAAAAAGTCACAAAAAAGGTATTGTTTCCTGCCTTAAGCTGGGCATCATTCACAATTGATAATACATAACTCACAAGTAATAGGCTATTGTCACCCATCAGACTATTCCTGATTTAATCTTGTCTTTACATATACTAAATCATATATGTGTCTGCACTTAAATAGCGAATGGAGGGCTCTTTTCCGGTGGTTCATTTTCATGCCAGCCGGGCAGGATATACTCCTGTTGTAAAGACAAGCTATGTGCTTAATATTTGCTTAATATTAGGAAAGTTGAAATATAAATATAGTAGGCTTAGCCTATAGAAATCTGATGGGATACTCCTCTTTGTAATAAAGGCCATCACTCTGTTTTCTCAAGCAATTGCATAGCCTGTAGAAATGTTGCACAACATGAGCTCATGGGCTCTCATGAAGTGTTTGATTAGATTTTCTATTACTTTTGCATTGATGTCAGAGTGATTATAGGGACACTAGAGTGCTGAGCACCAGGCCGTTAGCAAGTTTGGTAGGCTACTAATGACCATCAGCAGCCTCAGAGCTATGAGAAGCCTAATTACCGTGACTAAACGGTCACATGGAATTTGACTGCCTTTCATGACTCGTGACCGCCAGTATGGCAGTAATATGGTCATCCCTGATGACACAGATAGCGTCATCAACAAAGACAGGTAATGTATGTTATGTGAAAAGTTGTATTAAAAAATACCCGCTTGATAAAATAGGCTAATTCCCCAGCCAAGCAGATAACTAGTATAGTCCTTTCGGCATTAGCAAAAAACGTTGTCCTTTATTTAGAACCAAATGCAATTTACCCTCATAAGATTTCCTGCTACAGTTGTTTGAGAGATGTCCAGTGGGAACATGCAGCATAGAGGAACGGATCCACTGATCAGCATCATGCAGACATGCCCTCGCTGTGAGCATTCATATGAATGGAGCAGTCAGCCACATGTTGGCAAGTATCCAGCCAGCAACCTTCACCTGTCAGCAGCAACAGCTTTCACAGGCTCATCATTTGTACAAATACAGAAAGTAACCAACTTCATTACTTTGACACATTTGATAACCCTGACATTATTTGTTGCTTATTTTATACTTCTTCGGTGCATTTTATGTCCAGGGCATAACCTAGCCTCGTGGAACCCGCCCGATCACTGTGTCACCAATCTATCTCACTTCACAGCGATCAGGCGGGTTCCACCTAGCAAATCATTGATAATTGTTACAGGCTTTGGCTTTTCCATTTATCCATCGAGTTTAGAGCTTGGGGTGCACGGATTGGTGTCACCTCGTTAGGCAGTATGTTTTACACCTGTGCTGGCTTCTCCATCTCGTTAGTTGGAAGGCATTTCCCCTGTGCTGGCCCAGGTGATATTTAAGAGTGGCTGGTCCAGTGCTCCAGATGTTGGCTCCCCCTATTTGAATTCTAGACAAATAATCCTTCATCTGATCTTCCCTGTTTTTGTTTTGATATGCTTTCCTGTCTTTAAGTTTGGTGTGGGGTTTTCTTTTGTTTGCCTCTTCTTGGAAAAAATGTAGTGGGAGATCATGGTGAGTGTCTTTTAGGTCCCAGTGGTTGCTAGTCAACTTTCAGTGTGGGTGTCATGAGTGTCTTTCAGAACCCCTCCTAAAACCCCACCTGTTTCGTTTAGGTTGTTGTCAGTGACTGTTAGTTCCCCCTTCTGTTTGAGCAACAATGTTTTGTGATCTTGCTGGGGAACATAACAAAATGGGGACTCGTCCGGGATCTTATTTCCCATGAGTATGGTAGTCTCTCTATTAACCTACTCTGAAGCTCTGCCTTGCCCAGAAATGTGCGTTTTCAAAATATACTTTTGTGGTAGAGTTTCTGTCACTGACATCCACCTTGAGAGGTTATAAGATTGGTCGACTCATTTTGAAAGTTGCGTAAACGCACAGGTTTATAAAAACAAAATAAAAGCCATGGATTTTAATTTGGAAGCATTTGTGGAAAACCCTACAGTACATGGGAGACACTAGATAAATGTATGAAGGCGAATCTACTCATCATTGCAAAGCATTATGACATCAAAGTGGCATCTAAAAGCAGTAGTCAAAGAGTTAATCGGAAAAACAAGATCTTCTGGTCTGATTGAACTCTTTGGCCTGAATACCAAGCCTACGTCTGGAGGAAACCTAGCACCATCCCTACGGTGAAGAATGGTGATGGCAGCATCACGCTGTGGGGATGTTATTCAGCGTCAGGGACTGGGAGACTAGTCAGGATCGAGGCAAAGATAAAGGAGTAAAGTACAGAGAGATCCTTGTTGAAAACCTGCTCCAGAGCACTCAGTACCTCAGACTGGGGTGACCTTTCAACAGGACAATGACCCTAAGCACACAGCCAAGACAATGCAGGAGTGGCTTCGGAACAAGTCTCTGAATGTCCTTGAGTTGCCCAGCGAGAGCCCAGACTTGAACCCGATGTAACGTCTCTGGAGAGGCCTGAAAATAGCTTTGCAGTGACACTCTCCATCTAACCTGACAGAGCTTGAGAGGATCTGCAGAGAAAAATGGAGGGTGTTTTGCCTTTGTCTGACACTTCAGCAAGTGGTTACAGTGCGTTAGTACAAGACGTGTAGATGAGTTGCATGGAAGTTCCTTTGTGTAATGTGGAACTCAAATCTAATCTTATTTCTGGTTCCGTTGTCATTGGAGTGAGGCCTAGCCTACCGGTGAAGGGGGTCTCATTCATTTTTGGAAACAATTTGGCTGGTGGGAAGGTCGTGACTAATCCTGTCGTTTGTAAGGAACCCAGAGTAGAGGAACCTGATGGGTTATCAGAAAAGTACCCTAGAGTGTTCCCAACATGTGCCGTTACATGTGCTATGTCTAAGAAAGTTGAGGCAGCAAGTCTAGCGTTGAGGATGTTAGCGATCCCACCATAGTCAGTTGGTCTGGGTGATCCTGATTTTGGTTAGCCTCCTGACTTGACCTCCCCTTTGAAAACCCCAAAGCTGAGGGAGTTTGTAGGACTGCTGAAGGAAGACAGGTTTCCTACTGTTGATACTTCGATGTTTAGCATGCAGCTGATTGCTGAACCGAGTAAGGATGTTTCCCCCTCCCCTTTTTTTGCTGCGATATGTCCAGAGAAGGAGTTTGAAAAGGTTTGTGTGGGTTACTTTAGCAGAGATGGTGATCTAATGAGGAATTTGCTTTCTCGCACCACTTCTGGGCAAGACGATTGGCCCAGTGTATCTCAAATTGTGGTTCCAGTTACACTTTGACAAGAGATAGTGAGGTTGGCTCACAATATTAGTATGGCAGGCCAACCTAGCGACAATGACCGTATCTTGCGTAACTTCTTCTGGCCTGGTCTGAAACAGGATGTTTTTTTTTACTGTAAATCCTGTCGCGTTTGCCAGTGGATGGGTAAACCGATCCAAGCTGTGCCGGTTGCACCTTTGCAGCCTATTCCTGCTATTGACAAACCTTTCAGCAGGGCTCTTGTGGATTATGTTGGTCCTTTGCCCAAAGCAAAGAGTGGTAACCAGTTTCTCTCAACCATCATCTGCGCTGCCACTCGTTTCCCTGAAGCCATTCTACTGAGGAAAATCATGGCTGACAGTATTATTAAGGACCTGGTGAAATTCTTCAAGAGATTCTTCAACATTTTGACTTCCGCGGGCAATGCAATCAGACAAAGGTTCTCATATCAAATGTCTTATTTTTAAGTGCTACAACAGTTGGAAGTAACCCACTGCCCCTTTAGTGCCTACCACCTAGAGTCTCAAGGTACTCGAGAGATTCCATCAGACTTTGAAGTTTATGTTGAGAGCTTACTGCTTTGAGTTTGAGAGACTCGGATGAAGGGGTCCCTCTTGTGCGTGTTTGGGGAGGTTGTTCGGGAATCTCTCGGGTTTTAGTCCAAATGACCTCGTGTTTGGACATCATGTCAGAGGTCATTTGAGCTTGCTGAAAGTGGTTTTGGCAGGGCAACACCTTAAACATAAAAACAAATCTGTTGGAGCACGTTAGCACTTTTTGAGACAGATTGCGCCGTGCCTGTGAGTTTGCCAGTGAGAATCTGGAGAAGGCGCAAATGATTGTTATGATCGAAAGGACCGAAACCGCATTTGAGGTGGGTGACCAAGTTCTGGTTTTGTTGCCTGATCTAGGGTCACTGTTGCAAGCTCACTTTTTAGGCCCTTAACCAATGTTTTTTTTTACTATGGGATATATCTGGATTACAACATCGCCACACTGGAGCGGCAGTAAAAAAAAACAGTCCGAAAGTAATTTTCCGTTGGAGCCCCGACTGTCAGGAAGCATTTGAGAAGACAAAGACCCCTTTGGTCTCTGAACCAGTGCTAGCTTCTCCGGATTTACGTCGCCCAATTGCTTTGTACACCGATGCCAGCAATGTAGGAGCATGGGCTGTGCTCCTACAGAAAGACTATAACAATGTTGAACACTCTGTGGGGTACTTTTCAAATAAATTTCCCTCATTTCAAAAACATTACTCAACTATTTAGAAGGAGACTCATTCCAAGTGGGTGAGAGTTATACAAACTTAAGTGATTTTACTTACGTTTCTCAAAAATGTCAGAGCCGAGCTTTGCATTACTGCACAGCAAGAAATAAAAAAGAGCTGTCATTTGTCTCTGGTGTGAGCATATGATTCTCATGAAACCAGTTTTCAAACGTCTGTAGCAAATTGAGTTACAAAACCATGATGCATCTGCAAAAATAAACTATCATTCTGAGGACTAAGGTATGTATTTTATATACAGTGCCTTTAGAAAGTATTCAGACCCCTTGACTTTTTCCACATTTTGTTATGTTACAGCCTTTTAAAATTGATTAAATTGCTTTCCTCCCCTCAATTTACACACAATAACCCATATTGACAAAGAAAAAAGTAGTTTAGAAATGTTTGCAAATGTATGAAAAAATAACAAACTGAAATCACATTTACATACGGATTCAGACCCTATACTCAGTCATTTGTTTAAGCACCCTTGGCAGCGGTTACAGCATTGAGTCTTCTTCTCTGCAGATCCTCTCAAGCTGTCAGGTTGGATGGGGAGCGACGCTGCACAGCTATGTTCAGGTCTCTCCAGAGATGTTTGATCGGGTTTCAAGTATGGGCTGTGGCTGGGCCCCTCACGGACTTTCGGACTTGTCCCAAAGCCACTCCTGCGTTGTATTGGCTGTGTGCTTCGGGTCATTGTACTGTTGGAAGTTGAGCCTTCGCCCAAGTCTGAGGTCCTGAGCACTCAGGACTGTCATGTGCCTTTTACTGAGCAGTGGCTTCCGTCTGGCTACTCTACCATAAAGGCTTGATTGGTGGAGTGCTGCAGAGATTGTTGTCTTTCTGGAAGGTTCCCCCATCTCCACAGAGGAACTCTAGAGCTCTGTCAGAGAGACCATCAGGTTCTTGGTTACCTCCTTGACCAAGGGCCTTCTTCCCCTGATTGCTCAGTTTGGCCGGGGCGGCCAGCTCTAGGAAGAGTCTTGGTGGTTCCAAACTTCTTCCATTTAAGAATGATAGAGGCCACTGTGTTCATGGGGATCTTCAATGCTGCAGAAATGTTTTGGTACCCTTCGTCAGATCTGTGCCTCCACAGTCCTGTCTCGGAGCTCTACGGACAATTCCTTCAACCTCATGGCTTGGTTTTTGCTCTGACATGCATTGTTAACTGTGGGACCCTATATAGACAGGTGTGTGCCTTTCTAAATCATGTCCTATCACTTGAATTCACCACAATCAAGTTGTAGAAACATCTTAAGGATGATCAATGGAAACAGGATGCACCTGAGCTCAATTTTGAATCTCATTAGCAAAGGGTCTGAATACTTATGTAAATAAGGTATGTGTTTTTATTTGTAATACACTTAGCAAAAAATAAATAAACTTGTTTTTGCTTTGTCATTATTGGGTGTTGTGTGTAGTTCGCTGAATATTTCTAAGATTGATGAGGAAAAAAACAATTTAATACATTTTAGAATAATGCTGTAACGTAACAAAATGTGGAGAAAGGGAATACATTTTCCGAAGGCACTGTATATATATTTTTTTAACTTAACTTATTTGAATTTGAATAAAACGCATGTTGCTGTAGTGTGTCCATAATTCATAAAAATGTTATACTAGTTGAAGTTTATTGTGAACTATATTTATTACGTACAGTGTCTATGGACATGTCTCATTACCTTAACACTTTAAAAAAAAGTTCCTGTAGAAACTAATCCGTTTTTAAGTAAAGTTTTATTCACCCATGATGCATCATCTCGAGGAGTCTTCAGAATGATGTTCTTATTCTCAAACAACCTTTACCCCACTTAGCCTTCTCATTACCGAAACGCTAAAGAGCTAAAAATTTGAAAAAGTATTTATATAATTTGTATTTTAAGGGTTATTTCTAACTCGGGTCTTTTCATTAGGGAGCAATGTAAAAAAAATGAAATATTGATTTGTAACTTTTTTGGACTGAACTCTTACGGCATTGAAAATGTTGTGATAATATATTCTGCATTTTATCAAAATACATAATAATAATTATAAAATAGATACAGATCCTATTCTCAGTGATTCAAGAGAAAATGTTGTGAAAAATGACACTTGAGAATTTTTGTTTTTTTGGGACAGTTTTGTGAGAATGACCCAGGATGACTATCTGTAGAAAACTTTAAATTGCATTTCCAGGCACAAGCCATTCACCCCATCCTAAATTTGCTGAGACATGATTCTCCCACCCCTGGCTGAGTATAGAGAGACATATGATATCTCCTTTTGCCCTGAAAGAGGTGGTCTTCAATGTAATATCCCTTAAACAAATGTAAACTATGTTTTTGTCTTATTATTGATCAAACCATTTCTATTTAGCGCAAAATTAAAAAACGATGTAACAGGGAATCAAAATGGCATGCCCATACTCCACTATTTCCCAATTATGCCTTGAGATCTGGAAGGCGGCCTTTTGCATCATCCCAATGGTCCGAATGTGGAATCTGTTCTCTGGTCGATATCATGGTCATCAATGGTTTTAGAACATTCCAAGCCCATTCTACGCTGGCCTGTGGAGTCCCTTGGGATGATACCCAACTACTGAAACAACCAATGATGGGATTCATAAATAAATGATCTGGGCTCCCAAAAGGACTGATCTCTATAAAGTATAACTCATATTCTGAGCTAGCCATTAAAAAAGTATGGTCCACCGATCTAAGTGAATCTGAACAACTCTTTAACTGGAACAGAATGTGGGAGAATATGACCTTGGCATCGTGTAATCCGAACCATCAATTTATACATTTTAAGTGTGTTCACAGACTGCATTAAACACCAATTAAACATTTTACAATGGAATTGGCCACAACTCCCAACTGTTCACTGTGTCCCCTAAATCAGACAGGCACATTCCTTCATACAGTATGATGTGTGAGTGCCCTGCAGTTAAATGCTTCTGGGACAAAGTTACAAAATGAATCTACTATGTTACTTAAAGATGACAGCTCCGTGAATCTCTCAATCAGAGACGATTACTGCTGGCAGGCAGCCCTGCCTCAAAAAAAGAAGTTGGCTCTTAGATGGCAAACACCCCACTCTTTCCCAATTTATCAGTTACTATTAGAAGTTATACAATTAGAACTAGAATTAGACAGTGAGAATGAATGGTGCTAGTCAAGGAACAATTGAGGCCTGGACACATATACTTGACTCTGTAAAGAATAATCTCAGCTAAAGCCACACACACATACAGTGCCTTCAGAAAGCATTCATACCCCTTGACTTTCTCCACATTTTGTGTTACAGCCTGAATTTAAAAATGAGATTTTGTGCCTACACCCACAATACCCGACAATGTCAGTGGAATTGTGTTTTTGGACATTTTTACAAATGTAATATATTTTTTAAAGCTTAAATGTTTTCAGTCTAAGTAGTCAACCCTTTTATGGGAAGCCTAAATAAGTTCAGGAGTAAAAATGTGCATAACAAGTCACATAAATTGCATGGACTCAATTGTAGTGTTTAACTCAGATTAAACCACAAAGGTTTTCAAAGAAAAGACTTGCAAAGAAGTGGACCTATTGGTAGATGGGTAAAAAAATAAAAAGCAGACATTGGATATCCATTTGAGCATGGTGAAGTTATGAATTACACTTTGGATGGTGTATCAATATACCCAGACACTACAAAGATACTAGCGTCCTTCATAACTCAGTTGCCGGAGAGGAAGGAAACTGCTCAGGGATTTCACCATGAGGTCAATAGTGACTTAAAACAGTTCAAGTTTAATGTCTGTGATAGGAGAAAACTGCGAATGGATCAACAATATTGTAGATACTCCACAATGCTAACCAACTTGACAGAGTGAAAAGAAGGAAGCCTTTCTAGAATAAAAAATATTCCAAAACATTCATTCTGTTTACAACATGGCACTAAAGTAACACTGCAAAAAATGTGGCAAAGCTATTTACATTCTGTCCTGAATACAAAGTGTAATGTTTGGGGCAAATACATCATATGTATTACTGAGTACCACTCTCTATATTTTCAAATATTTTAGTTTGATCCAAGATGTCGTAGCAGTCAGACGTCTTTGTCCTGTCTTGTCCCTTGTATATATCGTTTTACATCTTTTTTTCGTCGCATATACTTTAAAATATTTTGCTAAACCTCAACATCTAAATACTCTCCTGCAACCCGCCTCACCCAATGTGGCGTGGATCTGCTTTTTTTCCCCCCTAAAGTATTTATATTTACTTCGGATCTGGAATCCCTCAACTGAAGCTAGCCAGCTAACTACCAGCTATCAGTCAGCAAACCATTGCCAGTGGTCATCAGCTAAACTTCAGCTCGGAAAGCTCTCGCCAGTTCGAACAACGTGACTCTAACCAGAGCATAACGGACCTGTTATTTTTATCGACGGATTCCTACCACAAGCTAAACATTTTCATCTGGATCTTCAGAACTAGCTAACCGCAATCCCGGATGACTACTCCTGGCTAGCGTTTCCATCCCAGAGCATGCACCAATTAGCTTGAAGCTAGCCCGGACAGGGCTCCTGTGCTACCACTGAAGTATACTCCTGGGCTACAATATCCGGACCCCTTCTACAGCCGGTACGGGGCATGGAACCCCGCAGATCCCCCACGACTCGAATACCGACATAATCTGCCCGAGGACTCCAACAGGCCCCTCAGGCGCGACGCCCGCTGAAGGCCCATTATGCTAACCAGCTAGGCCTGTTAGAGCTACTTGGAACCCTACTAATTCCACGACTGGTCTATCGACGTCACCGCACGAAGAGGCAAAAACAGATTTACCCCCATCTCGACGTCCCCCAAAGGCTAACTTTCTAGCCCCTGCTATCTGCTTGCTTGCTAACCCGTTCTGCTAACTGCTAGCTGCCGGACCCGGTCTGCTAACTGCTAGCTTGCCTGCCCGGTCTGCTAACTGCTAGCCATTGCTAACTGCTTGCTTGCTAACACGGTCTGCTAACTGCTTGCTAACCCGGCCTGCTAACTGCTAGCTTGCCCCGGTCTACTAATTGCTAGCTGCCGGCCCTGGCCTGCTAACTGCTAGCTTACCTGCCCGGTCTGTAACTGCTAGCCCATGCTAACTGCTTGCTTGCTAACCCGGCCTGCTAACTGCTAGCTACTAGCTGCTAGCTTGCTTTACTCCCGGCCTACTAACTGTTAGCTTGTTAGCATCGGCCTGCTAACTGTCTGAATTGCCGTGTCCCCAGCCAGCCCAACCACTCACTGGACCCATATGTTCACTTGGCTACGCATGCCTCTCTCTAATATCAATATGCCTCGTCCATTACTGTCTTGGTTAGTGATTACTGTCTTATTTCACTGTAGAGCCTCTAGCCCTGCTCAATATGCCTTAACCAACCATGTTGTTCCACCTCCTACATATGCGATGACATCACCTGGTTTAAACATCTCTAGAGACTATATCTCTCTCTTCATTACTCAATGCCTAGGTTTACCTCCAATGTACTCACATCCTACCTTACCTTTGTCTGTACACTATGACTTGAATCTATGCTATCGTGCCCAGAAACCTGCTCCTTTTACTCTCTGTTCTGAACGTGCTAGACGGCCAGTTCATGTAGTCTTTAGCTTTACCTTTGTCCTACTTCTCCTCTGTTCCTCTGGTGATGTGGAGGTTAATCCAGGTCCTGCAGTGCCTAGCTCCATTCCCACCCCCCAGGTGCTCTCATTTGTTGACTTCTGTAAACGTAAAAGACTTGGTTTCATGCATGTTAACATTAGAAGCCTAGTCCCTAAGTTTGTTTTACTCACTGCTTTAGCACACTCTGCTAACCCAGATGTCTTAGCCGTGTCTGAATCCTGGCTTAGGAAAACCACCAAAACCCCTGAAATCTCCATTGTTTTCCACCTAGATAGAACTGCCAAAGGGGGTGGTGTTGCAATCTACTGCAAAGATAGTAATAAAGAACTCTGCTGGCTATCTAAGTCTGTACCCAAACAATTTGAGCTTCTACTTCTAAAAATTCACCTTCCAGAAGCAAGTTTCTCACTGTTGTCATTTGCTATAGACCTCCCTCTGTCCCCAGCTGTGCCCTCAATACCATATGTGAATTGATTGCCCCCCATCTATCTTCTGAGTAAGTGCTACTAGGTGACCTAAACTGGGACATGCTAAACACCCTGGCCATCCTACCAACTAAGCTTGATGCCCTCAATCTCACACAAATGATCAATGAACCTACTAGGTACAACCCCAAATCAGTAAACACGGGCACCCTCATAGATGTCATCCTAACTTATTCTCCCTCCAAATACACCTCTGCTGTTTTCACTGCCTCATTGCCTGCATCCGTAATGGGTCTGCGACCAAACGACATCACTGTCAGACGCTCCCTGAAACACTTCTGCGAGCAGGCCTTTCTAATCAACCTGGCCGGGGTATCCTGGAATGACATTGACCTCATCCCGTCAGTAGATGATGCCTGGTTATTCTTTAAAAGTGCCTTCCTCACCATCTTAAATAAGCATGCCCCTCTCAAACAATTTAGAATTAAGAATAGATACAGTCCTTGGTTCACTCCAGACCTGTCTGGCCTTGACCAGCACAAAAACATCCTGTGGCGTTCTGCATTAGCATCGAATAGCCCCCGTGATATGTAACTTTTCAGGGAAGTTAGGAACAAATATACACAGGCAGTTAGAAAAGCTAAGGCTAGCTTTTTCAAACAGAAATTTGCCTCTTGTAGTACTAACTCAAAAAGAGTTCTGGGACACTGTAAAGTCCATGGAGAATAAGAGCACCTCCTCCCAGCTGCCCACTGCTCTGAGGCTAGGAAACACTGTCACCACCGATAAATCCACTATAATTGAGAATTTCAATAAGCATTTCTCGACGGCTGGCCATGCTTTCCACATGGCTACCCCTACCACGGTCAACTGCACGGCACCCTCCACGCAACTCGCCAAAGCCCCCACCATTTCTCATTTACCCAAATCCAGATAGCTGATGTTCTGAAAGAGCTGCAAAATCTGGACCCCTACAAATCAGCCAGGCTAGACAATCTGGACCCTCTCTTTCTAAAATTATCTGTCAAAATAGTTGCAACCCCTATTACTAGCCTGTTCAACATCTCTTTCGTATCATCTGAGATTCGCAAAGATTGGAAAGCTGCTGCGGTCATCCCCCTCTTCAAAGGGGGAGACACTCTAGACCCAAACTGCTACAGACCCATATCTATCCTACCCTGTCTTTCTAAGGTCTTCGAATGCCTAGTTTTCAAACAGATTACTGACCATTTCGAATCCCACCATACCTTCTCCGCTATGCAATCTGGTTTCAGAGATGGTCATGAGTGCACCTCAGCCACGCTCAAGGTTCTAAACGACATCATAACCACCATCGATAAGAGACATTACTATACAGCCGTATTCATCGACCTGGCCAAGGCTTTCGACTCTATCAATCACAACATTCTTATTGGCAGACTCGACAGCCTTGGTTTCTGAAATGATTGCCTCGCCTGGTTTACCAATTACTCCTAATTGACACACTACTGTGTGTCAAATCGGAGGGCCTGTTGTCCGGACCTCTGACAGTCTCTATGGGTGTGCCACAGGGTTCAATTCTCAGGCCGACTCTCTTTTCTGTATACATCAATTATGTTGCTCTTGCTGCTGGTGATTCTCTGATCCACCTCTAACCAGACGACACCATTCTGTATACTTCTGGCCCCTCCTTGGACACTGTGTTAACTAACCTCCAGACGAGCTTCAATGCCACAACTCTCCTTCCGTGGCCTCCAACTGCTCTTAAACGTAAGTAAAATTAAATGCATGCTATTCAATCGATCACTGCCCACACCTGCTCTCCCGTCCAGCATCACTACTCTGGACGGCTCTGACTTAGAATACGTGGAAAACTACAAATACATGGGTGTCTGGTTAGACTGTAAACTCTCCTTCCAGACTCACATCAAGCATCTCCAATCCAAAATTAAATCTAGAATCGGCTTCCTATATCGCAACAAAGCATCCTTCACTCATGCTGCCAAACATACCCTTGTAAAACTGACCATCCTACCAATCCTCGACTTCGGTGACGTCATCTATAAAATAGCCTCCAACACTCTACTCAACAAACTGCATGCAGTCTATCACAGTGTCATCCGTTTTGTCACCAAAGCCCCATACACTACCCACCATTGCGACCTGTACACTCTCGTTGGTTGGCCCTTGCTTCATACACGTCGCCCACTGGCTATAGGTTATCTACAAGTCTCTGCTAGGTAAAGCCCCGCCTTATCTCAGCTCACTGGTCACCATAGCAGCACCCACTCGTAGCACGCGCTCCAGCATGTATATCTCACTGGTCACCCCCAAAGCCAATTCCTCCTTTGGTCGTCTTTCCTTCCAGTTCTCTGCTGCCCATGGCTGGAACGAATTGCAAAAATCTCTGAAGCTGGAGACTCACATCTCCCTCACTAGCTTTAAGCACCAGCTGTCAGAGCAGCTTACAGATCACTGCACCTGTACATAGCCCATCTGTAAACAGCCTATCTACCTACCTCCCTCATCCCCATACTGGTATTTATTTATTTATTTATTTATTCATTTTTGCTCCTTTGCACCCCAGTATCTCTAACTGCATATTCATCTTCTGCCGATCTACCATTCCAGTGTTTAATTGCTATATTGTAATTACTTCGCCACCATGGCCTATTTATTTCCTTAACTTACCTCATTTGCACTCACTGTATATAGACTTTTTGTTTTCTTTTGTTGTACTGTATTATTGACTATGTTTTGTTTATTCCATGTGTAAGTCTGTGTTGATGTATATGTCGAATTGCTATGCTTTATCTTGGCCAGGTCGCAGTTGCAAATGAGAACTTGTTCTCAACTAGCCTACCTGGTTAAATAAAGGTGAAATAAAGTAAATAAATAAAAAAGCATGGTGGTGCCTGCATCATGTTATGGATATGCTTCTAATCGTTAAGGACCGGGAATTTTTCAGGATAAAAACTAAATGGAATGGAGCTAATGTCCCGATCGTCGTATGGAGTAGACCAAAGCGCACGCAGCATGGTGTGAATCCATTATTTTTTTAATGAATGAAGAACACGAAGAACACTTAAACAAAAACAACCAAACGAATGTGACGCTATGACAACGAGTGTGGACACAGGCAACTACACATAGACAATAACCCACCAACCACAATACAAAACAGGCTACCTAAATATGGTTCCCAATCAGAGACAACGACAAACACCTGCCACTGATTGAGAACCATATTAGGCCAAAACACATAGAAACAGAGTAACTAGACATGCAACATAGAATTCCCACTCATATCACACCCTGACCAAACAAAACATAGAAACAAACAACTCAAATAATGGTCAGAGTGTGACAGTACCCCCCTCCCCCAAGGTGCGGACTCCGGCCGCAAAACCTAAACCTATAGGGGAGGGTCTGGGTGGGCGGGCATCTGGCCACGGTGGCGGCTCTGGCGCGGGACGTGGACCCCACTCCACCATAGTCATTTCCCTCTTCAAAGGCCTCTTTAGAGTGGCGACCCTCGCCTCCGACCTTGGGTCTAAGACCCTAATTAAAGGCCCCACTGGACTGAGGTCTGAGATAGGAGTCACAAAAAGCAGAAATATAGATCAAATTAATCACTAACCTTCGATGATCTTCATCAGATGACACCCATAGGACATCATGTTTTGATTCCAAAACATCCAGTGATTTTGCAGAAATGCTCATAATAAACATTGATAAAAGATGCAAGTGTTATTCACAGAATTAAAGATAAATGTATCCTCTATTCAACCGCTGTGTCAGATTTCAAAAAAACTTTACGAAAGAAGCATAATCTGAGAACGGCGCTCAGAACCCAAAACAGCCAGAGGAATATCCGCCATTTTGGCGTCACCAGAAGCTAGAGAAAACACTATAAATATTCACTTACCTTTGATGATCTTCATCAGAAGGCACTCCCAGGAATCCCAGTTCGACAATAAATGTCTGATTTGTTCCATAAAGTTCCATCATTTATCCACTTGTTTTTAGCGTGTTTAGCCCAGTAATCCATCTTCATGAGGCGCGAGCACTTCCTCCAGAGAAAAACTCTAAAAGTTCAGTTACAGTCCGTAGAAACAAGTCAAATGATGTATGCAATCAATCTTTAGGATGTTTTTAACATAAATCATCAATAAGGATCCAACCGGAGAATTTCATTGTCTGAAGAAAAACATTGGAACGAGAGCAAACTCTGTCGGGAGCGCAAGTCATGAGACCGAGGCTCTCTGCCAGACCACTCACTCAAAGAGCTATTATGAGCCCCTCCTTTATAGTAGAATCCTCAAACTAGTTTCTAAAGACGGTGACATCTAGTGGAAGCCCTAGGAAGTGCATCCTCATTCATATCTAACTGGGATTTCAATAGGCACTGTTTTGAAAATCGTTTTCTCACTTCCTGTTTGGATTTCTTCTCAGGTTTTTGCCTGCCATATGAGTTCTGTTATACTCACAGACATCATTCAAACAGTTTTAGAAACTTCAGAGTGTTTTCCATCCAATACTAATAATAACATGCATATATTAGCATCTGGGACAGAGTAGGACGCAGTTCAGTCCGGGCACACTATTCATCCAAAAGTGAAAATGCTGTCCCCTATACCAAAAAGGGATCAATGGGTCAGAGACATGGGAGGAATTTCAGTCCGGGTCTCATAGCTACATGGCAAGTTCTCATTGGTCCAAATTGTTTATACATTGAACCTGAAATAGGTTACTTGTTATTTGGCCATTGGCCCAGTTTTATTGCAAGACATTCTAATTGGTCAACCACAGGGGAGAGAATCTCTGAGGACAGGGGAGAATGAACATCTACCTCCCCGCATGATTTGTTCTCTTTGAATAAAACAATTTTCCTCCCCCTAATTTGCTTTGGGGTCTGTGTTATAAAGCGTAACATCAACTACTGACATGTTGGCCCCATGTTTCACGAGCTGAAATTAAAGATCCCAGAAATACACTACCGTTCAAAAGTTTGGGGTCACTTGGAAATGTTCCTCTGTCCAGTGTCTTTGCCCATCTTAATCTTTTATTTTTACGTGCCAGTCTGAGATATGGCTTTTTCTTTGCAACTCTGCCTAGAAGACCAGCATCCCAGAGTCGCCTCTTCACTGTTGACGTTGAGACGGGTGTTTTGCGGTGACTATTTAATGAAGCTGTCAGTTGAGGACTTATGAGGCATCTGTTTCTCAAACTGGACACTCTAATGTACTTTTCCTCTTGCTCAGTTGTGCACCGGGGCCTCCCACTGCTGGTTAGAGCCATTTTGCGCTGTTCTGTGAAGGGAGTAGTACACAGCGTTGTACGAGATCTTCAGGTTCTCACATGGAATATTCTTAATTTCTCAGAACAAGAATAGACTGACGGGTTTCAGAAGAAAGTTCTTTGTTTCTGGCCATTTTGAGCCTGTAATCGAACCCACAAATGCTGATGCTACCAGATACTCAACTAGTCTAAAGACTAGTTTTATTGCTTCTTTAAATCAGGACAACAGTTTTCATCTGTGCTTAACAAAGTTGCAAAAGGGTTTTCTAATGATCAATTAGACTTTTAAAATGATAAACTTGGATTAGCTAACACATTGCCATCGGAACACAGGAGTGATGGTTGCTGATAATGGGCCTCTGTTCGCCTATGTAGATATTCCATTTTAAAAATCTGCCGTTTCCAGCTACAATACTAATTTACATTATTAACAATGTCTACACTGTATTTCTGATGAATTTGATGTTATTTTAATGGACCAAAAATGTGCTTTTCTTTCAAAAACAAGGACATTTCTAAGTGACCCCAAACTTTTGAAAGGTATAGTATATAATGTACTAATACAATTACTCAGAGAAAGAGATTAGTAATAAAATTGACACCCCTGTTTTCAATACCTCACCTTTCGAGGATACACAGCACTGAGCCTTTAAAGAAAATTGAGTTGGAGAACACATTGGGAGGGATCTTAGACCATTCCTCCATACAGAATCCTTCCTGGTCCTTGATATCCTTCCTCTGCACTTGTGGACTGCCATCTTCAATTCAAACCACAGGTTTGTCCAGAGACTGAGATGGCTATTTCAAAATGTACTGTAGATTTTGTGGCCAATTAACAATTTCTTTGTGGGTTTTGATGTGTGCTTTGGGTTACTGTCTTGCTGGTAGATCCACTTGCGGCCAAGTTGCAGCCTCCTGGCAAAGGAAACCAGGTTTTTGTAAAAAATGTCCAGGTACTGGGTAAAGTTCATGATGCTGTTGACCTCAACAAGGGCCCAAGGACCCAGTGGAAGCAAAATTGCCCTATAACATCAATTACTGTACCCACCACCACAATGTACAGTAGGTTTGGGGTTCTTTTCTGCTCATGCATTCTCATGTCAACGCAAAAACCCACCAATTGTGGCACTATTTTCTACCATCTGACCAAAGCACCAGTTCCAATCCACGTGCCGATTGCTGTTAAGCAAACTCCAGGCATTTACATTTCTTGGATGACATGAAAAGAGAGCTGTTTGGCCACGCACATCAGTGGTGAGTTTGGTGACAAAATGAGACTGTATGAGCAGAAAAGAACCCCCGTAATGCTAGAAATACCCCCAACTAACTCAGTGGGCTTTCTGGGCGGATTTTGAAAAAAAGATTATGGCAATTTTCCGGCCATTTCTTCTGATGAAGACAGATGAATTTTGAGTGGAGCCATTGGAGGGTGTATGAAATTATATTTGTATTAACCTTTCCTATAAGGAATATGGTGCTATTTAGGATGCTGACAGGGTTTGTTAGCATAAGGTCGAAGTCCGACACCCCCACTGAATTCTAATTAGCATAATAAAACATTATCCCCATAAAAATCTGTTTAAACTAATGATGTTTTTTTGTGTGCATTGGATGCGTCTCAATCCACCGCATCTGCTTATGTAACACTTCCGCATCTGCAGTGAAAGGTGACAGAGCTAGAGCGGTGTTTGTCAGACCATGAGACATCGCGAAAATCTGTCTCCTCACAAAATCGTCACTTTAGTCTGAACGGTTTGGCCTAACAATTATGGTAAGATGAGACTCTCTATGAAAAGAGGACACTTCCGAACAAACTTCCTTTAGATTTCTTTGGAGTGAATATGTTATTCAATGCATTTGTATGGGCTAATAGCAGTAAGGCCAAATAAAGTTTTTCATCAAACAAAACCAAAAAAAATGTATACTTCAATGGGCCTTAAAATTCAAATTCAATTAGAAACATAATATTTTGTTTGATTTTTTTTTTTTAAACATATAGCTTAGTAGAACCCCCCTCCCCTTGATTAGACTCTTATGGGTTAACTAGGGTTGGGCTGACATTTTAACGGCTCCTCATCTCATTCCACCACGCTGCAATAAAATGTCTCAGTGGCACACAATGGGGAGTGGTTTCCTAAAAATACTGGGCAGAGCAGGCTACTTTATGGCTCTGAGACAATTAAACTGCTCCTGGTTTTATTGACGGGTAGGGCGACTGGGATAAAGATGGAGAGAGAGATGTGGGAGTGTGGGTATGAGAGAGAACCACTGAGCACACCGTTATTTCAGCATGAAAATGTGGGGAATATTTGGTTGAAATGTTGATCAATGACATTTCAAACTTTATTCACCCTCTCAAGACAGTCAACAGTTATTTTTTTACATTTCATTACTAGGTACAGGGAGTGTATATTTAATAGCAACGGACATGGAACAGGACAGTCTCTGGACATGAACACAAAACAACAATGCAGACACAGAGAACAGACAGACGGAAAAATCAACAAAGGGAAAGAGTCCAGGTGAGTCCAGCGATCACTGCTGCGCGTAATGATGGTGACAGGTGTGTGTAATGAAGGGCAGCCTGGTGCTCGAGGGAGAGCGGGAGCAGGTGTAGCAGATGGGTATAATTTTTTTTAAAACATTGAACATCCCTTTGAGCATGGTGAAGCATCAATACACCCAGTCACTACAAAGACATAGATGTCTTTAGCTCAGTTGCCCGAGGGGAAGGAAACTGCTCAGGGATTTCACCATGAGACCAATGGTGAATTCAATGGCTGTGATAGGTGAAAACTGAGGATGGAGAGACAACATTGTAGTTAATCCAAAAGACGCCACAGTACCACTCTCCATATTTTCAAGCATAGTGGTGACTTCATGTTATGGGTATGCTTGTAATGGTTAAGGATCGGGGAGTTTCAGGATAAAAAATAAATAATGCAGTGGCAAAATTCTTGAGGAAAACCTGATTCAGTCTGCTTTCCACCGGGAGATTAATTCCCCTTTGAGCAGGACAATAACCTAAAACACAAGGCCAAATCTACACTGGAGTTGCTTACCAAGAAGACAGTGAGTGTTACTGAGTGGCCGTGTTAGTTTCTCTTTAAATCTGCTTGAAAATCTTTGGCAAGAACTGAAAATGGTTGTCTAGCAATGATCAACAACCAATTTGAAGAATTCTTAAAGGAATATTGAGCAAATTCTGCACAGTCCAGGTGTGGAAAACTCTTAGACTTACCTAGAAAGTCACAGCTTTTAATAGCTGCCAAATGTGATCCCATTATGTAGTGACTCAGGGATTTGGATATTTTTTAATTTTTACAATTTTTCTTCCACTTTGACATGAGTATTTTGTATAGATCGTTGACAAAAAAAATTACAATTCAATATATTTTAATCCCAAAAAGTTGGTGTGTGAAAACTTTGAAGGCACTGTATAATACAATTCTACGCAAAATGCTTCTTCCAGACTGAGGGTCTATACTACTCTTGGCTATTGTTATTTTGTGTAATAATTAGAGCAGTAACTAGAAATAGCATTGTGTAAACCTTCATCCATGTAAAACCAAATACAATTTGTCAAAGTCAAGAACAATTTAAATGAAAATGCCCCAATTCTGGCACAGGTTTCTGGAAAACACTTCGGAACAGGCTTTGATGTTAAACTTCAGAACTTTTTCATCCTACAAGCCCCCCTTGCGATCAGGTGCATAATTCAGGCAGATTGACATTGCCTGTAGTATTTTTGCCTCTGTAGCCTGTTATTCGCCAAGACTCACACCTGCTGCACAGGGGGAAACAAAAATTTGCTAGAGAAGATACTTAAATGTCATGATTTGGACTCCACTGTACCTATAATGACACTGAAAAGGTTGGAGTCCTCAAAGGCCCTCTTCAGCATTGGCATGAGGCTGTTTGTCAGGGTTCTGTATAGAACACAAAATATGTACTTTCAAAGCAACACACCATTACCTAATTTAAAAGTGAAACAAATATGGTAGTAGTTTACCGGTGTGTCGCTCTCGTCACTTGGTCTGGGATGTCTTTCCCCCCAGCTTTGAGAAATCTTTAATTTTACAAAAGGACACTAAAGCATTACACATGTACAGGATTTTTCCATCCAGTACTACATGGCAATATGTCATTCAACTAATACCAATTAAACATTTAATTGATCACCATATATTTTTGAAAATCATTCTCCTTTAGCTGCTCGTCAATCTTCAGTAAATCTTCATCCGACCCGTTCAGAGTGAACATGGGAGAGTGACATATAAAGGGGAGGAAATGGAATCCATAATGATGTAATGATGATTCCAAAGATCAGTACTCTGGTGACATCGTATGCCGGAGGGGAAGAGTAGGCGTGACAGTACCCCCGGACATGCGGCTCCATCCGCAGGGCGACGCCGAACAGGGGATAACCCCGAGGACGAGGAGTGGGTCGGTGGGCGAAGGTGGAAATCACTGATGATGTTGCGGTCCAGAATGTCCTCCACTGGAACCCAACACCACTCCTCTGGGCCGTACCCCTTCCAGTCCACCAGATACTGGAGCCGGCCCCCACGGCGTTGGGAGTCCAGTAGGGATCTGACAGCGTGTGCCGGGCTTCCCTCAATGTCCAGAGGGGGTGGAGATGTGTCGTGGGGGACAGCAGCAGCTAGGGGACCAGGAACCACCAGCCTGAGAAGAGAGACATGAAGAGGGTGAGATACTGTAGTGACTGGGTAATTGTAACCTGTATGTCACCTCATTGACCCTCCGAAGCTTGAATGGCCCGGGGGCTGTCTGCTCCTACTGACGATAGACGGTGTGCTGGAGTCTCAAGTGTGCATTGTTCCACACCTCCACCATAGGAGCCGCGGTCTGGCCCGGGGGCCATGGGCCCAGGACCGGCTAGAAACCCATAGACACTGGAAGGGGGTCAACCCAGTGGAGGAGTGACGTAGAGTCCTGGGCGTACTCTGCCCAAGGAAGGAAACGTGCCCACCCTGCCGGTCCTGACAGTGACTCCTCAGGAACCACCCCAGCTCCTGATTCATCATCTCCACCCTCCAGTTTTAAACTGATGCCAATACCCGGATGTGAGGCTAACCGTGACCCCGAGCTTCGTCGGGAAGTGAATTGGGGGCCATGGTCCGAGACGTGTCCTCCGAAAGGCCATAATGCCAGAAGATCTGCTGGAAGAGTGCCTCAGCGACCTAGAGAGCAGTGGGAAGACCAGGAAGAGGGATTAAGCGACATGACTTGGAGTATCTATCCCCTACCACCAGAATGGTGGTGAAGCCATCAGAAGAGGGAAGACCAGTAACAAAGTCAATGGATAGATGGGACCAAGGTCGCTGAGGTACGGGAAGCGGCAGGAGCCTCCCTGCTGGAGCATTCTGGCGGGGGGGGCTTGGTTTGAGCACACACACGGAACAGGAGTTGACATGCCGAGTGACATCCTGCACCAAGGTGGGCCACCAGTATTTCTCAGTGATGGAATGGATGGTGCGAGAAATACCTGGATTTCCAGCGATGACAGCTGTGTGCCCAGGTCAGCAGCCGGTCCCTTATCCCTGTGGGAACGTAGATGTGTGTGCCCAGGTCAGCAGCCGTTCCCTTATCCCTGTGGGAATGTAGATAAGCGCGGGAGAACAATTCTGGGGTGTGGGCTCCCTCTAGAGCCTGGCGGATGTCCACATCTATGTCCCAAACCATTGGATCCACGACTGGGGAGGATGGGATTATGGGTGCCTTCTGGACAGGAGCCGCTCCCGAATCATAGATATGGAACAGGGCATTGATGTTCTTAGAACCTGGGTGATAGGTCAGCATGAAGTCGAACCTGTTGAAGAAAAGTGCCCACCTGGCAGATTGTCTCCTCGCTGTCCGTATGTACTCAAGGTTCTGATAGTCGGTGAGGATGAATGGTTCCTTGGTACCCTCCAGCCAGTGTCTCCACTCCACTAATGCCAACTTCACCGCCAAGAGCTCCCGATCACCAACGTCGTAATTCCTCTCTGTGGGGTACCGTTTCGTAAAATTTTAGTGGGTCCCCCTGTCTGTGACAAAACTGCCCCCACACCCACCTCCGATGCATCTACCTCAACCACAAAAGGTAGCTTTGGATCTGGGTGTTTTAGCAAGGGGACAGAGGTGAAACGCCTCTTGAGACGAAAGGCCTCGTCGGCTGCTGGAGACCACACCAACCTACAAGGCCCACCCAGGAGGAGGGAGGTGTGAGGGTCAGCGACGGCACTGAAGTTCCTGATGAAGTGGCGGTAAAAGTTGTCAAACCCCAAAAACTGTTGTAACCCCTTGATGGTAGTTGGGACTGGCCAATGACCTTACCGCATCTACCTTCTTGACCTCCATCCTCACTCCCTGTGGACTGATTTGGTAGCCCAAGAAGGAGACAGCCCCTGGAATTGGTACTTCTCCACCATGAAGTGGCAGGTGTTTTAGCCAAGAGGCGTTCCAGGACTGCTCGAACGTGAGGGATATGATCTTTCAGGTTGGTCGTGGTCGGGATGATCAGGATGTCATCTACTTACACAATCACCTGACATCCAAGCATGTCCTTGAACACCTCGTTGACGAATGCCTGGAACACTGACGAAGCATTGGCTAAGCCAAAGGTCATAACCTAGTACTCGTAGTGACCAGACATCGTGCTGAACGCCATCTTCCACTCATTCCCCTCCTGGTTGCGAATGAGATTGTAGGCACTCCGCAGGTACAGTTTGGGGAAGAACCAGGCCCCGCGGAGCTGCACGATGGCACCAGCGGGAGAGGGTACCGATACTTCACGGTGATGTCATGGAGTCCACGGTAATCGATACAAGGGCTAAATCCTCCCTCCTTCTTGGCCACAAAGAAGAAACCAGCCGATGCAGGGGACGTGGACCTGCGGATTAAATCCTGTTGGAGCGCCTCTTGAATGTAGTCCTCCATGACCTGGGTCTCAGCCACCAACAGAGTGTAAATATGTCTGTGCAGAGGTGGAGCACCGGAAAACAGGTCAATGGCACAGTCACAGGGGTGATGAGGAGAGAGACAGGTAGCGCGGGTCTTGGAGAATACCTCCCTTAGATCCTGATATTCCACCGGGATATTGGGCTGGAGGGCATCCACAGGATTCTCAACCAACGTGGAACAGGGAAGCAGGTCTTCCGTCATTCAGGTGACCAGTCAGTCATTCTCATCCTCGATCATGGGATGATAGAGTTATGGCAGTGAAGCCGAGGATGATATTGTGAACTGGTGATGAAGGGCATGTTTTCCTGATGATTGGGCTCCACGGTGAGGGTGAGTGTGTGATGGTTCCGGATCCTAGAGGCCAACAGTCGAGACCTTGAACCGGAAAAGGAGAGGAGAGCAGGTAGGTAGTAATATTGAGAGGAGGCAAGGGTCTGATCCATAAAGTTCCCTGCAGCGCCGGAATCCACTAAAGCTGTAGACACAGGGCATGAGGGACAGTCAGCCACAGTGATGGGTACTAAAAAGAGTATAGAAGGAAGGTCTGAATCTGGAATACTCTCTCCTGGTCCAGGGGATGTAACATCACGTGACCGCCCCGCTGCTCTAATGGATCACGGATTCTGAAGTAATGGACACCGCTGGCGCTTGTGCCCTCTCTGGCCACAGTACAGACAGAGCCCCAGCTGTATCCGTCTGCGCCGTTCCGCCACGGGAAGGCATGTGACCCCTACCTCCATGGGTCCAGACTCTGATCCCAAACACTCGCCCGAAGGAGGGAGAGAAGTGATGGAGATGCCGACGCTCCCGGAGGAGGTTATCCAGATGGATGGCCATCGCAATGAATGCGTCCAGGGTGAGACTGCCATCTCGGCAGGCCAGTTCCGTCTGGACCTCCTCGTGCTCCATCCACTGGAAGCTGCACGGTCAGCAGAGAAATAACCGTTTGGATGGCGTCCCATCAGATTTCTCCAGGAGGGATACCTGAGTGGGTTGCTGAATGTGCTGGTGTGCTGACTCATTGTGTAGACTGGCTCTAGAATATCCTCCACTGTTGAGACATTGTAGACTGCGGAGAACATGTTCCATGGCCATCTCCAGTTGAGCCAGCTGATCATGGTGTTGACGAAAAACGTCACCTTGTTCATTGAACATCTGGGAGATGTCAGGTTGTCCTGCTGCTTCCATATTTTGTGTTGATATTCTATAATGATGGGGCGGTGAGTCGGAAGCAGGTGAAACAATTTAATAAAACAACAAAACCAAGAACACGCCACTAACATCAGGCAATACGCTGATACACAAGAACAATACCAACTGGTGAGTGAACATGGCAGAGTAACATGTAAAGGAGAGGAAATTATGAAGGTAATGGAGTCCAGGTGTGAATCATAATGATCATAATGAATCATAATGATTCACAGGTGTGAGTAATGATGAGTGCCAGGCGTGCATAATGATGAATCCCAGGACTGGTGGTTAGTACTCTGGCGACGTCGTATGCCGGAGGGGAGGAGCAGGAGCAGATGTGACAGGATCTCACAAAAGGAGTTAAAGGACTCTCTTGTGAAATTCTGAAAAAAAAGTAGTTTTAAATTTGTACATTTCCAAATATAAACAGCCTAATTTCAATATCATTAAAAATGCTTTAAAATAAATGTCATACTTGCTTCCAGCATAGTTTGCCATTTCCCCTCACCACCAATAAATACCTGATGGCTTGCAGGGCATTTTAGCCATTTGCTTCTTAGTGGCACTGGCACAGGTTTTCTGGCTTCTTTGAGTAGATTTTAGTGGGGTTTTGAGCCCTAAAGAAATTAATACATGTGTTATATAACATCCAGCCTTTTCTACACATATTTGTAAGGCATTCTAAACACAATCTAATTTCTACCAAACTTTAAATGAAAAATCGAAATTAAGAGTTTCATAGTTGCGTCTGTCACAGGAAAAGGGTCTGATCTTTTGCAGCGATTTGCTGAGGTGGATCCCTCAAATAAGAATGCAGAAGGAGACCTTAAGTCATTATGCACCAGGGTTAAGCCATGTGAGAGACCAAGATGATTCTCTGCGATAAAATATTTGACACCATGCCAATTGTTTTTATAATTAGAATACCTTTCTCAAATACAATGATCAAGAATAAGGAGTTGGCTTACGTTGTGAAGGGTTGTCCTCACAGTCATTATTTGGTGGCATGTACTGGATTTGAGCCTTTTGCTTCCTGGTAGCGGTGGCGCTGGTTCTCTGGTCTGTCGGGGCATAATATGGTGGGGGCTTCAATGTTTTCCACAAGTATATAGAGTAGACAGCTAAATAGAAAAAGTAGGCAACCAGTTGCCCCTGGGCTGGGGGGGGTCCAATGGTGTTTGGCCCCCTAGGTACTACATTTTTTTTTACCTCCATGATTGGTATTGGTATTTTGTAGAAAAGACATGACTTTACAATTTAAAATGACTGAAAATGTATGAATTCATTGTATTGTTAGTTGTTTTGAATATTGTCTATGTCTAGGCCTATATGATCAGGACTGTTTTCTAAGTAAGAGAACATTGAAAATTGAACATGTCTTCTCTTGGGATTAAAGTTGTATTTACAGTTTTATTGCAAGATATTAATTGTAGAGAAAAACAACAAAAATATATAATCTAAGTCCACAACAATGCTTAACCTGTTCACACAAACCAACAAACGGGTGTGGTCATTCTACCGTGGTCCCTGCAGCTTATGCTCACACCGGTGTGATTAGATCGCTTATTTAAAACGTCCAGTTTCAATTGACTCAACAGTCAACATTTGAGCTAGCCACACTGGTTTTTCACGTAAACATTTTGCAAAAACACTGTCCTTACAAAGTGATGTCCTGAATGTGACCAGTTAATTTTTTATTTGTAATGATCAGACAGTAGAAAAGGCATACACAATCATCCAAACCAGAAAATGTAGTCTACATTAGTCCTTGTGCCAAATGAGGAAAGATTGATGTAACACAAGCGGTCATATTTAGAGAACTCTTGGCTGACAGAAACCATAATATGAATTGGCTAATAGCAATTACTATTTATAATTCATCACATCACGGGTGAGCTCAACATTGATCGAAATAATTGAGTAAAACACAATTTTATTGGTCACATACACATGGTTAGCAGATGTTACTGCTAGTGTAGTGAAATGCATGTGCTTCTAGTTCCAACAGTGCAGCAATATCTCACAAGTAATCTAAGAATTCCACAATAATATACACAATCTAAGTAAAGGAATGGAATAAGAATATATACATATCAAATTAAATATATTTATATACAGTGCCTTGCGAAAGTATTCGGCCCCCTTGAACTTTGCAACCTTTTGCCACATTTCAGGCTTCAAACATAAAGATATAAAACTGTATTTTTTTGTGAAGAATCAACAACAAGTGGGACACAATCATGAAGTGGAACGACATTTATTGGATATTTCAAACTTTTTTAACAAATCAAAAACTGAAAAATCGGGCGTGCAAAATTATTCAGCCCCTTTACTTTCAGTGCAGCAAACTCTCTCCAGAAGTTCAGTGAGGATCTGTGAATGATCCAATGTTGACCTAAATGACTAATGATGATAAATACAATCCACCTGTGTGTAATCAAGTCTCCGTATAAATGCACCTGCACTGTGATAGTCTCAGAGGTCCGTTAAAAGCGCAGAGAGCATCATGAAGAACAAGGAACACACCAGGCAGGTCCAAGATACTGTTGTGAAGAAGTTTAAAGCCGGATTTGGATACAAAAAGATTTCCCAAGCTTTAAACATCCCAAGGAGCACTGTGCAAGCGATAATATTGAAATGGAAGGAGTATCAGACCACTGCAAATCTACCAAGACCTGGCCGTCCCTCTAAACTTTCAGCTCATACAAGGAGAAGACTGATCAGAGATGCAGCCAAGAGGCCCATGATCACTCTGGATGAACTGCAGAGATCTACAGCTGAGGTGGGAGACTCTGTCCATAAGACAACAATCAGTCGTATATTGCACAAATCTGGCCTTTATGGAAGAGTGGCAAGAAGAAAGCCATTTCTTAAAGATACCCATAAAAAGTGTCATTTAAAGTTTGCCACAAGCCACTTGGGAGTCACACCAAACATGTGGAAGAAGGTGCTCTGGTCAGATGAAACCAAAATTGAACTTTTTGGCAACAATGCAAAACGTTATGTTTGGCGTAAAAGCAACACAGCTTATCACCCTGAATACACCATCCCCACTGTCAAACATGGTGGTGGCAGCATCATGGTTTGGGCCTGCTTTTCTTCAGCAGGGACAGGGAAGATGGTTAAAATTAATGGGAAGATGGATGGAGCCAAATACAGGACCATTCTGGAAGAAAACCTGATGGAGTCTGCAAAAGACCTGAGACTGGGACGGAGATTTGTCTTCCAACAAGACAATGATCCAAAACATAAAGCAAAATCTACAATGGAATGGTTCAAAAATAAACATATCCAGGTGTTAGAATGGCCAAGTCAAAGTCCAGACCTGAATCCAATCGAGAATCTGTGGAAAGAACTGAAAACTGCTGTTCACAAATGCTCTCCATCCAACCTCACTGAGCTCGAGCTGGAGGAATGGGAAAAAATTTCAGTCTCTCGATGTGCAAAACTGATAGAGACATTCCCCAAGCGACTTACAGCTGAAATCGCAGCAAAAGGTGGCGCTACAAAGTATTAACTTAAGGGGGCTGAATAATTTTGCACGCCCAATTTTTCAGTTTTTGATTTGTTAAAAAAGTTTGAAATATCCAATAAATGTCGTTCCACTTCATGATTGTGTCCCACTTGTTGTTGATTCTTCACAAAAAAATACAGTTTTATATCTTTATGTTTGAAGCCTGAAATGTGGTAAAAGGTCGCAAAGTTCAAGGGGGCCGAATACTTTCGCAAGGCACTGTAGCTGATATCTCAAAGTGCTGTACAGAAACCCAGCCTAAAATCCCAAACAGCAAGCAATGCAGGTGTAGAAGCACGGTGGCTAGGAAAAACTCCCTAGAAAGGCCAAAACCTAGGAAGAAACCTAGAGAGGAACCAGGCTATGTGGGGTGGCCAGTCCTCTTCTGGCTGTGCCGGGTGGAGATTATAACAGAACATGGCCAAGATGTTCAAATGTTCATAAATGACCAGCATGGTCAAATAATAATAATCACAGTAGTTGTCGAGGGTGCAGCAAGTCAGCACCTCAGGAGTAAATGTCAGTTGGCTTTTCATAGCTGATCATTAAGAGTATCTCTACCACTCCTGCTGTCTCTAGAGAGTTGAAAACATCAGGTCTGGGACAGGTAGCACATATAAATATATGGACGAGCAATGACAGAGTGGCATGGGCAAGATGCAATAGATGGTATAAAATACAGTATCCATTTGTTAAAGTGGCCAATGTTTTCATGTCTGTATGTAGGCAGCAGCCTCACCTTATTAGAGATGGCTGTTTAACAGTCGGATGGCCTAGAAATAGAAGCTATTTTTCTGTCTCAGCTTTGATACACCTGCACTGACCTCACCTTCTGGATGGTAGCGGGGTGAATAGGCAGTGGCTCAGGTGGTTGATGTCCTTGATGATCTTTTTGGCCTTCCTGTGGCATCGGGTGCTGTAGGTGTCCTGGAACGCAGGAAGGTTGCCCCCGGTGATGCGTTTTGCAGACCCCACCATCCTCTGGAGAGCCCTGTGGTTATGGGCGGTGCAGTTGTCGTACCAGGCAGTGATGCAGCCTGACAGGATGATCTCAATTGTTTATCTGTAAAAGTTTGTGAGGGTTTTTAAGTTGACAAGCCAAATTTCTTCAGAATCCTGAGGTTGAAGAGGTGCTGCTGCGCCTTCTTCAGCACACTGTCTGTGTGGATGGACCATTTCAGTTTGTCCGTGATGTGTATGCCGGGGAACTTAAAACGTTCCACCTTCTCCACTGCTGTCCCGTCGATGTGGATAGGGTGTTCCCTCTGCTGTTACCTGAAGTCCACAATCATCTCCTTTGTTTTGTTGACGTTGAGTGAGAGGTTGTTTTCCTGACACAACACTATGAGTGCCATCAGCTCCTCCCTTTAGGCTCTCGTCCTTGTTGGTAATCAAGCCTACTACTGTTGTGTCTTCTGCAAACTTGATGATTGAGTTGGAGGCGTGCATGGCCACGCAGTCATGGGTGAACAGGGAGTACAGGAGGGGGCTGAGCATGCACCCTTGTGGGGCCCCAGTGTTGAGGATCAGTGAAGTGTAGATGTTGTTTCCTATCTTCACGACCTGGTGCTGCCCGGCAGGAAGTCTAGGACCCAATTGCACAGAACGGGGTTGAAGCTTAATGATGAGCTTGGAGGGTACTATTGTGTTGAATGCTGAGTTGTATGAACAGCATTCCAACATATGTATTCCTCTTGTACAGTTGGGATAGGGCAGTTTATAGTGTGATCGCGATTGCATCATCTGTGGGCCTATTGGGGCGGTAGGCACATTGAAGTGGGTCTTGGGTGACAGGTAAGGTGGAGGTGATATGATCCTTGACTAGTCTCTCAAAGCACTTCATGATGACAGAAGTAAGTGCTATGGAGCGATAGTCAATTAGTTCAGTTACCTTTACCTTCTTGGGTACAGGAACAATGGTGGCCATCTTGAAGCATGTGGGATAGCAGACTGGGATAGGGAGAGATTAAATATGTCCGTAAACACACTAGCCAGCTGGTCTGCGAATGCTCTGAGGACACGGCTAGGGATGCCATCTGGGCCGGCAGCTATGCGAGGGTTAACACGTTTAGATGTCTTACTCACGTTGGCGACGGAGAGCCAACAGTCCATGGTAGCGGGCCGCGTTGATGGCATTGTATTATTGTCAAAGCGGGCAAAGAAAGTGTTTAGTTTGTCTGGAAGCATGACGTCGATGTCCGTGACGTGGGTTTTTTTTGTAGTCCGTGATTGTCTGTAGACCCTGTCACATATGTCTCGTGTCTGAGCCATTGAATTGCGACTCCACTTTGTCTCTATACTGACATTTCGCTTGTTTGATAGCCTTGCAGAGAAAATAACTACAGTTTTTATTCGGCCATATTCGCTGTCAACTTTCCATGGTTAAATGCAGTGGTTCGCGCTTTCAGTTTTGCGCGAATGCCACCATCTCTCCACGGTTTCTGGTTAGGGTAGGTTTTAATAGCCACAGTGGGCACACCATCTTCTATGCACTTCCTTATAAACTCACTCATGTCCCAGTCCGCATGATCAAAACAATCTTGAAGCGTGGATTCCGATTGGTTAGACCAGCGTTGAATAGTTCTTGTCACGGGTACATCCTGTTTGAGTTTCTGCCTATAGGAAGCGAGGAGCAAAATGGAGTCGTGGTCAGATTTGCCGAAGGGAGAGCAGGGGAAGGCCTTGTATGCATCGCGGAAGTCAGAGTGGCAGTGAACCAGAGTTTTACCAGCACGAGTACTACAATCACTATGCTGATAGAATTTAGGTAGCCTTGTTATCAAATTTGCTTTGTTAAAATCCCCAGCTACACTAAATGCAGCCTCAGGATATATGGTTTCCAGTTTGCATAAAGTCCAGAGAAGTTCCTTGAAGGCTGTCGTGGTATCGGGCTTGAGGGGGGATATACACGGCTGTGACAATAACCAACGAGAATTGTCTTGGGAGATAATACGGTCGGCATTTGATTGTGTGGAATTCTAGGTCAGGTGAACAAAAGGACTTGAGTTCCTGTATGTTGTTACAATTACACCTTGAGTCGTTAATCATGAAACATACACCCCTGCTATTCTTCTACCTGGAGAGATGTTTATTTCTGTCGGTGCGACGCACAAAGAATCCCGGTGGCTCTACCAACTCCAACAGCATATCCTGAGAAAGCCATGTTTCTGTGAAACAAAGTATGTTACAATCCGTGATGTATCTCTGGAAAGCAACCTTTGCCCTAATTTCGTCTACCTTGTTATCGAGGACATTAGTGAGTAATATATTCAGAAGCGGTAGCTGGTGTGCTCACTTCTGAAGTCTGACCAGAAGGCCGCTCCATCTACCTGTTTTGGGTCAACCTCTGGAATCTGTTCCAATGCCTTGGTTGGTTCGGACAAAGGATCCTCTTTGGGAAAGTCGTATTCCTGGTTGTAGTGCGGGTAAGTTGACGTCGCTCTGATATCCAATAGTTCTTCCCGGCTGTATGTAATAACACTTAAGACTTTCTGGGATAGCAATGTAAGAAATAATTAATAAAAAACGAAATACTGCAAAGTTTCCTAAGGACTAGAAGCGAAGCGACCCTCTCTGTCGGCACCATCTTCATATGCTTTCTAGAAATCGAAAGTAATCCGACGATGAGTAGTTTGTGCTCGCTACCATGTTTGTTTTTTCGCATCAACCAAAGATAATAAGAGGAGACAAGATGAGTTTGGTCTGTTTGTAGTATGCATGTTATGTATGTGTCATCACTGATCATTCACTTACCTTCATTCACTTCCAGAAGTTTATTCAAAAGATGATTCCTTCACCTCATTATAACATATTTGGTCTGACAGACATTTACGTGACACCCAGAATGCATTCTATTATGTCAACAAACATGGTGCCACACAGCTGGCAAATTACTCATTATAATCAGTAAAACATGATATGCAGAAAATAAGGCACTTACTTTGATAGGAACGCACACGTCCAAAGTTATTATTTGTAAGGAAAACAATGCAACAATGCGAGCGCCAGCCAGAAAATGTGCCAGTTCATGCAAGACTGCGAAAGTGTCTGCATACTTGATGTGCAGAAAAAAATGGGGAAGGGCTCTTCTCAAAGAGGGAAGTTTGTCCTATGTCCGTCCACAACACTGAAATGGGCTACTTCTATGTGAATTAATGAGGAGGTGGAACACACCTCAATTCAAACTGTTGTTAGAAAATACAACTTGTTAGAAAATCATTTGAAATTGCCAAGTTGAAACATAGTCTATAGATAATTAGCAGGCAGCGTGTGTTAACTGTCCTGTTGCGTAACAATCACATTTTGGAACAATGAGTGCATTCTGACATCAATTGCATAAAATAACTCAAGCTGGGGAAACTGTTAGGGATATTTGGAAGTCATGTGTGAAAAGGTTAAACCACATCAGGAGAACACTTGAGGTCCGAGAGAAATCCGATTATGTATTTTTTGGGCGCGTTACCCTTTAATTCAAGTGTGCACCTGCTGTAGCAAGAGGCTGCTTAGCTGTGCTTTTGTAGCGCACGTGATGGTAGAGTTTGTAAAACAAATATTCATTTGATTGATGATGATAATAATCATGATATCATTCTGCCAGGTAAGCATAGGCTACTTTGTAGTTAAGATTTAATTAAGAAGGTTTTGGGGAAAGCCTTTACATCTACAAGAACACTTGTTTTCATTAGCATCATCACCAACGGCTACACAAAGTGGTGGACTCACGCAGCGCACACACACACAGATGGGCATTCTTGTTCCCCTTTCAGAAAGTTGTAGGAAATACGAAACACTGATGCATTCTGTTCATGTCTTATGATAAACTTGAGCAAATTAATTAATTTACAATATATTTAGTTGATTCCCTACTAAGGTGAATGCATTTTGGAATATGGTCAAATTCCGTTTTAGTGCTTGGATTCTGTGAGGGCCCTAATGATCATATTTGGACCAAAAATTGGCTTTCCACTACCTATTTTTCCTGCAGTGATGATTCAAATCAAATAAAAATGTATTTGGCACATGTGTCGAATACCACCTTACAGTGAACTGCTTACTTACAAGCCCTTAACCAACAATGCAGTTTTAAGAAAATACCTACAGAGAGTAAGAGATAAGAATAACAAATAATTAAAGAGCAGCAGTAAATAACAGTAGCGGGGCTATAAACAGGGGGTACCGGTACAGAGTCAAAGTGCGGGGCCACCGGTGTCGAGGTAATTGAGGTAATATGTACATGTAGGTAGAGTTATTAATTTCTTTGGGCTTGAGAGCAATATTTTGGCATCTGAATGACAAGCGTGCCCAAAGTAAATTGCATGTTACTCAGGCCCAGACGCTAAGATATGCATATAATTGGTAGATTTGGATAGAAAACACGCTAAAACTGTTAACATAATGTCTGTGATTATAACAGAACTGATATGTCAGGCAAAAACCTCAGGAAAACCCATCCAAGAAGTGGGATTTTCTTGATGTGGGTGGTTTTCAATTGAATACCTATTGAGTATCTAATGTGTTAGGACCCCAATTGCAGTTCCTATGGCTTCCACTAGATGTCAACGGACTTTAGACATTATTTCAGGCTTGTTTTCTGAAAAATTAAGAAGAATGAAACCTTTATGACAGGGGACTGAGGAAGCATGCAGTGCTGGTTTACGCACATGACCGTGTGCGCGCCCTTCGTTGTTTTTCCTTTCTATTGAAGACGCTATTGTCCGGTCGAAATATTATTGATTATTTAGACAATTGACAACCTGAGGATGAATTATAAACATCATTTGACATGTTTCGACGAACTTTACCTGTACTATTAGGATGTATTCGTCTGCATGTTTTGACCGCCTTTAAGCCAGTGGATTACTGAACCAAACGCGCCAATAAAACTGAGTTTTTGGGATATAAAGAGGGACTTTATCGATCAAAACAAACATTTATTGTGTCGCTGAGACTCTTGTGACTGCAACCAGATGAAGATCTTCAAAGGTAAGTGATTAATTTTCTGACTTTTGTGAGTCCTCCTGGCGCTGTCCTCAGATAATCGCATGGTATGCTTTTGCCGTAAAACCTTTTTGAAATCTGACAAAGCGGCTGGATTAACAAGAAGTTAATCTTTAAGCCGATGTATAACATTTTTATGGATGTTTATTATGACTATTTCTGTATTTTTGGTGCTCTGCAATTTCTGTATTTTTGGTCGTCTGCAATTTTGGTGTGCTTGGACCATGTTAGTTTGTTGGTGATGTAGGTCAGCGTATGAGCGGTTCTCTCTCAGCGGGTCGGGACACCTCCCAAATTACTCTTCTTTTCCAACAAACTGTGACCTGCTGAGAGGAACTATGATGTTGGGAAGCGAGAGCTTCTCGCCATGGAGCTGGCTATCGAAGAGTGGAACCACTGGTAAGAGGGAGCTCATCACCCATTCCTTGTCCTTACCGACCACCACAATTTGGAGTACTTAAGAAGTGCTAAGAGGCTCAACCCCAGACACATTCGCTAGGCAATCTTCATTCCCCCGCTTCAACTTCATTGTCAGCTATCTACCCGGCAAGAAAAATGTGAAGGCTGATTCCTTATCCCGTCTATTTGACTCCCCTTCCTCTAACCCAGCTCCTGAGCCCATCCTGCCTCTGTCTTGCGTTGTGGGACCCATACAGTGGGAAATCCAATCAGCCGTCCAAGAGTCCCTATGCTAAGATGGACATAGTCAATATAACTATTTGTTCAGCACTTTTGTAATGTACAGCGACAGAATTCAGAACATGGGCCGTTCTTACAGTGTTCTCCCTGTACACCAGGTCAGAACCGTAGGATAAATAAAGGGGACATGTAAACAGACAATGAAATCTCTCACAAAATTCGATGATGACATTTCTCTTATCCTCTCTGGGATATGTGGGACGCTAGCGTCCCACCTGGTTAAAAGCCAGGGACAATGCAGAGCGCCAAATTCAAATAAATTACTATAAAAATATAACTTTCATTAAATCACTCATGCAAGATAGCAAATTAAAGCTACACCTGTTGTGAATCCAGCCAACATGTCTTATTTCATAAAGGCTTTTCTGCGAAAGCAAACGATGCTATTATCTGAGGATAGCACCTCCGTAAACACAAAACGCAGAAATAGAAATATAATTCATGCCTTACCTTTGACGAGCTTCTTTTGTTGGCACTCCAACAAAAAAGGATTTCAGTTTGCCTGCATTAAAGTCCCCGGCCACTAGGTGCGCCGCTTCTGGATGAGCATTTTCTTGTTTGCATGAGCATTTTCTTGCTTTTGGACTCGTTGAGTGTGGCCTTAGTGCCAGTGTTGGTTTGTGGTGGTAAATAGACGGCTACGAAAAATATAGATAAAAACCCTCTGGTAGATACTGTGGTCTACAGTTTATCATGAGGTACTCTACCTCAGGCGAGCAATACCACGAGACCCACCAGCTTTTATTGACAAATAGACACACAAAGCCACCCCTTGTCTTACCGGACGTAGCTATTCTGTCTTGCTGATGCACAGAAAACCCAGCCAATTGTATATCATCCGTGTCGTCGTTCAGCCACGAATCTGTGAAACATAAGATATTACAGTTTTTAATGTCCCGTTTGTGGAATAGTCTCGAACAGAGCTCATCCAGTTTATTCTCTAGTGATTAAACATTGAGCCAATTGAAAAAAATGGTAATGGCAGGTTACCCACCAGCCGACGAATTCTCACAAGGCACTCTGTGTCACGACTTCTGCCGAAGTCGTTGCCTCTCCTTGTTCGGGCGGTGCTCGGCGTTCGACGTCACCGGTCTTCTAGCCATCATTGATCCTTTTTTCATTTTCCATTGGTTTTGTCTTGTCTTCCCACACACCTGTTTTCAATCCCATTCATTACCTGTTGTGTATTTAACCCTCTGTTTCCCCTCATGTCTTTGTCAGAGATTGTTTTATTGTCAGTGTAGTGTGATTGTTGTATAGGTGCGCGTAGGGTCCTCGTACCCATGTTTGTGTGTTTATGTACATTTAGTGTTATGGAGCATACTCCGTGGACTTTATTAAAAGACTCCATTTTACACTCCATTTGACTCTCCTGCGCCTGACTTCCCTGCCACCTATTACACCTATGCATGACAGAATCTCTGACCATATATGAAGTCAGCAGGAGAGGACACTATGCCCATGGAGCTAGAGGAACGCGTTCAGGAACAAGCGAGGGAGCTTGACGTTATCAGCTCCGTCATCGATCACATTGTAATGAAAAAAGGATCAATGATGGCTAGAAGACCGGTGACGTCGAATGCCGAGCACTGCCCGAACAAGGAGAGGCAACGACTTCGGCAGAAGTCGTGACACTCTGATCTACGCCCTCTGTATTTCCTTCTTTTCTTCATGCCAATGACATGCATTTGGACCTTGTATGGGAGCAACATTATATCCATCGCGTCAGACTCATTATATCCTTCGTGTCAGTACCCCTCCCAGTCCACCAGGTACTGGAACTGACCCCCATGACGAGTCCAAAAGGGATCTGACAGCATAGGCGGGACCTCCTTTGATGTCCAGAGGAGGCGGAGGGGTGTCATGGGGGACTGCCTCATCCAGGGGACCAGAAACTACCGGCCTGAGGAGAAAAACATGAAAGGTGAGAGCCGGTAGTTAGTGGGAACCTGTAACCTATAAGTCACCTCATTGACCCTCCGGAGAACCTTGAACGGCTGACAAACCGGGGGCTCTGCTTCTTGCAGGGCAGGCAGAGTGGGACGTTTCTGTTGGAGAGCCAGACTCGATCACCAGTATCGAACACGGGCACCTCACTGCGGTGGAACTCCGCCTGCTCCTTCTGGCGATGGACGGTGCTCTGGAGCCTCATGTAAGCATCATTCCAAATTTCCTCTACAAGCCAGAACAATTCGTCCACCACAGGGGCATCGGTTTGGCTCGTAGTCCCCTGAGCCAGGGCTGGCTGATTACCACCCAGAACACATGGAAGAGAGTCAGCCTGGTGGAGGAGTTTTCCACCCAGGGAAGGAATTGGGCCCACTCCCCTACCAGTCCTGGCATTGACTCCTCAGGAACCTCCCCAGCTCCTGGTTCATCCTCCGTTGGACTGAGACCGTTGGAACTGACTGGACTGAGACTGAGACTGGACTGACTGGACTGAGACCGTTGGAAATGAGGCTAACCATGACCCCCAGTTTCTCCATGAAGCACTCCAGACTCGTGACATGAATTGGGGGCCACGGTCAGAGATGATGTCCTCCTGAAGGCCATAGTGCAGGAAGACCTGCTGGATACCAGAGAGAGGAATAAACTGGCATTATTTTGAGAATCTGTCCACAACCACCAGAATGGAGGTGAAACCGTCAGAGGGAGGAGATTGGTGACCAAATCAATGGACACGTGACCAGGCACAGGAAGGAGTCTCCCTGCTGGAGCGTGCAGCGGGGGGTTCGTTTGGGCACATAATGAACATGAGCCACATCCTGCGCAAAGGCTGAGGGGCTTACATTGCCAACTTCCCTTGCTTGGCTAATCATTTGGACCGATGACAAAGATGGCCGCGGGGATTACCCCAAGGGCGTAAGGTGAGGGTAAGTGGAGGAGGGTGTGTCTTTTACGAACTTGAAACGCAGCCAATGTTGCACTTCACTAGCAATATATCAAGTCAAGACAGATGGAAAGGGAGGCAAAATGCAATGGAAACCCATTTAACTTGTATTTTTTATTCGGTACATGGGAATTTAACCTCAAACTTCAAAGTATTTTTATGTGCACTATGTCATCACGCACAGCCTTTTATCCTTTTAGCCTTTTATATTTTAAGTCAATTTTATTGAAAACATATTGTTTCTAATACGGATTTTAGAATATTTGCATGCCAATCTTTTGCCAATGAATGGAAACCTGGATTGTGTCAAGCAGTTCTTTAACTACTTTATCATATTAAGTATAGCCAGTTAAAACCTGTTGACGGGTTAGGGTTCCCATTTGGGAACGACCCCTCCCACGTTCAGCTGGAACGTGGCGCATGGAACGCAAAAATATTCTTAGAAATATTTAACCTCCACACAATAACAAGTCCAATAGCTCAAATGAAAGATAAACACCTTGTTCATCTAGCCAGCAAGTCAGATTTCTAAAATGTTTTACGGCGAAAACATAGCACATATTTTTGTGAAACCACCACCAAAGACACAGCTAATTTGAATAGCCACGTTGAACAAAATATGCAATCAACAACCGCAGGATTAAAATTAAAATAATTCACTAACCTTTTTGAAAATCTTCATCAGATGACAGTAATAGGACATGTTACACAGTACATTTATGTTTTTTTCAATAATATGCAATTTATATCCATAAATCTCTGTTTACAATGACGCCATGTTCAAAAAATGTTACTCAAATGTCCTGAGAAATGATGATAGCCCCGGCAGATAACGTCAGATAACAAGCAATACACATCATAAACTTTGACTAAATATACATGTTCTACATATAGTTAGAAAGATACACTTCTTCTTAATGCAACCGCTGTGTTACATTCATTTTTAACGTTACAGAATTCGTTCACTAGGCTATAATATGAGACGGCGCTCAGAAATTAGCATTATGTCTCCTCTATCTCGGAGTCCACAGAAACCCATAATTAACACATAAATATTCCCTTACCTTTGATGTTCTTCGATCAGAAGACGTGGAAGGAGTTATACTTACCAAAAACTGCGTTTGGTTTTGAAGTCTGTGTCTTTAGGTTATCAAACGCGACAAATTCCGGTTGAAATGCAGCCAAAATTCTAGTGGATGCGCATCTAAACCTCAAAATTACATATTATATGTCGACTAAACTGGTCAAACTAAGTGCAGAATCAAACTTTAGCATGTTCTAAACGTGCAAAACAATCCTTAGCTCGAACAGACAAACCTACATCGTTTGGTCAATCCTGGAAGAAAGAGAGCTCCAGACGCTCCGACGCGCGCATGAAAGTACATGTATTTTCGGTGACCCGGAGTTTTCAGCCCGCCAAAACTCGAGGGAGCGCGCAATTCTCACAATGACAGGCCCCACTGAAAGGAGACATCGGGCTGAAGAGATAGGAACTGTTCCCAGATCCGTAGCTGGTTGGGAAGGGTGGGGGCGATGACGTCAAAGTTGGGCCAACTTTCATGATGGCAAGAGAGAGTTTGGGAGACTGGCTGCCCTGAGAGTTCTGCTTTACATACAGACATAATTTGAACGGTTTTAGAAGCTTTAGAGTGTTTTCTATTCAATAATAATTATTATATGCATATATTAGCAATTTTGGACAGATTTTTTTTCTGTTTACTATGGGCACGCAATTCCTCCAAAGGGGGCAGTAGTCAGCCCTATCTTTAACAGGTTTTAAGAAGGGAAACTCGAGTGTGGTTGCATCAGCTAATATTGCACCAATTGGATTCACACTGTAATGACATGCGGTCTATTTAGTTGACCAGTTCTACACATGCTTCCCCAATGTCGGATGTCACATGCTCGCATGCAATGGTGTCTCTGCCGCAGTGCTGCTGTAAATAGCTGTTACAGTCTATGCTGGCTGTTTCTGCTATGAACTTTCTTTGCGAATGTTCATCAGCAATGTTGAGCCTCGCTTGCCTCATTCAATATGCTTATGTTGCAATGTTGGCTGCTGCAGGGATGTCATTAATTACGAAGATCAACCATGTTTTTATTTTTTTTTTATTTTTTTTATTTCACCTTTATTTAACCAGGTAGGCTAGTTGAGAACAAGTTCTCATTTGCAACTGCAACCTGGCCAAGATAAAGCATAGCAGTGTGAACAGACAACACAGAGTTACACATGGAGTAAACAATTAACAAGTCAATAACACAGTAGAAAATAAGAGAGTCTATATACATTGTGTGCAAAAGGCATGAGGAGGTAGGCAAATAATTAAAATTTTGCAGATTAACACTGGAGTGATAAATGATCAGATAGTCATGTACAGGTAGAGATATTGGTGTGCAAAAGAGCAGAAAAGTAAATAAATAAAACAGTATGGGGATGAGGTAGGTAAAAATGGGTGGGCTATTTACCGATAGACTATGTACAGCTGCAGCGATCGATTAGCTGCTCAGATAGCAGATGTTTGAAGTTGGTGAGGGAGATAAAAGAATCCAACTTCAGCGATTTTTGCAATTCGTTCCAGTCACAGGCAGCAGAGAACTGGAACGAAAGGCGGCCAAATGAGGTGTTGGCTTTAGGGATGATCAGTGAGATACACCTGCTGGAGCGCGTGCTACGGATGGGTGTTGCCATCGTGACCAGTGAACTGAGATAAGGCGGAGCTTTACCTAGCATGGACTTGTAGATGACCTGGAGCCAGTGGGTCTGGCGACGAATATGTAGTGAGGGCCAGCCGACTAGAGCATACAAGTCGCAGTGGTGGGTGGTATAAGGTGCTATAGTGACAAAACGGATGGCACTGTGATAAACTGCATCCAGTTTGCTGAGTAGAGTGTTGGAAGCAATTTTGTAGATGACATCGCCGAAGTCGAGGATCGGTAGGATAGTCAGTTTTACTAGGGTAAGTTTGGCGGCGTGAGTGAAGGAGGCTTTGTTGCGGAATAGAAAGCCAACTCTTGATTTGATTTTCGATTGGAGATGTTTGATATGAGTCTGGAAGGAGAGTTTACAGTCTAGCCAGACACCTAGGTACTTATAGATGTCCACATATTCAAGGTCGGAACCATCCAGGGTGGTGATGCTGGTCAGGCGTGCGGGTGCAGGCAGCGAACGGTTGAAAAGCATGCATTTGGTTTTACTAGCGTTTAAGAGCAGTTGGAGGCCACGGAAGGAGTGTTGTATGGCATTGAAGCTCGTTTGGAGGTTAGATAGCACAGTGTCCAAGGACGGGCCGGAAGTACATAGAATGGTGTCGTCTGCGTAGAGGTGGATCAGGGAATCGCCCGCAGCAAGAGCAACATCATTGATATATACAGAGAAAAGAGTCGGCCCGAGGATTGAACCCTGTGGCACCCCCATAGAGACGGCCAGAGGACCGGACAGCATGCCCTCCGATTTGACACACTGAACTCTGTCTGCAAAGTAATTGGTGAACCAGGCAAGGCAGTCATCCGAAAAACCGAGGCTACTGAGTCTGCCGATAAGAATATGGTGATTGACAGAGTCGAAAGCCTTGGCAAGGTCGATGAAGACGGCTGCACAGTACTGTCTTTTATCGATGGCGGTTATGATATCGTTTAGTACCTTGAGCGTGGCTGAGGTGCACCCGTGACCGGCTCGGAAAACCAGATTGCACAGCGGAGAAGGTACGGTGGGATTCGAGATGGTCAGTGACCTGTTTGTTGACTTGGCTTTCGAAGACCTTAGATAGGCAGGGCAGGATGGATATAGGTCTGTAACAGTTTGGGTCCAGGGTGTCTTCCCCTTTGAAGAGGGGGATGACTGCGGCAGCTTTCAATCCTTGGGGATCTCAGACGATATGAAAGAGAGGTTGAACAGGCTGGTAATAGGGGTTGCGACAATGGCGGCGGATAGTTTCAGAAATAGAGGGTCCAGATTGTCAAGCCCAGCTGATTTGTACGGGTCCAGGTTTTGCAGCTCTTTCAGAACATCTGCTATCTGGATTTGGGTAAAGGAGAACCTGGAGAGGCTTGGGCGAGTAGCTGCGGGGGGGGCGGAGCTGTTGGCCGAGGTTGGAGTAGCCAGGCGGAAGGCAAGGCCAGCTGTTGAGAAATGCTTGTTGAAGTTTTCGATAATCATGGATTTATCGGTGGTGACCGTGTTACCTAGCCTCAGTGCAGTGGGCAGCTGGGAGGAGGTGCTCTTGTTCTCCATGGAGTTCACAGTGCCCCAGAACTTTTTGGAGTTGGAGCTACAGGATGCAAACTTCTGCCTGAAGAAGCTGGCCTTAGCTTTCCTGACTGACTGCGTGTATTGGTTCCTGACCTCCCTGAACAGTTGCATATCGCGGGGACTATTCGATGCTATTGCAGTCCGCCACAGGATATTTTTGTGCTGGTCGAGGGCAGTCAGGTCTGGAGTGAACCAAGGGCTATATCTGTTCTTAGTTCTGCATTTTTTGAACGGAGCATGCTTATCTAAAATGGTGAGGAAGTTACTTTTAAAGAATGACCAGGCATCCTCAACTGACGGGATGAGGTCAATGTCCTTCCAGGATACCCGGGCCAGGTCGATTAGAAAGGCCTGCTCACAGAAGTGTTTTAGGGAGCGTTTGACAGTGATGAGGGGTGGTCGTTTGACTGCGGCTCCGTAGCGGATACAGGCAATGAGGCAGTGATCGCTGAGATCCTGGTTGAAGACAGCGGAGGTGTATTTGGAGGGCCAGTTGGTCAGGATGACGTCTATGAGGGTGCCCTTGTTTACAGATTTAGGGTTGTACCTGGTGGGTTCCTTGATGATTTGTGTGAGATTGAGGGCATCTAGCTTAGATTGTAGGACTGCCGGGGTGTTGAGCATATCCCAGTTTACGTCACCTAACAGAACAAACTCTGAAGCTAGATGGGGGGCGATCAATTCACAAATGGTGTCCAGGGCACAGCTGGGAGCTGAGGGGGGTCGGTAGCAGGCGACAACAGTGAGAGACTTATTTCTGGAGAGAGTAATTTTCAAAATTAGTAGTTCGAACTGTTTGGGTATGGACCTGGAAAGTATGACACTACTTTGCAGGCTATCTCTGCAGTAGACTGCAACTCCTCCCCCTTTGACAGTTCTATCTTGACGGAAAATGTTATTGTTGGGTATGGAAATCTCAGAATTTTTGGTGGACTTCCTGAACCAGGATTCAGACACGGCAAGGACATCAGGGTTAGCAGAGTGTGCTAAAGCAGTGAGTAAAACAAACTTAGGGAGGAGGCTTCTGATGTTGACATGCATGAAACCAAGGCTTTTTCGATTACAGAAGTCAACAAATGAGGGTGCCTGGGGACATGCAGGGCCTGGGTTTACCTCCACATCACCCGCGGAACAGAGGAGAAGTAGAATGAGGGTGCGGCTAAAGGCTATCAAAACTGGTCGCCTAGAGCGTTGGGGACAGAGAATAAAAGGAGCAGATTTCTGGGCATGGTAGAATATATTCAGGGCATAATGCGCAGACAGGGGTATGGTGGGGTGCGGGTACAGCGGAGGTAAGCCCAGGCACTGGGTGATGATGAGAGAGGTTGTATCTCTGGACATGCTGGTTGTAATGGGTGAGGTCACCGCATGTGTGGGAGGTGGGACAAAGGAGGTATCAGGGGTATGAAGGGTGGAACTAGGGGCTCCATTGTAAACTAAAACAATGATAACTAACCTGAACAACAGTATACAAGGCATGTTGACATTTGAGAGAGACATACAGCGAGGCATACAGTAATCACAGGTGTTGAATTGGGAGAGCTAGCTAAAACAGTAGCTAAAACAGTAGGTGAGACAACAACAGCTAATCAGCTAGCACAACAACAGCAGGTAAAATGGCGTTGACTAGGCAGGGAGGGTCGGATTAACTACACACAGAGCCTGAGTGCGGCTGGGGCCGACAGATAAAACATAAACAAGCAGAATGGAGTACCGTGATTAATGGACAGTCCAGCATGCATCAGCTATGTAGCCAAGTGATCAGTGTCCAGGGGGCAGCGATGGATGGGGCAGGGAAGCTGGACTGGCGAGTACAATGACTAAATAGCTTGTAGCTAGTTAGCTGGTTAGCTTCTGGAGGTTCTTGAGTGTGTTCTAAAAATTTAAAATAATAGCGATTCCGTATCACATTGGGTGAGGCAGGTTACCGGAAGGTATAAACAAATAAAAAATCGAAAAGAGATTGAAAGTAAATATGGGTCCAGTGAGTGTTTGGGACGTGGCGATTCAGACGGTTAGCAGGCCTGTGCTAACAAGCTAACAGTTAGTAGGCCGGGGCTAAACAAGGTAGCAGTTAGCGGACCGGGGCTAAACAAGCTAGCAGTTAGCGGACCGGGGCTAAACAAGCTAGCAGTTAGCAGGCCGAATTAGAAAGCAAGGAGATAGCAAGGGCTAGAAAGTTAGGCTTTGGGGGGGCGTCGCGATGGGGTGAGTCTGTTTATGCCTCTTCATGCGGTGACATCGATAGACCGGTCGTGGGTCCGGATATTGTAGCCCAGGAGTATGCTTCGGTGGTAGCACAGGAGCTCTGGCCGGGCTAGCTTCAAGCTAAGTGGGTGGAAACGCTAGCCAGGAGTAATCATCCGGGGTTGCGTTTAGCTAGTTAGCTAGTTGTGAAGATCCAGTTGAAAATGTTCCGTTTGCGGTAGGAAGCCGGTGGGAATCCGGGGATAAAAAATAATAATAGGTCCGTTATGCTCTGGGTAGAGTCGCGTTGTTCGAACTGGTGAGAGCTTTCCGAGCTAAAGGTTAGCTGATGACCGGTTAGCTGAAGACCGCTAGCAATGGTTTGCTGACTGATAGCTGGTAGTTAGCTGGCTAGCTTCAGTTGAGGGGATCCGGATCCGAAGTAAATATAAATACTTCAGAAAAAATAGCAACATTGGGTGAGGCGGGTTGCAGGAGAGTATTTGGAAGTTGAGGTTTAGCAAAATGTTTTAAAAGATATGCGAAGAAAAATATGTTTAAAAAAAAAAACGATATATACGATATATACAAGGGACACGACACGACAAGACGTCCGACTGCTACGCCATCTTGGAGAACTTGCTAATCTACTGGCTACTGTTGTCAGTCAATAGCTGGCTACAAATGGCTAGCTAGCTGGCTAAGTAGAATTAGTCTCAAGAGTAGCCTATCATATTGCTGATCCCAACAGCAAGCTTTCAGCAGAGTCTGTGCACTCGGTCAACCTATATTTATTTGTATTTAACCTTTTATTTAACTGCATAGGTAGTCCCTCCTGCATAGGTAGTCCCTCCTGCATAGGTAGTCCCTCCTGCATAGGTAGTCCCTCCTGCATAGGTAGTCCCTCCTGCATAGGTAGTCCCTCCTGCATAGGTAGTCCCTCCTGCATAGGTAGTCCCTCTCCTGCATAGGTAGTCCCTCCTGCATAGGTAGTCCCTCCTGCATAGGTAGTCCCTCCTGCATAGGTAGTCCCTCCTGCATAGGTAGTCCCTCCTGCATAGGTAGTCCCTCCTGCATAGGTAGTCCCTCCTTGTTGGTCTATCTTGCTTTCTAGTGACAGCATAGACTATCTATTCTAACATATTGAATGCTATTATAGCTATCTCTTAATTCTAGTCATGTTTTAGCTGTTATTAATTATTCTTCTAGTTGCATTTTTTTTTTTATCTTGTCTTACATACTAGTTCTTCATGTGTTTCAGGTTGCAACCTTTAATGCTGTGGTGAATGCTCGCACATTCAGGTGTTATCTGATATCTTTGCTTCATTATCTGCACAGAGTATTGCATTATGTCTTGTCTACCGGTATTGCTTCTATTGGAGCATGTGCATGTTTAGGTTCTGTATTCATCACCTTGATGGGACAATGCTTGTGCTAATTCATGCATTGGCTGTTATGTCCTGTGTCAGCTGCAAATCAAAATCAAATCCAATTTTATTTGCCACGTACACCTGGTTAGCAGATGCTAATGCGAGTGTAGCGAAACACTTGCACAAGACAACGTTGAGGTCGTGGTGACAGAGGCCAACACTTGCCACTTCTTCCACAGCATCTGCCACAGCATTGCAGTATGATGGCAGACAGATTATTTTACCCAGGTGCAAACAGGGTGTTTCGCAATGAGACTTTACATGACACCGAGTTTACTTTCATGACGATGTGCTGCTTTAGTGTCGGTGGGTATTATTTATTGTGATGATTTATCAGCTAGTGCAATCAATTTCCACTGGGGGATTTATAGTACGATCTAATATTATACATGCTTATCGGGTACTGTCATCCATAGCTGTCTTTTACACTAAGTGGTCACTTCTCCGGCTTCTCCCCAGCTGGGTATCTAATAGTGGTGGGATTATCGTCTCAGCAGATTGCCCCCTTACAGGACAAACATGCATTCTTACAGATATTAATTTGTTTGCTGTTGTGATCATGAAACATCAGGTTAGGCATATTTTAGGAGCATACCATATTAGGATAGTAGTAAGCAAGTCTACTCGTGTTATCATGCATGCTTGAACATAGATGCCTGGAGATGCACTAATACCCTGATGCAGCGTGACTCATATCTTCCACCATTGTGCTGGGGGGCGCTACATGCGTTGTCCAGCAGTTGAGCATCGAAATATCTTGTGCAACAGGGATGGCGTCAGTCTGGATTGTGCAACAGGGATGGCATCAGTTCAGCTCATTTTATTTCATTGCTACTACTAACCCTAACCATATCTAACCTTTTTTTCCCTCCGATTTCAAGTTATCACCTTGGACCTTAGTGGGTGAGCTGACATTGTATTGCGGTGCGATGACCAATCAAGGCTCGATATATCTTCCAGTTGCATTGGACTGGCTGGTGATGCTAGCTTTGCCTAGCATGCGTGAACTTGCTAAACACCCACATGGCGATCTGCTGTTGGCGATCAAGCGTTCATTGCTCTATGGGAAAATTAGAGGCCTTATTTCAGACACACTCATATGCTAGGCTTATTCTAGTAATCTATGGGGTCTATTTATTTTGTTATCAGGTCATCTATCTTCTCTCACGGCTTACTGGCATAGACTGTTAGACATAAGCTTCAGTTCAGGTAGACTATATTGTAGGTCTAGGTTTTAGATGATCGTGTCCCTCTCAACGTGCACGCTGTGCATGCTGCAGAAGTTCAGCAACAGCTGAGCAGTATCAGGAGTGGCATTAGGCTTTGGAAAGTACAAGTGGTTACATGTAGCTAGGGTTTTAGATGCAGTTTTGGGGGGGTTGTTAGTACACTGTTGTTATGCTATGTGGTGGTATGTCACGGCTGAGCTGTACGCTCTGCAGCAATCATTGTCTGTTCCTCTCTCTCTCTATGATGTCTTCTGTTTCATAACCACGTATGCATTTTCTATTCCAAATTTCAGGTAGGCAAAAGTAGCCTTTCTCGCCATGGTCTGAAAGCAAGCAGGGATTCCGTTCATCTCAACTGTCAGGACCCTTCAGCGTGTACTTCGCTTAGGAATCGATCTGTCGCCTACTCTCCATGGCCTACGGAAATCAACCAACATGCCTATTAGGACTATCTCAACTCTCTCAGCAGCACAAGTTAGAGTTCACTTAAGGTGATGGTGTTGGGTTTACATTCGTCTTTGCTAGAGGCTGTCTGTTTGATGTTTTCATGCATTCTTCAGTCTGAAATACGCTAAACGTTCCATCCCTATAATCTTGCACGATATATCAAATGATATTGTTTTATGAACTGCTTCTAGTCGGTCACGGCTTGACCCTCAAGATTATGGGCCGTAATCCCCTACTGCCTACAACGTTTCGCTCAGAGTATGGAGCCTACATGAGTTCCGGCAGTAATTGCTAATATGATTATGATTGCGTTGGCTCTATGGTCCAGTAACTATGTTGCTTTTGTACTGCATCGCATCTGATACAGTACGTAACACTTTTAGCTCAGGTGGGTGGCTAGCACTCAGCGGTGCATCTATTTTGCAGGTGGTTGGTCGGGCTTATAGGTAGAATATCCTCATGATCAAAGATGACTGCTCATCTTGCCTCATCGAGGGCACCTGGCAAGGTGTCATGATGGCAGGCGGGTTCATACTACTTACGGTTGCCTAGTTAGATAAGTAGTATATTTATGACTGCTTATCTTGCCTCATCGAGGGCACCTGGCAAGGTGTCACGATGGCAGGCGGGTTCATACTACTTACGGTTGCCTAGTTAGATAAGTAGTATATTTATGAACGCTCATCTTGCCTCATCAAGGGCACCCGTCGGTGCATCGTGTGAAATAGTCATATGGCTGCAATAGCTCATGCTACACATAGTTAGTATTTACTGACAGGCGTAGTCGTCAGTCAAGTATAGTAGAATGACCTTCACAGGTCTATTGAGAGCTCTTATACTGTGCTTTCTGCTGTACACATAGTTAATCGCCTGGCTGTGGTTCTGCTGTTTTAGGGGATTTGACATAACTTGTTGTGCTCATTCACTGTAGTTACAGTATATCATCATCTTCGCTCTGGCAGCGAGCTACCCTGAAGGAGCAGAGCCCTAATGCCAAATCACACATTGTTATATTAGCTGTTAAATCCTAGCTAGCTGTTAAATCCAGCTTTTGCCGAACCCAGTAGCGAGAAGAGCGAAAACATCTTCTCCACCGAGGAAAAACCTTCAATGCAGTTATTTGCTGTGCTTTCAGTGAAGTTATGCCCTCCAGTTCTGATATAACTGCTGCCAACCAAGAGCATCCATTGTTGTTAGGATTTATATTTCAGCGCCCAGTAAAGGCGCTTCTCATTATCGTCATCGAATTAACCACCTCACAGATTATCAGAAGATGCTGATTGGTCCGGCAACACGGTGGTAGAAGAGGTAGGGACTCAAATGGTTTGAATATGGTTGTGTCCAGACTGTATCCATGTAGTAAAACAGAATGTAACCTTGCGGGATCAGGATGGTTCGTATGAGGCTAATCCAAAATTTCCCCTAGAGGTAAATAAATAATCCATGCACGAGAAACTCTGGTGGGGGTGGGAGGAAAATGAAAAATCTCTCTTTAGGGTGAAGTATGCTCCAAGCATCAAACAAGTCAGAACACAACAAGGTTATTGTAGTTTTGTGATTTTTTTTTAAATTAATTTTTATTTCTATTCGTTTTTAGATTTGATTTGAAATTCTGTTTAGTTTCAGTTAGGTTTCAGACTTGATTTTATAGTTTTTATTCAGTTTCAGTTTGATAAAAAAAGATACACTACCGGTCAAATGTATTAGAACACCTGCTCATTCAAATCAAAGTTTATTTGTCACGTGTGCCGAATACAAGAGGTGTGTAGACCTTACGATGACATGCTTACTTACAGGCTCTAACCAACAGTGCAATTTCTAATTTAAAAAAAAGGAATTAGGTGAACAATAGATAAGTAAAGAAATGAAAACAACAGCCAAAAAGAGTGAAAAATAACAAGCTGGCTAAGGCACCCCCGGTTCCATTGGTGGCGGTCCCCAGACCCGACGGTGGCTTCAGCATTCTGTAAGGACTGACGCTGGAGTAGAGAAGCAGGTACGGGGAGTCAAACAATTTAACAAGACGGGAACATCTTCAGCACACGGGTATACAAGAACATATGACAATCAATGCTGAAGCTGGGAACAGAGCAGGGGAACAGACAGATATAGGGGAGGTAATGACAGAGGTGATTGAGTCCAGGTGATTCCAATAATCGTTGATGCGTGTGACGGAGGGAAGGCAGGTGTGCGTAATGATGGTGGCAGGAGTGCGTAATGCTGGGAAGCCTGGCGCCCTCGAGTGCCGGGGGAGGGGGGGGAGCAGGAACAGGCGTGACCGTGTGTAATATATCTGGGCTGTGTCTGGGCTTTCATCAAACCACATGAGAAAAAGAAGAAGAAAAGGGAAAACAAAGTAAACATCTCTGTCTCCTTAGAGCAGAAACATGTAACTCCTAAAAGAGAAAACACATTCACCCTTTGGGTTGAGAAAAGGCATGCTTTGCTGAAAGCATAACAAAGAGAGAAGTTCTTAGCAGAATGCAAAAATACCACCCCCCCAAAAAAAAAAAACTCTAACAACCTTGCACCATGTATGTAATAGCCTACCGCTATTCCAAGCTGCAGTATAACAGACATGCCCACTAAAAAAACTATCTGCATGGTTATTACATGCTGGTTATCCAAATATAACAGCCTGCAAATTATAAGCTTTATAAAATAAGAGAGTCTATGTAAGTCAGACTACCGTTAAACATTTATCATATAAAACTAATGAAAGGGAGGTAGTAATCAGCTATCCTGTACTGTCACATCATGACAAAGAGATTATAATCAGCTAGTCAAAGTAATAGATATGGTAAGCTATTCTATGTCAACTTGTATTTGGCATTGTCCCAATTCTGAGGTTCTCACTCACATCACCATACACTTGACAGTAGGCCACTCAACTCACATAGCTGGCAGGCGTCCTCTGCTGAATGAGACGACAGGGTCCTTGTTTCCGTGGGTGAAGAACTTCATGAGAAATGTCAGCTCTCTGTCGGCCGTAAGCCTAATGCGCTCTGTCAAGTTTAATGGTGCCCTTGGTCTCCAGTCCCAAAATGGACGGCAGCCAGAATTATATAAACTGGGTAGCTGGGTTGCCTTCCCTCCACTCTTTATTTTAAGCAGAAGATCTTGATATGGTTTCTACGGCTGCATCCATGCATGTTGGGTCGTCTTTCCGGGAAGATCATGGCGTTTCTTCGCTGCATCTGACAAGCTAGTTTGCCGGTCAGAGATTGTGTCCTTGACGAAGGTGATGCGAGCCTCACCAATGTGCGTTGTTCTCAGTTCTCGTAGTAATAGATTCCAGGGTGTCAGACAATTCAGTCAGCTTTTCTTTGAACACAGAGGCATCGTTTCTGGTTATTTCGTGCCCGAGAGTAGATGTGTTCTCTGCTGTTAAAACAGCATCACCATCTTGTATGCCAGTCTCACTAGCCATGCCTGCCATCTGTAGTCGTCATTTCTCACTCCGAGTTCTCGCCTCTTCAGTGAAATCAATGGGCTGTTCTTTGTCAGACATATTTAAGGAGATACTTAGTGCCAATATAAGTGAATTTGCTCAGTTCGAAGTGGTAAAAAACAAGTTTCATAGTGACGGGTGCGGGAGACTGGTTGCCAATTGCCCTCTCAGGTCAACGTCATCACGTGACTCTGTGTTTCTCCGTGTTTCTTTTACTCCCCATTTGCCCATTTGTCTCCCTCCTGCCGCCCAGCACAGTTTACTCAAAGTGCAGTGACCATGTCTGAAGAGAGTATCAACATCCAGCCCTTCTCTTTGTCTGGCTGTATACACACACACACTCATCAACCCCACATCGCAAAAATCAAAGACACTGGAATGTTTTGTTTGTCATTAACAGAGATGACTGACTTAAACCAGGACCGTGTTTCTCACAGTGCAACCACAGCTGGTCCTAACAGCTCCAAGTCTACACAGAGGAAACAGATGAATAAGCAGCATGTGTATCTCTCATTCATGGCATCCTATTCCCTATGTAGTGCACTACTTTTTACCAGGGCCCATAGTGCACTATTTTGGACCAGAGCCCTACGTAGGGAATAGGGCAGCCAGTGTAAGCCACGCGTGGCAGAGCTGGGGGGTGGGTCTGGGAACGTGGTCCGTTGATGGTCATGGTCTCCACTGGACCGTGGCGTACTGTGACCCAGCCACTTCTCATCAGGACCCTGGTGGGAGACCACCAGAGAGGCGTGATCAAACACACCAGAGTGCCTCCAGAGGGGGAGAGATGGAGAAAGGTGAGGGGGAGATGTGTGTGTGGGGGGGGGTGAAAAGAAAAGGAGAGAACTGAGGAAAGGTAATGAGACAAAGCGAGGTGGGGCATAGGATGGGAGGATGGAAGAACACTCAGAGAAAGATGCAGCATAAGACAGAGATGGAGTGTGTGTGAGAGAGAGTGTGAATTAAAGGAAAGAAGCCCTTCACCCAATATTGGCTGGCTGAGAGACTGTCCCGCCAAGCCTTATCTCTTGTGAGACAGTGTATTTATTGAAAGTCTTGTTTCCTGTGAGAGGACTCTAATACACTAGGACCATTGCTACATTCTACACAGACACTCCACATTATGTGAATTGAATTGAGAGAGAAGGAAAGGTATCAGGCGAGTGATACAGTTTGAGGCAAGCCATTTCGTTGTTCATTCTACAGTATTTTGTGCCCTTCACAGCCAATATCAGCCCTAAACTGTGCAGAGAAAATTGTGTTCGCAGAAAATTGATACAGAGACCAAATGTGTCTTGCTGGTAGCAAATTGAATTTCAAAGACCAACACAGCAAGTGGGTTTGGATACAGACTGATATAAGTTGCTCCTTCTGAATTTTGACGAGAAATATCTGGCTTGAGGTGGCGTTTTTACACTTACATAAATGACCATTATTCAACTAGGATAGGAAAACAAAATGTAATCAAGAGTTCATTACATGTTCATCCATTTACAGTTAGCACCCTCGTGCAGAACGCGTCATTTCCCATGTATTAGACTGTTGAGCATGTACAGAGTATGTATGGACATTGATGCGGTTACTGCACAGTTTGTATTGCCTACAGTGTATGGTTCTTATTGATATTATTTTGACTTTCTCTGGACTGAAAACCACTATTAAGCTTGCCAACACTCTCAGAAAAAAAGGGTTCCAAAAGGGTTCTTCGGCTGTCCGAGTAGGAGAACCCTTTTTGGTTGCAAGTAGAATATTTTTTTGGTTCCAGGTAGAACTCTTTTGGGTTCTATGTAGAAGCTTTTGGGGAAAGGGTTCTACATGGAACCCAACAGTGTTCTAACTGGAACCAAAAAGGGTTCAATAAAGTGTTATCCAATGGGGACAGCCGAAGAAATCTTTTAGGTTTTAGATAGCACCGTCTTTTCTAAGACAACTTGAAATATATTCATGCCTAGACCAACTTCCAGGCTTCTGTCATAACATGACATTTTGAAAGAGAGAAAAACATTATTTAGAGGGGTCCTTTTCGGTATATCTCTTTCCGAATTGTCCACTGGAAAAACGGACGTGCTGGGGTAATAATTACATAACCGAAGTTCTATAGTAACACAAGTCCCGTGCAAATAGGGCTAATGTGGGAGAACGGAAAGTACAGTTATTCACAATGTCCTGACTCACTGTACTCCCATCCTTCCTCGACTTGACGGTTGATTCGTGAATCTCTGTGGAATCCTTGAATTCACTTGTCCAACCACGTTCCCGGCATTCACTCGTCAGTGAAATAGGAATATGATATAAAAGGGGTTCTAGATAGTCAAAGATGCTAACTCTACTCGCGTCCTCCTCACTCACGTTACAACTTCCCTCCCCAGCCCCCATACCAAGACCCCTGGGTGTAATTTGGAGTGGGTCCAGCTGCTCTGTTCTAACTCTCTGATATCAATACAATTAAACTCCCCAGGAGCACACAGGTCCATTCAATCACCACCACCACTGTGGCAGGGAGGATAATTGGACACCATTCTAAACCCCCTAAATCCACAGCACAGTGAAGGGGGTGGGGGATTCTGCTTGTGTGGGGGTTATTGCTGAGGGGCTCCCATGCTCTTTGCTATGTCACACACACACACACAGGCGCATGCATTGATGTACACACATACACGCATTCATGCGCGCTCACACACACACTCACTCACTCACACCTTCGACTGGGCACCTCCACTGTGATAGCAGGCCTGGAGATTAGCCAGGACCCCTGCTGTTGACCTGAACAACTCGGTCTGGGTTGACATACATGTCTCGTGTCCTCTTCCACTACTACACACACACACACACTACCCCTATGCCCCAGGCCTACTGGCACTGTGAGACTGGTTCTCTCTCTCGTGAATCCTAGACCTTCTCACAGATCCTAATAGTGTCACTCTTGGCCCACACTTCAAGCTGAGCCAAAGAGCTCTACGGTTGTGTTGTAGCTCACTGCCCTCCACTACAATGAATGGGTCCCAAATGGCACGCTATTCCCTATATAGTACACTACTTTTGACCAGGTAGTTTCAAAAGTAGTGCACTATATAGGGAATAGGGTGCCATTTGTGACTTAAGCTTGATGGCGAGGGCCTCACATGTTTGTACAATAAACATAGTTTATCACAAGCAGCCTGATATTGTTTCAAGCTCTAGGACTTCTCTGTAATTAAAAGCAGACCTACTTTGTACCATTGATGTCAGTGTTTTTATTCAAATACATTTAGAATTTTTTGGGGGGGGAGGCTTCTGTTCACTGATATGCTATCCTCCTGTTTGCTATAAGCTGATTTTATGTATCTGCCAAAAAGTGTGGGTTTTTTCCCACTTATTGAAATCATACTCCAAATCACAATTTATTCAACGTTAAGTGCTGGGAGACGATAAGCATGGTGACATTAGCACATCTGCTAAGCCCCTGAAATGTGTGGGGCTGTCATTAAACTCTATAATTACACACAAGCATAGGCACCACACCCCAGCAGCTGTGTGCACATTCACCATCGGAAATAAAAGCCTTCCACTTGTCAATATTTGCATGACTACTATGACACTATTTGCACGGGACTAGTATTATAGAGGACGTTGGCTATGTCATTATTACCCCAGCACGTCCGTTATTCCAGAAGAACATTCAGACGGGATTAGTTTGACCAAACTGCCCCCTGTCATTTTTGCAGAATTGACTGCTATGACAAAAGCCTGGAGGATTCAAGGCATGAAAATAGTTCAACGTGTCTAGGGATAGCCTGTCTGGGGATAGCCTGTCTAGGGATAGCCTGTCTGGGGATAGCCTGTCTGGGGATAGCCTGTCTGGGGATAGCCTGTCTGGGGATAGCCTGTCTGGGGATAGCCTGTCTGGGGATAGCCTGTCTGGGGATAGCCTGTCTGGGGATAGCCTGTCTAGGGATAGCCTGTCTGGGGATAGCCTGTCTGGGGATAGCCTGTCTGGGGATAGCCTGTCTGGGGATAGCCTGTCTGGGGATAGCCTGTCTGGGGATAGCCTGTCTGGGGATAGCCTGTCTGGGGATAGCCTGTCTGGGGATAGCCTGTCTAGGGAAAGCCTGTCTAGGGATAGCCTGTCTGGGGATAGCCTGTCTGGGGATAGCCTGTCTGGGGATAGCCTGTCTGGGGATAGCCTGTCTGGGGATAGCCTGTCTGGGGATAGCCTGTCTGGGGATAGCCTGTCTGGGGATAGCCTGTCTAGGGATAGCCTGTCTAGGGATAGCCTGTCTAGGGATAGCCTGTCTGGGGATAGCCTGTCTAGGGATAGCCTGTCTGGGGATAGCCTGTCTGGGGATAGCCTGTCTAGGGATAGCCTGTCTGGGGATAGCCTGTCTGGGGATAGCCTGTCTGGGGAAAGCCTGTCTAGGGATAGCCTGTCTAGGGATAGCCTGTCTGGGGATAGCCTGTCTAGGGATAGCCTGTCTGGGGATAGCCTGTCTAGGGAAGCCTGTCTAGGGAAAGCCTGTCTAGGGATAGCCTGTCTAGGGATAGCCTGTCTAGGGATAGCCTGTCTAGGGATAGCCTGTCTAGGGATAGCCTGTCTAGGGATAGCCTGTCTGGGGATAGCCTGTCTAGGGATAGCCTGTCTGGGGATAGCCTGTCTAGGGATAGCCTGCCTAGGGATAGCCTGTCTAGGGATAGCCTGTCTAGGGATAGCCTGTCTAGGGATAGCCTGTCTAGGGATAGCCTGTCTAGGGATAGCCTGTCTAGGGATAGCCTGTCTAGGGATAGCCTGTCTAGGGATAGCCTGTCTAGGGATAGCCTGTCTAGGGATAGCCTGTCTGGGGATAGCCTGTCTGGGGATAGCCTGTCTAGGGATAGCCTGTCTAGGGATAGCCTGTCTAGGGATAGCCTGTCTAGGGATAGCCTGTCTAGGGATAGCCTGTCTAGGGATAGCCTGTCTAGGGATAGCCTGTCTAGGGATAGCCTGTCTGGGGATAGCCTGTCTGGGGATAGCCTGTCTGGGGATAGCCTGTCTGGGGATAGCCTGTCTAGGGATAGCCTGTCTAGGGATAGCCTGTCTAGGGATAGCCTGTCTAGGGATAGCCTGTCTAGGGATAGCCTGTCTAGGGATAGCCTGTCTAGGGATAGCCTGTCTAGGGATAGCCTGCCTAGGGATAGCCTGTCTAGGGATAGCCTGTCTAGGGATAGCCTGTCTAGGGATAGCCTGTCTAGGGATAGCCTGTCTAGGGATAGCCTGTCTAGGGATAGCCTGTCCTAGGGAAAGCCTGTCTAGGGATAGCCTGTCTAGGGATAGCCTGTCTGGGGATAGCCTGTCTGGGGATAGCCTGTCTGGGGATAGCCTGTCTGGGGATAGCCTGTCTAGGGATAGCCTGTCTGGGGATAGCCTGTCTGGGGATAGCCTGTCTGGGGATAGCCTGTCTGGGGATAGCCTGTCTGGGGATAGCCTGTCTAGGGATAGCCTGTCTAGGGATAGCCTGTCTAGGGATAGCCTGTCTGGGGATAGCCTGTCTGGGGATAGCCTGTCTGGGGATAGCCTGTCTGGGGATAGCCTGTCTGGGGAAAGCCTGTCTAGGGATAGCCTGCCTAGGGATAGCCTGTCTGGGGATAGCCTGTCTAGGGATAGCCTGCCTAGGGATAGCCTGTCTAGGGATAGCCTGTCTAGGGATAGCCTGTCTAGGGATAGCCTGTCTAGGGATAGCCTGTCTAGGGATAGCCTGTCTAGGGATAGCCTGTCTAGGGATAGCCTGTCTGGGGATAGCCTGTCTGGGGATAGCCTGTCTGGGGATAGCCTGTCTGGGGATAGCCTGTCTAGGGATAGCCTGTCTAGGGATAGCCTGTCTAGGGATAGCCTGTCTAGGGATAGCCTGTCTAGGGATAGCCTGTCTAGGGATAGCCTGTCTAGGGATAGCCTGTCTTGGGATAGCCTGTCTGGGGATAGCCTGTCTAGGGATAGCCTGTCTGGGGATAGCCTGTCTAGGGATAGCCTGTCTAGGGATAGCCTGTCTAGGGATAGCCTGTCTAGGGATAGCCTGTCTAGGGATAGCCTGTCTAGGGATAGCCTGCCTAGGGATAGCCTGTCTAGGGATAGCCTGCCTAGGGATAGCCTGTCTAGGGATAGCCTGTCTAGGGATAGCCTGTCTAGGGATAGCCTGTCTAGGGATAGCCTGTCTAGGGATAGCCTGTCTAGGGATAGCCTGTCTTGGGATAGCCTGTCTGGGGATAGCCTGTCTAGGGATAGCCTGTCTGGGGATAGCCTGTCTAGGGATAGCCTGTCTAGGGATAGCCTGTCTAGGGATAGCCTGTCTAGGGATAGCCTGTCTAGGGATAGCCTGTCTAGGGATAGCCTGCCTAGGGATAGCCTGTCTAGGGATAGCCTGCCTAGGGATAGCCTGTCTAGGGATAGCCTGTCTAGGGATAGCCTGTCTAGGGATAGCTTGCCTAGGGAAGCCTGTCTAGGGAAAGCCTGTCTAGGGATAGCCTGTCTAGGGATAGCCTGTCTGGGGATAGCCTGTCTGGGGATAGCCTGTCTGGGGATAGCCTGTCTAGGGATAGCTTGTCTGGGGATAGCCTGTCTGGGGATAGCCTGTCTGGGGATAGCCTGTCTGGGGATAGCCTGTCTGGGATAGCCTGTCTAGGGATAGCCTGTCTAGGGATAGCCTGTCTGGGGATAGCCTGTCTGGGGATAGCCTGTCTGGGGATAGCCTGTCTGGGGATAGCCTGTCTGGGGATAGCCTGTCTAGGGATAGCCTTCTAGGGATAGCCTGTCTGGGGATAGCCTGTCTCGGGATAGCCTGCCTAGGGATAGCCTGTCTAGGGATAGCCTGTCTAGGGATAGCCTGTCTAGGGATAGCCTGTCTAGGGATAGCCTGTCTCGGGATAGCCTGTCTAGGGATAGCCTGCCTAGGGATAGCATGTCTAGGGATAGCCTGTCTGGGGATAGCCTGTCTGGGGATAGCCTGTCTGGGGATAGCTTGTCTGGGGATAGCCTGTCTGGGGATAGCCTGTCTGGGAAAGCCTGTCTAGGGATAGCCTGCCTAGGGAAAGCCTGTCTGGGGATAGCCTGTCTCGGGATAGCCTGCCTAGGGATAGCCTGTCTAGGGATAGCCTGTCTAGGGATAGCCTGTCTAGGGATAGCCTGCCTAGGGATAGCCTGTCTAGGGATAGCCTGTCTAGGGATAGCCTGCCTAGGGATAGCCTGTCTAGGGATAGCCTGTCTGGGGATAGCCTGTCTGGGGATAGCCTGTCTGGGGATAGCCTGTCTGGGGATAGCCTGTCTGGGGATAGCCTGTCTGGGGATAGCCTGTCTAGGGATAGCCTGTCTGGGGATAGCCTGTCTAGGGATAGCTTGTCTAGGGATAGCTTGTCTAGGGATAGCTTGTCTAGGGATAACTTGCCTAGTGATAGCTTGCCTAGGGAAAGCCTGTCTAGGGATAGCCTGTCTAGGGATAGCCTATCTAGGGATAACTTGTCTAGTGATAGCTTGCCTAGGGAAAGCCTGTCTAGGGATAGCCTGTCTGGGAATAGCCTATCTAGGGATAGCTTGCCTAGGGATAACTTGCCTAGGGATAGCCTGCCTAGGGATAGCCTGCCTAGGGATAGCCTGCCTAGGGATAGCCTGCCTAGGGATAGCCTGTCTAGGGATAGCTTGCCTAGTGATAGCTTGCCTAGTGATAGCTTGCCTAGGGAAAGCCTGTCTAGGGATAGCCTGTCTGGGGATAGCCTGTCTGGGGATAGCCTATCTAGGGATAGCCTGTCTAGGGATAACTTGTCTAGGGATAGCTTGTCTAGGGATAACTTGCCTAGTGATAGCTTGCCTAGGGAAAGCCTGTCTAGGGATAGCCTGTCTGGGGATAGCCTATCTAGGGATAGCTTGCCTAGGGATAGCTTGCCTAGGGATAGCCTGCCTAGGGATAGCCTGCCTAGGGATAGCCTGCCTAGGGATAGCCTGCCTAGGGATAGCCTGCCTAGGGATAGCTTGCCTAGTGATAGCTTGCCTAGGGAAAGCCTGTCTAGGGATAGCCTGTCTGGGGATAACTTGTCTAGGGATAACTTGCCTAGGGATAGCTTGCCTAGTGATAGCTTGCCTAGTGATAGCTTTCCTAGTGATAGCCTGTCTGGGGATAGCCTATCTAGGGATAGCCTCTCTAGGGATAGCTTGTCTAGGGATGGCCCAATTGGCCTTTAGTTCTGAGAAAGTTTCAATAATAATGCACTTCCACAAAAGCAGTATGAACTGTACGCAGACATTTACAGTTTTTTTTTTCAATTGCGAACAAGCGTCGGTCAATAGTGAAGCCACTTTTTCAAAAACTCTTCACAGTCTTCATTACCAACGTGCATCTTGGCTAGACAGTTAATGTCCTCTCCAAAACTCACTCAAACCACCAAAACACTTCATACATGTCTCAAAATTAGCTCGTTGGACCAGAACACTGGCAACAATTCTCACTCGGAAAACATACATTGTCACTCATACAACTGACCTAAAAAACACCAACGGGGAGCGTTACATAAATGATGATTTTCTCTTTGAAGTGTGAATGATTTCACATAAATCAGTATTTCATTATAGAATAAGAATAACACCTTTTCACTTTATTGACAGTACTAAAGTATATGTAACAAGAATTAATCAGAAATGTAGCAATTTGCATCAATAGCCTTTATTTTTTCTATATCTTTGCATATAGTAATTTACTTGTGAAAAATAAAAAGTTCAAACAAAACTAATTCCTAAAATTCCAGGGCTGCAATAATAATAAAAAATAAAAAATTTAAATCAACATTTGTAATATAGTCACTCATACTGTACAGTACTGTGAGGGTTCTAGTTCTCGCTCTCTCCTGCATTTGGCCCAAGTTCTCATCAATATCACATCTTATGTCTTCTCTGGTGATGCATCTTGGAAAGTACCTTCTGGAATGTCTAATCCAACCCTGGCAGTCTTCAGGAGAAGTGTCTCCACGCCCCGCATTCACGGCATCCATTAAGGACATCTGGTCATGTGGATGTTGGTCATAAACCTTCCACCTCCACGCAGAGAAAAACTGCTCTATGGGGTTTAGGAAGGGGGAGTATGGAGGCAGGAATAGTACTGACATCCTGGGATGTGCAGCAAACCAGTCTGTGACTGCAGCATTATCCCACACAACAACGAAGGTAGTGCAGCAGAGTGGTGGAAAACCACATTATCCCACACAACAACGAAGGTAGTGCAGCAGAGTGGTGGAAAGCCACATTATCCCACACAACAACGAAGGTAGTGCAGCAGAGTGGTGGAAAGCCACATTATCCCACACAACAACGAAGGTAGTGCAGCAGAGTGGTGGAATGCCACATTATCCCACACAACAACGAAGGTAGTGCAGCAGAGTGGTGGAAAGCCACATTATCCCACACAACAACGAAGGTAGTGCAGCAGAGCGGTGGAAAGCCACATTATCCCACACAACAACGAAGGTAGTGCAGCAGAGCGGTGGAAAGCCACATTATCCCACACAACAATGAAGGTAGTGCAGCAGAGCGGTGGAAAGCCACATTATCCCACACAACAACGAAGGTAGTGCAGCAGAGTGGTGGAAAGCCACATTATCCCACACAACAACGAAGGTAGTGCAGCAGAGCGGTGGAAAGCCACATTATCCCACACAACAACGAAGGTAGTGCAGCAGAGTGGTGGAAAGCCACATTATCCCACATAGTGCAGCAGAGTGGTGGAAAGCCACATTATCACACAACAACGAAGGTAGTGCAGCAGAGTGGTGGAAAGCCACATTATCCCACACAACAACGAAGGTAGTGCAGCAGAGCGGTGGAAAGCCACATTATCCCACACAACAACGAAGGTAGGGGAGTTTCTTGCCCCTCTCTCCTCCTCTGACACAAGTCGATTATGCAGGTCATCTAGAAAATAAATGAGCCTCTGTGTTTTGTAGGGGCCAATGAATGGTTTGTGGAACAGAAAACAATCATTGGACAGCGCTGCACACATTGTGATGTTAGCTCCTCTCTGGCCTGGGACAGCCACGGTTGCTCTCTGTCCAATCGCATTTCTTCCCCTGCGGTGTGTTTTTGCCAGGTTGAATCCAGCTTCATCCACAAAGATGAATGTATGAGCTGTTCGACTGGCTTCCATCTCCATTACTCTCTAAAATACAGTAGATCCACAGTTATACAGTACTTTACATCATGCATAGCTGTGTATGTACCCTGTTGGGTTATTGAACAGACATCTTACCTGGACATATTGATACCGGAGTTCTTTCACACGTTCACCGTTTCTCTCGAAGGGTACAGTGTACAACTGCTTCATCCTTCTTTTATGTTTCTCTAGGACTCTGGCAATTGTCGTTGTGCTGACCGGATTCACATTCCCAAAAAGTGATATTGTCTGCCAGCACTCTGTCCTGAATTTCCCGCAGTTTTATTGCATTGTTGCCAACTACCATGTCAACAATGGCAATTTCCTACGCATCTGATAACATTCTGCCCCTCCCTCCTGTTGGAGGCAACCTTTGGATCCTACTGAAAAACACAAAACAATCAATATATTTCAAAATGTCAGTACGTGTAAAAATGTGAACATACCGTATTGTACTGTAATATGTAGTTCAATTATCATTGAAGAATGCACAGCTCACCTGTTGTTTTACTGGAAAAGTCGTACTATTGATGCAACTGTTGAACACTGCAGATGTGGTTGCAGCCTTAAACCAGCCTCTCTCAAAGAGAGACCATGGTTTACAACATGGGCAATAACTGGGGCCCTTATCTCATCAGAGACCACTGCTCTTGGTCTTCCTCTCCTTTGTCCTCCACGCATTCTCCCTCTCCTTGCCACTCTTCTTTCCCCACCAACCTGTCTTCCTTGATTCATGTTTCCAAACTAAATCATTCCGAAGCCGTCCTCTTTTGTCTGTTCGGTAACGAGACTAAAAACAGGACACTTGGGTAGGCTTTCAACTGAAATTGCAATCAGCTGTGTTTGGAATGATTTAAATATTCTGCTGAGATTTTCTATATATTTCAATCTGGTTACTGCAGAAATGCATGACATTTGCCATCATTCTGTTTTGAATGGGTTTTTAACAGTTTTGGAAACAGTGTGTTAGCATTTGAAAACATGTGCTGCAAATATATAGGTTTGCAGGTGGTGGAGTATGAATGAGAAAAGAGTTGGATTTCGGAGAATGTGGTCATTGAATGCATTTTGTGTGAAATCAATGAAAAATTATTCACAGTTTGGTCCACATACACTTCTGTTTTGCTGACTGTGTGAAGAATTTTGACAATGTGACTTCAGTTTTGACCAATCCATGTTAGCAATTGAAAAAAACTGTAATTAAACTGATTGTCACGTTCTGACCTTAGTTCCTTTGTTATGTCTTTGTTTTAGTATGGTCAGGGCGTGAGTTGGGGTCGGTAGTCTATGTTATTTTTTTGCGTTTGGCCTGGTATGGTCTCAATCAGAGGCAGGTGTCGTTCGTTGTCTATGATTGAGAATCATACTTTGGTAGCCTTTTCCCACCTTGTTATTTTGTATTTTCAGTGTTCAGTAAAATAAACATCATGAACACATGCCACGCTGCGCATTGGTCCGACATTTCATACTCCTTGTCAGAGGAACTGGAAAAGTTGATAAATGTGTCATTCATGTAGCAACACGATCACAGCACCTTGGTTTATGCATCAATTCGTTCCTGTTTCTTGCTGAAATTGCGTGCAATACCTGTCGTATTTGGTAATTCCCCTCAAAACACAGGGATTTCGATTTGCACAGGACTACACTCTTAGAATAAAAGGTGCTATCTAGAACAAAGGTTCCTCCTATGGGGACTACTGCACAACCCTTTTGGAACCCTTAAGAGAGTAGTATAATCAGAGGACCTGGGAGTTCACAGAAACAGTGTGCTGTGTGTTGTGTGCCTGTGTGCATGCCTGCGTGCAAGTATCTGTGTGCACAAACTCGTGTGTATTCTCTAAATCCATTCCCCTATCAAGGCTATAGCAGACCCTCAGGCTGTGCTGTGATAAACAGTGGTGTTGTTTGGGCTGTGTGTTGGGTCTGTGTGGATCAGGGCTCTCGGCAGGATAATCCCCCCCAAGTCTGGCCTCCCCCACCCGGGTCCTGCTCAGGGCTCATCCCCCATGGCTGGATGGCAGGACGAGTAGAGACAGGTAGTGGGTGGTGGACATACTTTGGAAGATAGTGCTTAGCTGGCCAGCCTAAGAGATTAGAACAAGAGAATATTCACCCACGTATTCCCTTAAGCGTCTTTCATGAGGTTTTTTCTCTCTGCTCCGTTGATAGGGCATCTAAGGAGGATTTGATTTAATTGGCATTTTTGGGGATGTACAGTGAGTCTTCAAAAGCTGCTGTGTTGTAAAACTGATGCTGCTACCTATAACACGTGAGTAATAACTGCAGAACAATATCTGCTAGGTTTTTACAGATGTTTTCTGGCTTTGCACAAAGAGCGATGGGTCCAGTTTTTTGTTAGCGACTGCCAATTACATGATCAACATCTGTGTGAATGCGTCATTGTGTATTAGACACTGCTTTCATTTGCTGAGGGCCATAGCAGTGTTAAACACGAGTAAACTAAGCTATTTCACTTTGCAATGCACTGGATCAACTAACCCATTTACTGTAGCTCTTTAACTGAAAAAAAACTATCTACGTTCCATCCTTCAGCTCCATCACTTAGAAGCCTGTGGGCTTTGCCTGAGTCCATCTCTAAGTAGGGGGGAAGGGAAGAGTGCCTGTTCAGAAATAATGCAGGACAGAGAGAATCTCTTGTGAATTTCTCCATAATGACACAGCTCTCTACATTAATGTCCATGCCGACAACAATAGGAACATTGTGTGTGTGTGTGTGTGTGTGTGTGTGTGTGTGTGTGTGAGGAAAGTGGGGTAATCAATGGGGTCTGATGGCTCATTGGTCTCCTTTGTTGCCAGGGATTGAGAGATAGACAGCCGGATAATTGATTAAGTATCGAGCGGCTTTCTGGAAGAATGGCTTGTGGGAGTCAAACTGCTTACCTCTGCCATTCTCACCTTTGACGCTGGCTGTGGAGCAGCAGTCCATTACAGAGAGCACATGCTGCAGAGAACAAGTCAAAAACACAGTACAGGCTATAAAATAACAGGTATACACTCCCTGTACTCCCTGTTCACTCATGACTGCGTGGCCACAACGTCTCCAACTAAATCATCAAGTTTTCTGACAACACAACAGTGATTGGCCTGATTACCAACAATGACGAGACAGCCTACAGGGAGGAGGTGATTGCCAGGAAAATAACCTCTCCCTCAACGTCAACAAAAGGGCGCTGATCGTGGACAACATGAGACAGCAAAGAGAGCACACACCCATCCACATCTACGAGGCCGCAGTGGAGAGGAGGGTCAAAAGCTTCAAGTTCCTTGGCATGCACCCCACTGGGCACAAACTGGTTGAATCATATTTGTTTACACGTAATTTGTCAATGTACTGTGAAATCTACGTAGAAAATACAATGGATTTGAAAAATGTCATCAACGGAAACCACAGGATTATGTCATCACGGTAACCAATTTTCAGCAGAGATAAACCCTGTACAGTATCTGTTGAATTTTTACCTTTGAATCGACGTTAGATCTTCAATGTTATATCCATTATAGGAAAAACCTACTCCTACTCCTAATCTATCAACACCGATCCATTTCATTTCCCATCTAGGGTTTAAGCCAAACCCTTCTTAGCGTTGATATTTGTCTCTGACTACTACCAATGTGCTATCGTGAGAATCATTTTTGAGAGATATCTAAATAACTAAATAGATTCCCTTTTACTATCGAAGTCATTCCAAAGTGTAGGCTTAAAAGAGTGAATAAATTGTAGCTATACTTTATAAGTCATAGAAACTCAGCAAAAAAATAATTGTCCCTTTTTCAGGACCCTGCCTTTCACAGATAATTCGTAAAAATCCACAGATCTTTACTGTAAAGGGTTTAACTTCTTATGGCTGCAGGGGCAGTATTGAGTAGCTTGGATGAAAGGTGCCGAGAGTAAACGGCCTGCTTCTCAGTCCCAGTTGCTAATATGTGCATATAGTATTAGTATTGGACAGAAAACACTCTGTTTCTAAAACTGTTTGAATGATGCCTGTGAGTATAACATAACTCATATTGCAGGCAAAAACCTGAGAAGAAATCCAAACAAGAAGTGGGAAATCTGAGGTTGGTCGATTTTCAACCCAGCCCCTATTAAATACACAGTGGGATATGGATCAAGTTGTACTTCCTAGGGCTTCCACTAGATGTCAACCGTCTTTAGCAACTTGAATGAGGCTTCTACTGTGTTGTGGAGCCGGATGGGAGCTCTTTGAGTCAGTGGTCTGGCAGAGAGCCAGGTCCTAGTCAAGCGCATTTCACATGATAGCGACCTGCGCTCCATGACTTTCCTACAGACAATGGAATTCTCCTGTTGGAACGTTATTAAAGATTTATGATAACAACATCCTAAAGATTGATTTCATACTTAGTTTGACAAGTTTCTTCGACCTGTAATATAACTTTTTGAAGTTTTCGTCCGACGTTCGGATGGACCTGCACAGTGTTTGGATTTGTGTACTAAACGCGCTAACAAAAGTAGCTACTTGGATATAAAAATACTCGACATTATCGAACAAATCAAGCATTTATTGTGGAACTGCGATTCTTGGGAGTGCATTCTGATGAAGATCATCAAAGGTAAGGGAATATTTATAATATGATTTCTGATTTCTGTTGACTTCAACATGGCGGATAACATGGCGGATAATTTTTGCCACCTCAGATTATTGCATGGTTTGCTGTTTCCGTAAAGTTTTTAAAAAATCTGACACAGCGGTTGCATTAAGGAGAGGTATATCTATATTTCCGTGTCTATGAATTGTATTTTCATCGACATTTATAATGAGTATTTCTGTAAAATTATGTGGCTCTCTGCAATATCACTGGATGTTTTTGGAACTAGTGAATGTAACGCGTCAACGTATACTGAGATTTTTTATATAAATATGCACTTTATCGAACAAAACACACATGTATTGTGTAACATGAAGACCTATGAGTGTCATCTGATGAAGATCATCAAAGGTTAGTGATTCATTTTATCTCTATTTGTGCTTTTTGTGACTCCTCTCTTTGGCTGGAAAAATGGTTGGGTTTTTCTGTGAGTTGGTGGTCACCTAACATAATCGTTTGTGGTGCTTTAGCTGTAAAGCCTATTTGAAATCGGACACTGTAGTGGGATTATCAACAAGATTAACTTTAAAACGGTATAAAATACATCTATGTTTGAGGAATTTTAATTATGAGATTTCTGTTTTGAATTTGGCGCCCTGAACTTTCACTGGCTGTTGTCATATCGATCCCGTTAACGGGATTGCAGCCCTATGTTTTTAAACACTGTTTCCCATGCTTGTTCAATAAACAATTAATTAACATACACCTGTGGAACGGTCGTGAAGACACTAACAGCTTACAGACGGTAGGCAATTAAGGTCACAGTTATGAAAACTTAGGTCACTAAAGAGGCTTTTCTACTGACTCTGAAAAACACCCAAGAAAGATGACCAGGGTCTCTGCTCAATTGCGTGAACATGCCTTAGGCATGCTGCAAGGAGGCGTCAGGACTGCAGATGTGTCCATACTGTGAGAAGCCTAAGACAGAGCTACAGGGAAACAGGACGGACAGCTGATCATCTTCGCAGTGGCAGACCACGTGTAACAACAACTGTACAGGATCGGTACATCCGAACATCACACCTGCGGGACAGGATGGCAACAACAACTGCCTGAGTTACACCAGGAACGCACAATCCCTCCATCAGTGCTCAGGCTGTCCGCAATAGGCTGAGAGAGGCTGTACTGGGGGCTTGTAGGCCTGTTCTAAGGCAGGTCCTCACCAGACATCACAGGCAACAATGTCGCCTATGGGCACAAACCCATCGTCGCTGGACCAGACAGGACTGGCAAAAAATTATCTGACGAATCGTGGTTTTGTCTCACCTGGGGTGATGGTCTGATTCACATTTATTGTTGGAGGAATAAGCATTACACCGAGGCCCGTACTCTGGAGCAGGATCGATTTGGAGGTGGAGGGTCCGTCATGGTCTGGGGCGGTGTGTCACAGCGTCAGCGGACTGTGCTTGTTGTATTTGCAGGCAATCTCAACGCTGTGCATTACAGGGAAGACATCCTCCTCCCTCATGTGGTACCCTTCCTGCAGGCTCATCCTGACATGACCCTCCAGCATGACAATGCCACCAGCCATACTACTCGTTCTGTTCGTGATTTCCTGCAAGACAGGAATGTCTGTGTTCTGCCATGGCCAGCGAAGAGCCCGGATCTCAATGCCATTGAGCACGTCTGGGACCTGTTGGATCGGAGGGTGAGGGCCAGGGCCATTCCCCCCAGAAATGTCCAGGAACTTGCAGGTGCCTTGGTGGAAGAGTGGGGTAACATCTCACAGCAAGAACTGGCAAATCTGGTGCAGTCCTTGAGGAGGAGACGCACTGCAGTACTTAATGCAGCTGGTGGCCACACCAAATACTGACTGTTACTTTGATTTGTACTCCCCTTCATTTAGGGACACATTATTCCATTTCTGTTAGTGTTGGCTGTGGATGACCAGTGAAATATACCTGCTGGAGCGTGTGTTTCGGTTGGGTGTTGCTATGGAGACCAGTGAGCTGAGATAAGGTGGGGCTTTACAATACATATAGGCCTAGGGTTTCAAGCTTTGGAGGATTCCTAATTTAATAATCATGTTAATAATTCATATGTTGGATTTACATCTCCATCTCAAGCAAAAACCAAAGTAAAAAAATCATACTAAATCAAATAATAAAAATACAAATTAAAGAATAGGATTAAGCCAATGGCACAGATGAAACTAGCCAAGCATTAGATACTGTTTTCCAGTCATGGCTCAACCTTTATAACTACAGTTGTTTACACCTGTTCATATAGTGTCCATACAGTCTATACACACCATTCACATACATACAGTTGAAGTCAGAAGTTTACAAACATTTTAGGTTGGAGTCATTAAAACTCATTTTTCAACCACTCCACAAATGTCTTTTTAACAAACTATAATTTTGGCAAGTCAGTTCGGACATCTAATTTGTGCATGACACAAGTAATTTTTCCACCAATTGTTTACAGACAGATTATTTCACTTATAATTCACTACCACAATTCCAGTAGGTCAGAAGTTTATACACACAAACTTGACTGTAACTTTAAACAGCTTGGAATATTCCAGAAATTGTTGTCATGGCTTTAGAAGCTTCTGATAGTCTAATTGACATAATTTGAGTTAATTGGAGGTGTAACTGTGGATGTATTTCAAGGACTACTTTCATACTCAGTGCCTCTTTGCTTGACATCATGTGAAAATCCAAAGAAATCAGAAAATAAATTGTAGACCTCCACAAGTCTGGTTCATCCTTGGGAGCAATTTCCAAACGCCTGAAGGTACCATGTTAATCTGTACAAACAATAGTACGCAAGTATAAACACTATGGGACCACGCAGCCATCATACCGCTCAGGAAGGAGACGCGTTTTGTCTCCTAGAGATGAACATACTTTGGTGCAAAAAGTGCAAATCAATCCCAGAACAACAGCAAAGGACCTTGTGAAGATGCTGGAGGAGACAGGTACGAAAGTATCTATATCCACAGTAAAACGAGTCCTATATCGACATAACCTGAAAGGCTGCTCATCAAGGAAGAAGCCACTGCTCGAAAACCAACATAAAAAAGTCAGACAACGGTTTGCAACTGCACATGGGGACAAAGATCGTACTTGTGGAGAAATGTCCTCTGGTCTGATGAAACAAAAATGTAACTGTTTGGCCATAATGACCATCGTTATGTTTGGAGGAAAAAGGGGGATACTTATCCACTATTGTTCAGGAGAAAAAAGCCATGCTTGCAACATTCTTACTGTGGGGGATTTTGTTCCTGGCAGCTGACAAACTGTGGTCTGTAGAAATTTCCATGATGGTGCGGGGTGAGAAAGTTGATATCAAACACATAATAGGAATTGATACACACATCTAGTGCCCCAGGGCAGTGTACTTTGCTCCAATGCCAGTCCACTAATGACTGTAAACACCTGTGAGCAGTTCCCAAGAGCCAACACAAATGGGTAAGGAGTGATCACCTCCGCCTGGTGCAGGTACTCAACCATGTTGGTCCCAACATGTTAGAGAAATCATTTGATTTTAGAATATGAGGACTTGTGCAAAGCATGGAGGCACAGTGACAATGCCATCACACACTGACAATGCCATCACTTTATAGCCATTTACATCAATCAACACCGCTTTAATGCCTACAACTTCTATTAATTTGGGTCTGGGGCTCATAGGTTCATTTACACAACACTAACACAACACTACATTTCCATTCAGCCATTTTAATACGGCTGAATAACCTGACACATTGAAAAAGCCACGACCGGGCAGATGGAAACATGAAATGTCGGTAGAATTTTATAAATGCCTACAGATAATTTATTAATTTGACACATTTGCTAAATAATGCAGCAGTTTGTGACAAAACCATCAGTAGAGTTGAAAATGCAATGGAAACCCATTTCACTAGTTTTTTTTTGTACTTTTACACTTTTTGTCATATACAATTGGTAGTTACAGTCTTGTCCAATCGCTGCAACTCCCCTACGGACTCAGGAGAGGCAAAGGTTGAGATCCATGCTTCTTCCGAAACACAACCCTGCTGAGCCGCATAGCTTGCTTAACCCGGAAGCCAGCCACACCAATGTGTTGGAGGAAACACTGTCCAGTTGGTGACCAACATCAGTTTGCAGGCTCCCGGCCCGCCACAATAAGTTGCTAGAGCATGATGAGATAAGGAAATCCCGGCTGATAAATCCTCCCCTTATGACACTAGGCCAATTGTGCACTGCCTTGTGGGTCTCCTGGTCACAGCCAGCTGTGACACAGCCTGGGATCAAACCTGGGTCTGTAGTGACCGTGCCTTAGACCACTGTGTCACTTGGGAGGCTCTTCACTTGTATTTTGTATTCGGTATATGGACATTTAATGGCGTAAATTAGTTATTGTACGTATCCACAAAAAGTCAGTTTAGTAGTACGGGAAAAACACACTGCTTGACTTAAACTTACAAGACGATCTGGCACAGAGAGACAGGAAACACAGGGATAAATACACTGGGGAAAATAAGCGTTCTGGAGGGGGTGGAGACAGTCAATGGAACAGGTGAAACAGATCAGGGCGTAACACAATCTCCCTATGCCTATCCACTATTTAATGAAGGACTCTGGTCTCATTGAAGCTGGGTCAGAATGTCTTCCTGCCTATCTAGACTGGTGTTGGGAGGACCACTGGCAGAAGTCTTAAAGCGATTCACCGTTTAGTGAATAACTTGATTGTTTCAGGCCAAAAATAAATGAGCGTCTGAGGCATCACCGGCAGGGTCATTTGAAACTCTTGGCTGGCGAAGCAAAGTTTTTTGTTCTTGAAGACCTTGAAGACCGTGATCAGTGAGTTTCCCCAAGCAGTCCTGAACAATCTGTAGTAAAGCAGACAATTACTTTTTTTGTAATATTACATTTTACATTGTTTTTTTGACAACCAAAAACATACAAAAACAAAGGTCAACTTAACATTTACACATGAATGACATCCCACTTGCTCAGATCCACATGTTCCCATCGTATCCACACCCGATGCTGTTTCTAATGCTTGTGAGACTCTACCCCATATTGCTTCAAATTGCGTTATGTTGTAGCCAGACAAACAATTACTTTTCCATTGCAGCTAATCACTAGTCTGTCTAACACCTAAGTCATGAAGTCCTCCTGACTTCAGAGTCTGCAATGGCTCTTTGATCTTGTCAGCACAATGTGTCGATAATGAAGGGGGCTGTGCTTTTACTGGTTGGCTCTTGTCTGTTTCTTTCTCACTCAAACACCCACAGCCAGACACAGACCCTGAGCGCCGCCCCCGTCTATTATGATGGTTGGGGGTTTCAACCCCGAGGAAAAAAATCAAACCCTGTTGCGCAATTTATTTGAGTGAATATTGCATTAACAAACAGCTTCTTTTCCAGGACAGTGTGGTCACAGCTCTCCCTGCGCTATGAGTCATATGGGACGCATCAGCCATGCAAATTAATCACAGCAAACAGAATCAAATTTGAGTTTAACGTTTTCGTTAAAAATTTAACCCACCATGCCTGGAATATCCAGCAGACTATCTCGACTATCTTGGCCCAATCTGTCTGGTCCACTGAGCCCTCTGGATCATGAACTCCTTCATGTACTCCACAACCTGGTTTGCCGACCAGATGTTGTTCAGCCACTGGTTTGAACAGGTTTGCTACAGATTCAAATTGAATCTCGAGAGAATTGTCTGCCAGAAATAGCAGAAAATATTATTGTTGCCAAAGTTTGTTGCCAAACTTCTGGCAACATTTTGTGGCACACTATATAGTTTGCAGCAAATTTGCCACAAACTTGCGGGAAGTTTGCAAGAACAAACTCATTTTTGTATTTGCTGTTTTGACATTTAAATGTAGGTAAAGAAGGGGTGTGGCGGTGAAATAAAGTCAGCAAAAAAAGAAATGTCTTCTCAAAGTCAACTGCATTTATTTTCAGCAAACTTAACATGTGTAAGTATTTGTATGAACATAACCAGATTCACCAACTGAGACATAAACTGAACAAGTTCCACAGACGTGACTAACAGAAATGGAAGAATGTGTCCCTAAACAAAAGGGGGGGTCAAAATCAAAAGCAACAGTCAGTATCTGGTGTGGCCACCAGCTGCATTAAGTACTGCAGTGCATCTCCTCCTCATGGACTGCACCAGATTTGCCAGTTCTTGCTGTGAGATGTTGCCCCACTCTTCCACCAAGGCACCTGCAAGTTCCTGGACATTTCTGGGGGGAATGGCCCTGGCCCTAGCCCTCACCCTCCGATTGCCCCAGACGTGCTCAACAGGTCCCAGACGTGCTCAATGGGATTGAGATCCGGGCACTTCACTGGCCATGGCAGAACACTGACATTCCTGTATTTCAGGAAATCACGCACAGAACGAGTAGTATGGCTGGTGGCATTGTCATGCTGGACGGTCATGTCAAGATGAGCCTGCAGGAAGGGTACCACATGAGGGAGGAGGATGTCTTCGCTGTAACGCACAGCATTGAGATTGCCTGCAATGATAAGCTCAGTCCGATGATGCTGTGACACACCGCCCCAGACCATGACGGACACTCCACCTCCAAATCGATCCCGCTCCAGAGTACAGGCCTCGGAGTAATGCTCATTTCTTCGACGATAAACGAGAATCCGACCATCACCCCTGCAGAGACAAAACCGCAACTCGTCAGAGAAGAGCACTTTTTGCCAATCCTGTCTCGTCCAGCGATGGTGGGTTTGTGTCCATAGGTGACGTTGTTGCTGGTGATGTCTGGTAAGGACCTGCCTTACAACAGGCCTACAAGCCCTCAGTCCAGCCTCTCTCAGCCTATTGCGGACAATCTGAGCACTGATGGAGGGTTTGTGATTTCCTGTTATAACTCGGGCAGTTGTTGTTGCCATCCTGTACCTATCCCGCAGGTGTGATGTTCGGATGTACGATCCTGTGCAGGTGTTGTTATACGTGGTCTGCCACTGTGAGGACGATCAGCTGTCAGTCCTGTATGTAGCATTGGCTTAGGCGTCTCACAGTACGGACATGGCAATTTATTGCCATGGCCACATCTGCAGTCCTCATGCCTCCTTGCAGCATGCCTAAGGCACGTTCACACAGTTGAGCAGGGATCCTGGACATCTTTCTTTGGGTGTTTTTCAGAATCAGTAGAAAGGCCTCTTTAGTGTCCTAAGTTTTCATAACTGTAACCTTAATTGCCTACCGTTTGTAAGCTGTTAGTGTCTTAACGACCGTTCCACAGGTGCATGTCCATTAATTGTTTATGGTTAATTGAACAAGAATGGGAAACAGTGTTTATACCCTTTACAATGAAGATCTGTGAAGTTATTTGGATTTTTATGAATTGTCTTTGAAAGACAGGGTCCTGAAAAGGGACGATTCTTTTTTTGCTGGGTTTAGAAGTTGAAAGTAAAAGTTATTGGTGTTTCAGTTGTGATTGGGGTATATTGACCAAATTATCAGGCCATATAAGGATGTATTTTCCCTTCAAAATTCACCAGAAACAACCATTTTACAGCTCGTTAAAAAAAATGATGATTGTGGGGTGCATGCCCCTGGACCACCATAGAGGGGTGTTGACACTGGAACCCATTGACTCTGACGCCCCCAATATCCAACACAAAGTTACGCCCTTGCACACACAACACCACCACATTGTTAATCATGAATATGTTTGTTTTGTTGAAGATGAGGGGAGAGTAATGTGTGGTAAAAAAAATTTGGGACCACATATCCATAATGCATTTATTACACATCTATAAGCATTTCAAGAACATGTTGAAACAGATCCCAACCACATGATTAAAGGTTAATGAAATGTATCCATAGCATATCTATAGCACATTCATGTCAGATGGAAGAGCTCATATTTAAGTATCTGAATAGATGCATCATTAGAATGAAAGCAAATTGTCATAATTATGGCTGTTCTCTAAGTGTGCTTCTGCCATACCAGTGTTAGTGAATATTCTTGTTTTGGCACTGTACTCCAGCACTTTGGATTTGAAATGATACAATGACTATGAGGTTCAAGTGCAGACTGTCCACTTAAATTGAGGGTTTTTTCATACATATTGGGTGAGCCATTTATAACTTACAACACTTTTTGTACATAGTTCCTCCATGTTAGGTGACCAAAAGTATATGGGACAATTTCACTTATTTGCCTATTCAAGTAGTCAAACATTTAGTATTTTTGCCCCATATTCCTAGCACACAATGATTACATCAAGCTTGTGACTACAAACTTGGATGCATTTGCTGTTTTTCTTGGTTGTGTTTGATATTATTTTGTGCCCAACAGAAATAAATGGTAAATAATGTATTGCGTAATTCTGGAGTATTTTACATGAATGTGGATGCTACTATGATTAAGGATAATAATGATGAGTGAGAATGTTAGACACAAAAATATCATACCCCCAAGACATGCTAATCTCTCAACAAGACATTAACAGGGGAAGTTAGCATTGATATTTGTGCATCTGTAACTTAACTTCCAGGTTTCCTCCATACGTGATGTTTGGCATTCAGGACAAAAACTTCCATCTTGGTTTCATCAGACCAGAGAATCTTGTTTATAAAGATCTGACATTCCTTTAGGTACCTTTTGTCAAACTCCAAGTGGGCTGTCATGTGCCTTTTACCGAAGAAGTGGCTTCTGTCTGGCCACTCTACAATAAAGGCCTGATTGGTGGAGTGCTGCAGAGATGGCTGTCCTTCTGGAAGGTTCTCCCATCTCCACAAAGGAACTTTGGAGCTCTGTCAGAGTGACCATCGAGTTCCTGGTCACCTCCCTGACCAAGGCCCATCTCCCCTAAATGCTCAGTTTGGCCGGACGGCCAGCTCTAGGAAGAGTCTTGGTGGTTCCAAACTTCTTTCATGTAAGAATGATGGAGGCCACTGTGTTCTTGGGGACCTTAAATGCTGCAGAAATGTTTTGGTACACATCCCCAGATCTGTGCCTCGACAGAATCCTGTCTTGGAGCACTACTGACAATTCCTTCGACCCCGTGGCTTGGTTTTTGCTCTGACATGGATTATCAACTGTGGGACCTGATATTGACAGGTGTGTGCCTTTCCAAATCACGTCCAATCAATTGAATTTACCACAGGTGGACTCCAATCAAGTTGTAGAAACATCACAAGTATGATCAATGGAAACAGGATGCACCTGAGATCAATTTTGTGTCTTATAGTAAATAAGGTATTTCTGTTTTTTTTTTTATATATATATATATAAATTTGCAAACATTCTAAAAACCTGTTTTCGTTTTGTCATTATGGGGTATTGTGTGTAGATTGAGACAGATTTTTTTTATTTAATACATTTTAGAAAAAGGCTATAATGTAACAAAATGTGGGAAAAGTCAAGGGGTCTGAAACCTTTCCGAATGCACCGTATATCAGCCTCCTTTTGGCATATTCACTGACACTGGTATGGCAGAAGCACACTTTTGAGAACAACCATAATGATGCATCTATTAAGATACCTGAGTTCAATATGAGCATGACATGAATGCGCTATAGATATGCTATGGATATACATTATTTCATTAACCTTTAATAATGAGGTTGCGACCTACACGTTAATGAAATTCTTATAGATGTGTAATAAATGTGTTATGGCTGTGTAGTCAAAGTAAATTGTGCTACGCAATTTTCAAGTGGTTGTTGACGACATAGATACAGCTAAAATCTGAAGTTTACGTACACTTAGTTTGGAGTCATTAAAACTTGTTTTTCAACCACTCCACACATTTCTTGTTGACAAACTATAGTTTTGGGAAGTCGGTTAGGACATCTACTTTCTATTATTTCACTTATAATTCAGTGTATCACAATTCCAGTGGGTCAGAAGTTTACATACTGTACACTAAGTTGACTGTGCTTTTAAACAGCTTGGAAAATTCCAGAAAATGATTTCATGGCTTTAGAAGCTTCTGATAGGCTAATTGACATCATTTGAGTCAATTGAAGGTGTACCTGTGGATGTATTTCAAGGCCTACCTTCAAACTCAGTGTCTATTTGCTTGACATCATGGGAAAATCCAAAGAAATCAGCCAATTGTAGACCTCCACAAGTCTGGTTCATATTTGGGAGCAATTTCCAAATGCCTGAAGGTACCACGTTCATCTGTACAAACAATAGTATACAAGTATAAACACCATGGGATCACGCAGCCGTCATACCACTCAGGAAAGAGACACGTTCTGTCTCCTAGAGATGAATGTACTTTGGTGTGAAAAGTGCAAATCAATCCCAGAACAACAGCAAAGGACCTTGTGAAGATGCTGGAGGAGACCGGTACAAAAGTATCTATATCCACAGTAAAACGAGTCCTATATCGACATAACCTTGCCACTCAGCAAGGAAGAAACCACTGCTCCAAGTCCGCCATAAAAACGGCAGACTACGGTTTGCAACTGCACATGGGGACAAAGATCATACCTTTTTGAGAAATATCCTCTGGTCTGATGAAACAAAATTAAAACTGTTTGGCTGTAATGACCATCGTTATGTTTGGAGGAAAAAGGGGGAGGTTTGCAAGCCAAAGAACACTATCCCAACTGTGAAGCACGGGGGTGGCTGCATCATGTTGTTGTTTTTTTACATAGGCAAGTCAGTTAAGAACACATTTTTATTTTCAATGACATTCTAGGAACAGTGGGTTAACTGCCTTGTTCAAGGGCAGAATGACAGATTTTTATCTTGTCAGCTCAGGGATTTGATCTTATAACCTTTTGGTGACAAGCCCAATGCTTTAACCACTAGGCTACCTGCCGCCCCAGCTTTGCTGCAGGAGGGACTTGTGCATTTCACAAAATAGATGGCGTCATGAGGCAGGATAATGATGTGGATATACTGAAGCAATATCTCAAGACATCAGTTGTTAAAGCTTGGTCACAAATGGGTCTTCAAACAGACAATGACCCCAAGCATACTGTACTTCCAAAGCTGTGGCAAAATGGCTTAAGGACAACAAAGTCAAGGTATTGGAATGGCCATCACAAACCCTGACCTCAATCCTATAGAAAATGTTTGGGCAGAACTGAAAAAAGTGTGTGCGAGCAAGGAGGCCTACAAAACCTGACTCAGTTACACCAGCTCTGTCAGGAGGAATGGGCCAAAATTCACCCAACTTATTGTGAGAAGCTTGTGGAAGGCTACCCGAAACATTTGACCCAAATAATTTAAAGGCAATGCTACCAAATACTAATTGAGTGTATGCAAACTTCTGTCCCACTGGGAATGTGATGAAAGAAATAAAAGCTGAAATAAATGATTCCCTTTTATTATTCTGACATTTCACATTCTTATAATAAAGCGGTGATCCTAACTGACCTAAGACAGGGAATTTTTACTAGGATTAAATGTCAGGAATTGTGAGAAACTGAGTTTAAATGTATTTGGCGAAGGTGTATGTAAACCTCCGACTTCAACTGTGTATAATTACGAAGTAGGCCTACTACATTAGTAATTATATGTCTAAGGTTAAGGGTGTTTTTTTAATCTCTTTATCCTGCAGCCAGGGTTGTGTTAGATAAACGTAACTGAATTCTGATAGCCCTGTTTTGCTCTGGTTTCATGTCGCGAGTTAGAGAAACGAGCTGCTGCTCAATTAAATGTTTTATGAACAATCGAGCTCCCTCTGTCAGAGCGACAGATGGAGGTGGGCAGACAGATCAATGTCACTCTGCCTACGGCGTCGGCATGCCAACCAGCTCCTCTCAGTCGGGGGGTGTTCTCGTCACTGGTGTTTAATGGATCCGCGGCACACTCACTCTCATTCCCGGCCAACTACACACTGTCATCGTTTCCCTCCAACATCCCCACCGTCTCTGTTTGCATTCCCTTGATAAGTCGGGAATTCATACTCAAGTGGAGAAGATTATGTAGGTTGTTAGAGGAAGCCAAGATCATATCATACACTGAGTGTACAAAACATTAAGAACACCTTCCTAAAATCGAATAGCACCCACCCCCCTCCCTTTTGGGTGGTGGTCCAACAGGAAACTGTTGAGAGTAAAAGATTGCTGTTCTTGACACTACCTACTACCAAAAAGGTAACATCATGCAACCAACTTGGCATCTAATTTCCAATATATTCTTGAGAAGTCTCCAGGAGATATTAACACAATTTGCTACCACCCGCCGAGCTGCATAGGTAAACAAAATCGCTCACTGCGGTGAATCCCACCAGCCATTGGATTTCCGTTAAAGACCTCATTTATGAGTAATGTCAATAGACACGACACAGAACGAGAGATAGAGCAATTAAGTGGCTCCTCGTTGGCATACTAATCCGTGAAGCAATTTAGCAGACGGCCTTGGATGATAGAAAAAAAAAGTAGATTGTCGAAGAGGACGGATGATTCCTATTGATCGGTGGGCATTGTGGCCTGTTTGAAGAGAGACAACACAATCTGGAGGGGCCAATCAATTAGCATTTCATGAAGTCGCATGACAGAAGAAGATCTTCATTTCAATGGATGATTCAGAAGCCCTGGGGAATCGATGGCAGAGACGTGGGCCAATCAGGGCGAAGAGTCAGAGGTCAAGAGCTGGGCGTAATTGAGGTCTGTTTTACCCTTTGATTAAAGATTGCAGAGTGGCTGTTTCAAAGGCTAGTCTAAGACACAAAGATATTGTTCATTCAGCTGGCTCTCGGCTCTCAGTACAAAAGCACATTCAGTAAAGTATTCAAACCCCTTGACTTTTCCAACATTTGGTGTTACAGCCTGAATTTAACATTGAGATTTTCTGTCACTGGCCTCCCCACAATACCCCATAATGTCAAAGTGGAATTATGTTGTTATAAGTGTTTACAAATGAATGAAAAATGAAAAGCTCAAATGTCTTGAATCAATAAGTATTCAACCGCTTTGTTATGGCGAGCCTAAATAAGTCCAGGAGCAACAACTTGCATAACAAGTCCTATACTAAGTTGCATGGAATCACTCTGTGTGCAATAATGGTGTTTAGCGTTATTTTTGAATGACTACCTCATCTCTGTACCACACACATACAATTATCTGTAAGGTCCCTCAGTCGAGCAGTGAATTTCAAAGACAGGCTCAACTACAAAGACCAGTGAGGTTTTCCAATGCCACGCTATCACGACTCAGGATGTGACGCAGATGCAGACACAGGAGGTGGATAGTACAGTTATCAATCATTTATTATAGCGCGGGGGAAAAGGCAGGTCGTGGACAGGCAGAGGTTTGTAATCAGGTCAGAGTCAGGCAGGTGCAGGATAGCAAGCAGGCTCGGGGTCAGGGCAGGCAGAGGTTCGTAATCAGGTCAGAGTCAGGCAGGTGCAGGACAGCAAGCAGGCACGGGGTCAGGGCAGGCAGAGGTTCGTAATCAGGTCTGAGTCAGGCAGGTACAGGATGGCAAGCAGGCTCGGGGTCTGGGCAGGGAGAATTGTCAGAACCGGGAAAACTAGGAAACAAGCACTTGAGAAACAGGAAAACTGGAAAGTACGCTGGTAAGTCCTGACAAGACAAGACGAACTGGCAACAGACAGAGAACACAGGTAAAAATGCTCAGGGGATAATGGGAAGACCGGTGACACCTGGAGGGAGGTGGAGACAAGCACAAAGACAGGTGAAACCGATCAGGGTGTGACACTCAAAGAAATGCACCTATTTTTAGATAGGTAAATCTGACATTAAATATAAAGGTCACATTATTAATTACGCTTTGGATGGTGTCTTAATAAACAAAGTCACTACAAATATACAGTCGTCCTTCCTAACTCAGTTGCCAGAGAGGAAGGGAACCACTCAGGGATTTCACCATGAGGCTAAAGGTGACTTTAAAACAGTTAGAGTTTAATGGCTATCATAGGAGAAAACTGAGGATGGAACAACAACATTGTAGTTACTCCACAATACTAACCTAAATGACAGAGTGAAAAGGAGGAAGCCTATACAGAATAAAAATATTACAAAACATGCATCCTGTTTGCAATAAGGAACTAAAGTAAAACGTTATTGTCGCGGTTTTCCTCTTCTTCGTCTGAAGAAGAGAGGCGAGAAGGATCGGAGGACCAATATGCGGCATGGTAAATGTCCATGGTTTTAATAGGAAAACTCAAACATGAACACACCTACAAAACAATAACCGTGAAAACCGAAACAGCCCTATCTGGTGCAGTAAACACAAAGACAGGAAACAATCACCCACAAAATACCCGAATATGGTGCCTAAATATGGTTCCCAATCAGAGACAATGATAAATACCTGCCTCTGATTGAGAACCACTCTCGGCAACCATAGACTTACCTAGACAACTAAACTGAACACAACCCCATTATACTAATAAACCCCTAGACAAGATGAACACAATAAATCACCCATGTCACACCCTGGCCTGACCAATATAATAAAGAAAACAAAGATAACTAAGGCCAGGGCGTGACAGTTATGTCCTGAATACAAAGCTTTGTAAAATCCAATACAACACTCACTGAATGCCTAGGGACTAGGGAGTTTTTTAAGATATGAAGAAATGGAATAGAGCTAAGAGGAAAACCTGGTTTAGTCTGCTTTCCAACAGAAACTGGGAGAAAAAGGCACCTTACAGCAGGACAATAACCTAAAACATGAGGCCAAATATACTCTGGAGTTGCTTACCAAGACGACAACGAATGTTCCTGGGTGGCCTAGATAGTTTAAACTTAAATCGGCTTGAACATCTATGGAAACACTTGAAAATGCCTGTCTAACAATGATCAACAAACAATTTGGCAGAGCTTAAAGAATTGTAAAAATAATCACATGTAAATATTGTACAGTCCAGGCATGCAAAGCTCTTAGAGACTTACCCAGAAAGACTCACAGCTGTGATCACTGCTAAAAGTAATTGTACAAAGTATTGACTCAGGGGTGTGAATACTTATGTATTCTTATGTACAGTATACTTATATATCTTTATTTAATTTTCAATAAATTTGCCAACATTTCTGAAAACATGTTTTCACTTTGTCATTATGGGGTATTGTGTGTAGATTGGTGAGATGTATTTAATACATTTTGAATTCAGGCTGTAACACATTGAAATGTGGATTAAGTCACGGGGTATGAATACTTTTTGAAGGCACTGTAGCGACTGGGGATAATTTAAAAGCAGCTCAGTGGTAGCTATAAATGCATGGAGTTAAAACAAATTGATGTGATAAAAGAGCAACCAAAAATCTAAGTTAAAGAATAGGAATAAATCAAATCAAACTTTAATTGCACTTTAAAATAAAGTTTGATTCAATTTAGTCATACTCTTTATCATTTACTTTTGGTTGTTATGTAGACATGAATCCAACATATTTATTATTACCGTAGATTCAATTTGAAATCAACCAAGGCTTGAAACACTAGGCCTTAGGGCTTTTATTTATTTTTACTATTATTTTTACTATTTTCTGTAGAATATAGTAGAATAATAGCGAATAATAGCGAAGACATAAAAACTATGAAATAACACATATGGAATCAGGTAGTAAACAAAAAAGTGTTAAACAAATCAAAATATATTTCATATTTGAGATTTTTCAAAATACCACCCTTTGCCTTGATGACAGCTTTGCACACGCTCGGTATTCTCTCAACCAGCTTAACCTGGAATGCTTTTCCAACTGTCTTGAAGGAGTACCCACATATGCTGAGTACTTGTTGGCTGGTTTCCATCCCAAACCATCTCAATTGGGTTGAGGTCAGGAGATTGTGGAGGCCAGATCATCTGAATCAGCACTCCATCACTCTCCTTCTTGGTAAAGTAGCCCTTACACAGCCTGGAGGTGTGTTGGGTCATTGTCCTGTAGAAAAACAAATGACAGTCCCACTAAGCACAAACCAGATGGGATGGCGTATTGCTGCAGAATGCTGTGGTAGCCATGCTTGTCGCGTTCATCATAATGATCTGACCAAGGCGCAGCGTGGTATTTATTTAACGAATGAACACTGAACAAAAAAAACAAATTAACATAACGAATCGTGAAGCTAATATAAGTAGTGCAGACAGGCAACTAAACATAGAACAAGAACCCACAAACACAAAAGGGAAAAGAACAACCTAAATATGATCCCCAATCAGAGACAACGATAAACAGCTGCCTCTGATTGTGAACCATATCAGGTCACCATAGTCACCACATACTACCTAGACCTACAAAAACCCCAGACATACAAAACCCCTAGACAATACAAAAAATAGCATACCCACCCTAGTCACACCCTGACCTAACCAAAATAATAAAGAAAACAGAGATCTCAGGTCAGGGCGTGACAGGTCAGGGCCCGTCGTTGGAGGTTCCGGACTGTGGCCCGTCGTTGGCGGTTCCAGACTGTAGCCCATTGCCGGAAACTCTGAACTGGGAACTGTCGCCGGAAGCTCTGGACTGGGGACGGTCTCCAGAAGCTCTGGACTGGGGACTGTCTCCGGGAGCTCTGGACTGGGGACTGTCGCCGGAAGCTCTGGACTGGGGACTGTCGCCGGAAGCTCTGGACTGGGGACTGTCGCCGGGAGCTCTGGACTGGGAACTGTCGCCGGAAGCTCTGGACTGGGAACTGTCGCCGGAAGCTCTGGACTGTGGGGGCGCACTGGAGACCTGATGCATGGTGCCTGCACTGGTGGTACCTTTCTGAGGACACGCATCTCAGGGCGAGTGCGGGGAGCAGGCACAGGACGTACTGGACTGTGGAGGCGCATTGGAGGTCTGGTGCGTGGTGCCGGCATTGGTGGTCCCGAGCTGGTAACACGCACCTCAGGGCGAGTGCGGGGAGCAGGCACAGAACGTACTGGACTGTGGAGGCGCACTGGAGATCTGGAGCGTAGAGCTGGCACAATGCGCCCTGGCTGGATGCTCACTTGAGCCCGGCAAGTGCGGGGCGCTAGCACAGGACGCACTGGGCTGTGCAGACGCACCGGAGACACAGTACGCAGAGCCGGCACAGGATATCCTGGTCCAAGGAGGTGTACTGGAGACCAGGAGCGCTGAGCCGGCACCATCCGTCCTGGCTGGATGTCCATTCGAGGAGCTGGAATAGAGCGCACCGGGCTATGAATGCGAACTGGAGACATTGTGCGCATTACTGCATAACACGGTGTGACCAGTCACACGCTCCCCACGGTAAGCATGAGGAGTTGGCTCAGGTCTCCAACCTGACTCAGCCAATCACCCCGTGTTTTCTCCCCCCAAATATTTTTTTATGGGGGTACCTCTCTTGCTTGTCTCATTGGTACAACTCCTTGTAATTTCGCCTTTCTGCTTTCGCTGCCTCTATTTCCCCCTTAGGACGGCGATACTCCCCAGCCTGCGTCCAGGGTCCTACTCCATTCAGAATCTCCTCCCAGGTCCATTCCTCCTGAACACGCTGCTTGGTCCATTTTTGGTGGGTTCTTCTGTCACATTTGTCATAATGATCGGACCAAGGAGCAGCGTTGTAAGCGTACATTCTAATTTATTTAACGAATGAACACTGAACAAATTAACAGAATAACAAAACAAATCGTGAAGCTAATATGAGTAGTGCAGACAGGCAACTAAACATAGAACAAGAACCCACAAACACAAAAGGGAAAATGGCTACCTAAATATGATCTCCAATCAGAGAAAATGATAAACAGCTGCTTCTGATTGGGAACCATATCAGGCCACCATAGACAAACATACTACCTAGACCTACAAAACCCCTAGACAATACAAAAACTAGCATATTCACCCTAGTCACACCCTGACCTAACCAAAATAATAAAGAAAACAGAGATATCTCAGGTCAGGGCATGACAATGCTGGTTAATTGTGACTTGAATTCTAAATAAATCACAGATAGTGTCACCAGCAAAGCACCCCCACACCAGCAAAGCACCCCCACACCATGACACCTCCTCTTCCATGCTTTAAGGTGGGAAATACACATGCAGAGATCATCCGCTCACCCACACCGCGTCTCACAAAGACACGGCTGTTGGAACGAAAAATCTCCGATTTGGACTCCAGACCAAAGGACAAATTTCCACCGGTCTACTAACCATTGCTCGTGTTTTTTGGCCCAAGCAAGTCTCTTCTAATTGGTGTCCTTTAGTAGTGGTTTCTTTGCAGCAATTTGACCACAAAGGCCTGATTCACACAGTCTCCTCTGAACAGTTGATGTTGAGATGTGTCTCTTACTTGAAATCTGTGAAGCATTTATTTGGGCTGCAATTTCTGAGGCTGGTAACTCTAATGAACTTGTCCTCTGCAGCAGAGGTAACTCTGGGTCTTCCATTCCTGTGGCGGTCCTCATGAGACCTTCATCATAGCGCTTGATTGTTTTTGCGACTGCACTTGAAGAAACTTTCAAAGTTCTTGAAATAGTCCGTTTTGACTGACCTTCATGTCTTAAAGTAACGATGGACTGTCATTTCTCTTTGCTTATTTATGCTGTTCTTGCCATAATATGGACATGGTATTTTACCGAATAGGGCTATACCCCCTCTACCTTGTCACAACACAACTGAAATTCCATAAATTAACATTTAACAAGGTACACCTGTTAATTGAAATGCATTCCCGGTGACTACCTCATGAAGCTGGTTGAGAGATTGCCAAGAGACTGCAAAGCTATCATCAAGGCAAAAGGTGGCTATTTGAAGAATCTCAAATATAAAATATATTTTGATTTCCTTAACACTATTTTGGTTACTGCACAACTCCATATGTGTTATTCCATAGTGTTGACGTCTTCAATATTATTCTACAATGTAGAAAATAGTAAAAATAAAGAAAAACATTTGAATGAGTCGGTGTGTCCAAACTTTTGCCTGGAAGTGTGTGTATTGTGTATTTTTTGTTGAACCCTGGGTTGAATTGAAACATTAGCTGTTGATGACTTTGCAAATACTGTATAGGCCTAAATAGTATCCTTGATGATGTATGATTGATAAAGTATGGTTACATTTCATTTGCTCTGTTAAATCTACCCTTTGGAATGACTTCAATAGCAACAGTGAATCTATTTAGTTAATAAGTGCAGATCTCTCAATAATCATTCTCACAATAGCACATTGGTGGTAATCAGTGACAAATATCAAAGCTACGTTATTGCTGGGTATAGTTAGAACTCTGAATGGGAAACCAAATGGATAGCTGTAGATAGATTAACTCTCCAGTATGAGGTGCTGTCCAGCCTACTGTTTTTTCTTCTTCTGATTGTGGATATAACGTTGAAGATCTGATGTTGTTTCAAAGGTACAAATTCAACATATTTCATTCAAGGTTTGTCTGTGTTGAAAATTGGTTACCATGATGACATAATCCTGTGGTTAAAATTTCACCCTCAGAACAACAGTTTTGCCAGTAAAATAAGTTATTTCATATTTAACGTATTTTCCACATAGATTGTATGTCACAATATGTTGACAAATTACATTGAAACAACGTTGATTCAACCAGTTTGTGCCCAGTGGGATCTCACTGACAGAGAAAGTAAAATCAGACAGATTCCTAACACACACACACACACAAACAAACGCACATGCACACACACAACACACACAAAGAAACATGCAGATGCACACACAAACACACATACAAACACACACACACACTCATGCAGCCAGCAAGGGCTAAATGGATTCAGCAGGATGGATCTCAGGGGCACTGGAGTGTCTAAATATGGACAGGTAATGCTGTGATTTAGGTATTATCCCAAATCGCACCCTGTTCCTTACATAGTGCACTGCTTTTCACCAGGACTCATAGGGCTCTGGTCAAAAGTAGTGCACTGTGTAAGGAATATACTCTTAGAAAAGAAGGCACTATTGAGAACCATAAAGGGTTCTTAAGCTGTTCGCATAGGAGAACCCTTTGGAGAACCCATTTTGGTTGCATGTTTCAAAACCCTTTTGGGTTCCATGGAGAACCCTTTCTACAGTCAGGATGCTCTCAATGGTGCAGTTGTAGAACTTTTTGAGGATCTGGGGACCCATGCCAAATCTTTTCATTCTCCTGAGGGGGAAAAAGTTTTCTTATCATGAATGATGTTTAGCAATAATAATAATAATCCATAAAATGACACAAAATATCCATGCTTAACTTAAGAAGATTTATTTGTAACAGTATAGACTTTATGCCCGCCCCCGACCTGGGCGCGAACCAGGGACGCTCTGCACACGTCAACAGTCACCCTCGAAGCATCGTTACCCATCACTCCAAAAAGGCTGCGGCCCTTGCAGGGCAAGGGGAACCACTACTTCAAGGTCTCAGAGCAAGTGACGTCACCGATTGAAATGCTATTTAGCGCGCACCACCGCTACCTAGCTAGCCGTTTCACATCCGTTACACCTATATATACTGCTTGTACAAAAGAGTAGGAACACCTTCCTAATCTTGAGTTGCGTCCCTCTTTTGCCATCAGAGTAGCTTCAGTTTGCAGATAGAACCTTAAAACACTATATCCTATGGATAAAGCTTACCTCTCTCTGAATGAGTAGAGTGATATATTTTTCTGGTCTCTGACACCCAAAGGCAGTAAACTATCAATAACATTTTTGTGAAATACCCCTTCCATTAAGGTTTTCATTCTGATATAGAACAAAACAAAAACAGCAACACCTCTCCCAAGGGCCTTAAACATGCTCTAAGGCAGTGGTTCCTAAACTGTGGGGTACGCCGGGTCGGAACTCAGTCAGGTTTTAAACTTACCTTTGAAATGGTCAGAGCCATAAGGTTCTATCAGCGATTGCACACCCCTATTAAAACAGATTTACAAACGTCTTAGCATTTTGATACTCTTCACTTTAGGTACCTATACAGTTAGGAAAAATACACTGAAAAAAATACAAATGACATGTAAAGTGTTGGTCCCATGTTTCATAAGCTGAAATAAAAGATCCACACACACACACGTGCACCCCCCTCCACACACACACACACACACTCACACACAAACACACACACATGCACACCCTTCCACACACAAAGGGCAGACATCTCCTCATGTCTTTGCAGCAGAGGGGCCTCATGGCTTCTGTTGTTCCCCAGAGAGCAGCATTGTATTTAGGCTGATCATTAAGCAAGCTTTCGCTTCCTTTCTCCCTGGCTCTCTGTGCCTCCAGGCAACAAAGGCTCACATTGCCTGACCTCAAACCTGCTCTGTGTGGAGGCGTGCAGAGGAAGGAACAGAGCACCATTAACACTGACTGTCAGTTTTACACTTTCCCCCATTTCTCTCTCTTTCTCTCTCGCTCTCTCACGCATGGTCACACACACACACACACACACACACACACACACACACACACACACACACACACACACACACACACACACACACACACACACACACACACACACACACACACACACACACACACACACACACACACACACACACACACACACACACACACACACGCTTGCTGTCAGTTCGGACGCTTTTCCACCCATCCAGCCACACTGCACTGATATGGTAATCCCAGGTTCCTGGTAGCACAGTGTTTATAAGAGATTAACCTGTATTTACAGTACATTTACAACATTTAGTTTTGATTTACAGTTGATTGAGTTGTCAACTAACATGACTTTCTTTTTACATGACTTTCTTTTTTTAACCATGTCATTAGATTTAGGTTCAAAGTCCTGAAATTCCTTCATGTTGATGACTTCTTTCAAATCCAATAAATTGTCCACATTCATTCAACGTCCCCAGAAGGAAAAACAAAACCAAAATTTGTTGAAATGACGTGGAAATGACGCTGATGTAGTTAACCAGTTTGTGTCCCGTGGGGGAGCATATGAGGTCTCTGTAGACCTGGGTTGTCGCACTCTTTGTCTGTATGTGCCACCTCGCCTGTTTTGTGTGTGGTCTCTTGCGAAATGTCCAACCGATTACAGTTTATGTAAAAAAATATATATTCTGGAGAATCAATGTGCAATTCACAACGCGGGCTAGCTTTGTCGTCCGTGACGAGTCTCCATAGAGACCCAGCACCATCCCACTAGTCCACCAGCTGAGAGAAGTATTACCATCTGAAGCATTTCATTTGAATCAACCACTGCTTTTCACATGATAATCAATTCCACCACAATAATCTCTTGTTTACTCATCAAGTCAGTGTCTAAATAACACAGAAAGCCCAGAGGGATCGCACCGCATATCATTATTGTCATGGTTGCAAAAAATAACGACGAAAACATCTCGAAACCCTAGCTTAGCTCTTTAAGAGTATTTCTAGCTAGCCGCTCCTGTTTCCATTTCACAGCCATATTAGTCATGTCATGTGGTCATGGGGCCTCTATCGTTTTCAATCAAATCAACTTCGCATTCCCCTTCTGAGAATATTCATCAGCCTCTCTGTATAGCTCCCAGATATCCAACCCTCCCCCATACCTCCTCACTGAGGCCAATGGAGTGGGAGTAGAGTGTGCTGCTGAACTGAAGAGTACTGGTATTAGAGCCTCTTCACACTTACTACACTTTTCATTAAAAATACAGTCGGCAACATATATTGCTCAAATGTACACTTCAGTACTTGCCAGGTCTTGACCGCTACCTCTGAAGGCAGTGCACGCATGACCCTCGCCACACGGGTTATGATGGGACCAGATTGTTTTTCTAATCAGGTCATATCATGTAGGAAATGTAGAAAATAGTACAAATAAAGAAAAACCCTTGAATGAGTAGGTGTGTCCAAACGTTTGACTGGTACTGTATATATTGTTTATTTGAATATAATTGAAAGACACTGTGACCTCTTCCTCGGGGTGTGTATTGCTACTGGACCAAAAAAGGTAACCCTAAAAAAAGTGAAAAACTGAATGACCCGACAAGACATGGAAAATGCAACAGACCAGAATTCTAGAGACCCCAGGTAAAATTAATATGTTTTGAGAGCAATTGTATAGAAGAAATTCAGTAATGTCATGTTTTTATAGTCTAAACTATGTACACTAAATTACCAAAGGTATGTGGACACCTGCTCGTAGGACATCTCATTCCCAAACCATGGGCATTAATATGGAGTTGGTCCCCCTTTGCTGCTATAACAGCCTCCACTCTTCTAGATGTAAGACTCTAAAAGTTTTGTACACCTGAATTGTACAATATTTGTACAATATTCTTTTAAAAATTCTTCAAGCTCCGTCAAGTTGGTTGTTGAGCATTGCTAGACAGTCATTTTCAAGACGATTTAAGTCAAAGCTGTAACTAGACCACTCATGAACATTTAATGTCATCTTGGTAAGCAACTCCAGTGTATATTTGGTCTTGAGTTTTAGGTTATTGTCCTGCTGACAGGTTAATTTGTCTCCCAGTGTCTGTTGCAAAGCAGACTGAACCAGGTTTCCTCTAGGATTTTGCCTGTGTTTAGCTATATTCCGTAATGTTTAATCCTAAAAAAACACCCTAGTCCTTGCCTATGACAGACAGGTTATGAAGTTAATTTCTTTGCCACATTTTTTGCAGTTTTACTTTCGTGCCTTATTGCAAACAGGATGTATGTTTTGGAATATTTGTATTCTGTACAGGCTTCCTTCTTTTCACTCTGTCATTTAGGTTAGTATTGTGGAGTAACTGCAATGTTGTTGATCCATCCTCAGTTTTCTTCTGTCACAAGCATTATGCTGTAACTGTTTAAAGTCACCATTGGCCTCATGGTTAAATCCCCGAGTGGTTTCCTTCCTCTCCGGCAACTGAGTTATGAAGGACGCCAGTATCTTTGTAGTGACTGGGTGTATTGATTCACCATCCAAAGTTGAATTAATAATTTCACCATGCTCAAAGTGATATTCAGTGTACCCATCCAGCAATAGGGGCCCTTCTTTGTGAAGCATTGGAAAACCTCCCTGGTCTTTGTGGTTGAATCTGTGTTTGGAATTCACTGTTCGACTGAGAGACCTTACAGATAACTAACTGTATGTGTGGGGTACAGAGATGAGGTCGTTCAAAAATCATGTTAAACACTATTAATGCACACATATTGATTCCATGCCACTTAATATGTGACTTGTAAAGACAAATTTTACTTCTGAACTTATTTAGGCTTGCCATAACAGAGGTTGAATACTTTTTGACTAAAGACATTTCAGATTTCCATTTTTCATTCATTTATAAACATTTCGAAAAACATAATTCCACTGACATTAAAGGTCAAGGTGTCACGCCCTGGTCAAAGTATTTTGTGTTCATCTTTATGTATTTGGTCAGGCCAGGGTGTGGCATGGGATTTTTGTAATTGTGGTGTGTTTGTCTTGGGGTTTTGGTGGTGGTATTGGGATTGTAGCTTAGTGGGTTGTCTAGCAAAGTCTATGGCTGTCTGGAGTGGTTCTCAATCAGAGGCAGATGCTTATCGTTGTCTCTGATTGGGAACCATATTTAGGCAGCCATATTCTTTGAGTTTGTCGTGGGTGATTGTCCTTAGTGTCCTATGTGTACTCTCTGTTAGTTTGCACCAGTTAGGCTGTTTCGGTTTTGTTTATTGTTTTTTTGTAAGTTCGTGTTTCTTTGTTGTATTAAACATGGATCGCAATCGACACGCTGCAGTTTGGTCCGACTCTCCTTCATCACCACTAGAAAACCGTTACAGAATCACCCACCAACCAAGGACCAAGCGGCGTGGTAAACAGAGGCAGCAGCAACAGCAGCAGCAGGAGAAGCGACAGGTGCAGCAGGAGCAACAGCAGCAGCAGCAAAGGCAGCAGCAGGAGCAAAGGCAGCAGCAGGAGAAGCAACAGAGGCAGCAGCAGCATTGGGAGAGGCTGCACTCTTTGGATAAATGGACTTGGGAGGAGATCCTTGACGGACAAGGACCCTGGGCAGAGCCATGGATGGAATTGGAGCTGTCGGCGAAGCAGAGTGCTGAGTCTGAGAGTGTGGAGGATGTATTGGACAGAGTAGAAAGAAAGGTGTGGGCTTGGCATAGCATGCACGGCATACCAGTGCCAGCACCACGCATCAGGCCTACAGTGCGTCCCACCTGTTCAGCGCTGCCGGAGCCTTTCTCCTCTACAGCGCTGCTGGAGTCTTCCGCCTGTTCAGCGCAGCCAGAGCCTTTCTCCTCTCCTGCGCGGCCGGAGTCTCCCGCCTGTTCAGCGCAGCCAGTCTACAAGGAGCTGCCAGTCTGTAAGGAGCTGCCAGTCTGTAAGGAGCTGCCAGTCTGTAAGGAGCTGCCAGTCTGTAAGGAGCTGCCGGTCTGCACGGAGCTGCCGGTCTGCACGGAGCTGCCGGTCTGCACGGAGCTGCCGGTCTGCACGGAGCTGCCGGTCTGCACGGAGCTGCCGGTCTGCACGGAGCTGCCGGTCTGCACGGAGCTGTCAGTCTGCACGGAGCTGTCAGTCTGCACGGAGCTGCCAGTCTGCACGGAGCTGCCAGTCTGCACGGAGCTGCCAGTCTGCACAGAGCTGCCAGTCTGCACAGAGCCGCCAGAGCTGCCAGTCTGTAAGAAGCCGCCAGAACTGTCAGCCTACATGGAGCAGCCAGAGCTGTCAGTCTGCATGAAGCAGCCAGAGATGTCAGTCTGCATAGAGCAGCCAGTCTGCATGGAGCAGCCAGTCTGCAAGGAGCTGTCAGTCTGCAAGGAGCTGTCAGTCTGCAAGGAGCTGTCAGTCTGCAAGGAGCTGCCAGTCTGCACGGAGCTGCCAGTCTGCACGGAGCTGCCAGTCTGCACGGAGCTGCCAGTCTGCACGGAGCTACCAGTCTGCACGGAGCTACCAGTCTGCAAGGAGCTGCCAGTCTGTAAGGAGCTGCCAGTCTGCACGGAGCCGCCAAAGCTGTCAGCCTACATGGAGCAGCCAGAGCTGTCAGTCTGCATGAAGCAGCCAGAGATGTCAGTCTGCATAGAGCAGCCAGTCTGCACGGAGCTGTCAGTCTGCAAGGAGCTGTCAGTCTGCAAGGAGCTGCCAGGCTGCAAGGAGCAGCCAGTCAGCACGGAGCCGACAGAGCTGTCAGTCTGTAAGAAGCCGCCAGAGCTGTCAGCCTATATGGAGCAGCTAGTGCTGCCAGTCTGCCCAGCATCGCCAGTCTGCCCAGCGTCGCCAGTCTGCCCAGCGCCACCAGTCTGCCCAGCATCGCCAGTCTGCCCAGCATCGCCAGGCTGCCCAGCACTGCCAGTCTGCCTAGCGTCGCCAGTCTGCCCAGCGCCGCCAGGCTGCCCAGCGCCGCCAGATCTGCCAGTCAGCCAGACTCTTCCAGATCTGCCAGTCAGCCAGTCTCTTCCAGATCTGCCAGTCAGCCAGACTCTTCCAGATCTGCCAGTCAACCAGACTCTTCCAGATCTGCCAGTCAACCAGACCCTTCCAGATCTGCCAGTCAACCAGACTCTTCCAGATCTGCCAGTCAACCAGACTCTTCCAGATCTGCCAGTCAACCAGACTCTTCCAGATCTGCCAGTCAGCCAGACTCTTCCAGATCTGCCAGTCAGCCAGTCTCTTCCAGATCTGCCAGTCAGCCAGACTCTTCCAGATCTGCCAGTCAACCAGACTCTTCCAGATCTGCCAGTCAACCAGACCCTTCCAGATCTGCCAGTCAACCAGACTCTTCCAGATCTGCCAGTCAACCAGACTCTTCCAGATCTGCCAGTCAACCAGACTCTTCCAGATCTGCCAGTCAACCAGACTCTTCCAGATCTGCCAGTCAACCAGACTCTTCCAGATCTGCCAGTCAACCAGACTCTTCCAGATCTGCCAGTCAACCAGACTCTTCCAGATCTGCCAGTCAACCAGACTCTTCCAGATCTGCCAGTCAACCAGACTCTTCCAGATCTGCCAGTCAACCAGACTCTTCCAGATCTGCCAGTCAACCAGACTCTTCCAGATCCGCCAGTCAGCCGGGATCTGCCAGAACTGCCAGTCGGCCAGGATCCGCCAGTCAGCCAGGATCCGCCAGTCTGCCAGGATCAGTTAGATCCGCCATTCAGCCAGGATCCGCCAGTCTGCCAGGATCCGCCAGTCAGCCAGGATCCGCCAGTCAGCCAGGATCCGCCAGTCAGCCAGGATCCGCCAGTCCATGATCCGCCAGTCAGCCAGGATCCGCCAGTCTTTCAGGATCCGCCAGAAGTGCCAGTCAACCAGGATCCGCCAGTCAGCCAGGATCCGCTAGTCTGCCAGGATCCGCCAGTCTGCCAGGATCCGCCAGTCTGCCAGGATCCGCCAGAACTGCCAGTCTGCCAGGATCCGCCAGTCTGCCAGGATCTGCCAGTCAGCCAGGATCTGCCAGTCGGCCAGGATCTGCCAGTCGGCCAGGATCTGCCAGTCGGCCAGGATCTGCCAGTCAGCCAGGATCTGCCAGTCGGCCAGGATCTGCCAGTCGGCCAGGATCTGCCAGTCGGCCAGGATCTGCCAGTCGGCCAGGATCCGCCAGTCTGCCAGGATCAGTTAGATCCGCCAGTCTGCCAGGATCCGCCAGTCTGCCAGGATCCGCCAGTCTGCCAGGATCCGCCAGTCTGCCAGGATCCGCCAGTCAGCCAGGATCCGCCAGTCAGCCAGGATCCGCCAGTCTCCCAGGACCCACCAGTCAGCCAGGATCCGCCAGAAGTGCCAGTCAGCCAGGATCTGCCGGAACCACCAGCCAGCCAGGATCTGGTAGATCCATCAACCTGCCTGAGCTTCCTCTCACTCCTGAGCTTCCTCTCACTCCTGAGCTTCCTCTCACTCCTGAGCTTCCTCTCACTCCTGAGCTTTCTCTCACTCCCGAGCTTCCCCTCAGTCCCGAGCTGCCTCAGTCCCGAGCTGTCCTTCAGTCCCGATCTGCTCCTCAGTCCAGTGGGGTTCTGGGTGAGGACTACTAGGCCATGGTCGGCGGCGAGGGTGGACTATCCAGGGACGAAGGGAGAGGGGACTAAGACATTAAATGAGTGGGGTCCACGTCCCGCGCCCGAGCCGCCACCATGGACAGACGCCCACCCGGACCCTCCCTATTGTTTTGAGGTGCGTTCGGGAGTCCGCACCTTAGGGGGTTCTGTCACGCCCTGGTCAAAGTATTTTGTGTTCATCTTTATGTATTTGGTCAGGCCAGGGTGTGGCATGGGATTTTTGTAATTGTGGTGTGTTTGTCTTGGGGTTTTGGTGGTGGTATTGGGATTGTAGCTTAGTGGGTTGTCTAGCAAAGTCTATGGCTGTCTGGAGTGGTTCTCAATCAGAGGCAGATGCTTATCGTTGTCTCTGATTGGGAACCATATTTAGGCAGCCATATTCTTTGAGTTTGTCGTGGGTGATTGTCCTTAGTGTCCTATGTGTACTCTCTGTTAGTTTGCACCAGTTAGGCTGTTTCGGTTTTGTTTATTGTTTTTTTGTAAGTTCGTGTTTCTTTGTTGTATTAAACATGGATCGCAATCGACACGCTGCAGTTTGGTCCGACTCTCCTTCATCACCACTAGAAAACCGTTACACAAGGAGTGTGAATACTCTCTGAAGGCACTGTAAATGTCAGCAAGCCAGGCTAGTAATGTACATCAAAATAGCTATCTAGCCAGCTAGCTTTCTGCTTTGCTGAACACAGAATGTTAGCGCACTGTTCTTGAATGGCTAAATGGAGCCATCTCGTCTCAAGACTTTGGCTAAAGTTTTGACATGGTGAATCTTGAATACTCCAGCCAACGACATGAGACGTTCTAAAACTAGACCATTCAGATCAAACAAACTGGCGCGTTGCGTCTCATCTCATCTGAACTGGGCTTTTTTAAATTGTTTTAATTGTTTTATTTCACCTTTATTTAACCAGGTAGGCTAGTTGAGAACAAGTTCTCATTTGCAACTGCGACCTGGCCAAGATAAAGCATAGCAGTGTGAACAGACAACACAGAGTTACACATGGAGTAAACAATTAACAAGTCAATAACACAGTAGGAAAAAAAGGGGAGTCTATATACATTGTGTGCAAAAGGCATGAGGAGGTAGGCGAATAATTACAATTTTGCAGATTAACACTGGAGTGATAAATGATCAGATGGTCATGTACAGGTAGAGATATTGGTGTGCAAAAGAGCAGAAAAGGAAATAAATAAAAACAGTATGGGGATGAGGTAGGTAAAATTGGGTGGGCTATTTACCGATAGACTATGTACAGCTGCAGCGATCGGTTAGCTGCTCAGATAGCAGATGTTTGAAGTTGGTGAGGGAGATAAAAGTCTCCAACTTCAGCGATTTTTGCAATTTGTTTCAGTCACAGGCAGCAGAGAACTGGAACGAAAGGCGGCCAAATGAGGTGTTGGCTTTAGGGATGATCAGTGAGATACACCTGCTGGAGCGCGTGCTACGGATGGGTGTTGCCATCGTGAACTGAGATAAGGCAGAGCTTTACCTAGCATGGACTTGTAGATGACCTGGAGCCAGTGGGTCTGGCGACGAATATGTAGCGAGGGCCAGCCGACTAGAGCATACAAGTCGCAGTGGTGGGTGGTATAAGGTGCTTTAGTGACAAAACAGATGGCACTGTGATAAACTGCATACAGTTTGCTGAGTAGAGTGTTGGAAGCAATTTTGTAGATGACATCGCCGAAGTCGAGGATCGGTAGGATAGTCAGTTTTACTAGGGTAAGTTTGGCGGCGTGAGTGAAGGAGGCTTTGTTGCGGAATAGAAAGCCGACTCTTGACTTGATTTTCGATTGGAGATGTTTGATATGAGTCTGGAAGGAGAGTTTGCAGTCTAGCCAGACACCTAGGTACTTATAGATGTCCACATATTCAAGGTCGGAACCATCCAGGGTGGTGATGCTGGTCAGGCGTGCGGATACAGGCAGCGAACGGTTGAAAAGCATGCATTTGGTTTTACTAGCGTTTAAGAGCAGTTGGAGGTCACGGAAGGAGTGTTGTATGGCATTGAAGCTCGTTTGGAGGTTAGATAGCACAGTGTCCAAGGACGGGCCTGAAGTATATAGAATGGTGTCGTCTGCGTAGAGGTGGATCAGGGAATCGCCCGCAGCAAGAGCAACATCATTGATATATACAGAGAAAAGAGTCGGCCCGAGGATTGAACCCTGTGGCACCCCCATAGAGACTGCCAGAGGACCGGACAGCATGCCCTCCGATTTGACACACTGAACTCTGTCTGCAAAGTAATTGGTGAACCAGGCAAGGCAGTCATCCGAAAAACCGAGGCTACTGAGTCTGCCGATAAGAATATGGTGATTGACAGAGTCGAAAGCCTTGGCAAGGTCGATGAGGACGGCTGCACAGTACTGTCTTTTATCGATGGCGGTTATGATATCATTTAGTACCTTGAGCGTGGCTGAGGTGCACCCGTGACCGGCTCGGAAACCAGATTGCACAGCGGAGAAGGTACGGTGGGATTCGAAATGTTCAGTGACCTGTTTGTTGACTTGGCTTTCGAAGACCTTAGATAGGCAGGGCAGGATGGATATACGTCTGTAACAGTTTGGGTCCAGGGTGTCTCCCCCTTTGAAGAGGGGGATGACTGCGGCAGCTTTCCAATCCTTGGGGATCTCAGACGATATGAAAGAGAGGTTGAACAGGCTGGTAATAGGGGTTGCGACAATGGCGGCGTATAGTTTCAGAAATAGAGGGTCCAGATTGTCAAGCCCAGCTGATTTGTACGGGTCCAGGTTTTGCAGCTCTTTCAGAACATCTGCTATCTGGATTTGGGTAAAGGAGAACCTGGAGAGGCTTGGGCGAGTAGCTGCGGGGGGCGGAGCTGTTGGCCAAGGTTGGAGTAGCCAGGCGGAAGGCATGGCCAGCCGTTGAGAAATGCTTGTTGAAGTTTTCGATAATCATGGATTTATCGGTGGTGACCGTGTTACCTAGCCTCAGTGCAGTGGGCAGCTGGGAGGAGGTGACATAATATACTTCTGTGCCAGTACACTTGTGTAAACTGAAGTAGCTAGCTAGCCATCTAGCCAATATCAGCGTGGTTTTCAGACCACAGACATCAGAAATATAACACAACATTATTAAAGAAGGAGTTTTAAGCCTTGAGACAATTGAGACATGGATTGTGTATGTGTGCCATTCAGATTGTGAATGGACAAGACAAAATATTTAAGTGACTTTGAACGGGGTATGGTAGTCTGTACCAGGCGCACCGGTTTCTGTCAAGAACTGCAGCAGTGCTGGGTTTTTCACGCTCAACAGTTTCTCGTGTGTATCAAGAATGGTCCACCACCAAAAGGACATCCAGCCAAATTGACACAACTGTGGGAAGCATTGGATTCAACATGGGCCAGAATCCCTATGGAATGCTTTCAACACCTTGTAGAGTTCATGCCCGGTGAAATTGAGGCTGTTCTGAGGGCAAAAGAGGGGGTGCAGCTCGATATTAGGAAGGTGTTCCAAATGTTTGGTATACTTAGTGTATTATCTAGCAAGCTATGTCTTACCTTTTCAGCAGAAAAAAATGTCTAACTCTGGGATGGTTATGAATCCAACTCCCTTAGTTCTCTCCACTGTGTAAACACAAATCTGAGGTTAACTCTCATCTTGGCCGGGGCTTTCCCTTTTTGCCTGTCTGCTTCTTTGGCTTAGATGGAGTATTTGCTGCTGGGTCAGGTTGTTTGTCCCTTGTGCCATGTTTGTAAGCTAGCTATCTCCGCTAGCCAAGTGTTGGCTATGGGCTCAGATAGCCAACTATCACACTGCCTCCTCCCTGATGGCAAACACATCACTTATTGTACGCCCCGCAAAATCTGGTGTGAAAAATCCAACCTGACAAGGAAATGAAAACCATTTAATATAGCGTTTCTCAGGCAGGCTAAAGGCGCAATATTGTTACTGTTGCATCACATTGGATGACCACTAGCAACTTATTGGAGGTTTTAAACATAAAAAAATACAAAAAGTTAAATATTGCAGCTTTGAAGTATATTATGTCACCAAGATAACTAGGATAGCCAGACGACATCCCTAGCCGCATCCTCAGAGCATGCGCAGACCAGCTGGCTGGTGTGTTTATGGATATATTCAATAAAATCCTATCCCAGTCTGCTGTCCCCACATGCTTCAAGAGGACCACCATTGTTCCTATTACCAAGAAAGCTAAGGTAACTGAGCTAAACGACTACCGCCCCGTAGCACTCACTTCCGTCATCATGAAGTGCTTTGAGACACTAGTCAAGGATCATATCACCTCCACCCTACCTGACACCTTCCACTTTTCTTACCGCCCCAATAGGTCCACAGACGACGCAATCGCAATCACACTGCACACTGCCCTAATCCATCTGGACAAGAGGAATACCTATGTAAGAATGCTGTTCATTGATTACAGCTCAGCATTTAACACCATAGTACCCTCCAAACTCGTCATTAAGCTCGAAAACTTAGGTCTCGACCCCGACCTGTGCAACTGGGTCCTGGACTTTCTGACAGGCCGCCCCTAGGTGGTGAGAGTAGAAAACAACATCTCCACCCCGCTAATCCTCAACACTGGGGCCCCACAAGGGTGCGTTCTCAGCCCCCTCCTTTACTCCCTGTTCACCCATGACTGCATGGCCATGCACGCCTCCAACTCAATCATCAAGTTTGCAGACGACACTACACTGGTAGGCTTGATTATCAACAACAACGAGACAGCCTACAGGGAGGAGGTGAGGGCCATCGGAGTGTGGTGTTAGGAAAATAACCTCACACTCAACGTCGACAAATCAAAGGAGATGTGGAGAAGGTGGAATGTTCTAAGTTCCTCGGTGTACACATCACGGACATTCTGAAGTTGTCCACCCACACAGACAGCGTGGTGAAGAAGGTGCAGCAGCGCCTCTTCAACCTCAGGAGGCTGAAGAAATTTGGCTTGCCACCGAAAACACTGCTCCACCCACAACCGTAAGGCTCTCCAGAGGGTCGTAAGGTCTGCACAACGCATCCCAGGGGGCAAACTATCTGCCCTCCAGGACACCTACACCACCCGATGTCACAGGAAGGCCATAAAGATCAACAACCAAGGACAACAACCACCCGAGCCACTACCTGTTCACCCCGCTGTCATCCAGAAGGCGAGGTCAGTACAGGTGCATCAAAGCTGGGCCGAGAGACTGAAAAACAGCTTCTATCTCAAGGTCATCAGACTGTTAAACAGCCATCACTAACATTGTGTGGCTGCTGCCAACTTAAAATCTCTAGCCATTTTAATAATTGAAAAAATGGATATAATAAATGTATCACTTGTCACTTTAAACAATGTCACTTTATGTAATGGTTACATACCCTACATTACTCATCTCATATGTACATACTGTACTCTGTACCATCTACTGCATCTTGCCTATGCCGCACGGCCATCGCTCATTCATGTATTTATATGTACATATTCTTATTCATTCCATTACACTTGTGTGTATAAGGTAGTTGTTGTGGAATTGTTAGATTACTTGTTAGATATTACTGCACGGTCAGAACTAGAAGCACAAGCATTTCGCTACACTCGCTTTAACATCTGATAACCATGTGTATGTGACCAATAAAATTATAGAATTTGCAGAGTCTGTCAATGCTGTGCATATGCAAGCTCTTCATATAAAGGTGTACTATGCAATGTGTGCAGCATTGAAAAAGCACAGTTGCTAGCATTGCAATTATTGAACTAAAGCATAATGTTGTAAAGCTGGCCGAAAAACACAAGCTAGCTTAATAGATTATTTCACCTAAATAACTAGAATATTTTGCAGAATCTCCCAGCACTTATATGCAGCAGCGCATATGAATGCTCTTCAATGGTGTGCAGTGTGAGCATCAGTGAAAAAAGCAGAGTAGCTTGCATAGCAGTTAACCTCAACTCAACCATTTGAATTAAAAAAGAATAATACAGCTACTAAGGTTTTGTCGTGATGTAATCCGCGCATTCGTTGTTGGTTGGCTCAATAAACACGCTACATCTGGCTAGATCTAGTGACTAGCTACGTAATCTCACCCGCCAGCCGGGCCTCTCTCTGTTGAGACGTTTTGCTTTCAGAGTGCCTCAGAATGGGACTTGAATGGCAGGAGTGGCAAAAATAGCCGGCAGTTTTAATTGGCTGATCTCACTATCTAGCACCTCCCACTTTTTGTGCAAGCGTCGCAGTTAATGAGCTAAACATGGAAGTGAGTTCGGGAAAGCATACATCTAATAAATAGTTTACCCAAATCAATTTGGCTCTCCAAAAATAATACGGTCGATCTGGCTAGTTTCACAATTTTTCAAAGTCCCATCTAATACAGCTCAAGCAGACTTGCTTCCTCTCCCGTCTAGATTTTAACCCTTTTTTAAAGTCCCACTCTCTATGCGCCAACAATTCGAGACTGGGGACGAGGTTACTAGCTACGGGCATTATCATCCATGTTTCCCACATTTTCATCCTCATTTTAGTCACAGTGAGTGGTGAGATATCTACCTTTTCATTGGGCATCATGCTAAAAGATAAGTAGGTTAGTAGCACGCCTACCCACCCCCCCTCAGGGACAGTCTGTCCCACTGAGCTGGAATTTCTGTCTTACAGCTCAGGCTCAGTGGAAGACAGAAGTACAGAGTGGGGATGGAAACTGTCATTCTTTACAGCAGACCAGGTGTATCACATATTTGGTCATGGTCATTCAACAATCTAGAAAAGAATCATGTCGTCCTAGTTATCCCTTTTACATGTGATCATTCTACAGTGGTCCCTGCAGCTTATGCTCTGACCGGTATAAGAACAGGTCATTAGAACATCTAGTTAAGATCCACACGACAGTCAGTGTTTGAGCTGGCCACAGTGTTTTTTCACAGAAACTTTTTGCACAAACACAGTCTTTACAACGTTATGTCCTCAATGTGAGAAGTTTATTTTTGGATGCAATGTTCAGACATTCATATAAGTAGCAACAGCATAACACAATTCTAAACTCGGAAAATGTAGGCTACATTTGTCCTAGCGCTAACTGAGGATAGTGAGCTAACGCAAGCGATCCTATTTAGCTATCTCTCGGCTGATAGGAACCATAATATGAATTAGCTAATTGCAATTATTATAAAGCCCTTTATACAGCAGCAGATGTCACAAAGTGCTTACACAGAAACCCAGCCTAAAACCCCAAAGAGCAAGCAATGCAGATGTAGAAGCACCTAAAGTTCCCATACAAATCAAGTACAGTTTCATTATGCAATGACATTGACAATATCTCACCCACCTCCCCACTCCCTCATCCACCTCCCCACTCCCTCATCCACCTCCCCACTCCCTCATCCACCTCCCCACTCCATCATCATCCTCTCCACTCCCTCGTCCTCTCTACTCCCTCTCCAGACAGTATGTTGCTAGCATACAAAAGCTGTCCTCAATCTTCGACAAGAAATATGTCCAGTTCTATTTATGATGTTGGCAAGTTATGTTCAATAGTGTGTGTATGGTTTCTGGAACTACAGAATAAAGATACATTATTAGTATTTACAATAAAATATCAGGATGAAGTAACAATGAAGTAACATAATAATAACAGGAACTGAAAAACTCCACAAGGGCTCAAGGGCAGGACAGAGCTATGCTAAACAGAACAAATGAATACACAGGCCAATGCAATGGTCATGATAAGGCAGGGCAGCTTCAAAGTATACAGCACAAGCTAATATTTCTTTAGCATTGGCATTGTTTTACAGAACTAGTAGAAAAATGTAACTACATAAGCACAATTGAGTATAACACCATAAAGGTTATGAAATCAATACTTTGCGTGTCCGCGGTTATAAAGGAATACACACAGAATACATTATTCTCCATACATAAATACGGTGTGCTACAGTAGAAATTACATAAAACGATATTCAGAAACTGTATTATGATAAAGTAATAAAGCACTTACTTGGATGGGAACGTGCACTGTAATTATTATTAAACCAAATAAAATTATATTGGACACATACACACATTTAGCAGATTTTATTGCGGGTGTAGCGAAATGCTTGTGTACCAAGCTCCAACAGTTCAGTAATATCTAACAATACACAACAATACACACACATCTAAAAGTAAAAAATGGAATTAAGAAATATTGAAATATTCGTATGAGTAATATCGTAGTCCGGAGTATAAGTGTGTATATATATACTGTATATATACTCACACTACATGACCACTACATGCATGTCACATGTGCAACCAGAGGGAAAAAAACCTAGACCACCTTTACTCCGCACACAGAGACACATACAAAGCTCCCTCCATTTGGCAAATCTGACCATAATTCTATCCTCCTGATTCCTGCTTACAGTTTTTGAAAAGTAGCCAACTTTAAGGCAAAAAAAGGGAAGCATGATGTACCTGGTATTCCAACTGATTATAGGCTACCAACAACTTAACTCTCCGTCACAGAGTTTTGATGAAAAATGCCTATCTGATAATCACACACGGATATTTATTGCTGACCAGCAAATGTCACTAATGTGCATTTTAGACACATAATGAAGCGCAGAGTATCAAAAGAAATTCCGGCACAATTTGGCAGAAGCCATCAGAACGCCTCAGTTTCCCATCACTACTGACAATGTCAAAATAGGTGTCAAGTTTTCATCAACCAAATGATAAAACCACATAAACTGGTACAACATTTCCACTGACAATTAGGCACAAATACAACATATTTTAGACCATGCCCCCAAATATGCTAATGAGCCCCCACCTACACATCTGAGTGCAGTAATGAGTTTTCCTAATGCTGCATTCGTAACCAAGTGGGAAGTGGGAATTTACCACATACAACTGGGAACAATCCACTTGAACCACCCTCCAACTGGTAATTACTAGTGGAAACGCATCTATCTTCCCATCATCTCCAACTTCTCCCACATGCTGACCTCTGATGTCCCCCACTAAGGAAAATACCTTGATAACAGCATTTTTTTTTTCAGTTAAATGTAACAGCAAAACATTATTTATAAAAATCTATCAATATGGTTTTTGAACTCGTTTACAAGTATGATAGCTGTATTTTTAGTTTTATGGTTGGTTGATGAGCTTTTTGGCCATTAGACGTTTGGTGTTTCTCAACGATTTTAAAGCATGTGAATGCATCCCATTGGTATTTACGACTTCACAGTAGGCAAATTCCCACCTCCCACATGATTATGAACACAGCTTTATGTTTAATATGTTGCGTAGAAAAATGTACCATTGTAATTAGGTTATCCGCACATGTACCCTAATAGGTACCGGCCATTACCATGTGAGTTCTTATGTGTACCTCTGAAGGTAACTTTACTTTGAAGTCCAAAGTGTAGAAGTACAGGGGAATTCAATTACTGACACAGACGTGGTGGCGTAGCAGGAAGATCGGAATGCTGAACCAAGAGGTTGTGGAGTTCAAATACCATGTAAGGACATGTTGAATAATAATTACTGTGTAAATGTGTGAGTTGAAAACACCATGTTAAAAGCATTGAGCGTGTAGCATAATGACTGATTTTTGTTTGCAGGGCATCACCTCGTAAAAATGTGAATCCACATGTGAAAGGTCATGTGAATCCACATGTGAAAGGTCATGTGAATCCACATGTGAAAGGTCATGTGAATCCACATGTGAAAGGTCATGTGAATCCACATGTGAAAGGTCATGTGAATCCACATGTGAAAGGTCATGTGAATCCACATGTGAAAGGTCATGTGAATCCACATGTGAAAGGTCATGTGAATCCACATGTGAAAATTTTAATCCACATGTGATACTTGATGTGAAATATCATCACGTGAAATGTTCCAAAAACACATGGTTACACATGTGCAAAACATGTGGAAATGTCACGTGAAATCATGCGATTTTCCACATGTGAAATCAAAACGTTCCCAAACAACACTTTGGTATTATTCCTATGCATTTATCACTTTGCAGTTCGGGGATATCCCTTCCCCCAGCCCCCAATGCAACATGCTGAAACCCCTTGCCTCGTTGAACATACAGAGTTGAAGAAATGGAGATTGCGTTCTCAGTGCACAGACCCCACTACTCCCCCTCTCTTTCTCTCAATACAATTCAACAAATGCTTCATTGGCATAAATAGATGCTTGCCACAGTTGCCAAATCAATGTGTATGAAGTATTATATAAATTAAAAACATGTTTGAGCAACAATAATAATATATACCATCTCTCTCCCTCTCTCTCTGTTCTCTGAATCTGCTCAGCATATGGTGAGGTTGCTTTCAGGTCAGAGTCGGGTTCACGGCGGCACTACCCTGCTGGGGTGGAATGTTTAGAGTGAATCCACATTAGTTATTTTTCTACCTCTTCTCAGGGTGAGGCAGCTGTCCATCATGTGCACCTCTGTGTGGTTGGGCTCAAGGGTCACGGTAGCCCCTGGTATTTTTCAAGACATCAAGGCTATCAGGAAGTGGAGCAGCCACTCAAGGTCAGTCAGAGGAGAAAGTAAACGTAACCTCTCTGGGGAAGAAGTGAAAACACAGTGTAAGCCAGTGAATGGACAGTAAAACGATTGTTGAGTCACTTATAGAGATTGTTCCCTTTAAATCTCATATATAGTGCCTTCAGAAAGTATTCACACACCGCCTAAATTTAAAATTGATAATATTTAGATTTTGTGTCACTGGCCTACACACAATACCCCATCATATCAAAGTGGAATTATGTTTTTAGACATTTTTACAAATGAATACAAAATGAAAAGTTGAAATGTCTTCAGTCAATAAGTATTCGACCACTTTGTTATGGCAAACCTAAATAAGTTCAGGAGAAAATATGTGCTTTACAAGTTGCATGGACTCCCTCCGTGTGCAATAACAGTGTTTAACATTATTTCTGAATGACTACCTCGTCTCTGTATCCCATACATACAATTATCGTCCTTTAGTCCAGCATTGAATTATCTGTAAGGTCCTTTAGTCGAGCATTGAATTTCAAAGACAGATTCAACAACAAAGACCAGGGAGGTTTTCCAATGTTTTGCAAAGAAGGGAACCTATTGGTAGATGGGTAAAAAATAAATAAAAAGCAGACATTGAATACCCCTTTGGGCATGGTGAAGTTATTAATTACACCCAGTCACTACAATGATACAGGCGTCCTTCAAAACTCCGTTCCTGGAGAGGAAGAAACCCACTCAGTCCAATGGTGACTTTAAAACAGTTACAGAGTTGAATGGCTATGATAGGAGAGAACTGAGGATGGATCAACAACATTGTACTTAAAAGATGGAAGCCTGTACAGAATATAAATGTTCCAAAACATGCATCCTGTTTGCAGTAGGTAAGTAAAGTAAAACTGCAAAAAATATGGCAAAGAATTTTACTTTATGTTGAATACAAAGCTTTATGTTTGGGGTAAATCCAACACATCACTGAGTATCACTCCTTCTATTTTCAAGCATGCATCATGTTATGGGTATGCTGGTCATCGGTAAAGACTTGGGAGTTTTTTAGGATAAAAATAACCGAAAAAGAGCTAAGCACAGGCAGAATCCTAGAGGAAAACCTGGTTCAGTCTGTTTTTCAACAGACACTGGAAACAAATTCACCTGTCAGCAGGACAATAACCTAGAACAAAAGGCCAAATATACACTGGAGTTGCTTAACAACCAACTTGACAGCGCTTGAAGAATTTTATAGGTCTTAGAGACTTACCCAGAAAGACTCACAGCTGTAATCGCTGCCAAAGCTGATTCTAATATGTATTGACTCAGGGGTGTGAATACATATGTAAATGAGATATTTCTGTATCTCATTTTAAATAAATTAGCAAAGATGTCAACAGCCCAAAAATCACTTTGTCATTATGGGGTATTGTGAGAACAGTAGATGGATGAAAAAAAAATCTAATTGATCAATTTTGAATGCAGGCTGTAACTACAAAATGTGGAATAAGTCAAGGGGTATGAATACTTTCTGACGGCTCTGTAGATGTTATGATAGTGTCAGTAATTGTATTGTGTTGTTTATCCAGTGTTTCCATTGTTTATTCAAAATCAAATGTGGTGGGATAGTGTCACCTTATAAAATCACGTAAATGTATGTATTTTCAGTCTTTTATCTTCAGCTGTTTTTCTTGCGTCTCTCATGGATAACGTATGACCTTTTCCTCTTTAGACCATGTTGTCCTGCTGTCGGGTCCCACAGAACCTCACACAAGGGCACAAAGACAGTTGCCGAGTGAGTTCCAGGGCAGTAAGCAGCAGTGACAAATTGGTGGCCATTTTAGGTCACAGGCAACCCGCTCCCCCCATTATTCATCAGAGCCCACTGTGATGGAACTAATAAAGCCAGCTTGTTGCTGTGGCCACAAACATATGTTTTTGCTCTCCCGCCGATCCATTTCGCTCTTTCAATATACCCATTAATGAGCAATCTGTGGGTGTTGCCTTGTTCTTTTAGGCAACGAGGCACGTTTATTTTCCAACTGTTGGCATAGTCATGTTTGAACACTGGCTCCAGGAAACACAGTCATTATTATTAAATGCAATGTTGTTCTTTGCTGTCTTGGGCTGACATTATGGGGCTGAGAGAACTCCTGCTAGCTAAGGGTGTGTCCACTGTCGTAGCGTTGACTATCAGTAAATGTGAAGACTTATATTTATCAAGTCAATTCTCTATGTGTAATTATTCCGTGATTAAAACGAATCACGCAATAGTAATTAACTAGGAAGTCGGGGAACAACAGGAAAATGTTGTTTATAGAGTTGCAATTTCCCGAATATAACTCTTTTAATATTTTATTATCTTACCGATTGCAGTTTTCAATTAAAGTATTATTACCTCATCAATCTCATTCCTGAATGTTGCAAACCCTTGGATATCTGCACGAACCCTAGAATTGGCTTAATTATTTATTTACTAACTAACTAATCAATCACAGTACTGCATAAACACACTTACAATTAGTTATACATTAATTACTAACATGACACGAGGAAAAGTCCCTAGTGGACGAAACCGATATGACGGCTTGGTAGACAAAGGAAATAGGTGTGTAATGGATGCATGCTGGTGGCAGGGAAGTCAGGCGCAGGAGAGTGAACTAGGAATTAACGGAGCAGTTTAATAAATGCTAAAACTCTAAAAACCAACAATATAAAAGGGTAAAAAAAACATTGCACACCAGAACATGACTAGCACAAAACATATAACAAACAATCACCGACAAAGACATGAGGGGAAACAGAGGGTTAAATACACAACATGTAATTGATGGGATTGAAACCAGGTGTGATGGAAGACAAAACAAAACCAATGGAAAATGAAAAATAGATCAGCGATGGCTAGAAGGTCGACCGCCGAACACCGCCCGAACAAGGAGAGGGACCAACTTCCGCGGAAGTCGTGACAGTACCTCCCCCCCCTTGACGCGCGGCTCCAGCTGCGCTTTGACACCGACCTCGGGGACGACCCGGAGGGCGAGGCGCAGGGCGATCCGGATGGAGACGGTGGAACTCTCGCAGCATAGAAGGATCCAACACATCCTCCACCGGAACTCAGCATCTTTCCTCCGGACCATACCCCTCCCAGTCCACGAGGTACTGAAGTCCCCTCGCCCAACGTCTCGAATCCAGTATGGAACGAACGGAGTGCGCCGGGGCCCCCTCGATGTCCAGAGGGTGGGCAGAGGAACCTCTCTCTTCTGGAGCGGGCCAGCCACCACCGGCCTGAGGAGAGACACATGGAACGAGAGGTTAATGCGGTAATCGGGGGGAATCTGTAACCTGTAACAAACCTCGTTCACTCTCCTCAGGACTTTCAATGGCCCCACAAACCACGGACCCAGCTTCCAACAGGGCAGGCGTAGGGGCAGATTTCGGGTCGAGAGTCAGACCCGGTTCGCACCGGGGCCTCACTGCGGTGACGGTCTGCGCCAACTTTCTGGTGCTGCACGGCACACTGAAGGTGGGCATGGCGCACTGAAGGTGGACGTCCCATGTTTCCTCCACGCGCCGGAACTAGTCATCCACTGCAGGAGCCTCGTTCTGACTCTGATGCCAAGGAGCCAGAACCAGCTGATACCCCAATACACACTGGAAGGGAGAGAGTCCGGGGGAGGAGTGGCGGAGCGAGTTCTGGTCCATCACTGCCCAGGGCACAAACGCTGCCCACTCCCCCGGCCGGTCCTGGCAATAAGACCTCTGAAACCTACCCACATCCTGGTTAACTCTCTCCACCTGCCCATTACTCTCGGGGTGAAAACCTGAGGTAAGGCTGACCGAGACCCCCAGACGTTCCATGAACGCCTTCCAGACCCTCGAAGTGAACTGGGGACCCCGATCAGACAGTATATCCTCAGGCAACCCGTAGTGCCGGAAGATGTGTGTAAACAGGGCCTCTGCAGTTTGTAAGGCCGTAGGGAGACCAGGCAAAGGAAGGAGACGACAGGACTTAGAAAAAACGATCCACAACGTAGGTCTTAGAGACTTACCCAGATCGTGGTGTTACCCAGGATCGTGGTGTTACCCAGTGAAGGAGGAAGATCGGTCAGGAAATATACCGACAGGTGCGACCACGGCCGTTGTGGAACGGGTAAGGGTTGTAACTTACCTCTGGGAAAGGTGCCTAGGAGCCTTACACTGGGCGCACACTGAGCAGGAGGAAACGTAAACCCTCACATCCTTAGCCAAAGTGGACCACCAGTATGTCCCACTAAGACAGCGCACCGTCCGACCGATGCCAGGATGACCAGAGGAGGGTGACGTGTGGGCCCAATAGATTAGCTGGTCGCGGACAGCAGACGGAACGTACAGACGCCCAGCTGGACACTGGAGGGGAGCGGACTCTGCACGTGACGCCCGCTCAATGTCCACATCCAGCTCCCACACTACCGGCGCCACCAGGCAAGAGGCGGGTAGTATGGGAGTGGGATCCATGGGCCGCTCCTCTGTGTCATACAGCCGGGACAATGCGTCTGCCTTAACGTTCTGGGAGCCTGCTCTGTAAGAAAGGGTGAACACAAAACGGGTGAAAAACATGGCCCACCTTGCCTGGCGAGAGTTCAGTCTCCTCGCTGCCCAGATGTACTTCAGATTGCGGTGGTCAGTCCAGATAAGAAAACGGTGTCTAGCCCCCTCAAGCCAATGTCTCCGAATCCCTGCGTCAGGGGTACATCCGGTCCTCCACTTCACCAGCCTCCTCAAGTTTATTTTTTGTGAAGAAGGAGGGAGGTCTGCGCCCGTGTATTGACGACCAGGGGTCTTAATCAGATCACTGTGAGGTATAGTTATCCGCTACCGCTCATATTAATGAAATTCCCAGCCGCGCCTGAATCGACGAGCGCCTTATGCTGGGAATGCTGGGAAACCAATGGAAAATTAAAAATGGATCAGCGATGGCTAGAAGGTCGGCGACGTCGACTGCCGAACACCGCCCGAACAAGGAGAGGGACCAACTTCGGCGGAAGTCGTGACAGGGTGGGGACAGCTCAAGAGTGGGGAAACTCCGAGAAGACCCACTGTAGTACAGTTCATAATTACCCTCATGTCAATGCTGATACTTTGAGCATGAACAGCCACTCATTAGAAAATAAATAGCAATATACGTATCTACGAGTGTAGGCCTTTGCTGTCCCTCTCGTTGATCGCCGGTCCGTCTGCTGGATAATAGTTAGAGAGTCTGGTTGCATCCACCAGAGATCAAAGTCTTCCGTAGTTGGAGGTTGTTAATATGGATACGTCAGAGTACCATTCGGAAATGTTCTTAGAGCGGATGTGTTTACCAGACTAAAGGATTTAAACGGCTGCAGCCTGAATAATTGGTCTTTAGTTTGTCGATTTCTTCACCATTTCAGCGTGGGTGATGATCTCCACTTTCTCTGGTCTTGTCCTTTTGTAGAGTTGTAGTTTGTTAAACCACTACACACACCAGCGTCTCTAGAGAGTAGTTTCCATTTCAATGTGGGGACCCCGTCCCGGCGTTATCTTGACAAAATGTACACTTTTTTTCACGAGTCCTTTTATTCTGGAGTAGAAAAGGGGGCGTTCCATGACGCTGATGTAAATGTCTGCGCACACGGGTTGTGGTCACTGACTAGTTGAACCTTTACATGAAAAACCCTACTCTCATTTAGAGGGCTAGCATCACATTTCAACTTTTCAAAAGTAGTCACATGCTCAATCATTAATTTTATACAACATTCAGACGTAAACCTGGGAAATATACACATTCAGAGAAACAGTTATGTTGTTCTGCTGTGGTAGTTGCATTACAAATTAGTAAGGAGTTTGACATGATTGTTCTTTGAATACCCACGGACAATTTCGACTGGTTGGAATACAGAAATATTGTTACATTATTCAACCTTTTGAGGTTACCGTACTGCAAAGTCTTTCTCTGTGGTAACAAAGGGATTCTCAACCTTCATTTCGGCCGAGTGGGGTAAAGAGTTTTAGATATTTATGACCGTCATAAACCTGTGGTGGGAGAGAGAGTGAGAGAGAGGGCTGTGATCCTCACCCAATAAGAGTGCGTCGTGACACCACACCCATGTGCACATGTACTGCAGGGCTCATTTGTAAAAGAGACTCGGTCTCAATATGACTCCCTGTTAAAATAAAGGTGAAATAACAAATACATGTGGGTGCGCACATATGTGCATGTTTGTGTGTCTAGCAGGACTGGAGGGGCTCAGAACTAGGGGCCTGGGAGAGTGCTGCTTATACTTCCAGCGTCTTAATGTGATAAGACAGATAGCAAACACAGCCGACAAGCGCTACAACCTGGGACTTACATTATCTATTTCCTGCCCTGAAAGAGAGTGAGAGTGAGAGAGAGAGGGGGGGGCAGAGAGATAGAGATGGGAGAAGAAAGAGAGGGGTAATAGAGTGAGGGAGGAGATGGTGAGGGAGAGTGTGTATGCTTGTCTCTTTCTGCACACGTGAGTGTTTCTGTTATATACAGTGAGCTCCAAAGGTATTGGGACAGTGACACACGTTTTGGCTTCGTACTCCAGCACTTTGGATTTGAAATGATGTAATGGGTATGAGGTTAAAGTGCAGACTGTCAGCTTTAATTTGAGGGTATTTTCATCCACATCAGGTGAACAGTTTAGAAATCACAATACTTTTTGTACATTGTCCCAATTTTAGGAGACCAAAAATATTGGGACAAATTCACATATACGTGTATTAAAGTAGTCAAAAGCTTAGTATTTGGTCCGATATATTCCTACAAACTTGTTGGATGCATTTGCTGTTTTGATTGTGTTTCAAAAATGTTTTTGCCCAATTGATATGAATGGTAACTTATGTATAGTGTATAGTAATGTATAGATTATCCTGAATGAATCGTGAATAATGATGAGTGAGAAAGTTAGACAGGCATAAATACCCCCAAGACATGCTAACCTCTCCTGTTATTGTAATGGTGAGAGGTTAACATGTCTTGGGGATATGATATTTGTACATCTGTAACTTTGTCACTCATCATTATTCACGATTAATTTAGGACTATCCATAATCATGGTAGCATCCACATTAATGTAGAAATGTTTAGACACATATTCTATTCTATTCTTATTTACAATAAAAGTGACTCCAAAATGATACAATACACAATTCTATTGGGCACAAAATAATCTGAAACACAACCCAAATAAACGGCAAATGCATCTAACATAGAGATACAAGCATAGATGTAATCATTGCGTGCTACGAATATGGGACAAAATACTAAACCTTTGACTACTTTAATACACATATGTGAATTTGTCCCAATACTTTTGGTCGCCTAAAATTGGGACAATGTACAAAAAGTATTGTGATTTCTAAACTGTTCACCTGATATGGATCGGTCTGCACTCTAACCTCATAGTCATTGTGTCATTTCAAATCCAAAGTGCTGGAGTACAGAGCCAAAACAACAACACGTGTCACTGTCTCAATCCTTTTGGAGCTCACTGTATCATGTGTGTTTATCAATGTATAAAGTGGTCCACATTACTCCTAGCAGAACTTGGCTCGGCGAAGCGAACGTCTGTGCCGCGCATCCTCCCTTAAAAAAAGCATTTCCTTGAAAGACAAAAACAAAGTATCAATTTTACTGCTTGTCCCTCTTACGACGCCATACAAAACATAGCCATAACACCTCCTCAAAAAGATACATCAAGAAATCAGTCATCTTGCCGTTTTTGCCGAGGAGGTCTTAGTCGCTCAATTTGACATCTAATTAAGATGTTTGGTGTAGTATTTCTCAAATCACAATTTGCATAAAAACTTGTCGTCTCTTGTTGAACGACAACAACCACTTAATTGAAGAATCCCTACGGTTGACCAATCACCTAGGAAGGGGTGTCAACTTTGGCTACTGAACTTCAGCTTGCCTCAAGAAAAAAAATGTGCTGTGTTCGAACAGACGAAAATAACCACATGACCCTCTGCGCCTCTCCTCTCCGTGCAGCACAGCAGCAGTGGAGCCGTGCCAACAGTAGAATACTAATGAGAGAACGAGCGGGGCCCATCTCCCTTGTTAATGATTCAATCTCCCCTAACCACTGACCACGTAGGCATGGCAGCAAGGCCCACACTACTGCAGCGCTGCCCGAGATATAAAAAGCATCAGGGAGAGAGGGGGGAAAAGAGGGAGGGAGTATGAGTGTGGAATACTTCCGTATTTCCCATAGAGAGGGAAATATAAAAGCAGAGAGAAATATAAAGAGAGAGACAGAAAGACAACGAGAAAGAAATGGCCAGGCAGACAGAGAAACAAGAGAGAGCGAGAGACAGAGAGACAGAGAGAGAGAGAGAGAGAGAGACAGAGACAGAGAGAGAGAGAGAGCGAGAGAGAGAGAGAGAAACAAGAGAGAGAGAGAGAGAGAGAGAGAGAAAGATCCAAAAAGAGGCAGAGACTAGCTGGGCCCAGGAGGGCTCAGTGCAGGAGCTATAGTCAGCCTGAGGACTCCTGAACCCAGCTTCAGCCCAGATTAGCCCGCTTTTTCTCTCTCTCTCTGGGCTCTGGTGCAGCATTTCCAATGAGGATTTACTGCTGTGTTTCACACAAAAGGTTCAGACTTCTCTGCTTCCATCTACACAGGCCAGAACCCATGTCTCACTGGGCCAGGGCTCCAGTGGACCTGCTCTGACTTGGAGCCAAGGGAAGGCCCTGAGTGCTTGTCAGCTTTCATTTACATAACAATGGCTAACTGTGAACTTTAACACCTTCTCACAAAGCAACAGTCTTGAAGAAAGCTGAGGTTGTTGATACTGCTCGCCCCACATTTTAAGTGTCACACTACTGATGGAAGAAAATAACACTAGAGCTTACATTAACATAAATGGTAAAGCACCATGAGATGCCTGGCAGGGGCTCTGTGTACTAACCTCCTTGCACATTTTTTGTTATCTGCTTTCCAAATGTTCAACATGTAATCACCCAAGGACAAAATCATCTACACTATATATATAAAAGTATGTGGACACCCCTTCAAATGAGTGGATTCAGCTGTGGCTGACAGGTGTATAAAATTGAGCACACCGCCATGCAATCTCCATAGACAAACATTGGCAGTGGAATTGCCTTACTGAAGAGCTCAGTAACTTTCAACATGGCACCGTTATAGAATACCACCTTTTCATCAAGTCAGGTTGTCAAATTTCTGCCTTGCTAGAGCTGCCCCGGTCAACTGTAAGGGCTGCTATTGCAAAGTGGAAATGTCTATGAGCAACAATGGCTCAGCCGTGAAGTGGTAGGCCACACAAGCTCACAGAACGGGACCACCGAGTGCTGAAGAACGTAAAAATCATCTGTCCTCGGTTGCAACACTCACTACCGAGTTCCAAACTGCCTCTGGAAGCAATGTCAGTGGAAACACAGTCTCTGGAGTGATGAATCACGTTTCACCATCTGGCAGTCCGACAGACTAATCTGGGATTGGTGGATGCCAGGAGAATGCTACCTGCCCGAATGTGCCAAATGTAAAGTTTGGTGGAGGAGGAGTAATGGTATGTGTCTTAGTTCCAGTGAAGGAAAATCTTAACATTGCTTCCACTACAGCTTACAATGACATTCTAGACGATTCTGTGCTTCCAACTTTGTGGCAACAGTTTGGGGAAGGCCCTTTCCTGTTTCAGCATGACAATACAACTGTTCAAAAACAAGGTCCATACAGAAATGGTTTGTTGAGATCGGTGTGTAAGAACTTGACTGGCCTGCACAAAGCCCTGACCTCAACCCCATTGAACATCTTTGGGATGAATTGGAACACCGACTACGAGCCAGGCCTAAATTGGCCAACATCAGTGCCCAACTTCACTAATGCTCTTGTGGCTGAATGGAAGCAAGTCCCTGCAGCAATGTTCCAACATTTAGTGGAAAGCCTTCCCAGAAGAGTGGATGCTGTTATAGCAGCAAAGGGAGGACCAACTCCATATTAATGCCCATTATTTTATAATTAGATGTTCGATGAGCAGGTGTCCACATACCTTTGGTCATGTAGTGTATGTACACACTGAAAGCGCTATAGTGAGGATCTGTGAAAAATAATAACATCTTAGACAAAACATACATTCAAAGACTGTTTTTCCTCAGATACTAACTTCCCTATACTGCAGTACTTTTGGTGATACATAAGGAATACGATGCCATTTGGGATGCAACCACTGTTGGGTGGAAATATCTGTTCCAGCTTGCATCGTAGTTACTCTTAAAATAAGCTGAGGGCTGTGAACCATAAAGAGCCTTGTATCTCCCTTGCCTAGTACAATTCCCATCCCTTAGACAAATAACGTGGGTGTTAACTGACAGTTCACACGCTTGCCAGGCCCTCTGCTCTCTCTCTCACTCTCTCTCCCCTCTCCTTCACACACATTCCAACCTTCCTGAAACACACACACACACACACCACTCTATCTCCTTCTCTCACACACAGAGATTACACACTGCCTCTCACAGCCACTCAGACGGAACGATCTTTACGCCAACCAATCAGATTCGAGGCGGGTTCCCATCACAGTGTTGCCCTGCAGCATACACAAGGTGTCACAATTCACACCAACCTGAGCAGGTAACACACACACACATGCACTCACTGACACACACACACACACACACACACACACACACACACACACACACACACACACACACACACACACAGGGTTGGAGAATGTGTAATCTGATTACAAAATAACTAACTGTAATCAGTTACGTTACCAGTAAGAAATAACGAGCAAATATAATTTTGTTACACCTGAACGAGCCTGACACAAGTCAGAGACCACTTTGATGACACACCAAATTTTGTCTTCTTCTAATGCCTCTTGCTGAGGAGTAATTTTGTCCGCTCATACAGGAGCAATAAAGGCCTAGTTCATTCATTTTGTTATAATTTGTATTCACATTATTATTTGATTTTTCATACATACATTTTCATCAGGGGGTGCTGCAGCACCTTCAACACCCCTATTTCCCACGGCTATTTCCTCACATGGAGGTTTGTTCTCTCAATTGGCTCAAAGTCAAGTTGTCGGCCACTGCCGAGCATTGCGATTCTACAAGTAAAAACGTCAGGTTTCATCGGTGCCAGGTCGGTACGTCTTTTGTTTGGGGCGGCAGGGTAGCCTAGCGGTTAGAGCTTTGGACTAGTAACCGCAAGGTTGTAAATTCAAATCCCTGAGCTGACAAGGTACAAATCTGTCGTTCTGCCCCTGAACAGGCAGTTAACCCACTGTTCCTAGGCCATCATTAAAAATAAAAGTTTGTTCTTAACTGACTTGCCTAGTTAAATAAAGGTTAAAAAAAAGCAAGAGAAGGAACAGCCTCCTAGTGTGATAACTACTGTTGTGTCTTTGGCTATGCTGGATTAAGTGATATGATGATATCATGCTATTCTATAAAATCTTTCCTCTGTAATTAGTATTACCTGATTGAGCTAATCATGTAAATGTAATTAACTAGAAAGTCGGGGCACCACAAAATAATATTTATAGAATATCTTCCGAATAAACTCTTAAAGATCTAGTAATATTTTACATTAATAGCAGTAAATATTAATCGTTATTTCAGTCTCATCATTTCAGTCTCATCTGAAAGTTGTAAATTATTGGTTATCTTCACGAACCCTGGCTAACAAGTTGAATCAGGAATACAAAATTGGGTTTAATAATTTATTTACTAGATACCTAACTAATCACACATAATTACATATACACAGAATGAATCATTCATTGATTGCAAATTATGTCATAAAGGACATAATAAGGACATACGTCCCTAGCGGACGGAACAGATACGACAGCTGGTTACACAAAGAACAGGGGTTGGGTTTGAGTGAAAGAGCGGGAAGACTGAAGAACAAAGGGAGAAGCGATGTCTCTATCGAGCCGTAGGCAGCTACTCTATCGTAAATGCAGAATCTTATGCATTCTAAATTACCGCCCATTTGGAAAAGGAAAATGCAATAAATATTTACTCTTTGCTGCGCTTCAATAGGTTGGTGGTAGATGGAAGGCCGTGTTGCCCAACAGAGTCGTTTGTCCTTTGAAGAGTGTCTCTGGTGGTGAACGGGATATGTTGTAGTGTCGTCGTTGTGTGGTAGACGGGATACTCTGTCTGTCCTCTCCTAGCCACGTTTACAGCGGCCGCTGTTAACTCAATGGCTAGGAGGTATCACTTCTGTAGTGAATAAGAGTTCAACATTCATACCATTCGCAACCAAAGCTCACACTGAGGTTGGCTTAGTTCTGTAGTTGACATGTTAGTCCTTTTCAACGTATGGACCGTCGTCCTATCGTCCTCGGAACAGGATGTTACATTTTCATCAAGGGTTTTTATATTGTGGAGGGAGAAGGGTGTGTTTCATAGTTTATAGCCCAAGTCTCTTCACAGGGGTGGGCCACTGATTGAGCAGAGCCCTATCCTTATGAAAACCCAAATCTCTCATTTGGAAGCTGAAATTACATTTAATCTTTCCACCAATAATTTTATATTTAAACATTTGAATTGCACAACAATTCCATGTGAGTCTGATAACTATATTGTGTAGACTTTCCCAGATACAGTTTAGGTCGTCCTGTCATCAGTCTCAGATGACAACCGAACTGACATCATATTCATTAAGTACCAACGCATATTTTCAACTGGTTCTATTACCGAAATATGCTTCCTTTCCCTCCACTTGTTTGATGTTCCCAGACTCTCTGTTTAACAAAAGCTATTCAAGAGTCCCTCAGTAGAGTCAGAGAGAGACAGAGGGGAGAAAGGTATTTATGGGAGGGGTCATAAACCTTACCCACAGGCCAACGTCATGTCACTACCCATCGGCAGTCATATTCTCGCTGTGTCCATGCTTTAATATTAATCACTAGAGATTGGCTACTCGGAATTCTAACATGTAATTGTATTTGGAGTGGCACAGGAATTGGCTATGTCATAAAAGACAGTGAAAAAAGACTTTACAAGTTTCCACTCACCCCAAACCATTGGGGTGGCAGCGTAGCCTAGTGGTTAGAGTGTTGGACTAGCAACCGAAAGATTGCAAAATCGAATCCCCGAGCTGACAAGGTATAAGTATGTCGTTCTGCCCCTGAAAAAGGCAATTAACCCACTGTTCCTAGGCCTACATTGAACATAAGAATTTGTTCTTAACTGACTTGTCCAGTAAAATAAAATTGTGATAAAGCATATTTACACAACATGCTGTCACAGGTAGCTAGTGGTGCTAGCTTTTACAGGGTGTTATCCCATAGGAGAGAGTGTGTATTTGTTTAGCATTACAGTGGAACAAGAACAAATGGCTCAGTGCAGGCAGAGTTTGGTGGGATCGCTCCCCTATGTCTGAGTCAATGAGCCATCTCATTTAGCAACATTGACAAATCCTCCTCTCTAGAAAGTACTGCTAAGTGGATTGGGGGAGGAGAAGAGTGTGTGTACACACTCAGGAATGTACACACACACACATGCACACACACACACACACACACACACGCACACACACAAAGCAATCAGGCACATGTGCAAAATATTTCAAGAAGCAGGAGCTATTGGACAGATCTTGAATTGAATGTGCCCAGCGGTGTCAGAACCACAGTGAAGGCTTTCATTAAATCTTCTATTTCTCATCTCGGCCGGTGGTGGACATGAAGCCTGGTGGTGTGTGTACGTGTGTGTGTAGACAATCCTCCCCCCTCCCTTTAAGGAGCCAATATGATATCCCCCTGGGTGAAGAGAGAAAACCCAGATTAGATTCTTTGTCTGTGCAGGCTTCTGGTGAGCTGAAGGTCATGTTTTACCCTGAGTATAGCACCTTATTAAAGACCTCATCCACCATGTAAACACACTTACAGAAGCGCGCGCGCACACAGGATTATTTTCCTGCGGTAGCAAACTGGCTCAAATTAAGATCTTTTATCTGTACAATACCAATAGTTTATTTCCATTTATATTCCTAAAACTGAATGTAAGGAAGTCTGTGTGTAGCTGGTGTAGAGGAGTCAGGCGCAGGACAGCAGTTATGAGTAAATAAACGTATTTTACTCAACATAAAATAATTTAAAAAGACAAAGACAAAACAAATGGAAAATGAAAAGTGGATCAGCGATGGCTTGAAGGTGACATCGACCGCCAAACGCCGCCCGAACAAGGAGAGGGACCGACTTCGGCGGAAGTCGTGACACTGAAGTTGAAAATGATGCTGTTGCTGCTTCCTGTTGACAAGACATATTGATAAATAGCCAAACTAATATGCATAAACAGTTTGTGATATATTGAAAACCTTAACAGAAAATGTACTATCTACACATACATGTGCAACAATAGTAATCATATTACTTGTATATTTTTTTTATGAGAACCTTACAAATTGCACACTCACCAAAAACCCTGTTGTTTTGACAAGTGCCAATAAATCACTCAACTCAAAAACCACGTGGAAACTGGATATCTTTTTACATCACTGGTTAGAGGACAACCTGCAGACCACAGTCAGCTACATTTTGGAATGTTGCATTTTGACATGGGGGCCCCCAAAACAGAGGGAGAAATGCAAAAGCTTTTTTGTCAATCACTCATCGATTATCACACTAAAATCAATTGCGCGAGAGGCGGTAGAGGAGGTTGCACATCCTGTTAAAACTAACACAGCTCAAAAACCACACTGAATCTGGGAATAATGTGTACATAACTGGTTAGAGGACTATTTGTAGAAGACGTCTAGCTACATTTTGAATGGTTGCATTTTCAACAATTCAAAAAGTGGGTCGTCAACGCAGTAAATGTAATGCAACACTTGTTTTTGTTAATCACTTCCATCGATATGAGAGTGACATCAGAACAGGAGGAAACTTGAGGTGTAGCGCTTTTTTAACTAACACTATAACCAAGGGCACATGGAAACTTGAATAACCTACACATGGTTGGTTAGCTGTAGAGGGCGTATATCTATATTTTGGAATGGTGGATGTTGATTTTGGGAGGTGTGCCATCACAGGAAAAGGGAACAAACCACTTTTCCTGTTAGTTAACTTCAACGTATCACGGCCCACCACAGGATACCGACAGTGATAACGGCTGGCTGCTATTTAAGTGATAGTTTGACCTTAAAATCAGTGTGTTGGTGTGTGGCCAGCGACTTTTATAGAGAGACCACCGCCTGGAATGATCCGTGCCATTTGAGAAGAAAAATGATAACTGCATTCAAGTCCTGCGACCCCCATTTTAAGCAATTGATCTTGTGTCATCGTGTTGACTATAAACTGTTTTACTAACATCACCAATCTGAGGTAAAAAAAAAAGGATGTATAATTTCCAATCCGATGTGGTCAAAACGTCAGTCTGCCCACATCCTGGAAAGTAGAGTAATATACATGAATTGGATATGGCAAAATAATTAAATATATTAATTTAGGATAGTAAATTAAGCAAACTCACAGATTGTTTTCAATAATCACGTATATGTCTCACTGGTTTAACCATTTAGAGATTTTAAAAATGCTCTTATGCACAATTGAACCGGGTGCTCTATTAAAAGCTCCCCATAGTGACAGTCCATTTATTCGACTTCCTTTTGTAAAATAAATCAGGTGATAAATTATCTGAAAAGGAGACTAGAGTAGGACTTTAACAACAACAAAATACATGCAACTAATTTTGACATTTTTTTATAGAGCAAGTCTTAGTTGCATCTTTTCTAGCAAATGAGTTTTGTGCTTGAAGGAGCAATATTTCTCAAGTGTGACAATGTGAATGAAAATTGTCTATTAGCTAGCTAGCTTGCTAGCTGAGCATCACACCAAATATGAAATGAATGGGATACTAAATGCTTCCTCCTATTGCTATCTAGCCACTTTTGTTAGTAACATGATTAAATCACATTGAATTTCATAAAGCAAGCTGACTATTCTGCCGAAAGTCAGTGCAGTACCTAGTCACAAATGAAAGGCTGTCATAGCGAATGACGATGCTCAATGTTTACCTAGCAAGCAAACTGGCAGTATGGTATAACAGATATCTCTGTGGTATAAAGGAGTGTGAATCAAACTATTTCTTCATCTTGCTAGCTAGTTATCTAGTTGTGGCGAGCTTGCAACATTAGCGCAGCTAGCAAGCTTTGGCTATCTAGCATGGACTTGCCAATGGAAGCAAAGCTTAAGAAAGCAACGCCACTACCAACTTCTGGCCTGTCTATGCTGTATGTGCTACATCTCCAATGTGCTATGTGTCCGCAAACAAAGATTGACTGCGGACATTCTGGACATAGGTGCAGAGTAGCACCGCAGCCGACAGTCTCGGTGGTCTGATCAAGGCTCTAGAATGGAAATTTGTGACTCAAGCAATCCGAATAAAATAGAACAGAACAGAACCCAACGAACTGAACAGAATAATTCAAATTGTAGCTTTATTTTTCTCATAGGGAACAAAATGTCTTCTAATCTATTATATTGTATTCATACTTTTCTTCCCATCCTGAATATAAAAGATTGTCCTGTATTTCAACCAGCTCAAAAAGCTATACCCGGTTATAAATAACACTGATCTGAGAGCAGTTCCAGATTGAATCCCGCAGTTGGTCGGGCCCATGTAAGTGTGGAATTTCTCCACTCTTACAGGACCGAGTCCCAAATGGCACCCTATTCCCTACACATTGCACTACTTTTTGACCAGCGCCCTGGTCAAAAGTAGTGTGCTATATAGGGAATAGGGCGCCATTTAGGACGCAGAGCATTCTCTCAGTTCAGTGAGATCTGCTGATCAAAAGGGCCGTAACTCTCTTCACTCTCCATTATCTAACTCTCTTCACTCTCCATTATCTGGAGCCACAAGGAGAGCTGCCAAATGCAGCTGGCACCAAGATTTATGTCAGCCCAGCCCCTGTGTAACGGGGTGGGTAGCCCTCTGTGTGTGGGTAGCCCCTGTGTGTGTGTGTGTGTGTGTGTGTGTGTGTGTGTGTGTGTGTGTGTGTGTGTGTGTGTGTGTGTGTGTGTGTGTGTGTGTGTGTGTGTGTGTGTGTGTGCGCGTGCGTGCGTGCGTGCGTGCGTGCGTGCGAGTCAGAGTGAATACCCAGCGAGAGGCACTCGGCTTCTCAAATCCTTTCATGGCCTCCTGCTTCCAGCCTGCGGGAGCCACATCACCATCTCAATATGTCTGCTTTTTATTAAGGTCATTTTTTCCACTTCAATGAGAAACGGGAGATGGTGAAATTATGTCAAAATGGAATTGAAAGGTTCTAGTTGAAGGTGAAAGAGGCAATTGAACCCCGGATGTTAGTTTGACATGTTCTTTAGTCACAGAGAGGAAGCTGAAGGAGCTAATGCTAGAGTGGGTTTTTTTCTTTTTCGTGTGCATTGTCGTCTGTAATAGGATTGTGTTCAGAATGAGTCTGGCATGGGAACCATTCCCGCCCCTTCCACCCAACACCCCCTTCATACCAAGAGGCTTAGGAGTAAAATAACCGTAAAACACCTACTCCCTTTGCCTCCCAGCACTCTCCCTCCAACCTCCCAATGTGTGCTCGAAGCTAGCTCACAAAATGCATTATGCCTATAAGTGTGAGGAATTAAGTATGATTGAAATCTAAAATAACCAAAGATTGGAAGTTTATTTTTTCCTTCTTGGTTGTTAAGACTGCATGTCAAATGGGATCGACTTTGACTGTGTATCATACTTTCTTATTAATTAAGCTGCCTACATTCTGATTAATCCACAGATGAGTCATGTCATCCAGGTCTGCATCCCAAAGGGCATCCTATTCACTACATATTGCACTACATTTGTCAAAATAGGGTGCCCTTTGGGACGCAGAATAAACACTTGAGACAATTAGTGGTGGGGAGTCGACTCCAAAATAATTAATTCCTCAACTCCTTCCCCATCGACTCCCGCTGTGGACACCCATTTCTGGGTGTCAAACTTAGATTCCACTAGGAATTGTCTCCCCAGTATTTTTGCATTGGAGGAGACTGAGTAATTGCCGTAGTCTACTTCAGAGAACACAAACTCTTGCAACTTTTACAGCAAAAAAAATATAAATAAAAAAAAGAGCGGACTAGCGAGGGAGGGAGGGGCACAGCCAGGTATAGGTAGGCTGGTCGCCCACCAGTCAGACAGAGTCAGAACCTTCCATTGGTAATCAAAAGTTGTAGAACTATACCACAATGCTGTATCTCACAATGTATTGCCTTGCAATGAGTAGGCTTAGCTATTCGACAACAACAGATCGTAGACTGAACAAACTCACCTCTTTCTTAGAGAAGAGAAAGAGCAGGCGAACCAGCAAGGGAGAGAGAGGAGGGGCAGGCAGATAGACATTTGGTACCATGCACATATGCTATATTTTGGTAGTCTATAGCCTATCGCAATGTCTTGTCTTGCAATGCCTAGGAAATTCAACAAAAAGTATATTCAGGTATTGATTAGCTTACCAATGAGTACGGCAAAGCTATTTTATATAGCGCCTGTGCATTGAAGTTGAACATTGCCAAATGTTTCAGATTCATTTGCCAGGGTATCATCACAAATAATTTTTAAAAGGATAGCTGATTAGGCATCACCATATATTGAGCCATGGAAGCCTTTTTCCAATAAAGCATACAGGGCACAGAAGTTTGGTGGCATCTTAATTGGGGAGGACTGGCTCGTGGTAACGGCTGGAGCGGAATCAGAGGAATGGTATCAAACACATGGTTTCTATGCATTTGAAGCCAATCCATTAGCTTTGTTCCAGCTGTTATTATGAGCCGACCTTCACTCAGCAGCCTCCACTGATACAGATAGATATGGTGTACCACTTTGCCAGACACGTGTTTTGAAAGACACAAAAAAAGAAAACAGGTTGCCAGTCGGCCGCGAATATCAATACAATGTTTCAGCACAAAGGACAGCGCACGTCGCTCTACAAAGCACAGCGGGCAGGAGAGCTCCGCAGGAAGTCAGAACCATGGACAGCAGCACCAAAGCAGAGAATCATCAAAACCACACGTGTCCAACTCATTCCACAGAGGGCCGAGTGTCTGCAGGTTTTCGCCCCTCCCTTTGACTTGATGGATCAATTTAAGTAACGTTATTTTATGCTATTTACAGAAAAATTCATCCTGGATGCTTTATTAGCAATTGACAACAAGAAATCCACAGAGGCCGACAAATTTTATCCTGGTCTGCTTAAGTGTGCAGCGCACATCATTGTTGGTATAATAACCCACATTGTTATCAGGAAATAGCTATAGTGCTGCCATTCCTCAGGGGCAAGGATAGTAGTGATCTTAATAATTATAGTCCCATTTCAAAGGATTCCTTGTCTAGCTGAGATTCTCAAATCTTTGTAAAATGTACAACTTTGCTCTTTTTTTTTATCTGAGAAATGTATTTTGAATGTAAATCAGAGTTTAGGCCTGGGCATAGTACTATTACAGCAACCACTTTAGTTGTTAATGATCTTGTCATTGCTTTAGCCACTCAAATGAAATGTGCTGCTTTGTTTGTGGACCTGTCAAAAGCTTTTGATACTGTTGACCATGCTGTTTTATTGAATAAGTTGTCCTCGATAGTCCTGAGCTCCGACACCTGTTCTTTTTCATGATTATCTTAGTGACCGAACTCAGGCCATCGTGATGGATTGGGTTAAGTCTGAATTTCTTGAAGTACATTAAGGTGTACCACAGGGATCAATTTTGGGACCTGCTCTCTTCACTATTTATATTCAGTATACAGTGCCTTCGGAAAGTATTCAGACCCCTTGACTTTTTGAGTTTGAGTTTATTTTATTTTTACAGGGACAGTGCACATTAATCAATGTTTCAGTAAAAGTGCCGGTTTTAGCCAACCGGCTAATTTTCAACCAATATAGACAATCCTTGAGCAGTGAGCACACGCAGAGCAACATAGGACAAGCAAGACATAGCATACAGACAGAGCAACATAGGACAAGCAAGACATAGCATACAGACAGAGAAACATAGAACAAAAAGCAGCAAGACAAAATTCATAAAAGCAACAAAGTGTTTCCACACCTCACAAGCTACAGACAACAGACAACATGGAAAGCGGCAATACACAGCTAGGGATTATGATCACAAATCTGATTGACCTTTATCCATGTCATCATACATTTTGTGAAGGTGTGATAGGTGGTGCAGTTATGTGCGTCTGATGGCAGTGTATTCCAGACATGGGAAGCTCTCACAGAGAAAGCGGATTTACTAAAGATGCTTTTCCTTAAGGGAACCATACAGTCACCTCTCATGGCAGATCTTGTGGATCTGCAGCCATATGTTTGGGTTTCTGTTTAACAAAAATACTGAGTGGAGGGGGAGCCAGGCCATTTAGGATCTTGAATACAAGACATGCGTCGGTGTATTTCACAAGATTTTCCCAACTCAGGAGCTCATGCTTTCTGAGGATGTAACAGTGATGATGGCTATTGGGCTTCCTATCAAGCACTTTGAGAGCCTGTTTGTAGACAGGCTGAATAGGTTTTAATGTTGTACAGCAAGCTTGGGCCCAACTAGTCAAGAAGTATGTTAAGTGGGGGAGTATCATAGATTTAAAGTACAGTTTTGCTACCTCTGTAGTCAAACAATTTCGTATAAATCGGAAAATAGCTAGGTTGAATTTGGTTATCTGAATGACCTCTTTCACATTCTTTTTAAAAGAGAGGTTGGAATCAAGTATGATGCCAAGGTACATAAAATCAGATACCACCTGGAGCTTCTCCCCTGACACATAGACATCTGGCTCAGTAGCATCTGTTGCCCTCTTTGTGAAGAACATGCAAACAGTTTTTTTCACATTGAGATGCAAACACGAGTCACTGAGCCACTTTGTAACCTGGACCATTACAGTAGTGAGTTCTTGTGCAGCTTGTTGTTTGCTCTTTGCATGCACATATATCACTGTATCATCTGCATACATTTGAACTTCGGACCCAGTACAGACAGAAGGCAGATCATTAATGTACAGGCTGAACAGGAGGGGCCCCAGTATTTACCCTTGGAGCACGCCCACATCATAGCTAAGAGTGGGCGACAGCTCATTACTTACTCTGATACACTGAGTTTTGCTTTCAAGGTATGATTTCATCCATCTCAAGGCATCGGGGGAAAGGTTGAACTTGGACAATTTTGTGATGAGAATCTCATGGTTAACATTATCAAAAGCCTTCCTTAGGTCCAGAAACATAGCCCCAACAACGCCCCCTTTGTCCATCTTGGACATCACATTCTCCAGAAGAAAGCAGTTGGCCGTTTCTGTGGAGTGTTTCGCTCTGAAGCCAAACTGCATGGAGTGTAATGTGAAGGGGCTGTTGTTGAGGTGGGCAATCAGTTGTTCTGCTACACACTTTTCAACAACCTTTGACACCACAGGTAGTATACCAATGGGCCTGTAGTTACTCACGTCAGCAGGGTCACCCGATTTAAAGATGGCCGTTGTTATGGCCGACTTCCATACCCTTGGAAACACCCAGAGACCAATAGATGTGTTGGTGACCTTAGTAATGGGGCCAATGAGTGACACTTTGTAGATTTTAAGAAAGGTAGAGTCCAGCCCAAACACATCTTTGGCTTTAGAGTTCTTTAGTGAGCTAATCACCTTGTTCACCTTTGACTCAGAAACCTCCCTTATGATGAAGACAGGTTGAGCGTCATTCACTATCACTGAGCCCAAGAAACCAGTGGAGGGGTTCTGTGTCAGTACTCTGACAGAGTCAATAAAGTAGAAATTGAAGGCTATTGCTATTTCAACTGCATCCTGTGTTAGATTGTTATTCACCATGATTTCTAGTCTTTTTGCAGTGTTACTGTGGTCTTTCCCTGTTAACTTTTTTAGATACTCCCAAAACTATTTAGAATGTCCCTTTGCTTCACCAATTATGTTAATAAAAACGTTTTCCACATCTTGTTACATTACAGCCTCATTCTAAAATGGAATACATTGTTTTTTTTCTCATCAATCTACGCACAATACCCCATAACGACATAGCAAAAACAGGTTTTTAGAATTTTGGCAAATTTATTTAAAAAATGTAACTGAAATATCACATTTACATAAGTATTCAGACCCTTCACTCAATACTTTCTTGAAGCACCTTTGGCAGCGATTACAGCCTCAAGTCTACATCAGGATGACTCTACAAGCTTGGCACATGTCACGTTCTGACCTTAGTTCCTTTGTTTTGTCTTTGTTTTAGTATGGTCAGGGTGTGAGTTGGGGTGGGCAGTCTACGTTCTTTTTTCTATAATTTGGGATTTCTGTGTTTGGCCTGGTATGGTTCTCAATCAGAGGCAGCTGTCAATCGTTGTCCCTGATTGAGAACCATACTTAGGTAGCCTGGTTTCACCTTTGAGTTGTGGGTGATTATTTTTCTGTTTCGGTGATTGCACCATTCAGGACTGTTTCAGTTTTAATTTTGATTCTCTTGTTCTTTTGTATTTTGTATTCATTTTCCATGAAATCACATTATGGATACATACCACGCTGCATTTTGGTCCTTCGATCCTTCCTACTACTCCTCCTCAGAGGAGGAAGAAGAAACCCGTTACTACTGTATTTAGGGAGTTTCTCCCATTATTCTCTGCAGATCCTCTCAAGCACCTGTCAGGTTGGATGGGGAATGTCACTGCACATATATGTTCAGGCATAGACTTATCCCGAAGCCACACCTGCGTTGTCTTGGCTGTGTGCTTAAGCAACCCATAAGGCAGGCAAGCTGTGTCTCACATACACACACACTGCCTGCCGATAGGTGCCGTGAAGTGATGAGCAAGAGGGCCTGTAATAACATTCTGACTGCTTTAGTCTCAACCAAAGACTAAAGCCGATATAGCCATGTTGTAGTTTGATGTAGTCTAGTTCATTTGTTAATTCCATCATCCATTCCATAGAACAAAATAATAATCCCAACAGGTGAAAGAGCTATGTACAAATCAAGGTTATATTTTTGGAACGTCATCCTCCTTTCCTTCATGTCGGCAAGCTTGCCAACCACTTTGTCAATGTCTATGTCCCGCTCAGTACAAAGCCAATTGAAGTTGGATAGCCTGGCCTCATTCATGCATGCACGCAAGTAGCTCATGATGAGCTTCAGGTGGCTGAAACTTTGCTCGGCACTGGCACTGCTGATAGGAATGCATTTCACATTGCATTTTCACAAGCATTTCGCGACACCAACCATAACATCTGCTAAATATGTGTATGTGACCAATACAATGATTAGAATGGTTTTGTAGATTCTATGGAGAAGGGTCAGATTTGGATATACTGGGTACATGTCGTTGGCAATAAAGAATGAATGGTAGGACTGCGTCAGTGTTGAGATCCATGGCTAACTCGGAAATACATTGTGCGGAAAGAGAAACTTCCTCAGGCTTGTAAATGTCTTCTGAGTAGAAACTTGCAAGATCAAGCATATTATTTTCTGCATCAGAGCACTCAAAGCGCTTAGCAACCATAGAGCACAGAGAGCACCCAAGCCATTGGTCTGAAGTCAGCAAATCGATTCCCAAACTGCCCCACAAGTATGTAATAGTAGCCTACGGTATAGGCTACATCAGCTTTACACACCTTCTGCTTTACACTTCTGTCGTCCTCTGCGTCCTCGTCATGAAACCTTTTCCTCTTGCACGCTCTCTCCTCTGCAAACTCAGTTGTCGTGTTGTTTTGTCAGGCCATCTCTTTCGCAGTGTTCTCCATCTTGTCATCGACCTCATCTGTGTGTGTCTGTCTGATCTCAGCCCTACAGGCGTCAGATAGTTAGAAAAGATTGACGTAGTCTTTAGTAAACTGTTCCAAAACACCAACATAAATTTAAATTCAAGTGCACATTTTTTAGAGCAGGCCGATCGGCTTCATACGCTTTTCAGCGTGAGAATGGTTCTCTCCAGCTGCAGGTTTTCCCGTTCCTCCTCAAGTATTTTAAACCTTGAGAGGCTAGAATCAGTAGGTCTACAAGGTCTCCAGTTTACCAGAAAAAAACAGTGCACATAGAAAGCCTTGATTGAACAGTATTTATTTTCAAGGCCATGGGCATGAAGGCCATGCTTCTATAGGCACCAGCCTCATTAGACACTGTCACGCTAGAGCTAGCGCTAGCACTAGCAGTAGTGGTTGGATGTGTTTTTGCAAGGACAACGACGAGAAGTCAATTGTAAGTGGAACACAGGATACACAGGATAAACTTTTCTTTTCTTTTCTCTCGCTCCTTGTGTTTTTGCGCACCTAACTTGTACTTTCTATACAATTTTCACCTGAATGTAACTTTGCTAGCTAGCTATACGTGACCTGATGACATCGAGAACGTGCAACAGACCGGGTAGGCTACACGTCAATCAAATATGACAGGTAAAATTAACTGTGAACATTGAAAAAACTTGGCTAAAAACCATTTGTTTTCATTTTCATGTTGTTTTGGTACTGTATGAAGTAGGCTATAAGTAAGATACCAAAATTAGTTTTAAACTAACAAATGACTAAATAAATAAATGAATAATAATTTTGAAGATCCTAGTCCGACTCCCACCCCCACCAGCAGCCAACCAGCAGCGCAACCGCAAGTCCTAGGCCAGGGGGCCCCTCAAGGGAGTATAGCGACAGACACAGCTGTGCATTGCTTAGTAAAATAAGCAACACCAGCTCAGACCAATTCCAGGATTTAATGAAATTATATAATATAAAATATTATATATGAATTTGCCCATGTTTTATTGTGTTAAATTAAGTTTTTCCTTTTCTTTAAAACATCTAAGGGCCCCTAGGTGCGTGAGCCCTGGGGTGGTCACCCCCTCCCATACTTGTAAATAATATGGCTAGCTACAGTTAAACTCAAAACATTGTCAGATATGTTCTGGTAATAATATGAGCTAGCTAGCCAGCTAGCTATACAACTAAGTTAGCTAACAAGCTAGCAACAAACCAAAACATTCTCTAGAAAGTTGCTGTTAGTTGACTGACTTGCTAGTTTTACATATCAGAAAATCATTTTTAAACGGATGGGGTTTTTCTGTGCAAAAAGATAGAGCAGGTAATGTTCCTATTTGGACCAGGCTGCTGCAGGCAGACTGCCGTTTTTGGCCACAAAACACCTTTGTTTGAAAGGTGTACAAATAATACCTGGGTGGGGGAGAAAAGGGAGAGTGTGTGTGTGGGAGACAACGTGCACTTACATACTCTGTCAACGGCTACTCTCACTTACCTGCCAGTACAGATCAACAGCAAAGAAAAAGAAAAAATACATCTAAATCACACATTTCGGTCAGACACTAAATAATCGCCCCCTTCTTCAAAGACTATGAATTTCTGAATATGCAACACAGGGAATCATCAATCGCTACAGAATGAAAAAAATAATGAATGGCAGAGTGAGGCTGAGCGAATGTTCCAGCACAGCGGTGCCTCGTTCCTGGCTGGCTGAGGTTTACAGACGGAGGGTGTTCTTCTTCAGAAAGAGATGACTTGGGGGGGGCAATAGGAAACTTAAGGTTACTTGTGTAACCCCAGTTCTCTGATAATATGAGTTATATGTATCACGTGTGGGGTTCACTAGGTTGCCTACTCTCTCGGAAGTACCTATCAAAAGAGTCTGTTGGAGACAAACATGAAGGGTGGCAAATAAGGTGAGTCCCTCACTTCCATAAAAGGAGCCACTCTCCTGCGCCCTGGTTATTCTCAAGCATGCTTCTCTTCCTCACGCTCTTGCGAGCAGGGGAATGCAGTGATACATCTCACTCATATTATCAGAGAACCGGGGGTTACGCAAGCAACCTTCAGTTCTCTTTCAAATGCTTGTTTCGATGTATCACTAAGGATTTGTCTAACTCCCGAATTGAAGAACACGCTCTCTGAAGCCAGGGTAGTTTGAACATCAGCAACCCTCAGAGGTTCCAAAACTAAGGGAGTATGCAGAGAGGAAGTGCGGAGACAACCCATCGGTAAAAACCTCATAACAAAGTGAAGGGAAGCCCAATACATGGCGCACAAAATCTCAGTTAAATGAGCTATGTCCTGAAAACAGTGCCCAATAGGTAAACTCCTCAGGGTTCTTCCAGGCCCCTCCGAAGGCTATCACCCTCGCAATTATAAATCAATCTACCGAGGGTGGTTACCCAATAAGTGAAGAGCACGACACCCTTGTGAGCTCTCCTGCAATCCAAGTAGATGCAACCGGGTATATTAGACAACAATGGGGACACTCTTCCAGGAAAATTGACAGGCAAAAAGCCATAGGCTCCAAGGTGCGACTTACACGGAACCCAAACCGGCTGCAAGCGTGCGCCATCGTGCTCCATCGTGCATACATGTATTTTGTCCCCCAAAACCAAACGCGATCACGACACGCAGGTTAAAATATCAAAACAAACTTTGAACCAATTATAATTATGGGGACAGGTCGAAAAGCATTAAACATTTATGGCAAGATAGCTAGCTGGCTTGCACTTGCTAGCTAATTTGTCCTATTTAGCTAGCTTGCTGTTGCCAGCTAATTTGTTCTGGGATATAAACATTGAGTTGTTATTTTGCCTGAAATGCACAAGGTCCTCTACTCCGAAAATTAATACACACATAAAACGGTCAACTGAATCGTTTCTAGTCATCTCTCCTCCTTCCAGGCTTTTCTTCTCTCAACTTTATATTGCGATTGGCAACTTTCATAAATTAGGTGCATTACCGCCATCGACCTATTTCAGCTTTCAGTCACCCACGGGGGTATAACCCAATGAGGAGATGGCATGTACCTGCTTCTATAAACCAATGAGGAGATGGTGAGAGGCAGAACTTGCAGCGCGCTCTGCATCACAAATAGAACTGACTTCTATTTTAACCCCTGGCAACGAAGACGCTCGTTGGCGCGCGCGAGCAGTGAGCGGTGTAGTCAGCCTGTAAGGGGAAAAAGTCGACCTGGGCCATGTATATTAAAAACCGCTGGGCAGACTGTGGGTGCGAACAGTAGCTGCGAACAGTAGCTGGTAGAGCACTGCCCATCTATATGCTTAGGGATGCCAAGGGCAGTAGTGAAGCAAAAGAAGGAGGAAGATAGCATCTGTGAAATAATTTTAATCACAATAGACACGTCCCAGGATGAGCTAAAAGCTTAGAGACTGGCCGTAGCCGACGTGCTCTTATTAGAGACTACACAACAGTTAAGGATAAACTGTATCACTGTCGAGGCCTTGGCAGGCCAAGAAAGTGGCAAAGATTAACCTGGTCACCGTCCAAAAGATCCTCCAAGGAGCATTGGACTATGGAAAACAGAGTTGGGAGGAACAATCTTTATAGTCACACCACTTCTCCATGACAAAAAATGCAAAAAACAGAGAGCGTGCATGAGACTGTAAAAACAGAGAGCGTGCATGAGACTGTAAAAACAGAGAGCGTGCATGAGACTGTAAAAACAGAGAGCGTGCATGAGACTCTAAAAACAGAGAGCGTGCATAAGATTGTGAAAACAGAGAGAGTGAAAAAGACTGTAAAAACAGAGAGCGTGCATAAGATTGTGAAAACAGAGAGCGTGCATAAGACTGTGAAAACAGAGAGAGTGAAAAAGACTGTAAAAACAGAGAGCGTGCATAAGACTGTGAAAACAGAGAGTGAAAAAGACTGTAAAAACAGAGAGCGTGCATAAGACTGTGAAAACAGAGAGCGTGCATAAGACTGTGAAAACAGAGAGCGTGCATAAGACTGAAAACAGAGAGCGTGCATAAGACTGTGAAAACAGAGAGCGTGCATAAGACTGTGAAAACAGAGAGCGTGCATAAGACTGTGAAAACAGAGAGCGTGCATAAGACTGTGAAAACAGAGAGAGTGCAAAAGACTGTGAAAACAGAGAGCGTGCATAAGACTGTGAAAACAGAGAGAGTGCAAAAGACTGTGAAAACAGAGAGCGTGCATAAGACTGTGAAAACAGAGAGTGTGCATAAGGGGCTGGCACTCTTTCCCAAGAGTCACGAGCCTGTCTCTTTCATTGCTTGTGAAATTGTTTAGTTTCCACCCTCCTCACTTGCGCCATGCACAATGTAAAATCAAAGAACACCTCTGTTTGCAGGCAGAGTAGTAGGTAGAATAGTGGGTGAAACCATTTACTAGATAGATGTGTCTTCTGACTTGCCTTTTTTATATTATTTTCCTTGAAAGAACAACTAGTGGGTTTTGAGTGTCTCCCCCATTTGGAAAGTTGGTCTGCCTGCTTTTCAGTCTGAGAGAGACATTCTGAAAGCAGGTCCGTGTCTCCTTCCTCTGTACATGTTTTAAAATGTTTAGCACAATAGCGTCTTTTGAAAACTGGTTCATATACTGTATCCCAAAGTCATTAGAGAGTTAACCGAGTGTTTCATGGCTTAGTTAGCCATGTCAATAACGAGCTAACTAGCACCATCAGTCAGTACCCTGCAATATCACTCTAGATATTGTCAGCAGGTAATTGGTAATCCAAGGGTTCTTTAATTAAATATTAATAAGTGAATGGTTATTGTATCACTACCTTAATATAAAAAGATTTCTACTTGTGCTCTGCATTTATGGATTGATGTCGCTTCATATTGAGGGCATGTATTATTACCATAGCGCCTATATAAAATATATCTTGTGTCCTGTGTCTTGTGTCTAACCAGTGAACGTGTGGCTGTGACGTTCCTAATGCCTGTCATCACTGTTTGTTGTCTTTTACTGCAGGTATGTTTTACTGTAGTTTTGTTATTTTCTTCACGCAACACATTTCTAATATATTATCAGTTTGTGCATTGAGTTTGAGAGAGACATTCTGAGAGCAGTGAAAGGTGTGGCTGTGATCGTCCTGTCAATGCCTCTCATCACTGTTTGATACCTTTTAGTGCAGATAAAAACAAAGTCAACCTTAAATGTTGGTGTCCGTGTGCCGTTCTTCTGGGTTGCTATATGGAGTTGGTTACACTAACAGGTACCTCATAGCTAAGGAATGCTGTAGCTAGCATAGTGCTAGCTGAAGGGAATCGCGTGGGGGTATTTCGACTTCGGGTAGGTATTCTCCCAGGACTGCAGAGCCGTGAAATGAATAAACATACAGTACCAGTCAAAGGTTTGGACACACCTACTCATTCCAGGGTTTTTCTTTGTTTTTACTATTTTCAACATTGTAAAAACGATCAAAATAGCACATATGGGATGATGTAGTAAACCAAAAAAGTATTAAACAGATCACAATATATAGCCACCCTTTGCGTTGCACACTCGTGGCATTCACTCAACCAGCTTCATGAGGTAGTCACCGGGAATGCGTTTCAATTAACAGGTGTGCCTTGTAAAAAGTGAATTTGTGGAATTTCTTTCCTTCTTAATGCGATTGAGTCAGTCAGTTGTGTTGTGGCAAGTTAGGGGTGGTACACAGAAGATAGCCCTATTTGATAAAAGACCAAGTCCATATTATGGAACAGCTCAAATAAGCAAAGAGAAAGGACAGTCCATGAAAACTTTAAGACATGAAGGTCAGTCAATTAGGAACATTTCAAGGACTTTGAACATTTTTCCAAGTGCAGTCGCAAAAGCCATCAAGCGCTATGATGAAACTGGCTCTCATGAGGGCTGCCACAGGAAAGGAAGACCCAGAGTTACCTCTGCTGCAGAGGACAAGTTCATTAGAGATAACTGCACCTCAGATTGCAGCCAAAATAAATGCTTCACAGAGTTCAAGTAACAGACACATCTCAACATCAACTGTTAAGAGGAAACTGCATGAATCAGGCCTTCGTGGTCAAATTGTTGCAAAGAAACCATTACTAAAAGGACACCAATAAGAAGATGAGCAATGGACATTAGACTGTTGGAATCTGTCTTGGGCTGCCTTGGGCTTTAGCTAACAAGAAGCTACCTTGTGGTTAATGTGTGCCATGGCTAGCTCAGTGCTGGCTGAAGGAAACCCGAGTGGCCGAGTTAGCCTTCAGAAAGAGTGCTGCCGTGACAGACGGTGCCGTGAAGACTGAGAGGGTCGGTCTAGTTAACCCAATGGGTAAACGTTGGTTAACTAGACTAGAGAAGGAAGCTAGCAATGCTACTGTGTTGCAGGTAGGGTATGCCCGTGAGGATAGCCTCTCAGCAAGCTAGCTAAGTTAGCCTAAGCCTTGCAGCGTGGGCTAACTGAGTCCCAATAGCTAGCAGTGAAACTAGCTACACACGGAGCCTGAGAAGTAAAAATAAATTTCTACTCGAATCTTCCGGTTAGTACTCAACCTCTCAACAGGGTCTGAAGACCTACGCTCGGCAGCGATATCCTTCAAAGTCTGCTTGTGAGCAGATTAAGCAGGCAAACAGCTTTCCAGTCGATATAGAGCTAGAGGAGTGACACTCTTTGTGAGGAAGAGAAACGAGAATAACCAGAGGGCGGGAGAGTGGCTCCTTTTATGGAAGTGAGGGTCTCACCACATTCTCCACTCTACCTGTCTTTCTCCAACATATGCTTTTGATAGGTACTTCCGAGAGAGTAGGTGGTCTTAGCAAACCCCACATGTGATACATCGAAATAAGCATTTGAACGAGAACCCCCCTCTCTCTCACCACAGTGTGTGTGTTTGAGGAGGAGAAATGTTGGAGGCCGGTGAACATTATTGATCAAACAGGGACCATCCATCAAGCGAGTGAAACAGACAATCTGTGGTAACAACCACCGCTCCACTGCCACAGTCTACTCTCACTCCTGCAGCTTTCAAATAACCTTCTGTCGAGTGATGGGGTAAAAGAAACCCTACTCTACTTCAGTCATACCGAGTCTGCTTCTGACAACCCCCCTCCGCTCCACTCCCCGCTCTCCTGCCCATCCCCTACCCCTGTGCTGCTATAGCTAGATTCTGAGAGAAAGAGGGAGTGACAGAGGGAGAGAGAAAGAGTGAGGCCTGAAGTATGCGGTCAAAATGTCAACCCGAGTTGTACAGCAGGAAATGTCTCCAATACACTGGGATTAGGTTTGGAAGAAGTGGGAGAGAAGAAATCCCAAAAGGTATTTTCACCTCCTACTGCGAGCATTAAACATGTGGAAATTGAGTTAGCTTGGTGGGGAAAGAAAAGAGTGAGCAGAATTTGCGATTGGAAATAGTTTTACAGCTTGCGTAACATTTGCTGCCAGGCTACTAAAAGAGAGCTTGAAGAAGAGAGAAGCTGTTTGATGTGTTAATATCGGATCCTTCAAAGGATATGAAGTCGCTCTCCTCTCTTCCTCATATGTCCAATATTTTCCGCCTCTGAGGAGGTCCAGGGAGGCTCGTGAAAACACAGACACTGGCTGATCTGTTTTCAATTCCCCACTGTTTGAGTACTGTATGTGGCACACTTTCAGGATTCCTTTTTCTTCTCAGTCTCCTGTATGACTGTCACGTTGATATATATTCTACATCCCAAATGGCACCCTATTCCCTATGTTTGGGTCAAAAGTAGTGCTCTATAAAGGGAATAGGGTTTCATTTGGGACGCAGATCCAAATGTTTTCACATGCTGTTCCTCATTCCACAATTCCACAAATTCCTCATTTGTATTCAGAATAAATATGGTATGCCAATGTCATACTCTCAACAGACAAATACTGATAATGTGTTCAGATGCAGTAGTGTAATAACATAATAGCGTAATCTAATTGAAACAAACACTTTGAGGCAGAAACATATCCCTGTGACCTTGCTTTTATTGAATGACACAAAAACAACATTCACTTTTCACAAACTGCTGTTCCCACTTCCCAAGCCTATCTTCCCAATGCATGGAACAACCAAATCAACAGCATGGGTTTATCAACCGTGCCTGACCCTTGCCACAGGGGAGTGTCCACCCTCACCGCCTGGGTTGGCCTGGGTTGGTCTTGCTGTTATTGTGCTAGTGGATGACTGTTGGTAGGTTGGCGGCTCTCTGATGGGAAGCTGAAAGTGCATGAACCTTTGAATGTCCTGTTCCTCCAGACTGGTGGCTTTAGTGTGGATATCACACAGTCTCTCTCTCTCTCTCTGCCACCCCATCCATATGTTATGGTGAAGAGACATTCAACAAACTCCTTTGTGTGTCAGTTCACATGTTCATGCTTGTTAGGACTCCCGACCATGGCCTGAGTGTGTTGTGGGAGAGAGAGGACCATTAGACACCTGTGCTGTTGACATACTTGGACACCTCTGTTGACAGCTCTCTCAGAGCAGGGACAGGGTATGGGACATTCTGCTAAGTTTTACTATTGAATGTGTGTGTGTGTGTGTGTGTGTGTGTGTTTGTGTGTGTGTGTGTTTGTGTGTGTGTGTGTGTGTGTGTGTGTGTGTGTGTGTGTGCGCGCACACATGTGTATAGTGTGTATGTGAGTGTGAGCCTGTACTCAGGGCCTCGGCGGTGGAGCTAGCTTTGAGTGCCGCCAGCTGTTGAGTAGACGGGTCTGCCTGTCAAGGGCAGCTGCTATTTGTCAAACCAGAGAGCCCGCCTGTCATCACTCCAGGGCAGAACGCTGCGCTGCTATTGGTCATGTGGGCCAGGGTACTGTAAACACTGCACCGGAAGGAGGAGACACCACACTGTGGGGCCGCAGGCACCAGACAAAAGTCATTTCCCTTCACGCTAGACTTGCTTGCCACAGCCGGAGAAGGAAAACAAACGCTCTACTACCTTGACCAAACGACTCTCGCTCTTTACAGTGAATAAGAAAGGTCAAGTGATTAAATCAATGGAATAAAATACACCTCCTCTCCCCCCTATCCTCCTCTTCCTCTCCCTCTCCAGTGCTAAAACAGACCACATGGTCCCACTACAAACATGGTTCTCCCCAAAATTGTTTTGCAAGGTGGTGCTGATGAGTCAGTCGAGGGGAAGGCCCAGAGTGTGGCTGTGCACCCCTTCGGACTCAAAGATTTGTGTGTTTTTGAACAGCTGTAACTGCCATTTTCTGCCATCAAAAACCTTAAATGATAACAAATAATGTAGCAAACCCAGTGATAATGTGCAAATGAATTATTTCATTTCAGTATTTTTTTCTAGAATTATCCTAGTAATTGAATTTTCAATAGTGAACAGATCAGTTGTGTGTGTTCACTGGGTGTGTGTGTGTGATTAAAAAATATATACTGTATGTTACTTATTTTAACTTCATTTTTTTTTACATGGTGGCACAGATAAGTCCACAAGGAGGGTCTCCTACTTTATCTCTGCATGATACACCAGGGCTGCGTCACAAAATGGCACCCTATTCCCCACTTTTGACCAGAGCCCCATATAGTGCACTTGAGCCCTATTGGCCTTGCTCAAAAGTAGTGCACCAAAGAGGTTATAGGGTGCCATTTGGGACACTACCCTGGTGTATCATGCAGAGATAAAGTAGGGGACCCACCTTTCTAATCGCTTAAGTGGGCTCCCTGCACGTTTCCGTGGACATTTATTACAGGGGATTTACTCCAAGTATGATGAACGAGGGAACAGGATGGTAAGCACTCCTCTGCCACAACGGCTGCAGGCGCATTACGCTCATCACTCTCTGACCTGAATGTAACCTGCTAGGGGTAGTGCATCATGGTGACAGGGGGATGGGGTGGAGGAGAGGAGTTGGGGGGGGTATACTGTGTTTAACATGCATGAGAGGGCGGAAAATGGCAGTGTGTGCCAGGAGGTGTTTATGTTTTTGTCATACTAGTGTGTGTGTGTGTGTGTGTGTGTGTGTGTGTGTGTGTGTGTGTGTGTGTGTGTGTGTGTGTGTGTGTGTGTGTACGTACGTATGTACGTGCGTACGTATGTCTGAAGAGACAGCATCTTGAGGAAGGCGCAGCAGCGCCTCTTCAACCTCAGGAGGCTGAAGAAATTCGGCTTGTCACCAAAAGCACTCACAAACTTCTACAGATGCACAATCGAGAGCATCCTGGCGGGCTGTATCACCGCCTGGTATGGCAACTGCACCGCCCTCAACCGTAAGGCTCTCCAGAGGGTAGTGAGGTCTGCACAACGCATCACCGGGGGCAAACTACCTGCCCTCCAGGACACCTACACCACCCGATGCTACAGGAAGGCCATAAAGATCATCAAGGACATCAACCACCCGAGCCACTGCCTGTTCACCCCGCTGCCATCCAGAAAGCGAGGTCAGTACAGGTGCATCAAAGCTGGGACCGAGAGACTGAAAAACAGCTTCTATCTCAAGGCCATCAGACTGTTAAACAGCCACCACTAACATTGAGTGGCTACTGCCAACACACTGTCAATGACACTGACTCTACTCCAGCCACTTTAATCATGGGAATTGATGGGAAATGATGTAAATATATCACTAGCCACTTTAAACAATGCTACCTTATATAATGTTACTTACCCTACATTGTTCATCTCATATGCATACGTTGATACTGTACTCTATATCATCGACTGCATCCTTATGTAATACATGTATCACTAGCCACTTTAACTATGCCACTTGGTTTACATACTTATCTCATATGTATATACTGTACTCGATATCATCTACTGTATCTTGCCTATGCTGCTCTGTACCATCACTCATTCATATATCCTTATGTACATATTCTTTATCCCCTTACACTGTGTATGACAGTAGTTTTTTTTTGGAATTGTTAGTTAGATTACTTGCTCGTTATTACTGCATTGTCGGAACTAGAAGCACAAGCATTTCGCTACACTCGCATTAACATCTGCTAACCATGTGTATGTGACAAATAAAATTTGATTTGATTTGATTTGATTTGAGAGTACGTGGTGTGTAAACTATGCATGACGGTGCGTATGTAGCGCCAATCTATTCCAGCAGACAGGTTGTATGAGAAGCTCCTCTTTCATTTGTGACATCAGTTGCTCTTTTATACGTGACAAAAGGCATGACAACAACACCAAAGCCTAGAGCCCTCACTGCCGGAGACCCCCATTTGATGCACGGCTTCATGCTTGTCTTCTTGCCTAGGGCCCTGGTCAAATGTAGTGCACTATAAAGAGAATGGAGTGCCATTTGGAACGCCGACCTTCTTGTCTTTCCCCATTGCAAATCACACGCCATTTCTCGCATCCTGTTCTTTGTTGCCCTTCTCTGTGAAATTAGGCTGTCCACAGAGATAAGAGAAAAGGAACATCTGCAATGTGAAGCAAGCTAAGGAAGCGCTAGCTCCGTACACTGCAATGTCGGTTTACCATGACAATGCGGCACAGATGACACAAAGGCAGGGAGAAAACCAAGAGGCTGGCTTTCCCTTTATCCCCCCTCATTACTCTTCCCCATCTCCCTTTAACAGCTCATTAGAATGACTGATTAATTAGCATAGTGAGCGCCAGACGGACCAGAGAGGGGAATCAAATGAAAATGTAAATTCCGCTCCTCACTTCCCTAGCTCGCGATGAGATGGGCATTGATTAAACATGTAATCAGGGGTAAGACACACACACGCTGCCTTGGATGCATGTATTCGCACACACACATACACACATACGGTGGGGTCTGAAATTATTTACACCATTGATGAAGATTATCAAAAATGACTGTATATATATAAAAAAAATGAAAATGCTGAGCTATAATGTATGCGCCAAAAAAATGGGAAATTATATTTAAGACTAATGTCACACTCTGGCCGATAGTGGCTGTGACTACACACAATTCAGGACTGTAGCTCTGACTACACAACCCTACTCTCTTAAAAAAGGGGTATTTGGGGTTCTATATTTAACCTTTCTGTACTTTGGATAGGTTCCCTATGTTAATCTAATGAAGGCAAATAACCTTGTGGGTTCTATCACTACCACAGAGTATAATGTATAATGGATTTTAGCCAACTAAATAAAGCTAACAGTCACATCAAACTCTTAAATGAAACTTAACTAGTGTCACGTCCTGACCTAAGTTTCTTTTTTATGTGTCTATTTTGTTTGGTCAGGGCGTGAGTTGGGGTGGGCATTCCATGTTTTGTTCTAGGTTTTGTACTTCTATGTGTTTGGCCTGGTATGGTTCCCAATCAGAAGCAGCTGTCAATCGTTGTCTCTGATTGAGAACCATACTTAGGTAGCCTGTTCCCACTTGTGTTTGTGGGTAGTTGTTTTCTGTTTTGTATCTGTACCAGACAGAACTGTTTCGGTTATTCTTTTTGTCATTTTCGTATTTAGTGTTCAGTTGCTAATAAATTAATTATGAACACGTACAACGCTGCACTTTGGTTCTCACCTTCTTCTCTTGAATGCCGTGACAACTAGCTGCATTTTAATTTGTTTTAACTGTTTTGCATTAACAGTTATATCCATATAAATGATGCTGCTGCATGATTTAGCCTGGTCAAAAAAATGCCTACCTGTCTCTTTGAATTTGTATTTGCAACATTGTTGCCCAAGTCGGAGGGACAAACAGCAATGTTCATTTCGACCTCTGTTGTTGCAAACTATACTGAACAAGACTGAGTGTTAGTCCCATGTTGAAATAAAATATCACAGAAATGTTCCATATGTACAAAAAGCTTATATCTCCCAAATTCTGTGCAAAAATGAGTTAGCAAAATAATCCATCCACCTGACAGGTGTGGCATATCAAGAAGCTGAATAAACAGCATGATCATTACACAGGTGCACCTTGTGCTTGGGGACAATAAAAGGCCACTCTAAAATGTGCAGTTTTGTAACATAACACAATACCATAGATGTCTCAACTTTTGAGGGAGAGTGCAATTGGCATGCTGACTGCAAGAATGTCCTCCAGAGCTGTTGCCAGAGAATGTAATGTTAATTTCTCTACCATAAGCCGCATCCAATGTTGTTTTAGAGAATTTGTCAGTACGTCCAACTGGCCTCACAACCGCAGACCACGTTTTATGGCATTGTGTGGGCGAGCGGTTTGCTGATGTCAATGTTGTGAACAGAGTGCCCCATGGTGCCGGTGGGGTTACGGTATGGGCAGGCATATGCTACGGACAACAAACACAATTTAAATTTTTTGATGGCAATTCGAATGTACAAAAATACTGTGGCGAGTTCCTGAGGCCCATTGTGAGGTCCATTTATTTTAGTAAGGTATCTGTGACCAACAGATGCATATCTTTATTCCCAGTCATGTGAAATCCATAGATTAGGGCCTAATTAATTTATTTGAATTGACTGATTTTCTCATATGAACTGTAACTCATTAATATCTTTGAAATGATTGCTTGTTGCGTTTATATTTTGTTCAGTATAAATGCTAGATAGAAGCCTTTTTGGTCAATTCAAATTCACAAATTCTAAAGGTCCACCAGGCACCAACTGCCATTCCAGCATGAAGACGCAAGAGTACGTGGTTGCAAATATCAATAAACATGTTATTTTTCAATTTAATAAGGTAAGCAAAGTTGATTTGAATTTGAGCACCATTTGTATGCTAGCAAGCTAACGTTAGACAGGAAAGTTGTCGGGGATGTCACGTGTCCAACATATTTCAGTATACTCGTAACAACCTAAACATTACGAAACGTCTACTCAATCAAATAAGCCACACGTAGCAAATAAGCCATTAAATTGTTCAAATCATAAGTTATTTGTCAAATACACATATTTAGCAGATGTTATTGTGGGTGTAGCGAAATGCTTGTGTTCCTAGCTCCAACAGTGCAGTAATATCTAACAATTCACAACAATAGACACATCTCAAAGTAAAAGAATGCAATTAAGAAATATATAAATATTAGGAAGAGCAATGTCTGTGTGGCAATGATTAGAATACAGTAGAATACAGTATATACATATTGTATGAATAAAACAGTATGTGAACATTATTAAAGTGACCAGTGTTTCCATGTCTGAGTACATAGGGCCGCGGCCTCTAAGGTGCAGGGTTGAGTAACCGGGTTGTAGCCGGTTAGCGACAGTGACTAAGTTCAGGGCAGGGTACTGGGTGGAGGCCAGCGAGTGGTGGCTATTTAACAGTCTGATGGCCTTGAGATAGAAGCTGTTTTTCAGTCTCTCGGTCCCAGCTGTGAAGCATCTGTACTGACCTTGCCTTCTGGATGATAACGGGGTGAACAGGCCGTGGCTCGGGTGGTTGATGTCCTTGATGATATTTTTGGCCTTCCTGTGACATGGGGTGCTGTAGGTGTCCTGGAGGGCAGGCAGTGCGCCCCCGGTGATGCATTAGGCAGACGACGCAGAAGTTTGTGAGGGTCTGAAGGGCCAAGCGTAATTTCTTCAGCCTCCTGAGAATTAGAGCCCACTGTCCTCAGGAGCAGGTTGCATCTGTGGCACTGTGTTATCCTCAAAGCGGTCCAAGAAGGTGTTTAGCTTGTCCGGGAGCAAAATATCGGTGTCTGAGACGTGGCTGGTTTTCCCTTTGTAATCTGTGATTGCTTGCAGTCCCTGCCACATACGTCTCGTGTCTGAGCCAGAATTATGACTTGGTCTCTGTGCTAATGTTTTGTCTGTTTGATTGCCTTATGGAGGGTATAACTGCACTATTTGTATAAAACCATACTCCCAGTCACCTTGCCGTAGTTAAATGAGGTGGTTCGCGCTTTCAGTTTTATGCGAATGCTGCCATCGATCCACGGTTTTCGGTTTGGATAGGTTTAAAAAACCTAGAGCTGCCGCTTTCAAGTAGCGGGACTCTAAGACAGAACCCAAACCGGCTGCGCATGTGTGCCATCGTGCGCTATCGTGCATACATTTATTTTGTCCCCCTACACCAAACGCGATCACGCCACGCAGGTTCAAATATCAAAACAAACTCTGAAACAATGACATTAACTTGGGGACAGGTCGAAAAGCATTAAACATGTATTGCAATATAGCTAGTTAGCTATTATATATTTATATAATATATACTTATACTTATACTTATATATTATATATTATATTATATATAATGCACAAGGTCCTCTACAATTAATCCACACATAAAACGGTCAACCGAATCGTTTCTAGTCATCTCTCCTCCTTCCAGGCTTTGTCATCTTTGAACTTATATGGTGATTGGCATCTACACTCATATTATTACCACGACAACCGGCAAAACATTTAATCTTTCAATCACCCAAGTGGGTATAACCAATGAGGTGATGGCACGTGGGTACTTGCTTCTATAAACCAATGAGGCGATGGGAGAGGCAGGACTTGCAGCGCGATCTGTCAGAAATAGGAATGACTTCTATTTTAGCCCTTGGCAACGCAGATGCTCATTGGCACGCACGAGCAGTGTGGGTGCAATAATTGAATAACATAGATTCCTATATGTATTTTGCAATGCTCGAGCACGCGACGTGAGCGGAGTAGTCAGGGTATAACCCTGAAGCTTATAAGAAATCCCGCTATGCCCTCCGACAAACCATCAAACAGGCAAAGCGTCAATACAGAACTAAGATCGAATCGTACTACACCGGCTCAGACTCTTGTCGGATGGGGCAGGGCTTGCAACCCGTTGCAGACTACAAAGGGAAGCACGGCCGAGGGCTGACCAGTGACACGAGCCTACCAGACGAGCTAAATAATTTCCTAGCTCGCTTCGAGGCAAATAGCACTGAAACATGCATGAGAGCACCAGCTGTTCAGGAAGACTGAGTGATCACGCTCTCTGCAGCCGATGTGAGTAAGACCTTTAAACAGGTCAACATTCACAAGTCCACAGGGCCAGAAGGATAACCAGGACGTGTACTGCGAGCATGCGCTGACCAACTGGCAAGTGTCTTCACTGACATTTTCAACCTCTCCCTGTCCGAATCTGTAATACCAACATGTTTTAAGCAGACCACCATAGTGCTTGTGCCCACAAACCCCAAGGTAACCTGCCTAAATTACTACCACCCGTAGCACTCAAGTCTGTAGCCATGAAGTTCTTCGAAAGGCTGGCCATGGCTCACATCAACACCATTATCCCAGAAACCCTAGACCCCCTCCAATTTGCATACCACCCCAACAGATCCACAGATGATGCAATCTCTATTACGCTCCACACTGCATTTTCCCAAAAGGAACACCTATGTGAGAATGCGATTCAATGACTACAACTCAGTGTTCAACACCATAGTACTCTAAAAGCTCATCAATAAGCTAAGGACCCTGGGACTAAACTTCTCCCTCTGCAACTGGATCCTGGACTTCCTGACTGATGACACAACAGTGGTAAGCCTGATCACCTACAATGAAGAAACAGCCTATAGGGAAGAGATCAGAGACCTGGCCTTGTGGTGCTAGGACAACAACCTCTCCCTCAGCGTGATCAAGACAAAGGAGATGATTGTGGACTACAGGAAAAAGAGGACCGAGCACACCCCCATTCTCATCGACGGGCTGCAGTGGAGCAGGTTGAGAGCTTCAAGTTCCTTGGTGTCCACATCACCAACAAACTAACATGGTCCATGCACACCAAGACAGTTGTGAAGAGGGCACGACAAAACCTATTCCCCCTCAGGAGACTGAAAAGATTTGGCATAGGTCCTCAGATCCTCAAAAGGTTTTACAGCTGCACCTTCGAGAGCATCTTGACGGCTTGCATCACTGCCTGGAATGGAAACTGCTCGGCCTCCGACCGCAAGGCACTACATAGGGTAGTGCGTACGGCCCCGTACATCACTGGGGCCAAGCTTCCTGCCATCCAGGACCTCTATACCAGGCGGTGTCAGAAATGGTCAAAGACTCCAGCCAGCCTAGTCATAGACTGCTCTCTCAGCTATCACACAGCAAGCAGTCCCGGAGAGTCAAGTCTAGGTCAAAGAGACTTCTAAATAGCTTCTACCCCTACGCCTATAAGACTCCTGAACACCTAATCAGATGGCTACCCAGACTATTTGCATTTGCATTGGTTAGGGGATCGTAAGTAAGCATTCCACTTAAGGTTTACACCTGTTGTATTCGGCGCATGTGACTAATAATTTATTTGATTTGATTTATTTACTACCTTCAGAGGAATGTATCAAATAAGTTGCTGTGATAAAAGTGTTTTGGTGTTGCGCACTCTCCTCAACCAATAGCATGGTATTTTTCCACTGTAATAGCTACTGTAAATTGGACAGTGGAGTTAGATTAAAATAATTTAAGCTTTCTGCCCATATAAGACATGTCTATGTTCTGGTAAGTTTGCTGTTACTTGCAACGTCATTCTAGTCACATTAGCAAATGTTAGCAAGAACCGTCATGGGACACCGATCCTACGGGATCCTTAAGGAGTTTTTAATATTCACAATAAGAGCAACATTCCCTATTGACTCCCTGATGAACTCAGTCACCGTGTCAGTGTATACGTCAATGTTATTCACAGACGCAACCCGGAACATATCCCAGTCCGAGCGATCAAACAATCGTGAAGCATGGATTCCCGATTGGTCAAACCAGCATTGAATAGACCTTCGTGTTTGAGTCTCTGCCTACAGGAAGAGAGGAGCAGAATGGTCAATCACACGACCTCAACCCAATTGTTAGGGTTTGGGATAAGTTGGACGGCAGAGTGAAGACAAAACACACGGAACAATGAAAAGTGGAGCGGCGATGGCTAGAAGGCCGGTGACGTCGACCGCCGAACGCCGCCCGAACAAGGAGAGGAGCCGACTTCGGTGGAAGTCGTGACATACATTCAAGCATCTGAGCCGTTGTGGTCTTGAATCAAGCTCATAGATTTGTCATCCTAATGACTGATTTACAACTGTAAGCAAGGGAAATGTGTGTTCCTGATACAGCCTGTTAATTTAGGACTGCAGCCATGTTTGCATGACAGACAGCGTGGCTCTGAGAGCAAATCAACAGTGCTCTGTTCCCTCGCTGGGCCGTCTGCTGTTTACCACTCAAACCAGGGAGAGGAGACATGGGGAGAGAGCGCGAGAGAGAGAGAGAGCAGACAGATATAGCTTAGCATTTGAATGAGAGAGAGCAGACAGAAAGGCAGAACGAGAGAGAAAAAAAAAAACGAGTCCTGCCTGCTTCAAAATGGAAGCTGTTCCTGTGTGTGGACGAATCGTAACCCAGTGTGAGTGCAGTGTGCACAGAGCGGAGGAGGTGATGAGAAAATGGAGTGTCGACCCTGACTGCAGGCCTCACTATGTGAAAATGATCCCATTAATTCAGTTTCCCCTGGCTTCCCTGTGCCCACTGCCTCGCAGAGCCGACAAGATGATTCCCTCTGTCATGTTAAAGGCAACATGATCATATCCTTGTTGCCCGGATAACCAGCTCAGAATGCCTCTGTGGAGTGGGAAGAGCGAGTATCATCCCTCCTCCTTCCTGCTTTTCCTCCCACCTTACAGAAGGAGAGTAAACACGAGAGGTTATCTCTGCGCTGCTGTGTGACAAATAGCATGACACGTTTGCTGTAATATGCACTGGTTCTCCCTTTCCTGCAGCTGTTGGTTGGTGTCTCTCTAATAACAGTGTGCTGCCCCCGCCATTAGCCTCTAACACACACTGAGTGAGCACTAACACTATCGCTGAGGCATGGGTAGACCTTGGACAGCCTGCTCATTAATAAGGCTTTTCTGCTGGCATTAAAACTGGCAAGATCTGCCCTCACTTCAGCGGCTATGTCAACTGTAAAAATGAAGGTTAGAGGATTATTACGTGTGTGTCAATTTCGACCAACCCACCCAACTAAAAAAATGGTCCAGCCCATCTGGCATTTGCCAGAATTGCCAGATAGCCAATCCGCGGCTGCACACACACAAACACAGACACGTGGAGGCTGGTGACTGGGCGACCCTACGTTATAGGTCCGGACCGCACAGAGACGACAAAGCGTTTCAGAAATCATCAGAGACAAATCATTTTAACCTAAAACATTTAATAGAGACATTTATAGTAAAATATTATGGGGAAGGCTACTTGCATGGTGTTGAGAAGGGATCACAGCAGCGATTGAATGAGGGTATGAGGCATGAGTTGAGGTGTTCAGAGACTTGACTTCAGTGCAGGAAAGAGGTTGAGGTGTTCAGAGGCTTCAGTGCAGGACAGAATCATCATGGTGGATGTGTTGGAGAAGAGCTCAACTCTTCCACTGATGGCAGGACAGGATTTGACTGGGAAGACAAAAACAATTACACAGTTACACAAAATAGCTGAGAATGAGTTAGTCCAAATTGACTCTGCCATAGAGATCCTATTAAATTAGTGCAGATAAATTCTTCAAATTCATTATTTGATTTGATCTTATCACAGCACTGGCAAACCATGACGACCAACTCCCTGACCAAAATGGCTGACCTTTATTCCATCATAAAAAGGTGAATGTCCCATCTAGTATTCTAATTCATAATTCTATGGACTCTACATACAGTAATGAGAGAAAATTAACAGGCCTACTCACAGTGCTTGAAGAGGAAACATTCAATGTGCCAGGGGATGAGCGGGAACATGAGACATGGCTTAATTTCATATCAGGAGAGAGTTCCCAGCTAACTACAAACGTTTAGAGAATGTTCCCTTAAAACCTCTTCAGGATTGGTGGTTTCCCTGTGGGACGGTTGAGCTAATGTAGGCTAATGCGGTTATTATGAGGTTGTAAGTAACAAGAAAATTTCCCAGGACATAGACATATCTGATATTGGCAGAAAGATTTAATTCTTGTTAATCTAACTGCACTGTCCAATTTACAGTAGCTATTACAGTGAAAGAATGCCATGCTATTGTTTGAGGAGTGTGCACAGTTTTGAACAAGGCAAGTTATCAATAAACAAATTAGGCACATTTGGGCAGTCTTGATACAACATTTTGAACAGAAATGCAATGGTTCCTTGGAACAGTCAAACACTTTGCACACATACTAAATCTAAATTGCACCTGGGCTGGCATAATACATTGTGGCCTTTCAAAGATTGTGGTACAAAAACAATATAAAAATATATATTTTTTTTTCTTCGTATTATTTTTCACCATATCTAATGTGTTATATTCTCCTACATTCATTTAACATTTCCATAAACTTCAAAGTGTTTCCTTTCAAATTGTGCCAAGAATATGCATATCCTTGCTTCAGGGCCTGAGCTACAGGAAGTTAGATTTGGGTATGTCATTTTAGGCAAAAATTGAAAGGGGCCAATTCTTAAGAGACTTAAGAGTCTCATTAGGTCATTAACTAGCGTTTCCAAAAGAATGTTCCTATGATGTGCAAGGAATGTTTCCAAGAGACCATTCCCTTAAGGTCAAATACTTTTACCCAGAATGTGGTTACCATGTTCTCAGAATATAAGATATGAATGTTCTAGGCACTATAAATAAGAACGTTGCAAGAACATCCATGTGTCCAGTTTTCTGTGGGTTTAGGAGAATATTCCATCAACGTCCCACCAAACATACACAGAACATGGTTGCCATGTTCTCAAAATATAAGGTATACATTTTCTAGACACGTTTTCATGGGAACGCTGCAAGAACATTTGTGTAAAAAAAAAATTCGTTACAACTCTTGCCGACCCAATCAAGGCCCTGATTGGATAACCACTGATCCACTGTGTGAGAGTAGGGTAACTCCCTTAGCCTGTGTTGAACCCAGGCCACCAGCACTAATGACCAACACCGTAACCACTGTCCCAATAAGGGATATCAAATCAAACTGTGTTTGTCACATGCTTCGTAAACAACAGGTGTGGTCTGCTTTCTTATGGGTCCTTCCCAACAATGCAAAGAGAAAGAAAATAGAGAAATATTAGAAAAGTTAAACACGTAGTAAGTGATAATAGATACACAATTAGAAACAATAACTTGGCTACATACAAGGGGTACCAGTACTGAGCCAATGTGCAGGGGTACAAGGTAATTTAGGTATATATGTACATATATAACAAGGATTAATGTGACAGGTAGTAAACAGTAGCAGCAAGTTATGCAATGAGTCAAAAAAGGTCAATGCAGATAGTTCGGGTAGCTATTTGGTGAAGTATTTAACTAGCCCTTTAGCACTCTAATGGCTTGGGGGTAGAAGCTGTTCAGGGTCCTGTTGGTTCCAGATTTGGTGCATCGGTACCGCTTGCCGTGCAGCAGCAGAAAGAACAGTCTTGGGTGGCTAGAGTCTTTGACAGTGATGTACTGGGATTTCTGCACTTCCCACTGTAGTGGCTTGCGGTCGGATGCCAAGCAGTTGCCATATTTGACCAACTGATTGAGGGACCATGCCAAATCTTTTCAGCCCCCTGAAGGGAAAGAGGCGTTGTCTTGCTCTCTTAACAACTGTGTTGGTATATTTGGACCATGATAGATCCTAACTGATGTTGATACTTCACTACACCGCTGGCTATGTGATTGGGGGTGTGCTCGGCCCTCCGTTTTCTGTAGTCCACGATCAGCTCCTTTGTCTTGCTGACATTGAAGGGGAGATTGTTGTCCTGGCACCACACTGCCAGGTAACTGACTTCCTCCCTATAGGCTGTCTAATCGTCGTCGGTAATCAGGCCTCCCACCATGTCGTCGGCAAACTTAATGATGATGTTGGAGTCATGCGCGGCCATGCAGTCATCGTGAATTGGGAGTACAGGAGGGGACTAAGCACACACCCTTGAGGGGGCCCCATGTTGAGGGTCAGTGTGGTGAATGTGTTGTTGCCTACCCTCACCACCTGGAGGCGTCCCGTCAGGAAGTCCAGGACCCTGTTGCAGACATAGCTGAAGTAGGGATGCTGAGGGTAAAACATAAGAATTTTCTTCACTAGAGTAATGCACTGGGCCTTTACTAGTCCTGTATTTTGACGGTATAGAGCAAACATACTATGGATAAGGCCACATAAAAAAAATAACAGAAACCAAAACCCAGAAGTTACAGAATAAGACTATAGTATGATATGTCAGGAACTCTGACCAGACATATTCATACCTATCCCGTCTATGTTGCAAGATTGATGTAATTCTCTCCACGTCAACAAACCCCCCGCATAGACCTAACCATATATCTTTTGAGGGTATATGTTCATTTTTCTGGCAATTTGTTACACATTTCCTTGCTGCTGCTGAAAGATAACCTATTCATTTCAGTGGAGAGGATTGGAGTGTATCCACAAGAACAATACTTATAAGGAGATGACATGGTTCTGGTTGAATAATAATACCTGTGATGTCATGTATAACATGTATAAAATTCCTTTTTGATACTGTCGCAAATCTAACTAAAAAGCAGCATTCCCCAAGAGAGGATGACTTTCACTTTAGCAGTGATAAATTCATGAACTTCTTTGAGGAAAAGATTATGATTATTAGAAAGCAAATTACGGACTCCTCTTTAAATCTGCGTATTCCTTCAAAGCTCAGTTGTCCTGAGTCTGCACAACTCTGCCAGGACCTAGGATCAAGAGAGACGCTCAAGTGTTTTAGTACTATATCTCTTGACACAATGATGAAAATAATCATGGCCTCTAAACCTTCAAGCTGCATACTGGACCCTATTCCAACTAAACTACTGAAAGAGCTGCTTCCTGTGCTTGGCCCTCCTATGTTGAACATAATAAATGGCTCTCTATCCACCGGATGTGTACCAAACTCACTAAAAGTGGCAGTAATAAAGCCTCTCTTGAAAAAGCCAAACCTTGATCCAGAAAATATAAAAAAACTATCGGCCTATATCGAATCTTCCATTCCTCTCAAAAATTTTAGAAAAGGCTGTTGCGCAGCAACTTACTGCCTTCCCGAAGACAAACAATGTACACGAAATGCTTCAGTCTGGTTTTAGACCCCATCATAGCACTGAGACGGCACTTGTGAAGGTGGTAAATGACATTTTAATGGCATCGGACCGAGGCTCTGCATCTGTCCTCGTGCTCCTAGACCTTAGTGCTGCTTTTGATACCATCGATTACCACATTCTTTTGGAGAGATTGGAAACCCAAATTGGTCTACACGGACAAGTTCTGGCCTGGTTTAGATCTTATCTGTCGGAAAGATATCAGTTTGTCTCTGTGAATGGTTTGTCCTCTGACAAATCAACTGTAAATTTCGGTGTTCCTCAAGGTTCCGTTTCAGGACCACTATTGTTTTCACTATATATTTTACCTCTTGGGGATGTTATTCGAAAACATAATGTTAACTTTCACTGCTGTGCGGATGACACACAGCTGTACATTTCAATGAAACATGGTGAAGCCCCAAAATTGCCCTTGCTAGAAGCATGTGTTTCAGACATAAGGAAGTGGGTGGCTGCAAACTTTCTACTTTTAAACTAGGACAAAACAGAGATGCTTGTTCTAGGTCCCAAGAAACAAAGAGATCTTCTGTTGAATCTGACAATTAATCTTAATGGTTGTACAGTCGTCTCAAATAAAACTGTGAAGGACCTCGGCATTACTCTGGACCCTGATCTCTCTTTTGAAGAACATATCAAGACCATTTCAAGGGCAGCTTTTTTCCATCTACGTAACATTGCAAAAATCAGAAACTTTCTGTCCAAAAATGATGCAGAAAAATTAATCCATGCTTTTGTCACTTCTAGGTTAGACTACTGCAATGCTCTACTTTCCGGCTACCTGGATAAAGCACTAAATAAACTTCAGTTGGTGCTAAATACGGCTGCTAGAATCCTGACTAGAACCAAAAAATTTGATCATATTACTCCAGTGCTAGCCTCTCTACACTGGCTTCCTGTCAAAGCAAGGGCTGATTTCAAGGTTTTACTGCTAACCTACAAAGCATTACATGGGCTTGCTCCTACCTATCTCTCTGATTTGGTCCTGCCGTACATACCTACACGTACGCTACGGTCACAAGACGCAGGCCTCCTAATTGTCCCTAGAATTTCTAAGCAAACAGCTGGAGGCAGGGCTTTCTCCTATAGAGCTCCATTTTTATGGAACGGTCTGCCTACCCATGTCAGAGACGCAAACTCGGTCTCAACCTTTAAGTCTTTACTGAAGACTCATCTCTTCAGTGGGTCATATGATTGAGTGTAGTCTGGCCCAGGAGTGGGAAGGTGAACGGAAAGGCTCTGGAGCAACGAACCGCCCTTGCTGTCTCTGCCTGGCCAGTTCCCCTCTTTCCACTGGGATTCTCTGCCTCTAACCCTATTACAGGGGCTGAGTCACTGGCTTGCTGGGGCTCTCTCATGCCGTCCCTGGAAGGGGTGCGTCACCTGAGTGGGTTGATTCACTGATGTGGTCATCCTGTCTGGGTTGGCGCCCCCCCTTGGGTTGTGCCATGGCGGAGATCTTTGTGGGCTATACTCGGCCCTGTCCCAGGATGGTAAGTTGGTGGTTGAAGATATCCCTCTAGTGGTGTGGGGGCTGTGCTTTGGCAAAGTGGGTGGGGTTATATCCTTCCTGTTTGGCCCTGTCCGGGGGTGTCCTCGGATTGGTCCACAGTGTCTCCTGACCCCTCCTGTCTCAGCCTCCAGTATTTATGCTGCAGTAGTTTATGTGTCGGGGGGCTAGGGTCAGTTTGTTATATCTGGAGTACTTCTCCTGTCCTATTCGGTGTCCTGTGTGAATCTAAGTGTGCGTTCTCTAATTCTCTCCTTCTCTCTCTCTGAGGACCTGAGCCCTAGGACCATGCCCCAGGATTACCTGACATGATGACTCCTTGCTGTCCCCAGTCCACCTGGCCGTGCTGCTGCTCCAGTTTCAACTGTTCTGCCTTCTTATTATTCGAACATGCTGATCATTTATGAACATTTGAACATCTTGGCCATGTTCTGTTATAATCTCCACCCGGCACAGCCAGAAGAGGACTGGCCACCCCACATATGCTCTCTCTAATTCTCTCTTTTTTTCTCTCTCTCGGAGCACCTGAGCCCTGGGACCATGCCCCAGGACTACCTGACATGATGACTCCTTGCTGTCCCCAGTCCATCTGACCATGCTGCTGCTCCAGTTTCAACTGTTCAGCCTTATTATTATACGACCATGCTGGTCATTTATGAACATTTGAACATCTTGGCCATGTTCTGTTATAATCTCCACCCGGCACAGCCAGAAGAGGACTGGCCACCCCACATAGTCTGGTTCCTCTCTAGGTTTCTTCCTAGGTTTTGGCCTTTCTAGGGAGTTTTTCCTAGCCACCGTGCTTCTACACCTGCATTGCTTGCTGTTTGGGGTTTTAGGCTGGGTTTCTGTACAGCACTTTGAGATATCAGCTGATGTACGAAGGGCTATATAAATAAATGTTATTTGATTTGATTTGATGTAGAATTTCAGACCAAAAAGTGTCACAGCAGTCGAAGGCACTGCATTGCAGTGCTAGAGGCGTTACTACAGACCCGGGTTCATTCCCGGGCTGTGCCACAACCAGCCGTGGCTGGGAGTCCCATAGGACGGTGCACAATTGGCCCAGCATCATCCAGGTTAGGGGAGAGTTTGGCCGGTGCGGCTTTACTTGGCTCATCGTGCTCTAGCCACTCCTTGTGGCGGGCTGGGTGCCTGCGGGCTGACCCCGTTCTCCAGTTGAACGGTGTTTCCTCCGACACATTGGTGAAACTGGCTTCTGGGTTAAGCTGGAGGGCGGTTAGGCGGGTCATATTTTCGGAGGATGCATGATTCCACCTTTGCCTCTCATGAGCCCGATGGGGAGTTGCAGTGATGAGACAAGATCAAAAATTGGGGAGAAAAAGGGGGTATACCTATTTGTCCACACTGCCTCCAACACGTAGCAGATATTTCTTTGTTAATTTTATACATTTTATTAGGGCTTATAAAAAAACGATCTGGAACTCCCTTATTCATTTACATGTAGTAGCTTTATATAGTGTTTTCTATACCCTTACAAAAAAATCCTACAGTAATCCTGCAGGAATTTTACCCTTTGTGAAGGATGTTTTGTCTCTGCTATGGTTAAATGAGATGACATGCTATTTTCAAATTGATTACCTAATGTTTAATTGATTACGTGATTTAATTAAACCATGCAACAATTAAACCATTAATAACCTGGGGAACCACAGAAGCATTAGTTTATATAGAGCGGCTATCTCCCGAATCCACTCTTAACCTCTCTGGGATATGTGGGACGCACCTGGCCAAAAGCCAGTGAAAATACAGAGCGCCAAATTCAAATAAATTACGAAAAAAATACAACTTTCATGAAATCACACATGTAAGACACAAAATTACAGCTATTGTTGTGAATCCAGCCAACAGATTTTAAAAAGGCTTTTCGGCGAAAGCAAACGATGCTATTATCTGAGGGTAGCACCTCCATAAACAAAGAGAGAAAGCATATTTCAACCTTGCAGACGCGACACAAAACGCAGAAATAAAAATATAATTCATGCCTTACCTTGACAAGCTTCTTTTGTTGGCACTCCAATATGTCCCATAAACATCACAAATGGTCCTTTTGTTCGATTAATTCCGTCGCTATATATCCAAAATGCCCATTTATTTGGAGCGTTTGATCCAGAAATAACACCGGTTCCAACTTGCGCAACGTGACTACAAAATATCTCAAAAATTACCTGTAAACTTTGCCAAAACATTTCAAACTACTTTTGTAATACAACTTTAGGTATTTTTTAACGTAAATAATCGATAAAATTGAAGACGGGATGATCTGTGTTCATTTCTGGAGGAAAACAAACTAGCTAGCTTTCTGGTTACGCGCCTCTATCTAACAGTATACTTCAAGTGACCCTCGTTCAAGATAGCCGTACTTCTTCATCACACAAAGGAAAAACCTCAACCAATTTCTAAAGACTGGTAACATCCAGTGGAAGCGGTAGGAACTGCAAGAAGGTCCCTTAGAAATCTGGATTCTCAATGAAATCCCATTGAAAAGAGAGTGACCTCGGGGTTTCGCCTGCTAAATAAGTTATGTTATACTCACAGATATGTTTTAGAAACTTCAGAGTGTTTTCTATCCAAATATAGTAATAATATGCTAATATTATCTTCTGGGGATGAGTAGCAGGCAGTTGAATTTTGCAGTGTGTTGCTTCGGGCACTATCCTAAGTTGATAACTACATGATAAGTCTACAGCTGCAAGGCACCAGCTTCGGGAAGTCTACAGGGATGACCTATGGACCTCTGTGGAGAAACTGGTGAGTACTGTACCAGTAGAGTCAAAAAGGCCTAAGACTAAATGTTCCACTTTACTAAGGCTGGTATTTTGTTCGGACCCCTAAGTGATCCAAGCATAAATCCTCATAAATGTTCCATTGTACGTGTGTGCTTATGCTTACATAAGAGCACATGCCAAGGGAAAGAACCAAGTATTCTGGTAGGTTACAACTTGTTTAGAATGAGTCTGACGTCATCAGATCATTTCCAGGTCGATGACTGGAGGTCAGTAAGACTTGATGTCGACCTCAAAACGTATTACGGGGACCTGCAGTAGTTTAACTACACGTCACTGTGTCTTACACCATTGTAGCGTTTATAGGTATGAAGGAGTATATTTCATATCTATGCTATCCACAGAGGAGCTAACATCACGATGGAAGTACTCTATAAGCACTGAACCAGTCGTATGCAGTGTGATCATGGTTCATGACTTCTAATAACTTTCCTCCTGAATGGAGGATTCTATTTATTAGCAGCATGTGTGTTAACGGTTGGAAGAGTGTTCTGGAGATTCCCCTACACGTGTTGAAATCTGAGTGACTACTAACTCCTCTGTCTCTATTATCAATAGTGATTTGACTTGTGAGGTCTCGAATCCGCTTACTGACTGTTGCTGGACTGACTGTGCTGTCATTGGTACTGGTACTCAAGGGGACCAGTTGTCCTACCTATTTATTCTGAAATATTATATATATATATATATATATATATACATACATACATACATACATACATACATACATACATACATACATACATACATACATATATACATATATATATACATACACACCGGAACACATGACTAGAGCACTTTACTAGTTGTATTGTAGTTAAAACTACACATGGCAAGGCATGACTATTTTTGCCATTTGTTTGATGTGGAAGTCCACTTGACTTCCTTTACGACCAGTGTGGTACACCTCAGTAATGTCTTCGATGTGTCCTAAGATTATCCCCGTCTAGGGGCCTGTCTGCTCCTCACTCTGTTCTCATAGGGGAGTTTACAACTAGATTTGTTTTCTGCTCTGGCGGCCTCGTACGGTGTTGCATGTAGTCTCGACCCCCCCACCGGCCTCGATGAGGCTCATCATGGGTCTGGGCTACTATTCCCCCCTTTTGTGGCTCGGGACCCCCCCACCAGCCGTTGATGTTGGTATCCGAGGCACAAACAAAAAGGTTGAACCCTATGTACGATTTGTTAGCCACCGCATTATGAGAATGGCCGCAACCTTTTAACCAAATCTCCTGGTGTTGGTGCTTCAAAACGCTCAGTGGCTGTCGAGGCCTGTCAGTCACCACAGTGTCCGCTCTGCGTGTGGCAACCTCTTCAGTACCTGCGAACTGAGACGAGGATATCTGTCTGTGATATCGCAAAGTGTTTCACCAGTGGGAGTCATCGGGTCAGTTGTGGGACTGACATCCTTAGTGTCATTGTAAGGGGTGACAGTTCCCCACAAAGAGGAAGATGTATCATTGGAAGCAGAGTACACTCTGCGCATCGCTGAAACGGCCGCAGTGCTGCAGAAGTGTCCGAAGTGCGAGATAAGTTCATCTCAACTACAGTATTGTACGACTTCAAGGAGGAGGGAAGTTGCTCATTCACAGAGACTGCTGGCTCGAAATCATTAAAAGAATGGTCAATCAGGTTTGCTGATAGAATGTGTCGAGATATTGTAATATCTCCTTGGATCGGATTCTGCACCAAGAGGTTTCGAAACGTCTTTTTCCCAAGGGGTGCTTTTGACAGATATCCCTCGTGAATGATTGCGTTGCAGCTAGCGTTAGGGGAAGACAGTGTGCAGTGGAGAAGGCACTGTGGCCAGTGGAGAAGGCACAGTGACCTGTGACTATACATGGTTGGTTTTCCAATCTATCAGCGGGAGTAACCGATCCATTAAGTCTGCTCCGAGTAGCAGGGGTTCAGATTCGAGGCTGGTAACATACACATGGTAAACGGGTGATATGTCCTAGAAGTGTAGTTTCAGCATGACTCTCAATGTGAGAGGCGAGGTAGTCTGAGTGAAACCTCGAAGTGTAGTGTTGCATCGTTCAATGTACTTTACTTCAAGGAGCTCTGCTGACCTGTCATCCAACTTAGTCATTGTGTTCATTAACTGATCGTCTTTGGTCTGCAGCATGTTGAGTAGAACATTGTTACTGTGAGTAACGGTCAACAAAACTGCATGCATGTTATCAAGTTGAGCGCTACTGTTTGTAGATAACTCTTCCGATTGATCTAGTTTGGCGTTGACATCATCGTATTTAGTTTTGGCCTTAGAATGCGATTTTGTTCCTGTAGAAGATGATTTTGTTGAAGTTTGTGCTTGTTCGTCGTCATAAGTTTTTGCAATGACATTTAATTGTTCAGTTTTCAAACACAGTTCCACAGCTACCAGAATTTTTTCCTGTTCTCTCCACCTGTCCCTTTATGTCTACTGTGTCCCGCTCGTGCTTCAGCTGTGCAATGCGGTATTGGACCGATGCCAATCTTGGATGGCAAGACATCAGGACTAAACTGGAGAGAACCTTTACAAGGCCTATGCCCGATGGTTGATTTTGGATTTTTGATTTTGCGTTTGTCGCAATTTCTATAGTTTTTCCGCTAATAGCATAGTTAGGGTTGGTATCGCTGCTGAGGTCAGAGATCATTCCTTTAATGGGTGATGTTTCACTAATTAGCAGGGGAGTGGAGGGGGACCATGATCTACACCCAGAAAGGGCCACATCATGAAAAGGAATTGTGCAGGTGTCCTGCAGGAATCCAGTAAGATTGACAAGATCCTGAACGAAAGGTCATTTGATGCTCTTACAGGACTTCTGCAGGAGTACGACTTGTCCTGCAGATATTTTGAAAATCCTGCACAACCAAGTACATTTCTGCAGGAATCCTGCAGGACCAAAACCTGCAGGATTATGATATTCATACAGGCAGTGGTGGAAAAATAACTTGAGTAAAACTGTCATACTTGAATAAAAGTAAAGATACCTTATAATATCAAATGACTCAAGTAAAAGTGAAAGTCAACCAGTAAAATATTACTTGCGTAAATGTCTAAAAAATGTTTCTTTTTATACTTAAGTATCAAAAGTAAAAGTACAAATAATTTCAAATTCCTTATATTAAGCAAAAAAGATAGTGCTATTTTTCCCCCCATTTTCTTTCGGAAAGCCAGGGGCACACTCCAACGCTCAGACATAATTTACAAATGAAGCATGTGTGTTTAACAAGTCCACCAGATCAGAGGTGGTAGGGATGACCAGGGATGTTCTCTTGATAAGCGAGTGAATTGGACCATTTTCCTGTCCTGCTAAGCATTCAAAATGTAACGAGTACTTTTGGGTGTCAGGGAAAATGTATGGAGTAAAAAGTACATTATATTCTTTAGGAATGTAGTGAAGTAAAAGTTGTCCAAATTATAAATAGTAAAGTAAAGTACAGATATCCCCCAAAACTTCTTAAGTAGTACTTTCAAGTGTTTTTACTTAAGTACTTTACACAAGTACATTCCTGCAGGAATCCTGCAGGACCAAAACCTGCAGGATTTTGATATTCCTGCAGGATATGGAAATTTCAAGCTAACTGCAGGATTTGAGATATAGTATGTTGTGACAACAGAGAAAAGAGACTTTTTAAATATAGTTCATTATCAGACAGTTAAACTCAGCAGATGTGAGAAATGCAATAAATGAATAAGTCAACCTTTTCTCAGTCTACCTCCCACTTGTTGGGCTGTAAACATATGTAGTTCCCTTGTACACCTGGGATGTCTTTCAGGTAAACACAGGTGGTACGGATGTCTGTGCGTTTGATTAACTGAACCTCATTTGAAATGCCAATCTCATTAAGAATCCCAGAGGCAGTGCCTCCTGTCTCTAGGTCTCTTATTATGCATCTTGTTGTCATCACTGGGTCTATAGCAGACTTCACTGCCAACGTCAACAAAAGACCTGACCATCCTCACTGACTCATGTTGTGTGACCACTACATGGTTTACTCGTTTCGATAAGGTACTTCCTGTTTTGGGATGAATGCGATTCCCATTAACGATCACTCTATGGTGAAATTGACATGGTTCTTTGTAAGTAACGTCTGACTTTCCAAGGAGAAAAGCCTCCCTTGATGTAGGGTTCCATGCAACAGGATACCCTATTAAAAATACACTCTTCTGTTTTTCACATTCGTTAGCTAGTTTGTAGCCCCTTAACATTTCTTCAACAAACCTTTTGCTATAGCTTGGTTTCATTCTGTGCTGAATGTAATAGTGAGTTGTCTCGGGATGTGTTGGTAGATAGTGAACATTTCCACTATTTGTCCTGGTAAACCTTGAGTGCCATGGAAGAGTTTACCGAGTCTCCAATAACTACTTTCAAAGATGAATGCACTTTGAGCCCACAGATCCCCAGTTTCGGACAAATGTAGGTACATGCAAAAGTATATGGACGTTGTGGCTGACATGACATTTCGCATACAATTGTTCAAACCTAATAACACATTCTTGAAAGAACATCTAAGCCATATCAATGTCATGAGAGCTAACCGTGTCATTCAGTAGACAATAGGTACCCTGCACCAGTAGCAGAAAATGGTGTAAGTACTGCCTGGGTAAAATCCCATTTAAACAGAGAGGCTATAGAACAGCAGGAAGTGTCGGGAACTCTGTGGCTTTCCAATATTTCAGTAAATTAATTGGTCTTGTCATATTTACAGGTGGTTTTGTGGCAAGCAATCTTTTTTTCGTGCGCTCTATTTCTCTTCCAATGTACCAGGACTCAAAGGGTGATATTTGGACCAAGTAAGATGCCGTGCATGTCATCAAAAGCAAACCTTGCAACATTAAAGAAGATGCATCCTTAACACCATGCATGATATTCCCTGACTCCACCACCAAGGCAACCTCTCCGTGGTGTTTAGTGTCTGTGCGTGGCTCTGGCTTACTCTCAAGCAGATACACTCTACTGAATCCATTACCCTTTTCTACCACTTCTCCTTTGTGATAGCACCAGTTGCACCCATGGTCACCATTGAATTGTTTGATATTCTGTACTTGGCAGCGAGCAGGGCAATTGCAAATAGATAGTAAACTGTACACGTGTACATTTGTGGGTGTCCCTCTCAACTGGCATGTCAAGCCCTCCCCCTCAAGTGAAACACACCAATACACAAAGGGCTGAAGGAAATCATTAATTTCGGGGCTTTTTGGCCCAAACCACAGCCCCACAAGACGGATGTGCTTCGTTCTTAAGTTCGGGGGCAGTTCATTAACTGTGACTTGTAGGGGCAATATGTGAAAGGGAGAGGACTTGAATATTGGAACGCCTTCCAAATTCCATGAGAGTGAAAGGTTAATCTATCGACTTGTATAGTGCACCATTATACAGTAAATGTCATCTATACTATCTGGGCTGCTCTTGGACCTAGAATACTTATATTCGAATGCTTTGCAGAATTTGGGGTCTGATAACTATTTCCTCTAGTTGTTTCTTGACTGACAATTTCATGAACACTGATCAACTCTTGACAAGAGATGGCATATCCCCAGGGAGGCAAGCACATGATATGCAATGATCTGGCACTTCCCTCCCTTCCAAAGAAATACTGGCATGTTGGACAAATATACTGCGTTTCAAAAGTGTCATTACAGTCATACACCTGTAGAGACCATTGGGATTTATAATGTCTAATAAATCACTGAGAGCTATCTTGGGTGGTTGTGTCTTAGAGCACAGCAGAGTATTGAGAGCAGAGGCTCATCTTCAGTCATATTTACATTTGGATAGATTTAGACTTTTCTCACCCCACCCTGTCCTCCAACTTGATTTATGATGTCCCTACCTTGTCCATCTCCTTTTAGTCCGTCTTGGGAATGCTGAACGTTCTTGGAGGTAGGCCTACAATTCCAAGACTACGCCTATAGGCTAGATTAAATGAATGGGGTAGAATAGGTAAGAGGGAATTGAAAAGGAGATGAAAAGAGCTAACCAAGATACTCAGAACAGTGTTTCCCCTAGGATGGTAGTAGGCGTGGCCAAAGACACAGTTTTAGAGGCCCTCTAGGCCTCAGAGACATCATTCTTCTGTTTTAAACATTTCCTGCAATTTTACACATGTTGTCATGGGACTGAGAGAAAAACTAAAGTTTCAAAGCAAATTTCCTGCAATTCTACCACTTTTCCCATGGGGCAGAGAGAACATTTTTACAGTTTTTAAGGTTGATAAAGTTTTTAAGTTGATCAGGCTGTTGATTGTGGCCTGTGGAATGTTGTCCCATTCCTCTTCCATGGCTGTATGAAGTTGCTGGATATTGGCGGGAACTGGAACACGCTTTTGTACACCTCAATCCAGAGCATCCCAAACATGCTCAATGGGTGACATGTCTGGTGCGTATGGAGCCTATGGAAGACCTGGGACATTTTCAGCATCCAGGTGTACAGGTCCTTGCGACATGGGGCCGTGCATTATCATGCTGAAGCATGAGGTGATGGTGGCGGATGACTGGCACAATAATGGGCCTCATGAGGGGCTGGCGTGATCACACGTGGTCTGCGGTTGTGAACCCAGTTGGATGTACTGACCCCCTTTTCTAAAATGACATTGGTTGTGGCTTATGGTAGAGAAATTCATTTTAAATTATCTGGCAACAGCTCTGGTGGACATTCCTGTAGTCAGCATGCCAATTGCACGCTCCCTCAAAACTTGAGACATCTGTCACATTGTGTTGTGTAACAAAACTGCACATTTTATAGTGGTAATGATCATGCTGTTTAATCAGCTTCTTGATATGCCACACCTGTCAGGTGGATGTATGATCTTTGCAAAGGAGAAATGCTCACTGAGATGTAAACTAATTTGTGCACAACATTTGAGAGAAGCTTTTTGTGCATCTGGAAAATTTATTTCAGTTCATTTATATTTTTGTTAAGTATGGCTAAATATAGCAACAAAGTTGCTAAATTGTCAACACTGCTAGCTAATGCTAACAACAACATAGTGAATGTTTTGTTGAAGAACCCCGTTCATTGCACGAACTTCTGGGTAAAAGCCAACATCGATCATACAATGGACGAACAGTCTGCTTATTCAAACTGCACAACACAACGAAAAGGTAAGAAAAAATAGGGAAACTGCATTTTGGGGCATGTAAGAGCTTTTACTGGGGGCACGTTGCTTCGTACTGAGAATTGTAATTGTTAACAATGGCTCATTGTTTAAAATGAACTAGGTCGACTACAGGAGCTTGCAGAGGTAAACACGCTACGATGCTTTACTTATGGATGTTTCTACTGTCTTCTCTGGGGTGCCGAAATCAATTCAGAATGATTTGATAGCGTCCATTCCATCATCCATTAAAAATTAGATTAAAAGAGAGGTTGACGCAGCAAATGTTTCTGCATGGCAAATGGATGAAACCACAGACATCATGTATGTGGATGACCAGGGCTTTATTCAGGAACATTCCTTGGGCTTCTTTGAAGTGTCAAGTGGGCGAGATGCGCCGTCTGCATTTGACTTTGTGAATTCTGAGTCGTCTGAGTTTAACTTCATGGAGAAAACTGTTACCGAAACCTTCAGTGGTGTGTGACTCATATTGTCACACCATACCTGTGTTCTTTGTTTGTCTGTTGCCACATTTACGTTTACATTTTGATCATAAAACCTACCGACGTTTGTTTCCCTGCTCCTGCCTGTTTTCCTGGTCCTGTTTTCCAGTCCTCCCCGGTTTTGACCGTTCAGCCTGCACTGACCCTGAGACTGCCTGCTGTTTTGTACCTTACCCCGCCATTCTGGATTACTGATCCTTCTCTGCCCTGAGACTGCCTGCCGTTCAGGACCCTTTACACCCTTCTGGATTACTGACTCCTGCCTGCCTTGACCTGTCATTTGCCTGCCCAGGTGGTTGTTACTTTGACACCGTCTGTATCTGCGTCTTACATAAACGTGATATATACATATATGCCAAGGGAAGCCAATCTTCACAAAACAAAATGTACTAAGAAAAAAAGAAAAAACATATAACAATATATATTTTGTCTCTTTATGTTTCATAATTTTCCTTCAATTCGCACGAGGCACAATTTATTTTCCCTCCCTTGATGACAAATAAATACATAATAGACAATCTGCGTTGAGCTAAACTGAGTGACCTCAACTGTGAATGGTCCTGGTGCAACAACAAAAAAGTGTCAAGGAAGCCCGTTTGGATTTGGCTTCACACCAATCACATAAATAACATAACTTGTGGTTTTACTTAATTCTCCATACTGGCCAATGATTATAACAGCGATTCTGATCCAACCATAAATTCATACATTGTGCCCCTGGCCTGAGAGGATGGAAGTTCAATATGTAGCTAGATGTACTAGGTTAATGTTAAGTAGTTGGTCCGGCACATCGTTGCCCATGAAAGGAAGTTAGGCTTGCGAGCAGGTAGCCTAGGACAACAAAAAGTAAAAGCGTGTACTATATGACAGAGTCACAGACCGTTTCGGCAACATGAAAGAGAGGGGCATGTCATTGACATTTCTCTACAAGTAGGGTGAGTCAACATGTTTGTTCTACTTGCACATGCACACACACACACATACTCCTACACAGGTGATCCGAGTGGCTGCTTTTCTTTAATAAGCTTGTTGATTTATCTGATCCCGTTCTCCCCACCAGATACAATGTGTCACATTCAAGCATCTTAGCCGTTGTGGTCTTGAATCAAGCTCATAGATCTGTCATCCTAATGACTGATTTACAACTGTAAGCAAGGGAAATGTGTGTTCCTGATACAGCCAGTTAATTTAGTGCTGCAGCCCTGTGTGCCTGACAGACAGCCCGGCTTGAAGCCTCCGATCTCTGTTCGCTTACTGTGTAGTCTGCTGTTCAGCACTCAAACCAAGGTAAGAGGAGAGATGGGGGGAGCGAGAGAGAGAGAGAGAGAGAGAGAGAGGAGGGGGAGAGAGAGAGATGGAGAGAGAAAGGCGAGAGAGAAAGGTGTGATGATGAGAGAGAGAGGAGAAAAAAAGGCAGAATGCGAGAGAAAGAAAAAAACTAGCCCTGCCTTCTTCAAAATGGAAGCTGTTCCTGTGTGTGTGGATGAATCGTAAGCCAGCATGAGTGCAGTGTGCACAGAGCGGAGGAGACGATGAGAAGATGGAGTGCCGGCCCTGACTGTGTGAAAATTATCCCATTAATTCAGTTCCGCCTGGCCTCCCTGTGCCCTCTGCCTTGGAGAGCTGCAGAGACGATTCCCCATAGAATTAGGAATTTGAATACTAGAATACACATGAACCTTCTTATAATGGGATAAAGGTCAGCCATTTTGGACAGGGAGTTGGTCAACTATGGTTTGCCAGTGCTGTGAAAAGATATTATGTAATAATAATAATTTATTTTAAGAATGTATCTGCACTGTATGTTTGTTAGCTAGCTAGTCAGACAGTTTAAGAGGAATGAATCCATTGTCATTCATAAAAAAAGGGAAAGTGGTTGCAAACCAGCTTCAATCGCATCTGTCATCTAATAAGTTGTACGTGGTTTTCCAGTCTGGCTTCTGGCCCTTGCACATCACCAAAACAGCTCTGGTTAAAGTTACCAACAACCTACAAGTAGCTGCTTTGTCAGGATCTTCTAGGATTCACCTCCTCTTAGATCTCAGTGCTGCTTTTGACACCGTAAACCACATCATCCTCCTGCTGCGTCTCAGAGAGCACACTGCTGTCTCTGGAACAGCTCTAAACTGGTTCTCCTCCTACCTCTCCAACAGGAAGCAATACATCACTATTGTAGAGTCCAGATCAGAGGAGTCTGCAGTCACATGCGGTGTCCCACAGGGGTCAGTGCTGGGGCCTATACTGTTTTAAACTTGCATGCTTCCTTCTCGGCCAAATCCTCAGAGATTATAACATACATTTCCACTGCTATGCTGACGATACCCATGTCTACATTAACATCAAACTGGACATTATCTCTGCCCTAGCAAAACTCAGTAGCTGTCTGGAGGGCATCGGGGCATGGCTGAATGATAATTCCTCTAGTTGAACAGCAGCAAGACTAATGCTATGTTTCTTGTGACACCCAAGCAGGTAATCAGTGCTGGAAACATCTGCCCTACAATCAACAGCCAGGCCATCCACCTGTCCTGTTTAATCTCCAACCTAGGAGTCAAGTTGGATCCCTCTTTGTCCTTCGATGCCCAAATAAAACAAATATTTAAAACAGAATTTTTCCATCTTAAAAACATTGCCCGGGTCATACCATCACTCTCCCAGCCATATGCAGAGAAACTCATCCACACCCTCATCTTCTCTGGGATTGACTACGGCACTGCCCTGTTTGGGGGCCTCCCAGCCAAATCACTACAGAGGCTCCAACTAATCCAGAGCAGTGCTGCTAGGGTCCTGGCCAGACCACATCACCCCGATCCTGGCCCAGCTCCACTGGCTACCGGTCAACTACAGGATCAACTTCAAAATTCTCATGCTTGTATTTAAAGCCTTGAATGGATTGAGCCCCATCTACATCAGCGACTTAATCTCAATCAGCAAACCACCCCGCACTCTCTGCTCGCCACTCCCTACTGTTCCAAGTCCCCAAGACACATCTCCAAACTATGGGGGACTGAGCCTTCTACCACTCGCCTATAGAATGCTCTTCCTGATCATCTGAGAGCCGCTCCACCACATTGAACTTTTAAAACCGGCCTTAAAATCCACTTCTACAGACTGTAATTTTCGTAGTCCTAGCCCCAATCTAAAATGGATTTAGCACCTAGCCCACTATTGCTATTTTGGTAACCCTTTACTTGACACCCAGTGCCATGACCATGTCATAATATGTCACAACAGCTGACATAACTTGTCATAACGGTCATAATATGGTTATAACACTGTCATGATACATATATTTAGACCTGTTGTGACATATATTGCGTTATTTTATGGCTGGTTATGACACCTACATAACCCCAAAAAAACCTACCGCACAAAGCAAAACATTCCATTACACCATAGCCTATTTGTCAACTATTTGTATGTTAATGTTATATAACATTTTCTGATATTGACCATATTAAATTATCATTGTAATTGTGCACACATTTATGTCAGACATGCACCTACCTCAAATGCTTTGTTTCTTGTAACTGGGTGAATGGAGGAGCAGATTTCAGGTACAGGACAAGACACCCTCTATTTGACTGATGACTGACATAAGGGTAAGTACGTGATAATGACATGGGACAGTCATAATGCTTCAAGACACCCTCTATTTGACTGATGACTGACATAAGGGTAAGTACGTGATAATGACATGGGACAGTCATAATGCTTCAAGACACCCTCTATTTGACTGATGACTGACATAAGGGTAAGTACGTGATAATGACATGGGACAGTCATAATGCTTCAAGACACCCTCTATTTGACTGATGACTGACATAAGGGTAAGTACGTGATAATGACACGGGACAGTCATAATGCTTCAAGACACCCTCTATTTGACTGATGACTGACATAAGGGTAAGTACGTGATAATGATACGGGACAGTCATAATGCTTCAAGACACCCTCCATTTGACTGATGACTGACATAAGGGTAAGTACGTGATAATGACATGAGACAGTCATAATGCTTCAAGACACCCTCTATTTGACTGATGACTGACATAAGGGTAAGTACGTGATAATGACATGGGACAGTCATAATGCTTCAAGACACCCTCTATTTGACTGATGACTGACATAAGGGTAAGTACGTGATAATGACATGGGACAGTCATAATGCTTCAAGACACCCTCTATTTGACTGATGACTGACATAAGGGTAAGTACGTGATAATGACATGGGACAGTCATAATGCTTCTTGAAAGTGTCAAAGTTATTTATGATGAAAACAAACATGACTGTAAAGAATTCCTTTCAACAACACAAAGGACTTAAGAAACTTCTAGGCAGGGAAAAAATACATTTGAATAAATTACGGTTTTGACACTCTTATATAGGTGTCATAACCAGCCATAAAATAACAATATATGTCACAACAGGTGTAAATATATGTGTCATGACAGTGTTATGAGCATATTATGACAGGCTCTGACAAGTTATGTCAGATGTTATGACATGGTTATGATCGTGTCATAACGTGTTATGAAGCTGGGTGTCAAGTCGAGTGTTACCGCTATTTTACATGCCTTGATTCTAAATGTATGTTGTTTTTATTGAATATATATTATTGATTTTTTATCAGTAGAGCTTTGTAATGAAACTGTAAAGAAAAGTGCTGTACAAATGAAATATATTATGATGATTATTATTATTATTATACATTTTTCAAATTACCTGCCAATATGCCAACATTCCATTCAAACAATGCAGTAAATCCACAGCCATACACTGGCTGAAATCAGTTGATGATATGACTTAGACAAGATCTAAATGCAACAAGTACTGATATTGTATCATATAATAAAACTCACAGCTTTCCTAGAAAACCAAAATTGAGACATTTACGGTCTGTTTACATATACGCAACCCTGCACTTTGGCTCAGAACTGGTACACCTTGTATATAGCCAAGTTGTTGTTACTCATTGTGTATTTATTCCTTGTGTTATTATTTTTCTATTATTTCACTTTTTTTCTGTCTCTGCATTGTTGGGAAGGGTCCCTTAATTAATAAGTAAGCATTTCACTGTTAGTCTACACCTGTTGTTATAACGCATGTGACAAATAAAATGTGATTTGATTTGTACTGTTTTTGGTATTTTACACAATCCTTGGTATCCATAGCTGTACTATCAACCCGAGGAAATAAACATAAAGACACAATTGTGTAAAATCTATAAAGTTGAAACAGAATTCTGAATTTTTATTTTTATTTTTTGTGAATTTATTTGAAACAAACTCTGTGGATAATATTGTATAAAGTTATATGAAATCAGATATCAATATTTTTTATGTTATTTCTTGTTATTTGTATTTCAACTAAATATTTAGTAGAGTTGCCTTGTTATCTCATATCAAGCACAACATACACGTGTGCATTTTGACAGCCAAATATTATGTAGCTGTGTCTCTTTTTGCTGCTACGTATTTACCATATATATAACCATATTGTTCCTGTCATGCCAATAATCAAATTATCCTAGGCATCGAGAGTCATTCACCAACATCCCCAATCCCCTTTAAAATCCAGTTCCGGTTCTTCTCAGCTAGTAGTGTACCTCCCCTAGCGGTTCAGTCCACAAAGGCTCTTATTCCTGAATTTGCAAATGACTCGTTCTGCTTGTTGGTTACATTGTATTCGCTCCCCTCAGCATTGAAAGATAAACAGCCATTAAGATATTAGAGATTCAGCGAAATCAAGTCCAGTAATAAAACTGGTGGAAACCACCGGAATATCGGAATTTACAATTCGGACTACAGAAAGGATGTGCTATATTTCCAACCAGGCTTGAAACTTAATTTGAAATGCCCATCGTAACCGGTATATTTCAATGTTTTAACAGGATCTCAACGTGTGTGATGGCTGCAGTCCAGTGAATTGGCATTTCCTTTTCTCTGCTGTTGGGATTTCTTGGGAGCGCGTTGATTGATTTGTCTGTGAATTTTAGCACGTTGGGGGTCATCAAAGTGCTTTTACCTTTACTATCAGGATCTATGGAGTGTACATAAACATTCGTTGGATTGGTGTTGGCAAGTGGGGTAAGTTAACAACATTAAGTTTATACGAGTGTAGGAATGTTTTCGATAACGTTACTTTAGAAACGCGGGACGTAACTAGCGTCCTTAGCTAAATGCTAACCTGGAAAGGGCGCTCTAGCTAGCTAACACTTAGCTTATCTGGCTAACAACTGCTTTCGCGAACCCCTCTTTGTCTGAAGACCCAGGAGGAGCAGCTATTTCAACACAAGCACCAATGAGTTATTCGACTCTTGTCCTAAAATGGTATTAGCTAACGTTAGCCATAGCTAGCAAATTATCCTAAGAAGTGGACATTTAGGAAATGCCCTAATGCAATGTGTGCATTTTAGGGAATAAGGTTTAACCGCCTTCTATTTTCATCTTAGCCATTTAACAAGCCGTTTTAAAGAGTAACGTTAATTGTTAACTTTAGCACCATATATAGCTGATCCTTTCAATTTGCTAGTATGGCTATTCTATGCCAATGCTTGTACACTTGTCCTCTGTTTCCCTAGGAAGTGACTTGATGATATTGCTATCCAACATTAGTTGGCTAACAGGGTGTCTGTCATAAACCAAGCTAGTGTGTGTTTTTAGTAGGTTGGCTCAGCCTTTTGCAAAGAACTTAATGATATGCAGCGTGCGAGAGCATATGTCACAGTATTTGCCTGGACAGCCATGCCATGCCACCTGACGCTAGAAGGGCCAGGGTAAGTGGGTTCCTAGACTACTTAACATGTTCATTTTAGTCGCCTTCAGACTTCTCTATATTTGATTGGATGACTCAAGTCAAGAGGTGTAGTGAAATCGCAATCAACCATCACATTTTATTCAATGCTATATTTTTGTGATAACAATGCAAGGCAATCTGGTTATTGTTACAGTCCTGGCTCTCCCAAGGGAACTAGCTTCCTTGTAAGCAGTGTTTATGGTTGCAGATTTGCTGTCCTGAGTTTGAGCCACACTCATATATGTATTTTGGTGGGGTTAGTGTAACGAAGCTGACATCGATAAGAGTGACCAATGACTGTTTCCCCAATAATATGACTGTTTTTTTTGTGCCATGGCTGCTCGGGTTCGTGGCACTCACTGTCTCTCCTGGATTGTTACAGTATAGCTGTGCGTGGGTAGAATCACTGGGGAAGCCAAGCCAGGGGGAAAAATGCCATATTACAACCTATGTGTTGTGGTAATTGTGTTTGCTCTAGAACCTGTTAGTTCATATGCCTTGCCACTATGATATATAGGCCTAAGGCTGAGACAATAAGAAGACACAGTGGCAGAAAAAATGAAACCACACCTTTATTTCATCAAAAAAACAGAGCAACATCTGTCTGGTTATAAGTCCATAAAATGTTTATATATCTCAGTTATATGACCTCCACAGCATGGTCAAGCAAGTTAATGTTTCAGACATTTTCAGACTCCTTAACAGCTATTGATTTAGAACCACAGTTATAGCAACAAAACAAACAGGAGCTGCCTCCACTATATTCACTAAAAGCTACCAAAAACGATTTAGTCCAATCAAACATAAGCGAAATATGATGTGGCTGTCCATGGTTCTGATTTCTATGTGTGCGTGTTCTCGTTCAAGTAGAAAAAAAAAACATGTAGACCTCTTGTTGAGAAACACCAATGTCATCCTCCTCTCTTTCATGTTGACCTAACACACTTGTAGTTTTTGTTGTCCTAGGCTACCTGGTTAAAATGCTTGCTCGCTAGCCTAACTTCCTGTCATGGTCAATGATGAGCCGGCTAGTCAACATTAGCATACTACATCTAGCTACATGTTGGAGGGGCACAATGTATGAATTTATGGTTGGATCAGAATCACTGTTTGAATCACTCTTTGACCAACACAGAGAATTAAGTAAAACCACAAGTCCAAATCCCCATATCCTCCATGGCTAATTTAGGAAAGGGAACAATTTAACTAGCTAGCTATCCACCGGACACTCACACACTCAATTACACTCACTTACAGTCACGCATACAGAATAGATCTCTCTACTGTCGAGAACTTCCTATAATTCAATATGTTTTTGTGTATCTTGGTCTACATGTTTATCTATGTTTCCAACAAGCAATAGGAAGATGGCAGAACAGGGATGTTGGGGAATAATAACATCTTGTACAGGATCTCGGTTTCATAATCATGTGAAACCTCAATTACTATGGAAATACTTGGTTGTGTTTTTCTATGATAATGATGTTTAATGCAACTATGATGTTGATACAATATGGATTACAATTATCATCCTGAATATTAAGACTTACACCTCCTTCATGTTACACACGGACACTCAACCATGCAAATTGGCTGGGTTCTTATTTATTTGCACATTATAGTCTTGCTCTTATCCAGACACTAAACTTGAACTAAATCACATCCAATATCACACACATCAACCTACTCCGATCTACTACACACATAATATACTGACTCAATTTTCTAACATCTGTGGCATTGGCTCAACAATGTAATGTAATGTAATATATTATAAAAAAATGAAGCAAACTGGATGGAATATGGAGAAAAATACACAAAATTCTTCCTGAATCTTCAAAACAGGAACGCTATCTAAAATCATTTGCAGGAACTCTTTTTATTATTATTTCATAATAATACAAATGATAAAGTTAACAAATCCACAATAAGATTAGTGAGAAGGCCAAATTACAGAGGAATAACTTTGAGGATATTCCTTTCAGTCTGGAAATTCAGTAAGGAAATTCCAATTTTATTAGTCACATACGCCGATTACAACAGTGAAATGCTTACTTACGAGCCCCCAACCAACAATGCAGTTCCAAAAAATATGGACAAGAATAAGAGGAAAGTAATAGGTCATTTAAGAGCAGCAGTAAAACATCAATAGCGAGACTATATACCGGGGGGTACCGGTACAGAGTCAATGTGCAGGAGCACCGGTTAGTTGAGGTGAGATGGGAGCAATGCAAAATAGTTTGGGTAGCCATTTGATTAGATGTTCAGGACTCTTATGCTTTGGGGTTTGAAGCTGTTTAGAAGCCTCTTAGACCTAGACTTGGAGCTCAGGTACCGCTTGCCGTGCGGTAGCAGAGAAAACAGTCTATGACTAGGGTGGCTGGAGTCTAGGACAATTTTTAGGGCCTTCCACTGACACTGCCTGGTATAGAGGTCCTAGATGGCAGGAAGCTTGGCCCCAGTGATGTACTGGGCTGTTCGCGCCACCCTCTGTAGTGCCTTGTGGTTGGAGGCCGAGCAGTTGCCATACCAGGCTGTGATGCCACCAGTCTCTGTGGTGCAGCTGTAGAACTTTTTGAGGATCTGAGGACCCATGACGAATCTTTTCAGTCTCCTGAGGGGGAATAGGTTTTGACGTGCCCTCTTCAAGACTGTCTTGGTGTGCTTGGACCATGTTAGTTTTTTGGTGATATGGAAACCAAGGAACTTGAAGCTCTCAACCTGCTCCACTGCTGCCCCGTCGATGAGAATAGGGGTGTGCTCGGTCCTGTTTTTCTTGTAGTCCACAATCATCTTCTTTGTCTTGATCACGTTGAGTTTGGGTTTGTTGACCTGGCACCACGCGGCCAGGTCTCTGACCTCTTCCCTATAGGCTGTCTCATCGTTGTCAGTGATCAGGCCTACCACTGTTGTGTCATCAGCAAACTTAATGATGGTGTTGGAGTCGTGCATGGCCATGCAGTCATGAGTGAACAGGGAGTGCAGGAGGGGACTGAGCACGCACCCCTGAGGGGCCCCTGTGTTGAGGATCAGCGTGACAGATATGTTGTTACCTACCCTTACGACCTGGGGGCGGCCCATCATGAAGTCCAGGATTCAGTTGCGGAGGGAGGTGTTTGTTCCCAGGGTATTTAGCTTAGTGATGAGCTTTGAGGGCACTATGGTGTTGAACGCTGAGCTGTAATCAATGAATAGCGTTCTCACATAGGTGTTTCTTTTGTCCAGGTGCGAAAGGGCAGTGTGGAGTGCAATAGAGATTGCATTATCTGTGGATCTGTTGGGGCGATATGCAAGTTGGAGTGGGTCTAGGGTTTCTGGGATAATGGTGTTGATGTGAGTCATGACCAGCCTTTTCAAAGCATTTCATGGCTACAGATGTGAGTGCTACTGGTCGGTAGTCATTTAGGCTGGTTACCTTGGTGTCCTTTGACACAGGCACTATGGCGGTCTGCTTATAACATGTTGGTATTACAGACTCGGACAGGGAGAGGTTTAAAATGTCAGTGACACTTGCCAGTTGGTCAGCGCATGATCACTGTACATGTCCTGGTAATCTGTCTGTCCATGCGGCCTTGTGAATGTTGACCTGTTTAAAGGTCTTACTCTCGTCGGCTGCGGAGAGCGTGATCACACAGTCTTCCAGAACAGCTGGTGTTCTCATGCGTGTTTCAGCGTTATTTGCCTCAAAGCGAGCATAGAAATAGTTTAGCTTGTCTGGTAGGCTCGAGTCACTGGTCAGCTCTCGGCTGTGCTTCCCTTTGAAGTCTGTAATAGTTTGCAAGCCCTGCCACATCCGACGAGCATCAGAGCCGGTGTAGTACGATTCAAGCTTTGTCCTGTATTGATGCTTTGCCTGTTTGATGGTTCGTCGGAGGGCATAGCGGGATTTCTTATAAGCTTCTGGGTTAGAGTCCCACTCCTTGAAAGCGGCAGCTCTTGCCTTTAGCTCAGTGTGGATGCTGCCTGTAATCCATGGCTTCTGGTTGGGGTATGTACGTACAGTCACTGTGGGGACGACGTCATCGATGCACTTATTGATGAAGCCAATGACTGATGTAGTGTACTCCTCAATGCAATCTGAGGAATCCCTGAACATATTCCAGTCTGTGCTAGAAAACCAGTCCTGTAGTTTAGCATCTGCTTCATCTGACCACTTATTTATTGATCTAGTCACTGGTACTTCCTGCTTTAATTTTTGCTTGTAAGCTGGAATCCGGAGGATAGAATTATGGTTAGATTTGCCAAATGGAGGGCGAGGGAGAGCTTTGTAAGCGTTTCTGTGGATGGAGTATAGGTGGTCCAGAGTTTTTTTTCCCTCTGGTTGCACATTTAACATGCTGATAGAAAATTGGTAAAACAGATTTAAGTTTCCCTACATTAAAGAAAACGCTGGGTGAGCTTTCTTGTTTGCTTTTCTTGTTTGCTTATGGCGGAATACGACTCATTCAATGCCGTCTTAGTGCCAGCCTCTGACTGGTGGTATGTAAACAGCTACGAAAAATACAGATGTAAACTCTCTAGGTAGATAGTGTGGTCTACAGCTTATCATGAGATACTCTACCTCAGGCGAGCAATTGCTTGAGACTTCCTTAGATATTGTGCACCAGCTGTTATTTACAAAAAATACACATTACTTGTCTTACCAGATGCCCCTGTTCTATCCTGCTGTTAAAGCTTGTAACCAGCCATCTGGATGTTGACAGTGTCGTCATTCAGCCACGACTCCGTGAAGCACAAGATGTTACAGTTTTTAATGTCCCATTGGTAGTTTAATCTTCTGTGTAGCTCATAATGTTATTCTCCAAAGATTGCATGTTTGCTAGCAGAATGGAAGGAAGTGGGGATTTATTCGATCGCCCTCAAATTCTCTGAATGCAGCCTGCCCTTTGGCCACTTTTTCTCTGCCGCCTCTTCACGCAAATCGCAGGGATATGTGTCTGTTCCTGAGAAAGCAGTCTGTCCTTCGCTTCGGGCTTGTTAGAGTCGTGAAAGGGGAAAAAAGGATTCTGCTAGTCCATAGTGAGTAATCGTAGTCCTGATGTCCAGAAGTTATTTTTGGTTATAAGAGACTGTAGCGGCAACATTATGTACAAATTAAGTAAAAAAAAAAAAAAGTTACCAACAATGCAAACAAAAAAAACACAACAGGTTGGGGACACGTAAAACGTCTGCCTTCCTCTTCGGCGCCGTCTTACAATGGCTTGATGGCGTGGAGGTATATCAAGCCTTTTTTGATATACTCAAAGCTCCATTATTAGCTTGAACTACTCCTATAGAAATGGTTGTCTGTCAGGTATTCAGCAGGAAGGTCTTACTTCACTATTATTAAAACAAGACCCGGGTGATAAAGATCCAGTCCATCTAAAAAACTGGAGGCCTGTTATAGATCAATGTTGTGATGTAAAAATGATACTGAAATGAATAGCCCTCAAATGGTTTTACCAGGTATTGTTCATCCTGATAAGACGTGTTTTTTTACATGGACTTTGGAGAAAATATATGACAACTACTAGAAATAATAGACAAACATAAAACATCGAAGAAGCCAGTCTTGGTGTTCATAGCAGATGTTGAAAAGGCCTTTAACCTTTTCAGGCGTAAGTTCAAAATATCTCTACCGGTCGCCCCAGCGTGAGTAGTTTTATGCATGTGATGTCGTAATGCACTCGCTGTTACAAAATGTGATTGTTATGCAACAGGACAGTTAACCCGTGCTGCCTGCTAATTATCTATAGGCTACGTTTCAAGTTGTCAATTTCAAGTTATTTTCTAACAGTTTCAATTTAGGTGTGTTCCTCCCTATTAATTCACATAGAAGTAGCACATTTCACTATTGTGGACTGTTCATGTTTGAAGCTTTACTGAGCCGGACAAACTTCTCTCTTCGAGGAGAGCCCAAGCACTTCCCTAGTGTTTCCGCAGATCAAGTATGCAGACATTTGCACGGTCTTGCACAAACTGACACATTTTCTGGCTGGTGCTTGTATTGCCATCATTGTTGTTTTCCTTACAAATAATAACTGTGTGCTTTCCTATCAAAGTAAGTGCCTTATTTTCTCTATATCGTGTTGTCGTTTCTACTGTAGCATACAGTATGTATGAAGCATAATGTATTTACAGTTTTATTCACGTTTTCATGAACTGGTGACAAATAAGACATTCCGATTATTACAAAGATGGTAATGGACACCTATGATGCAGGTGTAAAATCCTTTTTTGAAGGTTGTACTGATTATGATGAGCTAATGCTAAGCTATTTGCCAACTATGTGTGGTGCTATTATACAATGCGTTCTGTGTGTCACGTAAACATCTGTTAGACCAAAGATGTGATAATGAGGCGTAGGAATGGTTCTCTCTTCTTTCAAATAAACTTCCGGAAGTAATGATCGTAGACGACACACCCCCTTCATCATGCATACTACAAACAGACCAAACTCATCTTGTCTCCTATTATTATCTTTGGTTGACGCAAAAAAACAAACTACCCATTGTTGGATTACTTTCAAATTTTAGAAAGTGTTTGTACTCAATGATTTAGATCACTGTTGAGCTCACCAATGATCTGATGAATTGTAAATAGTAATTTCTATTAGCTAATTCATATTATGGTTTCTGTCAGCCAAGAGTTCTCCAAATATGACCACTTGTGCTATGTTAATCTTTCCACAGTTAGCACTAGGACTAATGTAGACTACATTTTCCAGGTTTGGTTGATTGTGTTATGCTGTCGTTTCTTCTGTGAATAACTTTGTAAGGAATGTGTTTGTGCAAAATGTTTCTGTGAAAAAAGTGTGGTCAGCTCAAATTTAGACTTTTGCTTCAATCGAAACTGGACGTTCTAAATAAGCGTTCTAATCACACCGGTTTGAGCGCACGCTGCAGGGAACGCTGGTGAATGATCACACTTGTTTGTTGGTATGTGTGAAAAGGTTTATAATGTAAGGCTGGGTTTTATTTATAAATGCCTGGATTAAATTTTTTTGGTGAGTCTCTTATTCAATGGGCAAAAGTAATCACAACCCCAGGTGTAAAATAGTAAATAGCGGTTACTTCTCAGAGTTTTGAGCTTGTCAAGAGGGGTCAAAAAAGGGTGTCTGCTGTCACCATATCTATTTGTTATGGCCATAGAAATGATAGTTATTAAAATCAGATTAAATAAAAACATTAGATGATTAGAAATCCAAGGCTTAAAAACAATGGTGTCTATGTTTGCCGATGACTCAAGTTTTATATTAAGCTAGATCCCTGCAATGTCTCATTTGAAGACCTAGATAACTTTTCTGGCCTCTGGACTAAAACCTTATTATGAATTACGTATTGGATCTTCATATTACATATTGGATCTTTAAAATACAACCTTTACATTACCTTGCGGTTTACCTATAAAATGGGCTGACGTCGAAGTAGACATACTTGGTATTAATATCACAAAATATATAAATGAGCTCACCACAGTGAATTTCAGTAAAAAAACTAGTAAAAATAGACAAGATTCTGCAACCATGGAGAGGTAAATACTGGTCTATTTATGGAAACATTACACTGATTAACTCCTGAGTCATATCTCAGTTTACTCTCTTACTAATGGCGCTGCCTACTCCTGATGATTTTGTTTTTTCTAATCATATGAGAGAAATATATTTACATTTATCTGGGATGCTAAACCAGACAAGATAAAGCATGAATATAATAATGAATATGAATTTGGTGGGCTGACATTATTAAACATAAAAGCACTAAATGTCTCTCTAAAAGCTTCACTTATTCAAAAGTTTTACTAGTAGATTACTAAGAAAAACTCAACCCTTGTTTAAAAATGACCTTTGTGCAGATTGCCATTTTCATTTTTGATTAATTGAAAATGAAATCTTGTTCAAAGTATCTATTTTTCAAACAAGCAATGCAGAGCTTATATATACAGGTGTGTGCCTATCCAAATTGTGTCCAATCAATTGAATTTACCACAGGACTCCAAGTTGTAGAAACATCTCAAGGATGGTCAGTGGAAACAGGATACACCTGAGCTCAATTTTAAGTCCATAGCAAAAGGTATCTGTTTTTATTTTTCATACATTTGCAAAAATTTAAAATCTGTTTTTGCTTTTTCATTATGTTGATTTATATATATTTTAGAATAAGGCTGTAATGTAACAAAATGTGGAAAAAGTAAATGGGTCTGGATGGTTGGTGGTTGTAAGCTTGGACCGGTGGCCGAGAGGTCGCTTTAACTTGGTGGGAGATCTGTCTGTGCCCTGGTTGCTCTTGTAGGTCGCTCTGGATCGGAGTGTCTGCTAGATGACTGAATGTAATGTACATGTTGAGTGGCTTTACTGCAGGTAGATTGTATGTAAAAAAAAAAAGAAGCTATCCACCAGAGGACAACCACACAACGGGATGCAATTATGTTTTGATGCGATTGGTGTGAAGCCAAATCCATACTGGCTTCCGTTGACCCTTTTTTATTGGTGCTCTTGGACCATTCGCAGTTGCGCTAACTCAGTTTGGCTAACTCAGTTTAGCTCAATGCTGATTGGCTATTTATTTTTTCTATATTTTTATCAAGGGAGGCCAAATGTTCGCTGTCTTCCTTTTCATTTAATGCTACGGGCGGGCAACAATGTCATACTCTTTTTGATCAGACAGCATGAGATGGATTGACTACATATACAGAGACAAATGTTATCTTTTATTCTTGGTAATTTCTTTTGGGGGAAGCCTGGCTTCCATGAATACACATCACTGAGTATTGTCTACTTGTGGTCTTCTGTAGCTCAGTTGGTAGAGCATGGCGCTTGCAATGCCACAATAGTGGGTTTGATTCCCGGGACCACCTGTATGTAAAATATATGCACACGTAACTGTAAGTCGCTTCGGATAAGTCTTCTAAATGACATATCACTGTATAAAAAGTGAAATGTTTTGTTTGCTTTCTTGGCCCCCTCTGTTATTTTCATTCTCCCTGCAGATGTTCAATGGCTCTGAGCTGGTAATTCTAGGATACTCATTTATTTATTTTTTACTACATATGTGTAGAGAATCCATTCAGCCTAGTCGACATCAACAGCAGACACACAATTCAATACAATTATTGTAAAGTTTTGAGAAAACCTTTTTGTTCTTCATGTTGCAATTTCTTATTTCCCAAGTCAAACAATGTTTGAATTAAGTGACATGAAGCATATTTTGTTGATGCAAAATAACATCACCATAATGACCTTTAAAACATTGTTATGCTCAAGTGCTTGCAAAGGCAGATCAAGTTCCAGACTAGCTCTGTTTCATTGTTAAAAAATAAAAACTTCCAAAGGTATTTGTCTTTGAACTGATGTATGTCCAATTACCTCCTGGATCATCTGTGCTAAGTGGAGTTGAAGGAAAATGCAGATGTTTGCTTACTAGGCGACTTGTCTATTTGTTTACCGTGAAGTGTGATACCGCCCACTCACACCTCTCATTGTTGAGATGTTGCTGTGAGTTTGCAATCCTGTTTGAATCGAGAATAAAACGCCCACACGTGTAGGTATGAGGGCCCACACATGTAGGTATTGAGTTCTAAACCATTTCCTCATTATTATTCTTGGACATGGATATTAACTTATTTGTTGTAGTCAGAGATCATCAGTGAAAAGAGAGTAACTTAAGTCCTTTAGGGCTATTTCTGTCATTGTAGAAATGTATTCTCCACTGTATCCATCCTCAAAGTGAAAGCAGACTTTATTCTCAGAGGGTGAACCGCAACCCTTAGGCCTATACCTAGATGTAGGCCCTAAGCTGAATAGATTTCAAAGTAATGCAGGAGTAGCCTATTTCCCTAGGCTCCTCGCCTTGCTGTTGTTTGAAAACCATTTCAGAGACACTTTGAATTCAAGACATTTATGAAAGTACATCATAGTTGCCTATGTTTTCACTCTTTTTCCTCTTGTTTATTATGATGGTCTTTGTCAAAGGGTCTAAACACTTCTCACTTACAAACGGAACCATTGCAACAGCACAATAATTCATGAACACAGCCTAATGTTTGTATATTTTTTTATACAAATAAATTATAATGTAATTTTCTGCATTTCCAATCCCCCATATATTTTTGGGGTAAATATATATGTACATACATACATACAGTGGGGAGAACAAGTATTTGATACACTGCCGTTTTTGCAGGTTTTCCTACTTACAAACATGTAGAGATAGGTCTGTCATTGTTATCATAGGTACACTTCAACTGTGAGAGACGGAATCTAAAACAAAAATCCATTAATTAATTTGCATTTTATTGCATGACATACACTGGGGCAAATAAGTATTTAGTCAGCCACCGAATTGTGCAAGTTCTCCAACTTAAGATGAGAAGCCTGTAATTTTCATCATAGGTACACTTCAACTATGACAGACAAAATGAGAAAAAAAATAATCCAGAAAATCACATTTGTATGATTTTTAATGAATTTATTTGCAAATTATGGTGGAAAATAAGTATTTGGTCACCTACAAACAAGCAAGATTTCTGGCTCTCACAGACCTGTAACTTCTTCTTTAAGAGGCTCCTCTGTCCTCCACTCGTTACCTGTATTAATGGCACCTGTTTGAACTTGTTATCAGTATAAAATACACCTGTCCACAACCTCAAACAGTCACACTCCAAACTCCACTATGGCCAAGACCAAAGAGCTGTCAAAGAACACCAGAAACAAAATTGTAGACCTGCACCAGGCTGGGAAGACTGAATCTGCAATAGGTAAGCAGCTTGGTTTGAAGAAATCAACTGTGGGAGCAATTATTAGGAAATGGAAGACATACAAGACCACTGATAATCTCCACGCAAGATCTCACCCCGTGGGGTCAAAATGATCACAAGAACGGTGAACAAAAATCCCAGAACCACACGGGGGGACCTAGTGAATGACCTGCAGAGATCTGGGACCAAAGTAACAAAGCCTACCATCAGTAACACACTACGCCGCCAGGGACTCAAATCCTGCAGTGCCAGACGTGTCCCCCTGCTTAAGCCAGTACATGTCCAGGCCTGTTTGAAGTTTGCTAGAGAGCATTTGGATGATCCAGAAGAAGATTTGGAGAATGTCATATGGTCAGATGAAACCAAAATAGAACTTTTTGGTAAAAACTCAACTCGTCGTGTTTGGAGGACAAAGAATGCTGAGTTGCATCCAAAGAACACCATACCTACTGTGAAGAATGTGGGTGGAAACATCATGCTTTGGGGCTGTTTTTCTGCAAAGGGACCAGGGCGACTGATCCGTGTAAAGGAAAGAATGAATGGGGCCATGTAACGTGAGATTTTGAGTGAAAACCTCCTTCCATCAGCAAGGGCATTGAAGATGAAACGTGGCTGGGTCTTTCAGCATGACAATGATCCCAAACACACCGCCCGGGCAACGAAGTAGTGGCTTCGTAAGAAGCATTTCAAGGTCCTGGAGTGGCCTAGCCAGTGTCCAGATCTCAACCCCATAGAAAATCTTTGGAGGGAGTTGAAAGTCCATGTTGCCCAGCAACAGCCCCAAAACATCACTGCTCTAGAGGAGCTCTGCAAGCAGGAATGGGCCAAAATACCAGCAACAGTGTGTGAAAACCTTGTGAAGACTTACAGAGAACGTTTGACCTCTGTCATTGCAAACAAAGGGTATATAACAAAGTATTGAGAAACTTTTGTTATTGACCAAATACTTATTTTCCACCATAATTTGCAAATAAATTCATTAAAAATCCTACAATGTGATTTTCTGGATTTTTCATTTTTTTTTCATTTTGTCTGTCATAGTTGAAGTGTACCTATGATAAATTACAGGCCTCTCATCTTTTTAAGTGGGAGAACTTGCACAATTGGTGGCTGACTAAATACTTTTTTGCCCCACTGTACATACATACATACATACATACATACATACATACATACATACAGTTGAAGTCGGAAGTTTACATACACTTTAGCCAAATACATTTAAACTCAGTTTTTCACAATTCCTGTTTAATCCTAGTAAAAATTCCGTTTTAGGTCAGTTAGGATCACCACCTTATCTTAAGAATGTGAAATGTCAGTATAATACGAGAGAGAATGATTTATTTCAGCTTTTATGTCTTTCATCACATTCCCAGTGGGTCAGAAGTGTACATACACTCAATTAGTATTTGGTAGCATTGCCTTTACATTGTTTAACTTGGGTCAAACGTTTCGGGTAGCCTGCCACAAGCGTCCCACAATAAGTTGGGAGAATTTTGGCCGAATCCTCCTGAAAGAGCTGGTGGTGTAACTGAGTCCGGGTTGTAGGCGTCCTTGCTCGCACAAGCCTTTTCAGTTCTCCCCACAAATGTTCTATACGATTGAGGTCAGGGCTTTGTGATGGCCACTCCAATACCTTGACTTTCTTGTCCTTAAGCCATTTTACCACAACTTTTGGAAGTATGCTTGGGGTCATTGTACATTTGGAAGACCTATTTGTGACCAAGCTGTAACTTCCTTACTGATGTCTTGAGATGTTGCTTCAATATATCCACATCATTTTCCTGCCTCATGATGCCATCTATTTTGTGAAGTGCACCAGTCCCTCCTGCAGCAAAGCACCCCCACAGCATCATGCTGCCACCCCTGTGCTTCACGGTTGGGATGATGTTCTTCGGCTTGCAAGCCTCCCCCTTTTTCCTCCAAACATAACAATGGTCATTATGGCCAAACCGTTATATTTTTGTTTCATCAGACCAGAGGACATTTCTCCAAAATGTACGATCTTTGTCCCCATGTGCAGTTGCAAACCATAGTCTGTCTTTTTTGTGGCGGTTTTGGAGCAGTGGATTTTTACTTGTTGAGCGACCTTTCAGGTTGTCGATATAGGACTCATTTTACTGTGGATATAGATACATTTGTACCTGTTTCCTCGAGCATCTGCACAAGGTCCTTTGCTGTTGTTCTGGGATTGATTTGCACTTTTCGCACCAAAGTACATTCATCTCTAGGAGACAGAACACGTCTCCTTTCTGAGCGGTATGACGGCTGCGTGGTCCCATGGTGTTTATACTTGCATACTATTATGTGTACCTTCAGGTGTTTGGAAATTGCTCCCAAGGATGAACTTGGATGATTTCTTTAGATTTTCCCATGATGTCAAGCAAAGAGGCACTGAGTTTGAAGGTAGGCCTTGAAATGCATCCACAGGTACACCTCCAATTGACTCAATTGATGTCAATTAGCCTATCGAAGCTTTTAAAGCCATGACATAGTGTATGTTAACTTCTGACCCACGGGAATTGTGATGCAGTGAATTATAAGTGAAATATTCTGTCTGCAAACAATTGTTGGAAAAATGACTTGTGTCATGCACAAAGTAGATGCCTTAACCGACTTGCCAAAACTATAGTTTGGGAACTTCTTGGTGACAGGGGGCAGTATTTTCATGTCCGGATGAAATGCATGCCCAAATTCAACTGCATGCCCAAATTCAACTGCCTGCTACTCATCCCCAGACGATAATGTATAAATATTATTAGTATATTTGGATAGAAAACACTCTGAAGTTTCTAAAACTGTTTGAATCATGTCTGTGAGTATAATAGAACTTATTTAGCCGGCAAAACACCAAGGACAAACCATTCAGATGTTTTTTTTTATTTTTAAGGTCACTCTCTTTTCAATGGGTTTTCATTGGGAATCCAGATTTCTAAGGGACCTTCTTGCACATCCTACCGCTTCCACTGGATGTCATCAATCTTTAGTTATTGGTTGAGGTTTCTTTGTGTGATGAAGAAGTACGGCCATCTTGAACAAGGGTCACTTGAAGTTTACTGTTAGGTAGAGGCGCGTGACCAGAACGCTAGCTACAGTTTGTTTTCCTCCTGTATTGAACACAGATCATCGTCTTCAATTTTATCGATTTATTTACGTTAAATACCTAAAGTTGTATTACAAAAGTAGTTTGAAATGTTTTGGCAAAGTTTACAGGTAACTTTTGAGATATTTTGTAGTCACGTTGCGCAAGTTGGAACCGGTGTTTTCTGGATCAAACGCGCCAAATAAATTGACATTTTGGATATATATCGACGGAATTAATCGAACAAAGGGACCATTTGTGATGTTTATGGGACATATTGGAGTGCCAACAAAAGAAGCTTGTCAAAGGTAAGGCATTAATTAAATTTTTATTTCTGCTTTTTGTGTCGTGCCTGCAAGGTTGAAATATGCTTTCTCTCTTTGTTTACGGAGGTGCTACCCTCAGATAATATCATCGTTTGCTTTCGCCGAAAAGCCTTTTTGAAATCTGACATGTTGGCTGGATTCACAACAAGGGTAGCTTTAATTTGGTATCTTACGTTTGATTTCATGCAATTTTTGATTTTTATAGTAATTTATTTGAATTTGGCGCTCTGCATTTTCACTGGCTTTTGGCCAGGTGGGACGCTCATTTCCCAGAGAGGTTAACAAGAACTTTGTGGAGTGGTTGAAAAACGAGTTTTAATGACTCCAACCTAAGTGTATACACTTCTGACTTCAACTGTACAGCCGTAGCCAAAAGTTTTGAAGGACACAAATATTAATGTTCACATCTTCTGCCTCAGTTTGTATGATGGCAATTTGCATATACTCCAGAATGTTATGAAGAGTGATCAGATTAATTGCAATTAATTGCAAAGTCCCTCTTTGCCATGCAAATGAACTGAATCCCCCCAAAAACATTTCCACTGCATTTCAGCCCTGCCACAAAAGACCCAGCTGATATCATGTCAGTTATTCTCTCGTTAACACAGGTGAGTTTTGACGAGGACAAGGCTGGATATCACTTTGTCATGCTGATTGAGTTTGAATAACAGTCTCGAAGCTTCATAAGGAGGGTGGTGCTTGGAATCATTGTTCTTCCTGCAAGGAAACGCGTGCGGTCATCATTGCTTTACACAAAAAGGGCTTCACAGGCAAGGATATTGCTGCCAGTAAGATTGCACCTAAATCAACCATTTATCGGATCATCAAGAACTTCAAGGAGAGTGGTTCAATTGTTGTGAAGAAGGCTTCAGGGCACCCAAGAAAGTCCAGCAAGCGCCAGGACCGTCTCCTAAAGTTGATTCAGCTGTGGGATCGGGGCACCACCAGTACAGAGCTTGCTCAGGAATGGCAGCAAGCAAGGTGTGAGTGCATCTGCACGCACAGTGAGGCGAAGACTTTTGAAGGATGGCCTGGTGTCAAGAAGGGCTGCAAAGGGAAAAACATCAGGGACAGACTGATATTCTGCAAAAGGTACAGGGATTGGACTGCTGAGCACTGGGGTAAAGTCATTTTCTCTGATGAATCCCCTTTCCGATTGTTTGGGGCGTCCGGAAAAAAGCTTGTCCGTAGAAGACAAGGTGAGCTCTACCATCAGTCCTGTGTCATGCCAACAGTAAAGCATCCTTAGACCATTCATGTGTGGGGTTGCTTCTCAGCCAAGGGAGTGGGCTCACTCACAATTTTGCCTAAGAACACAGCTATGAATAAAGAATGGTACCAACACATCCTCCGAGAGGAACTTCTCCCAACCATCCATGAACAGTTTGGTGACGAACAATGCCTTTTCCAGCATGATGGAGCACCTTGCCATAAGGCAAAAGTGATAACTAAGTGTCTCAGGCAACAAAACATCAATATTTTAGGTCAATTGCCAGGAAACTCGCAGACCTTAATCCAATTGAGAACTTGTGGTCAATCCTCAAGAGGCGGGTGGACACACAAAACCCCACAAATTCTGACAAACTCCAAGCATTGATTATGCAAGAATGGCTGCCATCAATCAGGATGTGGGCCAGGAGTTAATTGACAGTATGCCAGGGCGGATTGCAGAGGTCTTGAAAAAGAGGGACCAACACTGAAAATATTGAATCCTTGCATCAACGTAATGTAACTGTCAATAAAAGCCTTTGACACTTATGAAATGCTTGTAATTATACTTCACTATTCCATAGTAACATCTGACAAAAATATCTAAAGACACTGAAGCAGCAAACTTTGGAAATTAATATTTGTGTCATTCTCAAAACCTTTGGCTACGACTGTACGTACGTACGTTAATACAGTTAATACAGGTAATGAGTGGAGAACAGGAGGGCTTCTTAAAGAAAAACTAACAGGTCTGTGAGTGCCGGATTTCTTACTGGTTGGTAGGTGATCAAACACTTAGTGGGGCAAAAAAGTATTTAGTCAGCCACCAATTGTGCAAGTTCTCCCACTTAAAAAGATGAGTGCCTGTCATTTTCATCATAGGTACACTTCAACTATGACAGACAAAATTAGAAAAAAAAAATCAGAAAATCACATTATGATTTTTAATGAATTTATTTGCAAATTATGGTGGAAAATAAGTATTTGGTCACCTACAAACAAGCAAGATTTCTGGCTCTCACAGACCTGTAACTTGTTCTTTTAAGAGGCTCCTCTGTCCTCCACTCGTTACCTGTATTAATGGCACCTGTTTGAACTTGTTATCAGTATGTATGTATTTTTATTTGCCATATATTTGTAACTGTGCTATTTCACAAAAGTAAATAAAAAATCTCTACCCAACTATTTTGCAATTTATATGGCACAGCTGTCATTTTTGGTCCTTAAATGAAATATATATATGTATATCTGGTATACCAGATATATCTGGTATATCTGGTATATATTTTTATTGATCACAATGTTCTTTTCACCATTTTTTGTCTTTAATGCAGGGCCGACAGACATGTCCCTTCCACTTACCTCTTCCATTTTTGCGGTAATGCTGCAATTAGTTGGTTGTAATTTTGGGTAGAGCAGACAGTTCAACATTTCCATATGTGTGACAACTCCACCAATCATATTTGTGATATCATTTACAAAGATTATCCCTTAAAAAAATGTTTTATCGAAAAATAGTTGTTTTTGTTTATCAACTATTTTGTTCTGTCTTTTCATGTGGATTAAACTGAAATTGTAACCAACTTTCTATGGCTTGTTTAAAAAAGAATGCTCTTTTTGAGATTTCGTTTTCAAATAACCAAAATTGTGCGTTTTGTAATCGGTATAAAGGGAAGAAGGCCATTCTTGAACATGGGGGTGAGACATTCTTACTAATTTACTAGAGAACCATTTCGAATTTTAGGGGAACTTTTTTGAAGGACTGATGCCTTTTAGAGATGCTTTAATATTTCGTTCATTTCTGCACTCCAAATTCATATTCATTATATAAATAGGCCCTTTTAATCTTGTCTGGCTTGCCATTCCAAATAAAAATATTATATTTTTGCTCATATAATTACAATAACTGGTCGCTGAGTGTAGGCAAAACCATAAGCAAATCGGTAAACTGTGATATGACTAAAGAGTTAATCATGGTGATTTTTCCACAAAAAGACAAGAACTTGCTACCATGGAAAGGAAAATACCTATTTATTTTTGCTAACTCTAAAATAAAAATGTATTGGAGTGAGAGAATTTCTTTCTTTCGGGATACGTATACCGAGTATGTCCACATCCTTGTCAGACCATTTTATTGGTAAACTACACGATAATGTAGAAGTTGTATTTTTTTGTGATGCAATATGTAATATAGTACACATAATTTGGTTAGAGAGGGTAGAAAAAGTATCTAGATCCTCTATGAGGCTGTGGAGGGATTCTACGTGTGGATTTAAAAGAAAACAATACATATAGAATCGTGAGAATTGCAAACCATATTGCATCAGGACCTAAGTGTTGTGCTAATGTCGTATCGTGAGGTCCCTTGCAATTCCCAGCTCTACCTCCTGACTCATATCCAGGTAGAAAAATCCTTAATGCATGCATTTTCATGTGGCTAAGCCATGACCATTGCATGCAACATTGATTGATTGCATGAGTAAAAATATCATCATCAACATTGGGCCTTGGAGATGTTGAAAATTAAATCTTGAGGTGTCACCAGACATATGATGGGCTACATTACGCTGTTATCATGTTCTGTTATTATTGTGACAGTTCATGTCCTCATTTATTTGAGTTGAGTCCTATGATCTGATTAAATCACTCAAGTCGTGGAAAACGAGGCCTCTGATGCCTGAGGTGATGTTAGGATGAAGGTCTGATAAGTCACTCCCTTTGACATGCTGCCTCTTGGCCAAGACTCAAGTGGCCTCTGGAAGAGGAGATTTGTTGTCAGAGGAACAAGGAAACTGAATTTGCCCAATATCAGGGCATATCTGTTGGCCCCCATTCTGATAGGGAGACCAAAGAACAAGCCACTAACGTTTTGGAATGGTGGGCCAGTGCTGAGCCTCCTTTTTGTCTCTAGTTTTGTTATCTGGGATCTGCCTGTCGGCTCAAAGTTTTAGTGTGGTCCATAAGGGCTTCTGCTACCCAAATTTCCCTGCTAAGCCCTGGTGTTCTTAGCTCTGAAATTCTGTTCTCTTGTCAAAAACAATTCCCTGACTGGCTCTGAACGAGGCAAGGAGATTGTACCAGATATCCGTTACCTGAGGTAGAAAACGGCTCTGAAAAAAGCAACCCTGGGCTTGTGTATCTCCAATCCATTAGTCACAGCAAATTGAATTTAGGACGAGAAGGATACATATATCTGTGTAATCAGACTAGCATTTCAATTGCCAATGCCCACAAAGGCCTTTTTGAGAGAACCTTATTTGAAAGACTAAGTTGTTTTCACTGCAGAGCCGAGCTAAATGGAGAGTGGGGTGCAGCCTAAATTCTGCATACTTTTTTCTCTGAGCCTCTGTTGGAGTAGGCTACAGAAAGGAAAAAGGCTGTTGAGAAAGCCTAGATGAAGGCCTATTGAAGTGACTAGGATATGTAGGCTGATATGCAATCAATTGCAGATTGATTTGCAAAGCAGCATACTGGAAGGAGTTGTTGATACTTAAAAAGCCTAGAAACTGGCATTCCCATGGCGTGACACATTTTCTCACCACAAACCTAGTTGAGAAATCATCCAGTGCATGCAATCAGACTGGCAATTCCTGTACAACCTAGGATTGAGGATAAACAATTCTATTTGTGAAGCTTTCATTTACAAAGACTTGAACAAAAAGCAAGCTTCCATTTCCCACAGGACTTCCCCAGTGAACAGAGAATTTAAAACGTTGGTTACATGACAGAATGTAGGCCTTGCCTAACGCTTACAGCATTAAAAGTTCTCTACTTGTTATGACAGCCGTGCGTTACATTGTATGCTAATGGCCCATGGGACTGTGGTTTATTTTTTGTATGGGCCTCACCATTTTATTGTATTTGCCATTTGACTTTGATAGAAGTTTACACTCAAAAGAAGCATTAGGTCTATATGGGTTATGAAAAAGGTTTCGGTGCGCCAGCAGTTTTGCACCTCAACACCTCCATGGCCTCCCAGCTCCAAAACCCTTTCTCACCAATAAAAAGAACGTGACAATAATCAATATTTTTGAATAATATGGACCAATAAAATTGGTATTTTGTCTACTATAGGCTATGTCACATAGCCATAGGCCTACAAAGAGGAAGTGTTTTTGGGAAGTGAGACGTCGTCATCGAATTATGGGAATTTTCAGTCCTGTCTTAGGCCTACAAGGTTTTCTATCTAGGCCAAGTCCTAACCTAGAAAATGCTTGAGGCTAAATGATGGAGACATTTTTGGATGTTTGAATTTATTCAGTAGGCTAAATAAGGTTTAACTAGGGCTTTAAAAGGATGGTAGAATGCTGGTCCCCTAACGGTTTCCCTTCTGATAAATTTGCTAAGTGGTATGTTCTGTCTTGGTCACAAATTGAATAATTTTTATGTTGTTGATTTGAACATGGCTCTTTTTAACCCCATGCTACGCCCCTACATAGACGTAGATCGAGAAGGACATAATCAGGAATGTATTAAGTGTCGTGCCTCTACATGTCGTTGGTACTGAGTACTAAACTGTGCTACTGACCAGTATACCTTCACAGAAGATCAGTTGCACTGGAATGAGCCATCAAACAAGATAGGATCTATGTGCACAAGGCGACTGACTGCCTGAGATCCCAGAAAGGGCAAGAGCTGAGGTAGTACTTAAAGTGAGCCACAACTTAAACCCAACTCGGAAGGTTCACGATGCCCATTAAGTGTGACAGTTCATAAAGCATTCCTAAAGCGGATATAAAGTTGAGGCATAATTATGACATGATTTCATGATGTGTTCTGCATGATGTAGAACAAATCATGTGTTATGACGTGTGCAAGGCGGTGACATTTTGATGTAATATCTGAGCCAGAAAGAAAAGAGAGCCTGTTGAGCAGTAGCCTATAGGATGCGTCGGCTTTCTGTGTCATTATTAATTTGGCTAGGCCTGTGCATTCATTCATAATTTAAGCTAGGTCTTATTTCAGTCTGGTTTCTTACGTGTATTAAAAGGTTACGGTAAGATTATACATTGCACACATTCAAAATTGCATTATTGTTCATTTTGTTCTTACCGGGCTTTAGATTAGTAATTTAGAAGACTAAAGAGATGCTGCAATGCCAAATGAACACATAGTTGTGTGTTCTTTCTGTGTTTTCAGGGTGTTTTCACACTTGTTCCCTTTCAGCCAATTTTTGCGGGTCGCTTAATTGTTTGTGTAGTGTGAACACGCCAAAGGGACTCGGACCCCTCGAGTACCGACACGAACCCGAACTGAGACATCTCAGGAGTCTGTGATTCGTTTCCCTTTTTTAGTGCCATGAGAACACTGCTCTCCAGGTTCTTTTATCATTATTTCCACACCAAGTACTATAAGCTACTCTAACACCGTTTCCCCTGCCGTAGCCATAAACTAAAAAAAGATGATGTGCAGGTTGCCGGTACAATTTTGAGTATAATTAAAGCATTATTTAATCAGCAATTATTCTTTTGCCATTTATCCTGTTTTCCATTTTTTTTTCTTCATGTAAATATTATATTTGATTTCTAATTAATATCTTATTTTGTAACAAAATGCTAACTATTAGCTTTCAAAATGTATGTTGTGACATCCCTGGCTGTCCGATAACCGGTTCTGATAGTATGGCTTGTCCTGCAATGTGCATGTATTTACCCGGAGTGCATTGAGTAAATGTTGGAAAAAGGATATTGGTTCTTGGCAATGTGGATTGGCAATGCCGAGTCCTTATTCAAAGGCTAGGGCAGTGTGAATACAAAGAGACCTGAGTTTTTTTGCTTTTTGCTCACCCACGTGTTCACTGACTGAGAGTGCTTCTTTTTAAAGAGGACTATATGTGAAAACACCCTGACTTCGATTCACTTGAATTCCGCCATCCAGTTCCGTTTTTTTAGGGCAATGTGAAACCAATGTTCCCCAGGTTCGCTTGTCATTATTCCCTTACCACATACTAGACTACTGCAACATTGTTTCACTTGCCATAAACTGTCAAATTGGTGCCACAAAATAGAGAAGATGATAATGTGCAGGTTAATGGAAAAATGTGTACTGTTTTTGGATATTGATTAGCGATTGTAAAGGATGCACAGAAATTCCAAAATATGTGTGCAGGTTTTAGTTCAGATTATTTGTTTGCAATATGTGATCTATAGGCTAAGAGAGCTTCATAAGCTGTTTGTTCCATTGTGGGGTTTGAATAGTGTTAGAACACAACATATTTGATGAGAAACACAACATATGGTACAAAATCAATTCTAGCTCCTAAAGGGACAGTAGACTACATTGCATTCGGAAAGTATTCAGAACCCTTCCTCTTTTCCACATTTTGTTACGTTAGTCTTATTCTAAAATTGATTGAATCAATTGTTTCACTCATCAGGCTACACACAATACCCCATAACAACAAAGCAAAAACAATAGTTAAATAAAAAGGGTAATTTATTAACAATAAATAACAGTAATACCTTATTTACATAAGTATTCAGACCCTTTGCTATGAGACTCGAAATTGAGCTCAGGTGCATCCTGTTTCCATTGATCATCCTTGATGTTTCTACAACTTGGAGTCCACCTGTGTTAAATTCAAGTGTGAATACAAAGAGAACAGAGAACTTTTTGATTTTATTTTTTTTACCTCAGAGTTCACTTTAAAGAGGACTGAGACCGGTTCTTTTAAAGAGGACTTATGCTTTTATCTTAAAGCTGCAAACGCCTATTGATTTTAAGGACTTGGCTTTCTTTTTATGGAATGGATGAAACTTTCTGGGTCATTTAGGCCTAGGCTATTTCCCCATATTCTGTGGTGGTTCTTGTTTGAGTACTTTTGACAAACCATTTTTGTAACGTTTTACTAAACTATATCACAATTACATCCTTGCCATCTAGGTGTCTGAAACTTGTTTCCTCTGTGCTTTAAATAGCCCACTATTTTAGTCTGGAGCTCTCTCGCTTTTGCCTTAGCAGTGCTGACCTGTATGCCCCTGCGCTTGAAGGGAAGGTAACATTAACATAACCAGTTATAACATATGGATTTGCGTTAGTTAATGCATCTAAAGTACCAATGCAAGTTAATGCATCAAAAGTACCAATGCAAAGTTAAAACTCGCTTTTCTATTTTTGTATTTATTACGTAAATCTGATCGGAACCGAGGGAGGGATGATATGACATTAAGGGCTCCCGAGTGGCGCAGAGGTCTAAGGCACTGCATCTCAGTGCAAGAGGTGTCACTACAGTCGCTGGTTTTGATTTCAGGCTGTATGACTTCCAGCCATGAATAGGAGTCCCATAGGGCTGATTTGTATCAATCGCATAGCATTTGTTTTGTAACTCTGCAATCACATGGAGCCTACACTGTACATTGTACAGTACAAAAACACTGCGAGCCAAACAACGGTCTCTTGATAGGTGACTACTTGAATTTAAAGGCAACTACACCCTCCGCAGTTTTTTAAAATATAGTTCCCAGACCTCAAAAATGTTCTCCTGATGTGGTTTAACACTAGGGCCTCGAGGGACACCTCTTCAAGCTAATGAGCAGTCATTCTGACTGCAACATTCTAACATTGTAATTAATAAATTTCCTATATGCTGTTGCAAAAACAATCATTTGGTTGTGTTTATAAAGGCATTGTGTGACAATACGATTTTTATTTTATTTCAAATAACACAATAGCATTTTCATTAGTTTGTTACTGTAGGCTATATGTAAAAACAAAAGCACATTCAAGTATTCAATATATTTTATTCGTGGAGTGCCTTTGTTCCAACACATGCTTTATGTTTCATAGTTGTAACATTTTTTTTTTATAATGACATAATAAAATCAATACCCCCCCCAACCACCAAGATGCACAGTCAGCAAGACATTCAAATTATGAAAACATCAGTAGCCTAAACATCATTATAAGTGCCACGTGGCCTTGATAAATAATAAAAATCAGCACAAAAGCAATAAGGGCATTATAATTAAATGTGTTGATGTGACATCAGGCAAATAGTAAATTATTGTCAGCTCGTGCTTACATTGTATGCATCTTCACTCAATGCTATCAGTTGGATTAGTTTAGCTGACACATCTTTAACCTGCACTTGCTTGACGCACTTTGACATAGTTTTGATTGGTTGTAGTGCGCAATAGTCTTCGGTTTTCTCTTTTATTGTGTCCCTGTCTTATCATTCTTCAGCACCATTGTGGAGTACAACGGCTGTGCAGGTGCCTTATTTTGCGCGGAGGGAGGGAGCTTCCGTCTCACTTTGTTCATGGTGTAGGCCAATGACAGTGAAGAAATTGTCCATGGTGACAATTCTCCCCTTGCCAATTGAAGGTTCCACAAGCCTCATCACCACATTCTGACACTTGCTCACCTGCTGCCCGATGGGGATCTTTTCCCAGATATTGAAAGCCGTTCAGCATTACAATTACGCACGCTTTCACTTTGTTGCCTACTTCAAGTAGGCCATCGTAGACTGATAAAACTGTTTGGATTAGGTGGATTGAGATATGGTACATATGATTTTGAGATTATAATTAGAATATACCAATACAATAGAATGGCCGGCCCTGTTCTTCATTCACAATTGGTGATGACATAATTATGCATCGTTCACTTCCCCTCACTAATCAACTCCCCCGTCACCCATTTCTCCCCATCATACTTTACTTCATTTATCTCATCTGTTATATGTGTGAAATTAGTGTCAGTATAGTTTAGGTTCAGTTTTGAGGCAATTATTGGGGTAATTATCAGCTGGGCACTGCACTTTCAACTGTCAGAAGGAGTGCCGCAGACTCTACTGTTGGGAGGAGGTGCAACGGGGAGAAAACCGTTTAAAAAATGACATGCCCTCCTAAAACTGGTTATAACTCCAATTCTGTTGATATTAAAATTTGAACACCGACATAATTAGGAAAAGCCAAGGACGGAGGGGGGGCATGTAAAAATAAATAAATGTGAGCATAACTGCTTTAGCAGTTATTGTTAAGCGTGGTTGTGGACTTAGAGCATCACATTTTTTTGTCGTTTTTCAAAAACATGTTTTTGAGTGAACCTGAAAAAAAATGGGAAAACTCTGAAACCTGAAAAAATAAAACTGGGAAAATGGATTTAACCAAAATATAAAGCTGATTTTATAGGGCCCTACAACTGTGGAGGTACTGTTCAAAATCACTAACAATAACACTCTTTTTGAGATCCAGGAAAGGTTTTATTTTTTCCCCTCCAAACAATCATTGTAAATATGATATTGTGAAGTTAAAGGTATATGCGACCAAATCATATGATGGTGCCATCAACTGAAATAGTTGATGCCACCAGTGGAAAAAGGTCGTTTAGAGCCCTATGGTGAGGATTATAATACCGCATTGATGCCATACAAACAAGCCAAGCACTCGTGAATCCAAATGTGCACTTCACATTTCCATATCATAAATCTCATGTCATAAACAGTGTCAATGTTTGTGATCACTATGTTTAATGTACAGTTAGTTACAAGATGACATGGCGTCATTCCATGGGTTTTTCTGAACAGAATGAGCCTATTCTTCTCTATTGTGTTGAAATTTGCCATGAAAACACGCACCTAAAGGCACACATGACTCTTCTCGGGTTGGGTGGTATGTAAAAATAAAATAAAAAGCCTCAAAACGTCACTTACCAGAATGCTAACAAAATGCTAACAAGTACTAAGGAATCCATACCTGATGCAAGGTAAATGTAGAAATCATACCTAGGGTATTTCGAAATACCCCGGCGTACTGTATATCGCGGGACCCTACTCCTATCTATGTGCACTAAAATTACAAACGTTCTAGTAATTGCCCTGTGATAACCTAACACTGAAAAATCATATTTTATAACTTAGCTAGTCATATTGGCAAAAGAACAAGCGTTCAAACGATGCCAGCCTGACCTAGATTGTGATTTATAATGGGCCGTTTTTGGATGACGTAAAACAGCAATAATTGTGTGATGGTGGGGATGTTGGGCATTTCAAACAAAACTACAGTGCTTGCTCTAGTTCCTCAACAGAATCATGATTATTGTGCATCAATTCAGTAGCAATTTGTTTTGTAAACTCTATCACAAGTGTGCTACAGAAACACACTACTGTCTGGCTGGTGCTCACCAAAAAAAAAAATCAAGATTTCTCAGACCTCAGACGGTCCCCTGATTTGGTTTAAGCATTGTTGTGGACTTAGAACATCCCATTTTGTCCCCCCCCCCCAGAAAAAAGGGGTTATTTTGAGAGTGAAAACCTGAAAAGGCTTGGCGAAATCACATTCCTATTCTGCCCTCCTAGAGGATTTTGCAGAAAATAACACATAGCATTTTGAAATCTGCAATAAATATAACTTTTAAGTCTCTTTTCTTTGCTGCTACAGCAGGCCTAAATCTATCCAAATCAAAGTAAGAACATGCTAATCATTACACATGCATATACTCACACTCGCATTCAAATAAACACATACAAGAACACACGCATACATGTAATAGTGCCAGACATGCACACAAACATATAAAGTAGGCATTGCTGTTATGATTGCAGTTATCTTTGATGTCCTTTGTCTTAAATGTATTATTTAAAGAATAAATGTTGCATTGTTGTTTGCTGTTTTTTTCTGTCTTTTCCCTTTTTCTCTTTAGTTCATTCTCTTGGTTGTTGGTGCATTGGGGGGTTCTTGGGGGTGGGGAATGGAATTAATTGTATTTGTAATTGTTTTTCTTCGGGGGGGGGTGCTGTGCGAAGGGTCTCGAATGGTTGAGGGACAGCTATTGGGGAACTGTGGGTGGATCTTGGAGGGTTCGGGTTTCACAAGATAGTTTCCATTTTCATGATCACAATGACATATTTTATATCACTATCATGCACAAGCACCCTCCCACACAAGGATGGCTCTGTTGCGGAAAGACTGATCCATGTTTGATAGTGTCTTGATGCTGTATTCTTTGTCCTTCATGTTCTAATACTGTAATCTCTCTAGGGTATGTGGGACGCTAGCTTCCCACCTGGCCAACATCCAGTGAGATTGCAGAGAATTCAAATACAGAATTAAGAAACAAAACAGATTTTACATAGGTTTAAAGATGAACTTCTTGTGAATCCAACCACTGTGTCAGATTTTAAAAATGCTTTACGGCGAAAGCATACCTTACAATTATTTGAGAACATAGCCCAGCAGACAAATCATTACAAACAGTAACCAGCCAAGTAGAAGAGTTACACAAGTCAGAAATATAGACAAAATTAATCCCTTACATTTGATGATCTTCATATGGTTGCAATCAGAAGACATTAATTGTTCCTTTTGTTCGATAAAGTCTCTTTATATCCAAAAACCTCAGTTTTGTTTGCGCGTTTTCTTCAGTAATCCACAGGCTCAAACGCAGTCAAAACAGGCCGACAAAAAATCCCAATTGTATCCGTAAAGTTCATAGAAACATGTCAAATGACGTTTGTATTCAATCCTCAGGTTGTTTTTAGCTTAAATGATCTATAATATTTCAACCGGACAATAACGTCGTCAATATAAAAGAAAGGCACTCTCTCTGGTCGCAAGCATGAAAAAGCTCTGTGACACGGCAGGGTCCACTCATTCAGACTGGTCTTACTCCCTCATTTATCAGAATACAAGCCTGAAACAATTTCTAAAGACTGTTGACATATAGTGGAAGGCATAGGAACTGCAATTTGAGTCCTAAGTCAATGGATACTGTAATGGCATTGACTAGAAACCCCCCCCCCAAAATAAACTACTTCCTGAATGGATTTTTCTCAGGTTTTCGCCAGCCAAATCAGTTCTGTCATACTCAGACACTATTTTAACAGTTTTGGAAACTTTAGTGTTTTCGATCCAAGTCTACCAGTTATATGCATATCATATCTTCTGGGCCCGAGTAGCAGGCTGTTTAATTTGGGCATGCTTTTCATCCAAAATTCAGAATGCTGCCCCCTACCCCTTCCTTGTGTTTTTTTTTGTAATAAATAATAATAAAAATCATTACTAGCCTGGTTCTGTATGGAATGCAGGCACATTATGGGGCAGGCCAGGTCATTATCAATTTTTTAAAATTTTTAAATTGGTCTGACAATCACTAGTGGAAAAAATGTGTGTAGATCCCTGCTTGCAACATACCTTTGCATAGCACAGCTCTTGACAAAACCAATAGGTTTTCATAGTCCGGAATAGGTGGGGGTGAATCGCTTGTCGGCTAGCACGGGACTTCCATTTGGCTACACATTGAAATAATTTGCCAAACAAGTGTTCTTGAGCTCACGGAACAATCACATAATGATTGTGTTCATCCTCAGGGGACTGGTAAGAACAGCCTTTGAATAAATTGGCCCCTAATGAAGCGTTGTGTTTCAATCCATTCAGTGTCCCTAACAGAACCTTCTAGAGTGGCCTAGGAGAGCTTTAAGAGACCTTTCTGAAAGCATAATGGTACTACTGTGCAAGTGACTCAAAATAAATAAAAATATGTGAGGTCTGTCTGATACTTCTGGTTCAACTATTAAAGCTGTCCGTGATGGACACTTTTACCCATCCCTGTTAATGCTAGGAAATTAAGAGCACTCATGATTCTGCTAGCCTTGGTAGACCAGTCTACAAATTCTACAATATTGCTTGTCTGCCTTACTGTCACTCTCTGAGCATAACCGGAGGACTTATTTGGTTTTCTCCTCCTCCACCCACTCATTTATATCTGTTTTAAGCCTTTTAAATAGAGTTGCGTTTTGAAGGCTGGCTGTACTCCTCAGCTCCTGGGGAATTAATTGAAAGTGTTCTTCTACTCCTTCTCCTGACTGCCTGCTGAACCCTGCATCTTCTTTTGGAGAATACAGTGTTGAGGAAGAAGGGAGACGGGGAGAGTGAATGAAAGCGAGATGCCAAGCCTTTCTGTGACAGTACAGACCTGTGACAGGAGTCCGGACACTTGCAGTATCTCATCTGCCACCTTGCAGTCCCATCAACAATGGTCCGCGTAGGGAATGTCACAATGCTGCAGTTTCATCGCCGTAGCCAAGCAAGACCCTTCTGGGATTTTCTGTGATGGCTGGCAGGTGGGTGATGATGTAAGCCCAGGCCCTATGATGTTATTCTGGTCTGTGGTTAACACTGGGAGTCATGACCTTTTTCATTTTTGATTGACAATCAACGGAACTGACCGCTCTCATTTTCTGTTCACCCTCTGTGTGTTCACCCTCCCGTGTGTTCACCCTTGAGCGTTTGACAGCGTTGGACTGTAGGCTATTTCTCCCCTAGATTACTTGAGTGTCTTTTTAAGAGTTTGTCAGACCGATGTTCCTTTTTAGTGCACATCAGCACTGTGGCAATAAATATTGTCCTGCTCTCCCCCGTTAATACAGTTTCTCCATAATAAGCAGCTTTGTTCCTTATGTGATAAAATGTTTTTGAGTTAGACACCCCGAAGATACTGAGAGAGCGATCAGGCAGCTGAATGAATCAATAAGATTGAGTGCCCTCTAGACAGAGAAGTAGCTTTGTTTACAGTTTAATTTGGGACTCTGGATTATTTTGGTAATGTCCCTGGCTAGGATGATTTTGATCGATAGAACAAAACTTTTTCGTGCTAGGCAAAATTGCAATTGTGCAAACAGTGTCTTTTCAGTTTACTCATTTGCATTCAAAAGTATGGGTTGACCAAATTCTAGTCCCCATGGCATTTACACACACTCACTGTAAAATTACACCAGTGTCTGAAGGATAACATATGGCCTGCAAATGATAGCAGTAGAAAAGAGCTAGGCTATAGAGCAGGGCTATTCAACTGGTGGCCTGATGGCCAGAACTGGCCTGTTTTATTAATTTAGTATGGCCCTTTGATCAATTCTTAACATTTTACTAAAAGATCGGGGGGAAAAGTCCCTGCCAAAATCTGACATTCAGTGGCAAAATGACAAGCACTATTGTGATTTGAGTGGGTTTAAGCAGTTTCTAGTGCCTCTGTGACCTGTTGATCATTTTTTTTCTTCATATGAATTTGGCTTTAGCGTTTGAATGGTTTCAGCTTCAAAATATTATGACCCCATTCCTGAAAGCTTCTCAGGAACACGAGTATGCCTTCTGTTTTACTCCGATGCTCACAAGAACTCGTTAGAAGGGAAGGTGGCATAAAAAGCACCTAATGATTGAGGGAAATTAATTCAAAGCATACATCCTCCAGACTGGAATGTGGCATTACCTGATTTGACATATCTTTGTAATATTTTGAGATGCTTAGTTTTCCTTTTCAGTTATCAATTGTTTTGGCTGCACCTCAAAGTGCTTTATTGGTGCGTGCGTTGCTTTTATATACATTTCTTCCGAGGAATATTCGCATGTGGAAAATGTCCGACCCCTCTGCAATTCACCTTTTCCTTTTAAAATGTATTTTTTTAATACTTCTGTACCTGCTATGGAGTTTGTTCAGGTGCATTATTCACTGACTAGTCAACCCCATCAGCTAACAATTAGTGTGCATTTGTTAAACCAGTCCTAATAAACTATGCTAATAGGCCTGATGCTAGTTAGCTAAAGTCATTGACGTAAAATTATCTTGTCAGTTTTGAATGGATTCCAATGAATGGGATATTTTGTATTGGGAAGTGTCGCGTCACGATACTGCCATCTTGTTAAAAAAGGTGTAAACATCATGTGTACTCAGTGCTAATTGGAGGATCTTAGTTATACAATGAGATGAGACACTTGACGTCATCATGAGACAATTAAGTACTGGAGTCGATGCTTGTACTTCACTTGACATAGTGATATAAAGGAGTACTTATAGTTACCCCAAGTGAAATTACACAAGGGCAATTCCACAGTAACAGAATTACACTTTGACTTTGATCTTTCACTTCAAAATGTATGCCAAACAAAAACCGAAGATTTCAAAGTTTAGCATACAACTCTATGCACAACGACTGCATTTAATTTAAACAGAACGTACAAAAACACATTTACTGGAAGAACTGTGCAGATTTAAAAGTTTGATAACAGAATTAATTTTTTTTATGCAACCACATTTTCCAAAAACTCGCTTAACCTCTCTAGGGTACATGGGACGGTAGCGTCCCTCCTGGCCAACATTCAGTGAAATTGCAGAGCATGAAATTCAAACTACAGAATTGTAAATATTTAACATACTTGAAAATACACATGCAATATGTCAAATTAAAGCGTGACTTCTTGTTAATCCAGCCACGGTGTCCGATTTCAAAAAAGCTTTACGTCGAAAGCAAACCATGCGATTATCTGAGGACAGCACCCCATGATGCAAACACAGACAATCATATTTCAACACGCCAGGCACAACACAAAACTCAGAAATAACGATATAATTCATGCCTTACCTTTGAATATCTTCTTTTGTTGGCACTCCAATATGTCCCATAAACATCACAAATGGTCCTTTTCGATTAATTCCTGTCGTTAAATGTCCATTTATTTGGCACGTTTGATCCAGAAAAACACCAGTTCCAACTCACGCAACATGACTACAAAATACCTAATAAGTTACCTGTAATCTTTGTCCAAACATTTCAAACAACTTTCCTAATAAAACTTTAGTAATTTTTTAACGTAAATAATCTATCAAATTTAAGACGGGATAAACTGTGTTAAATACCGGAGGAAAACAAAGTGTAGCGAGCTTTCAGGTCATGCGCCTCTATCAAACAGTACACTTCACTCTACCCTCGTTCTGAAAAGGGCTACTTCTTCATTACGCAAAGGAAAAACCTCAACCAATTTCTAAAGACTGTTGACATCCAGTAGAAGCGATAGGAACTGCAAGCATGTTTCTATTAAAATGGGCTTGCCATAGAAAACTAATGGGAAACAGATTGACCTCAAAAACAATTTCCCTGGATGGATTGTGCTTGGGGTTTCGCCAGCCAAGTAAGTTATGTTATACTCAGACATCATTCAAACAGTTTTAGAAACTTCAAGAGTGTTTCCTATCAAATACTACCAATTATATGCATATCCTAGCTTCTAGGCCTGAGTAGCAGGCAGTTTACTTTGGGCACCTCGGTCATCCAAACTTCCGAATAATGCCCCCTACCCCGAAGAAGTTAAATATCTGCTTCAAAGATATCTGCAGAAAGAATTGGGTGTTAGCTATGACAATTACACCTCGAGTTTGAAAATAAAATATTTGGGCTGTTGTACTACAGTATGTGAAATGGATTTACATCTGGTAACAGAATTACATCATGGGTCTCTGATCTGTACTTTACAGAAATGCATAACTATAGATATGAATATCACTCTCTTTATTGTGATATCCTGAATACAAAGGTAGAAGTATACAATATCCTTATTTTACATATTTGGGTATTATTCTACACACTGGCTATTATTGTAATGATCTCTGTCCCCAAACAAGACCACATTTGGTTGATCCAGACCAAATCTGAAACAATCATAGAAATATTTTTGACAGTAGGTGTATAGTAAAATACAGTGCATTATACTGTACTCTTGCGCGCTCTACAGTACTGAACTCTACTGTACTCTACTTTTCTTTACTTCACTGTACTGCACTGTACTGCTCTGTTCTCTAATGTGCTGTCCAAACTTGTGAAACATAGACGTCTATGATTGGTTTAGATTTGGTCCAGCCAGGGCGGACTGACCAAATTTCAGTGTCAATGGCTGTCCGGTGTCAGTCGGTGAGGATGCTTGTTATAGTAAATGTAAAGATGGTACTGATTTGGTAACGGAATTACGAGTTTTAATCACTTAATAAATCCTAATCTTGATATCAGAAAAAACACTAACTAGGCCTAATTGGTAAGTCTACCTTAACTTACTGTGAACTTTCCTTATCCTCCCTCATGAGGGAGAGAACATATCTTAAAGATACAGTATGTGTGTTTTGGTAACAGAATTATAAGGCAATGTTTTTAAATTTACAGAAGGCAATAATTTCTCAAAATATAAATATAAGTGTTGATATTAGTTGGTAGGGGTCTTAAACATTATTGTGTTTTGATGTATTTCTAATACCCTTTTAAGACTTTTTCTGGTAGATGTTGTCTAAGTTCCCTAATTCTATCTCTTTGAGCAGAAATCAAAGCCTTTTCTTATTTAAAAAATACAGACTTTGGGCTTTAATTTGACCTGAAATTTGACATGCTCCTATGAACTTCTTGTCTGTGCTCATGCAACGTTTTAGGTAGAAATGCCCGTATAGAAACTGTCGATCCTTTCCAAAATGTGAAATTAACATATCCTGATAATTTGACTAACTTTGACAGCTTTCACCTTGTAGTCAGGGCTGTAATGTATAGCTTAACATTTTGCTGTGTGACCAGTACTATTATTTTGGGAGCACGTGTACATTGTTTACAAATCATAACCAATCATAATGTGACAAATGTTTTTTTTAAATAGCTAATTAAACCAGGCACGACCGATCCCTTTTTGTGTAAACTTTCCCTTGGTACTGTGAAACGTTCCCCCTTCCTGTCAGCTATATGGCATTAGCTAGCGAGCTAGCAAGAACGACAACGAAACACGGTGGAATTTTAAGCTTTCTTTAACAACAAAAAAACTAAAATGATCAACCCGAGGAATATGAGGACAATGTCAGAGATGCTGCTACCGATCCACCTTCTCAGAAAAAGAAATGGTTATTTCGAGAGGCGTTACTTTGCAAATTGAAGTGGCTAAGGAGTAGAGGTCTTCACAGATAGACCCAAACTCGATTACCCGCGATCTGACCAGGTATCCGAATGGGTTGGATCCAAATTTCTGTAGTTGACCCTCAGATCCCTGATCAGATCACACTCGGTGGCCATGGACCTTGGATCTGTCTGAAAGTATGTGAAATACCAATCGGATCAAAAATTATAGCATATTTGGAGAAAATATCCTGATGAATATAAATATCCCCTATTAGTCACATTTGCCTACGAATGGCAGTTGGTTCAGTCAATAGCATTCATCTCTCCTGTCTGCCTCTCTTTCTGTCTGGGTTGAGCTCTCCTTATAGTGAGCTTGCAACATTGTTTCAACTCGTTTCTTGCGCCAATGAGCTCTGAACAGACACCGCTGCACTTTGCACAAGGGAGAAGTGTTCAGGTAGCCTAATTTATGACATTTCCACTTGAGATATGGGATCAGCAATGTGTGGTGGTTACTTAGGCCTATGGAAAAGTAGTGTTGGAAAGATTTTCAAATACAGTGAGGAACTATTGTCATTCGCAAAGGATGTAAAACACTCTTGACTTTGTGTGAGGTGACGAAGAAAATACTTTGAGAGTTGGTGGGTTTAGACAATCAGAAATGGGCTTACTATCAGACATCCCAAATTGGGAGCTTGTATAGGTCTACATTTATGCACAGGCCAGGTACTATGTGTCCTCTAGCCAACTATAAAAAATCAGAGGCAAACTATTCACACCATGAATGTGCATGAATTCGCGGGAGAGAGGGCTCATTCTGGAGAGAGACGTGCCACAGAATTCCCTTCTTCTTGTGTTGACATTTTTAATTAGGGATGTCTTTTAGGATAATACTAAGTTGCAGGGTAGACCACAACTCAATTATTTTAGCTAGGCCTACATCAGGAAATGCATGTGAAATGTTAACATTTACTACCATCCCGACAAGTTAAAACAATTTTACTTTTAGCAATACAGCTGCATTATTTAAAAAAAATATTTCGGATGCATTTGGGTCCAATACAGACCCGACCTAATTTAGATCTGATTCTCCCTCGTCTCAGACATATTTTGGGTCAGAATCAAGTCCACCTGGGATCTGAATCAGATTGGGTATTGAATTTCAAAAATATTCCCAGGTCCTGTCTGTGTTGGCTGGAATGTCACGGATCTCAATTTCAGAACCAGAGAAGACAAAACTAGGAACACAATGTTCTGTGAGAACTGTTGAAAGTGTAGTAATGGCAGCAGGGAAGACTTATTTTGCTTCTGGCTGAAGTCACCTAAAGCACGAGTCGTTTCTAAAAACATAACTTAAGCCAAAAGCACAAGTGCCAGGACAAATGAATCGGGGCTGGAGCAACACCACTAGTGTACTACCAGATGCAGACACATTTGACAGGCAACTGGTGCCAGCCCAAGCCGGTCAACAGGCTGAGCTAACTGAGCTAGAGGTAATGAAATTTAACACCACTTATTGCATTGCCAAAAAGGAGATTGTTCTTACCAAATTCAGACCCATGTTACTCACCCACCCAGAAAAAGAATGGATTACAAATGAACCCGACATATGGAAACGAGGTGTCCTGGACAAAAATGTTTATGCATTCCCACTGATAAATGTACTGGAATGGGGGGGAATACATTTCAACTTTCAAATGGTACCTGAAAGATGGTTGGAGGTACACACTTCAGAGAATGTTGACTTGAATGGGAATATCTGTTTTAAATTGTACTGTCAATCCTCCATAGGAAACCTATTAAAATTATGTTTTCCTCTAGGACTTTGTTTGTGCTTAGCTCTATTCCTTTTCTTTTTATCCTAAAAAAACTCCCTAGTTCCTTGCCCATGACAAGCATACCCATAACATGCTTGAAAATATGAAGAGTGGTACTCAGTGATGTGTTGGATTTGCCCCTAACATAGTGCTTTCTATTCAGGACAAAAAAAGTATTTCTTTGCTATTTATTTGATTTTCTATTTCTTTGATTGTTTTGGAATATTTTTATTCTGTACAGACTGTTCCGTTTAACTCTGCCATTTAGGTTAGTATTGTGGAGTAACTACAATGTTGTTGTTGTTGATCCATTCTCAGTTTTCTCCTATCACAGCCATTTAACGCTGTAACTGGTTTAAAATTACCATTGGCCTCATGGTGAAAACCACGAGTGGTTTCCTTCCTCTCCGTCAACTGAGTTACCAAGGACGCCTGTATCTTTGTAGTGACTGGGTGTATTGATACACCATTCAAAGTGTAATTAATAACCATGCTCAATGGGATATTCACTGTTTGCTTTTATTTTTACACATCTTACCAATATGTGCCCTTTGCGAGGCATTGGAAAATGTAGTTGAATCTTTGTAGTTGAATCTGTGTTTGAAATTAACTGCTTGACAGAGGGACCTTACAGATAATTGTATGTGTGGGGTACAGAGATGAATGTTAAACACCATTATTGCACACAGAGTTAGTTCATGCAACTTATTACCTGAAGGTATTTAGGCTTCCCATAACAAAGGGGTTGAATACTTATTGACTCAAGACATTTCAGCTTTTCATTTTTTATTAATTTATTAAAAAATGAAATAATAAAAAACATAATTCCACACTGTCATTGTGGGGTATTCTACATGTAATCGATTTTAAATTCAGGTGGGGTGTGAGTACTTTCTTGAAGGCACTGTATAGAATAGAAATGACCTTTTAAGATGACGTTTGACGATGGGTGGACCGCCAATCATCTTTGTGGTAGTAATTAGTAGTAAACATTCAATGAAAATGCCAATGGTTTACTAGCTATATTGCAGTGGTCTGAAGGGATGGGTCCATTCTATGAATTCTATTTCTATTATTGAAATTAATAGAAATAGAATTCTAGAGCATGTTATGTCTCAACCGATGGCTGTCACAACACAAAAACCTTGATGTGAAATGAAAAGAATTGGAGTTCACATGTTTATAATTGACGATAAAGTTTTAAAAATATATATTTTGGGCGTTTTAATACATTCAAAGATGAAGTAGTTTGACAACAATGTTTGTAAGCTTTTAAATGACATTAACAGACAATAACAGTTTATCTTTTCCAGTGATGAAGACATGGATCTCTCATGGTATGGAGGGGTATACAAAATGTGTTAACTTTATCTCCAAAACTATACTTTGACCACTTTTTCCATGGGCAAACATGCATGGAAAGTTTCTTTAAATCGTAAGGGATGCTGTCAAAAAGTGATTGAATTCAGATGGATTTACCCTATAGGGGAAAAACACTGCTTCTTAATAGAATTGCTGAATGAGATTAAAAATAGCTCCGGCAGTGTGAAGCGAAGTAGCCTAAGCATGATCAACTTTGCCTTCTGGTTATAGTTTGCAATGTAATTTGAAACTTTTCCATCTTTCAAACAGGAAACCTTATTTTGACATCAATAAGCCTAGGCTAATAACATATTCTATCAATGCAGAGAAGCACCTGTGTCAACTGTCTTTATTTACTTTCCTGATGATATAGGCTATTCTATCATGATAATACGATGTCATCATAAGGTGCTTTTCTCTCCATTGCTAATGGCACACAGCTGTCTTGGAGATCTCTAGCAGCAAACACATTTTGAATGACTAACCAGGCAGACAAAAAGGCAAGTGTAATGGCGCCACACTGCGCTCCTTTCCCCATTGATCTGCCTCCGTTGTTCTCTACAAACCGGGATCTTCTCATGATTTACACCTTTACACTTAGCAGGGGGGATTGTTTTGTGAAATGCATATTTATCTCAAAGGGTGTCGATTTCAGAAGGTCGTCAATGGAGGGGAAAAAAAGATGACAGTGTTTATTTAGGGATAGCTTTTGTCAGTATCGTTTGTCTTACTAATGGCTTAATCAGGCTGTTATGATGACCTGTAATGACTCAGATTGTGCTAGAATTATCCCACAAGGCCTTTCAATCTCTTGGCATGTCAACCCTTTTCTGCCCTAAATTGTGTTTTTTGAATGTGCCAGTGATTGGTTTAACTATGATCCCTTATTGATGTCACTTGTTAAATCCACTTCAATCAGTGTATAAGTGAAGGGGAGGAGACAGGTTAAAGAATAATTTTTAAGCCTCGAGACAATTGAGACATGCGCTGTGTTCAAATACTCATACTAACCGCACGAACCATATTATTTGTGACATAAATTGAGTATGTAGTATGCTTATTAGTCATAGTATGGATATAGTTACTATGCCAAAAGTTCCCGGATGTCATACTACATTCGCCAAAATACAAAGTATACAAGCAATGGACACTATTTCCATGGTTTTAGGCCCATAATGCAATTCTTCATAAAAGGTGCGTGGCTTCACGTTTTCAGATTTGAAGAAAAAGGCAGAAAATATGCAGCCCGATGTCCGAGAGTGGATACAAATTCGTTGCATTAACTAATTATGACAAATGTTTAGAAAATGTTAACCAATGTAATAAAGTAATGACTTCAAATAAGTTACTTTATACGTTATGTTGGCTGACAACTTGTTAGCAACGCTATCCTTACGAACCGCATAGCATTACAGCAGTATGTACCAGGTATGTTAGCTACCTACTGTAACTTTAGTTGGCTACTAATACATAGAACTTTCCAGTATATTTACTTTATGCTATCTAACTACCCAACTTTTATTTACTTGATTATTCACGTCATTCACAGCTTAGCTAAGTGGTGTAGTTGTTCGGGTGTGTTCGTAAATTTGCACGGGCTATCTACTCTGATTTCAGAAGACACTCATCTGACTGTGCCAGAGCGCAGACTAACTGATGAATTTACGAACACTCAACACCCGTTGAATGTGGCCGGTGTCAGTAAACGTCGGCATAAAAAGTGTAATTAAGTTGTTGCCAGCAGCACAGTTACAGTTACCAACGCTCTGGATAACATGAACACTGCCTAACCAGCTCTGCTAGGGCAAGTAAAATGGTCAATGAGGTGTCTCATTTGTGTCTGGAAGTAGTTAGCCAGTTAACTTGGGTGCTTGACTGCCGTTATGGGGTCAGAACGCACGGATCAACCCTATTCCTCGGCCAGAGTGTCCACTGTGCGCTCTTAATTTACAAACAGATAATCTGACCACACCCTGAATTTACGAACGCTCCACTCCAGATTGAATTTACGAACACACCCGAAGTTTAGCTAGTAATTATTGTTATGCTAACAAGCTAGCAAGAGGTTGCATAGCAGCAGCATCAACTTCCGGTAGACAGAGTACGCTCAACTGAAAGGATACCATTAATTTACAGTATACTAAAATAAAATAATTAATCCACCTGGAGTGTCAGATTTCAAAAAAGCTTTACAGCTAAAGCAAACCAAGTATTTATGTAAGGACATCTCTCTCAGCAGACAAAACATTACAAACGGCTAGCAGCAAAGTAGATTAGTCACGAAAGTCAGAAAAGCAATAAAATTAATCGTTTACCTTTGATATTCTTCGGATGTTTGCACTCACGAGACTACCAGTTACACAATAAATGTTCCTTTTGTTCCATAAACATTATTTTTTATATCCAAAATACCTTAATTTGGTTGGCGCGTTATGTTCAGTAATCCACACGCTCGAGTGGTCACGACGGGGCAGACGAAAATTCCAAATAGTATCCATAAAGTTTGTAGAAACATGTCAAATGTTTTTTTATAATCAATCCTCTGGTTGTTTTTACAATAAATAATCGATAATATTTCAACCGGACCGTAGCTTTTTCAATAGGAGCGAGAGAGAGAAAATGTCTGCTCCAAGCTGTTGGTGCATGCAAAACTCTGCTAGCACCCAGCCATCCACTGACGCGATGTGATCGTTCTCGCTCATTTTTCAGAATAAAAGGCTGAAACTATGTCTAAAGACTGTTCACACCATGTGGAAGCCATAGGGAAAGGAATCTGGTTGATATCCCTTTAAGTGGAGAGAAGGCATGCAATGGAACAGATAGCTTTCAAAATCGAAGGCACTTCCTAGTTGGATTTTCCTCAGGTTTTCGCCTGCAATATCAGTTCTGTTATACTCACAGACAATATTCTGACAGTTTTGGAAACTTTAGAGTGTTTTCTATCCTAATCTGATGCATATTCTAGCTTCTAGGCCTGAGAAACAGGCAGTTTCATTTGGGTACGTTTTTCATCCAAACGTCAAAATACTGCCTACACTCAACAGGTTAATGCAACCGCTGTGTCAGATTTAAAAAAAGCTTTACCGAAAAAGCACACCATGCAATAATCTGAGTACAGCGCTCCGACAACAAAACAAGCCATACAGATATCCGCCATGTTGTGGGGTCAACAAGTCAGAAATAGCATTCTAAATATTCACTTACCTTTGATGATCTTCAGAATGCACTCCCAGGAATCCCAGTTCCATAATAAATGTTTGATTTGTTCGATAAAGTCCATTTATGTCCAAATACCTCCTTTTTGTTCGCACGTTTAGTACACAATCCAAACTCACGACGCACGGGCAAGTCCAGGCGAAAGTTCAGAAGAAAGTCATATTACAGTTCATAGAAACATGTCAAACAAAGTATAGAATCAATCTTTAGGATGTTTTTATCATAAATCTTCAATAATGTTCCAACTGGACAATTCCTTCATCTGTAGAAATGCAATGCAACAGAGCTATGCCACTCTGGCAGACCTCTGACTCATTCAGCTCCCATTTCCCCCTCCTTCACAGTAGAAGCATCAAGCAAGGTTCTAAAGACTGTTGACATCTAGTGGAAGCCTTAGGAAGTGCAATATGACCCCATAGACACTGTATATTCGATAGGCAATGACTTGAAAAACTACAAACCTCAGATTTCCCAATTCCTGGTTGGATTTTTTCTCAGGTTTCTGCCTGCCATATGAGTTCTGTTATACTCACAGACATCATTCAAACAGTTTTAGAAATTTCAGAGTGTTTTCTATCCACATATACTAATAATATGCATATATTAGCAACTGGGCCTGAGTAGCAGGCAGTTTACTCTGGGCAACTTATTCATCCAAGCTACTCAATACTGCCCCCCAGTCCCAAAGAAGTTAAGTATGTAGCATACAGTATGTTAGTATGGGTATTCCAACACCACTATAGATTGTATACATGTGCCATTCAGAGTGTAAATGGGAAAGAAAAATATTTAAGTGCCTTTGAACGGGCTATGGTAGTCAGTGCCAGGTGCACCAGTTTGAGTGGGTCAAGAGCTGCTGTTTTTCAGTTCAGGCTCAACCGTTTCCCGTGTGTGTCAAGAATGGTCCACCACCCAAACGACATCTAGCCAACTTGACACAACCGAGAAGCCGTAGGGTCAATATTAGGAAGGTGTTCTTAATGTTTTGTACACTGTGTATATGACTACGATTGTTTAACGAGATATACGATACAAGCCAATCTCTGCTAGTCTAGTGAATTAACATTCTGTTTCCCTGGAAGCTTATATCAATTCTCTTAATTTGGCTAGATTGTAGAATCAACAATCGAACTTCCTTGGCAGGTTGAAATTGAGAAGAATATAAAACAATACTTGAGACATCTTTATACGGCTGTTAGTTTTTCCCCCGAACTTCTATTTGTTTGATGGAGAAGGACATCCATGTCCGGATAGGTCCGTGCTTGCATGCTAAATAGTAGACCATCAGGGTATGTGAATTAAAATGTTTTCTAGTGTGTGAAATTTAGAAAATTGAATGCCAGGTTGTCATACCCATGTTGGCTTGTCATCTAGTATGAATTCACTGCATGCTATTGAGGAAGAATGGCTAATCGTCTTTTCAGAGGCACATGTGTTTGACAGCAGCCTGATAATCAGATAAGGGGACAAGATGTACCAAAATGAGGGAAAAAATGTAATTGCGCATTTGATGACTAATTTTCAGCATGGGTGAGTCTAGTATGTTCATATGTGTTGCTTACTGCATACATTTTTACTAAAGAGTATGTTCTAAATAGTATGTAGTATGATTAGTACACAGTACGTAGCCTAGTTTTTAATAAGTAGTAGGCAATTTCAGACACGACACCTGTCTACAGTTGACCCATATGTAATGCCTTATCTGGGGTGGGTTTTTTTCATTACATTTTTGTTGTTGCAGAAATGCCTTTCATGTGCCTTAAACTCATACATGATCTATAATTATGAAGAAAAAAAAAAGAAAAAAACAGAACGTGTTTAGCCATGGAGAAAGTACAGAATCTTGCCCAGTTATGATTGGTTGAGATAATGAGGGGGCTGGGAAATTCATGCAACACAGGCGTAATGGTTGCTGATAATGGGCCTCTGTACGCCTATGTAGATATTCCATTAAAAATCAGCCTTTTCCAACTACAACAGTCATTTACAACATTAACAATGTCTACACTATATTTCTGATCAATTTGATGTTATTTTACTTGACAATAAAATTGCTTTTCTTTCAAAAGCAAGGACATTTTAAGTGACTTTTGAACGGTAGTGTATGGTTTTGTGGGCTTTGGGTTGAGAAATAAAATGCTCCTAAATGCTCTGTGTGACAACAGCCAATGCCAAAATCTACTAGCATTTGGCTGGTGGCTAGAATTAATTTCCCTACCCTACTTTCAGGTATTTCGTCTGTATAATTTAGTGCGAGTCATCAGACTAGTTGTTGTGGCCAAGGAGCTTTCACTCAGATGGAACCAGATTTCTCGACACAATCTGGCAAGCATATATTTTTGAGAAGATCATTACGTTTGCAATAAAAAGGCCATGAACATTCCATGTCCTGGTCCAAAATGGCGGGAAATAAATGGGCTGCCAGGGTAGATTCCTTTGTTCATATCATAACAAAACCTGAACCAAAGTCACTCAAAGGATCTCATAAGCATAGGTCTAGGTCATGTTTTTACCCAAGCCTTTATTTGTTTGTGTGTGTTAAGTTTTTCCTATTTGTGGGCTAGCACTTGAAGTTAATAAAATATTTTAATCTTGAAATGCTTTCTTTGTTTTTTTTAAAGCACTTCCTCACTGCTTTAGCACATGGTCACAGTCACACGGGTTCACGTGAATTCTTAAGAGATGGGTTGGTCAAAGGGCTCTACAGACATCATGCCGTCGATCGACGTGGGTGCATGGACGGAATCAGATTTTTGGGGGGAGCAGTGCGTGCTTTTGTCCACGTTGTCATTGCGTTCCGCCTTGTAGTATATCCACTAAGGGGTTTGAGGTGTCAGATTAGTTTACCAAGCATGAGGGTCTGAGGCACTCTGACTGTAGCTAGTGACGACATTTGAACTTTTGGATCCAGTATTGCACACCTTTTGTTTGCAAATACTAGCTAGCCAGCTACATGTCTGGCTAGTATGGTGTTCTATGCTTTTCAATGCTACTTTTTAATGATTTAACTAGCTGCAGAAGCAAACATGTCTCTGCGAATTGGAAGACTTTGAACTGCTCTTAGTACTCAGGAGGAGAAATAAAAACAATGGCGTGTCCACTAAACATTACAAGAGGAATGAGCTTGCCAAAAAGGCTGGCTGGCTTCGACCCTATCGGTTTTTGGCCAGTGGCAGCACACACCAAAGTATCACTGCAAGTTATGAACAAGGGAACTCTACAGTTTGTGCCATTGTCACAGAAGTGTGCCAGGCTTGTCCTGAAGGAAGAATTCATTGTGTAACCCCTTGTGGCAAAATGGGCCGAAATTGCCAGAGTTTTGGTATCCTTGGAATTATCCGTTTTGTGCAGATACTGTTGATGGAAAACATAGTCAGATCTGATCTCCTTCAAACTCTTGCAGGGAGTACTACAATTACACAGGCCTTTTCTCAATGGGCCTGGTGGCAGTTTGCGATGCAAAGTAAGCGCTTCACTATGATCGATGTGGGCGCATATGGTTAGGAGGAAGATGCGGAACATCTTTTCGCGCAGCAAGTTCGGCTACCAAGGCTGGAGTGCTTGCCGGGGACCAAAACACAGAGCCCATATAAAGAGTACCATAATGACACTCTCTTCATCCTTGTGGTGTTTTAGTTTGATCTTTTTTATTTTACATTTCACAACTAATCTACATGTCCATGTACAATCTTGTGTTGTGTAGTGGCCTTTCAACATTTCAATGAGGACCTTCCTGCAATGGTACATTTTTGAGAATAACTGTCTAGTTGTAGACAATAAGGGCATACCCCCAAGACGACAATCTCATGTACAAAGCAGTGCAAGTTTACTGAGTGACTGATTTAAGAACAGTAATATTTTCTGCCACAAGTACAAATAACCAGACAGAAATTTGCAGACCTTTTGCGAGAACCCCCCCCCAAGTAAATTACTCACCACCCTAACATGTGAATAAGAACAAAAGCAAAGAAAGATAACAACATGTTTTCCAACATCTGAACAACACCAGTTTTTTGGGGTGAGATGGAGGGCTCTGAGACAGAGATGATGGGTCCTTGGGGCTCATTATGGTGTCTGGGCTGTCCACAATGCCATCGCCCTCAAATACCTGAAGTGAAGTATTTCAACTTGTTTTTAACTTGAAACTATTATTCAAGATGAACTGGTATCTATGTTGAGTAATCACAGATCACAATTCTACACTAAAGAGGGGAAGGGGATATGCCTGTAATTTGTCTATGTTCTCAAATGAACATGGCCTTTTTCTAAAGTTGTAGTAACTCCAATTTGTTTTGTTTGATTCGAACCCATTTTGCAGCTTATCATAATGGCCTCTGCAACGACGCTCACAGAGCAGAACAGGGATCTTGAACGGTCTCATCTACACTGAAATAGTTGCATGTTGCGTTTATATTTTTGTTCAAAGATATTTGAGTGACAGTTCATATAAGGAAATCAGTCAATTTAAATTAATTCATTAGGCCCTAATCTATATATTTCACATGGCTGGGAATACAGATATGCATATGTTGTTCACATATGTCAAAAAAAAGTAGGGGTGTGGATTAGAAACCCACCATTTGTCTCATTCGGCGAGACCCATCTCCTTCACATAGAGTTTATCAGGCTGTTGATTGTGTCTTGTGGAATGTTGTCCCACTCCTCTTCAATAGCTGTGCGAATTGACGGGATATTGGTGGGAACTGGAACACGCTGTCGTACCCGTCTATCCAGAGCATCCCAAACATGCTCAATGGGTGACATGTCTGGTGAGGAAGAAAGCCATGGATGAAGTGGGACATTTTCAGCTTCCAGGAATTGTGTACAGATCCTTGTGAATTGGGGCTGTGCATTTTCATGCTGAAACATGAGGTGGCGGATGAATGGCACGACAATGGGCCTCAGGATCTCATCATGGTATCTCTGTGCATTCAAATTGCCATCGATAAAATGCAATTGTGTTTGGTCTGTAGCTTATGCCTGCCCATACCGTAACCCCATCCCCACCATGGGGCACTCTGTTCACAACGGTGACATCCGCAAACCGCTCGCCCACACGATGCCATACACGCTGTCTGGCATCTGCCCGGTACAGTTGAACTCGGATTAATCCGTGAAGAGCACACTTATCCAGCATGCCAGTGGGCATTGAAGGTGAGTATTTGCCTACTGAAGTCGGTTTCGACGCCAAACTGCAGTCTAGACACTGGTGAGGACAACGAGCAACCAGATGTGCAAACCCATAGTTTCATCAGCTGTCCAGGTTGCTGGTCTCAGGCGATCCCGCAGGTGAAGAAGCCGGATCTGGAAGTCATGTGTTGGGGTGGTAACACACGGTCATGCTGTTTTTGAGGCTGGTTGGACGTACTGCCAAATTCTCTAAAATGATGTTGGAGGCGGCGTATGTTGGAGAAATTAGTATTAAATTCTCTGGCAACAGCTCTCGTGGAATTTCCTGTAGTTAGCATGCCAATTGCACGCTCCCTCAACTTGAGATGTGGCCTTGTGGGTGTGACAAAATTGCACATTTTAGTGATTTTTATTGTCCCCAGCACAAAGTGCACCACTTGTAACCAACACTTTACTTTGCTATATTGAATAAACCCTGGCTAATGATGAATAGCAAGTTAGAGTAAATTCCAACATTTCTACTCCATACTAGTCACTTGTTTGCATTTCTTTGGAAGCCCGCTTGTCCCTCAACAGCCTTGCCAAGCAGCTTAGAAAGCTTTCAGCACTGACCTTTTTTTCTGTTGCATTTTGTGAAAGCAGCTCATGCTGGGATAATGTGGTGTTGGGAAGGCCGAGACCGCTGTGATTTTTTTCAACTACTCTGGGGAGACGTGAAAGACCAGGAGGCCTTTGAACAGGACTGCCTCTTGCACTGAGGCCTAATGCACCCTGTGCTGTGTGCCCCTGGTTGACATGTGTGGCTAATGTCAAGAGTTACTCTTGTTATTGCATCCATTCTTCTCTTGACATGGCAATCTTGACTGGCAGCCTACCAGTCTTGCCTATGACTGTGTATGTGAACAATTTTATTAGAATTTCTGGATCTAAAATTATTTTGCACCTTAACCCATTCATGTCTATAACGGAAATGTATAATTTCCTTTAGTACACTTGTTCTTTGAGACAAATGATGGACAAATGTGAAGGTAATGTTTTAATCGGCCAAAGCGTTTGTCTACAATGTGAGTTTTTGATATTGTACTATCTATGTCTTTCGGACACAGGTTTACTGTGTTTTTTATTTACATATCATGAATCAAGTCCTGTAAATACATGTTCAAACGATCAGATCTTAATACATTTTGTTTATAGATTGTCCAGAACAATATATACAGCGCTTTCATTATTAAGTATTCAGACCCATTGACCTTTTCCACATTTTGTTACATTACAGCCTTATTCTAAAATGGATTCAATAATTTTAAAATATCTTCAGCAATCTGCAGACAATAACCCATAATGATGAAGTGAAAATAGGTTTTTAGACATTTTAGCAAATTTGCAACAAATAAAAAACACATACCTTATTTACATAAGTATTCAGACCCATTGCTATGAGACTCGAAATTGAGCTCCGGTGCATCCTGTTTCCATTGATCATCCTTGATGTTTCTACAAATTGATTGGAGTCCACGTGGTGAATTAAATTGAGTGGACATGATTTGGAAAGGCACCCAAATGTCTATGTAAGGTCCCACAGTTGACATTGCATGTCCGAGCAAAGATTTGTGTCGAGGCACAGGATTGTGTCGAGGCACAGATCTGGGGAAGGGACCCAAAAAATGTCTGCAGCATTCAAGGTCCCCAACAACACAGTGGCCTACATCATTCTTAAATGGAAGAAGTTTGGAACCATCAAGACACTTCCTAGAGCTGGCCGCCCTGACAAACTGATCAAATGGGGGAGAAGGCCCTTGGTTAGGGAGGTGACCAAGAACCCGATGGTCACTCTGACAAAGCGCCAGTGTTCCTCTGTGGAGATAGGAGAACCTTCCAGAAGGACAACCATCTCTGCAGCACCTCACCAATCAGGCCTTTATGGTAGAGTGGCCAGGCGGAAGCCACTCCTCAGTAAAAGGCACATGACAGCCCACTTGGTGTTTGTCTTAAGACTCTCAAACCATGAGAAACCAGATTCTATGGTCTGATGAAACCAAGATTGAACTCTTTGCACTGAATTCCAAATTTCACGTCTGGAGGAACACTAGCACCATCCCTACGGTAAAGCATGGTGGTGGCAGCATCATGCTGAGGGGATGTTTTTCAGCGGCAGGGACTGGGAAACTAGTCAGGATTGAGGGAAAGATGAACAGAGTAAAGTAAAACGAGATCATTGATGAAAACCTTCTCCAGAGCGCTCAGGACATAAGGTTCTCCTTCCAACAGAACAATGACCCTAAGCACACAGCAAAGACAAAGCAGGAATGGCTTCGGGACAAATCTCTGAATGTCCTTGAGTGGCCCAGCCATAGCCCGAACTTGAACACGATCCAACATATCTGGAGAGACTTGAAAATAGCTGTGCAGCAGCACTACCCATCCAACCTGACAGAGCTTGATCTGCAGAGAACAATGGGAGAAACTCCCAAAACAATACAGGTGTGCCAAGTTTGTAGAGTCATACCCAAGAACACTCCAGACTGTTTTTGCTTTGTCATTATGGGGTATTGTGTGTAGATTGATGAGAGGAAAAAACAATTGAATCAATTTTAGAATAAGGCTGTAACGCAACAAAGTGGAAAAAGGGAATGTGTCTGAAATACTTTCCAAATGCACTGTGTATTTATAGGACTTGATTTGTGAAATGTGCAAGAAACGAACCCCATGTGTCCATAGACTAAATATCGTACGATACAGCAACGGCTGTAGTTCAAACGATTATGAGTTGCATCATATATTTGAACAGGTCAAATAACAATACTTTATGCTTAAACAATGTAATTCTGAAAAGTATTTCAAAATACATATGTCACTCATTAAATTGAAGACTTATAGTTTTTATCAAAGAGTCTCTGTAATTAGTATTATGTGATCAACTGCTTAATCATGTAACTGTAATTAACTAGGAAAAATATTCAGATGACAAAGTTATCATTTCCTAAAATAACTTTTCAGATATTTTATCTGATCAATTAGTCTTCGAATTAATGAATGATTTACTTTACCTCATGTGAGTCTCATTCCAAACGTCGTAAAAGGTTGGCTATCTGCACGAACCCAGTCTTCACTAGGAGTCATCCATACATCAATTGTCTTAAATAATTTATTTATTACTAAGTAATTCACAGGAATGCATAAACAAACAAACAAGGTAAATGTGGTGACAAGAAATGATAGGAGAATGTGCCGAAGTGGGGGTCGACTAAGAAGTCACTACAGAGTGATAATTATAACAATTGAAATGCTAATCCTTTGCACATGAACGATCATTCATTCGGGAACAATTGCAATCAATATATATATTTACGCTCAGTGTGTCGTCTTCATCGCTGGTGAAAAGTTTGTTTCTGTTGGAGAGTTTCGTCCTCTCTCTCTGTCTTGGTTAGAGGGGTTAGTTCAGAGTGACATTCATTCATTTGTCATAGAATGGATGTTTCGGCGGTTGTCGTTCTTCGCGTTCAATGATACCGAATTCCTAGCTGCAGACTAGTAATTAATATCAAAGACTTGTTCTTATTCTGTCGGTATCGATAGTCTAAGAGTTTAACCACGTGGTATGGTTAAAAGATTCAGCAATGGTCTACAACCGTTGTCCTCTCCTAATGGAGAAAAACATGGTCTGGTGATAATTTCCAAAAGTTGGGTTTTATTCGGAATTGCAGAAAAGGGGCTGTCCCAGGATGCCTGACCCTAACTGGGCTCAGGGCCGGTCCTCTGATTTAGTTCAAATCAAAAGAGAATTATATTTTCCTTCATTAAACAGTCCAACATCATATTACACAATTTTACAAACCGTATCATACTCACTCATTCATCTTATACAACAATTAGATGTAAACCTAATATCTGAGGCTATTATATAAACAGCGTTATGGTAATGTGGCCACACCGTCTCCCATGAGCTTCCCCAAGTTGTAACAAACGGACCAGTTCGTAGTTGGATTCTTCACCGATCTTTTATACTTTCTCCGGAACATGACATTTGTTCGTACCTCAAGTTCTGTGAGGTGGAAGAAATTCCTTTGTGCTCTATGAAAATTTACTCTGCCTCTTATACTATGTGGCCATGTGGCAGGGTCTTCTCAGGAATTTACGACCTCTCTCTGACCACAGCAGCCTAGTTGAAAGAGGCAAGGGGGAGGCAGGGAGAGGGGGATGGGGCTTGCTATACCCAAAGAGGGCAACGTCATGACACGTATGTTGAAGTCATTTTAATAAAAATTATTCTCCACATGTTTTTGTCTATCATACTTCCAGTGTCAATGGTAAAATTTCAATGTGGCCTGTGTAGACACTTGTACTAATTATTTTAACACCAAATTTCATACATTTACACCAAACCGAATTTGTTCAGTGGCACATTTTGATATCTGAAAGGGTTACTGATATTCCATTGAGAGTTTCTTTGATGCTTTTGGTTCAGTTTTCTTTACATGATTGCCAAGCTATCATTTCAGATTAACTTGTTAGCCTATTTGATGCTTAAATATTAGCAACCTGGCATGCAAAGTCACCAGATTTATCACATTATTGTTATTGGGTGAAACGATGAGGATTGCCAATGCATTAGCCCCAAAATTATTATGTGAATGATGTGAAGTTAAACAATCAGACTTTGCTTTCAAATTATCTTACTGAATCTGTTGAAGTTGCTTAGCTATTTACTGCTTAGCTGACATTTCACAGTTATAAAATAATGCTCAATTTCAAATGCAGCCTAATTAAATGCAAGTCTAAAACATTTCACGTACGATTTGAAAAATGGTTTTGTACAAATGTTTAAGTTCTCACCCTATAAACTATCTTCTCTCATTGAAACAGTTTTTAGAAGAACATGTAAGGGAACATGGTACGTGCGCACTTATTTTATTGACCTGGCTGATGTTTGGATGGTAGTAATGGGCAACCAATTATGGAGCATTGATTGTTTTAGTTTTCTGAAAACATTAACAAAGGATTTAGATGACTATGCTAAACAAAAAAATAAATGCAACATGCAACAATTTCAGTTCATATAAGAAAATCAGTCAATTGAAATACATAAATTGGGCCCTAATCAATGGATTTCACATGACTGGGAATACAGATATGCATCTGTTGGTCACATATACCTTGAAAAAAAGGTAGGGGTGTGGATCAGAAAACCAGTCATTTGATGTGACCACCATTTGCCTCACGCAGCAATGCACATCTCCTTTGTATAAAGTTGATCAGGCTGTTGATTGTGGCCTGTGGAATATTTTCCCACCCCTCTTCAATGGCTGTGTGAAGTTGCTGGATATTGGCGGGAACTGGAACACCTGACGGTCCAGAGCATCCCAAACATGCTCAACGAGTGACATGTCTGGTGAGTATGCAGGCCATTGAAGAACTGGGAAATTTTCAGCTTCTAGGAAATGTGTACATATCCTTGCGACGTGTCAATACATTTATCATGGTGTAATATATGGGGTGATGAATGGCACGACAATGGGCCTCAGGGTCTCGTCATAGTGTCTCTGTGCATTCAAATTGTCATCGATAAAATGTAATTGTTTTCATTGTCCATAGCCTATGCCTACCCATACCATAACCCCACCACCACCATGGGGCACTCTGTTCACATCGTTGACATCAATCAGCAAACCGCTCACCCACATGATGCCATACATGTGGTCTGTAGGTGTGAGGCTAGTTGGACGTGCTGGCAAATTCTCTAAAACAACGTTGGAGGTGGATTATGGTAGAGAAATTAACATTCCATTTTCTGGCAACAGCTCTGGTGGACATTCGTGTAGTCAGTATGCCCATTGCGCGCTCCCTCAACTTGAGACATCTGTAGCATTGTGTTGTGTGACTAAACTCTACATTTAAGAGTGGCCTTTTATTGTCCCCATCACAAGGTGCACCTGTGTAATGACCGTGCTGTTTAATCAGCTTTTTGATATGCCACACCTGTCAGGTGGATGGATTATCTTGGCAATCACAGGGATGTAAACAAAGGTGTGCACTGAATTTGAGAGAAATAAGCTTCTTGTGTGTATGGAACATTTGTAGGATCATTTATTTCAGCTCATGAAACATGGGACCAACTCTTTTTACACGTTACGTTTATATTCTTGTTCAGTGTGCACAAACACAGTCAACATGTAATTTAATACATCTGTAAAGTAAATGTACTTGAAATGTGTGGTCAACCTTATGACTCTGCGTTGACAATAGATGCGTTTTGAATGACTGGTTATTCACATAAGTCTCCACTTCCGCCCTCTGTCAACAAAAAGTATATTACCCTCTTCATATGTCACTTCAGTTCCATTCCATCACCCTTGTCAAACAAAGTGGATGGTAGTAGCTAGTCAAGTCATATTTCCATGAATTGGTGGAATTCTTGATACTTAGCCAACAGTTGATTTTCTTGAAACCTGATGATGCTAGGTATGTAACTTACTAGCTAATACAAATTTGTGTCCTAGTAACCTAGGTTCATACAACAGACGTCTACAAAACAGTTTAATTGTGTGTTTTTAATAGCAGAGCGTAGGTTTACTTAGCGATCTTAATATTGTTTCCAGACTTTGATGGAGGAGAAAACATTTGGGTGCCATTCAACTTTATTTGTGACATTTATTTTGACAGTTGGATACAATGTTTTGTTGATAGAGAATTATAGTTTCAACCGTTATACCCAATGTGTTTCTATTAGGCAATTTGTATTATTATTTTTAACATTATTTTTACCTTTTTATTTTACTAGGCAAGTCAGTTAAGAACAAATTCTTATTTTCAATGACTGCCTAGGAACAGTGGGTTAACTGTCTGTTCAGGGACAGAACGACAGATTTGTACCTTGTCAGCTCGGGGATTTGAACTTGCAACCTTTCGGTTACTAGTCCAATGCTCTAACCACTAGGCTACCCTGCCACCCCAATGACTGTGGGATCAGATTTCTGTTGTACTTGGAGAATAACTGCATTCAGAGCTCATGCTCTCATGCCTCCAAACTGACTTTGTGGGCCTCCGTTGGACCAAAAGGGACGTTTTTAAGCAATGACGAGAAGTGTTTGGAATGGGTCGGTTCAGCAGGGAGGCTTGCTGGGTTAATGAGTGCCGTATGCTCTCAGACATGGGCCTGTATGTTCTCCTGTGCCATTTGGTCATGGAAAGACTGGCTTGGACGTGGCTGGGTATGCAGGCAGCTGGCTCTCATTTTCATGTCTTGCACGTCTGGAAACCACCCATTGTTACATGATCAGGCGTGTAAAGCATTATAGCGGGGATTGGGGTTGGAGAGCATATGAATATCACTGGTGGTAGATTAATATTCATGGTGGGGGTTTTTTTGGTTTGGGGAAAAGTGTACACATTTAGATAAACTTCAATAAAGCCATCACCTGGAAGGCAACTTGACTTCAGGGTATTTTTGAGTGGGGAATTGTCAAATAAATAATTGTGGTTGCAATTACAGTATACTAGCCAAGTCATAATCCAACGTGATTAGAACTGGGTGGTTTTTGTTGTCAGGGATGTCATTCCTTGGCCGTTTGGAATGTTTGACTTCACTGTTCAACGGGGTATTTGTGGACATTTCTTTCAGTTTATTCATTAAGGCTGGCAACTTCACCATTGTGACAACATCCTTGTCAGTTCATCCCTTGTCCTTGTCATCAGGCACTGGAAAATCATTGCACAGGACTAAGTTCACAGCATGATTTCAACACCTGCTGATGGTTGACTTTAGCTTGCATCAATAACATGCAATCAAGACAAGGAGGCAGTTTTGTGCTGATTTTAAATGCCAGAAATTCCACAAGAAACCACTTCTGAACTTAACTCTCTCTCCTGGGTGTGACTTAAATGCTAAGCTTTCCCAGTGTGAGCCAGCCAAGAGGAGCTGTGCTCTATGCTGTTCCTGCAGCAACAGCTGGTGTGTGGGGGATGGGCCCTAGTTATTAAAGGTGATATATTGAATTACGGTCTTTTGGAAATCAGTGGCGGCCTAAACTGGTCCTTTAGGACCGAGGCATGCTGCACTTGACTTCATTTAAGTGTTTAATTGCTTAATAATGTTTGCAAGCAAAACAAAACCGAGCCTAGTGATTTAGAGAGCTGGGGTTAAAGTGAACTGAAGTGTGAACTGCAGACCAGTAGATTTACAGTGGAGGAAGCCAGGCTAACAGGATCTATGGGAAGCCCGTCTCTCTGTCTGCCTCCTGCACTCCTAATCGTGTGTATCGGAGTGTAAAGCGCACCTCTCATGTTGACTGACTGTCTTAATTCCCCCCGACAACTGCCGCTTGTTCTTTATATAACCAATTACTGGAATCTCTCACTTAGGCCTAACTGACAGATCTTTGCTCTGAATCCGTTTGGCAAAATCCCGTGTTTAGCAATGGGTCTGGCTGGACGGTCGTGGAGTGAGTATGTTAGAGAAACGTAAACCCAAGTAGTGTTTTTCCTCAGCACCGGCCCTTGGCTAATCAGCCGGTGACAGACTTATTTTAAGCCGGCTACTTTTTCCACCTCAAATTAACTGCTACTTTTTATTTAAAAGTTTCAATTCGCTATTCAGAAAATGTTCAGTTCACTAATCATCCCATGTTGAGTAAGTGGTAACAATGTGTCAAAATACACTTAACCGAATGATTGTTTTCTGGCACATTCATTTATTTTGTTTTGCGTGTCTCCTATAGCCAGCCACAGAGGTGTGACGCGGCGCTTAGGCTGTTTACTGTGCTTTGATTGACAGCCGAACAGCAAGTGTTTTGCATGTCTCCTATAGCCAGCCACAGAGGTGTGACGCGGCGCTTAGGCTGTTTACTGTGCTTTGATTGACAGCCGAACAGCAAGTGTTTTGCGTGTCTCCTATAGCCAGCCACAGAGGTGTGACGCGGCGCTTAGGCTGTTTACTGTGCTTTGATTGACAGCCGAACAGCAAGTGTTTTGCGTGTCTCCTATAGCCAGCCACAGAGGTGTGACGCGGCGCTTAGGCTGTTTACTGTGCTTTGATTGACAGCCGAACAGCAAGTGTTTTGCGTGTCTCCTATAGCCAGCCACAGAGGTGTGACGCGGCGCTTAGGCTGTTTACTGTGCTTTGATTGACAGCCGAACAGCAAGTGTTTTGCGTGTCTCCTATAGCCAGCCACAGAGGTGTGACGCGGCGCTTAGGCTGTTTACTGTGCTTTGATTGACAGCCGAACAGCAAGTGTTTTGCGTGTCTCCTATAGCCAGCCACAGAGGTGTGACGCGGCGCTTAGGCTGTTTACTGTGCTTTGATTGACAGCCGAACAGCAAGTGTTTTGCGTGTCTCCTATAGCCAGCCACAGAGGTGTGACGCGGCGCTTAGGCTGTTTACTGTGCTTTGATTGACAGCCGAACAGCAAGTGTTTTGTAAAAGGTGTCAAATTGACTGTATCCCTTTGCAATTCATAAGTCATACAACATACTTATATGTCCATGGTATCGCACCGGGACAAGTATTTAAACCGAAGATCCCGTTTGTATTTTCCTAGAATATGAAGTCCAAATCAGGACTTGCCAGACAGTGACGTGCGAGTGACTCGTCAGGGAGCCATTCAGGCTTTTGGGCAATTATCTGCAGATAAATTATGAAATCATTCAATGAAGATTGTGAATCCACACTGCAGGAACAATAGATAAACAATTATGCTCCAAATATGATAATAATTCTAAATTAATTTATGTAAAATCAGTAACATAGCTTTAATATTTGACCTTTATATTTATTTATTTATTTATTTATTTATTAAATACATCATTTGAAGAACAAACATTGTGGTAATTCATATTTTGCTGTAAAACTGTAAATAAGACTTTCAGAAGACTTAATGTTTACTGTTAAAGGTTTGATGTTCTCCACATATAGTCCTGATCATATAGGCCTAGACATTATCCAAAATAACTAACACACTGAATTCATACATTTTCGATAACTTAAATTGTAAAATCATGTCATTCTACACAATACTAGGGATGGGCACGGTTATTCGAATATGCACATGGACGTTAATATTCAATTACTTAGGAGAGTATTCATTTTTGAGAATGGGGGGGGGGAAAGGCTTTATCAAAACATTTTTAATTTTTTTATAATTTTAATATTGCTACATAGCCTACAATGATGGACCATTTACATTTGAAATATTTATAAAACAACAGTTTTATGACACATTACTGGTGCGCCCCATAAAGACACACCAGTAGCTTACACACATTTCACAAGTGTAGCTTGTTGTTGTCGGTCAATCAAAGCAGCGCTAGAGGCTCTATGTTTAGCAAGTGAATTGAGAGATTTATAATGAATGCAATAAAAATGACAGAATTAATTCGGCTAAATGATGAGTGGAATACAATGATCAACCATCAGGTAAACTGTTGTTTCATATCAATATAGTTGTTGTAGACAAGGACACCTCAAACTAGCCTCATTTAGCATTGCTACGTTAGCTAGCAAGCTGGCTAACTTAGTTACATACTGCAGCTAACTAGCTTCTTTACAATGATGTGAGGCAGTCAAGACCGGCAATACCAGATGTTATGATAGACAAACCAGTGTGCCTGGCCCCTACTACCATACCCCGTTCAAAGGCACTTCAATCTTTTGTCTTGCACATTCACCCTCTGAATGGAACATGTACACAACCCATGTCTCAATTGTCTCGAGGCTTAAAAATCCTTCTTGAACCTGTCTCCTCCCCTTCACTTACACTGCTTTGAAGTGGATTTAACAACTGACATCAATACGAGATCATAGCCTTAACCCTGATCAGTCTATGTGATGGAAAGAGCAGGTGTTCCTAATGTTTTGGACACTTAGTGTATTTCGATTATCCGGATATCCCAAAAAATAGAATATATAATTTGAATAGTGAAATAATTTCAAATACCCATCCCTACACAATACCACAACAAATTTGACCAATCTAGGAGGTAAACTCGATACAGTATTAAATGATTTCGCTGTGTAGATGGAATCAAGGCATTAGAATGTACCAGAGACACCCAAAATAGAGCTTGTTTGGCAAAATAAAATTGGAGCCCGGAAAGGCCTAGCTACTTTTTCTATTTGGCTGGCTACTCTATATAGGTAAGAAAAATACTTCCCTAGTCTTAAGTTTATGACTGAAGGTAAGTTATAACTGTTGTCTTAGGAGTGCATTGAACTCCCCAGCACATCCATGACACATCCTTCATAGCTGTCGTGCCTTGATTAACCTAGGTGGGTGTAGGGCAATTCCACGGTAACACAATGACACTGAGATTTCACTTTAGAAGTATGCCAAACAAAAACCATTGATTGCAAAGTTAAACAAACAATTCAACTCTATGCATGTACTGTTTTAACAATTTCCCCTGAAAATGTTACACACCTTTAATCGAAGAACAGTGCAGTGTGCAGATGTAAAGTTTGGTAACAGAATGATGTAAAGTTTGAAATCTCCCTCAGATTTTACTGTCATTCTGTTACCAAACTTTACATCTGCACACTGCACTGTTCTTATGACCATGTTTTCCCAAAACGCTGTTAAATATCTACTCTGAATTAAGATTAAAAGATGTCTGCAGAAATAATGGTTTGTCCGCTATTATATGACACGGTGAAGTGGATTAACACCCGGTAACAGAATGATAACAGAATGTCATAATGGGTCCCTGATCTGTACTATACAGAAATGCATAATTATAAATGTCATTCTCTTCATGGTGATATATCCTGAATAGGTACACAAATGTAGAAAAATGTAATATTCTTCTTTGCATGTTTGGGTATTATTCTACCCACTGGCTATTATTTTAATGCGCAAGACCGAATTTGGTTGGTCCAGACCGGACCAAATCTGTACCAATCATAGGCATCTATGTTTCACAAGTTTGGAGATCACAGTACAGCACAACACAGAGTACAGTACAGCACTGTAGAGTATATTTCAGTACAGTAAATTATACTGTACTCTATTCTAGTGTGCTCTACTGTACTGTTCTAAACTCTACTCTGTACAGTATTAAACTGAACTATACTCTACTTTCCTTTACTGTACTGTGCTGTCCAAACTTTTGAAACAGACGTCTATGATTGGTTCAGATTTGGACTGACCAAATTTGAACTACTTTTCGATGTCCATGGAAGTCCGGTGTTGGCCGGTGCTCAGTGGGCTGGTTACAGTAAATGGAAAGGGAGGGGTGCTCATGGGTAGGTGTCAGTAAACCCGGGAGAGGTGACATTTAACTGTAGAGAGATAAGAGAGACCGGGAGAGCGAGAGGAAGGGGTTGTCCAGACTCTTTTCACGCTCTTCCTTTCACCATCCACGGGACAGAAAGAGAAATAAAACAGAATGAGCTGAACATAACAGTATGCCAGTGGAAGGGAGGAAAGTAACAGGTGATCCAACTGGTTTGTGATAGTCCTATTTGTAGCCAATTCAGCTGCAGTCGTTCCGTTAAAAGATTTTTTGGTCATTGTGTTCCGATTTGGTAGCAGAATGACGTGTTTTAATCACTTAATAAATCATAAACCAAATTTATCAGTAAACTCAATAACTTATTTATTGGTAGGTCTATATTTACTTGTTACTAATGTGAACTTACATTATCCTCCCTCATTTAGAGACAGAAATGAGAACATATCTTAAAGATGAGTGTTTTCACAAGACCAGAATTTTGACTTCGATACCAGGTTTTGTATCAAAAAACTATCATCACGATACTCGTTAGTAGTGAATTGATGTTAGTTTCAGCTGTAAGCTAGCAAGGAATTTAGCCAACAAAGCTGGAAGCTACCGGTATCTTCTTGCATTGTAAATTGTAGCCTGTATGGACATTGTTTCACAAACAGTAATTAACCGTTTCAATATATCTACATGTCGTGTCATATAATCAAGTGTGTTAACTCCTGTGCAGCATGAATGGGGAGCTAAACATGATACAGCCCAGACACGCAGTGCAGGCTAGCAGTGAGTATGTGGAGCAGGCACGGTGCGCTCCGTGGGACATTGACTGCGCTGGTAGACAGACTTGATCCGTGAGACATATTTGACAGAGGTACCGAAAGTAACACAACAGAGGAACTGCAGCACTCCACCAATCAGGCCTTTATGGTAGAATGGCCAGGCGGAAGCCACTCCTCAGTAAAAGGCACATGACAGCCCGCTTGCAGTTTGCCAAAAAGGCACCTAAAGACTAGAGAAACAAGATTCTCTGGTCTGATGAAACCAAGATTGAAGTCTTTGTCCTGATTGCCAAGTGTCACATCTGGAGAAAACATGGCACCATCCCTACGGTAAAGCATGGTGGTGGCAGCATCATGCTGTGGGGATGTTTTTCAGTAGCAGGGACTGGGAGGCTAGTCAGGATCGAGGCAAAGTTGAACGGCGCAAAGTACAGAGATCCTTGATGAAAACCTAATCCAGAGCGCTCAGGTCCTCAGACTAGGGGTGAAGGTTCACCTTCCAACAGGACAACAACCCTAAGCACACAGCCAAGACAACGCGGGAGTGGCTTCGAGTGGGGTGTCCTCGGGTGGGGCTGCCAGAGCCCGAAAATCTCTGGAGAGACCTGAAAATAGCTGTGCAGCAACGCTCCCCATCCAAACCGACAGCGCTTGAGAGGATCTGCAGAGAAGAATGGGAGAAAGTCCCCAAATACGCATGTGCCAAGCTTGTAGTGCAATACCCAAGAAGACTGAATGCTGTAATCGCTGCCAAAGGTGCTTCAACGAAGTAGTGAGTAAAGGGTCTGAATACTTCTTTAATATTTGTTTTTATTTTTAATACATTTGGAAACATTTCTTAAAACCTGTTTTTGCTTTGTCATTGTGGGATGATGTGTGTAAAAACAATGTAATCCATTTTAGAATAAGGCTGATTACTTTCCGAAGGCACGTATATACAGTACCAGTCAAAGGTTTGGACACCTACTCATTCCAGGTTTTTTCAAAAAAAATTAAAACCTATTTTCTACATTCAAGAATAATAGTGACGACATCAAAACTGTAAAGATAGCCCTATTTGGTAAAACACCAAGTCCATATTATGGCAAGAACAGCTCAAATAAGCAAAGAGAAATAACCATCCATCATAACTTTTAAGACTTGAAGGTCAGTCAATCTAGAAAATGTCAAGAACTTTGAAAGTTTCTTCAAGTGCAGTCACAAAAACCATCAAGCGCTATGATGAAACTGGCTCTCATGAGAAACGTCACAGGAATGGAAGACCCAGAGTTACCTCTGCTGCAGAGGATGATTTCATTAGAGTTAACTGCACCTCAGAATGCAGCCCAAATAAATGCTTCACAGAGTAACAGTAACAGACACATCTCAACATCAACTGTTCAGAGGAGACTCCGTGAATCAGGACTTCATGGTCGATTTGCTGCAAAGAAACCACTAATAAAGGACACCAAAAATAAGAAGAGATTGTTTGGGCCAAGGAAAATGATCAATGGACATTAGACCGGTGGAAATCTCTCCTTTGGTCTGATCAGTCCAAATTAGAGATTTTTGGTTTCAATCGCTGTGTCATTGTGAGACGCAGAGTAGGTGAACGGATGATCTCGGCATGTGTGATTCCCACCGTGAAGCAGGAGGTGTGATGGTGTGGTGCTGGTGACACTGTCTGTGATTTATTTAGAATTCAAGGCACACTTAACCAGCATGGCTACCACAGCATTCTGCAGCGATTTGCCATCCCATCTGGTTTGCACTTAGTCCCACTATCATTTCTTTTTCAACAGGACAATGACCCAACACACCCCCCAAGAAGGAGAATGATGGAGTGCTGCATCAGATGACCTGGCCTCCACAATCACCCAAACTCAACCCAATTGAGATGGTTTGGGATGAATTGGACTGCAGAGTGAAGTAAAAGCAGCCAACAAGCAACAAGTGCTCCGCGTATATGGGAACTCCTTCAAGACTGTTGGAAAAGCATTCCAGGTGACGCTGGTTGAGAGAAAGCCAAGAGTGTGCAAAACTGTCATCAAGGCCAAGGGTGGATATTTGAAGAATCTCAAATATAAAATATATTTTGATTTGTTTAACACTTTTTTTGGTTACTACATGATTATTTGTTATTGTTTTGATGTCTTCACTATTATTCTACAATGTAGAACATTTTAAATTTTGTGTGTGTGTGTGTGTTCTTGTGTGTTAAATAATTAGGGGTTAGGGGCTCCCGGTCACAGCCGCATCAATCGAACCGCAGGCTATAGTGGCGCAGTGCCTTAGACCGCTGTGCCACCCGGGAAGCCCCTCTTATAGGCTACTTTTTAAGATTTTTTTTTCTGCTAGATGTTTTCTTAGTGCTTTCCCATCTGTTGACCAGAGATCAAAGCCTTTGCTTTGGTTGAATGGTTGAATAATATATATATATATGCCTTATTTCTCTAGAATAAAGACTCTTTGCTTTCATTTTACACCAAATTTGATCTGCTCCTATTAACTACAGATGTTGGTGCTCATGGGGCTTTTCAAATGGAAATGCCCTGTACAGTCCAGTGCCTTTGGAAACCCTCACATGGGAGGTACAAAAGTCATAGTTGAGAGGGGGCCTGTTAAGAAAAGCAGCATTTTTAAAATATTTAAAAAATAAATACATTTACCCCCTTTTCTTCCAAAATTCGTGGTATCCAATTGTTTAGTAGCTACTATCTTGTCTCATCGCTACAACTCCCGTATGGACTCGGGGGAGATGAAGGTTGGGCTGCATCCTCCGATACACAACCCAACCAAGCCTCTTAACACAGCGCCATCCACTCGGGAGGCCCTAAGAAAAGCAGCATTAACGAACCCCTAATCTCATCAGAGGAATTTGCCTCTTAAATATTAAAGTACTTTGGTCATTCCCTGCATGCCTGGGAAACTAGGGAGTTTGCCCTGGCCAAATGTAATGGATAGGCTAATGCACTGTTTAGATAAAGAGAAGAGGGATCTTTATCATAATGATTTCCGAATTGCCATAAAAAAAATTGCATAGCACTCTAGTCCTCAATTTGTTTGTAATTTAACTATCTCACGATATAAGGTTTACAGCAGCAACATATTTGCATATGTATCAATGCATATTTTACAATTGTCTTAACTCTTCATGGCAGCACTGCGAGTTTAATAGCACTGTCTCTATGGGAAGCAGCCACTTCATTCCCCATTAGCTGTATCTTATTTTTATTGAGTTGTAACAATATGCCACTTTTGCACAATCCAATCATTCTGTACATTCATTGGCACAGTTTGACTACCTGAAACTTGCACAATGCAATTTCAGTGCTAAGAATGGTTAGGCCTGTTATTTTAAATACTAGTTTCCTTTAACTTACAGTGCCTTGCGAAAGTATTCGGCCCCCTTGAACTTTGCGACCTTTTGCCACATTTCAGGCTTCAAACATAAAGATATAAAACTGTATTTTTTTGTGAAGAATCAACAACAAGTGGGACACAATCATGAAGTGGAACGACATTTATTGGATATTTCAAACTTTTTTAACAAATCAAAAACTGAAAAATTGGGCGTGCAAAATTATTCAGCCCCTTTACTTTCAGTGCAGCAAACTCTCTCCAGAAGTTCAGTGAGGATCTCTGAATGATCCAATGTTGACCTAAATGACTAATGATGATAAATACAATCCACCTGTGTGTAATCAAGTCTCCGTATAAATGCACCTGCACTGTGATAGTCTCAGAGGTCTGTTAAAAGTGAATAATTTTGCACGCCCAATTTTTCAGTTTTTGATTTGTTAAAAAAGTTTGAAATATCCAATAAATGTCGTTCCACTTCATGATTGTGTCCCACTTGTTGTTGATTCTTCACAAAAAAATACAGTTTTATATCTTTGTTTGAAGCCTGAAATGTGGCAAAAGGTCGCAAAGTTCAAGGGGGCCGAATACTTTCGCAAGGCACTGTACTTGTAATTCTGCTAACAATAAATGTAAACTATACAAATATTGAGTCAGGCAGACAAAAAAAACTACAGAACAGTGTATAATTAGAGATGGCTTAAATGTGTGTTATAATTTATTTTAGATTTCTTTGGGGTCACATACTGACTGTTAGAGCTGATAAGGCTCCATAGATGAGGAATTGAAAAACTGTATGGTAGAAAGAGATGGGGCAAAGGGTGTGGCTCACAAGTCTTGCTGCACATCTGACTGACTTACTGCAAATTGAGAAATTATGTGACTAAACTCAACAAAAAGACGAAGAAACTGTATTATGAAGCCAAGATCAATGATGTAAAGAATGATGGAAAAAAACGTCAGTACTACTAAATTACATTGTAGGCAGAAAGACATTCACCTCCATCTTCTATTGAATCAGATGGCTTATTCGTCACAAAACTATTTGACGTTGCCAATTATTTTAATGGTTACTTTAATGGTTACTTCATTGGCAAAGTGGGCAAACTTCATCATGCATTAAAAAAAAACAAATAAAGAAAAGCAATGTCAGTTTGAATTTTGTAAAGTTAGTGTGGGAGAGGTGGAGAAATTATTGTTATCGATCAATAATGACAAACTGCCTGGCATTGATAATTTAGATGGAAAGATACTGAGGTTCATAGCTGACTCTATGGCCAATCCTCTATGTCATATCTTTAGTTTGAGTCTCGAAGGTGTTTATCTTCAGGCCTGGAGGGAAGCCAAAGTAATTCTGCTACCCAAGTGTGGTAAAGCGGCCTTTACTGGTTCTAACAGTAGACCTCTAAGCTTGCTGCCAGCTCTTAGCAAACTGTAGGAAAAGATGTGTAAACAAATTAACAACATACTTTCAGCATGCTTATAGAGAAGAGCAATTAACTGGTACTGCACTGACACAAATGACTGATGATTGGTTAAAAGAAATTGATAGTAATAAGATTCTGGGAGCTGTACTGTTAGATTTCAGTGCAGCCTTTGATATTATTGACCATAACCTAAGGTTGATAAAAAAAAGTATGTGTTATGGCTTTTCAACCTCCGACAGATCAGAATTCACAATATGGCAATTTAATAGAACTGATTTAAAAAAACAAATTTTTTATGGAAGCTTCTCGAATGTCAAACATGTAAAGTGTGACGTACCGCAGGGCAGCTCTCTAGGCCCTCTTTTGCTGATGATATTCCAAATTGTTTGCATAGTCAACATACAAACAGCACTGACACACACACACTAATCCCACCAGACAAGTCACCAGGAGTCTTTTCACAGTCCCCAGTTCCAGAACAAATTCAAGGAAACATACAGTATTATACAGAGCCAAGAGTGCATGGAACTCCCTTCCATCTTATAAAGGGCAAGTGAACAGCAAACCTGGTTTCAAAAAACAAATAAAGCAACACCTCACGGCACAACGCCTGTGTATGTCCTGACATGTAAGGGTAACTGATAGATGCGCGCACAAACACTACATGTTCATGTTTTTAAATGTATGCCAATTGTAAAGTCTTTAGTCTGTCATTTATTTTTTCGTTATGTGTCCGACCCCAGTAAAACTAGCTGTCACTAGTGGGGATCCTAATAAATCAAATCAAATACACAGGATAGGTGCAAGGAAATGTGTTGTTTTACATGGTCAGCCATAGTAGTACAGTGCCCCTGGAGCAAATTAGGGTTAAGTGCCTTGCTCGAGGGCACATCGATTTTTCCATGTTATCAGCTTGGGTATTCAAACCAGCAACCTTTTCGGTTACTGACCCAAAACTCAAACATGGAAGAAGAATTATACCTGAACATGTGAGGGGTAAAAGAAAATTGTAAGGCCACTTATCTCACCACTCTTTGGCCTACATCTGAAGCTTTGCAGTGGTAGCTGTGTGGTTGATAGCTAGTGTCAGGAACGTTCTAGTCTGTGCTGTAACATTTTATTTCAACTGACAAATTAGCCTGCGTAATAAATCTGGTGATACAACTGGTGCAGAAATGCAGCCCTGTCTCGGCTAGCTGCACGTTCGGACTTGATTGTAATCAACACTGCTCGAGTCAAGTCTCGGAGACTAGTAAAACATGACACACTTGATTGCATTGTGCTTCAGAGATGCCAGAAGTGTCACTAGGCTACTGATAAGTTGCACAGTGGGACTCTCCGCTGTAGTGTAATGATCAATGGAGCTGTTGGAGGCTGTCTGAACTCACAGGAGAAAATGGCCCACTGTCCTTGAGGTTGAGGATTGTCTCCGTGTCCACCTGGACCCTTCTGGTCACTGGGTTGATACGGGGACATTTTTGTGATCTCTAATGTAGCCTCCTACACATACTCCATAGCTGCACTTCACACTTCTGGGGGTTATCAATCTGGCAACTTGTCAGGTCTGTGAAGGTGGGGGACCTCTGTTTGGCCAGAGGCATCGGCAGTGCATGGTTTCTGGGCCGTGTGTAAATGGCCTGGAAATGATCTGTGACATGGTGGCTGGGGCGGCACGCGCTCCCTCTGTGAACCTATTACCCAGAGGAGCTCTCATCCCCCTGCCTGCCAAATAGTTTTTTCTCTCTCTCCACTCTTCTTTGGATTCAGCCACCGATCATGATGGAGTGAAATCTGATGCAGCCAGACTGCCCTGCTTTATTCATATGTATGTGCCATAGGAATGGAGATGAAAGCAATATGAAATGTTTCATTTCTGCTTCTGCCATGGCTTATCTGGAAGCACAAAGGGTATTGTCAAAGTGTTTCTCTGTGGAGACTTCACACAATGTGCGGCGACTGGAGCAGAGTGGTCCAGCTGAACTAAAAAGCCACAACCAGAAAATAGAGACTCGTACTTATACGTTTAGGGCTGACCGATTTCAACACCGTCTTAGACACGGCACCCAAACAGTACGCATGAGGGACTGAGTACCTTTTAAGTCCTGCACTCTCTGAGGTGGCTGAAGCCACCCTTCTGACATTTAGGTGAGATGGAGCTTGGCTGACCTCCCTGGGTACTGATGATTCCCATCACCTGGAGGCTGGCCGGGACATTTCTATTTTAGTCAGCAGCTCAAGCACACAATCCAATTACACGGGCCAGCCTCGGCGTGGATCCCTGCACGGAATACCTGTCCCTCACCAGCGGGCCCAATGAAATGACTCATTAGCCAGGTCCTGCACATGTAATTGAAGTCCTTATTGAGTTGTTATTCCTCAGTGTTAAAAAAATGTATCTTTGGGCTAAAGGTGCCAGCCACAGAGGTGAAAGCTCTCTGATCCAGGGGCTGTGTTATCAAGACCGGGTCAATTTTTATCCACCCTCTATCGTGCCGGCTTTCATCACCACTGGCATGTTGTGAAATTGGTATCAAAAATTGAATTTTTCATTCACCTGTTGCCATGGATACGCTGTGCAAACGGGGGGGTTTTGCCGAGCGTTATTGAAATGACAAATTGCAGTTGGAACCCACTCTCCAACCCTGAGGGAAATGGTCTGCTGCTCTTTTATTCAGGAAATATTGATTTAAATGAGAGATGTTTGAGAATGGTGAAAACAGAATGTTGTGGATGGATTGGAAAATTATATACTGGAACATTGCCTTTTCAGATTTTTCCTTTAATCCCTCAGTACTTAACTACACTACAGTGGGAGGAAATGCACACTGGCTCAGTAAATACAAACCCATTATTAAGATATGAAAACACTTGCGGTGAAAAAGCTTTAGGCCAAGATGGTAGGCTCTACAAAATAATTGGCGAATGAGGTCATGCGAATTGACAGATTCCCTTTGGCAGGTAGGGAAAATCTTTGTGGTTTAACCCCAGGAGATTGATTTGATGAGCGACTTCCATCCGATTGGACTGTATTTAACCTGGTGTGGGATGTTAAAACAGCTTACAGTGCTTTACTGGTAAGGGCAACGCGGTAAGTCGAGTACACACTGGGTTTCCAGCCCCCTTTCAACCCTACCAGACGGGACAACCCCGTGCCCTCTTCCTCAGTGAGTATCCTCTCGTGGGTGATGGTACTAATGTGGCTTCTGATGGTGGTCACTGTCTGCAAAGGGCTGAATGTGAAACCGGTGAGTTATGAGCCTGGCAGACGAAGCCCGGCGGACATTGGGGATCCGCATGTCCCTGTTAATGAGAGCTGAATAATGCAGGCAGGCGAGGCTCCCAGGTCGGGGCGGCAGCAGCAAGCTGCCGAGCATGCTCAGCTAGCAAGCCCGTCAATAGCCGAGCAATCAATGCCTGCCTAGTGCAGAGCTGACTGAGAGCTGAGCAGAGCAGGTTCCGGGTCTGCAAAAGCAATAGGTCCGTCTGTATCGCTCATTGTGTCATCTTTGAGCAAAGGCTCGATAAATCCACCCCCGGCCTGTCACATAGGAGAGGCTCTATCTTCTAGTGATCTCTGTACACTAGCTTTAACGAGTGAAACAAAAAGGAAGATGAAAACCAGAGCGGCTCTTTCATCTGATGCAACGCACCTAATCTAACCAAGGGGAAGTGCTTCTGCCTGCACTGCACTTCTTCTCTTCCCCCCCACCCACCACCTCCCGGCCGAACCTCTTCAGAGAACTCTCTGTGATTCACACAGAGCCTGTCACTTTCTTTCTGCGCCAGCAGGCTTTGAGACCCATTCTTTATTAGAGATCCTCATTTACTCTGCAGGGAAGGGGGAATTAAAAATGAAAGGCAGCACTGTGCAGATGGAGGCAGAGCTCTCCACAATCAGGTCAGAGGTTCTCTTATGTAATCTCGTGCCCTTGTTTTCCTCCTCGCTCTTTTTTTGTTGTGTTTTTTTTTGTCATCCGCCGTGTTGGTGCTTTCAACGCGGGGGAGGAAACATCCAGAGGGCCCTGACAGAACCGCGGTTGGAATCGATCTGATCCCTCAGTCTGTCATCGCGCTGTGAGAGGCGTCCCTGCCCTGTGCCTGCTTCATTTTCCCTTCACATTTCTCATCAGCAGAGGCGTCCGTTACAAATGCCTGTATTAATCAGGCCCTTGTAGTGCGGCAGGAGGGGCTGGCTTGTCTGCCCAGATTCACTGGTGCCTCTCCTCCCTGCGCACTCCCAAGGCTCACTGGCATGTGGCAGGGAAAGCAAAATTAGTTTAGAGACGTTATTTACAGCCGCTGGAAGGGCACCAGTTGCAGCAGAACGAGCCACCAGGGTTTATGTGTGACTGACTGGAGGGGAGAGGACAACCTTTTCTGGGGCTAACAGTAGAGCACTGCAGAGCCAGGAGAGTACACACAGTACACAGTGTGCCGGAGCTAGCTAGGCTAACCATCGAGCAGGGAACCAATCGCAGCAACTGCGTCTGTCTATTTAATGGGAGCCTTGCTTTTGCCACATCAAGATGTTTACTGGAATAATACTTTCCATGGAGGTGCTGCGAAATCGAAACAGGAATGATTTCTCTGAATAGGGATGTATTAAACAAGGAATATGTTTGATGTGGCACGATCAGTGGAATGAAACGCGTGTGCGCCATATGCTTGTGAAAACTCTTGAGCATAGCCCAATTTTAATGTTTGCACCAGCGCACATGAACATGGACCTTGTAGTAAAATAGAGATGACATGTTCATGGAGCGTTAGAAACCAACCCTCTCCACACTGCTGTAGTCAACAGTCTATCTCCAAGCAGTCACCAGTCCTCTGACAGTTGAGTAAAGAGTATTCCTCCCCCCCCCCTTTCTATTGCCAAGAACAACATCTGTCTGTCAGATTTTCACCTCATATCCTGATTCTTAGTCTTCTGGGAAACGGTGGGAGTAGTCTACTAAGTTGCTATGGTATTGGACTTGACTTCAGATAGTTCAGGACTAGTATGAAGCCATTATCTCAAATTGAAGGAGCATTTTCAGCAGAATGATAGCCTGTGGAATTCTAAGCCCTTGGAAACGATGGCGCATTAGAGTTATGTGACGGCAAGCTGTGTCTCGCCTTAACATGACCCCGTGGTTTTGAAATGGCTAACTGTTGCTGCTCACAATCCCCAACGGAGAGAGAAGTGGCGAGAGCGAGAGAATCGCTTGGAACAGTTTGCCCCCGTGTCTGTCAATCAGGATCTTCCCATGTTGCCACAGTAATGACCGCAAATACAAAATGTAATGGATTGGGTGGGGAAATTCGAGGTATGTGGCAAGGGATGAAAAATGTATATTATTTAAGACATCCCCCTCAACCCCCATGTACACAATAATAGGAATGCTTTCAGGTGACTGTTCGGGAAAGAGCATGGTCTTTATGAATGTTGATTAACTAGCCTTGTTTTATCAAATCTGAGGTAGTAGCCTCTAAGCCAGACCGAGTAAGTGCCAAATAAAATATCACTATTTAATTTAGTTTTAATATATCTTAATTTACCATTTGGGTCACTTCAAAGTGATAAAATAAGCTTTGTTTACAAATTGCAGGTCAGATTTCTCCAGAAAATTATGACACCGTTTCTCAGGCACAGTCTATCAATAGAATCTGTTCTGATCCATCCACGACTACAGCAACACATCAACAATACAATTAAGCCTATCTATATCCCTCTGATTATAAATAACTAATTATAAATTAGAGTTGGGGTACAGAATACAAGTGTGCGTCTGGTAATGGTTCGTATATTGGCTCTGTCTACACCTTTTTGAAATGAAATGTTTTTGAAATGTAATGTGTGATAAAGCCCACAGTCTGTCAGCTGATGATTCGTAGCAGGGCATTTTTGAAAACACCGGTGGTTTTGGAACAAAGTTACTTTGCATTTTACTGCTCGGACTCGAAATTAGCGTTTATAATACAGCAGCCTACATGCTTGTTGTAACTAGAAAACTGCTTGATATGAATTGAGAACTCTCAGGTATTTAAATTTTTTTTTTTTTTTAACCTTTATTTAACTAGGCAAGTCAGTTAAGAACAAATTCTTATTTTCAATGACTGCCTAGGAACAGTGGGTTAACTGCCTGGTTAGGGACAGAACGACAGATTTGTACCTTGTCAGCTCAGGGATTTGAACTTGCAACCTTTCGGTTACTAGTCCAACACTCTAACCACTAGGCTACCCTGCCTAGACTCTAGAGCATGTTATGAAGTCTTGCCTGGGTTTGTTTTGTTGACTCGACAAAAAATATATATAGAATGTAAACTAAATGACCAAACTGACAGTTACTGAGTCTGGCTTTAATGGGCTACAATGGGTTTGTTTGATAGTGGAGTGATAAGAAAATGTATGTTTGCTTTGATGTAGCCGAGGCCTTGTCCCCATTATTGGAGTTTCCTTTCTGGAAAGAAGATTTTAGGAAACTGATTTGGTCAGTTTTAAGCCTAACAAACACAATTTGTTTTATACTCCACTGAACTATACTCTACTTTACTTTTGCTGTACTCTACTGTGCTTAAGTGTACTGTACCGTCATTTTGTGGAAAATAGACATCTTTATGATTTGGTCCTGTCACCAATCATAGACATCTATGTTTGGGTCAAATCAAGGCCGGACCGGATCAAAAATCTACGTGATGTTGAAATCGGGGCTGGATCGGCCCTCAAAAAACAACTTCTGTGGACGTTGAAATCAAGGCCAGGGGGGGCTGACCAACTACTTTTCAACTTCCATGGATCTCCAGTGTCAGTTGCTTCTCAGTGGGTGTGGATGCTGGAAAGAGGGGGCTCGTGGGTAGGTGTAAGTAAAAGCTGTGGGGGGATGTAACGTTAGAGGGAGGGGTTGTCCAGACTGTTTTCACACTCGCTTTGGCCACCAGACGACGTAATTAAAATAAAACTGTTATGAGCTGGAAGGAAGGACAGTAGCAGGTGATCCAACTGTGGTTTCTGAATACTTTACCAATTCAATTGCAGTAATTCCATGACAGATTTTGAGGAAAATCGATAATTCTTTTGCCAATTTTAATCAAACGAGAATTAATTCAAATGTATTATTAGTAAAACATTCCTAATTGGTAGGTCCACCTTTTACTTGTTACTTCTGTGAACTTTCATTATTCTCCCTCATGAGGGAGAGAAATGTGAAAATATCTTAAAAGATGTGTTTTTTTTTGTAACAGAGTTACAAGGCACTAAGCAATGTTTCTTAAACTTACAGAAGGCAAATCTTTTCTCCAAAACTATACTGAACAAAAATATAAACACAGCATTAAAGGTGTTGGTTCCATGTTTCATGAGCTGAAATAAAAGATCCCAGAAATGTTCATATGCACAGATGATAGATGTGGCATATCAAGAAGCTGATTAAACGGCATGATCATTGCACAGGTGCACCTTGTGCTGGGGACAATAAAAGGCCACTAAATGTGCAGTTTTGTCACACAACACAATCCCACAAATGTCTGACAAGGTAAAAATCTGTCGTTCTGCCCCTTAACAAGGCAGTTAACCCACTGTTCCTTGGCCGTCATTGTAAATAAGAATATGTTCTTAACTAACTTGCCTATTTAAATAATGGTTAAATAAAAATACAAAATTGGCATGCTGACTGCATGAATGTCCAACAGAGCTGTTGCCAAATAATTTGATGTTAATTTCTCTACCATAATCCGCCTCCAACGTCGTTTTAGAGAATTTGACTGTACCTCCAACCGGCCTCACAATCGCAGACCACGTGTAACCACGCCAGCCCAGGGCCTCCACGTACGGCTTCTTCACCTGCGGGATCGTCTGAGACCAGCAACCTGTCTGTAATAAAGCCCTTTTTGAGGGGAAAAACTCATTCTAATTGGCTGTGTCTGGCTCCCCAGTGGGTGGGCCTGGCTCCCAAGTGTGTTGGCCTATGCCCTCCCAGGCCCACCCATGACTGACCCACTGCCCAGTCATGAGAAATCCATAGATTAGGGCCTGGTTGAAAGTATTTTAATTGACAGATTTCCTTATATGAACTGTAACTTAGTAAAATCATTGAAATAGTTGCATGTTGCGTTTTATATTTTTGTTCAGTATAAATGTGTTTATTATTTGGCAAGGGTCTTCTGGAGGTGAAAGAAACGCACACTTGTTTCGGCGAGGTGCTGGCTAGCAGAGTAGAACACTTGAAAAAGAAAAGGAGAGAGAAAAAAAACGCTCTAGGAGCTCAGATGCAATAATTGAATAACTTGATGAAGACCGCTTGTCTGTCAATGTTGGTTATATAGACTCTTAGCTTTCATTTCACACCCAATTTGACATGTTGGTGCTCATGGTCCTTTTACATGGAAATGACCGGGTTCACTGTGGGATTCTTTTGGAACACTTTCCATATGAAGAGAGTGTTACTGAATGACAATGAAAAGAGAGCGGTGAGTGGACTTTTTGTAATCATGTGTCATCCTGCTGAAGGCCTCACACTGCGGTTAGTTTAATTACTGTAAGCGTGGAATTAGAGGCAGTTCACCAGAAAGGCAGTTCTTAGAATAGCTCTGGCATTCTGCATGCCACGGGATAATCTACTGGGTCATTTCGAGCAGCACAAATAGTTTTTAGATTTTGTTACCTTTTGAATATTGTATTTTCAAAATCCTGACCTTGCATAATGGAGTTCTTAGAATGGTATTACTCTTTCTCACACAATATTCACACTAATTTACTATGCCTGCTTCTTTTTTCCTGCATTTTTGTTTATCTGAAAGAGTTGGGGTGTAAAAAAAAAACATGGTAAATTAAAACCCACCAAAATACCTATACATGAGTCCTGCATTTTAACAGACCCTGGAATAGAGGTTGACCGTTTAATCAACATTGCACTCCACGAGGAGACTGCGTGGCAGGCTGATGACCTGTTACACGAGTGCAGCAAGGAGCCACGGTAAGTTGCTAGCTAGCATTAAACTTATCTTATGAAAAACAATCAATCTTAACATAATCACTAGTTAACACTGGTTGATGATATTACTACTTCAACTAGCTTGTCCTGCGTTGCATATAATCAATGCGGTGGCTGTTAATTTATCATTAACATCCTACTTTGCCAAACAGGTGATTTAACATGCGCATTTGTGAAAAAAAAACACTGTCATTGCACCAATGTACCTAACCATAAACATCAATGCCTTTCTTAAAATGAATACACAAGTATATTGTTTTCAACCTGCATATTTAGTTAAAATAAATTAATGTTAGCATGCAATATTAACTAGGGAAATTGTGTCACTTCTCTTTTTGGGCTGCCTGGCTCGTTGCGAACTATGTGAAGACCATTTCTTCCTAACAAAGACCGTAATTAATTTGCCAGAATTTTACATAATTATGACATAACATTAAAGGTTGTGCAATGTAACAGCAATATGTAGACTTATGGATGCCACCCGTTCGATAAAATACGGAACGGTTCCGTATTTCACTGAAAGAATAAATGTTTTGTTTTCGAAATTATAGTTTCCGGATCTGACCATATTAATGACAAAAGGCTTGTATTTCTGTGTGTTTATTACATTATAGTTAAGTCTATGATTTGATATTTGATAGAGCAGTCTGACTGAGCGGTAGGCAGCAGCAGGCTCGTAAGCATTCATTCAAACAGCACTTTCCTGCGTTTGCCAGCAGCTCTTCGCAATGCTTGAAGCCCAGAGCTGTTTGACTTCAAGCCTATCAATTCCCGAGATTAGGCCGGCAATACCATAGTGCCTATAAGAACATCCAGTAGTCAAAGGTATATGAAATACAAATGGTATAGAGTGAAATAGTCCTATAAATCCTATAATAACTACAAACTAAAACGTCTTAACTTGGAATATTGAAGTCTCATGTTAAAAGGAACCACCAGCTTTCATATGTTCTCATGTTCTGAGCAAGGAACTTAAACATGAGCTTTTTTACATGGCACATATTGCACTTTTACTTTCTTCTCCAACACTTTCTTTTTGCATTATTTAAACCAAATTGAACATGTTTCATTATTTATTTGAGACTAAATAGATTTTTATTGTTGTATTATATTAAGTTAAAATAAGTGTTTATTTCGTGTAATTATCAGCTTTTTTTGGTCCTCCAATAATCTGTATCGGCGTGGAAAAATGACCAAACTACAGGTAGTAGGTCTGTGTGAATAGTTCTCTGCTTTTTTTGTTGGTAAATTCATTAAACGTGGACTGAGTCCCAGGTTGTGTAGGTCGGACCACCTGGCCCTCAGTCTTCCTCTTGGGCATGGCCGGTTGGGCTCACTTAAGGGCTCAATTAAGGGCAGCCTCCAGAGGATAAGGGCAGCCTCCAGAGGTGGGTTTGATTGGACCGGTTGACAGTCAGTGTCAGGAGGCTCTGACCAGGGAGGAGATTGAGTTGTTCCGTGTTTTGTAGTATTGTGGAGTTTGGGATGTGGCCGTGCCATATGATGCCATTATGTGGCGGAGGCACTTGGAGTCAAAGGCATCCAGATGACATGAAGTCCAGGGTGAGGGTCCATGACTGATCCGTACATCAGGATGGAGATGATCATCCTAAATTTTGTTTTCAGATTAGAGAGTTGTTTCCAAATGATATTTAGGCTGGCCATGGTTGAGGCTGCCCGGCTGATGCGTAGGTGAGTGTTGTCATTGCCCCTGCAGGCAGTTGTTAATGTGAATGGAAGTTGTCTTTGGGTTTACATGTTACCTTGGAAATGTTATAAACTGAGTTGAATGCCCGGTCTTGAGTCAGCTCAGCTGTCCTACAACACATTATTCTATAACTGGGTAGTTTTGTCTCGTCTCTCCTTATGTCCGCTGTTAGATATTTCCCAGGGGACAAATCCCAGAACTACTAATTAGAGGTCGACCGATTAATCGGAATGGCCGATTTAATTAGGGCTGATTTCAAGTTTTCATAACAAGGGTTAAAAAATGTATTAAATTTAAAAAATAATCAGAAATCGGCGGCCAAAAATAAGGATTTCCGATTATTTTTAAAATTGAATGAATTTTTTATTTGATACCTTTTTATTTAACTAGACAAGTCAGTTAAGAACACAATCTTATTTTCAATGATTGCCTAGGAACTGAGGGTTAACTGCCTTGTTCAGGGGCAGAACGACAGATTTTCACCTTGTCAGCTCAAGGGTTCCAATCTTGCACAGTTAACTAGTCCAACGCTCTAACCATTGCACTCCACGAGTAATCTGCCTGTTACGCAAATGCAGTAGAAGCCAAGGTAAATTTCTAGCTAGCATTAAACTTATCTTATAAAAAACAATCAATCATAATCACTAGTTATAACTACTAATCCAGTTTAGCAGGCAATATTAACCAGGTGAAATTGTGTCATTTCTCTTGCGTTCATTGCACGCAGAGTCAGGGTATTTGCAAGTTTGGGCTGCCTGGCTCATTGCGAACTAATTTGCCAGAATTTTACATAATTATGACATAGATTGAAGGTTGTGCAATGTAACAAGAATATTTAGACTTAGGGATGCCACCCATTAGATAAAATACCGAACGGTTCCGTATTTCACTGAAATAATAAACGTTTTGTTTTCGAAATGATAGTTTCCGGATTCGATCATATTAATGACCAAAGGCTCGTATTTCTGTGTGTTATTATGTTATAATTAAGTCTGATTTGATAGCGCAGTCTGACTAAGCAGCAGCAGGCCCGTAATCATTCATTCAAACAGCACTTTCGTGCGTTTTGCCAGCATCTCTTCGCAAGCACAGCTCTGTTTATTACTTCAAGCCTATCAGCCTTAATGGCTGGTGTATCCAATGTGAAATGGCTAGCTAGTTAGCTGGGTGTGCGCTAATACTGTTTCAAACGTCACTCGCTTTTAGATTTGGAGTAGTTATTCACCTTGCGCTGCAAGGGCCGTGGCTTTTGTGGAGCGATGGGTAACGATGCTTCGAGTGTGGCTGTTGTCGATGTGTTCCTGGTTCGAGCCCAGGGAGGGGCGAGGAGGGGGACGGAAGCTATACTGTTACACTGGCAATACTATAGTGCATATAAGAACATCCAATAGTCAAAGGTATATGAAATACAAATGGTATAGAGAGAAATAGTCCTATAAATACTATATTAACTACAACCTAAAACCTCTTACCTTGGAATATTGAAGTCTCATGTTAAAAGGAACCACCAACTTTCATATGTTCTCATGTTCTGAGCAAGGAACTTAAACGTTAGCTTTTTTACATGGCACATATTTTACACGGCACATATTTTTACATGGCACATATTACTTTCTTCTCCAACACTTTGTTTTTGCATTATTTAAACCAAATTGAACATGTTTTATTATTTATTTGAGGCTTAACTTTTTATTATGTTAAGTTAAAATAAGTGTTAATTCAGTATTGTTGTAATTATCATTATTACAAATAAAAAATATTATTTAAAAAAATGGCCGATTAATGGCCGATTAATCGGCATCGGCTTTTTGGTCCTCCAATAATCGGTACCGGCGTTGAAAAATCATAATCGGTCGACCTCTACTACTAATATCCCTACAAGGTGTAGGCTACATGTTGTGACGAACTCACTTACAAAACTCAATTTTGGACGGTACTGATTTTACGATCAAAATTATCCTATTTACACTTTGTAGTAAATTTTGACACTAGAATAGATGTTTCTGACTCGATGCCACGTAGGCTATTTTCTATGAGATACTGTGTCTCCAGTATGAAGGAAGTTGGAGATTTGCATTAGCACAATGACCTGAAGTCTATGGGTATTAGCTAGCATGTTAAAAAATCCAGAAGTCCCTTTAACACTTCCATTGTTTAACACCTCCCTAATTTGAAATGCAAACAAGCTGGTTTAACAACACCCTCCAACCCCCACCATTTCCAATTTGCCAGTTACCCACTGATACAGTACCAATCAAAAGTTTAGACACACCTACTCATTCCAGGGTTTTTCTAGATGTTTTTATATTTTCTACATTGTAGAATAATAGTGAAGACATCAAAACTATGAAATAACACACATGGAATCATGTAGTAACTAAAGTGTTAAACAAATCACAATATATTTTAGATTCTTCAAAGTAGCCACCCTTTGACAGCTTTGCACACTCTTGGCGTTCTCTCAACAAGCTGGAATGCTTTTCAACAGTCTTGAAGGATGTCCGACATATGCTGAGCACTTGTTGGCTGCTTTTCCTTCACTCTGTGGTTCACTCATCCCAAACCATCTAAATTGGGTTGAGGTCAGGTGATTGTGAAGGCCAGGTCATATGATGCAGCACTCATCACTCTCCTTGGTCAAATAGCCCTTACACAGTCTGGAGGTGTGTTGGGTCATTGTCCTTTTGGAAAACAAATGGTAGTCCCACTAAGCGCAAACCAGATGGGATGGCGTATCGCTGCAGAATGCTGTTGTAGCCATGCTGGTTAAGTGTGCCCCCACACTAACAGTGTCACCAGCAAAGCACCCCCACACCATCACAGTTCCTTCTCCATGCGGAGATCATCCTTTCACCTACTCTGCGTCTCACAAAGACATGGCGGTTGGAACCAAAAATCTCAAATTTGGACTCGTCAGACCAAAGGACAGATTTCCACCGGTCTAATGTCCATTGCTCGTGTTTCTTGGCCCAAGCAAGTCTGTTGTTCTTATTGATGTCCTTTAGTAGTGGTTTCTTTGCAGCAATTTGACCATAAAGGCCTAATTCATGCAGTCTCCTCTGAACAGTTGATGTTGAGATGTGTCTGTTATTGAACTCTGTGGAACACTTATTTGGGCTACAATCTGAGGTGCAGTTATCTCTAATGAACTTGTCCTCTGCAGCAGAGGTAACCCTGGGTCTTCCTTTCCTGTGGCAGTCCTTATTAGAGCCAGTTTCATCATAGCGCTTGATTGTTTTTGCAACTGCACTGTACAATTTTCCTAATTGACTGACCTTCATGTCTTAAAGTAATGATGGACTGTCGTTTCTCTTTGCTTATTTGAGCTGTAATTGCCATAATATGGACTTGGTATTTTACCAAATAGGGATATCTTCTGTGTACCACCCATACCTTGTCACAACACAACTGATTGGCTCAAACACATTGAAAAGGAAAGTAATTCCACAAATGAACTTTTAACAAGGCACACCTGTTAATTGAAATGCATTCCCGGTGACTACCTCATGAAGCTGGTTGAGAGAATGCCAAGAGTGTGCCAAGCTGTCAAGGCAAAGGGTGGCTACTTTGAAAAATCTCAAATATGAAATACATTTTGATTTTATTAACACACTTTTGGTTGCTACATGATTCTATACGTGTTATTTCATAGTTTTGATGTTTTCACTATTATTGTACAATGTAGAAATTAGTAAAATAAAGAAAAACCTTTGAATGAGTAGGTGTTCCCAAACTTTTGACTGGTACTTTATCTGTCAGAGCAGCTCACAGATTACTGCACCTGTATATAGCCCACCTATAATTTAGCCCAAACAACTACCTCTTTCCCTACTGTATTTAATTAATTCATTTATTTTGCTCCTTTGCACCCCATTATTTTTATTTCTACTTTGCACATTCTTCCATTGCAAATCTACCATTCCAGTGTTTTACTTGCTATATTGTATTTACTTTGCCAGCATGGCCTTTTTTTGCCTTTACCTCCCTTATCTCACCTCATTTGCTCACATCGTATATAGACTTGTTTATACTGTATTATTGACTGTATGTTTGTTTTACTCCATGTGTAACTCTGTGTCGTTGTATGTGACGAACTGCTTTGCTTTATCTTGGCCAGGTCGCAATTGTAAATGAGAACTTGTTCTCAACTTGTCTACCTGGTTAAATAAAGGTGAAATAAAATAAATAAAAGGAGTATACCTGCAAGAGTGGTGTTAAATAAGGGACTGTTTGAAATGGGGTCATGTAAACTTTACTGTATGCTCTTTTACAGGTAATACAACATATTCTGTCTGAAATGGGTAATAGCTTGATAGTAGTGATGTGGGGGGAAAAAACTATAGTTACATCGCAATATTATTTTGGATGATATTCTATCGATACTTGCGCTTTTACGTATCAAGCATCAAATCACTATCTGTACGACTTTTCTTTCTATTTCTGTTCCTGACGAGAAAAAACATTTGTCAGGAGAGGTTTTCTTCTGCACTGTTAAACCAATCCAGTAAAGATGGAGCATCGCCTTGTTAACGTCCAGGGGCTTTTTAAATTTCCCCTGAAAACGCGGCTACCGCTCGTCGGCTGTACCTGCACCAATACTCTGGTGTTGCTCATCCTATAGCGTGTTCTCCATCTTCTTTTTAAATAGTAAGCCAACATGTTTTCAGCACTTTTATCACATGACGGATCAAAACGCATTTTCTCTTGTCTCTCTGCATCAGCAATACAATGCCTTCAGAAAGTATGACCTCTTGTCTTTTTCAACATTTTGTTGTTAAATCCTGAATTTAAAATAGATTAAAGTGAGATTTTGTGTCACTGACCTACACACAATACTCCATCATGTCAAAGTGGCCATTTTTACAAACTGATAAAACATATATGTCTTGAGTCAATAAGTATTCAACCCCTTTTCTTATGGCAGACCTAAATAAGTTCAAGAGAAATGTGCTAAACAAGTCACATACGTTGCATGGACTCACTCTGTGGATAAGTGTTTTAAAATGAATTTTGAATGACTACCTTATCTCTGTACACCACACATTCAATTATCTGTAAGGTCCCATAGCTGAACAGTGCATTTCAAACACAGATTCAACCACAAAGACCAGGGAGGTTTTCCAATGCCTTGCAAAGAAGGCCATATATTGGTAGATGGGTAAAAATGTGGATGGTGTATCAATACACCCAGTCACTGCAAGATACAGGCATCCTTCCTAACTCGGTTGCCGGAGAGGAATGAAACCGCTCAGGGATTTCACTATGAAGCCAATGGTGACTTTAAAACAGTTACAGAGTTTTATGGCTGTGGTATGAGAAAATTGAGGATGGATCAACAACATAGTAGTTATTCCACAATGCTTAATTGACTTAGTGAAAAGGAATCCTCTACAGAATAAAAATATTAAGTAATTCTGCAAATAATGTGGCAAAGCAATTAACCTTTTACAAAGTGTTATGTTTGAGGCAAATCCAATACATTTCTGAGTACCACTCTCCATATCTTCAAGTATAGTGGTGGCTGCATAATGTTATGGGTATGCTTGTAATCGTTAGGGACTGGGAAGTTTTCAGGATGAAAAAGAAACGGATTTGGAGCTAAGAAACCGTCAAACTCCTAGAGGAAAACCTGGCTGTCTGCTTTCCACTAGACACTGGAAGAGGCATTCACCTTTTAGCAGGACAATAACCTAAAACACAAGGCAAAATCTACACTTCATTGGCTTACTAAGACAACAGTGAATGTTCCTGAGTGGCTGAGTTACGGTTTTTACTTAAGTCTACTTGGAAATCTATGGCAAGACCTGAAAATGGTTGTCTTGCAATGATCAGCAACCAACTTGACAGAGCTTGAAGAATTTTTTAATGGGCAAATGTTGCACAATCTAGGTGTGGAAATTTCTTAGAGACTAACCCAGAAAGGCTCAGCTGTAATCGCTGCCAAAGATACTTCTACAAAGTACTGATTCAGGTGTGAATACTCATGTAAATGAGGTATTTCTCTATTTAATTTTCAAAACATTTGCTAAAATTTTTAGAACATGTTTTCACTTCATAATTTTGGGGCATTTGTATTTATTACTGATCCCCATTAGCAGTACATCATATATTACTACACCACTACATATCTACAATACTTGTTAGTAAAGATTGAAAAAAGTAAGGGGCCTAGACAGCTGCCCTGGGGAATTCCTGATTCTCCCTGGATTATGTTAGAGAGGCTTCCATTAAATAACACCCTCTGTCTTATGTTAGACAGGTAACTCTTTATCCACAATATAGCAGGAGGTGTAAAGCCATAACAAGTTTTTCCAGCAGCGTGATCTATGATCGATAATGTCAAAAGCCGCACTGATGTCTAACAAAACAGCTTCCACAATCTTTTTATCATCAGTTTCTCTCAGCCAATTGTCAGTAATTTGCTGTACTTTTTGAATGTCCTTCAACTATTAGCATGGTGAAAGTCAGTTGTCAATTGAATGTGTAATGTCAGCGTTTGTTGCTGCCGTGTCTTGCCAATGACAAAATCATTAAAGTAATTGGCAATATCAGTGGGTTTTGTGATTTAATTAGCCATCTGATTAAATAAATGATGGCGCAGAGTTTGCCTTTTTGCCCAAAATTTCATTTGAGGTGCTCCTAAGCTTTTTACTATCATTCTTTGTACAGTTTCTTGTTCTTCTTTGTTCAGTTTAGTCACATGATTTCTCAATTTGCAGTATGTTTGCCAATCGGTTGTGCAACCCTCTCAACCATACAAATGTAAAATTTCTCATCAATCCACCGGAATGTAATACTTTTACAATAATTTTCTTAATAGGTACATGCTTATTAGTAACTGGATTAAGCAATTTTATAAATGTGTCAAGTGCAGCATCTGTTTGCTCCTCTTTACACACCACAGACCGGCAAATATTTACACTATCAGCATAGGAATCACAACAAAACTTATTGTATGACCTCTCATACACAATATGAGACCCAGTCTTTGGAACTTTGGTTTTCTATATATGGCTACTGTATTGTGATCACTACATCCGATGGATTTGGAAACTACATTAAAGCAAATTTCTGCAGCATTAGTAAAGATGTGATCAATACATTTTGCTGATGTCATTCCTGTGCTGTTTGTAACTACCCTGGTTGGTTGACTGATAACCTGAACCAGGTTGCAGTCACTGGTTATAGTTTGAAGCTTTTGCTTGAGTGGGCAGCTTTATGAAAGCCAGTCAATATTTAAATCACCCAGAAAATATACCTCTCTGTTGATATCACATACAATATCAAGCATTTCACACATATCCACACTGCCACGATATGGGCAAAAACATTTTGCAACCGGGGTGGCAGGTAGCCTAGTTGGTAGAGCGTTGGGCCAGTAACCGAAAGGTTGCTGGATAGAATCCCTGAGCTGACAAGGTAAAAATCTGTCGTTCTGCCCATTAACAAGGCAGTTAACCCACTGTTCCTAGGCCGTCATTGTAAATAAGAACGTGTTCTTAACTGACCTGCAGTTAAGTGATGTTCAGTGTTTCCTAGGGGACCCTATAATCTTTTGCTACATTAAATCTTCATTCATGTAGCCAACATATTCATACTTCGCCTATTCCTCTTTTGATTTAGAAGATACTGTTGCACAAACAACATGCTGATTTATGCCTCCACCAACACTGGTATCAGACTGTATTAGCTAGCTACGTTTGCTCTGAATCAGTACTTTTATTAGCTAGTTAGCTAGCATTAGTGGCTAACAAGCTAAATCGTAACTTGCTAAGAACATACAAACTAGCTGTTTGCAGATGTAAGAAACACAAACTAATATTGTAATTATAGAACACTTGTGGATTTATATTAAGATCAAAGTGGAAACAACATCGTTGTCATCAACATTGTTGCATGTGCTGCGTTGACCATGCAGACTGAATGAAAGTGTCTCGTAGTCAAGCAACAACAAATGCGCTCCTTGAGTGACGGGGGGGACCAGGTCTGTCTGGAAAGCGGCAGAGAGTGGAGAGGGATGACTCAAGTGGCGGAGTAAACTATAGAAATGGATGTATCACATTTAACAAACCAAACATTCAAAAACCATTATAGAAGATAAAGTAAAAACCCACACCAGTCCGTGCATCAATACCGGTATATAGTTAAATACAGTATACCACCCAGGCCTAATATTCCCCACGCAATTTGATACCAAAGGGGTGTGTGAGCCAAAGGGGTGTGTGTATGTTTTCTGGGTTTGGAACATCTAATCACAAACAAATCACAGTAGTGAATTACAATACATAGAGAATCATGAGAATCTCAATGCATATCGTATCCTCACCTATTTATTGTGATAATATTGTATCGTGAGGTCCCTGGCAATTCCCAGCCCTAATTGATAGTCAGACAGCTAGGCCTAAGTGTTAATCAAATAGAACCCATCAATTTGTGCAGTTATGTTTTGCTGTCTTTTTTGTGACAAGATTCCTCCTGGTTCTGTGGACTCTTAGGTCTTTGTGTTGGGATTTTATTTTATTTGAATGCTAGCAGCTCTCATCAGGCTCAAGCCCTGTGACTAAAGGATTAGACCAGACTATTTGAGAGTTTTTGTCACCCCTGTCTGACCATCTAGCCACACAGCCAATCAAGCTCCAACAGAGCATTTGAACCTGCCTCTGACCAAGCGTGTCAGAGTTCAGCTGAGCACTCGGCAATACAGCCAGAGCTAGATAGAGCAAGGATCCAATGCTGACCTAGCTGTAAATAGTGGCTATATGGATGGATACCTATCCACTGACTATCTCATTTTTCCTGTAGGATCCCTGGAGGATTTTGTGTGTTATGATTCAATTGTCAGCCTTTGACAAATCGACTTTCTTTTCAGTATGTGGCATCTCTATCATTCTATGCAAACATCCCAAGTGCGAGAAGGAGAATTGAATCTGAGCTTTATTTTCTGACACATAGCCAGGGGTTTAATTAGCATCTGTGATAAGTCAATAATGGCATGACATACTTTTTATAGGGTCCTATAAAATCTGTTTTATTTTCCCAGGTTTCAGTTTTTCCACCCCCCCCAGGTTTTCACTCTCAAATCACACCTTTTTAATAGGAAAAACAACAAAAACCGATGCTCTGAATCAGGGATGGGCAACTCCAGTCCTCGGGGCCAGAGTGATGTCACACTTTCCCCCATCCCTAGCAAACACTGCTGATTTTAAACGAATTCTATTCTAAACTGAAGATAATGATTAGTGATTATTGGTGTTAGGTGTGTTAGCAGGGGCTGGGACAAAGTGTGACACCGATCAGGCCCCCCCCCCCGAGGATTGGAGTTTACCATCCCTGTTCAAAATCCACAACAATGCTTAAACCACATCAGGAGACCACTTTTGAGGTCTCGGAAAAATAGAAGAAATGTGGATTTTGGGGTGTAGTTACCCTTTAATCCAAGTGTGCACCATCAAGAGACCTGTTTCGTTAGTGATGTTTCTGTTGCACTCGTGATTAGAGTTTGCAAAACAAATGACCACTGGATTGATGCAAATAATCATGATGGCATTAGGGGTAGGCATATTCTACTTTGTAGTTAACATTTCATTTGGGAAAGCCTTTCCATCTCTACCAGAAGATGGTTATCATTAGCATCATCTTTAACGGCTACACAAAGTGTAAACATATGCGCGCACCGCAAACACAGACAGGGGCATTCCTGTGCCATTTCAGAAAGTTCTAGGAAAATACAAATCAGTGATGCGTTTGGTTCATGCCTGATGATAAACTTAGGCAAGTTCATGAATTGTCTATTAAGTTCAATAAAAAAGATATCTATTGTTGAATTCCGTTTGATAGTCTGGATTCCGTCCGTGTCCTCTGCGACGCTGATTTTATAGGGCCCTACTTTTAATCCTTACAGTAGCAATCCTTACAGTAGCCCTAAACTGTAGGCTATGGTGGGGAATCTGACCCCTCCTCATCCAGAGACAGCTCTCTCTCTCTCTCTCGGTCTCTCTCTCTCTGTGTGTGTGAAAAGCCTTCCATTGTCATGGGGGGGCGAAGCGGTTACACCAATGCTTTCATATGATAAGTGCCTTGAAAAGGAGGCTTGTGAAAGAGATGCTCCTATTCCTGGACACAAGTTGTTTTTGACCCAGTGTTAGGAAAGCGAAAGCGGCAAAGGGCTGTGATTTGCCTCAATGGAGGCTTTGTGTCAGGGCCCATAAAACGCCTGGGTCTTGTTTCGCTCTTTATTGGTCTGTCACATGTAAACAGGCTAGGGTGAGGAATACCAATAGCTCAGAGCAAACTGGTTATGAAGACTGTGTCTTTCTTTGCCTTACATGTTTGGTCTGTTTGATGGTACAGGCTGACTAAGATCAACCAGAACTTCCTAACCAAGAACAATGTCAGTGTTAGTGTGTCCTTTGTAAGTCAGGACCTCCCACCCCTACTGATATGAGTGCAAATCTCTTTGTGTTACATTAAATGTCTCACAATGGAGAGGTAGGCCTAATAAGAGCGTGGTTGCCTCCATTAAGACCTTCATTAATGTTGACATATTGTTCATTCTCTTCCATTAGCTTAAGTCTTGGGGCTATGGCTCATTCAGACTCGAGATCGAGAGCGAAGAGGGCTTGCAGGCTTTGACGCCAGCAGTAGAAGTCAACCTTGTTTTCGTGCTGTTGTTGACCTCATTGGATTGATATGTCAGGGTGTTAATTAGACTAAATATCCTGTGGCGGGGGAGCTCTGGTGAGGAGAAAGGAGATTGATCTCTGGGTCAGGGCTTGTGGCTTTGATTTCAGAGGTCTCTTTAGTCCTGCCTGACGTCAACCTGCTGGTGAAAGAGGAAATGGACTCCATATGTGTTTGGGGTTTGTGGAAACCTCACCCTCCCTGGCAAAGCCCAACTCACTGTTGGCATACATGTGGCTTATAAACCCAAAGGCAGCTTTCTCCTTGAACTTGAGTGCATCAAGAAAGCTTGGTTTGAGTTTTTTCTTTGTCATGAATGGTACAGTTTATGATGAGCAAAGCTGTTGCAAAGACAGTACATTTTACACGTAGAATCATGGTACAGTTTATGATGAGCAAAGCTGTTGCAAAGAATCATGTGAAAATGTTGACAGTCAGACGTCAACAGTGCTCTGAACGATCTGTAGACCAACCGGAGATCCACGTTTGGTGGGTTGTGTGCGACCCTTTAAGTCAAAGATACTGTTTAGAATGTATTCTCTGTACATCAGCTTAAATATTGCAGATTTTGGCTTCTATCAATGCAACTGCATCATTGCCAATCCCCCATATTACATTTTTTTGTAAATATATACAGTACCAGTCAAAAGTTTGGGCATACCTACACACTCAAGGGTTTTTCTTTAATTTTACTCCTTTCTACATTGTAGAATAATAGTGAAGACATCGAAACTATGAAATAACACATGGAATCATGTAGTAACCAAAAAAGTGTTAAATCAAAATATATTTTAGATTCTTCAAAGTAGCCACCCTTTGCCTTGAAGACAGCTTTGCACACTCTTGGCTTTCTCTTCCCCACATATGCTGAGCGCTTGTTGGTAGCTGTTCCTTCATTCACTCTACGGCCAACTCACCCCAAACCATCTCAATTGGGTTGAGTTTGGGTGATTGTGGAGGCCAGGTCATCTGATGCAGCACTTATCACTCTCCTTCTTGGTCAAATAGCCCTTACACAGCCTGGAGGTGTGTTGGGTCATTGTTCTGTTGAAAAACAAATGATAGTCCCTCTAAGTGCAAACCAGATGGTATGGCGTATTGCTGCAGAATGCTGTGGTAGCCATGCTGGTTAAGAGTGCCTTAAATTCTAAATAAATCACTGACAGTGTCACCAGCAAAGCACCATCACACCACCTCCATGCTTCAACGTGGGAACCACACATGCAGCGATCATCCATTCACCTACTCTGCGTCTCACAAAGACACAGCTGTTGGAACCAAAAATATCACATTTGGAGTCATCAGACCAAACAACAGATTTCCACCAGTCTAATGTCCATTGCTCGTGTTTCTTGGCCGAAGCAAGTCTCTTCTTGTTATTGGTGTCCTTTTTAGTAGTGGTTTCTTTGCAGCAATTTGACCATGTAGGCCTGATTCACACAGTCTCCTCTGAACAGTTGATGTTGAGATGTGTCTGTTACTTGAACTCTGAAGCATTTATTTGGGCTGCAATTTCTGGGGCTGGTAAGTCTAATGAACTTATCCTCTGCAGCAGAGGTAACTCTGGGTCTTCCTTTCCTGTGGCGGTCCTCATGAGAGCCAGTTTCATCATAGCGCTTGATGGTTCTTGCAACTGCTCTTGAAGAAACTTTCAAAGTTCTTGAAATGTTCCAGATTGACTGGCCTTCATGTCTTAAATTAATGATGCTTATTTGAGCTTTTTTTTGCCATAATATGGACTTGGTCTTTTACCAAATAGGGCCATCTTTTGTATACCACCCCTACCTTGTCACAACATAACTGATTGTATGAAATGCATTAAGGAAATCAATTCCACAAATTAATTTTAACAAGGCACACCTGTTAATTGAAATGCATTCCAGGTGTTTACCTCATGAAGCTGGTTGAGAGAATGCCAAGAGTGTGCAAAGCTGTCATCAAGGCAACGGGGGGCTACTTTGAAAAATCTCATATGAAAAATATTTTGATTTGTTTTAACACTTGTTTTAACACTTTTGTGGTTGCAACATGATTCCATGTGTTATTTCATAGTTTTGTCTTCACTATTATTCTACAATGTAGAACATAATAAAAATAAAGACCCTTCAATAAGTAGGCGTGTCCAAACTTTTGACTTGTACTGTATATATTTTTTATGTATTTTCTTTCTTTATTCCTTCCCTAATTGGAGTAAACTAATGGAAAACAATACTTAGTCTTCTACTTCCAGCTTATACATATTTCATACTTTTTACAGACACAGTATATTTGACATTAGTTATCTTTTGTTTATTTTTGGTCCCAGCCTTCAGCTACCCTCAACCCCTCCCATCTATCTCTGAGGACCATCCAGTTTTGATTTCTAGCTCTGCCATATATTTTTCAACTGTGCTGTGATGTTTTGAATCTTTCTATTCTCCTAGTTTCTACAGATTCTCTGTATGTTAACATTGTCTGAATTTGATTTGGAGGTTTGGCAAATGTCTACAATACTTTCTGAAAGTGGATACTTTCCAGGGCTCGAAATGAATGCTTGTCTTGATGTCTCGGGCAAGAAAAAGGCAGTCAAGAAGAATATAGATTTCAGTTTTATGAATGGATAAGTTAAAAAATAAATCATCACATCACAATATCAAACAATTCTTCTGGTAAGAATTGGATCCGTGTGGTTAACATGGAATAATATTAAAATCTATTTTTTCATGTAGGCTACATAAATTAAAAAGCCCACTTGCATATTACAGACTCATGTCCAAACCGATGCTAACATGAGGGATGCGCCAGAAAATGTAGACAAACTTTAATGAGACTTTTAATTACAGAAATATTGCGCACCGCACATCACCGACCTTGAATCTGAGCGGCGGTGGTCAGCATTTTGAAACTATTTAACCATACATTTAATTGTTTAAAACTCAGACGTTTTATGTCATTCGATGAAGCATGTCTTACCTTGGTTTTAAAAAATCAATTCTTGTATTGTACTGCAGCCAAAGGCATAATCGTACTCATATAAGAGAGTGAACATTATTTATAATAAGGGTGAGATGGAGAAAATCGGACCTGTCTGAAATGAAAATGGATGGCCCTCCATTTTGTTTTTCTTTCTGAACCCTCCCTAAATTCATGAAAAGAAAAGAAAACTGTCCGTCCCCAACTGACCCTTCCCTATACCCCAAAAGAATAATTAATATGTTAAGTGGATAGCAGAGAACTGTCTACCCTCACTTCTTGGACAGACCAGAGCCTTAGATATGCAGTTTTAGAAACGATTCTTCGTCCTGTAAGCATTACATGGCAACGCAGGAATTTTGGTATTGCAAAGGGCTACAGGCCACAAGGTTGTGTGTTCGCAGTCCACTGTGGACAAGTATGGTTGGAAATATATCATTTATAGTAAGAGCATAAATCTATCATTGTATTTGCAGGGCCGAGAAAAAAATGGCCTTTTTATAAAAAAAGATATCATGCAATTCAACGTCATTTGACATATTAGCTGAATATTTTTTTATACCACACTAATGACTGGCTAAAAATGGACAGAGAGGCCTATGTGCTCATCTTATCATATTTGTCAAATCAGTCTGTCTTGTTTGCAACGAAACTGTCCCTGTTTGCAAATAATTTAATCCGAGACGTCATTAGGAATCTGATCATGGTCCTTTCAAAAATTAGGCCTACCTTTCCACCCCAGAGAGAGAAGGCCTACCGACACATTAAAATGTAAGCTTTAACTGCTGGCTACTCTTCTTCCGTGGCTTAACCCAACGAGAAGAAGGTCACAAGTGTTTCCCTAAAAGCTGTCTGGGTTTAAACATCTTCTATTGTACAGAAAGTGAATAGCTTAATCTATTGAGAGTGAAAGAATTTGACTACTTCCCAAGCCAAGTCCATTTTTTGTTTCCCTGCTACAGTGGGTTGTTGCTCAGCCTCTGAATGTCATGTAAATTAAACAAATCTCATATGCATCGGGAGCCACTTCTTTCCCGGTTATTTTACAACTTGTTTCTATCATAAAGCATTACGTGCCAAAGCGCTCTTTATAGTTCACTTTATATAATCAGATATGTTTTATTTTCTTAACTTAAGCTAATAAGGGGTAGGTTAATAAAAAAGTAGGCCTATGGCATACCCCATCAAAACAGTGCAAAGTGAGGAATTGACCGACAAAATCTATGGATATAGCAGCCTATAGCCTCATTTTGTCTGTCAAAACAGGTTGGCCTACTACCTTAGTTCTTAAATGGGGACAAATAGGCTCCAACACAAAGCCCTCTTGTTGTTTAGTAAAGTTTAATTAAAATGAAGACAGTTTTTAATTAATTATGCCTACTCGAATTTGCTTACTTTCAGCACCATTTCCGATCGATTGTACCACGGCCATTGGTTAGGCAGCACACAATAAAAGTATTTGATCAGCAAGAGCAGGCCAGGGCTCAGGGTTGCAATATCCATTGTGGTATGTAATGAAGCTTAGCTGCTGGGATGGTGTAAATAAAGCTATCTTAGAAAATATAACTTTGCTCTGTGCTTATCCAAGCATGAACTTCGAAGCCTATAGCAGCGTTTCTCCAAACTCGGTTCTGGGGATCTCAAGGGGGGCACGTTTTGCCCTAACACTACACAGCTGATTCAAATAATCCACGCTTGTTGAGGAGTTCATTATTTGAATCAGCTGTGTACTGCTAGGACGAAAAACAAAACGTGCACCCCTTGTGGTCCGAGGACTGAGTTTGAGAAACTCTAGCCTATAGGTTATGTTTTTTATTTGATTGAGACCCCACTAAATAGCCTATAGGTGCACTTGGTATTGTGCATCCAGCGGAGAATCAGAGAGGAGGGTCGGCAGCGGGCACACATCGATATGTAGCCTAATGAGCAACTAAATCTGAAACACTGGAAAATATTGACATTTCATCAATTACAAATGACATGACCCTTCTTTGGACAATATTAAACCTTCCCCATGACTGGAATTTTAAAAACATGACCCCCATTTTCCTGCAGGTATCCATTGTGTACATTTCAATCCATCCCTAACCCATGCAAGTTGATGCATCTTTAGAGTGCTGCTTTTTCTTAATATCTAATGGATATTTTCATCTATGTCACACGTGCGGTGCGCTTTTGAGAACTGCGTTTTACCGCTAATTGCAATTTGGAACATTCGTGTGTAGCCTACAGCCATATGCGCATTGTTGAGCTTATAATATGAAGAAATAAAACGTTGTCAACATTTTTAAGATAAATGGTCAGATCTGTTGCATCGGCCTCTTTGCTTTTTTAAAAACATTTTTGAATGTGCAGTGGTTGTATGAGTTTTGGTCTGTGGTCCTCGAACTGTCGGTTTTGATCCGTATAAATATTTTTTATCGTCCCGGGGATGACGGGACACCCTTAATTTCGATCCCTGTAAGGAATTGTTTTATAAAGACATAAAAAGTATTTGGTCGTGTTGCAAAACTTTATAGGCTATCAAGGGGGGGGGGGCAACCATCCTACCTACCTACCAAGAGAGCCTAAAAAGGAGTGTTGTATTTTGAGACTGGCTTGAATATGCAAAGAAGCCACAGACAGTGTAGCCTACATGTTCTTCTGATTCTCTATGGTGAAAAAGATAGTAATGCATTTCATGTTGTGAAGTGGCATCGTACAATGTTGTAATAATGGTGTCACAGACCTTTTTTAGGGGGGACAAGTGGCCTCTCAAAAGTTAATGTCAAGCCCTGATTTCTTTCCTGCTATACTTTCCTGTGTGGCAAGATTCAAATCTCTAATGATCTCATTATAGTTTATCTTGGTATGTTAAGAGCTTCTGACTGCAGAATTTTCACACATTTTCTCTTCTCTTTACAGGGCAACAATGTGGGTTACTGGGAAGGGGATACCGAGAAGACCCTAAAGCTGCTGTAACCCTTCTCCCACTGCCTCCAGTAGTCTGAGAAGGTCAGACTTAACTGTGGTGCGCCTGGGCCGCTGGCACTAAGATGTCCCTAAGCAGTGGCACTGCAGGCGGGAAAGGTGTGGACTCTAATGCGGTGGACACTTACGACAGCGGTGATGAATGGGATATAGGTGTTGGCAATCTGATCATTGACCTTGACGCAGACCTAGAAAAGGACAAACTTGAGATGTCTGGCACTAAAGACGGTGGGGGCATGGCTGCCCCTCCCAGCGCTGTAGCAGCTCTACCCGACAACATCAAATTTGTTAGCCCCGTACCCGCTGCTCAAGGCAAAGAGAGTAAACCCAAATCCAAGCGAAGTAAGAACTCAAAGGAAAGTGGCAAGGCCTCGGTTACAGACGGGGCCAAGAAAGACACCCAGGTGCGAACCCAGGGCGAGGTTATGGGATCCGGCATTGGCACAGGTCCCACAACAAACACCAACTCTGGAAAGGGTGCTGAGAAGAGCAGCAAAGCCTCCCGTAATGTTCCTAGTGGAAAGAAAGACAAGGAGGTGGGCTCTGGGAAAAGTAAGAAGGAGAAAAGTGAAGTTGTGGCTACAGGAGTGGCTAATACTGAGAAGGAGATAGGTGCCCCAAATCTGCCTTTGGGGGGCCCTCGTAGCGTCCCATTTGACGGTACGCAAAATACAGACTTGGCTGTGGCCGAACCACTTGGGAATATCGCCCTGGATTCCACAGGGATTGCTGTACCACCGTTGGCCATTAAAAGTGATCCAGAAGAGATGGACAACAGTGAATGCAGAAACCTGAAGAAAGTGAAAAGTGAAAAGGTAAGTAACAAGCTGTCTTGTCTTCGATTTTGTGCTTGGCTGCTGTTAAGTCAACTGCTTTGAACTATAGCAGATGCTGTCTGTTTGTTTGCTGCTGGAATATTAGCATATCTAGCTCGCCTTGACAAGTGATTTATTACATTTTAATGTAGCACTTTGCTTTCAAATTGAGTGAGCTACAGACGTAATCTGGTTCTCTGTGTGGGGGATAAGAGCTTTGTACTGTCTCGAAACCTCTCATGTAATCACTGAATTTGATGGGTGTGTTAAGTAGTGCATGAGGCTCCATCTTAACACTAATGGCTCCTCAGGGGACTTTCACACTGCTGTACTCACCCCAGAAACAAGTGAAGTATGTTATGCAAGACCCAACATAAGCGTCAGTCTGTACCACTACATATTGCAGATGCCTGTCCTTTTATGTATGCCAGTCATTTCAACAATGGGTTACTGCTCAGACCCTTCACTGCCATTAGTAAAAGGCCTGAGCAGTAACACAGGCACCCGTTTTCGAACCTTCTAGAAGATGTGCTCAGGCACTCAAATGGGCAGTCTTGTTTTTACACAAGTTGCTTGTCGACATAGTGGGGGGAGGAGAGGGTGGTGGTGGAAGGCTTCAGCGTGTCGGATGCCAAAGATGTGACAAACCTGAGTGCTGCTGCTCTCTGATAAGGTTTCTGACAGAGACGCTGGAGAGTATTGACAAGCCATCTCTAGAAGAGGCTTTGCACCAGGGGAGATCAGTTACAATTGTCAGCCATATGTCATCGCCATACGCTGAGACAAAAGTGAAGCTCCAGGGGCAGTGTTGGACGACTTGTTCTGGCAGCAGATATTTTTTTGGTCTGGGGGGGGGGGGTCGAAGAGCCTCTGCATTTTCCAGCCTGCAGATAGTTAGCTGGGGGGCACTTTCAGGGTAGAGTTACCCATTAGACATAATTACTGGCTACTCTTCTCCATGTCATCTTGATAGTATGCTTTTCAAAGTCTTCATCGGATGGAACTTGGTAAGATCGTCAGGAAAAGGTATCAAAGTTTCTTTCGCTATGAGCTGTGTGATAGCTGCTTCTGCTGTATAGAATAGGACATCCATCCGTATTCCATTGAGAGGGTTTTCTGCTTATCTCCGGAGCTTGGGGAGTGCTGAACTCTGTGGCGGGAGGTTTCATGTGTCATCTTGCTCCATTTTCAACCTCTATCATTCAATGGTAGGGGGCATTCAGTTCAACTCATTCTCGCTGTGTCTGTCTTGGGTGGGGGAGGAGGAGAGGAAGCAGTCTACTCCCTCTGTGAGGATCATGCCGGCAGGCCAGGAAATCCTGCGACTAAAGGACAAGATATCTCTGTCGTCTGTCTAGGGTCAATAAGTAATCCTTTGTTTAGACACATTAAAGGCTTGGTCGCATTAAAATTACACAAAAAACATGGTATCATCCTGTGTGGCCCTTAAGATCTCATCAATAGGCCATTTCTGACATTAAGTAGTTGTCAGCAGCTGACACTGGCTAACGGCACCCATTCTACAGTCATGACCTTCACATGCCTTTCCTGTTTGGACAACACAGGGAATTTGCAGTGCCCTGTACAGGCATTAACCTCAGTGATGGTGATTGCATGTTTCCACTCTGTCAGAGATGGAATTACTTGAGGTGAATGAGAGACTCTCTTTTTGAAATCCCTCGTAATCCGCTTTTGACGATTATTTTAATGTCTCCTGGATGTCTACAGTCTGTCTCATCTCTTTAGACAATATAGGCTGTCATAAAAACCTCATCACTTACGTAATTACACTTTTTCCTACTAAGCTCCCTGCTGTAAAATGGGGATCATTCTACCACAAAAAGTTCTGCATATTACAGACTCATGTCCAAACCGATGCTAGCATGAGGGATGCGCCAGACAATGTAGACAAACTTTAATGAGACTTTTAATTACAGAAATATTGCGCACCGCACCGACCTTGAATCTGAGCGGCGGTGGTCAGCATTTTGAAACTATGTAACCATACATTTAATTGTTTAAAACTCAGACGTTTTATGTCATTCGATGAAGCATGTCTTACCTTGGTTTTAAAATCAATTGTTGTATTGTACTGCAGCCAAAGGCATAATCGTACTCATATAAGAGAGTGAACATTATTTATAATAAGGGCGAGATGGAGAAAATCGGACCTGTCTGAAATGAAAATGGATGGCCCTCCATTTTGTTTTTCTTTCTGAACCCTCCCTAAATTCATGAAAAGAAAACTGTCCCTCCCCAACTGACCCTTCCCTATACCCCAAAAGAATAATTAATATGTTAAGTGGATAGCAGAGAACTGTCTACCCTCACTTCTTGGACAGACCAGAGCCTTAGATATGCAGTTTTAGAAACGATTCTTCGTCCTTTTTCCTACCAAGCGTCCTGCCGTAAAATGGGGTTCATTCTACCACAAAAAGTTCTGCATTTGCTTGCACCATGCTCTAAACAGGGCATTTAAAATTGACTGTGGCCCGTGGTAGTTGGCCTTTCCTTAAAGTTCAGGAGTTGAAGTTTGATTTCTGGAAGTCAAGTGAGCTTCTGTTGCCAGTAGGCTACCTCCTCATTAATTAGCAAAGGCAAGCGGTTTCTGTAATTTCCCAGCTAAATGCCAAGCTCACAAAGAATGAGCCTTCATTTTGAATCAGCACCAGACACCTTCCTCACTGCCAGTTACCGCAACCTGCGTAGAGATCAATGGACTCTACTGTAGCGAAAGTGCTGTATGCACAAGGGGTTTAAAGCTTTCTAGCATTCCTCTCTCAGCAGTGAATCCAGACATGATTTATTTAGACAAATTTCAAACAATTTTACTTTCTTATTCTGCTGCAGTTTGATTGATAGTCAGTCAGGGCTCAGGTTTCTCATCCAGTCTTTATTAGACTGTCTATATTTTCACTCCTTGAATTAACTCCTGGAGCAGTGGTTTTAATGAATAGGTATTTTTGGATCTCTTTCTCTCTCTTTTCCCACTTCTCTCCTTTCTCTCGAGTGTGGAGTATTCTGTAGGGAATGTGTCTGGGTGTAAGCAGCGCCTGTGAAATGTCAGGCTCCAGCGCTCTCACAGTCAAATCCAGAGCCTTATAGCGTGACGGGAGGTCTCCTGTGCACCTGGGAGCAGCCCGTCTCTTCTCGATAGTTTCATATTTTTTTTTTTCTCTTTCACTCTCTCACTGCCCATGGTGACTTATGACTGGTGCTATTGTATTACAACTCAGGGTTAGTCAGGGCTGTGCAAACGGGGAGGAGGGGTGGCGCAGGGAGAGACACAACTTGGACTCTCTCCCATTTCCGTGTCGGTTTCACTGGATCCATCCTATCAGGTGGCCGGGGGGACTGGTTTTGCAATCTTTCTGTTTTCTCTGCATCCCGGCGACCTTATCGGAATACGGGTTCTGGGTTTAATCACTAACCTTTGATGATCTTCATCAGATGACACTCATAGGACTTCATGTTACACAATACATGTATGTTTTGTTCTATAAAGTTCATATTTATATTTTAAAAAATCTCAGTATACGTGTTATGTTCAGTAGTTCAAAAACATCCGGTGATTTTGCAGAGAGCCACATCAATTTACAGAAATACTCATTATAAATGTTGATGAAAATACAAGTGTTATGCATGGAACTCTAGATACACTTCTCCTTAATGCAACCACTGTGTCAGATTTCAAAAAAGCTTTACGGAAAAAGCAAACCATGCAATAATCTAAGTACAGGGCTCAGAGACCAAACAAGCCAAAAATATATCTGCCATATTGTGCAGTCAACAGAAGTCAGAAATAACATTATAAATATTCACTTACCTTTGATGATCTTCATCAGAATGCACTCCCAGGAATCCTAGTTCCACAATAAACGTTTGATTTGTTCGATAATGTCCATTTATGTCCAAATAGCTACTTTTGTTATGCGCGTTTTGTAAAGAAATCCAAACTCACAAAGCATGTTCACTAGGAGCAGACGAAATGTCAAAAAGTTCCGTTACAGTCCGTAGAAACTTATCAAACGATGTATAGAATCAATGTTTAGGATGTTTTTAACATAAATCTTCAATAATGTTCCAACCGGAGAATTCCTTTGTCTTCAGAAATGCAATGGAACGTGAGCTAACTCTCACGTGAATGAGCGTCACATACTTGTGGCACTCTGTCAGACCACTGACTCAAAGAGCCCTTATGAAGCCCCTCCTTTACAGTAGAAGCATCAAACAAGGTTCTAAAGACTGTTGACATCTAGTGGAAGCCTTAGGAAGTGCAACATGACCAATATCCCACTGTATCTTCAATAGGGAATGAGTTGGAAAAATGATGTTTTTTTGCCTGCCATATGAGTTCTGTTATACTCACAGACATCATTCAAACAGTTTTAGAAACTTCAGAGTTTTCTATCCAAATATAATAATAATATGCATATATTAGCAACTGGGACTGAGTAGCTGGCAGTTTACTCTGGGCACCTCTGGGCACCTTATTCATCCAAGCTACTCAATACTGCCCCCAGCCATAAGAAGTTAAACTCCAGTTTTCAGCCATTGTGTACGTGTGTGTATTTTCTATGCAACCCAGGCGGGGAAAGGTGGTGCTGTACCACAACCCTCGTTTCCTTCTCCACAGTAACGACATATAGCAGAGCTCCAGTGGAGTGCATGCCTGCACTAGAGGCCTGTATCATGAAAAATGTCAACCCCGCCGCAATGATCTCTTTTGGGACCTGACAGAGATCATTGCGATCATTGCGATCATGATGCGTTTGGGAGTGGGCGGTCAGGCAGACAATTTTATGATTTAAAATGTTTGTTGTTCCGCAGATTATTTGTGAACGGATGTCTTTCTGCTTTGTATGGCGTTAGCCTACCTATTGTATTAAAAGCACACCTTTGTTGCGTTATTGACACACACTCAGAATTCACTGCTTTACATTAGGTTGCCTAGCTCTCTTCCTCGTTGGGCGTGTGAAAACAAGTGTGCCTAGTATATGTGCGGTCTCAATTAAATAGAGTAGGCTGCCCGTACGTGGTTGGAGAATCACGTGTCCGTTATCTTTCCAAGGAAATGAAAGTAAATATGATTCAACTGTAAACTATACTACAGTGCCTGTCAATAAATATTGATAGTGGAAAGTCGAGTGAGGTCAACCAGCATTAGTCGAGGTGCAATCAAAAATCGTCATTGAAAAGGTAAAGGCGTACCGCGTGAATAGGCTACCATGGTGAGGGAGCTTTGCGCATTTTTGATTTTCAATAAATATTGATGACCCATTTATTTGTCTCTGTCTGCTAATCGTCCTCCTAAAAAGTAGGATATATGCTATATGCAAAACGTGTCCGCTTTCATGCTGGCCAGGTGTGCCTTGAATTCTAAATAAGTCACAGACAGTGTCACTAGCAAAGCACCATCACACCACCACCTCCATGCTTCACGGTGGGAACCACACATGCAGAGATCCTCCGTTCATCTACTCTGCGTCTCACAAAGACATGGCGGTTGAAACCAAAGATCTCAAATTTGGACTGATCAGACCAAAGGACAGATTTCCACTGATTTAATGTCCACTGCTTGTGTTTCTTGGCCCAAGCAAGTCTGTTATTCATAATGATGTCCTTTAGTAGTGGTTTCTTTGCAGCAATCCGATCATGAAGGCCTGATTCATGCAGTCTCCTCTGAACAGTTGATGTTGAGATGTGCCTGTTACTTGAACTCTGTGAAGCATTTATTTGGGCTGTAATGTCTGAGGCTGGTAAGTCTAATGAACATATCTTCTGCAGCAGAGGTAACTCTGGGTCTCCCTTTCCTGTGGCGATCCTCATGAGAGCCAGTTTCATCATAGCGCTTGATGGTTTTTGCAACTGCTCTTGAAGAAACTTTCAAAGTTCTTGACATTTTCCGCATTGACTGACCTTCATGTCTTAAAGTAATGATGGACTGTTGTTTCTCTTTGCTTATTTGAGCTGTTCTTGCCATAATATGGACTTGGTCTTTTACCAAATAGGGCCATCTTTTGTATACCACAGCCTAACTTGTCACAACTGATTGACTCTAACACATTAAGAAAAGAAAATGCCACAAATGTACTTTTAACAAGGCACACATGTTAATTGAAATGCATTCCCGGTGACTACCTCACGAAGCTGGTTGAGTTTGCAAAGCTGTCATCAAGGCAAAGGGTGGCTACTTTGAAGAATTGTCAAATATATTTTGATTTGTAAAACACTTGGTTGCTACATTATTCCATATGTGTTATTTCATAGTTGGGATGTCTTCATTATTATTCTACAATGTAGAAAATAGTTTTAAAAAAGAAAGAAAGAAAACTTTGTAGGTGTGTCAACTTTTGACTTGTACTGTATGCCTAAAATAACATTGTGGGACTGGTGTTCAGGACCAGTTCTTGCAGTAGTGGGTGAGAGTCTGACAGAAAGCCAGCAAGTGTGAGCGGGTGCGTTATGAGAAGCTGCGGCATGAATAAATCAGTCCCGCACAGACCTCTGGCCTGCACCATCAGACAGAGCCACAGCCATAGCTTTGAGAACAAAGCCGAACAATAACTAGCTTAACTAATAACTAACACGAACTGAAATTGTATTTTTGCTCGCGGAGGAGCAGGGAGACAGACAAAAATAGTATAAACCTAGGCACACACCCACCAGCACTAGCAGACTTGAACTCAGCGTAGCAGGGACACACTATCTCTCTCATTCACGCACACGCCCTCAGAGGAAATGAACCCTTTTTGATCTGAAATCTCCCTTGTGATCTAGTAGGGTTAGCCCTCACATTAGAACAGCCTCTGACTCGTGTTTCTCTTCCAGTCCAGACTCCCTCTCCTCCGCTCCTCTGTCAAGGTGTGTAATCCCAAAGACGGGGGTTGTGTATAGAGATCAGACCCACCATTCGTTTTCCAGCCATCTGTTCTGAGATGCCTGAGTAACATTCTGATTACTGCAGAAAACTAGGCAGCAAACTGGGCAGACAAAGCTCGCCTCTTATGTTCCAATCTCGTTGAGCTCTCAAATGGCCACCCCACGCGTCTACTGGCTGCAGTGGAACAGCGATTCCTCTTCATCAGCTAACGGCTAGCTCCGGCTCTCACACCGGGCTTTTATACAGCCTTGCATTCATAGCCGTCGAAGTCAAGCGGGAGAAGTAGACGCACATTTCTCTCGTCAGACTCCATGGGAGACGTTTCCGTTTGTCATGTTCAGTGTCATTTTAAGACGATAAGCAGCCTTTCCTACCCACAGATCACAAGCTATAATGCCACCACCATCGCAGTCCCTTTTCAGAGAATGTAAAACAGCCTGCACCGATCACAATGAGGCCGTCTCCCTTTTTTGTGTAACACAGTTCAGCCCCAAATCGGAATCATTGAAGTGGATGCCTGTCTTGAAGTTGAGTGTTTGTGACTTCCTTTGAAACGGGGTGGCGGATAATTGAAAACACATAAAGAAAAGGCAGGGCCTGTGCCAAGTTCTCCTTTTCTGGCGAGCTGCTCTCGTTGATGGAACCGTTGCAAGCAACTTTCCAACCATGCCATGCCACTCAAGATCCAACCAGCAGTCAGCTGCTCTGCATTAGACATGGATCACATCCATAGCTGCGATTCTTTCAGCATTTCGTCATTTCTACACATCAGTCATTTTGGTCAAAATAACGTTAGCATTTTAAGTCCGCCAGATAAAAACAAATACTTGCCTCAGTTGGCCTTTGCAGCTTAAAATGGATTCTAGATTGATTTCATCAAACAGCCTTTCTGAAAAAAGAAATGGGGAAAACACCAAAGCTAGCTCTCTGCCCCAAGGAGAAGTAGTTGCTTGTTTTAGAGCAGTGTTTCTTTTTGTCTATTTGAAAATGAGTTTGGCTGTGCAGTACCTACAAGATGCTGCCAAGACAGACTTAGTGTTGTCACGATGCCAGAATTTTTTACTTCAATAACGATACCAGGTTTAGTATCACAATACTCGATACAATCACGATACTCAATACCAAAATGATACCAGAACTAAAACAAGTCACAGAATGACACTTGATCCAGACAGATACAGTGCCTTCAGAAAGTATTCATACCCCTTGACTTATTTCACATTGTGTTGTATTACAGCCTGAATTCAAAATTGATCAAATTCATTTTTTTCTCACCCATCTACACACAACACCCCATAATGACAAAGTGAAAACATGTTTTTACATTTTTTTTGCTAATTTATTGAAAATGAAATATCTCATATCAAATATCTGATTTACATAAATATTCACCGCCCTGAGTCAGTATTTTTGTAGAAGCACAGTTGGGATGATTATAGCTGTGATTCTTTCTGGGAAAGTCTCTAAGATGTTGCACCTGGATTGTGCAACATTTGCCCATTTTATTATTTTCATAATACTTCAAGCTCTGTCAAAATGGTCGTTGATCATTGCTAGACAACCATTTTCAGTTAGACTGTCAAGTAGATTTAAGTAAAACTCGGCCACTCAGGAACATTCCCTGTCTTCTTGGTAAGCAAGTACAGTATAGATTTGGCCTTGTATTTTCGGGTTATTGCCCTGCTGAAAGCAGTGTTTCCATTAGGAAAATGTGGCCCGTACATTTGACCGGCAACATTTCAATTTAACGGACCTTTGAGAAATCTACCGGACCCATATGCATTGGGTTCGTAACCTGATTATGGCGGGCACCCACGGTGCTCAGAAAGACAGAAATCTCATTTAGATTATGGTAATTAATATTAAAAGAACATGCAAGTCAAGGATGCAACAATGTGCGGTCCTTCTTACTGAATTCTCATTAGCACTTTGAAAAAGACGGTAGAATTGTGCCACACTGGGATATTCGGTAATACCGGCACTGAACTCAAGGGCGCTGTTTTCACTCCCCACGGGTACTGTGTAAAACCGGGGGTGAGCAATGCTAATAAGTACATGTAAAATCCCATAGAGAATGCTAACTAAATGTTAATGATCACATTGTGAACATTTTAGACAGTGTCTGACCTGAACTATAAAAGTAACAAAAAAATGCTACATAGTGAATGCTTGATGTTGGAATAAGCTAACCATTTAGCTAGATAAAGAACTAGCTACTAAATTAGCAAACCAAATGCACAACTGCAATGCATTTAGCACATTTTAAACAGTTAACTTAATAGTTATAAGATAACTAGCTAGCAAACATTTGTGAATTCCATACTGTAATTAGATCACCTGGCGCGTGCTGCACAACAGTGAGTGACTCACAAGGCTCCGGTCTCTCGCAGTTGTCCCCTGGCTTTTTCTAAATACCCCTGTATGCTGTATATACGGTACACCGCCCAAGCCTAGTTAGAATAACGAACAACAAAATCACTGGCCTATATCAATATGGAGGAACAAAGCTGCCATAATTAGAATTAAATGAATAAATACATAAATGCACACATACAGTGCATTCGGAAAGTATTCAGACCCCTTGACATTTTCCAAATACTGCTACATTACAGCCATATTCTAAAATAGATAAAAACACATTTTTTTGTTCAATCTACACACAATACCCCATAATGACAAACCGAACATTATATAAATATTTTTATTCATTTTGGAAATGTATATATATATTTTTTTAAATACACATCTTATTTACATTAGTATTCATGCTATGAGTCTCGAAATTGAGGTCTGGTGCATCCTGTTCAATTGATCATCCTTGAAATGTTTTTAGAACTTGATTGGGAGTCCACCTGTGGTAAATTCAATTCATTGGACATGATTTGATTGGTCCCCAAGAACACAGGGGCCTCCAGCATTCTTTAATGGAAGAAGTGTGGAACCACCAAGACTCTTCCTAGAGCTGGCCGCCCGGCCAAACTTAGCAGTCGGGGAAGAAGCGCCTTGGTCAGGAAGGTGACCAAGAACTTGGTCACTCTGACAGAGCTCCAGACTTCCTCTGTGCTCTGATAAAATCAAGATTGAACTCCTTGGCCTGAATGCGTTCAGTATGACAGAACGTGTTTAAAGGACATTATTTCACATTGACCCCCCCAAACAATAATGTCTAGCACATATAGCTATGTCTCAATACGATGTATCTTTTTTGTGGCAAATTGTTTATCAAAACTATTATATGCTGGTCTCCTGAGTGGTGCAGTGGTCTAAGACACTGCATCTCAGTGCAAGAGGCATCACTGTAGTACCTGGTTCGGATCCAGGCTGCATCATTGGGAGTCCCATAGGGCGGCGCACAGTTGACCCAGCGTCGTCCGGGTTTGGCCCTGTGTTTAGGCCGTCATTGTATATAATAATTTGTTCTAAACTGACTTGCCTAGTTAAATAAATATTACATTTAAAAATAAATGTGCCTCACATGTACCATAAAAAGAACAAATGGAACATTGTCCTTGACGTAGATAGTGGTGAACAGTTTTGGCTGTGTTACGAGAGGTTGCTTTTTACAATAAGGCAACGGACTACAGCCATATAGTTTTGAACCTAGAAGAAGACCAAGGGACAAGGAGTCGCAAGAAGGAGTCGACTGGGATTGGCGAGAGAAATGTCCAGTTGTCCAGAAAAGCATGGTAAGTTAACGTTACCGAGTATCAAGCTAGCTAGCTTGGCTATAAAGTTGAGTTGGCTAGCTAACTGTTTTACAGCCAGACTTGGTTTTACACGTAGCTAACTAGCCAGATAATGAACTAATTGCAATTATCAGAAACCATTATTATCTTGGTAGCTAATTATCTGTCAGATGTCACGATTCTGCTTGCTTTACATGTCAGAAGCAATGCATGTTGGCTAGCTCACGTTAACTAGATCACTCATTAAGCAATAGAGTGGATACTTAATTAATAAGCTAGCAGCTAGCTAACTACAGCCAAGTAAAGAGGAGCATGTTGTCATGATGGAGTAAATCACCTATGAGAAGCTTGCCACAGTACGGTTTAGCCACAATAGTGGAATTTACTGGTCGCCTTAGCAATTGTTAGTGAGATGGTGCAATAAAATATAAATAATATCTTAGGTAGCTATAAATTCACATGTATGCCATGTAATTTGTCATAGCCATTATCACAAAATGGCATGCATACTTAAATGGCTTGCATACTGCATACTTAATCAGATCTATTGTCATTTACAGACATTAATGTGAAATAGTCATACTAATATAGGAATCCTAAGGTCAGGTACCATTTTCGTGTTAATCACTGCAGGTTTGCCATCCGATTTATTGGAGCCTGGCGGAGATGGATGCAACCATACTACAAGGCAGGACATTTCTCTGCATCCAGGTTGAGGCTTGCTACCAGCAGGAATATGGAGCACTCTGTCAGTAAGTCATGATATTATTGTTTTCCTTTACATGATACTAGGCAGGAGGCCGTGGGCCAGTGGGTGGTCAGGGGTGAGGGTGCTCTCTCTTTTTAGTGCTCACTACCTCTATCCATCTCTCTCCAACTGCTGCAGAGACAGAATGGGCCAAGGACCTCCAGAGCCTTCTGACCAACTACCTGCAATCTCTCCAGAGCAGTAAGCTACACTCATAATAGAATACTTGATGCACCATGTAAACCTCCTTCACTATGGCAGTCTACCTGTGTGATGACATGGCATATGTGACCCATTTTAAGAAGCTAGGCGTATGTCTCACGGCACTATTTCACAGGAGAGGCATTTTTGCCAGAAATGTCTTCTGGAACATGTGATCTTTCATGTGCCTTAATAACAAACTTGTATGCCATCTGTAAATACAAATACAATTCTTAAATTACAAGCCTAGTTTTAAAGATAACATGAAGCACTGAAAACGTGTTGCTGGACTACTTTCTGGAGAACGATCGTGCCACGCTGACTCTCTGATTCTGAAAATGAATCAGACAATGAGGAAATCCCTGATTTAGGTAAAAACATGTTCATTGAACCAGACATTGTAGAGGCTTCTGATGACAGTGGTGGGGGAAGAAACGGTGTCAATGTCATCAAAGAAGTTGAGAGTTTTGAAATCAGTAGAATGCACAGTGGAAGCAGAGAGATGGTTGCCAAATGCAAACAGTCCTAAATAGAACACAGAAGGCTGTTGTAATCCGGAGACAGGTGCTTTCTACATATTCAAACTAAGGGCAAACATTGTATACATGACAGAGGGAGAAGCGTTCATCCATGTTATACAGGTAAGAGTCTAGCTACATTTTCAGATATTATACATTTAAAATTTTGTCAGAAGGTTGCTTTCATTGCATGTTAAAGCGTACTGTTAGCTAGCTAAAGTTAGCTGGCTGGCTAGCTAGCTAATGTTACATATGATCTGTGTAGTAATAATATTTGTATATCAGAAACCATTTGCATTTCTAGTAATAGCCTAATGTTAGCTAGCTAGCTAACATTGAACCTAGTTGGTTAACTCTAACTACCTGCAGATTCATGCATGTTAATATTGCTGCATTCAAAACAACTGAGAACTCTGAAGAATACGAGGTCAAATCATGACATCAGTGATCTTTAAGTTGGAAAGTCGTAGCTTTAGAAAGATGCCCGAGTTGATGAGTTGAAATTCTGAGTTGGATGACCGATTTAAAAAATAAAAATAATATTTTTTAAAAATTCCCCATTCCGAGCTCCTTTTTTTTGGTTTGCATTCCCAGTTATTTTGAACGCAGTGAAGTCTGAGATTTCCGAGTTCCCTGTTGTTTTAAACGCGGCATTAGAGTTGGGATTTTGGTTCATTATTTAGCTAGCTAGCTACACGTCTAAACAAAATAATCCACTATGCAAGTAACCATTTATTTCACTGTCCTGTTTATACCTTCTGTATCCTGTGCATGTGAAAAATAAACTTTGATTTTATTTAATATAAGTGTGTGTGTTTACCAGAGATGGTAATGAGAAGAACAACATGACCTGCACCAAAGATAGGCCAAGGACTAGATAAAGTTTATTTGTACTACTACTTTTTGCTACTACTTTTAATCTTAATCTTTGGTTGTTTGCTACACTGTGAATCCTTAGAGATGGGTGGGGCTAATGCTTAAGAGGGTGTGAACGATGCTGAATGGGTGTAGACAAAGAAGAGCTCTCCAGTACGTGTACCAACACATTCACAGGCCATTTTCTCAAAAGTGGCGTTAAAGTTTATCAACTTTCAAAGCAGAATTGTGCATGATATACAATTTTCTAGCTCTGAGTCTTTACTTTTATCCAATGTAAACAACACCATTTCAGATTTTGCTTCATAGGACCCGAAACCAGGTGGTGGGTCACATATTTTCCAGAGCCACTGGTTGCATTGGGTTCACTGTACTTATGCCAAAACTCATGCTATCTTCTCCCTGTAAAAGACTCGCAGTCTCCCAGACAAAACTAACACGTCCATCCCCCTATCCCCAGGTGAGTTTGCTGTGGATCTCTAGCGTAGCACATGAACAATCCTGCCACCCTGTTGTCAGCTATCCGCAGGCAGTTCACTGAGGAAGGATGCAACTATGAAGGCTTTTAAAAGACACATTTAGGTGGTGACCAAATGCAATATAGTTTTGTATAAACTCAATTTAATTGTTAGATTACAAAACAATTTTTACATGCATGTTTGTCACATCAGCTTTGACTACCTTCTGTAGTAGCTTAAACACAAAGACGACACTTGATGATTCAAAAGGTCTAAAGTAAATACAATTCTCATGTCCGGGGTGAATACATTGTTTATGTATATCAGACATCACACAGGTTTGGCAACTAAAATATATATCCCAGACAAGATTGAAGACTGCGACAAGTAAAAACAAGTGAATAAAAGTCCGTGCTTGTGTCCGTAGCTGTTGGTGTGAATTTGAGTGGGTACATACATGTTGACAGAAAGGCTGTGAGATCGAGAGGGAGACTTGCTGTATTCTTAGGTAAGGCCCTTGCTTCTGGTACCAATGAAGGCCACAGTCTTCAGTCCGGCAGCTTGAAGATGTGTCACCATCCAGACCCATGTCACAGCATGCAGTGACCTGATAGGGAGATGACAATAAATGCATTATGTACCTTTCAACACCAAAGTTGTGTTAGCATTTATTGCAAATGTCGCTGAACAATTCAACCCTTTTGTTTGTGTCATTGATTTATGGAAATTCACGTACAATATTCAGTTAATAAGCATTGACTAGTACCTCTAGGGCAGGGATAGGCAACCCTGGCCCTGGAGTGCCGCAGGCACTTCATGTTTTTGATTTAACCGACCTGGAAAACTGGTTGTTTTGAATTTAGGCAATCACTCAACGGATCAATTAGTTCAGGCGGTCAGGGCTGTATTCAGTACATACAAATGTAAAAGAATGTTCCATTGAACGGAAACGGTGCTGTACTGAACGACTCGTTGAAAAATGGGGAGGGGTTGGGTTGTGTATTCAAAATGCACCCCTGCCCTTTACATACTAAACTCATTGCTTCAAGCCACACCCCGGCACACCCACCGATTGGAGCAAAAGTATCTGTCGGTTCAAGAATGTTTTGAGAAAACGTGGCTGAACTGAACGAACGCCTGTTGTTGTGCCGAGTTGAAACTAAATCCTGCAGTACCTGCGGCACACCTGCTCTAGGGGTAAAATTACTGCTGTGCAAGGTATTGTGTAACCGCTTTCTTCCAGGGCCTATATTCACAAAGTGTCTCCCTCTAGGGATAGTGGTCTAGGATAACCTCCCCCTTGTCAATGTGAAGGCAAAACGTATCCTAAAATCAGTACTACTTGTGAGATTCTTTGTGATTATGGTCCCTGGCCTGTCAGCAATGAAATGCAACAACAACAAAAACATGAACAAGAATTAGCTCAGTCAGTAATTTAGACATTTTAAATGTGCACAAGCCCCCTAATCAGTCAAATTATATGAAAACAACAGTCAAATTAGGAGGGGCATTTCTCTTGCCAACTTTCAGTCATTAAAGCATAAACGAACAGGCAGGGGAACAAAGTAGTTTGACAAAAACTGTTAAAATAGTCAGTAACTAGCTAGTAATTATATAGCTAGTTATTTTCTAGAAACCTAGCTAGAGTCCACTTAGCTTGCTATCTACGGTGAACTCAGTTGGTGGGGGTAAGCTAACGTTAGCTAGTTTTCCCCCAGCCATTTCAAGATACCTGCTTAATGGAACTTTATCAATAAGATGAATAGCTAGCAGCTAGCTGACCCAAGTTTTCGATGCATACCTCCACACGGAAAGCAGGTAATCTGTTTTCAGTATGGGCCAGCACTGTATGTAAAGCTAAGCACACACATTTTTGCGGTTCACCTTCAAAATAAAGGCCCCGCATTGACATTTTCACATTGTGAAATCATGCCTTATTTACGCTAGATACTGCTTAACAAATTATATAAATTCAACAAAAGACTAAGTTAATTTGACCCAAAAAATGGCAAATCAGTTGAAGTCGCACTGTGGATGTATTAGACTTCATAATTTCATTGGGGGCATATACTTATATTTAGCTGTACAGCTTTACCTATGGATTGTGGAGCAATGAAATGGGGTATCAGCCTATTCAGTGATACCCACAGAACACAATTATGAAGAGGGTACCTACATATTACCATTGTAGCTTATATTGCAGGACTTTGACTGTGGGAAATCACCTCCCCAGGCAGACTTGTGTGTATTGGACATTCATACTGCAATGTACAGCCTTACCTAATTGTAAAAAATGGCTAGCTGGAGCTGTCTGATCGGTCGGTTGGGAATGCCCTCACCGCTAGTAGTTAATGTGATGTAATTGGTTCTGACTCGCTACAGGCTGTCCGGCAAGAACAGTACAGATGCTTCTTAGTCCAGGACTTTTATTATGACCATCACCACCACACACTATAGTATTCACACTCACACAGACATCTCCAGTTTGCATAGGATAGACTTGTGGTTCTGAAAGGTAAGAACAAATCTACAATGTTGTAAGCTATCCAATAGGAATATCTACACAGGAAAGAATGGCATAGCATCTATACAGGGATATTCAAATTACAGCATACACATTTAGAGCACTATATGTATAAACAAATCATGGAGAGAGAGAGAACTGACTAAGACAGGCAAGATTTATGGCCCTCTCTCAGAACTGGTGGATATCTGATCTGTGTCTAGTGCCACAGAGTCATAAATTGTACTGCGGGGGCAAGCGGGAGCGCTGAGGACCGTCTATGAAACATCTAGAATCTCTCGCCATGGCTTAACAGTAGCGTGAACTATGAAAATCACATCAAATTGTATTTGTCACACGCGCCGAATACAACAGGTGTAGTAGACCTTACAGTGAAATGCTTACTTACAAGCCCTTAACCAACAATGCAGTTTTAAGTAAATATCTAAAAAAGTAAGAGATAAAAGTAACAAATAATTAAAGAGCAGCAGTAAAATATACAGGGGGTACCTGTACAGAGTCAATGTGCGGGGGGCACTGGTTAGTCGAGGTAATATGTACATGTAGGTAGAGTTATTAAAGTGACTATGCAGAGATAATAACAGAGAGTAGCAGCAGCGTAGAACGGGGGGCAATGCAAATAGTCTGGGTAGCCATTTGATTAGATGTTCAGGAGTATTATGGCTCGGGGGTAGAAGCTGTTTAGAAGCCTGTTTGACCTAGACTTGGTGCTCCGGTACCGCTTGCTGTACGGTAGCAGAGAGAACAGTCTATGACGAGGGTGCCTGGAGTCTTTGACAACTGTTAGGGCCTTCCTCTGACACCGCCTGGTATAGAGGTCCTGGGTGGCAGGAAGCTTGTTGTTGGTGATGTACCAGGCCATACGCACTACCCTCTGTAGTGCCTTGTGGTCGGAGGCCGAGCAGTTGCCATACCAGGCAGTGATGCAACCCTTCAGGATGCTCTCGATGGTGCAGCTGTAAACCTTTTGAGGATGTGAGGACCCATGTCAAATCTTTTCAGTGTCCCGAGGGGGAATAGGTTTTGTCATGCCTTCTTTACGAATGTCTTGGTGTGCTTGGACTGTTAGTTTGTTGGTGATATGGACGCCAAGGAACTTGAAGCTTTCAACCTGCTCCACTGCAGCCCCGTCAATGAGAATGGGGGCGTGCTCTGTCTTCTTTTTTCCTGGAGTCCACAATCATCTCCTTTGTCTTGATCACGTTGAGGGAAAGTTTGTTGTCCACATGGTCAGATGTCTGACCTCCCTATAGGCTGTCTCATCGTTGTCGGGGATCAGGCCTATCACTATTGTGTCATCGGCAAACTTAATGATCGTGTTGTAGTCTTGCCTGGCAGTCCTGAGAGAACAGGAAGTACAGAAGAGGACTGAGCACGCACCCCTGAGGGGCCCCCGTGTTGGGGATCAGCGTGGCGGATGTGTTGTTACCTACCCTTACCAACTGGGGGCGGCCTGTCGGGAAGTCCAAGATCCAGTTCCAGACAGAGGTGTTTAGTCCCAGGGTCCTTAGCTTAGTGATGAGCTTTGAGGGCTTTATGGTGTTGAACGCTGAACTGTAGTCAATGAATAGCATTCTCACATAGGTGTTCCTTTTGTCCAGGTGTGAAAGGGCAGTGGTGGAGTGCAATAGAGATTGCATCATTTGTGGATCTGTATGCAAATTTAAGTGGGACTAAGGTTTCTGGGATAATGGTGTTGATGTGAGCCATGACCAGCCTTTCAAAGCATTTCATGGCTACAGATGTGAGTGCTAAGGGGTCGGTAGTCATTTGGGAATGGTACCTTAGTGTTCTTGAGCATAGGGACTATGGTGGTCTGCTTGAAACATGTTGGAATTACAGATTCAGACCGGGAGAGGTTGAAAATGTCAGTGAAGGCACTTGCCAGTTGTTCAGCGCATGCTCAGAGTACATGTCCTGGTAATCCGTCTGGCCCTGCAGCCTTGTGAATGCTGACCTGTTTAAAGGTCTCACTCACATCAGCTGCGGATAGCGTGATCACACAGTCGTCTGGAACAGCTTATGCTCTCATGCATGTTTCAGTGTTATTTGCCTCGAAGCGAGCATAGAAATGATTTAGCTCGTCTGGTAGGCTTGTGTTCCTGGACAGCTCTCGGTTGTGCTTCTTTTTGTAGTCTGTAATAGTTTGCAAGCCCCGCCACATCCGACAAGCGTTGGAGCCGGTGTCGTACAATTCGATCTTAGTCCTGTTTGATGTTTTGTCTGAGGGCATAGCGGGATTTCTCATAAGCTTCCAGGTTAGAGTCCTGCTCCTTGATAGTGGCAGCTCTTACCTTAAGCTCAGTGCGAATGTTGCCTGTAATCCATAGCTTCTGGTTGGGGTATGTACGTACAGTCATTGTGGGGACGACGTCATCATTGATGAAGACAGTGACTGATGTGGTGTACTCCTCAATGCCATCAGAAGATTTCTGGAACATATTCCAGTCTGTGCTAACAAATCAGTCCTGTAGTTCAGCATTTGCTTCATCTGACCACTTTTTTATAGACCGAGTCACTGGTCCTTTCTGCTTGAATTTTGTCTTGTAAGCAGGGAATCAGGAGAATAGAATTATGGTCACATATGTCAAATGGTGGGCGAGGGAGAGCTTTGTACTCGTCTCTGTGTGTGGAGTAAGATGGTCTCAACTTTTTTTTTTCTCTTCTTGCACATTTTAACATGCTGATGGAAATCAGTTAAACTGATTTAAGTTTCTCTGCATTAAAGTCCCCGGCCACTAGGAGCGCCACCTGTATGAGTGTTTTCCTGTTTGCTTATGGCGGTATACAGCTCATCAAGTGTGGTCTTAGTTCCAGCATCAGTCTGTGGTGGTGTGTAGACGGCTACGAAAAAATACAGATGACAACTCTCTTGGTACTCTGTGGTGGTCTACAGCTTATCATGATATACTCCTATGATATACTCCTAGAGACTTCCTTAGATATCGTGCAACAGCTGTTTACAAATGTACATAGGCCGCCACCCCGTGTCTTACTAGAGGCTGCTGTTCTGTTCTGCGGATAGTGTATAACCCGCCAGCTGCATGTTATTAATGTCATCACTCAGCCACGACTCTGTGAAACATATGTTACAGTTTTTAATGTCCCATTGGATATACGTGCTTTTATTTCGTCCCGTTTATTTTCCAGGGATCAAAGGTTGACTAATAGTACGGATGGCAAAGGCAGATTAGCCAATCGTCGTCTGATCCTCACAAGGCACCCCGATCTCCTTTCGCAAAATCTCAGTTTCTTTCTCCTGTGAATGACGGGGATGACGACCTGTTCAGCTGTATGGAGTATATCCTTCCCGTCCGACTCATTAAAGGAAAATGATTTGTCTAATTCGAGGTGAGTTAATCACTGTTCTGATGTCCTGAAGATCCTTTCAGTCATAAGAGACAGTAGCAACAACATTATGTACAAAATAAGTTACAAACAATGCGGAAAAACTAACAAAATAGCACGGTTGGTTAAGAGCCAATAAAACAGCAGCCATCCTCTCCGGTGCCATCATCATATATCATCATAATAAATGCAGCGGTAAAGTGTGCGTACAGGCTATAGGAATGAACCATCTCTAAACAATAACACCTAATGCAATACAGTAAACGTGTCTGAAATATACGTAAGCTGCAGCAGTACTATACAGCTACAGATGTGACAAGGTTATTAAGCCTAAGGTAATTGCTTTCAGTCAGTCACCATAATTTAGCATTAACCCTCCCGACAATAAACCTCACAACTCACTTCCTGAATGCATACACAATCTTACTAAAATAAACAGACTGATAACTTGGTCGGCAGCCAAACTTGTGTCTTCTTCTTTGGGATTGGGTTGCCAGATCTCATCCAACTTTTAAGGCCTACACCGCCATTTACTGTGCTGAAGTGTGAGGCCAGTCACGGCCTACCCAGATTAAATTCTCTTCATTTGTCCTGTTCCTCTAAGAAAGTGAAATAAAGCCCTAGACACCACTAACTTTCTCTTTCCTCCCCCCACTACACCAACCAAACCTCACCCCTGTCCAAGCCTCTCTAACTCTTTCACACAATCTCTCCCTATCTACATCATACAGTTCACAAAAAATCTACACATGCTCCACTGTTTCCTCCACTAAACATTAATCACACAGACAACTTGCATCTTTAACTGCTGACAAAGATAGCCACTCTGACCTGCAGTGGGAGGGGGTCAGAGTCCAAATGTGCTTTCAGGCACTCTGATTGGTGGAAACCAGGAAACTGTGATAGCTTTCTCCCCTTTTCAGTTGTCTAAGGGGACTGTGGGGAAAGTCACATGTACAGGCATTTTTAAAATTATTATTTTGTTATACACCTATAAATCTTGGGTCTATTTAAATGGGGTATCAGCCTGCTTACTGACACCCACAGAACACAGCCGTGAAGAGTTTATACAAATATTAGCATGATAGCCCATATTGCAGGACCTTGACACCACTGTGAAATGAGCCACATTAGCTCACCAGTAAGCCTATGTGTATTGATCATTCATATTGCAATGTACAGCTTTACCAATGGATCTTGGGTCCATGAAATGGGGTATCAGCCTAACAAATTCTTATTTTCATTGACGGCCTAGGATCTGTGGGTTAACTGCCTTGTTCAGGGGCAGAACAACAGATTTTTAAGTCCCAACGATCTAACTACTAGGCTACCAGCCGCCATGTAGAGAAAATAAATGAATATGTAGAGAAAATAAATGAATTGGTCAGTGTTTTTGTATTTTCCTGCTCGTATATTTATTTATGTGTGGATTTATTTATCTATTTATAGGTGCATTTATTTATTCAGTCATGTCAAACTCCTATCCTGCATAGTAGAGAAGTTGACCTATTCTATTGGTCAGCTTGTCGAGGAAGAAGTAGCCTAGCCCAGTAAGGCTACATAAAAAAATATGTATTCAAAATGTATTCAAATGTCAAGGTTTCAAACAATTTAGTAGATTTTTCCAAAATTGTAGCCTACAGCCACCAGCTCATTGCAAATTGGTGTGTGAAGCGCTGATGAAGCCTATCTTCCGTTGCCGTTTTAGATGCTACAGCAGTAGCTTCTTTCGAGCTGTCTGACAGATTTTTCGCTCAGACTGTTTCTGTATGCTGTATGCATGTGATAAGTAAGATGCATAACGAATATACTGTAGCCGACACGCACCGATTTAATTAAACTAAATAATGCAAATGAACCTATAGACCGATAAGCAGTACCAGTCAAATGTATTTTCATCGACCTGGTATTTCCATCAATGAATAGGCAAAAAAGCGTCTTCTCCGGTGCCAATTTTATTTATAGGCTTTTCAATTTCTCTATAGGCCAAAATCCATCTGACCGGCTAACGGAAACCCTGGCTGAAAGGTTCATTAATCTCCCAGTGTCTGGTGGACAATTTCCACAATATTCATTACAATATGTAGTTGAGGTATATAGGGTTCAGTGAAAGATTTGTCTCAAATACAATGCTTTTAGTTTTTGAAATATTTAGGACTTTAGGACTAGCTTATTCCTTGCCACCCATTCTCAAACTAAATGCAGCTCTTTAAGTGTTGCAGTGATTTCACTCGCTGTGGTAGCTGACATGTTTAGTGTTGAGTCATCCGCAAACATTGACACACTGGGTTTACTCAAGGCAAGCAGCATGAAAAGATTTTAAGAAGTAAGGGGCCTAGACAGCTACCCTGGGGAAGTCCTGATTCTACCTGGATTATGTTGGAGAGGTAAATAACACTTTATTTGTTCTGTTAGACAGGTAACTCTTTATCCACACTATAGCAGGGGGTGTAAAGCCGTAACACAAGTTTTTTCATCAGCAGACTATGATCGATAATGTCAAAAGTCACACTGAAGTCATTTGTGTAAGTGCTATGCTTGTTGAATGTCCTTCCCTATAAGCGTGCTGAAAATCTGTCAATTAGTTAACAGTAAAATATCATTGTGTCTGGTCAAATGCAATTTTTGGTTGACAACGTCATTTTTTATTTTAAACACGCTGGTTGGTTGGCTATTTGAGCCAGTAAAGGGGGATTTACTATTCTAGGGTAGTGGAATTACTTTTTCTTCCATCCAGGCCTGAGGGCACTCATTTTCTATTAGGTTTAGATTGAAGATGTGGCAATATCATCCTCTATTATCCTCAGTAATTTTCCATCCAAGTTGTCAGGTGGCTTGATGATAGAGAACACATTTTTTTTTTCACATCCTCCGCACTCACTTTACGGAATTCAAAGTTACAATGCTTGTCTTTATACTTGGATGTGTAGTTTCAGCGTTTGTTGCTTGCATGTCATGCCTAAATTTGCTAATCTTGCCAATGAAAAAAATTAGTGGCTTTTGTGATCAATGGGCCATCTGATTCAATCAATGATAGAGCTGAGTTTACCTTTTTATAAAAAAATAAATAATTGAAGGTGCTCCAAAGCTTTTTACTGTCATTCTCTATATAATTTATTTTTGTTTCATAGTATAGTTAATTTTTAATTTTTGTTTTTATTCCGTTTAGTCACATGGTTTCTCAATGTGCAGTACGTTTGCCAATTGGTTGTGCAGCCAGACTTATTTGCCATTCCTTTCGTCTCATCCCTTTCAACCATACATTTTTTTCAATTCATCATCAATCCATGGGGATTTAACCGTTTTTACAGTCATTTTCATAATGGGTGCATGCTTATTGGTAACTGGAATAAGCAATTTCATAAATGTGTCAAGTGCAGCGTCTCGTTGCTCCTCATTACACACCACAGACCAACAAATATTCTTTCCATCAACAACATAGGAATCACTACAAAACTTATTGTATGACCTCTCAACCACAGTATGAGGCCCAGTCTTTGGAACTTTGGTTTTCCTAGATATGGCTACTGTTTTGTGATCACTACATTCGATAGATTTGGATGCCGCTTTAAAGCAAAACTCAGTGTCAACGTCAACAGTGAATAGGTGACTCCGGGATACTGGCCTTCAAGGCATAGTTCCTCTGTCTAATGTCTGTTCTTTTGCCCATTTTTTTTATTTTTGTTAGCCAGTCTGAGATATTACATTTTCTTTGCAACTCTGCCTAGAAGGCCAGCATCCCGGAGTCGCCTCTTCACTGTTGACGTTGAGACTGGTGTTTTGCGGGTACTATTTAATGAAGCTGCCAGTTGAGGACAGATGAGGCGTCTGTTTCTCAAACTAGACACTAATGTACTTGTCCTCTTACTTAGTTGTGCACCGGGGCCTCCCACTCCTCTTTCTATTCTGTTTAAAGCTAGTTTGCATTGTTCTGTGAAGGGAGTAGTACCCAGCGTTGTACGAGATCTTCAGTTTCTTGGCAATTTCTCGCATGGAATAGCCTTCATTTCAAAGAACAATAATAGCCTGACGAGTGTCAGAAGAAAATTATTATTTTTCTGGCCATTTTGAGCCTGTAATTGAACCCACAAATGCTGATGCTCCAGATACTCAACTAGTCTAAAGAAGGCCAGTTTAATTGCTTCTTTAATCAGCACAACCATTTTCAGCTGTGCTAACATAGTTGCAAAAATGTTTTCTAATGATCAATTAGCCTTTTAAAATGATAAACTTGGATTCGCTAACACAACGCGACATTGGAACACAGGAGTGATGGTTGCTGATAATGGGCCTCTGTACGCCTTTGTAGATATTCCATCAAAAATCTGCCGTTTCCAGCTACAGTAGTCTTTTACAACATTAACAATGTCTACACTGTATTTCTGATCAATTTGATGTTATTTTAATGGGCAGAAAATGTGCTTTTCTTTCAAAAACAAGGACATTTCTAAGTGATCCCAAACTTTTGAACGTTAGTGTACATTTGCTGAAGCATTATGACAACTCAGCGACACAATGGTAGGGATTAACTGAGGTAGGCGTAGGTCATTGACAAGTCATTGTCTCAACACGGCCTTATAGTGCTGTGAAAGGATCCAGGAACCCAAATTATTTGGGTGGATCCCATCCTCCTTTTAAAACAGAGGGCTAAGAGTTTGCTGACGTTCAATGCTACGATTTAGGGAGTGCACAGGGCCAGATATTATGGGGAGTTTGTAGGTGTCGAGTAGAGCCCCAATAAGTTCTTTAAAATCCATCTCCAGCTGTTCTGAGCTGCTCTTCATAAAGTCATTGAATCCCACATTAACAATGAAAGATGCAGGTTTAAAATGTTTGGGAGGAGCTTATTCCTATACTCGTGCTCCTGGATATCACAAGGTTTTTGCTCCAGGGACTGAGCCATTTCTCTCCATTGTACTGCCCAGTACAATGGATGGAGAAGGGGATGGAGAAATACGCTCATTCCTACCCCTCACACAATTTGTGGAAACTTTCAAGGGGCCATGAGAAGCAGTATAGCATACACCCACATTTCACCATTGGCCTCATCGTAAAATCCCTGAGTGGTTTCCTTTTTCTCAGGCATCTGTGTTAGGAAGGAGGCCTGTAAACTTTGCAGACTGACTGTATTGATACACCATCCAAAGTGTAATTAATAACTTCACCATACTCAAAAAGGATATTCAGTGTCTGCTTTTTATTTTATTTTTTTACCCATCTACCAATCGGTGCCCTTCTTTGAGAGGCATTGGAAAACCTCCCTGGTCTTTGTGGTTGAATCTGTTTGAAATTCACTGCTCGACTGAGGGAATTTGTGTGTGTGTGGGGTACAGAGATGTTAAACACTATTATTTGACATAGTGAGTCCTTGCAATTTTCTTCTCCTGAACTTAATTTAGGCTTTCCATCAAAATGGCTTGAATACAATTATTTATATATTTTTTGAAAAACACAATTCCACTTTGACATTATGGGGTTATTATTGTGTCTAGGCCAGTGATTCAAAAATCTCAATTTAATCCATTTTAAATTCAGGGTGTAATGCAACAAAATATGGAAAAAAGGAAAAGGGTGTGAATATTTTCTGAAGGTACTGTAAGTTTTGCTACTGTTCAATTGTTGGGCATATTTTGAGTTCAATATCATTAAATTTGAAAATGTTTGTCAATTCTTTACAGACAGCAATGTATGCATTATGACTCCATTATACAATCATACAATCAATCTGACTTTGGTAAAAACAATCTAACAACAAAATGGTAATCATTTACAGTTGAAGTCGGAAGTTTACATAGCCAAATACATTTAAACTCAGTTTTTCACAATTACTGACATTTAATCCTCGTACAAATTCCCTGTCTTAGGTCAGTTAGGATCACCGCTTTATTTTAAGAATGTGAATTGTCAGAATAATTGTAGAGTGATTTTATTTGAGCTTTTATTTCTTTCATCACATTCCCAGTGGGTCAGAAGTTTACATACACTCAGTTTGTATTTGGTAGCATTGCCTTTAAATTGTTTAACTTGGGTCAAATGTTTTGGGTAGCCTTCCACAAGCTTCCCACAATAAATTGGGAGAATTTTGGCCCATTCCTCCTGACATTCAGAGCTGATGTAACTGAGTCAAGTTTGTAGGCCTCCTTGCTCGCACACACTTTTCAGTTCTGGCCACAAATTTTCCAAAGGACTGAGGTCAGGGCTTTGTGATGGCCACTCCAATACCTTGACTTTGTTGTCCTATGCATTAGTTATGCATTAGGGGGCGCTATTACATTTTTTGGATGAAAAACGTTCCCGTTTTAAACAAGATATTTTGTCACGAAAAGATGCTCGACTATGCATATAATTGACAGCTTTGGAAAGAAGACACTCTGATGTTTCCAAAACTGCAAAGATATTGTCTGTGAGTGCCACAGAACTGATGTTACAGGCGAAACCCAGATAAATATCCAACCAGGAAGTGCCACATTTTTTAAAACCGCCTTATGCCAATGACTCCTTATATGGCTGTGAATGAGCTACGAATGAGCTTACGTTTTCCACATATTCCCCAAGGTGTCTACAGCATTGTGACGTCTTTTTACGCATTTCCATTGAAGAATAGCCGTAAGGGAGCATATTTAGTAAGTGGTCACATGGTGTCTCCCGCAGAAAATCTTGCGTAAAATACTGAGGTAGCCATTTTTCCATTCGCTTCTTATGAGAAACCAATTGCCTCGACGGATATATTATCGAATATATATGTTAAAAACACCTTGAGCATGGATCCTAAACAACGTTTGCCGTGTTTCTGTCGATATTATGGAGTTAATTTTGAAAAAAGTTCGGTGTTGTAATGGTAGCATTTTCCGGTCGATTTCTCAGCCAAGCATGATGAACAAACGGGAGCTATTTCGCCTACAAAAATAATATTTTTGGAAAAAAGGAACATTTGCTATCTAACTAGTCTCCTGAGTGGAAACATCCGAAGTTCTTCAAAGGTAAATGATTTAATTTGGTTGCTTTTCTTATTTTTGTGAAAATGTTGCCTGCTGCCAGCAGAGCTAGCGTAGCATTATGCCATGATAAACTTACACAAATACTTGTCTAGCGTTGGCTGTAACGCATATTTTGAAAATCTGAGATGAAAGTGTTGTTAACAAAAGGCTAAGCTTGTGTTTGAATATATTTATTTAATTTCATTTGCGATTTTCATGAATAGGAAAAGTTTTTATGTCCGCTGCGTCATGCAAATTCGTTTGAGGCTATGATTACGCTCCCGGATCCGGGATTTCTCGTCGCAAGAGGTTAAGCCATTTTGCAACAACTTTGTAAGTATGCTTGGGGTCATTGTCCATTTGGAAAACCCATTTGCAACCAAGCTTTAACTTCCTGTCTTGATGTTGCTTCAATATATCCACATAATTTCCCAACCTCATGATGCCATCTATTTTGTGAAGTGCACCAGTCCCTCGTGCAGCAAAGCACCCCCCACAACATGATGCTGCCACCCCTGTGCTTAACGGTTGGGATGGTGTTCTTTGGCTTGCAAGCATCCCCCTTTTTCCTCCAAATATAACGATAGTAATTATGGCCAAACAGTTCTATTTTTGTGTCATCAGACCAGAGGACATTTCTCCAAAAAGTACGATCTTTGTCCCCATGTGCAGTTGCAAACAGTATTCTGGCTTTTTTTATGGCGGTTTAGGAGCAGGGGCTTCTTCCTTGCTGAGCGGCCTTTCAGGTTATGTCGATATAGGACTCGTTTTACTGTGGATATAGATACTTTTGTACCTGTTTCCTCCAGCATCTTCACAAGGTCCTTTGCTGCTGTTCTAGGATTGATTTGCACTTTTCGCACCAAAGTATGTTCATCTCTAGGAGACAGAACGTGTCTCCTTCCTGAGCGGTATGATGGCTGCGTGGTCCCATAGTGTTTATACTTGCATTCTATTGTTTGTACAGAATGAATGTGGTACCTTCAGGCATTTGGAAATTGCTCCCAAGGATGAACCAGATTTGTGGTCTACAATTTTTTTTCTGAGGTCTTGGCTGATTTCTTTAGATATTCCCATGATGTCAAGCAAAGAAGCACTGAGTTTGAAGGTAGGCCTTGAAATACATCCACAGGTACACCTCTAATTGGCTCAAATGATGTCAATTAGCCTATCAGAAGCTTCTAAAGCCATAATATGATTTTCTGGAATTTTCCATGCTGTTTAAAGGCACAGTCAAATTAGTGTATGTAAACTTCTGACCCACTGGAATTGTGATGCAGTGAATTATAAGTGAAATAATCTGAAAACAATTGTTGGAAAGATTACTTGTGTCATGCACAAAGTAGATGTCCAAACCAACTTGCCAAAACTATAGTTAACAAGACATTTGTGGAGTGGTTGAAAAACTAGTTTTAATGACACCAACCTAAGTGTATGTAAACTTCTGACTTCAACTGTATTTGAATGGTACATTTATATTGATAAACTGTGTAAATCAAGATGTAGCCTAGGTCTATTCAAATTCCAGGTGAATCCGTTTTATTCAATAGGTGTGTGTGTGTCGGTGTTTGTGTTTGCGCGCGCATGCATTGGGTTGTTTTTGTTGTTGCCGATTTCATTACAGATGACAAACAATACCTTCCATTTGGAACATATTTCAATTTACTGATCAACAACATTTGCATAGAAGAAGCAATATCTTATTTTATAAAAATTTGCGCCGTCTCTTTAAGAAAGTAATGATCTCATCCGTGACACAGAATGTGCCTATGGGAATCTAGTGGAAACCAGATGGGAGGTGAGGGAGACTAAGTTAATTTGTTTTTGGCAAGGGAGACAGAGTGAATTAATAATGTTTTTGGTGAAAATCAGCTTTGGTATTCGCATATTTTGCATTATGGTTAGCATATTATCACAAACAAAGTACTCGGGTAGTGAATTCAGCTGTACGGTAGCAAGGAAAGTTAGCCTAAAATTAAAGCTTGAAGCTACTGGTTTCGTCTTGTATTGTAAAAGTGTTCTACCCTGTGTGGACATTGTTTTTTTAACATTTGCCGATTTGCAGATTTAATCTCACTCCTCATTCCTATCTTTCTGCTGAGCTCCTAATGTCTTATCTTAGGTTTTGTTGAATATGAGAAATTAGGGCCTTACATTTTGGTAATTTAGCAGACGTTTTTATCCAGAGAAACTCACAGTAGAGTGACGGCATACATTTTTTTAAATTACTTTTTTTGTACTGGTCCCCCGTGGGAAAGGAATCCACAACCCTGCCGTTGCAAGCGCCCTGCTCTACCAACTGAGCCGCACGGGATCACGCCACTGCTTCTATTGATATCTCTGGAGTGATAAGGCATCTTATTCAGGTAGTTCACTGTCCGTGTTCTTGACCAGGTCAAAAATGTAAATATACACCAGATGGCAACACAATATTTACCTTTTTAGATGCCATCTTGGGAAATGTGCCAAGAGGAGTGCACCGAGGGTAAGCTTCCATGAGTGCAGTGAATTATCTAGTCATTTTGCAGCATTACGGCTGTCCGCTGCTTTCGCCAGAGTGGAATTCTTCTCCCAGCCCAGAGTTTACTCTGGTGGATAGCTCACATAGCTGAAAGCCTGGGATTGTCTGAGCAGAGAGAGATGTGTTTTGTTAGGTTGGAGGGGTTAGCTGGCGAAGTGTCGGTCGGCCGTGTTTTTGTCCAGGCTCTAGCTCCTGGGTTGCTGCCGCTGGGCCCTTTTGAAGCACCCCTGCCCCGCAGGACTCCAGTAAAAACACTCCACACTAATTGTTTTCCACATGTCTGCCCCTCTGTCCCCCCCTCTGCCTCCACTCTCCAGTGAACCAAAATCAAGGGAACAAAGCAAGGGGAATGCTTAGCTCAGTCTACCTATCTATCGCGTGTGTTTCTAAGAATAAGGTAGCCTCGATTCTGCCAACCCTGTTGTGTCGGCAGTTAAGACTGAAGACTTCACTGAGTTGATTTAGTTGTTTTTCTTTTTAGGTGCTGGTAGTTGCCAGCCATTGTTCTTGTCTCGAGAGTCTGAAGAGTGTTGTTGAAAGTGTGTTCTGATGTTGTCTATGTAGTGTTCGTAAGTCTCTGTGCCGTTATTCTGAATTAATTTGCTACTTATCTATTCACCGGACTCCCTATTGAGAGCACCGCTGTCTGTTTCCTTGAAAATGCAGTGGCTCTCGCGGTTGATTCTGAGCATGCCCAAATCTTGGCTATTGCCCAGTTGTATGGTCAGGTGCAGCAAAAAAAATGACCTAAAAAAAATGCTGCAGCTGGACCATAACAGAGCAGCATGTCTGACCCTCAAATGTACACAGAGGGCCAATGTCATTTAAAATGCATGTCAGTCTCTCCTGGTTCAAATTGGAGGAGAGATTGACTGTGTCACCGCTGGTCTTTGTAAGAAGTATTGACGTGCTGAAAGTACCAAATTCTCTATTCAGCCAGTTAAAGCACAGCTCAAAAACCCATATATACCCCAAAAGACATGCAATCATTGTGTATTGAGAAGGAGCCTTAAGTCAGCATTTCACTGTTAGTCTACACCTGTTGTCTATTAAGCATGTGATTAATACCATTTTATTTCATTTGACGAACTCTAAACACACCCATTATATTTTGGTGTTTTTAATTTCTTTTCTTTTTTTTTTTTGTCTTGCTCTTTGGCCGTGGTGTTTTAGTTTGGATTTGTGTCGCTGTTCCTGACCATTGGTGTTCTGTATTTTGTCATTTTCTGTGTTTTGTGTGGACTGCTGCTTTTTCTGCATCTAATTGCAATCTGAATAGAAAAATCATAAATAGTTTTGATGGCCACGATTAAAGAGCTACTATTTTTATTTCTCACCTGGTAATTGAAGTGCACTTTCCATTTGCCATTCAAGTGCATAGTCAACTGGGCAGGCTTCAGTGCATCACACGCCACTTTGCAATGAGCTGGAGGCCGTAAGCATTTTTAAAGCATATACTGAATTGTTTCAACCCTTTACATTTTACTACATATGAGGCATGTCTTACCATGCTTCAAATGAGCCTAGCCAAAATCCAACCAGACAATTATAAAGACTTCCATATGCCATTGAAACAAGTAGCCTATTTTTCTCATGTTCTGTTGGTTTTCAAATCACCTTTTTTTCTGTCCAGTAGCCAAAAGCACAATCCTAGTCTATTAGTAACCCATGTTAATTGTTGCATCTTTAGATCTTCCCCCTCTATTTCATGAAACCGCTCGCATGTGCAGTGTGCTTTTGACAACGGTGTTTTCCCAATAATTGCATTATGTAACAAACATTTGCGTAGCCTACTGCCTTGTGCGTTCATTGCTGCACTTAACATTTGTAGAAATAATAAATTATCAACATTTTAAGCTAAATGTGTTGACATGTTGCATCAGACTTAGTTTTTCGGATGTAGCGTAGGCCTACCGCTAAATGTGTTGACATGTTGCATCAGACTTAGTTTTTCGGATGTAGCGTAGGCCTACCGCTAAATGTGTTGACATGTTGCATCAGACTTAGTTTTTCGGATGTAGCGTAGGCCTACCGCTAAATGTGTTGACATGTTGCATCAGACTTAGTTTTTCGGATGTAGCGTAGGCCTACCGTTAAATGTGTTGACATGTTGCATCAGACTTAGTTTTTCGGATGTAGCGTAGGCCTACCGCTAAATGTGTTGACATGTTGCATCAGACTTAGTTTTTCGGATGTAGCGTAGGCCTACCGGTTGTATGAATTTAGGATCCATCTTCCCACAACTGCCTCAAAGTCTGTTTTGGAATAGGGAATTTCTTTCTCGCACAGAACGACAAGCTGACCAATAAAATAGGAAACTTTTCTACTATGGGGGTATAGCAGATTGACACAGGCTAGTGATTTTGCAGTTTATTAATCATCTTGTTGGCTGAGGAAAAGTAAATGTGGACAGTTATTTAAACAAGTTGAAATTGCAGATTTGAGTTTCGTAAGAAGGACACACCGTTCTATCCTTGACGTCCTAATCAGGTTACGCACCCAAGGCATATGGGTCCGGTCAATTTCTTAAATGTAGGCCTATGTTTACTGCAGGCTGGTCGCAATACACAGCTGTGTGGGGTGGGTATTGTGTTTCAGTCTTACCACTGCCCTCGTACCCCCCCACACACACACACACACACACACACACAATGCCTTCTGCCTCCTGACAGATGGAGCGTAGAGTACCATGAATCAAGATGGCATACTGCGTAAGCGTTTCGAAATCATTCCTTCTTTAAAAGCCTCCTTGTTTTCCGTCTGTATTGTGTTGAAGGTAGTAAATGGCATATTGATATTGGAATTAAATAGAAGTATGGGGAGGAGGTACGCTAATTCCTTAGTTCAGAATCCCATTTTCTGTTAACAGATCTATGTACAGTCACTCACAGCAGGCCTATGTAGGGCGTACACATTATAGACGCGAGAGCATGTTGTCCGGAGGTCAGCGTAGTGTGCAGGCTTATGGGTCACAGTGGCGAGAGCTGCTAAGTTTATAGTCCTGTTGGACGGCGATACAGGAAAACCCTGTCAAGAGCTGTGGTTGTGCCTTGTGGAAATATTTAATATCGGATCCATGCTGGCCACATAAACTCTGTTTTCCAACATCTGGTCGTCTCCTTGACCTTCAGTGTGCTGCTGGCTCTGGTTAGCCCCCATTTCCCAAACATTTGTTAAGCATCAAAGGAGCTATTGTGGTGCGTGACCCGGGGGGTTTACGTCTAGTGCTGCACTTACGCGGTCATAACACTTGTTTGCTGTTTTGGTAAGGACTTTACATAGTGGTTTTCTCAGGGCTCTGTCTTTCGCTGCGGAGAACTTGTTTTTGACAGGAAGATTAGTTATGACCACGTATATGATTAAAGCCAATGACCTTGGAATTGGCCGTAGTATACGCTATGTGTCCTCCTGTCTCTTCAGTTTTTATGATAATGTGGTGGGCTCACTTCGTCCCCTAGGTAGTGTTCAGTGTATCTTTCGGGCAGGTGCAGCCATTTCTGTAATCCCGTCTGACCAAAAGACTGCGAGGGGCTGTCAGGGCTGTACCATGTGGACAAATAGGCTAGACCTGTACAGGACGCTGAAACGTGGTGATGTTGATGTCGTACACGTCCATATTACCATAGCGATTAAATGCACAATAACAAATTGCCTAGCCCTATAGGTGTTTGTGTTTTTTTCTTTTCAACAGATGACAAAGTACTACACAAGTCCTTGGTCTGTTTCCTTCATCCAGTACAGGGCTTTGAACAGATTACCTTTGAGGGACGCCTGCAGCGTGTTGCAACACTGGTTAAGACAGAGAAGCAATATAGGCAGCCAGCTAGCTGAGATGATTGCGGAATTCTACGGCCGCTCGCGTCCTTATTTGAGCCCGCCGCGGTGGCTTCACACATTTCCTCCCGGGGGGCCGATCTCTGGTAAACAGCTGTGCTGTAAGATGTCATTTCTCACATAACACTTAATAATTTGAAGGAACACATTCTTCCCAGAGGTCATCTCTTCCTCATCGCACAGAGCCATCGCCGGGGCTGTATAAACTCCTAGTATATTATAATCCCGTCCTGCCATGCTGAAACAGGATTAGCTCTGTCTCTATTTAGCAGTGTGGGTGTGTGTGTGGGTTTGGGGTTGGGAGAAGACCAGGCAGCCACTTCCCACGAGCGACTCGCCTCTGAAAACGTTCTTCGTTTTTGTAATGGCCGACTGTGGGTATAGGGGCTAATGTAGTCTGTCAAAGCATACGCTCACTTAATGTGACAACATTAATTCATTTAAATCGTGTTTTTCTCTGATCTACTTTGATTTGTTAACACAGCAGGGAAATTAATTGCATGCTGGGTATTTTACTATCCCCATCCCCATCATTTTTTATCAGGCTTTTTTTTCTTCCAAAGAAATCTCAATCTTTGTTCATGAGCTTTAACTGTGAAATGACTACCTCATAATAATGTCTGTAATCGAAGCGATTGGGATGAATAAATGTTTAGTGTACACAAGCGCACCCCCTAAAGCCCTGTGGAAAGACTGAGTCAGTATGTGTAACAGGGAGGAATCCTGAGGGGGCACAGCAGAGCAGGCCTGTGGAAACGATCCCAGAGCTGGGAGAAACAAAGCACTTTCATGGCCGGCTGGCCCTTCCCTCTCTGTCTCTCAGCTTTGTAAGCAGCGTGTGTGTCTGGAATGGCTGTGCAGCAAGGCGTGGGGGAGGGGACGACCGAGCTAGGCAGAGAGATCGAGAGAAAGGGAGGGAGCGAAAGGGAGAGACTCACTCGCACTGCTAATTCAGCCCATTAAAGTCTTGTGCATTCAGAGCAGCCATATTCCATTGTCAGCCCCAGCACATTTCCAGCGCGCCTCATTTCGCCTCTCGACGCGTGAGTAGCAAGAAAGTGGAAGAGGTGGGGGGAGGAGAGGAAAACAGGACTGAACAACCCTACCTAGGAGAGGAAGGCCTGGATCTGGGACTGACTATCAGTGAGAGCTCGGGCTACTACAGTGAGCCTGCAATGGGCAGAGGGGGTCAGTATATAACGTGTGTGTGTGTGTGTGTGTGTGTGTGTGTGTGTGTGTCTGATTTGCCTGCCTGTGAGAGAGGCAGCCATGCTGTTGCAGCCTCTGCCTGAAGGAGAGGGCACTTGAGGGGGAAAGGAAGGAGAAGGGGGGGCAGGCAGCTGAGGGAAAGGAGGAGGCGAGAGGGATGCCAGAGCTCTGTGTATAAATGGATGAGACGTTTGAAGCTGCCTGTGCTTTGCTCAAAGCTTTCTCAGCTGTAGGAAAGAAGAGACTTTAGAAGCAGCAGGAGAGGTGTAGATGGAAAGAGAAGGGGGGATAGAAAGAGCCCTCTGTTCCTTTATTCATCTCTCCCTTTCTGCCTCTGAAAAAGAAGTACTGGTTTATCGAAAGAGGGAGAGATTGATATTGGAACAGGGAAATAGCATTGGTAGTGCTAGAGACCCAGACAGACAGACAAGACAGACAGACACGGATGGAAAAACTGGAGCTTCAAACGTAACAAAGCCAGTCCAATCGACTCGCAGTGAAGTGAGGCAGTTCAAATGCTGACTGAACCCTCAGGGCGTGTGCATTGTCAGATTAAAGCTATCACAGTAAGAAGATAAGGAAGTGTGTGTGGTGGGATGGGGCTTTTTACCCAAGAGGGGTGGTCGAGTTCCCTCCTTTTTCCTGGTATCTGGCCGGGGTGGACCGGAGAAGGGAGCTTCATGGAGAGTTTCTGTGAAGGGTTTCTGTGACGCTTCCCCCTTGATCAGCTCTCCATTTGGGACAGCCCAAACATTTCCTCCCTGCTGTTGCTCTGACACAGGAAGGAGATGTTCCAGGTTGTGTGTGTGCGTGTGGATCGTTTTCTCCCTCATGTTTACACGAGGGCTGAGGCAGTGATTTGTTTGCCACCTCCTCGTGTCCCTTTGTTCCTGAATGTACAGTAGACTCATCTTGTCCGGCCCATAACGTTTTCAGCCCAGGAAATGTCAGGCAGTTAATTTGCTCTCATCACCTCAGTTTGTGAACACTGGAGGCCTGAGGGTATTTTAAAGGGTAGGTAACATAAACGTAACCACATGTAACATATTGTTTTGCATTAGTATATGGATCAAAAGTCCCAATGCAAATTATGCCTCACTCTAACATTTTTCTACATACATAAAACAAATCAGAATTCCAAAGAATGCGGAAGATATCTCGGGAAAAAAATGTTTTTGCTGGGTGTGACGTTATACGGAGGACCCGGCAAGCCAGCATAATTAAACCAATTTGTTCAGATAAAATGTCAGCCAAGGATGCTAGTCAAGTAGCATGCCAACGTTAGCCCTACTAGCCTGCTAATGTTAGCTTTTCCAGCCTGCTGTGGGCAATTCCACACTAACAGAATTACGCTTTGACTGAGATTCTTTACTTTAAAATGTATGCCAAACAAAAAACTATGATTTCAAAGTTTAACAAACCATACGCACAACGAAAACTTTTAACAGTTTCTACTGAAAAATGTACTAAAACGAATATAGTGGGAAAACTGTGTCGATTCCAACTTTGGTAACGGAGTTACGGTAAAATCTCCCTCAGGTTTTTATACGACCACATTTCCCAGTAAGTGAAGTGGATATTGATAACGGAATTACATCATGGATTCCTGATCTGTACTAAACAGAAATGCATAAATATGGATATTGATGTCATTCTCCCCATGTTTCAGAAGTTTGGACATCAGTAGAGTACTGTGCAGTACAAATACGTAATCTACTGTGCTCTACTCACTGTACAGTGCTGTACTATTACTGTACTCAGTACTGTATTGTACTATACTCTACTGTGCTTTACTCGCTGTACTGTGCTATGCAAAACCACATCTGAGACTCGGAGGATGCAAAATAATTGTACAATTACATCTAAACTGTGTTAAAATGTAATTTGATACATACAGTGTCAGGGTTAATTTGCTCATATATGACCATACTATTGGGTGAAATCACATTCCTTAGACCTACAGTGTGATTCCAAAATGCATCATACGGGGGATGATGGGGCGGCAGGGTAGCCTAGTGGTTAGAGCGTTGGACTAGTAACTGGAAGGTTGCAAGTTCAAACCCCCGAGCTGACAAGGTACCAATCTGTCGTTCTGCCCCTGAACAGGCAGTTAACCCGCTGTTCCTAGGCCGTCATTGAAAATAAGAATTTGTTCTTAACTGACTTGCCTAGTTAAATAAAGGTAAAATAAATAAAAAATGCTGTATTTTGAAAGTAAGATATTGTGAAAACAACATGATTGCTGACAAACAAAATGTTTAGGGACTATGTCAGCAATGGACTAATGAAACAAATACCAAAATGTTGTTTTTGAGTGGAGTTCTCCTTTAAGGAATGTTGACCCATTCTCAAAACAAGTTCCACAGTCTCACACGGCTCTTTCTCTCTTTGGGGCGGATTTAACTTCAACTGACCTGGGATCAGACCTTAAAGATGGGTTATTGGAGAGGATCTGGTCCGAGCTTGAAAGGACCTCTGACCCAAGAGCAGCCATTAAATGTTCCCTGTTTTTTCACTCTCTGTTTTATCAACTGTGAGTGAAAAAGACATAAGGTGAAGAGAAACGCTCTGCTATTCATTGCGTTGGACGACTGCTTCGCCGACTACTTAGCTAGAAAACAGTCCGGCATCTTGACAGCTATGTGCTGTGGATCTAATTTTATGAGCCTCTCCTGAGCTCTATTGAGGTTTTGTCTAGAGAAATAGCTGGTATTACAGGGTGTCTGGTGAGAGCCAAGGAAGTGGCAGTTAGGCCGGAAACATCAAACTGATGGTTTACCTGCAGTCTTTCAAGACCTGCCTCTGCGCTAAGCTACAACAACAGTGGAATAAATATCTCACTCACTCAGGCTATTATTCAGTTAACGGTTAGCCTGACTGTCGACTCAAGAGACTGGAGACAAGTGTACAAGATTGCCATATGATTCTGTGAGCTGAATAGCTGGCCTTTCTATGAGTGAACGTTTTTGGTCGCCTAGTTGAGATGTGAATCCCCTTGCCAGGTCTACTGCCTCGCCTTTTTCCTATCCTATCCTCCTCTCCTCTTCTTTCAACCCTCACGCTACTGTTGTGTGTAAACAGTGGCCTGTGGTGTTAAGCAAGGTCAAGGCTGTAGCAAACCACAGTGCTCTTTATTCAGTCATGTATCTATCTGATTCTATTATCCAATTTGGCTGTGTAGAAGGATAGTGTCATTGCCCCTATAATGGAGTAATACTCGTCAACCAGAGTAGAGCCAGCACAATGGTCTTAAAATAGCTCTAAGGCCCTTGGCTAGCAGTTGGTAGTATCTCTTCCTGATCCCTTCCTTTTAGCCCAAGCCTGCAGTGATGATTGCTGAGCAGCGACGATTATCACCATTCTTCTGCAGTGCCTTCAGAATGAATTCACTCCCCTTGACTTTTTCCACATTTTGTTGTCTCAAGGTGTGATTAAAAGGGATTTAATTGTCTGTTTTTTTTTTGTCAATGATCTACATATATCATGTATTTTGATTAGATCAGTATTCAACGCCCTGAGTCAATACATGTTAAAATCCCCTTTGGCAGCGATTACACCTATTTGAGTCTTTCTGGGGTAAGTCTATACGAGCTTTGCAAACCTGGATTGTGCAATATTTGCCCATTTTTATTCTTTTTTTCAATTCTTCCAGCTCTGTCAAGTTGGTTGTTGGTCTTTGCTGGACAGCCATTTTCAAGTCTTGCAATAGATTTTCAAGACGATTTAACTCAAAACTGTAACGAGGCCACTCAGGAACATGCAATGCCATCTTGGTAAGTAACTCCAGTGTATAATTGGCCTTGCACTTTAGGTTGTTGTCCTGCTGAAAAGTGGATTTGTCTCTGTGTCTGTTTGAAAGCTGACTGAATCAGGTTTTCCTCTAGGATTTTTTGCTATGTATTCAGTTCATTTATTTGCAGAATTGCTTTAGTGCCTTATTGCAAACAGGGTGCATGCCTTTTCACTATGTCATTTAGGTTAGCATTGTGGAGTAGCTACAATGTTGTTGATCCATCCTCAGATTTCTCCTATCAAAGCCATTTAACTCTGGTTTAAAATCACCATTAGTCGTGGTGAAATCCCTGAGCGGTTTCCTTCCTCTCCGTCAACTGAGTTAGGAAGGACGCCTGTGTCTTTGTAGTGACTGGGTGTATTGATACACCATCCAAAGTGTAATTAATAACATCACCATGCTCGACTGAGGAACCTTACAGATAATTGTATGTGTGGGGTACAGAGATGAGGTAGTCAAAAAAAAAATGTTAACCATTATTGCACACTGAGTTAGTTCATGCAACTTATTACCTGAAGTTATTTAGGCTTCCCATAACAAAGGTGTTGAATACTTCTTGACTCAAGACATTTCAGCTTTTTAATTAAAAAATAATAATTTGTAAAAAATGTCTAAAAACATAATTCCGCTTTGACATTATGCGTTGTCAACATTTCTCCTATTGTACCTTTCTCCTATCGTAGTACCCATTAAACATTGTGATATACGATGGTATCGTTTACTCTACACATCATTTATTTCATAAGCTTTTTCCTTTGACTTCTCATTCGATTTTTCCATCATGATATTGTTTGCTCAAATTTCCCTTCTTGTTGCCTGTATTTAGTTCTCATTCAGAATAAAGCTGTGATAGAGAATAGCCTCTAGACTCTGACGTTCACACCTGTATTTAGTTCTCATTCAGAATAAAGCTGTGATAGAGAATAGCCTCTAGACTCTGACGTTCACACCTGTATTTAGTTCTCATTCAGAATAAAGCTGTGATAGAGAATAGCCTCTAGACTCTGACGTTTTAGTTCACACCTGTATTTAGTTCTCATTCAGAATAAAGCTGTGATAGAGAATAGCCTCTAGACTCTGACGTTCACACCTGTATTTAGTTCTCATTCAGAATAAAGCTGTGATAGAGAATAGCCTCTAGACTCTGACGTTCACACCTGTATTTAGTTCTCATTCAGAATAAAGCTGTGATAGAGAATAGCCTCTAGACTCTGACGTTCACACTTGTTCCCATTTGAAAGCTGCGTCTTTAGGTCAAAGACTTTATTAGAATAGCTTATTTGGGAAATACTCTTCATAACTTTAACTTGTCTTAGTGCTTTTGATAGGCTATTTTCATATAGTGTTTGGCTTTTGGCTATTTGGTTCGCAACGGCAAGGAGGGCTGCATGCGTCATTTTTTTTACACGAAGCTCTGCTCAACGGTAAGGTTTGTTCAAATTTACTTGTTGGATTTTTCTACCTCGCTGTTGTTAATTCTACCTCTCATTATTACCTTAGGCCTATCATGTTTTTAGGCTATTCAAAAACAACTTCAAACTTTCGGAGAACTCTTAGTTAAATTCATTGTTTGATCATGAGGTATCACGTCAGGGGAAAGCCAGCATAAAAACAAAAGTCGTATTCATATCAAATGGAGAGGAATGGCAAAATGAGGCCTTTAAAATAATAGCAGACACCGGAGTGTTCTGCTATATGGCCCAGGTCATCCGACAATGAGAGAAAATATATATATTTTCTGTATGGATATTTTGAGCTGCTTGGGCGGAAATCTTAGCTCTGTCGACATTTATTCTCTTGCATTCTGTAAATTGTTTATAACATATTTATTTCAATAGATTATGCAGGTTATAGCAAAGGAACAGGCCACTTGGCATGGCTCTGCTGTGGGCTGCCCGGTCAGCTCTTTACTCCGCGGTGCCAGTCAAGTTTAAATAGGCTATACATCGTCTGTCATATCACGACGTCGTCACCATTGACGATGGCTGTCCATCTTCCATATCCGATACTATTGTAATATCGCCCAACCCTAATGTAGCTACTGATATCACTCCAAGACCCTTTCTTAGTAGTGTTTGTGCTGCAGACCTATGTAAAGTGATAATATAGCCACTTGTATCAGGTCAAGGATTGTTTTCTTAGTGGCACAGACCTGCGTAAAGCGATTGTATCTACTTGTATCACTCAAGGACAATTTTCTTAGTGGTGTTTGTGGGATTGCAAATTGTGCTCTTGTTACTCTGGCTCTTTGCGGCAGCGAGTGAACGCGACAGCTGCTGCGTGGGGAGGAATGAGGAGGGGGAGCAGGTTCTCTTGTGGCCGTGTCAGAAAGGTGACAGGTTAACAGGCATGCAGGGTGGCTTTGTGGTCCGAGTTGGTCCCACTCTGATGAGGTCAGTGTCACAGGGAAGGGCGCCTTTTTAATGAGATTAGAAGAGCGCTGCAGCTGCACGACACCTCCGGGACTGAGGGAGGGAGGGAGAATAATGTATGTGGAAAAAGTATAGAGAAATGTGGTTGTAGAGAGGGGGAGAGTAAGTCAGATGAACAGAGAATGAGGGAAGGAGAAACCCGTCTTGTCATGTTGAGAGAGCTGACCGGCCAACTGTTGTTCCCGTCCTAATCTCGTTTCACTGCACACTGTGGAGGGCCTTCCCCAGGTGTGCTCAGCCTGACCCCTTTTCAGCCTCCCAGAAAGCAAGAGAAAGTGAGGGAGGGAAAACGCGTGAGTCATTTCTATTTTATATCGGAGCTGTTAAAAATGCACCAGCCGTACATTTTAAAGTGCGTGCCTTTTTCGGGTTAGAGCTTCAAGAGGGTTGGTTATGTGACCTCCTGACCTCTCACGACATCACCGCATCTGAAACTTTAGTAGATCTCGACAACGCACACAGAACAATTCCAAGCCAGAGAGAGCAACGTACTGCTTTTACAACAAACAAAAAAAGAATAAGAATCTAGCAATTTATCTGTTAGATATGCTATTGACTCTACTGTGTGTAGGAGGGCTCATAGGTCGCCGGGGGATCGCCATGCATATTTAACCAGAGGATGAGTACATCCACTGGAACCATACCAGGCTACTAGTATTAAAACGTCACTCTGCATCGCACAGTACTTTTAGCGGATTGTAATACGAAGCTCATCTTACCAACCACTGAGGACGGACAGAATAAATAAAGACACAGTGCCTTCAGAAAGTATTCATTCTGCCTTGATTTGTTCCACATTTTGTTACAGCCTGGATTCAAAATGGATTAAATAGAATTGGGTTTTTTCTCGCCCATCTTTTTATTTACTTTGTTTTAAATTGATTTATTTAACCAGGTAGGCCAGTTGAGAACAAGTTCTCATTTACAGCTGCGACCTGGCCAAGATAAAGCAAAGCAGTGCGACAAAAACAACACAGAGTTACACGTGGGCTAAACAAATGTAGAGTCAATAACACAATAGAAAAATCTGTATACAGTGTGTGCAAATCAAGTAAGGAGGTAAGGCAATAAATAGGCCAATAGTGGCGAATTGGTTATTGATCAATGCTTGACAACCTATTTTCAGATCTTGCCATAGATTTTCAAGCAGATTTAAGTCAAAACTGTAACTCGGCCACTCGGGAACATTCACTGGGTCGGCAGGTAGCCTAGTGGTGGGAGCGTTGGACTAGTAACCAAAAGGTTACAAGATCAAATCCCTGAGCTGACAAGGTAAAAATCTGTCATTCTACCCCTGAACAAGGCAGTTAACCCACTATTCCTAGGACGTCATTGAAAATAGTTAAATAAAGGTAAACATTGTTTTTGTTAAATAAATCAAATAAAACACAACTCCAGCATAGATTTGGCCTTGTGCTTTAGGTTATTGTCCTGCTGAAAGGTGAATTGATCACCCAGTGTCTGGTGGAAAGCAGACTCAACCAGACTCTAGAATTTTGCCTGTGTTCAGCTCCATTCCATTTCTTCTTTATCCTGAAAAACTCTCCAGTCCTTAATGATTACAAGCATATCCATAACATGATGCAGCCACCACTATGCTTGAAAGTATGGAGAGTAGTACTCAGTAATGTGTTGTATTGGATATGCACATAACACTTTGTATTCAGGACAAAGTTATTTTTTTACTTTAGTGCCTTGTTGCAAACTGAATGCATGTTTTAGAATATTATTGTCCTGTACAGGCTTCCTTCTTTTCACTCTGTCATTTAAGTTAGTATTGTGGAGTAACTATAATGTTGTTGATCAATCCTCAGTTTTCTCCTATCTCAGCCATTCAACTCTGTAACTGTTTTAAAGTCACCATTGTCCTCATGGTGAAATCCCTGAGCGGTTTCCTGAGTTAGGAAGGACTCCTTTATCTTTGTAGTGATTGGGTGTATTGATACACCATCCAAAGTGTTAATAACTTCACCATGCTCAAAGGGATATTCAATGTCTGCTTTCAATTTTGTATTACATTTTTTTTTACCCATCTACCAATTGGTGCCCTTTTTGCGAGGCATTGGAAAACCTCCCTGGTCTTTGTGGTTGAATCTTTGTTTGAAATTCACTGCTAGAGTGAGGGACCTTACAAATAATTGTATGTGTGGGGTACAGAGGTGTCATAAAAAAAGATCACGTTAAACACTATTATTGCATACAAAGTAAGTCCATATAACTTATGTGACTTGTTAAGCACATTTGTACTTCTGAACTTATTTAGGCTTGCCATAATAAAGGGGTTGAATACTTATCAACATAAGACATTTCAGCTTTGCATTTTCTATTAAATTGTTAAAAAAAAAATATATATATATATATATTATTCCACTTTGACATTATGGGATATTGTGTGACAAAGAAATTGACATTTAATTGACATTTCATCTATTTTAAATTCAGGGTTTGTAACAATAAAATGTGGAAAAATTCAGTGGGCTTTAATTGTTTCTGAAGGCACTGTAAAGGCTATTGCTGCAAGGAGACCATTTTCCACCCAAAGTACAGTAGGGCACTGTAAACATAGACCTGCCTGTCTGTTTGTGTATTAACAGCATGCTCTGAGGGTTTTATTTGACTGAGGCCTTAGAGCACTTTGCTGTTGCACTGCATTACATAGACCTAGGCCTGGGTTTGGTGTTCATTAGGTACCACATGGAAGAAAACAGGCCGAAACAGGGAAGAACTTCCTGTACTTCCTGAATAAGAAAATCCCATTACATTTTTTTTGTAGCAAAACATTGTAAAATGTTTTCCGTTGCATGCCCTAATGAACACAACCCATGTGTAGTACACACAGGAGGGATAGTTCGAGGGGACTGGTGAACTAATCAGGTTCTGCTTCCTCTACAGGCCCATCTCTCTGGTTACAGCAGGTATTCTCTGGGTGGTTTGGCTTCAACCTCCCCCTGTTTCTACACCGTATGTATTTATTTAAACTAGGGCTGTCAAACGATTTAAAATTAATCGAGTTAATGACATTAGTTAATTGTGATGCATCGCACACACACATTCACTCAAGTACTGTTAAATCTTCAGGCATGCTAAGGGATTGTTCTCCCAATTTCTGATTGGACGGTTGACTGTACGAACAAAAACATACTTTTTTGTGATAGTAAAATCATTTTCGGTTTAACCTTAAACTACTAAAACCAAATAAAGTATGTAGAAAAGATCATGGAGATTATATCTTTTTTATAAAGATCATCTTTGAGAACTAACAATCACCAAAATAAAAACTAGACGGTTGGGGAGAAACTGAAATTCCAAAAATGTCATTGCATGTGGCCCCCATTTGATTTTGTTATTGTGTTTGAGTCACTCAAATAGCATTATAACTAAGGCATAAGTCTTGGCAACGTGTAGAATTGCAGGAAATTAGCATTGGAACTGTAAAATGTACATGTGTTTTCCTTAATTGTTGCTCAAAGCTGTGCGCACAGTGCACTACAATAGAGACAGCCCCACCAAGACCGAACGCGGGAACTTTGACAGCCCTAATTTAAAAACGGCCCTCTCTCTCCCTGTGTTCCTTTTCTCTCTTAATCTTCCTTTCAGATATATTCAGACAAATATGTTTGCTATCGGTGTTGAGTGTGTGTATGGTAAATAGCAAGCTACTTGTCATCTTAAGCACTCTGGCATGTGAAGGAGCTTTTCTGACAACAGATGGAAGTGTGTGTTAGAGTGTGTGTGTGTGTGTGTGTGTGCGTGTGCGTGTGTGTGTGTGTGTGTCTGTCGATGTGAACATGTGTGAGAGGGTGAGGTATTGAAATCGGAGTACATTGGCGTGTGTGTGAGCCATGGGTCCTTCGCATACTCCAAATTAGTCACTGGAGCAAATCTATTGAACCATGTCCAACTATTTCCTCCTCTGCTGGTCTGTTCGACAGTGTCCATTTTGCAGTATTTTGTCAGCACAAATCCAGGTGCCGGAGAGGGTCAAGGCTACTGGGAGGAAAAGGGGAGAGAGGGAGGAGGGTGGTAGAGGTACTGTAGATTTATTAGATGTTTGTCCAAACGCCCCCCTCTCTGGCCTCCCTCCTCTCCCTCCCTCTGAGTGAGGTCGACTTGTTGTAAACTCATCCTGTCTCAGGGCCTCACTGGAGCCTCATTAGGTGTGGAATGTGTTTATGGGTCAGAGTTGATCCGTATCCTGGATGTTACTGTCACAGGGTGTGTGGTGCTCATCTAAGGACTGCTTAGATGGAGCCAATAGCCTGTGTGTATTCTGTGCTGCTTTCTTCATACCTACTCTTGACTTGGTTCATTTTATAGCCTTGCTGTCAGTGTGTAGGCCACATTTTGATGCTACGATCATACGCTCTTCCTAAAGCACTTCACGATGTAGCAGTTCTGCGACTGTGTGTTTTATTACGCTATGCCGACTGCCCCCTCCCAGCATCTACGCCTGATACCGGCCTATCTTAATGGTGTGAGAGAGTTTGCCGGCATGTGTTCTGTTCGATATGCAGCATGCATTAGCGTTTATGAAGGACCGCGCTCTGTAAGACACACAGCCACACGTTAGTACTGGCAACATGGCTTGTGTTTTAACACTGTGAGGTTGGGTCGGAGATGAAAGGCACCTCCTCGTTTCCAGGCTAATCCACACGGACAGCTATGGCCCATGTGACTGGTGTTACCTCCCCTCCCTCCTCTCCACCACCACCCTGACACTCACCCCTTTGAATAGAGCCCTCTCTAATTCACCCTAAAAGGACTTCTTTCCAAAGAGGGGATTACTTCACTGTGAAGGGAAATCACAGGGAACACTGTCGTCCTTGGGGGGGGCAACATTCCTAATGATCCAGACTGGTGGCAGCCACCGAGGGAGTGGAAGGGAGGGCTCAATGTGGGATTGTAGCTGTTTGGAGTGGGGGAGCTTGTTGGACATCATGTGGGATGGAGAAGGGTCCCTCTGGCACCCAGGCTGAGCACACTGGAATTCACAGGGGTTTCCTGGAAGCAGCTTTCTCCCCGTCCTTTAAAACGTGACATGTTCATTCAGCCATCTGTCAGTCCACTCTATCAGGGGCTTTGGGAAAAACGAGCTGTGATTCAACAGACCTCGGAGAGAGCGAGAGCGAAAAATGAGATGGAGTAGAAAGGGAGAGAGAGAGGAGTGAGTGAGGGGGGGAATCTACTTGAGTTCCAAGCATGACCTGTTCATTAGCCAAAGTAAGCGGCTTCATAATTGACTGCCTTTTTTTCCCGGGGCTCTTGGAGCAATTTTGAGAATAGTCTTGACTCCAGTCGGAGGATGTTGAAACAGCGAAAACCTTTGCTTTGAAGAGCCTCTATTGAGCTGCAGTAGCCATGGTTACCATCAGGGCCCGCATAAGTGGGAGAAAGGGCTAATTCCCCCAGTGTTACAACCCAGCCAAATGGTACAGAGAGAGAGAAAGGAGGGTAGACCTCACTTTCCTTCTGCCCCCTCCTATCTCCTGGTGCGTAGCCCCTCTTGACTGGCACAGAGCATGACTTGTTGTGGATTTCTGGGGAAGACCCACCCCTCCCCCCTGCCTCCTTCCCTCCACAGTTCAGACCACAGAGCCATTCTAGGAAGCATAGCCTCTGGGCCTCATTCCAAGGAAGAGAGTGGGAGGGGGGGGGTCGGGGTCAACTCACAAATTACTAAACCTTCTTCTCTCTGCCTTGAAGAAAGACACAATTCCCAGATATTTGGAGAGTGTATTTTGGGTGGTTATGGAAAAAAATAACAGGGTCACCTCCTGCTCATTTTGAGCATTCCTCAGTTTCATCGGCGAGGGCAGGCAGCTTGTATCCCTGTGGTGGACTGCACTTGGTGTAGAAAGCCAAAGGCCTGGGAGAGGAGACATGTTTTTTTGAGTGCGTCTATATGTAGGCCTACTGTTTTTCCAATTTTCCCTTCGTTCCTCAATGTGAAGGTCTTGACAGGCACTTGCGTTTTGACAGAAGTTCAGGGTCATTTCACCACGCCGACCGCTTTGCGCGTAATCGTGTAGTTTTAACAAACACAAAGCACTTGCTTTATCCTGGATTAATTACAAATATGTCTAAGATGCCGAATTTGACAAACGCATGATTTATTTCAGCAATGATGTTTCACCGTCTGTCCCTTGAGGAAAGGCTGTGTGTTCCATTTTCCCTGAAGCGTCATAAGGGCGTCTCCACCACTTTAGGATCTCCACTTCTGCTGGATACTCTCTCCTAATAAAGACTCTGACTTGACCAGAGGAGCTCTCTCTCTTCTCCACCCCTTTTTTCTCTACTGATGGATTGAACTCCCCTCCCCACCCTCCTGTCTTTCCCCTATCCCCCTCCTCTTCTCTCCAGCACGGCGGTGGCGGTATAAATCCGGTGATTAATCAAAAGGAGAGGGCCCATATCCCCTGCCTGGCTGATTTGTCCCGGCTCGTCATTGGCACAGAGAAGTGCCACGAGTGGCTCTTACATCAGCACGCCATCCTTGCCGACATTGTCTGAGGCTCCGCGCCTAAATCATCCCATGACTCACATTCTCCGACTACACTACCTGCCATGAGAGGAAAGGAGGGGAACGGTGGGAGTGAGGAGAGGATGGATGAACTGACTGGCAGAGAGGTCGTCTTTATTTTTCTTCCTCTCGCCTTTCCTTTTTTTCCCCTCTTTCTTTGCCGAGGCCTTTGAAAAGTGCTTGGTTGGAGCAGCGCGGTGCCTGTTTCCGTGCAGAGTTTCAGCTGTCGCTAGGATCCCCTTCGACAGATTTATCGCCCTTTTGCGAATCGCCCTCACAGGGGCGGCTAATGGCCCACCGAGCTCGACTGCCAGTTAGTTGCTGCTTCGTGTGTGTGTGTGTGAGGGGGGGACTAGCTAGGCCTCCAGGCAGTTGCCCATCCAATTAGTCCTTTCAGTAAACAGGCTGAAAGGCTTCTGCAAACGATGAACTCTGGCCCTCCTCTTCGGTCTTTGTTCCCTGTACTTTGAGTGGCCGAAGTTTCAAGGCAAAAAGGACTTGGGACCAGTCAAAACCCACCCCTTCAATCACAGACTGTTTTCTCATTACCTTGCTGGGCATGCGTAATGCCTGAGTAAGGTTGCAACATTGGGTAACTTCCCCAAAAATCCCTAGTTTTCCAGAAATCCTGTTTGGAAGGTTCCCTGAAATCAGGAGGTAATAAGCAGTACATCTGGAATATTCCATCCCGAATTTCTGGAAAACCAGGGCATTCTTGGGAAGGTTACCGGAATTTAACAACCCTATGCCTGAGTCAGAGTGACGTCATAACTATCTTCATTGTCGTCACCATCACTGGGAGGAAAAACAACCGAGCAGTTTGTGAGAAAGCGTTTAGAATATGTGTGCTCTGTGATTAGTAATGAGTTCAACAGAGCAGCAGAGGCTGAGGTCATTCGCCACAGAGCCTAGTACATGTTGGAGAAGCTGAGGCTTGCCTTCTAACAGGGCCTACAGAAATGGAACTCGGTGTGAGTGGAGCGACGGTGTGAACAGCACAGCGGGGCTTTAAAACAACCAGCGCTGAAGAGCATTCCATGGCCACTGCTGAACTCTGGGCTTAGGAGAGCTCCATCAAAGCAGGCGGTGTTAAAGGGGCTGTCTGGACAAGGCCCGAACAAGGATAAGTGACCGCCCTCTCTCTCTCAATCTTGTGCTCACTCACTGGCCCCTTCTCTGCAGAAAGAAGAGAAAGAAAAGAGAAAGAAAGAGGGGGGAGGGAGTGAGACAGAGAGAGAAAGCAGGTTCTCATTTCCTTTTGTCTCTGCGCCCTGCAAATTGATCCTCTGGCTCAAAGTGAAATGGCTTAACTGCAGTATAAACAGACTGCCGCTGTTCCTCATAAGGACTAGCATTAGAGGAAATTGGCGGTGTCGGGAGCGAGAGAGAGAGAGAAGGCATGGGCAGAAGAGCAGTGTTTAAACCCACGCACTCACTGCAGCCGACGCGCCTGCGCTCCCAGCGTGACTAATACCAGAGGTCATCAGCTCCAGAGGCGGCGGCCATTTCTCACAGAGAGCAGTCGCTGATTACGCTGGTGGGTGCAAGTGTGTGTAACTGTGTGTGTGTTTGAGCCTTCTGAGCAAGTTATCCAGGAAACGCCAGAGAAATGGGTCTCAGGTAAGCGTGATTAGTTGTGTAATTTCAGAAAGCCATGACACTCACCATCTGATTGTTCTGAAATAATTTCTGTAGTTTGAAACAGGTAAGATTGGCAGTCCTGAATTACTTTGTTGTAATTTATATCGATCTCTGAGATACTGAGCATGTTGGTGCACCCAAATTGGCCATTTTAATTCCTACGATTCAGTTAATGTTCAATAAATATAGTACCCAACATCAAATTTGGACCAAACATTTTTCTACCAATGAGACATGAGGAATCCAATAAAATGGTGAAAAGCCACTATACGCTGATCCCACCCCAACAACCAGTATACATTAGCAGTTCTCTAAGTCTGACAAGTAGTATGGCGCTGCGGCTTGGAGTATTGCTTCTTCAGCCTATGTCATTTATTCCCTGTGAATCTGGTGATAGTTAGTATCCCCTATTCAGAGAATTTTGGCATTGAAGTTGCTTGCATTATTTTTTCATTATTGTGGCCAAGCCATTCAGTTTGTCCTCCTCTTAGCAACCAAATGCTTCAGCCCAACTCTCCCCGAATAGTCCATAAGGTGGCAGCTCGCTGAGAGGGCTATCCCTATGGTGCAATTCTCATATTAATAATTTTCCTACAAGCCCAAAACTTGATGGAAAAATGGGTTAGGGAATAAAGTGTTGTGGAAACCATAATACAATTATATTATAAACCATTACATGACAGTCTTATGTTTGTCAATTAAATTATTATAAAACAGCTCTATTTAATGTGATTAGTGACATTTACCATTAAACCCAACCCAATAAATGTACCATTGTAAAACACTATCTAGGGTGCGTTTTGGGACTTTTGTCATTGAAACCATTAGAACTACTATAGCCTTTTGGTTTGCTTGTTCACCAGGAATGGTCTAACAGTAACTAATCCAGATCTTTTTTGTAGGGAATAAACCACACACAAAGGGGCCATTTCCTGAACACAGATTAAGTGTAAGAGAAAGACAAACTGAATTGCTTTCATGGTGGACTGGTTTGAATTTTGAGGACGACCACACAATGTATTTTCATCATGAGCAAAAGCTATTGGTCTCTACCTAAAATTGCAATGGAAATCTTGTGATCTGTTGAATAAACACAAAAGACCAGCAAAATGAATAAAATATCATGAAGCAAAACTTGGTACTTTCACACTCATTTATGGTAAATAATGCAAGCGACTCCAATGACAAATTTCTGAACAGGGGAAAATAACCATCAGATTCACAGGGAATACATTGCATGTATGAAAAAGCAATACTCCAAGCCACAGCTTAATACTATGCATTACTATGTCAGACATTAAGATCTGATACTGTATACTGGTTGTTGGGGTGGGAGGGGCCGTGGGTGTCTTTAAATTTTTTTGGGGGGGATTCATCACGTTTTACTATTTCGTAGGAAGAAGATTGGTCCACGTTGGATGTTGGGTACTATATTTTCTTGAATATAATCCTATCAATTAAAATGTCAAATTTTGTCTTAATCATTTAGCTACATTTCTCAGATTAAATTATACTTCAACCCCCCCAAAAATTCAGGAATGCTAATCGTATCAGTTACTATTTTAGAACAATCTGAGATGGTGGGTGTCGAAAACGCAGCTTGCTGGAAACATGAGCCCCAATGGGATTCGATTAGCTAACATGAATCAAAAACAGGAAGTGGAGAAGAAAAGCAAGACTGAGCGCTGAGCTTTTTGAGGATCTTGGGTTACGCTGAATACCACAGTGGGGCCCGCAGTTTTATGCAAGGTGACCCTACCACTCCCGTGTCAAACCACGTGAAGACTACTTCTGTCCTAAGGGCCTTAGTTGTTTTGGCTGCCCTAAATGGTGAACATAGCACAGGTTTTTTTTCTCTTCTCGATCATCAAATAAATAGGCAAAATATGTTAGAAATAATCTAGTATAAGTTCCATTTAGCCTATGTCTTGGCCATGTTCAGTGTCATGTACAACTATGCTGTAATGTTACCAGGCCAACAAGCCTTTCTGAGGGACCACCATAGCCAGACACACATCCCTGCCCCCACTGCACTGTTTATTTGTATCTGGACATTAGCTGTTTTTTGTGCTTGAACTAACGAGGTCATCAAAGTATGATGCTACTCTGGCAGTCCTGGCCCTGGAGAGCGCCAGGACTGCCAGAGGCTAAGGAAGGAAGAGAAAAAGGAAGGGAAGAGTTTAGAATTCCTCTCCATCTCCCTACCACCATCCCTCCCTCCACCCCCATCTCATTGTGGAGCCCCATATGCTGAAGGACACTCAGGAGAGAGGCTTTGTGGGTTTTAGGAAGGGGGAGGGGGCTCCTCAGCTCCCGCTGTCTGCTTACTGTATCTCGGTCACGTCTCGTGTTTTAATCAGACAGTTACCGTGGGTCTCCTCTCTTTCGCTCCTTCCGTCCCTCCATCCTCCCCTGTTCTCACCTGTCTGTCACTCAGTGGGTGAGAGCAAGGGGGAGAGAGAGAAAAAGTGCCGCTGTCCTTAGACATCCTCCAGCAATTTTTTGGTATTTATTTTACTGTTGAAAAGCACATGTCCCAAATATAAATACATTAAAGTACACACACTAAAAGGTTAAAAAAATATATATATTTAAAAAAAAAAAGACAACTGTGAAATTTTGAAGTGGTAGGTCTGATAGGATAGGTCTGATAGGAAGTTGTGATGTCATCGTCCCTCCCCCTTGTTTGAGTAACAATGGAGGAGCAATAGAGAACAAAAGACCAAAGACCCACCCCCCCCTACTTGTGCTATGTCATGACTTACCTGGGCCTCCTATTGAGATGTGCCTTTTTGTTAAGTAAATCAGGTGCTAAATTAGGTGAAAAGGAGGCTGGAGGGACACTTTAAAGCCCGATAGACAGCGGGGACTTGCATAGTGAGTATGAGCAGTCGACTTGTCATCGCCATCACAGCAGCAGCACAGAGGAGAGAGGCTGGCTGGAATCTTAAGGTCTTTTCAGTTCTGCTCCGCAGTTGTCCATTTCAGCCCCGATATATCGGTGAGATATTGGAATCGGACGATGCCGACATCGGCCCCGATGTCTAGTTTAACGCTGATGTGCAAAACCGATGTCAAAGCTGGCGTGCACACTTATATAACGTAGGTAGATGACGCCACATTAAAATGTACACGTGCAACACATGCAACACAGCATTCCTAACCTGGCCCACAATGTCTGCTGTGTGGATCGAGCAATCAACAAGTCGAGCAGTCATTTGAAAGACTAAGAAAATTTCAGCAAGACAACTCAATGCCAAGATAATGGAATTCATTGTCCTTGACAATCAACTGTTCTCTGTCGTGGGTGATGTTGGCTTTCGCCGACTGGTCGAGCACCGATACACACTACCAAGTGCGCTATTTTTCACATGTTGCCTTACCGGAGTCACACAGTAATAGCGTCACTGCTATTAGCTTCACGACTGACATTTGGACCAGCGACCCCGGACGACGCTTGGCCAATTGTGCGCCGCCCCCCTATGGGACTCCCACACACGGCCGAATGGGATACAGCCTGGATTCAAACCAGGGACTGTAGTGACGCCTCTTGCATTGAGATGCAGTGCCTTAGACCGCTGCGTCCATGTGTGTGTGTTAACTATTTATCTGTACTAGAATGCTTAAAAGGCAGCTAAAATGTTAAATATCGGTCATCGATAGTGTTTGTTTTTTTGGCAAGGAAAATATCGGATATCGGTATCGGCCAACAATGTCATATCGGTGCATCAATATTTTAAACTATATCCCATTTAGTCCGCTGTCGTCCTCACCCGGCTCACCCAAACAGCTCATCATAGCTAGCTATTTAAACACTAGCGACGAGCAATCCCGTATCCGGGAGCGTAATCATAGCCTCAAGCGTGTTACCATAACGCAACGTTTCCTATTCATGAAAATCGCAAATGAAATTAAATAAATATATTCAAACACAAGCTTAGCCTTTTGTTAACAACACTGTCATCTCAGATTTTCAAAATATGCGTTACAGCCAACGCTAGACAAGCATTTGTGTAAGTTTAGCATGGCATAATGCTATGCTAGGCTGTGCTGGCAGCAGGCAACATTTTCACAAAAATAAGAAAAGCAACCAAATTAAATCATTTACCTTTGAAGAACTTTAGATGCTTTCACTCAGGAGACTCCCAGTTAGATAGCAAATGTTCCTTTTTTCCAAAAAATTATATTTTTGTAGGCGAAAAACGTCATGTTTGTTCATCCTGCTTGGCTGAGAAATCGACAGAAAAATACTTAAACTATAATGCATTAGCATAACGCAACTTTTTCTATTCATGAAAATCGCAAATGAAATGAAATAAATATATTGAAACACAAGCGTAGCCTTTTGTTAACAACAATGTAATCTCAGATTTTCAAAATATGCTTTTCAACCAAAGCTACACAAGCATTTGTGTAAGAGTATTGATAGCCTAGCATAGCATTAAGCCTAGCATTCAGCAGGCAACATTTTCACAAAAACAAGAAAAGCATTCAAATAAAATAATTTACCTTTGAAGAACTTCGGATGATTTCAATGACGAGACTCTGTTAGATAGCAAATGTTCATTTTTTCCAATAAGATTATTTGTGTTGGCGAAATAGCTCCGTTTTGTTCATCACGTTTGGCTAAGAAAAAGACCGGAATATGCAGTCACTACAACGCCAAACCTTTTTCCAAATTAGCTCCATAATATCGACAGAAACATGGCAAACGTTGTTTAGAATCCATCCTCAAGGTGTTTTTCACATATCTATTCGATAATATATCAGTCGTGACAGTTGGTTTCTCATCAGAAGCAAATGGAAAAATACTGCAGCTGGAGATTACGCAATAATTGCAACGGAGGACACCAAGCGACCACCTGGTAGATGTAGTCTCTTATGGTCAATCTTCCAATGATATGCCATCAAATACGTCACAATGCTGTCGACACCTTGGGGAAGCGACAGAAAGCCTAAGCTCATTCGTGTACCATTCACAGCCATATAAGGAGTCATTGGCATGAGGCGGTTTCAAAAAATGCGGCACTTCCTGATTGGATTTTTATCTGGGTTTCGCCTGTAACATCAGTTCTGTGGCACTCACAGACAATATCTTTGCAGTTTTGGAAACGTCAGAGTGTTTTCTTTCCAAAGCTGTCAATTATATGCATAGTCGAGCATCTTTTCGTGACAAATATCTTGTTTAAAACGGGAACGTTTTTCATCCAAAAATTAAAATAGCGCCCCCTATATCCAAGAAGTTAACACAGCTATGTATGAACAAAGTTCATTAGAATTATGTCCCCCGGTGTGTACAGTGTTTATTAGTGGCTGTGCCTGGCTTTTGTTGTAGACGAGGCGTCGGAAGAGCCGGAATATCAAAGAGCAAGAGGAGTAGCTAAACTAATGCTGTTGGGCCCCCGTGTTCCCATTTCCCACTAGCCCCCCTCCCCCTTTCTGAGCCATGCTGTGGAGCGCATTGCCATGGTTAACGTTGAGTGACAACCCCCTGCTTGATAGCCAGGTAGTCTCCATGGATACGCCAGGTCATTAAAAGGGAGCTGGGGAGCGGCGGCTCTGGCTGGCTGGTATCAACCTGACAGACACTGAAATAAGATGGCCCTGTGGCCCCGTGCCAGCCCCCCGTCTGACCCTGGCCCTGGCATTGCATGGACCGGCAGCTCTCCTTACAGCCCCTGGGCTCACTCACTCCCTGTGGAAATGGAGACCGTAGATAAATGATTAGCGGCAGCTTTATGCATTCCCCAGTCCCCGTCCTCATGAGTGAGTATATGAACGAGTTTTCATGAGCTGGTGGACATTTTGTGCCGTAATGCTGTCGTAGTGTCTGTGTAAGTCTTGGAATGCATAGAGCGCTTTATCTGTGGCAAGACTGCTTACACTGAAGAATGACCAAAGCCACTTTGGATAATATGATACTCGGTTAATATGACATCCTTTGTTTTTGTTTTTTTACAGAAGCTAATTAGTTTTATTGATTTCACTGATTTCACTCATATGTTTTACTGATTTCACAAATGTTTTTTTAAGTACCAGACTGCGAGTCCATATAACTATATTCTTGACTGTGCTCTCTTGGCTTCACACATTTCAAAGATGACCGTCACCTGGCTACCCTTTCAGAAGAATCTCTCTTGCGGTTTGAAACTGCGAGGTGAGGAGGGGGTGTTTCACAAGGGGCTGAGGGAGGTTTTGACTCTGTCGGCAGCCCCTCCCTCCAGGGGCTTGCTGCAACAACAGGAACCGCAGGCGAAGACTGAACAAACCCATGCCGTCTATAAATAACCTGGTGGCGGGCATCTCGGGCTCTCCTGGGAGGTGGCACAGGCAAGAGAGGCAGCACGTTCTCTTGATTCGAACATGCAGTTAAAACCGCTTTTGTCCTGTCGCCATTGCCCACAGGGGCCTCCCTGCTCTCTTCTCTCCTCCTCCTCCTCCTCTTCCATCTCTGGGAGAGGGCAGTAACAAGAGGCTGGATGGGTTCAGTTCACACAAGGAGCTCAGTGATGAACAGGACTCACCTTGAGAAAGCAGCTTTTTATGGCATTGGACTCGATATGCAATGAAAAGGGACTTGTCGGAGGAGTGTCGCCTCTCTACTTTATTGTGTACTATAGTGGCATCTCCCTTTATATGAGAAGAGCGGTATCAGCCAGCCAGCCAAACACCCTTCGGTGACCCTCCAAAAGGTAGCTGGAGTAAACGATAGAGAGGAGAGGAGGGAAAGAAACGTGTGTTTTGGGGGCTTCGTGATGTGCAGAGCTGAGAGGAATGGTTATCCTTTCAGAAGACCGATAAATGGCTGGCTGTGTGTCTGATTGCAGTGCAGTGCTAGCGTGATGTAAGGTCTTACAGTTGGACAGGGACTGCAGTGGAGCATGATGGCCGTCGTCTCGCCACAGCTTGGAATGCGAGACAGCCCTCTTTTCTCCTCCACTCTGGACCCCTCTCTCAGTCCCCCAATGGCTGTATATGAATGGACAAAGCCATCGATCACGTAACACCATTCATTCCTATGTGAAGACTCAATAGCGCAAAAATAAGTCAGATGTCATCTCATGGAGACATAACATGCGCAGTTTGAGCTACACCAGGAAATGGCGTTGCAGGCTAGCTCAGTGCTGCCCCCTCTCATTAAGTAACTCCAGCTGAAGGCCGACCGGGGTACTGCAGGCTGAATAGCAACTCAATTATCCTTATTTTTTCTGTGCGATTTATAAAAGAATCGGTTCAAGGACGTGCATCTGGTGTAATAGAAGCAATTATAGGTACCCCGATTGTCTAAGAATTTGTATTTTATTTACACGAAGATTGACCACGAAGATTGCCATTTTCCCATTCACTACAATGGGGGATCCTGTTTTTGACCAACAATGCCTGCAGTACTGCGGTCGGCCTTGAGCTGCGTGGCTTTAATAAGAGGGGGCAGTCGTTCTCCCCTGCTATCCCCTTCTCTAACTCTTTGTCCCTCTCTTCCCCACTACTTTCTTCTCTGTTTTCTCCTCCCATGCCCATTTTCACTCCCAAACTAAAAATATAATTGTGTCCTCTAGAATTGAGAGAAACATGTATTTAATTAGGCTAGATGTCATTTGAACTGGAGCCCCAAGGTAAGAGTCTGTTACACAACTACTTTTGGATCTTTTTATAACTTTGTGTACAGTTCTATCAGTCAACGTTGGGAGTGTTCTTGAATCAAATGCCTGCATATTTTCTTTATGTTTGGATTCAGCACTCTCGCTTTGTTCCCACCCATTCTGGTAGGGTTTTTCATTTCAACATTGGCTGCTGAAAGCATGTTACCTTGGCTGTGATGTGTTTGGTAATCATATCTGTATGAAACCCTCTGGTCCAGCCCAGCGCTGTGTACTGCCGTGGCTGTTGTTGTGTGGGTAAGTAATCCCAGCAGGGCGTTGTTTACCGTGTGTTCTCCCCTGACGGAGGTGAAGAGGTGCTGAGCTGTTGTTTGTCGAGGGCTCAGCAGGCTGTCTCAGGACTGCAGAGATAAGGGCATGACTAAGCAGTGGACAGAGAGAGAGAAGAGGGGGGGATCGTCAGAGGCCCTGCACTGCTTATCTGGATCTTTGTGCTCCAAGGCCCGGCCCGCCCCTCTGACTGAGCTCTCCGGTGGGTGACCTTGACAAGAATGTTGGATTATTATTGTAATAAATACCGCTCTGGTGGAATGGCCGGAGGTCAGGGGGGGCGTGAGGTAGGGAGGAGGCGGGAAGTAGGGAGAGAGGGAAGAGGGAGGGAAGGGAGGGTGCAAGGGGGATTTCCGGTGTTTTCCACAGCACAGATGGGACTTTGTTGAAACATGTCGCGGGGAGACCGGTCGGGTGAGAGCAGCAGATTGGCCTCTCAGTTTGGTGTCCCAGAACTGTTTACTACTACTACTACTACTACTTCACCGCTCCAGCAGCAGCCATGTTGTTTTTCTCAGTCTACCCAGTCTACCATCTGGATTTGTTCAAGGGAAGCCTGGGAGTTGTGTTTTTGGAATGGGGCTTGACTGAGGCGCACTGTGTGTGACTGGCATTCCTTTGGCTTAATTAACTCCCCGGCAACAGAGCTAACAACCCTTTCATACAGGTTTTTTTAGTTTTTTTTAATCAAGAATCTCCAGCTCATCTCAAAATGTAAGTGCTCTGTTCATTTTGTTACTCGGTGGGGATGTTGTACGGAGATCGGAACTAATGTGAAATTACACCCTTGTGAACGGGATGTGTGAAGATTTCAAGTGGCCATGCTTTTTTTTGTGGGGGGGAGGGGCTTTTGAGTTAAGTCTCCTCCCATTACCACCAGCACACAATTACAGGCAGAGGCCCCAAGCCAGCCAGCCACCGTCCGAGTTGAAGGGGGAGGGGTAGGGCAACAGGCAGGCGAGGGGGGGAGGTCATCAGCTAGGCTGAGAGAAAAGAGGAGCAAAAACCTACTGGGTTCCAGCCAGCCAGACAGTTCTCAGACAGGAAGGTACTGCTGTAGTCAACCGTGTCCCTTTTCTTAATACACCACTGAGCTGCCAGTTCCCCCAAGCACTAACTCTCTCAGGTAGCAGCAAATTCTCAATTGGCTCTCCGCAAGAGGAAAGAGACAGGCAAGTGGGAGGCAGAAGGGGTGTCAACTATTTTTTTCCTCTCTGCATATGTAGTCAGAGTTGCTGTGCACAAAGCCTTGTATGCCCTTCCGTGCGAACTGAATAAAGACGTCAAGCCATTCGTGAAACTCTAGTTCAGTTATCAGGCAATCTAAGGTCTTTTTCAGCTTTGCTACCTTCTGGTTTCATGCAGGCTCCTGTCCCTGAATACTGATAAGCCGGAAGGCTTTCTCTCTCCCCCTCTCTCGCTCACTCACTCTGGCTCTTTCTCACTCTCTCGCTCCCATTCCCTCTCTCCCCCTCCTTCCCTCTCTACCTCCCTCTCTCCCCCTCCTCCCTCTCTCTCTCTCCCCCTTCTCCCTCCCCCCTCTCTCTCCCCTCCTCCCTCTCTCTCTCCCCCTCTTTCTCCCCCTCCTCCCTCTCTCTTTCTCCCTCTCTCCCCTTCTCCCTCTCTCTTTCTCCCTACCTATCTCCCCCTCTCTCTCTCTCTCTCTCGCTCCCCCTCTCTCTCTCCACCTCCCCCTCTCTCTTTCTCCCTACCTATCTCCCCCTCTCTCTCTCTCTCTCCCCTTCCCTCCATTTCTCCCCCTCTACTCTCTCTCCGTGAAACACTATTTTGCTTGTTATGCCGTCGGTAGAAAAGCTTTTCCTCCCCGCTGTCTCTGGTCATATTACACCCAGTAGTTCAGGCTGTGTTCTCAGGGAACACAAACACTTCTCAGTGTGTCTACTCGCTCTCTCTCTCTTGTACTCTGTCCTCCCTCCCTTTCTCAGATTCTGTTTTCACGCATGGGCTCAAAAGCAAAGAGGCATCGGAGGTGGAGCTGGCAGCGATCCATCAATGCTGAAACTAGGGCGAGCAAAGGGAAATGTAACCTAAACGGCAGGCTAAACCAAAGAGCACAGCCTCTCAGTAAGTAGAGACACTGCCTTTGTACGCTCGGCGGAGTAGCTGGTGACTCCCCTGCCCTGCACACACAGCGCCTTTACCACGTTCATTTCTAAACGGGCATAATGTAGGCGTCGACAATGTCTCGTGAAAACTCGAGTCCTGCAACAACGCCGTTTAGCCGGGGGGCCGAGAGCATTAAATCAAGGGTTTGCTTCCATTTCCTTGTTTTTTTGTTGTTGTTGTTTTTGGTTGTTGCCTGAGTGCACACTCGTAATCAGGCAGCCTGCGCCGTGCTTCGGTGCCTCGGCTTTCAACTCTGAACAGAGCCTATTGTTGTCTGATGTCTGTGTTAGCCGAGTGTGCTTCTAGGCTGTGTCTCCAATCATGCTGCCTCAACCCACAGAGAAGAGGCTAAAATGCCTAGCCGCCTAACCACAGAGACACCCAAGAGTAGCGGAAATTGACGAGGGTAGCTTCATACAGTTGAATGCATCAGAGCAAACGAGAGCTGTCGTAATGACTATTCCTAGCCGCAGTGACAATAACGGTTTAATTGCATAACGTCTAGCGTTCTCTCACTAACAAGCCGCTGCGTTCAACTGTTTTGTTGAACCAGTAATTTGCCATGTGATCTATAATTGACAGTAATTTTTGTTCAGCCATTGGCTATAGGCCTTCTGTAGCTCAACATTGAACAATGCCCCCCCTCTGCTCTGTTGTCAAGTGCCTCCTACTCAGTCAAGGCCTCTGCTGAATTGTTAAGACCAGGCTATTGGCTGCTTGCAAAGTACAGGTGTTGTCGGGGTTACCACCAGTCCTTGCTTCCTCACAGCCACTATCTCTCTCACACACTCCCTGTCTCGCTCTTTCGTGTACGCACACACACACACACACACACACACACACACACACACACACACACAACTACAATTGAATTGTCATCGCCACAGGCAGTAAAGAAAGGCATCTCTTTTGTTAAGCACCTTCTGTGGCAGCAGGAATCCAGTGAATGGCCTCTTCAGGTAAGGCCTTGCCAACAATTATTCTCTTTTAAATCAAAGCTGCTTTCGTTTACCATAGAATCATAGCGAAATTGACCTCTTTATTGAATTTTCTTATTTTTATTGTCTGTTCTAGTTTCCCTTTCTCAAGAGCTGCTTGATTTAAAAGGCTGGAGACTTTGATTTGATTGTGTTTCATTTAGTTCGGTACAGTAACGGTTCTATTTTGGTTTCACTGCCTCGTTGATGTTGTTAGGATGTGAGAGGGCTTGGCGTAGTCTCTTTCCTCTTAGCAACAGGTGAATAGCTGGCTGAGGCTGTTGCTAAGGGCCCGGAGATGAGGGAGGGAGGCTGGATTCTCTGAGCTGTTCTGAAGGCACCGCCTCAATCTGCCTCTCCCTTGGGGGGGGGCTGTTTGGCGAACCCACCCTCCTCCCCTCAGCATAAAATGGGTCACCGAAGAATACCAGTTCTTCCTAGTCATTGAACATGCTGCTTGGGTCCTTAAAAAAAAAAAAAAAAAAAAAAAAAAAACGTTTTATTGTCACAGTGAAATTTTCTAGTGTCAGCCGTAGTAGTATGGCACCCCTGGAGCAAGTTAGGGTTAAGTGCCTTGCTCAAGAGCACATCGACACATTTTTCACCTTTCGGGTTACAGGCCCAACGCTCTAACCGCTAAGCTACCTGTCGCCCTTTTGTGCATTGTAGAAAGAATACCCGATGGCAAGGTATTCAGAGTCGGACTTATTGTGATGCTGTTTGCCTGTTGAAATCTATTTTGATGTCCAACTCTCTCATTAGACTTCTCTTTGAGTTGTGTCAATAATGGTTAAAGGGGTCTGTTGAGGTGGATGTTGACCCTTTGTCTCTCAATGTGGGAGGTGGTGTGATTTGAATTAGCCAGGGCTCAGCTCTTGCTGTTGACTAGCAGGAGGCTCTGCGTGTGAACTGTAAAACAAAGGTTTCTGTAGTGCCCTGGACTTGCACGACTCCGTCAGCCATTTCTGCCCGCAGTTCTCTCACACCTTCCTTTTACCTGTCACTTTCTGTGGTGTGTCTGCTTTCACCCGCAGCAAGCTCTCCCACGCTCACATGCTAAACACCAACTGGGGAGTCTCGATCATTACCTCACAAAAAAAAGGCCTAGCCAATTATACAAACCTTATATGGTATTTTAAAGAAGTGGGTTGTTGAACAAATGGGGCTTCGAGTCTTTTGTGGGATAACGGTGTTTCTGTTAAACCATGCCTTTAAAAACAACATGGCAGTCTCTCTGTACTGTGTCTGCAGTCCCATTTTAAGTCACTTTCAATCATCTGTTGCAGAGTGCCCGGGAAAACATGTCCGTTTGGTTCCATTCCTCTCAAAGGGGAAGGAGGGAGAACAAAATGGTCAAAGGCCTGTTGTATGTAATTGTGGGATGCATGTTTGAGGAGGCGTACTTTTAGCTGGCAGCCAGATGCTGGTAAGCAGCGTCTTCTCTTGAAGATGTTTTCTGTCCTCTAATGAGACACCGGGCAATTATGAACAAACTGCCTCCTCCATGAATCTAGGTTACAAGGGGGAGGGTTCAGTGTAGCCATGCCTGGTCTACTCAGTGGGGCTATTAAAGTGGTGGTTGTCTTTTGTTGTTTTTTTCTTCTCCCCTCTCTCTTTCTCGCTCTTCAGTTTGAGGCTTGTTCTCGGGCTTAGAGAGTTGCTTGGAGACAAGAAACAGAACCCCCACCCCCCCCACCCCATCGCTGCTTTTCACTTTCGACTCTGTGGGCTTTTGCTGGTTTTCTTTTCTTTTTTTTCCATGAAGTTTTTTTTCTCATGCTAGCGTTTAGTCATTTTCCACTTCTCTGTCTCTCTGAGGTTTTCAGTCCAGACAACGCAGCATGTCATTTAAAAGACCACATTTGGTCACAGGAAACTGGCAGGCGTTCTCCTGTGTCGTTTTGTTTTGACAGTGCTGTTAGGCCTGTTCCATGAGAGACTAGGGAGGGGGCAGAGCTGGTTGAAAGTGCTTGGAGAAGACTCTCCCGACCACTCAATTTGGTGCCTCCAGTGTGGTCACCAGAGCGGCTACCAGGGCCCAGGGAAACTCAAATTACAGGCAGCCTTGTGTTTCCACGAATCAGATTTTCAATCAATCCTCCTCCCTAATTATAGGCATGGGCAGTTAGTACCCGATTTGTTTTACGGGCTCCGTGGTATGGCCTTCGTCAGAATGTTCTGGCCCGGTGCCGGCTAGCTCAACATAAACTGTGTAACCACTCACAACATTAACACGGACTACTCATTCCCCTTTCTGCGCAGACTTGTTGGGAAAGTAGCTGGTTTTTACAGACCACTTTCTAAGGCTACTGACCATATTGATTCCTCTGACACTGAGAGATCAATATTTAGACTCTTCTTATCGGAGGAACAATGGCGGTAACAGTATTGACTGTTGTTTCTGGGCATATGAGAAATGCAAAGTGTGCTACTTCTGGTTACGTTCCGTGGTCGAGGTCTGTTTTAGAGATCGGACACCCCCACGATATTAGTTTGAATCTGTCCTGTCCAGATCTCTGGGTTGTGTGTTTGTCATATGCTATTCCGAGTCATGTTGAGTGGCTGTGTGAATCGTGTCTAATAGGAGCTATGTCAGTGTGTCAGGTGTTGAGCAGCCCTCTAGCCCTATCATCTGTGCATGACTCATCACTTCTCCCCCAAGTGCTGGTGCGGGCATGCTCAGTGGACCCAGTGTGGGTGAAGGGAGGCATGTTGGGTAATGGGCACAGATTTACACAGTATCACCACAGCACGGTGATTAATTGCACTGTGTCCTGCAAAGGACAGCTTCTGTGTGAAATGGCCACCCCCCCCACCAGATTTTCGAAACTCTCTGGTACTGCTAGTGCAGTGAATAAATTGTGGTAACCTTTGATCTGGAGGCTCGTTAAAATGACGTAACCTACATTTATAATGTTTGACATGCACAGGGAAGCCGTTCGGCATGCCAACTCCAACTTCAACTCCATGTTCTTTGCACGGTGTTCCCGGGTTTTGGTTCAATGGTGGACTTTAGGCTACGAAGCTGAAGTCAATTGACACACTTAGTTACCCAGGGCGTCTGCTAAATCAATAACCCCCCCCTCCCCCCATTAGGCCAATGACTGTTATGACTGGTGGTGTGAAAGTCTTGCTTTTATGGCGAGAAGTTATAGTCCAAGGTCTTTATTTAGTTTTTTTCTTAATACCTTGACTGTTAAACTTGTTGAAGAGAAGTCTTGCTTTTCCTGCCAGTTTCCGAAATGGGAACGTTATCAAGCCTTTTCATGATCTGCATCAAAGTGACAAGGGCCGTTTTGGGGATGTCTTGATCCAAAGAGAAATGCCTGGAAGTCGTCCTCTTTTGAATTGCCGGAACTTTTTAAGTCCTCACTGCCTGCTTGTTTACACAGTTGGGATTAGAGCTCCTAACCTGAAAGGCTGCTCAGAGAGAGGTCCATCTAAACATAGCGTGACATTAGTTCAACTTTGTCAACACCAACAGGGTTCAGTTGAAAGGTTGCGAGTGATTGATGAAAGATGCACTTTGATCTCTCAATGCCGTGCTATTTCTACACCTTTGCGAAGATTAAGCGGGCTGTCTCGTTTCAGTTAGGTGTTTAAAAAACTGTCCTCGAGGGTGGGTGGGAGGAGTAAGGTCCTTTGAATATATTAGTGTTGCTTAGCATTCTGGTAGCAAGGCATCCCAGGCACGTTGCCATGTTTATGTCTACAGGTGTTTTACTACCTGCATCAGTCAATGGTGGGGTCAGAGAAGGGGAAGGTCAGTGGAAGGTGAGTGGGTGACTCTGATTTTAATTTAAGCCTGTAAAAACACGAGAATGAGTTCAATCAGTTCAAATTAGCCTAGAGGCCAGTGGACCAAGACAAATGTACTCTCAAAGAAATGATTGAGAATTGTTGCTTAATTTCCTATTCTTGTTCACTTCTAATTTGTGTCAAGTCATATATTTTCCTTTTTTTAAATTTAGTTTCTAATACTTAGCATAATGTTGACGCAGGCTTTGTGTAATATCTCAATTGGCCATCTATATAATATTGTCCAAAATAATATTGTGGCATCAACCCTCCCCCCATCCCTATCGTTTTCCCCCATCGCTCTCTCTGTTTTTGTTTCTAGGCAGAGGGCACTTCTCTCCCCTGTCGTTATGAAGGAAGGGGGACTTGTATGGCAGATGTATTTCCCCTCTCCTGATGTTACTGGAGACTCCTGACACGGCCTGAACTCTGCTCCCTCACCACTGCCTGACTCCGACCTCCCCAGCAGGGACGGGTCACCCCCCCTCCGAGAGGGATGTTGGGAAGGTGACATCACCCACCCGGGGGCCTCAGGGATCTGTTCCTGAACCTGAAACACTTACCCGGCAGCGGAAAGGAGGGCGTGGGGGCGCAGAGGAATGTTCTGGGAACTCGATGGAATTGAGGCTGTAACACACTCGCCTGCCAAAACCTAATTTTTTGTTCCGTGGAGGGGGAGGGGGGGATTCCATTCCTATTATACCAGTCGTCTTTTGCCACAGACCTTTTCCATACCTCTTTTCCCCCCTTCCCCTTGTTTTTGAGTGATTGTTTTCCGCCTCTGAAAGGCTGTCTAAGGGAACATTGATTCTCCTCACTCTGCCAGGGTGAAAGTGGATATGGTTGTTTGATGCTTTCCAGACCACTGGTTTGTGGGGACCCTTAAGATAATGCCCAGGGGCTTAGCAGACCAAGGGTCTGGTCTTTTGCAGCCAGCAAAATGACATGTGGAAAAACAGTCATGAGCAGGGGTGTTACCCCTTAAAAGGCTTATAAAGTAAAGGACTGTTCACTTTTTTCCGTTTTGGTATGGCCTTATTAGCTTCGTGAAGCTGTATATTGATATAAAGACAATATTTATCGACTGAACAGCGATGTGGTTCTATTGGAACCTATGCCTATTAAGGGCACGTAAATGATTTCACTTGTCGATCAATCTCAAATGCTTTTTACCTAGTAGCCCCACATCTCCACAGCAGTCTTTTCGTAAACATGGCACACTGCAACAATTTGCATTTGCAATACTTAAATCATATGCTGAACAGTAAAAAGAAGCTCATAAACAGTTTATGTTTGGGATTAAACTGTCGTTGGACAGACGCAATCCGTTTACATCTTCCGAGTCCCGGTTGCAGGGTGTGGGCAAAGCACATTGTGTGTGTGTGTGTGTGTGTGTGTGTGCGTGTGCGTGTGTGCGTGCGCAGGCTTGGCGAAGTGAAAACTTTTGCAGAGACAAACGACCACTAATAGTTGCACTTCAGCCCCCAAAAGGAGAAACCGGTCCAGGAATACTGGATGTTTTTGTTGTAGGCTTCGGGCTGGAGCTGCCACTGAGGTTTTGTATCCATTTAGATTTCTGCTTCCCCAGACTAGAGACTGGGCCTCCCTTCTTTTTTTTCTGCAAAGAAATAGTGTATGCATAGGCAGGGTTTCTGTTTGGCCGTCTTTTCCTGGTGTCTCCACTTAAGCTTTCGGTTTGTGTTTGGTGGTCTCTCGAGCCAGTCGTAAGCATCTTTGGTTTGGAAGGATCTGACGCTAGGGTATGTAAGCATGCTTTTGGTCGACGGTTGGAAGAATTCCTCTTCGACCACTGCTGTTTTCAGGTTCACTTTCGTCTCTATGGAGCCTACACTTGCAAATAAGCGTTAGCCGTTAGCTTATGATAAAGCGTTGCTTGTTTTTCCATACGCATCGTCTTGTTAGCCGACAACAGCAAATAAATACTTGACTGTGTTCTAAGCCTCTGGCATTGAAAAATGTGGTTTGTCTTTACAAGCATCAGTTTCATGAGAGCAGCACGAGGAGGACAGGTGGCTGAGCATTATGCCCTGACTGTAATCCCCCAGTAATCCTGTCTGAGGCCATGGGCTCACTTACTTCTCCCCAGCCTGATTAAACAGGGAGATATGACTGAGGTTCACGTCCTGCAGATGGGCTGCCGCAGCAGCTTTACAGGTGGGCTCAGTCTTCAGGTTCTGAAGGGCAACAGGTTTAGGTTTGAGCGATTCGCCCTGTGATTCTGTAGTCTTTATAAAGGTGGAGAGTGAAGTCTTGCCTCATGCCAGAGTATAAAATGAAGTTTCATCTCAGAATTGGCAGAATGAACTCTTCCCCTGCAAGGTGTGGGGTGATGAGTCACTCAGACGGTACGGTTCTCGCCAGGCCCCAGGAATGGGAGAGCGTGACTTCGCACAGAGTCCTCGCAAACAGTGTGGTCGTCTGATTTTTTTTTTTAGCAGCCAGACTGTAAATCCAGGGAGCTGCAGTCGTGACCAGCACGGTGATGGAGCGAATGAGAGAGAGACATTGAATTTAGCATCGAAGGACAACCACTGAGTGAGTGATCACACAACCACAGGAGTTTCCCCAGACTGGAGGATTTGGCTTTGACTGATGAAGTTGTGCTCTCTTGGATGCTAATCATAGACGAGCCCTTCTTGTGTGTCAGCCTGCCAGCCTTGCTGCAACAACATTCACGACTGGCTCAATTACAGTAGCGCCACAGCAACAATCACTATCTAAATTCTGAAAAGACAAGCCTATCCAAATGCATTTCAAATGCCCCTCCCCTCCCGCCTCCCTCCAGTCTATATGATGCACTCCGCAGTCATCTGCAGCGCCATCTCTGATATTCAGAGGGCTCAATGATATCCTTGACGACAAGGGCCTTTAAGAGGCGGTCCCAGAGCTCCCTGGGCTGCTGAAGGCACCAGCTGCCGCTGCCTGGCGCTCCAATTAAAGGCTCCACTTCTCTCTGCTCAATTCATTAGGGAGCTTGTTGCTTACCGCCGAAACACACGGCGAGAGCAACAATCCCAACAAACGGGCCCCTAAAAAGTCCTTTTGTGACTGTCCTCGGCTACACCCCTCTCTCTCTAGTTTCTACAACTCCCCTTTCTCGTATGCTCGCTCACAATAGAGCCTCTTTGCTGAGTGGGCTGCCACCTTATGTAAATACCTCGTGTCATCCACCACCTAGGTGTGGAAGTCATTAATGGTGGCGCGTCGTTGCCCCGTCCGTGGTGGCAGCGTTTCAAACATCCCCCACGTTGGTGTGAAGTGTTCTTTTCAACGTAGGACTTTTCTGTCGCTCAAAAAAAAATTGGCTTGTATTCACAAAATCTCCTTTAATACAAAGCTTTAAGACGCTTCAAATTTTGTGGAGTCAGTGTTTGCCTCTTCTTCAATTGTGTTTTATTTTACCCGACACAGCAAGACGGGTTGGTTTTTATTCAAATGAATTAGGCTCGTCAGTCCGTAAGCAACACTGTCATGGGGGTTTGTTTGTAATGAGGGTATGATGTAGAGTCAAGCTCATCAGTACTCTCATACTCGCAGCACATCTGTTGTTGTGTAAATTAGGCCGAAGCTCATGACAACTCACTGTAGCCTACACGCCATCTTCCAAACATACAAGTCAACCTTCACATCGCTTTAGCCTCTAGAGTACAAACAGTACTACACAATCCCAGGTGTGCTCTGAAAAGTTGTCAACGTAAGTAGTGCCGTCACAGGGGTTTGCCTACGATAAGGGCGTACATTCTCGAGAAATGAGTGCTGCGGATACTGGCTATGGTTTCCATTAATACACACTGGTATGTTTACTAGCGGTTCGGTTGACTGACTGCCCCAGTAGTTTTCAGCACCCTGCTCCAATAGCTCCAGGGCTTATTGCATTGTTTGTTCACAGGTCGTTGCCCCCCTGGGACAGTGGTGGGAACAAAGGGCAAGCCCTATTTTCTCTCTACAGTGGTGTGAGGGAGGCCATCTGCGGATTGGCCTTGATTGAACACATCCTCGTTGATTAGCCCTGCTTTTCAGCGGTTTGAAACGGCCCCATCAGCTCCTCCTTGGCTAGCTCCAGGATTTATTATGTTGGCGTCTGGAATCAGGAATCTGTCACAGCGCAACCTTCGCCTGGTTTCTCCAAGTAGTATTATCGTGTGTTCAACCTTTCTCTTGAAGCACTTAACACACAGGCTTTTCCCAAAGGCTGTAAATTGAAACCAGGTTGACTGAAGTGGATTAGGGAGTCTCCGCTTGTGATCATAATCATTTGGTGGGTGCTTATATTTGTCTTATTTCACACATGTACAAGTGTGTGTTATACACGTGTGAATTGGAAATGTGTTTTGCATATCCAACTCCCACTAAGACACCCATTGTGCCAGATGTTTCACCTTTTTGTAGGCTCGGGATTCGAACTAGCCAACCTTTCGGTTTCTGGCACAATGCTCTTACCCGCTAGGCTACTTGCCACCCGTACATGCACCTTCCTCTCTGCATTGTAAGTAAACACCAAGCAATTGCGATGTCTTAAACAATTCTCCCTAAAGTCCCATCAATACTCTTGTTGAAATAGCAATTATATGATGAGTGTAGTTTTAGGAGTAGTCTTACTTGTACATATTTTCCCTTACCTCACGGAATGGCAGCTACTGTTAAGTAAATAGGAAAGACCTCATTACATAAAGTATGGCCTCATTGTTGACGTTTCTAACGTTTTCTTTGGTGTTTGGTTTTGGTAATGTCGCTGTTTGGAACATAAGCCTAGTACCGCTATGTCAGTCTGTTGTTCTCCCCCGCTATGCTTGGGTTTGATTTCACGGTAAAAGAGATCTCTTACTAAATGCTGCACTTTCATGTGTGGGGCGAGTCAATAAACACCACTAATTAGATTGCCAAGTTGCCCCCCCCTCCTCCCGCTCAACCCTGAGCGAGAACTAGCAATAACATTTTCGAAATCAAATGGCTTCAGAAGCTACAGCTGAGAAAAAGAAACGGGAAAAAGGGTGCTTTATTACAGCCGTAGCTTATGTTTTAATGATTCGGTGCACTTAAATGTCCTCAGCCATGAATAATAATCATGGAGGATGGTAATGATCCCCACCGTCAAGGTTAAATAAGCTAGCGGAGTACTACTTCCACCACGGCTCTCTGAATATGGCTGACTAGCTCACACAGCAGGAGAGAAGGCATCCTAGCTAGACCCCCATGAAGCCAGCTCTTTAGATGAGGTGACTCTAGCCAATTCTCTTGTCCCAATAGCGGGTTGCAATGAGAATTGCAATGAGTGACCCATGGACATGATCAAAATAAATCCAGATTCCCCCAGGATGAAATTTCCCTTTCAAATAACCCAGGCATCCAGGCAGGTTCAGTGGGTTTGTGAGAGGCTGAGAGCTCAGGTCTGAAGGGGAAGCAACACAGCCAGTATGCTGAAGAGAAGAGGGGGGGGGTTTCAATCTCTATGACCCTCATCTTCAATGGGCAACATTGACACAGCAGGGGAAACGCCGCAGCTGCTGACAACAACAAGCAATGACTGCTACTGACTACCACTGTATCAGAGCATCTAGCCTAATCATTTCTTGCCACCCTACACATTTCGTTGTGCCTATCGAAATGTAGGCCAGCCTCCTTTGTGTGGACATAGACCACGTTAAGCATATCGATGTCAGCTTTGTTTATCATGTTATCTCTAATCAAAATGTCTCCTTTCTCCCGGTGCAGATGGAGTCTCTGGTCTCCACACCCAGCCCTCCACCCCTCCATCTCCTGGCACCGGTGGGCAACCGCAACGAAAGCATCGCCTCGCCCTGTGAGCAGATCATGGTGCGCACTCGCTCAGTGGCGTCCAACACGACGGACGTGGCCCTGGCCACTGATCCCGAGTGCCTGGGGCCCTGCGAGCCCGGGACCAGCGTCAACCTGGAGGGCATTGTCTGGCAGGAGACCGAGGACGGTAAGGACTGATCTCCGGGCAAAGGGAATACAGGGATAAATAATGTGTATGGATTTATTATTTTTTTTGTGGAAAAAGGAAATGTTGGCTGGGATTTATTTCATGATGAACCCTAGTTCAGTGGTTTAAGTGTGTGCTCACCCACTGAAATCCTTCGGCCTATATTTTATGTAGGACATCCCGATAAAAGGTCCAAGATGGAGGGGAAAAGCAAGATGTTCTGTTTTCGTTTATCCTCTGCCATAAATAGGCTTCATCTGGTATGATAACTGTCAGCCCTCTTTGGATGAATAATTCATTGATTAATGCAGAAGAGACATTCTTCAAAGAGGTGCATTAGGCGGTTATTGTAGTTACACCATCGCCTACAATTGGAGCTAGCTTATCAGCATTCTGAGGGCCAAGGGTCTTGTCTGCTTTATTGTGTGTTCTCCCAGTGACCCGGTCTACTCTCAGTACTTTGCTCCTCTTCCCTCGCTTGGTAATGGAGAAAGGAAGCAGAGGCAGTCGACGACTCGACGAGAAATTGCCTCAGCCGCCTCCTCTTTTTCATCACCATGGCAGCACTTAGCCATTACAGATTTGAAACCTCATTTCACAAAAGCTTCTGGTCTCTCGTCGGTGAGCAATTCCCCGGGCGCAGGAACAGCTAGCACGCTTTCTCCGACATGCTCTTCCCCCACAGGGCCGCTAATGTGTTTAAAGTGAAGGACTACTCAGCACCCCAGACTGCCTTTTAATGATTCAGCGCAGGGGTGGTAGAACACATGGCGCATCCACAGTGTTGTTTACAGTCGCTTACAAACCTATCCGATTCCGGAGGAAGGGGGAAAAAGCAACGCACCCCCCATCTTGATACTGAGTGAGGTGGTGCTATCTGCAAGCCACTTACTCCCAACCTCTTTAAGGGCCATGAATAAATCAGGGCTCCGGAGTATCTGGAGCTTTATCGGGAAATGCATCAACAGAGAGGATCCCGAGGGCGGCTAGCGTCGGGCCGGTCGTTTATTCTCCCGCTAATGGCCCTGGTCAGCCTCGCAGCAGCGTATTCAAATGGCCGTGATTTACCGGCAAGCGGAAAGTTGGCAGGAGGCACTTCGCCCGCATTCTCTCGCGCATTCCATCACCCCCACTGCCATGGTGTGACAACACAGTACGCGAACGACCCGTGCTCACGCCGGAAATGGAATGCATATGACTGAATGAGAGAAGACAGACGGGCAGTGAGCGTCTATGGCATCGTAGCGTGTCAGATTAGAAAGCAAGTCTATTTTCCTCACTTCTACGCAGAGCAATGCTGGTAAAATGAGCTGATCAATTGCATGTGTCGTTTGTAGAAAAGGAATTAGAGGAATCGTTATGATCTTCCCTATGCTAAGTAGACTAAAGATGTAGTTTCAAATGTATTGGGCTGTAAGCTAAGGTTTATCAGTCAAATAGGCTATATATATTTGAAAACAATTGTATCCGACCTGTGTTGATTTCAACGGCTGGAAAACTCAAGGACTCAAGAGAATACTATTTACTGTATGTAGAAGAACGAGACTTGGTTGTTTATAAAGCTATGCTGGTCAAATGAGCAAATAAATTGCCAGAAAATAGACTATGCATTGTTACATCTGGAATTGTGACATGTATAGTTAAAAAGTGTCTATTTAGTGTTGATAAGTTTAACTGCCAGTGCCAACAATACATGTTTGGGGGTGGGGGGGAATGACCCTATGCCCATCTGTGTGGATTTTGATCACAGGCATTCCTTTCACGGCTGGGAAACTCAAGGAACTCCCGCTTTCAAAAGAGAATACTGTTATGTAGAAAAAACGAGACTCGCTAAATTCTTTATTAAACTGCTCGGGTGTCTTAGCTACAACTCTCCTCACACAGGCAGGTACGGACGCTCCCGTAGGACGTACAAGGTGAGTCAAAAGGAACACACAACAATAATTCACAAGGGCTACATAGGGAACAAAACAAATACAACTGTTTATTATGGATTGGCATGACAATAACATTGGCACGCACTAGGCAGTGTACGTCGGTTGACTCGCGCATACACATTTTGACGCAGTTGACAGCTTTTCTCTGTGCGATTTCGGCTTAACTCACAGTTCACCCTGTGGCGGTTGCTGAGAGAGAGCGACTCTCCTCCTCATTCCATCCTCCCCTCTCCTATGTCTCCCGCCTTTCTTCCTCCTCTCCCTCTAGTATTGATTCAGTGGTTCGTTTGAGGCGGTCGCCGTGTGGCTCATGTGGCTCATGCTGGCCCCCCCAGGACTCTTCCTACCGCAGCCCCCCCCCCCACTCCTCCTCGCCAGTAAGCACTGGGAGCAGCCTCTCGGATAAACAATAGGCCATCGACATCAGAGGCTCAACAGCATCTGCTTTAGAGCAGGAGAGAGACGCAAGGAGTGTGGAAGGAGAGCAGGCAAGGCAAGGTTACCCCCTCCCACACGGTGAAGTCATCTGCCTCTTCACGGATTTCTAAGGCGCTAGAGGCTGCCGATTTAATACGCGTTGTTAGTCAATATATTCTGCGTATTTTCCCCCTTGTTGGTGCAATTGCACATCGCTCAGCTCGTCAGCTCCATATCCCCAGCTTCCTTAATTAAAGTGGGTCGCCTTGTTTTATTCGTTCTCTAATAAAGGACACCAACCTTTGCTAGGGATATTTGATTACTGAATGCTGACCTTCTTAGCCGTGCAGTATTTATTTTATTTTGCCATGTAGATCAATGAGCAGCCCCATGCTGGACCTGACAGGGTGAATGAAGTGCAGGCTGGGGTGGAGGCGCCACCCCTGACGCACACACATGCTCGTTTAACCCCCTAAGGTCGATGTTTGTGCCCCCTTGGAAATCGCATTTGCGTAATTTAAAAAAATAGCTCATGCCATTAAAATGACCTTAGACGAGAAGCGCCCTCTAACACTACCTTGTTTTTCATATTATTTATCAGAAAAAAAGCAAAACACATTCATATGACTAATAATAACAATAATAGATTTGCTTTTTATAGCTAGCATTTCTAATACAGAATCTCCAAGTCGCTTTAAGAAAAAAAAAAGAGAAAAAACGGAACAATTCAGGCAGCTGGCAGTTCATTGGAGATGGTCTTCCACAGATAGATAATAAGCTGGAGATATCAGTATTTTTGGCATACCAAAAATGCATATCAATCCTCCTATGTCACACTTCCCTGCAGTGAAAGGAGAGTGAGAGCGTGTTTGTCAGACCATGAGACATCCCGAAAAATCGGTTTTCTCACAAAATCGTCTGCAGCGTCTGAACGGTTTGGCCTACAAAACTATTATGGCCCCTATGGAAAGATGAGACTCTCACAAACACAACAGTGTTCTCCGTTTTTTTCGGTACAGCCGATCTGCCAACTTTTGTCTGTAGCTTCCAAACAGTTATGGCTACACACTAATATGTATAACTTCAGAACAAAATTCCTTTGGATCTGTTATTCAATGCATTCAGACTAAGGCCAAAATAAAAATGTTCATACATTTTAAAAATATATTTATTTGGGGGGGGTACATCAAGGGCTCTTAATGTTTTATCAAATAGCAAAATGATACTTGGTATGGCCTTCTTAAAACAATTCCATAGAGCTTAGTAGATCCCCCCCCTTCCCGCAGCTTAGACAGGGCTTAGACTCTTATGGGTTAAGTACAAACACACAGACACACCGTCAGTCAAAGCAGCCAGGGATTCCACACTCACACATCTCTGCTTGCTGGGAAGAGCGAGAAATTCGGCAGGTAGAGAGGTGTGGCATTTGGCGGCAATGCTGGGCCGGAAATAATGAAAATCCTGCGGGGATTGGACCCTGACCCCCGGGGGTCATGCTCGCTGTTGTAGCACTGTCAGCCCATTCCAGTCTCCCCACATACTGCTGCTGATGATTCCAAAATGTCAGTGGTTTTTCTTCACATTTTCAAACAGTCCGTTTATATTTCCCAACGGGTGAGGTTTTTCTCTCGCCTGAGTTGGTTTCATTTTATTTTTGTAAGTGAAACAAGACATCTAGTGTTCAACAAACTAACCAACACAATGTCAAATACAGGTAGCCTAGTCAAAAAATTAACAACCAATCACATTAACCGTTACTCTCTCGCAGGAATTCCACTAACGGTCCGTATGAAGCCAAACGTAGCTGCTGCTCATGTTGGTATCTGTACTGATGGCGCAAAAGCCATGACAGCGAGACATAGTGGAGTGGTAACATGCATGCAAGTAGTTTCTCCCAACGCCGCTTGGGTAGACTGCAGCATCCACCGAGAGGCTCTTGTTGCCAAGGGAATGCCTGATAGCTTGAAAGACGTTTTGAACAGTACAGTGAAAATGGTTTACTTTGTTAAAGCAAGGCCCCTGATATGGGCAGTGACCATGTAACACTTTTACAACATACAGAAGTGCGCTGATTATCAAGGGGCAAAGTATTGACACGTTTTTTTTAATTGAGACAAGCTTAAAGTTTTCTTTACTAATTTTCACTTGTCTGACCGCTTGCATGATGACGAGTTTCTCACACGACTGGCCTATCTGGGTGATGTTTTTTCTCGCCTGAGTGATCTGATTCTAAGATTACAGGGACTCTCCGCAACTATATTCCCGCTATGTGTGGGACAAAATTGAGGCTATGATTAAGAAGTTGGAGCTCTTCTCTGTCTGCACTAACAAGGACAACACACAGGTCTTTCCATCATTGTATGATGTTTTGTGTGCAAATGAACTCAAGCTTACGGACAATGTCAAATGTGATATAGCGAAGCACCTGCGTGAGTTGGGTGCGCAATTACGCAGGTACTTTCCCGAAACGGATGACAAAAACAACTGGATTCGTTATCCCTTCCATGCCCTGCCTCCAGTCCACTTACCGATATCTGAACAAGAGAGCCTCGTCGAAATTGCGACAAGCGGTTCTGTGAAAATTTAATTTAATCAGAAGCCACTGGCAGATTTCTGGATTGGGCTGCATTCAGAGTATCCGGCCTTGGCAAATCACGCTAAGACACTGATGCCCTTTGCAACCACGTACCTATGTGAGAGTGAATTCTCGGCCCTCACTAGCAAGAAAACTAAATATAGGCACAGACTGTGTGTAGAAAATGATTTAAGACTGAGACTCTCCAATACAACTCAACATTGCAGAGTTATGTGCATCCTTTCAAGCACACCCTTCTCATTAACCTGTGGTGAGTTATTCACAATTTTCGATTAACAAATATGCTTTTATATGTACGATGGTTAAATAAAGAGCAAAATGATTGATTATTATTATTTGTGTCCTGGTCCTATAAGTGCTCTTTGTCACTTCCCACGAGCCGGGTTGTGACAAAAACTCACCCTCATTCTTATGTTTAATAAATGTATTGTATAGTGTGTTTGTAGCAAGCTAACAACGATGGCAAAAACAACATTTGAGAGTGCGCTGACCCTGGTGCTAGAGGGGGTACTCAGCTCGAGGTTGAATGTTTGAAGGGGTACAGGACTATAAAATGTTTGGGAACCACTGCTCTAAAGGTTTAGTGCCCTTAAAGTGCCGCCCAGAAAAGCCCCCACCCCACCAGCACTCCCCTCACGGCAGGGCCGGCTGGCGCTACATGCCAGGGAAAAGTCAGGCAGACAGTGTGCCAACACAGTGCAGGCAGTGCCCACACCAATGACCCGGCAGCAGACCTCTGTCAGAGGTTTGAGAGCATCTAAGAGAAACTGCCAAGACCCACGGTCACGCCCCCGCTGTGGGGTTGCCATGGCTACGAGCGTCTGCACCCGGCCATATTTTTTATTTAATGTGTTATGATTTGGGGATTAAGTCAACATTGAAAGCACGCCAGCTTTTTTTTTGCTGAAGAATTTCGTGTTGTTTGGATAAAGAATGGTGAAAAAATGTGCAGGAGGAGGGAACGGAGAGTTGAGCAGTGGAGAGAACTGTGGGGAGTGAAATATTTATGGTTGGAGCACTGCCACGCTGTTTGAAACAATTGGTTGCGAAGCCCGCTAAGAGGCGGATCTGGGCCTCACAGCTGAGAAAGCCCTTCCAGCTCAGAGCTCAAAATTCAGCCTTGTCACTCGGTCCAACCTGGCTTGTCAGAAAGTCCCATGAGATGTTACTACAGAGAGAACAGCTGGTACCGCTGCTTGCTATTGTCCCTGTCCACTAAGAATGTAATGATGATGGAAACTGGGAATGTCTAGTTTGTCTATGTAGGCGAGCCGGTCTGAACAGACAAATGCACACACACACACACACACTGCTAGGAGCCCTGAGGGGATTCTGCAGTTTCCCTGGCATTTATTCACTCGGTGGTTCGTGTGTCAGTGAAGCCCGCTCGGAGCGTGCTCGCTACTCATCCACTACACCCCTCAGTCTTTCACTCTGCCTCTCCCAGAGCTGTGGTTTTGGCCTCCGTTCTCAGCTCTCTCTTTCCTTTTCAATCAGTCTTCCCCATCTGTCCAGTTAGACCTCCCTTCATTCCATCCATGGTCTTTCTCACTCGTTCTTGGGTTCGGACCAACCCGCAGCGAGGCAGCTAGCCAGCCCTAGTGTATATTCAGCCTAGTCCAGCACAGCTCCAACCCAACCCCGCTGCACTAGACAGTTTTTGAAGCAAACTTGACACTGGCCGGATGACTATTTCCCCTCCCCCCTCTCCATTGTTGACAACTCAAATGATTTTCATACGCATACTAAAAAAGCTAGATTGGGGTGGGGAGGTCAACTCTGCGAACACAGTGGCTAACACAGTGAATACATGTGTTTAGTTAGATGTTGACATTTTGAGATGGAGATTTAAAGGTACACAGTGTGTGTGTGGTCAATGGCCAGACACATGAGAACAGTTCATACGGACTAGTACAACGAGGGAACGGGCGGGAGACGGTCAGGCCCTCAAAAGGAACCTGGGGGGGGAAAGGGTCTATTCTCTCACTCTCCTCTTCCCATTAAGCGGGTCACTCAGCTGTGCTGAATGACTAGTGGGGTGATTACAAAAGAGGAGCTCTCTCCAGTGGGAGACCCCCACACCCTGGTCATGTGATCCCGCTCGTCAGAGGAGGCAGTGGCCATAGCCGCCGTGCCACAGGATCAAGACCTTATCGACGTCACATATGTTGTGTATGGCAAATTCACCCCGTCCATTTGCCGACGCTTGCTGAGGTGGTATAGCTACCCAAATGTCAGTTGTTAGGCTACGTCCAATTATTTGAACAAAAATAGGAGAAGCACCTAAGTGGCCTGAGGTATCCATATTGGCACGTTTACAGAGACACATTTAATTGAAGTGCCATATTGTGTTAAACCTTACAAAAAAGCAAGCAGTTTGGAAAGTGCAGTAACTGTAGTCGACTGTGGTATTTTGGTCAAAGTAATTGTGGAATAACTGCAGTTATACTGCATTGTACTGCAGTTGAACTGCACTCTGACTTCAATCTTTTTTCGTAAGAGAAGGCTTTGTCCTTATTGGAACAAGATGATAACATGATCACTTTTGAAAGCCCAGCACCACCACAGATTTCAGCTCTAAGCACCAAAGTCAAAGCTATAATGTTCCAGCTAGCTTTGTGTGTGGGAGAGTGTAATCCAATGCCACAGAAAGGCTGAGTCACGATGGTGGAGTTTATCAGTTACCATTTAACAGGAAAGGGATTTTATTCATTTATCCCTGCAGTTGGTCGCCACTGTTCCTTCTCCCCTCCTCACTTGAGCAAACAGATTAAGGCCTTTTATCAAACACTCATAATCCTGTCCCACTCTTGTCAGCACTGTCAAAGATATTACATAATCCCACACAGCTCCCGTCATTACAATGCCTTTTAGACAACCATTGAGAACATTGTCTCTCAGGCTGGCTAGGACTGTGCACTAGCGGGGTGACAATGACACGGGCCCTTTTCTCGCCCTTCCTCCATTTACATAGATGGCTTTTGTCCACTGTAGTCTATTTGACCTGCAGTTGGATGAATGGGTAAAGTATAATACGACAAGTTAAATGAGAACGGTGCCCCCGGTAGCAGGGGTCACAGTGCCCTGGGGGCCTCCGAGGGCCTGTAGACTTGACCCACCGTGGGGTCCGGGGGCCCACCCATTAATGGAAGGGCGTCCACTGGGGTAAAGATTATTAAACTGGTGACCCAGTCAGGAGAGGCCCCCGGACCCCCAGGCTCCCTCTGGGAGCTTGTCAGCTCTTTGTTGCCATTAGGGAGGCCTTTGATGGGGGAGGCGAGGAGGGGTTAGGGGAGCAGGGCTGGAGGTGGTGGTGGAGGTGGTCTTTGTTGCTCTGCGGGGGTAGTGGGAGGGAAGGGATGTGACATGACAAGGTTCCTAGCTGCTGCACTTAAGAATCAACATGGGGGCAAGCGGTTCATGTCTCTCCTAGCTTCTTTCTCACTCAGTGCATCTCGCCATTTCACTTTGTTTGTGCTCTTTTCTGTCTACATTTCTCTTGTCTCTTTCTCTTTTGCTCTTGTCTACTTACTCTTTCTGGACCTTTCTGGTTCCTCAGTTTGATACAAATGTGCCAGGCTAACGCAGATGTTTTTAGCAAACAGTGAGAAGGGCATAAACCAAGATGGAGCAGGTGGGGGATTTAGATATTTCAGAGGGGGGGTTGGTTGCCTAGTTCACAGAGACTACTTGACTCTTTCACACATCCACTCACACAGACCCTTATAAAGTCCTGAAAGATTTGCAACTCAGCCATGAAGAAGGAAAAGGAATTGCCCCCAAATCCTCCAACCCTATCCGGAGATCTGCTCTTCATGCTCTCTGGATGAGTGAAAACCCCAGCGAGCTGAGCTTTTTGTCTGAGTTTGGGCTTGTCTGCTGCTCCAGTTTGCTGCTCTTGGCAGGCGCAGTCTGCTGAGAGGTATGCAAAACAGCCTCTGACAGTCCCACACCGCAAGTATGAAAAAAAACTGCCAGGCGTTCTCTCTCTCTCTACAATGAGCAACTCTCCAACAGGACTGTCTCACTTATACAAGCCCTAAACACCCCAGGCAGACTCGCTGGGAGGGGAAACACATCTGCACACGGAGAGAAAGAGAGAGACTGACACACATTTGTATTGTTTAGCCTGAGAAGACTTAATGTTGCGTAGTCTCCCTCCATGTTCAGACTCTGTTCTGTTCTGGGAAGGTTCAGTGCCTGGGGGGGTTATGTGTAGTGTGGAAGTGAGTGAGTTTTTATTGTTTGTTGTTTTCTATTTGAAACACTCCCCAGTGCTTGTGTGGTGGGTCACCTGGTCCGTTGTAGCTCAGTTGGTAGCGCATGGCGCCAATAACGCCAGGCTAGTGGGTTCAATCCCTGGGACCGCCCATACGTAAAATGTATGCACGCATGACTGTAAGTTGCTTTGTGTAAAAGCGCTTGCTAAATGGCATTATATTATACTAAAGCTAGGCTAAGGCTACAACAGATGGAGACGAGCCATCTCTGAATTTTCTCATTGTCCAGTGCGCCAGCCAGCCCTTCCCCCCACCGCAACCCCGCCCCTTATCTCTTCAGTGAGGAATAAACTCATTATCTGTCGGTCTAAACCCCAGCAGCCCTCGAAGCTCAACATGCGGAAGTACGGAGATCACTTTGTTTACATCTTTGCTTTCTGTGTCTTATCAGTTTCACACTAATGAGTTTCTATCTTCACTAAAGTGAAAGACCAGGGTAAGAACAATGGCTTTGCAGGTCGAGAAACCGACAGTATTTCCAGCAACAACTACTGCATTCCAAGCTAAACATTTTTAAAAAGGAGACGGAGGCAGGGGCCGAGAGCTCTCTGAGCTTCTTAAAAAACGGAATTAGTCTTCAAGACGCTGTCAGACATGTAGCTTTAATGCTGGCAGACTCGGGTTACCACCAACGATTAATCTGGCACACACAGAGGTCACTATCAGGGGAGAGGATCGACGTGAGCTGCAGGCTTTCAGGCCTGAAAAGCAGCACTGTCTGGGCTTTTTTACCACTTGTTTCTCCCTCACACTGTGGCTACGAGAACATAGGCTAGGTTCTACTTATTCATATTACACACACACGCAGCTCACACACTTCAACCCACACCTGTGTTTTTACAATTCTGTATGTGAATTTAGGGACTTCCCTCACCTGCTTAAAGCACTTCAGGCACTTCAAGATTTCAGGGACTACATGAATGGTGTGTGTAATAAGCTCAGAAATGGACCGAATCAGATTTTCTATTTTTTTTTTATTCCTTGGCTCAGACTTTCTTTACAAGGCTCCGGTGTTGCACATCAGCGTTGCAGGCCATTTGGAATAACATTTGCGCGCCAGAGTAAATGACATGGAATTGACAGAGGCCTTTGTTTGTCCTGCATGGTTACCTTTCCAGCAACGAGCTGATGTCATGCTAACTGATCGCAGATGGGATAATTGCTACTAAGGCGGTTCTGCGTAACGTCTGCCTGGACATAAACTCGCACACATTTATCATTGTTTGTTTGAACGGCTTGTCTGGTTGAAAATCAATGTTTTTCCTCATTGTAATATAGTGAACTTTTGTTCTATTGGCGTTTTGCTGCTCTGACAAAAACCATGCACGGCGCATAATAGTGAAAATCTATCGGAACGGTTGTAAAACGTTTAGCCATTCAAGTTAATTGTGCATATTCCCTTTCTTGAAACCAAAACAATATTGTACACTTGAGTTAGGCAACATTATCTTGAATGTCCTGTGTAAACACAATCATTGTGACTGAGATTTATGAGAGACGCTGCAAAGGCAAAACGGTCGGCTGACAGAGTTCAGGTCAATTATGAAAGACAAGCCCCCGGGGGAATGTCTCAATGAAATGGAGTGTGTGTGTGTGTGTGTGGTAGTGATTCAATGGAAGCTCATCCTGTGATACCAACTGCCCCCTAGTGGTCCAAGAGCGCATGGCAGTTTCTCTCAGCAACCAAGCGCACAGATGAGCCGAGCTTCAACCCTCCACTCTTCTAGTATCAAAGTGTCTGCCATCCAATGCGCAAACCATTCGAGAGACAAATTGAAGGCGACAGACCTGGGCTCTCACGACCAGGGAACTCTTTTATATGCCTCGGCTGTTTCCTTCCCCGGCACGAAAATACGTTTTTTTTCTTCTCCTGTGGAGCCTCTGCAGTCTGCAGGCAGTAATGTCAGATGGAGGACACCATGCCCCTGTTTTTTTCCCCTCCTCATTCGTCCCTCGCTCAGCTGCATACAAATGGATGGCCGTCTGTCAGTGTACTGTGCTGCTCTTAGGTTGTAATCAGGAACTGCTCTGTTCTAATGGAGGGGGGAGGTGTGTTTGTTAGCAGTTCCGACAGGGAAACCAGCTTGCAGCATGCTGAATGCTAAACAGTCCCCACTATTTTATTCAATACTCTGAGATGCCATTCATTTCAGATTGACCTGAATGTTGCTTACTGCCGTCTTTTTCGCTTTAGAAATTGATATGAAACCAATGATTAGTATGACAGATTTTTAGCACGGTGTTGTATGTTTACCAGTCTATACTGTGTACGATATATTAGCATTTTTGCTAATAATTAGCGGTTCGATTTATATGACCTGTTTTATTGTGTGTGTTGCGTGGTGGTTTAGACTCTTGGCTGATGGAGGAGGACATGAGATGGCAATTCCTCTGTAATCGTCATTACTCATCGTGCCCCCCTCTCTCCTCCTCCTCCCAGGTATGCTGGTGGTAAACGTGACCTGGAGAAACAAGACATATGTGGGAACCCTCCTTGACTGCACAAGGCACGACTGGGCCCCGCCAAGGTAAGCATACAGTAACTCAAATACACACACACTCACTCAAAACGTACAAACCCACGCATGCACACACACACACACAAGTTCAAACAGAACATGCAGTCTGGCAGACACTTGAAAATAGACAGATATTGGTATGAAGGGCCTCGGGGGCGGATTTTCCCCCATAGCTTTTCTTGTCCTTGGGTGTCAGCCGTTATGAATGAAAAATCATAGGGTATCAGAACCCCCCCCCCACTGACACAGGAGTTTTCTCCTCTGCCATCGATCCTGTCAAGAGGCACCATACTGCTGGCTGAGCCTTTCATAGACTTCGACTAAACACGTACAATGACTGTGTGCCAGCAGCAGCAGCGCAAGTCTCCTTCTATGCTTATGCACGAGTGAAGTGAGTTCGAGGAAAATGTCAAATATGCATCTCATAAATAGTTTTCCCATGCGCAACTTTTTATCTCTCCGAATCAAATAAGCTTCCCAAAAATAACACGGTGATCGTTTATTTTGATTGACAATTTTTGTGCGTTCATCCCGTCAGGTGGCCTGATTTCAGACGTGTCATGTAAACAAGGTTATTAGGGAAATCGTTCTTCTTGCACAGCATTTCTGACACTGCCAGAACTTAAGCGTCAGACCTTAGACCCTGTCACAATGAACGAGCCAAGACGTCCGACAATCGTTTACAACCTAAGGATTTGCCCAAGATGCAGAAATGTTGTCTGGGACGGCAAAATCGTGGCAGAAGACTGCTAAAATTGCACACTCTTTGCTGTCCTTAAGGCCCATGCATCCGGCAGAGAGAGAGAGAGAGAGAGAGTGAAACAATATTTTATGGACATTTTGTGCTGCTTTGGTGGAATTCTCCACTCTGTCTGGCCTACAATCCTCTCTTGAGTTCTGTATATACCATATTTAAAGAAATAGGCTATATAGCGAATGGGCAAAATGCTGAACCAACATCTGTCGCATCACGATGTCGTCACCATCGACGATGGCTGTCAGTAATCGTCAATAGACGATGCTATCATAATATTCCCCAACCCTACAGTGAAAATGGGAATATAAAGTCGATAGGTAATTGTTTCACCATGTGCTATAGTGCTGTAAGCAATCGTCCTTCATCTCCATAGCTTTGTGTGCCACGCAGTAATCTTCTCGTGCCATTTAACTGTGTATTCATCCATAATCCAAGTTGCGATATGTCAGTGGTTCATGTAGGAGAAAAAACTGCCTCGCATGCCATCGTTCCAGATCAGATCTACACTGCAGCCACCTTTCCTGCCGTGCAACGCGTCTTTTTGATAGAGCTCTGTGACTCTTCCCTCTCTCCGTCTCTGCCGCTCTGTTCCCTGTTGGCTGGTGTGTAAAGGGGGGTGTTATCTCTTCCTATCTGATCAGCTGCCACGTCACCCTGGCCTAATCTGTCCGTGCCCCCGTGGCGCTTGGCCATCTGTCAGAACACATTGGGCTGTCGAGATTGGGGGGGGATAACGAGAGGATCAGAATCCGGCACACATCCGGGGCCTGTTAAAAAAAAATACACATTTTAAAAAAGAGCCCTCTGGAATCGGTGCGGTGATATTAGAGAGAGAGATGCAACGGGATTGAGTGGTTCACCACCTTTTGACTGTATAGTTTTTTTTTTATGTGAGAGAGAGACTTTCTTATGCCACGATTTTGCGGTCCCAGACAACATTTCTGCATCTTGGGCAAATGCTTAGGTCGTAAACGATTGTCGGACGTCTTTGCTCTTTCATTGTGACAGGGTCTAGGTCTGACGATTAAGTTCTGTCAGTGTCAGAAATGTTGAGCCTTTATCGTGTACTGTAGCTGGTATTACGAGCCGTTCCCGAGTGACTGACCAATAGAGAGACTGCTAGTACTGAGTATGCATACACTAATATGATTATTGTGAATAGTCAGATTAATGTAATAGTTTGACAACGTTTACAAGCTTTTCAAGAAGAATGATTTCCCTAATAATCTTGTTTACATGACACGTCTGAAATCAGGCTACCTGATGGTATTTTGATAAATGCACAAAATTGTCAATCAAAATAAACGTTCACCATGTTATTTTTGGGAAGCCTATTTGATTCTGAGTTTGGACATAAAAAGTGAAAGAGCGAGAGAGAGAAAGATGCATTCCCATCTGAGTGTCTCTCTGCTGACCGAGAATGGCAACGGAATTGAGAGCGCTCAACACCTTTGGCTTGTATTGTTTCATATCCACTATCCACTGTGACAGTTCCTTATGGCTGTTGGTAGGGATTTCAGGATGGCAGTGAGTTCTCTTGTTGGAGGAGGGGGGGTTGCTAATGGCCAATAGGTTTAATTCTCTGGTTTCGGTTCTCTTAGGTTCTGTGAGTCCCCCACCAGCGACTTGGAGATGAGGAACGGCCGGGGCCGGGGGAAGAGGATGAGGCCTAACGGCAACACGCCTGTCAACGAGAACAGCAACTCCTCAGACAATAAGGGCAGCGGCACCAGCAAGACGCGTGCCGCCAATAACAGCAGCAAGAGCCGGCGGGGCAGCCAGACGTCGTCGGAGCGCCGCACACCACCCAACAGCAACACGGAGGATGTCAAGGCCAGCTCATCGTCGGCCAACAAGCGCAAGAACAAGCCCGCCTCAGACATGGAGCCAAACTCCAGCTCTGAGGACACCAAGGGCAGCAAGCGCATGCGCACCAACTCCAACAGCGGCCCCAGAGGAGTGCCCCACACCGTCCTCCCCAGCATTCCCACTATTAAGGCAGAGCCCCTTCCCCCGCCACAACTCGACCGCAACTGCCCTTCGCCAGTGCTCATCGACTGCCCACACCCCAACTGCAACAAGAAATACAAGCACATTAATGGCCTCAAGTACCACCAGGCCCGCGCCCACAACGACGATGACATGAAGTTGGACATGGATGGGGACAGTGAGTACGGAGAGGACTCCACTCTCCACCCCGATCCGGGCAGCTGCAACGGTGCCTCCATCTCTCAGAAGGGCTGCTTGTCCCCGGCCCGCTCAGTCACACCCAAGGGCAGGGGCTTCGAGGCCCAGACTCCATCGCCCTCCTCTGGGAAATTTGGCTCCAAGCAGAGCAAAAAGAAGCCCTGCGAGGCAGACCCGGAGGCAGTTGGTATGGCCATAGACGGCTGCGAAGACGGGCCCTGCCTAACAGATGAGGCCAGCAATGACGGCATGGACGACAAGAAAGACAGGGCCAAGAAGACGGGTAGCGGCTCCAAGGTGGACAAGCTGGCCCAGAAGGGCATGAAGTCAGCGCGGCCCATCGCCACTGCCATACCGCCTCAGCAGCTGTACTCCCTACAGACGGCCGGTGGCTTCCCTGCAGCCAGCCCCGGCTCCACCCCTGCCTTGGGCTCAGTGGTTCAGTCCATTCCCAAGAGCCCGCAGCTGAAAGCCATCCAGCCCAAGCCCTCGGCCCCGGGAGACCCCTCGTCTGTGAACCCAGCTCTGATCGGCTCGAAGGACAAGAAGAAGAAAGACAAGAAGAAGAAAGAGGCGGGAAAGGAGGGAGACAGCCCCAAAGGGAAAGGGGGGAAGCCGGAAGAAGGCAAGAGCCCATACTCTGAATCCTCGGACCCGGGGAGCAAAGGTGATGGACTCCTGAATGGCTCATCGGACCCCCACCAGAGCCGGCTGGCCAGCATCAAGGCAGAGGCGGACAAGATCTACAGCTTCACTGACAATGCCCCAAGTCCATCCATCGGTGTGGCCAGCAGGATAGAGGCTGGAGGCATGGCCCAACCCCTCACCCCGCTCCACGTGGTCACGCAGAACGGAGCCGACAATTCCTCAGTGAAGACCAATAGCCCGGCCTACTCGGACATCTCAGACGCGGGTGAGGACGGCGAAGGTCGGGTGGAGGGCGCCAAAGGCATCAAGTCCGAGGAGCAGGCTATCCGAGAGAGTGCCAAGAAGGCCCTGTTCCCCGCCCAAACACCCAGCAAGGAGTCCCCCTACTACCCCGGCTACGAGACCTACTACTCCCCGAACTACGCCAATCCCAACCCTAGCCCGGGGGTGTCTGTCACGGGGGCCACACTGCAGGAGGGGGCCCAGGTCAAGGTAAAGAAAGAGGAGCAGGAGGAGCCAGGCGATGAGGACCGTAAGGTCAAGCAGGAGCTGCAGGAGGACCGTAAGCCTGAGATGGGTGCCTCTGGACCGGGGCAACAGCAGCAGGCCTCAGTCATCCAGCAGCGCTCCAACATGTACATGCAGCCTCTCTACTACAACCAGTATGCCTACGTTCCCCCGTACGCCTACCACCCGGACCAGGCCTACCACAACCACCTGATGAACACCAACCCAGCCTACCGGCAGCAGTACGACGAGAGGCAGCGACAGGCAGCAGCTGAGCAGCACCGTGCCGCCGAGAAGAAATCGGACGCTGCTGGAAAGGACAGGGATCGAGAGGGCTCCTCGGGGAAGGAGCAGAGTGAGGAATGGAAGCAGAAGGCTTCGGTGCCCCCCACCCTCTCCAAGGCCCCCAGTCTCACAGATTTGGGCAAAGGAGGGCCACCCCAGGGCAAGCTGTCCAAAGATCCCTCGTCTTCTTTGGAGCAGGCCAAGTCATCGGTCATCATGCCCAAGGGTGAGGATGCCAAGGCGCCGGCCCAGCAGGCCGAGGGGCTGAAGATGAAGCTGAGCGAGGGAGGGCACCATGGGAAGAGGGAGGAGCTCAAGGCGGGCATGGAGTCGGGCAGGCCCTCGGCTATGGAGCAGGGCATGTGGTACAGACAGGTAACATGACCCAGCTGTGTTTGAATCTGTTGATTTTGATTGGATGTTTAACATAATGAGCCACCCATTCAAAATTAGCAGTATACATTTTGTTGTTGTTGTGTATTTTGGGAAATGTTAAAGTGGATTTTTTTTTAAATGTGTAAGACAACTGTTGAGATATTGTCTGTAATGAGATAGATGTTGTGGTGTTTTCAGGAGCCTGACTCGAGGCTGTGGCCTTACGTTTACCCCAGCAAGTACCCTGAGGCCCAGAAACCACAGGACGAGGAGCGGTGGAAAGAGGAACGCGACAGGGAACGGGAAAGAGACCGAGATCGAGCGGACCGAGAGAGGGACAGGGACCGAGACAGGGAACGGGACCGAGACAGAGACCGAAAGGGCAAGGAGGGCAGGGATGAGAGGGCTCGGTCCAAAGACGCCACCCCCAAGGAGGAGAGCAAAGAGGGGGCTGAGCCCCGGTCGTCGTTGGCGGCCTCTGAGGAGCACCGGGGGATGGTGAAGGACCCGAGGGCCACTGCTGCCCACATGCAGTTCTCCTCTCCCCTGGCCCAGCACCAGGGCTACATTCCCTACATGCACGGAGCCTATGGCTACAGCCAGGGCTATGACCCCAGCCACCCGGGCTACCGCGGGATGCCCTCGGTCATGATGCAGAACTACCCTGGTAAGAGTTAATGCCTTGGGATACATACACCTCTTCCAATGGAATAGTATTTTCAGTCTGTACTATGATATGTACAAAAATGACTTGGTGTATTAATTCCTGATATTTCCTGCTTTAATTCTAAATGGAAACGCGGAATCGACTCATGTCATGGTGTCTAACCACCTTTGTCACCCCCAGGTTCCTACTTCTCCTTCTCTCCCTACGGCAGTAAAATGGGGCCAGGCGAAGAGGGCGGTGAGAAGGCGTCGCGCGCCAGCCCCACGGTCAGCGGCAAGTCCGCCTCAGAGGCCAAGGCCCTGGACATCCTTCACCAGCATGCCAGCCAGTACAAGAGCAAGTCGCCGACAGTCAGCGACAAGACCCCCTTGCACGAACGGGAACGGGAGCGCGCCGCTTCCGAACGAGACCGAGACATAGACCGGCCGCGCTCCTCGCCCTCGCAGCGCATCCTGCCTTCCCATCACCACCTGGGCTACCCGCTTCTCTCGGGGCAGTACGACCTGTCCTATGCCACAGGTGAGTGACAGATGGACGCCCACAAACGGGCTCAAGCACACGGAACACATCTCTCTCTCTGACTTTGGTGTTCAATGAGCTAACTGCTCAAATGGAGCGCTTTTCTATGGTAATTACATCACTGTCAAATTATATAACTTTGCAAGGCCCTTTTCTCCCACCTAAGGTACTATAGAATAGGTACAGTAATAACATGCAATCCATGAGTAGCCAAACTTGGTGTAGGAGTGTATTGACAAAAGTTTGAGTCATTATTAGTATATGGAGGCGTATCTAACGTTGGGCTCTTCCTTCACAGGTCTCTCCTCATCAGCCATTGTTGCCAGTCAGCAAGCCTCCGCCCCCTCCATGTACCCCCCTGCACGGAGGTGAGAATGGTAAGCAAGAACCAGTTCCCCTTCACAGCTCCTGAGGACAAAAAATGCTGCATACACACACACACACTTCTTCCTGGTGTTTAAACATGGTCATTTTTCTGAAGCTAGTACCTTAGTCAAAGCTGCTACTGACTACTAGAAGGATTTCCAGTTGTTTGATGACAAACATACATTGCATTCTATGCTGCCCTCTGCTGGACACAATATGAACAAACATCAACTACATTTTATTCCAAGCGTCATTCAAGAAAACAGAATGTGTGATTCTCCGTAGTGCGTTACACTACAATATAGGCTTGATTAAGCAATGCTAAATACAGGCCAATCATCTTGTTGAATGTGGATTTTAAAATCCTTGCCGTTGCTGTTTGTATAACTCTCCCTGTGTCTTTTTTTCCCCACACAGGGAGACCTGATTGGCTGACCTCAACCTTGCCTGGAGCCATGTGACTGGATCACATAAGGAAGCGTGCTGCGGCGCTCGTTTTTTAAACATCAGTTCAATGGTGTTTGTTGTACTTTTAGTTGATTTTGCCTGGCTGTTCCGGCTGATCTGGTTCCTCCCTCAGCTTCATTGATGGCCACCCCCACAGCAAGGCTTCCTATGGCTTGGTTGAGGGCTCACCGAGCCCACCTCCTCTGGTACCGCACGGCCAACCAGCCAGCCAGTCCATTGACTCCTTTGCACTGCTGAGACATTCACAGGAAGGACTAAAAGGCCCGGAATAAGGCCTGATGAGACTGGCACGTTCTGATGGGGTGAGGCCCATCGACGACCATTTTGGAACTAGAGAGTGCAAAAGGGAGAGGAGGTTGATCAGAAACAAACTGGATTAAGTTTGAAATCACTACATGGAAATATGGACTTAATGGATTGTTCACGGATCCTGGGCCTTAGCGTAGTGGAGTTGCAGCTTAACTTGAGGAAGTGGATTGTTTCGTCCATCCACCAACCTACCCACTGACCCTGAGGACATCTTGAGACCTTCATTGCAATGGACCCATTTCTTTTTCGGTTATGTCTTTTATTGGGGGGGGGTTGTTGTTTGGGCCAGAGGAGGGACCTACTGGTGTCCCCATCCCTCTCCTCCACTCTGGGCTTTCTATGCAAGCCGAAGCTGCTCATCTTCATACACTGACAGAAACAGTCCTCCTCTCTGTCTGTTCAGTTTCAGGGGGAGGAACTTTCAAGTTCACAATGTTTTTGTTGTTTTGTGAAAAGTCATCATCCGCCTACTTGAGTTTGTTCAGAGCGTAAACAATATCCGTGTTAGTTTTTTTTGTGCTTTTTTTTTTGTATGAGGCTTTTGTGCGGCGTTCGTTCCACGTCTTGGCTTGACTACCTTGTTTCCATCTCACTCTGACCCAGTAAGGAAACTCCCTTGGCTGTTTGCCGCTGCTTCGAACACTACTGGCCTCTCTCAGTGGCGTCGGAGGCGGCAGCTGTGTCGCGGTTTTCCTTTTCCAAAGGGTCATCCAGTTTACAAAGCAGCACCAATGCATCCGCTACGGCTACAGCTCCCAGCTGCTCAGCGAGGGCCCCGCCTTAGAGGGAGAGGACATATCTGTGCCAGAAGGTATTTTGGCTCCGAGAGAGAAGAGGAACGGAGGGGGAGGAGAGGAGTACAGATGCACCATTCAGGGGCTCTCCAAGCTCTGTGACCCGGAAAGGGAAGGAGAAAGATGCACTGATCGGAAAGGCCGTCTGGATTCTTCAGATGCGGCCTCTGGTTCTATAGAACCATCTATCCAAGCCATCCATCCTCACTGGACACTGCTGAGGCTGGAAGAGGAGAGAGGGTCCATAGAGCCATCCATCCAGCTCTTACAGTACATATGGCATTTGTTTTGGCTGTTGTGGGCTCCAAGTGTCAGTTTGTGGACATGGAAGCTGTCTGGGACCCACAGGACTTTGTATGTGAACAGTTGGCAACTGTCTGCAAACCACAATCTGGCTACTGCTGCTAGTCTCTCACCAAACTGCATCATGGGATGGCTGCAGTCCTCCCTCATCAGTGGACATCGAAGAACACAGAGGGAGGCTCTCTCCAGAGCTGTCAATGGATGCTCAGTGGATATGGCAGCTGCTGCACTCGCTCTCCCTCTGATCTAGTGTGTAGTGCTGGAGAGACGGGCAGCTCACTCCTGTATATTTATTAGAGTACTCGTAGTCACGGAGTGCTGTGTTACTGGGAGTTGGCACATGCCCCTGTGCTATATTTGGTGAATGAAAGCAATTGCAAAATGGAATCTCTCCTGCGGGCCCACACATCCCCTCCCATCATATCTCTCTCTCCTTTCCAACTATCTCTGTCGTGTGTGTGTGCCTGCATGGTGTAAGACGGCACTGTAACGCGTTAGCCCAACACATAGTCCTTCCCAGCGGAACGAGCCGTGTGCACGTTTGCTTTGGGACACTTCCTATCAGCTCCCTCCCGCCCTTCTCTCTCTCTCTTTTTCCCCACACGCACTCACTATTGTGGTTTTCTGTATATAGTGTACAGAGGAATTATTTTAAAAAGGTTTGTTTCGATGCTATTGAAAAAATGTCCTACTTGCTTTTTTTCTTTTCTTTTTTGGTCTGTTAGCCTTCTCTTTTTTTCCCTAACATTCTTGATATAATATGACAAACTGTAGCTGACGTAACAGCTTTAGAATTGAAGTGTTGTGATCATTTTTTTCCCTCCCTCCCTGGACCTCACCCCTTCGGAAGCTTGTTGTCCCCCCTCGAAGCCCACGATGCCATTTTAGTCCCTTCTCCGCGCACGTTCCCAAGCCGCCTCAAGGAAAACAATGTCACATGTCAACATGTCATTGTAACCTTCACTCCTTTGTTGTCGTTTTTTCGGGTTCCACAAGATGCCGATCGTGAATGCAGTTTGTTGGCTGGGGAAGTTGGCACATGATTACTTTCTGCCGCGACAGACAAAGTAGGACTGGAGCGAGACAGGCTGAGAGCAGAGCTGCTGTCCAGAAGGTTTGATAGAGAGGTAAAACACAGCAGATTCTCCCACCCGGTCCACCCCTCTCCCGTTAAATGGTGCCCATCGATCCCAACACCGCCGCACAGAGCCCGCCCCCGCCCGCTAAAAACAGTCAATCTGATTCGCTCTGGTGCTTTTATTACCCTTCATGGATCCGGCTTGCTCGGGAGCGCAGCACGGAAAGTCTGAAATAATCAATTTGATTAGTGGTTTTTGTATTGTTTGTTTTTTTACTGGGCACAGGGGAGGGTATTTTACATTCACCATTTAGCAGGTTTTACTATATAATTTCTTCCATCCTAGCCAATTGTCCTCATCTGCTTGCATGCTCCTCCCCTATATCAAGGTGTTTTGGTACTTCCTTTATACACTGTTTTTCCATGTGCTAACTTCCTACTGTACCACAGGTCGGTATAGTCTAATAGTAGATCCTTCCCTCTATTCACCATTCATAGTGACAGTAGTGGTAGGTGGATTGTTTGTCCAGATCTGCAATAGGTTAACTAGCAATCATACCACACATAAAATTATTCAAATCTGCACCAATTTTCTATATAAATCCACAAGAACATAAAGGAATAGCTGATAGGCAGCGGAGAGGCCAGGTGTCTCATTGCGCATGAAATAACAGTGAGCACATGAAGCTCCCCTATAGATCTTGTTTAGGAACAATACAATGATTCTACCCTAGACGAGCCTACAACGCCACAATGCATTGAATAATTGCATTAATGTTTTCAAGTGACTACAACATTCTACTCTAGGCTGTAAACTGTAGTGGAAATGTAATTTCAATAACAGCGCAAAATCCCTGTTTATATGAATGTTTTCATTCCATTTGGATCAGTTGTGGATCTAGAAAAGCACAGTAGCAGGCCAGTCTAGCTATATTTTTTCCTTCTGATACCGAATGGGCTGTCTGTTGCGGATCATCATTCTCCCAAGTGGTCCTATAATAATGTAGCCACATAGGCCTATGCTCCCAGCAGGCCCAGTGATTCCGGAAAGATTAACCTGCGTTCTGCCTCCTCTCTGATCCGAACGGCTATTCCTCGTGCAACTAGAACCATAGCGCTTCAATATAGCCGAAATATTTGTCATTTCATTTTTATGTGTGGCATGAACACAACCAGTCACAACGTTTTAATCTGATTAGGCTACATCAAAGGCCTCCCGTAGGGTGCCTTTGTACGTCGGTCCACTCTGATATAATTCCGGCATCCGAACTGGCTATTTTTTATTTCATTGAACCTTTATTTAACACGGCAAGTCAGTTAAGAACAAATTCTTATTTACAATGACAGCCTACCCCCGAACCGGACGATGCTTGGCCCATTGTGCGCCGCCCCATTGGACTCTCAATCACGGCCGGTTGTGATACACCCTGAAATCGAACCAGGGTCTGTAGTGACGCCTCTAGAAAGAGCCATCTGTTACGAAACAGATTGTCGATACAACGTAGGGAGGGTTGTGTTTTCCGTTTGTCGAGATCCATTTCATTTTGGTGTTGAAAACACAAAACATGATGTTAAAGGGCCCGGAATTGGTCATCCGTGTGCAGTTATGCTTTGCTTATTGGTTGTGTGGTGCATTGGCACAGAAACCTGTTGTTGGAAAATTAGTTGCATATATTTTCTATAAATATAGCATCAAAATGTTGAAAATCTGATTTCCCCCCTGGCTGATCATTGTCTGCCAGACTCTGATTGTAGTGTAATGAGACCGGCAGGGAGAATCTCGTCCGTGGTGGAAAAACCCTGAACCTTCTGGCTCGTAGCCCTGCGTGACATCGACTGTGACGCAAACGTGGTGAAGTCGATATCCCCGTTTCTAAAGACGGGTCGCTACAGTTATTATTATTTGAGGTTGTAATCTTTTAATGGGGTTGTTATTTCAAGGGTGTGTGCATTTTTCTCTCACCACATGACTGTTAATGTTCAGCCATGATTGGATACTGGCACAGATTAATACTGGCACAGATTTTTCTGTTGTTGACATGTGTCCATAATACAATGGGGGAGGAGTTAGTGTTTTGGTTTTAATCCGTCTGTACAGAGTGAAGACGGAAGGTGGGTGAGGTCATATAGTAATAATGTCATTTTCTGCTGTTCTACGTCTCATTGTTAAACCAGATCCCCTGTGCTGGTGGCAGGCTGTTAAAAATGATGAGGGGAAGGGGGAAAAGCACTTGATTTTATTTTTCGAGAATCTAGTTTTGCAGATCTTTTTTTTTTTAGTACGTTGACACCTGCCAGGCAGAGAAATGACTTGTTGATCATACTCCCACGGGCAGCCACGTTTGAGGCGTTGTCTCAAATGGTGCTTGGGTAGTCGATCCTTGTGTTCCTCCCACCGGGGAGGAGGGAATGTTCTTGTGTGGGATGTCCTCTTCCTGTTCTCTATTCATAACCCTGCCCCCTAAACCTCCCCTGCTCTATCACACTCAGCCCCGCCCCCAGAGCAGTGGCTCGGTATCAGTCATCGGTACTTGAAAGAAAGATGTTTACAGCTTCTTCTTTTTTTATTTCTATGTTTTGTTTTGGTTCATCCCCCACCTCGTCTCCTCCCCCACCTCGTCTCCTCCCCCACCTCGTCTCCTCCCCCACCTCGTCTCCTCCCCCACCTCGTCTCCTCCCCCACCTCGTCTCCCCCACCTCGTCTCCTCCCCGCCGTCCTTTCCCCAAGGGTTTCTCTCTTATGTAAAGTGTACATTGCCACATTTCTTTTTTTTTTTATATACAATACTGTAACTTGCCTTTGTACATTTAGGCAAAAAATAAACCTTTCTATGAGACAATCACTCCTGTCCCGTCTGTCTTGTCTCCCCCCACCCCCACGGGAAAGTAAAGGGCATGGATCACCATAGGTATTGCTATTGGGAAACACAGGTGCACCAACCTATCAGATTATAAGGTTATTTTTCAACATTCTGGTACTTGCTTGTGTTAAAAAATGGTTCACCATGCCAAAACATTTCGCTGACACTTACTAACTACAGGCACACTTATAGTGCATTTTAACGCTTTTCATAAGTTGTCATAATTCATAAATAGTTCTAACTTCCTTACAATACATCACTATGATGCATTATAAGACCAAAGTGCATAATGCATCATAGATCCAACTTAAAAATATTGTTATAGGTGAACGCATACAATTGCAATGTTGTATTACCCAACTCAGTGGGTTGGTTACCCTATACATGTATCCGGTAGGGCTATGATGCTCCATAGGGATGATGTTACTAATTCTGAGTTGTTATGAAGCAGGTTTTTATCATGCACTACAAGGCATTGTAAATGCGCTTTCAAGGCGTGTGTGCATCATCGAAAGCGTTACCCGGAATTCCACTACGTTTATCCATTTTTAACTTCATTGTTATTCAATTGGGCACTGGTGATTTACATTTAGTGATGCAGTAGGGCACATTGACCACAGAGGGGCTCTGGCTTACCGACAGTATTCTCCTTTCCATCCAAGTTGTAAGAGCTGTTTCTCGGGCATTCGACGAACTGCACCGCTAGTGGTTTGCTTTGAAAGGAACGCTATCCACACACACTATAAAAGTGAGTTTGAAGGATATGGGCCACACTGTTTTCTTAGTCTAGTTGGGGATTTGTCAGCTCAATACCAGGCTTCTTCTCAGCTTTTTGAGAAATCAGGTTTCGAGATAAAAGCGCCTTACAAACACTCCAGCCTGGTGCGCTGCGGTTGCTATGGAGACACTGTTGAAAGTTGATGGGATGAAGGAAGCCCTGTACCTGAATGAATGACCTACCCTGAGCGCAGTCTCAAGAGAATACCCCTACTGTAGGCTACTGGAGTCTTTGCCTCCGGCTGTGGTGTTTTACTTGCCAATAAATATTTCGCGTTTTTTTTCCCTCATGCGTAACTGAGAAGGAAATGTGTGATTTAAACAAAATAAGAATTACTGGTTTGTATATTTATAGTATATAGATGCATTTCCACAGATGCATCACTAAGGTAGGCATGGTTCTTAAAAGGATTTGTTTTGATTCAGCAGAATCTCATAAGCTCGAAGAACCAATCACACAGGTCTGTTGGAGACAGACGGGCCGAGTGGCGAATGAGGTGAGCCCCACCCCTCATAAGGAGCCACTAGCCCGCCCTCTGGTCATTCTTACCTCTTCCTCGCAAAGAGTAAGCTAATTCCAAAATCACGCACTCGACTCTCCATTTGCACAAGTGTCCCAAAGCTGAGGGAGTGAAAAATGCTGAAGGTGTGTAGGAGCTACACTGAACAAAAATATAAACACAACATGTAACAATTTCAAAGATTCTGCTGAGTTACAGTCAATATCAGCCAATTGAAATAATTGAATTGGGCCCTAATCTATACATTTCACATGACTGGGAATACAGATATGCATCTGTTGTTCAGATGCATAAAAGAAAGGTAGGGGTGTAGATCAGAAAACCAGTCAGTATCTGGTGTGACCACCATTTGCCTCATGCAGCGCGACACATCTCCTTCCCATAGAGTTGATCAGGCTGTTGATTGTGGCCTGTGGGATGTTGTCCCATTCCTCTTCAATGGCTGTGTGAAGTTGCTGGATATTGGCGGGAACTAGAACACGCTTTTGTACACCTCAATCCAGAGCATCCCAAACATGCTCAATGGGTGACATGTCTGGTGAGTATTTAGGCCATGGAAGAACTGGGACATTTTCAGCTTCCAGGAATTGTGTACAGATCCTTGCGAAATGGGCCGTGCATTATCATGCTGAAACATGAGCTGTTGGCGGTGGATGAATAGCACGACAACGGGCCTCAGGATCTCGTCACAGTATCTCTGCATTCAAATTGCCATGGATAAAATGCAATTGTGTCCGTAGCTTATGCCTGCCCATACCTTTCTGTACAAGAGTGGAACGTTACCTCCCTACAGTTGGCTTACCATGCCAATTTGATACTATAGATGCATCATCTAGCTATGTTTTGTTACGTCAAGGAAAATGTTCTCATAACACGAAAACTGTCCAGTCTCGCTGATGACTATATAATGTTTGTATAAAACATTCTCCTCATGTTGCAAGAAAGTTTCTAGAACAGTTCCCAGAATGTTTCATTAGGTTGTGGGAACATCACAAAATATGTTTTCCCAAAACACAAAAAACGGTCCAGTTGTGGGGAGGATTCTACAATGTTTCTTTTAGAGTGCAAAAAACATTCACTGATGTTACAAGAATGTTCCCATAACACATTTCATCTGTTCTTTAAAGGTTCCCAGAATGTATCTTTAGGTTGTAGGAACATTGTGTGGATATAACGAGGTTTCCAAAACACTAAAACTGTCCAGTGCTGACATTCAGGGTATTGTTTGTATCGAGGTGCACAAAAAATCCTTTCATGTTCCAAGAATGTTAACAGAATAGCGTTTATGAGTTCTTAAAGGTTCCGGTGTGGGTACATTACAAGAGAGAGTTTCCCAAAACACAAAATATGCTCAGTTGTGACGTTAGATTGCAGAGGAAATTCCTGTAAGGATGTTGACAAAACAGCTGGTCTACATTCTTTAAAGGTTCCCAGAATATTTAATTAAGTTATGGGAGTTGTCTGGGATGTCGCAAGAATATTATTTTGATATTCACATAGGTTGTACAGAAAATTCCAGCAATGTTGAACAGTGTTCCATAATTTTGAAATATATCTGTTTTTAGGTTTAACATAATATTCCAGTGATCATGCAATATACATTTGACCTTGTCTTGGAGGTGTTCAGAACATTTTAAGGAACATTTGGAAAATGGTATATTTAAGTTACCACAACATTCTCAGCATGCAAATGTCTACTCTGATTGGTTAGAGATGAGCCAATCGCTGATGGCTGTTTTCTACAACACCCCTTCATTTTGACCTCACTGCAAACGACTTCAAAGATGGCAGTCTCAGACTGAAGTATGTTGTGAACATAGAGCAGAGGAGGACAAAGACCCAAAACACCTACAGGATGTGTAAGGGCTATTTGACCAAGAAGGAGAGTGGTGGAGCGCAATTGAGATGGTTTGGGATGAGTTGGACCGCAGAGTGAAGGAAAGGATCATATGTGGGAACTCCTTCAAGACTGTTGGAAAAGCATTCCAGCTGAAGCTGGTTGAGAGAATGTCAAGACTGTGCAAAGCTGTCATCAAGGTAAAAGGTGGCTACTTTGAAGAATCTGAAATCTAAAATATATTTTGATTTGTTTAACACTTTTTTTGGTTACTACATGATTCCATATGTTCATAGTTTGGATGTCTTCACTATTATTCTACAATGTAGAAAAGGAAAACCATGGAATGCGTAGATGTGTACAAACTTTTAACTGGTCCTGTATATATCATTTTTACACATTTAGAGCAAAACAGAGAACACCTGACATTTAATCCTAGTAAAAATGACCTGTTTTAGGTCAGTCAGGATCACCAGTTTATTTTCAGAATGTTAAATGTCAGAATAACAGTTGAGAATTATTTATTCCAACTTTATTTCTTTCATCACATTCCCAGTGGGTCAGAAGTTTACATACACTGAATTAGTATTTGGTTAGCATTGCCTTTAAATTGTTTAACTAAGGTCAAACGTTTCGGATATCCTTCCACAAGGTTCCCACTATAGGCCTCCTTGCTCACCTATGCTTTTTCAGTTCTGCCCACACATGTTCTATAGGATTGAGGTCAGGGCTTTGTGATAACCACTCCAATACCTTGACTTTGTTGTCCTTAAGCCATTTTTCCACAAGGTGGTGTAAGGCAGCATTTACTTATAAATTGTTCAATAAACAATGAATCTTTCAGAATGTGTGGCCAGTGTTTGGCACTCGCTTTAAGCGGCATGCATTAGTTTGAAAAAAGTCACTGCAAAAGATTCAAACATTCTGCCCACACCTCTGCAGAAATGTGATACAACTTGTGATTGAGCTTTCTTTCAGAAACTGTCATGGCCCAGTTCCAACATCTCCAAACTCTAAAAATGAGGGGTTCAACAAGGGTTCTTCTAAGATCCTCAAAGTTGAAGAACCTTAGGGTTCTTGGCACTGAAAATTGCCCCCAAAGGTTTCTTCCAAGAACCCCATAGGAGGTGGAGTTCATCGAGGAACCTCTTTAATTGGTGGGTTTTTTTCAGGAACCTAACTGCCCAACTGAAGCATTTGGATTTTAATTTAAAGGACAGCAGGCGCAGGCACTTAACTGAAAAATGTAAAGATCTCCTCAGTTTAAGGTAAGGTTTGTCCCTTATATGATTCAAATTGATATTGTTTTATGATGATACCATCTATCATTTCATATTCGTTCAAATCTCTGTAAAACAGAAAATGGACACAATTGACTGGATATCAATCAACAGCGAGGTAAGAGTATATATGCTAGAAGAATATGTTGAAGGCTGAATTGGGTGCAGATGACTGAATTGCTCACTTTTGTGTCTGTGTCTGCAGGTATACAGACGAGGAGGCATACAAAGGTATGTCAATTGGTATGTTATGCAGATCACGTGTGACATCCTCCTCCCTTACCTCTTCAATGAAAATCACATAGGCCTCTACATTATGGACAAGGTATGTGTATGACTTTTTTTTCATTCACATTTACCACAAAAAAAAAATGTATGAATACTATCATGTGCTTGTTTTATTAAACATCTGTATAATTACTATTTTTTTTAGATTCACAGGTTTCACCCTCCCTACACATCTGATGAATATAACAGGAAACCTGTTCGATCACCCTGCACTGCAAAATCATTCTGGCTATGGATACGGAGAACATCAGCACATTAACATCAACACGCCAGAAGATATACCCATTGGACTTAGGGCTCTGCTGAGAGTTTACCTCATATTTGGATATGTTATTCTGCTTTGCCATTAAAATCATAATAAACACTGACAACTAAAATATTGTGTTATTGTTATGCGCATTATTAATAATATTAATTATAATAATAGGAGAGGGGTAGTTAAAACGGTTCTTTGAGGATCCATTAAAAAGGGGTTCTTCGAAGAACTTAGAGGTTCCCAGCACTTTACATTTGAGGAACCCATTAATGGATACTCTAGGAATCTTTTCTTTTTAGAGTGTACAGCAAATGAGGGTGTTTTTGTTACCATAAAAGATGAATGGAGGGCGTTTCCAGGCGGGGTTGTAACACCCCACAGGCTTGTTCATACTATATAGAAATATAGTATGGCTCTGCTTTATCAATGAAAACATGCTTATACTGTATGTTGCTTTCCACAGTTTAATCATTTGTTGTGCACTCAAATCCTTGTGTGATATTTTTATGGAAGAGTATTAAGGCCAAGTGAAACAAAAGTAAACAGTGAAGGGTGGTGGTACTTGGATATTTGTTACATGATAGTACTTTAAAAAAGTGACAATATTTCAAGAATAAAGTGACAATATTTCAGGGAACAAAGTCTTCCCCCAAAAATAGTGAATGAAGTGGCAATGATTCGAGAATAAAGTGGCAATATTTTGAGAATAAACTCTGTGATTTGGTTAACTGCATGACTTCCTGGCCCCCTGTTACTGTGCGCCACCGTTGGAATGCCTGCAGTTAGATGACCTGGTGAAACTATATTTTAGAAATGGCTTTGGTAACGAGGAAATTCTTTCTTTTTTGGCACATAATAACCCTATTATTATAAGTAGGCCTATTAGGACCTGGAAGAGGTTGTACCACAGATTATTTTCAGAAGGAGGAACCAACGAAATGGACTCGGATGAGGTAGGATTTCATCTGTCTGTGTGGTTAAAAACATAGGTAGAGACAGGTGGGTTGTGTGTGTACAGTGTGTGTATGCAGGTGTGTGTACACATTCCAGAGTGAAGGAAAAGCAGCCAACAAGTGCTCCGCATGTGGGAACTCCTTCAAGACAGTTGGAAAAGCATTCCTCATGAAGCTGGTTGAAAGAATGCCAAGAGTGTGCAAAGCTGTCACCAAGGCAAAGGGTGGCTACATTGAATAATCTCAAATATAAAATACATATTGATTTGTCTAACACTTTTGTGGTTACTACATGATTCCATATGTGTTATTGGTGTCTTGACTATTATTCTGCAATGTAGAAAATAGTAAAAATAAAGAAAACCCTTGAATGAGTAGGTGTGTCCAAACATTTGACTGGTACTGTGTGTCGAAACGAAAAGTTAACTTACAAATTTGCACAAGTGTAATATGACTCATGAAATATTGATATAACATGGTTAACTAAATAGTCCATGAGTTTGGTGAAGTTTGAAGGCAATTGAAGGGAGTTTTAACTAGGGCTGGGTAGTATTGATGCACAGACTGGTTCTGTAGTGGTATTAAAATGTTTGGTTTGTTAATTAAGGATTGGTGTCCCGCTAGCGGGACAACTTCCAGTGAAACTGGAGGGTGCGCAATTCAAATAAATAATCATAAATATTATAGATTTTAAACATTGAGGTACATATAAGTGTCTTATATCGTCTGAAAGCGTAAATTATTGTTAATCTAACTGCACTGTCCGATTTACAGTAGCTATTACAGCGAAAACATGCCATGCGATTGTTTGAGGACGGCGTCCCACATCAAAATATTTTTCCACCGACACAGATTTCATACATTCACATATAATGATAAAATATTCACTTAATTTTTTAAAATCTTCCTCTGATTTGTCATCCAAAGGGTCCCAGCTATAACATGTAGTGTCGTTTTGTTAGATAAAATCTTTCTTTATGTCTCAAAAAGTCAGTTTAGTTGGCGCCATCGATTTCAGTAATCCACTCGTTCAACTTGCAGAGAAAGGACTCCGAAAATCTAAATATGTTTCTATTTACTCCTCAGATACACTAAAATGTAATCAAACTATAATATTTATTTCGGAATGAAGTATGTTCAATAGGAAACTGATTTTAGGAGGTGCGTAATGTCTTCATGGTGCGCGCAGATATGAATTTCAAAGACTACTAAAACTGTTATTTCTTATTTGTTTTTCAAGTTAAAAGCCTGAAACATTGAACATAGACTGCTGACACCCTGTGGAAGCCTTATCCTACATTATTTTAACCTTTCTACAAACTTCAAAGTGATTTCTTTCCAATGGTACCAATTATATGCATATCCTGGCTTCAGGGCCTGAGCAACAGGCAGTTCACTTTGGACACGTCATTCAGACAGGAAGTGGAGAAAAAGGGGCCTAGCCCTAAGAAGTTTTTATTTTTTATTTTTTATTTGACCCCCTTTTCATGGTATCCAATTGCTAGTAGTTACTATCTTGTCTCATCGCTACAACTCCCTTACGGGCTCGGGAGAGACGAAGGTCAAAAGCCATGCGTCCTCCGAAACACAACCCAACCAAGCCGCACTGCTTCTTAACACAGCGCGGCTCCAACCCGGAAGCCAGCCGCAACAAGATGTTGGAGGAAACACCGTGCACCTAGTGACCTGGTTAGCGTGCACTGCGCCCGGCCACAGGAGCCGCTAGTGCGCGATGAGACAAGGATATCCCTACCGGCCAAACCCTCCCTAACCCGGACGACACTAGGCCAATTGTACATCACCCTATGGACCTCCCAGTTGCGGCCGGCTGCGACAGAGCCCAGAGTCTATGAAGGCACAGATAGCACTGTGTTGCAGTGCCCTAGACCACTGTGCCACCCTGGAGGCAGGCTTAAGAAGTTTTCAATGTGATACGCAGTGTGTATAGTTAACTTTGAGTCATCTCTCTCTGCTCTCCATGGGGCTTTCCACACAAACCTAGCCCCATCCCCTTTCATTAAAGGAGCGCATTTGTTTATTTGAGTTTTATTAGATTTTTCTTGAATATTAAAACATACAATCTACCTGCAGTGAAGCTGCTCAATTTACGTTACATTCAGTCATCTAACAGACTCCCATCCAGAGCGACCCACAGAAGCAATCAGGGTCAACGCCCTGCCCAAGGGCACGTCGACAGGTCTCCCACCAAGTGAAAATGGGTACCCGAACCAGCGACCTATCGGCCACCGGCCCAAGCTCCCAACCGCCAGGCCACCAACCCTCCAAGACCCCCCCCATAGTTCTCAGAGAGCTGCACCTCAACCATCCAAAATGCAGAAATGTATGAACATGCAGGAAAATATTTTTGGTTGAAGTTGATTTGAACAGAATACAACAATTAAAATGGAGAAAGACTATTGAAATCACTTAGAATGTATGCGTTGCCACCCTAGGGTCATGCACTACTCATAAAGCAAAGCGCTAGGCTATTTGGTTTCAGTCAATGTTAGCTTACATGTTAAAATGGTTTATAATTTCATGGTTGTAGCATTGTTTAGCACAAGTCATTTATAGCTTTTTGGAAATGGAAACTGAGTACAGTGAGTTATACACAGTACAATGTGAATGTGTAGATGTATGGTAATAGTTTTTTTTAACCCTTTAACTTTTGATACTGGAATATGGAATGTGAAGAGTTAATACTGAAATAGAGTTGTAATGTATTACTGATTTTTGTCAACAAAAAAAAGATTAACAAAAGTGAACAATAGTTTAAAAACTACTGAATAGTACTAACGTTTCTCTGTCTCATCATTTTACCCTGTTAATTTTTTATTTATTTTTTTATTTCACCTTTATTTAACCAGGTAGGCCAGTTGAGAACAAGTTCTCATTTGCAACTGCGACCTGGCCAAGATAAAGCATAGCAGTGTGAGCAGACAACACAGAGTTACACATGGAATAAACAATTAACAAGTCAATAACACAGTAGAAAACAAAGGGGGGAGTCTATATACAATGTGTGCAAAAGGCATGAGGAGGTAGGCGAATAATTACAATTTTGCAGATTAACACTGGAGTGATAAATGATCAGATGGTCATGTACAGGTAGAGATATTGGTGTGCAAAAGAGCAAGTAAATAAATAAAAACAGTATGGGGATGAAGTAGGTGAAAATGGGTGGGCTATTTACCAATAGACTATGTACAGCAGCAGCGATCGGTTAGCTGCTCAGATAGCTGATGTTTGAAGTTGGTGAGGGAGATAAAAGTCTCCAACTTCAGCGATTTTTGCAATTCGTTCCAGTCACAGGCAGCAGAGTACTGGAACGAAAGGCGGCCAAATGAGGTGTTGGCTTTAGGTATGATCAGTGAGATACACCTGCTGGAGCGCGTGCTACGGACGGGTGTTGCCATCGTGACCAGTGAACTGAGATAAGGCGGAGCTTTACCTAGCATGGACTTGTAGATGACCTGGAGCCAGTGGGTCTGGCGACAAATATGTAATGAGGGCCAGCCGACTAGAGCATACAGGTCGCAGTGGTGGGTGGTATAAGGTGCTTTAGTGACAAAACGGATGGCACTGTGATAGACTGCATCCAGTTTGCTGAGTAGAGTGTTGGAAGCCATTTTGTAGATGACATCGCCGAAGTCGGATCGGAAGGATAGTCAGTTTTACTAGGGTAAGCTTGGCGGCGTGAGTGAAGGAGGCTTTGTTGCGGAATAGAAAGCCGACTCTTGATTTGATTTTCGATTGGAGATGTTTGATATGAGTCTGGAAGGAGAGTTTGCAGTCTAGCCAGACACCTAGGTACTTATAGATGTCCACATATTCAAGGTCGGAACCATCCAGGGCGGTGATGCTAGTCGGGCATGCGGGTGCAGGCAGCGATCGGTTGAAAAGCATGCATTTGGTTTTACTAGCGTTTAAGAGCAGTTGGAGGCCACGGAAGGAGTGTTGTATGGCATTGAAGCTTGTTTGGAGGTTAGATAGCACAGTGTCCAATGACGGGCCGAAAGTATATAGAATGGTGTCGTCTGCGTAGAGGTGGATCAGGGAATCGCCCGCAGCAAGAGCAACATCATTGATATATACAGAGAAAAGAGTCGGCCCGAGAATTGAACCCTGTGGCACCCCCATAGAGACTGCCAGAGGACCGGACAGCATGCCCTCCGATTTGACACACTGAACTCTGTCTGCAAAGTAATTGGTGAACCAGGCAAGGCAGTCATCCGAAAAACGTCGAAAGCCTTGGCAAGGTCAATGAAGACGGCTGCACAGTACTGTCTTTTATCGATGGCGGTTATGATATCGTTTAGTACCTTGAGTGTTGCTGAGGTGCACCCGTGACCGGCTCGGAAACCAGATTGCACAGCGGAGAAGGTACGGTGGGATTCGAGATGGTCAGTGACCTGTTTGTTGACTTGGCTTTCGAAGACCTTAGATAGGCAGGGCAGGATGGATGGATGGATATAGGTCTGTAACAGTTTGGGTCCAGGGTGTCTCCCCCTTTGAAGAGGGGGATGACTGCGGCAGCTTTCCAATCCTTGGGGATCTCAGACGATATGAAAGAGAGGTTGAACAGGCTGGTAATAGGGGTTGCGACAATTCAGGTATATAATGTGCAAAAGTGAAATATGACAGGTTTTTTGTCTGCTGATCACGTCTCAGTACTAGGTGCGTAACACTAGGCTACCAACCAATTTATGTCAGATCAGCGATCATCATCTAATAGGCCTATATTTAGATCAATTGTTGTTTCAAGAAAGGGAAAATCTATCCATGAATATTGTGGTGACCTTAACCTATCACCTAGCGACCTTGTCAAGGGGTTCAAACCTCTTGGCCTAACGGTTTAAGCTATTGGCTTGGCAGTTTCTGGATCGGGTTTGAGTCCAGATCGGGGCTACTCCTGAGTTTGCTACATTGGTGTCAGAAGTGAGAAAGTGGATGTGGGACAATCAGAGAGGAATGTCCACTTGAGGGACTTGGTGTAGAGAACCGTGGGGACACGCTCACCCGAAGGAAGGAGGTAATGAGTGACCTTAACCCAACACCTAGCGACCTCGTCGGGGGTTTGGACCCCTTGGCGTTAAGGTTTTGGCTTAACAGTCACTGGACCCGGGTTCAAGTCTTGGTCAGGGCTAATCCCTGAATTCGCTACAATATATTCAAGCAGTGCCTCAAATTAGCTGGTTTGCGCATACAGGAGTGGTCCTTGAGTTGCCTCTCATCCCACAGACACTTGTGTAAAACCCCTGCTTCATTGTTCCTTCCTCCCCCAGTCATTGAATAGGCCTATAATTTACTTTCACTTACTTACTGTAAAGTAAAATGAACCTTTATTTAACTAGGCAAATCAGTTAAGAACAAATTCTTAGTTACAATGACAGCCTACCAGGGAACAGTGGGTTACTTGCCTTGTTCAGGTGCAGAACGACAGATTTTTACCTTGTCAGCTCAGGGATTTGATCCAGCAACCTTTTGGTTACTGGCCCAACGCTCTAACCACTGGGCTACCTGCCGCCCCAATTCACCTAGAAGTTAGTGTACTCAATCTAGTGGTCCGCTATAGGTTTATAAATGGGCTGCACAATAGCGGTGTTGTAGCAAATTTGGAGAGCAGCTTGACTCATAGCCCCTGGTCTCCAGGATCCCAAGATCATTTGTTTTATCGGGTGTGCTCACGTAGTCTACGCAGTGTTGGCCTACGAGACTATAGTCTTTAGAAGGATAGTTGCCATAAGGGGGAAATACTCCTGTTAGCAAAGCAGCATGGATAATGTTTCCATTATGCAAAGATTTTTTGCAGGTGTTCGCCTTGGCTACACAGCAGCAGAACATTTTAGTGAATTCAGAGGGCAGACTGACAGGGACTCAATCCCAGTTCTCTTCACATTCAGTGACAGTGCCAAGAGCGTTTTCTTGTTTGTGCTCATAACGTACCGTTAGAAGAGTGTATACCTATAGTCTGAAATTGCCAGGGGAGAATTTGGTGTGTGTGTGCGTGCGAGCGAGTTATTAAGAGATCATTAAGATGATAAGTGTGAGTGCACAGTGACGCCTGTTTGAACGAGTGTATTAGATCATTCGATTGATGGCCATTTGTTTGTTTTGCCCCTACCTTTTACCGCCCACACAACCCGCCCGTCTCTACCTACAGTATGTATGTAACCACAGTTCCTCCTTCTGAAAATAATCTGTGGCACAACCTCTTCCAGGTCCTGATAGACCTACTTATAATAATAGGGCTATGTGCTATAGGATTTCCTTGTTACTAAAGCCAATTCTAAAGTATAGTTTCACAAGGTCATCTAACTCAGGTATTTCAACTGTGGAGAGGGTGAGAGACATGGATTTAACCATATCCCCCACGTTAACCTTGAAATATAATTGCAATTTTATTCTCTAAATGTTAATTTTCTCTAAATTAAATACAGTTTATTATTGAAATATTGCCACTTTATTCTTGAAATATTTCCACTTTTTACCACCACCCATCACAGTTATTTTCATCAACATATCAAAGGTAAGAGGTCACAAGATTAACCAATCAGGTAATTAATAATAGTTATTAGACCAATCTATTACACTCCTTCCCCTTAAAGCTACAATATGTAACTTTTTGGGCGACCCTTACCAAATGCATAGATGTGAGTTATAGATCTGTCATTCTCACTGAAAGCAAGTATAAGAAGCGGCACATCTGTTCTATGTGCAATATTTCTATGCTTCCTGTTCTTAAGTTTTGTTTTTGTGTCTTTTACTTTCGGTTTGGTACACCAGCTTCAACCAGCAGAAAAACATATATTTTTGGTTATTGAAAAAAAAATGTCACATCGGGTTCAATGGTACAATGCTTCTCCACATTATACATTGTTTGTTTTTACCAGGAGACAAAGGGCTGTGAGACATGGCGTTTAATTCTGGGCACTTGAAAGATGGGATTTATACGAAGGGAACGGGGCAACAGAAGACGAACAGCAGAGGGGCTAATGATTTTGGAGATGGGAAACGGGCCGATAAACCGGTGGGATAGTTTGTGGGATTCCACACGGAGGGGCAGACCCCGGGTTGAAAGCCATACCTCCTGCCCGAGACCATACTGGAGGAGCCAGGGTCTAGTGGCGATCTGCTTGTCATCGATACCTGGAGGTGGTCTTGAGGAGGGCCGACCAGGCTCTCCTCCAGATACAACGACAGAGGTGGACAAACATCTGGGAAGAAGGTATTCCGACCTCTTCTTTCTGCTCAGGGAAGAGCGGCTGATACCCCAGGGAACACTAAAACAGTGATAGGCCCCTGGCTGAGCAGGGAAGGGTGCTGGCTCCCGGTGGTCGGGTTGACGGAGACCAGGCAGCGCAGAGTAGTCTCAAGGTCCTGGTTGGCTCACTCCGACTGGCTGTTGGACTGGGGGTGGAACCCGGAGGACAGACTGGTCGACGACCCAATGAGGGTGCAGATTGCCTTTCAGAACCATGTCAATGGGCAGTCCATGGATTCGGAAGACGTGCTGCACCATGATCTGGGCCGTCTCCTTGGCAGAGGGTAGCTTGGGGAGAGGAATGAAGGGGGCGGCTTTGGAAAACAGACTGTAAGGATGGCAGTGTTGCCATCAGGCGGAGGGAGACCCGTGACTAGGTGAGACCAGGGATGGTGAGGGACAGGCAGAGGCTGGAGGAGACTCGCCGGAGCTTGCCGAGGAGTCTTGTTCTGTGCACAGACCGTGCAAGTGGCGACAAAAAAAAGAGTTGTCGCACAAAAGCCAGGGTCCACCGGGAGCCCGGGTGGCAGGCAAGCGTCAATGAAGGGAATCTTGGGAAAGGTAAGTGCAGAAAGCGGTGAAGCCAGGGTGTTGTAGCCCCGTATAAAGTGGTGATAAAAGTGTCTGAAATCGCTGCAGCTGTACTCTGGACGTAGGCAGGGGCCAATCCACCACCGCTCTCACCTTCCTGGCTTCCCGGGATGATGTAAACCAGAAAGGGGATGGTGGAGCGATAGAATTCACACTTCTTTGCTTTTACAAAAATGTAGTCCTCCAGGGGCATTGGAGAACCTGTCGGACGTGGAGCATGTGTTCTTGGGTGGAGCAGGAGAAGACGAGGATGTCATCGAGGTAGACGAAGATGAACCGGTTCAACAGGTCATGGAGAACATCATTATCCAGAGCCAGGAACACTGCAGGGGCATTGGTAAGGCCAAAGGGCATGACCAGGTACTCGTAGTGGCCGCGTTGAAGGCAGTGTTCCACTCATCCCCTTCCCGCACCAGGTGGTAGGTGTTCCGTAGGTCCAGCTTGGAGAACACGGTGGATCCCTGGAGCGTCTCGAAGGTTGAGGAGATGAGAATTAGCGTGTAGCGGATCTTCACATGATGTCGTTGAGACCACCGTAGTCGATGCACAGGCGTAGGGTTTTGTCCTTCTTCTCCACAAAGAATAACCCTGCGCCGGTGGGGGAGGCAGAAATATGGATGAACCCAGCAGCTAGGGAGTCCTCAATGTAGGTCTCCATGTTCTTAGTCTCCGGAAACGACAGAGAGTATATTCATCCCTGGGGCGGAGTGGTGCCTGGGAAAAGAACAATCCCGGAGTCAAATAGTCGGTGAGGCGGCAGAAAAGTGGCCCGGCCTTACTGAACACTCCCCGGAGGTCCTGGTACTCCAAGGGAATGGTGGAGAGGTCCAGGGCAACTTCCGAGGCCCCAGGAAGACGTCCCGGGACAGGCTGCGCTGACTTCAGGCAATGGGTGTGGCAGAACGGGATCCAGCCCATGATGGCACCGGCAGACCAGTCAATGAGGGATTGAGTCGCTGGAGCCATTAGAATCCCAATACCACGGGAATCTGAGGAGACTTAATGAGCAGGAACTGGATCGTCTCGCTGTAGTTCCCTGACACACGTAGGTTCACGGGGGATGGTATTTTTAGTTATTTATTTTTATTTCACCTTTATTTAACCAGGAAGGCTATTTGAGAACAAGTTCTCATTTACAACTGCGACCTGGCCAAGATAAAGCAAAGCAGTGCGACACAAACAACAACACAGTTACACATGGAATAAACAAACATACAGTCAATAATACAATAGTCTATATAGAGTGTGTGCAAATGAGGTAGGATAAGAGAGGTAAGGCAATAAATAGGCTGTAGTGGCTAAATAATTACAATATAGCAATTAAACACTGGAGTGATAGATGTGCAGAAGATGAGTGTGCAAGTACAGATACTGTGGTGCAAAGGAGCAGAATAAATAACAGTATGGGGATGAGGTAGTTGGATGGGCTATTTACAGATGGGCAATGTACAGGTGCAGTGATTTGTGAGCTGCTCTGACAGCTGGTGCTTGACATTAGTGAGGGAGTCTCCAGCTTCAGTGATTTTTGCAGTTTGTTCCAGTCATTGGCAGCAGAGAACTGGAAGGAAAAGTGGCCAAAGGAGGAATTGGCTTTGGAAGTGACCCGTGAAATATACCTGCTGGAGCGCATGCTACGGGTGGGTGCTGCTATGGTGACCAGTGAGCTGAGATATGGCGGGGCTTTACCTAGAAAAGACTTGTAGATGACCTGGAGCCAGTGGGTTTGGCGACGAACATGAAGCGAGGGCCAACCAACGAGAGCATACAGGTCGTATGTGGTGGTAGTATGTGGGACTTTAGTGTCAAAACGGATGGCACTGTGAATAGACTGCATCCAATTTGCTGAGTAGAGTGTTGGAGGATATTTTGTAAATGGCATCACCGAAGTCAAGGATCGTTTTACGAGGCTATGTTTGGCAGCATGTGTGAAGGATGCTTTGTTGTGAAATAGGAAGCCAATTCAAGATTTAATTTTGGATTGGAGATGCTTAATGTGAGTCTGGAAGGAGAGTTTACAGTCTAACCAGACACCTAGGTATTTGTAGATGTCCACATATTCCAAATAAGAACCGTCCAGAGTAGTGATGCTGGACAGGCGGGGAGGTGCTGGCAGCAATCAGTTGAAGAGCATACATTTAGTTTTACTAGCGTTTAAGAGGAGTTGGAGGCCACGGAAGGAGTGTTGTATGGCATTGAAGCTCGTCTGGATGTTTGTTAACACAGTGTCCAACGAAGGGCCAGTATACAGAATGGTATTGTCTGCGTAGAGGTGGATCAGATAATCACCAGCAGCAAGAGCGACATCATTGATGTATACAGAGGAAAGAGTCGGCCAGAGAATTGAACCCCGTGGCACCCCCATAGAGACTGCCAGAGGTCCGGACAACAGGCCCTCCGATTTGACAAACTGACCTCTGTCTGAGAAGTAGTTGGTGAATCAGGGAAAGCAGTCATTTGAGAAACCAAGGCTGTTGAGTCTGCCGATAAGAATGTGGTGATTGACAGAGTCAAAAGCCTTGGCCAGGTCGATGAATACAGCTGCACAGTATTGTCTCTTATCAACGGCGGGTGACCCAGCCTATAGAGTGCCCGTCCAGTGCCCTAACGTCCATTGGAATAGAAAAGGGCTGAATCCAGCTTGGAAGCCAGGGTACCGTCCATAAAGCTCTCATTGGCCCCAGAGTCAATGAAGACCCGGGAGAGATTTCGTCTGGTTCCCCCACAGCAACATGGCATGAAAAGGGATGAGAGGAAAAGTTCTCCTATCGGTGAGCCTGGTCTTTTAGTGGACAGGTGGAGACAAAATGATCAGTATTTCCGCAATACAGGCAGCTCTTAGTGTGAAGCCTGTATAGCCGTTCAGCTGGAGACTGCCTAGCTCTGCCTAGTTGCATGGGCTAGGGAAGAGGTGAATCGGCAGCCTTCGGAGACTCTCGGGGGAACTCAGGTAGCCTCTGGTTCTTTCGGCAACGGAGCTGTCGGGGACTTCTGGTATACCTCTGAGGTGAGGTGGAATCTTTGGACGGGTGAGTGAAATCGAATCTCCACTCCTCTTTCATTCCCATAGTCACCCATCAATCTGAATCTCGATGAGCAAGTCAAGATCCGTCGATAGTTCCTGGGCAGCAACTCATCCTTTACTTCCTTCAAAACTCTCTTTACTTCCTTTAAAAGTTCTTCTGGGTTCCAGGCACTCTCAGCTGCCAACGTGCTGAAATCCACTGCGTAGTCTGCCACAATGCAGGAGCCTTGCCGAAGCTGGAGTAACTTCCGGGCAGCCTCTCTCCCAGACAATGGAGCATCATAAACCTTCTTTACCTCTGCCAGAAACTCCTCCAGACTGGAGCATATGGCCGACTGTTGTTCCCCAACTGCCGTGATGAGGTACGCTATCTTAGAGCGATCCATCGAAGCGCTCTGGGGGAGGTAAGCGGGGTTCCCGGGAAACTGGGGTGATGGCGCTGCTAACAGTCGGGTTACTGAGGGGCTGGGAGGTTGCCGTCGTGGTAGGCTGCATAGTAGACAACCCACGGAATTGCTACAGCAATGTGTTCAATGCTTGGTCGTGACGTTCGGCCAAGTTCTTCCATAAGACCACGAAGCAACTCCCCGTGCCTTCCAATGGTGGCTCCTTGGGAGGATAGGGTGTTGCAGAGCTGGTCCAAGTCTGCTGGGTCAGTCATGGCCATTTTGTACTTTCACGTTTCAGGTATGACCCACATGCAGACAGTGTTGAAGAAACAAAAGGTTATTTCTAAAACAGAGGCAGGCAAATGACAGGTCAAAGGTAGGCAGGGGTCAATAATCCAGAGAGCGTGCAAAGGGTCCAGAACGGTAGGCAGTCTCAGGGTCAGGGCAGGCAGGGGTCAATAATCCAGTAAGGTGGGGTAAGGTATAGAACGGCAGGCGGGCTCAGGGCAGGGCAGGCAGAACGGTCAGAACCGGGAAGGACTAGAAGACAGGAGCAAGAAACAGGCAAGAGCTGGGGAACAAACGCTGGTAGGTTTCATGAACAAAATGAACTGGCAACAGACAAAGAGAGAACACAGGTAGAAATACACCGGGAATAATGGGAAAGATGGGCGACACCCGGAGCGGGGTGGAGACAAGCACAAAGACTGGTGAAAGACATCACGGTGTGACAGTTTTGTCACGTAAAGTAAAATTTGACCAACTATTTGAATTTCAGCAACCAGGAAATTGCGGAGTGATTTCTGCATATTTCACTTTCAAGATTCTGTAACATCTCAAAAATAACATTCTAGCCATTACAACAAGTGTAAGCTAAGCCCCCTTCTTTTTAACATAAATCAACAAATGTCAAAAGCTTACATTTTTGTTAATTTTTTTCAATAAACTTCAACAACTTGGACTTTTTATATTTTTAGTCCAGTTTTTATTTGTTAGTCTTTGAACTCCACAGTCTCTTTTGTTTTTGTTTATTTACTGGTCATGCCTTTTAGGAACCATACAATTCTTTACAGGGTACCTGCGCTCTGGCTGCCTTGTGGCACTCTGAGGTCACTGTAGCTGGAGTTGATAGGTTTCCAGTTTCCAGCGCTGGCTAAGCAACTTGACTTGGGCTGAGGTTGCTTTCTGGGAACGATGGTGAGTGGTCAGGAATGGAGTTGTCTGTTGAATATCGTGGGATGCCAGTTCTCTGTCCTCAGGTAAGTAGTCCTGTTGCACCTTTCCACGGCAACATGTGGTCCCCACATGAACAGTGCGTTTTCTCCGTCCGTCCTAAATGTGATAAGTCACAGTTCCCAGTCTCCAGATTACTGTCGCCTGTATCCATTTCTCTTTCCCTCGGAAGTTTTAACTTGTTCTTCAACCTGGAAAGCGTGGAAGTTTAGTCCACCATGGCCATCGCAAAGTCACATTTTGCAAAGTCACATTGCGCCCAGCCCGCCACAGGAGTCACTAGTGCACGATGAGACAAGGGTATCCTTGCCGGCCAAACCCTCCCAAACCCAGACGACGCTGGACCAATTGTTCACCGCCCAATGGGCCTCTGTTAGCGATGGTGTGTGTGTGTGTTTTTATATCTGCCGGGTCAAAAATTACCCTAAGAGAATCTTTGTACCCTGGTTGTGTACAGCTTTCATGGAAATATGAACAAAGGCGATGTTTCACTTTTTCCAATGTTGGGGTCACTCTAGGAAAAGTAATTCAATTTCAAGTTGAAAAGATATGATTTAGGGGGTTTCTCTGATGTAAAACATAGTGGCAAATCATTTTTTACCCTTAAGACAACACAAGGGTTAACATAACCTAGCAAAGGGATTTTCTCACCCAAGTGGGTAATAGCTGTAACTGCATTTTCTTTAGTGGCTGTTGACATATGGTTTGTCCTCTGACAAATCAACTGTAAATTTCGGTGTTCCTCAAGGTTCCGTTTTAGGACCACTATTGTTTTCACTATATATTTTACCTCTTGGGGGTGGCATTTGAAAACATATTGTTAACTTCCACTGCTATGCGGATGACACACAGCTGTACATTTCAATGAAACATGGTAAAGCCCCCAAATTGCCCTTGCTAGAAGCATGTGTTTCAGACATAAGGAAGTGGATGGCTGCAAACTTTCTACTTTTAAACTCGGACAAAACAGAGATGCTTGTTCTAGGTCCCAAGAAACAAAGAGATCTTCTGTTGAATCTGACAATTAATCTTAATGGTTGTAAAGTCGTCTCAAATAAAACTGTGAAGGACCTCGGCGTTACTCTGGACCCTGATCTCTCTTTTGAAGAACATATCAAGACCATTTCAAGGACAGCTTTTTTCCATCTACGTAACATTGCAAAAATCAGAAACTTTCTGTCCAAAAATGATGCAGAAAAATTAATCCATGCTTTTGTCACTTCTAGGTTAGACTACTGCAATGCTCTCTATGCTTTCCGGCTACCCGGTTAAAGCACTAAATAAACTTCAGTTAGTGCTAAATACGGCTGCTAGAATCCTGACTAGAACCAAAAAATGTGATCATATTACTCCAGTGCTAGCCTCCCTACACTGGCTTCCTGTTAAGGCAAGGGCTGATTTCAAGGTTTTACTGTTAACCTACAAAGCATTACATGGGCTTGCTCCTACCTATCTCTCTGATTTGTTCCTGCCGTACATACCTACACGTACGCTACGGTCACAAGACGCAGGCCTCCTAATTGTCCCTAGAGTATCTAAGCAAACAGCTGGAGGCAGGGCTTTCTCCTATAGAGCTCCATTTTTATGGAATGGTCTGCCTACCCATGTAAGAGACGCAACCTCGGTCTCAACCTTTAAGTCTTTACTGAAGACTCATCTCTTCAGTGGGTCATATGATTGAGTGTAGTCTGGCCCAGGAGTGGGAAGGGGAATGGAAAGGCTCTGGAGCAGCGAACCGCCCTTGCTGTATCTGCCTGGCCGGTTCCCCTCTTTCCACTGGGATTCTCTGCCTCTAACCCTATTACAGGGGCTGAGTCACTGGCTTACTGGTGCTCTTTCATGCCGTCCCTAGGAGGGGTGCGTCACTTGAGTGGGTTGAGTCACTGATGTGATCTTCCTGTCTGGGTTGGCGCCCCCCCTTGGGTTGTGCCGTGGCGGGGATCTTTGTGGGCTATACTCGGCCTTGTCTCAGGATGGTAAGTTGGTGGTTGAAGATATCCCTCTAGTGGTGTGGGGGCTGTGCTTTGGCAAAGTGGGTGGGGTTATATCCTTCCTGTTTGGCCCTGTCCGGGGGTGTCCTCGGATGGGGCCACAGTGTCTCCTGACCCCTCCTGTCTCAGCCTCCAGTATTTATGCTGCAGTAGTTTATGTGTCGGGGGGCTAGGGTCAGTTTGTTATATCTGGAGTACTTCTCCTGTCCTATTCGGTGTCCTGTGTGAATTTAAGTGTGCTCTCTCTAATTCTCTCTTTCTATCTCTTTCTTTCTCTCTCTCGGAGGACCTGAGCCCTAGGACCATGCCTCAGGACTACCTGACATGATGACTCCTTGCTGTCCCCAGTCCACCTGGCCATGCTGCTGCTCCAGTTTCAACTGTTCTGCCTTATTATTATTGGACCATGCTGGTCATTTATGAACATTTGAACATCTTGGCCATGTTCTGTTATAATCTCCACCCGGCACAGCCAGAAGAGGACTGGCCACCCTACATAGCCTGGTTCCTCTCTAGGTTTCTTCCTAGGTTTTGGCCTTTCTAGGGAGTTTTTCCTAGCCACCGTGCTTCTACACCTGCATTGCTTGCAGTTTGGGGTTTTTGGCTGGGTTTCTGTACAGCACTTTGAGATATCAGCTGATGTACGAAGGGCTATATAAATACATTTGATTTGATTTGAGTTGAGACAGAGCACTTGGAAACACACTTCTGAGACCAGAGAGACAGCAGCCCCTCTTAGTGTCTAACTGCATGTCCAAGTACTTTCCATCTCGTGACATTCACTGTAATGTCCTTTTTCCCATTGGAGGTAGTGTAAACTGTATACACCCCAAAACAGCTATGAATCTCAGTAGTTTCAACATACGGCGTCTATCCAGCTCTGCGTTTCCTACATGCACAGGCTATGTGTCCAACTTTAGAACAGACACAGCATTTCTCATTTTTGAATCTGCAGTCACAAGCAGAATGTTTTCCATCGCCCCTGTAGCATGGTTGCTGACCAGCATTCTCCTGCTTTGTGTCATTTTTCTGATACTGTTTCTCTCCAGTGTCATTGCTGTGCTTGACCTGCCATTATCCTCTCCTGGGAAATGTTTTAGCATTTTTGTTCACTGCACTAACTGTTTGAGCATCTTTTGCTTTCCTTGAAAACTCTAAGGAGTTCTTGGAAGTTAACTCAATTGACCCGACCCCTCCTGTCTCACTCTCCAGAATTTATGCTGCAATAGTTTATGTGCCGGGGGGCTAATGTCAGTCTGTTATATCTGGAGTATTTCTCCTGTCTTATCCGGTGTCCTGTGTGAATTTAAGTATGCTCTCTCTAAGTATGCTCTCTCTAATTCTCTCTCTCTTTTTTTCTCCCTCTTTCTCTCTCTTTCTCTCTGAGGACCTGAGCCCTAGGACCATGCCTCAGGACTACCTGGCCTGATGACTCCTTGCTGTCCCCAGTCCACCTAGTCGTGCTGCTGCTCCAGTTTCAACTGTTCTGCCTGCGTCTATGGAACCCTGACCTGTTCACCAGATGTGCTACCTTGTCCAGACCAGAGGTCCCAGAGGTAGAGATACTCTGAATAATCATGAATGAATGAACTGACATTTACTCCTGAGGTGCTGACCTGTTGCACTCTCTACAACCACCGTGATTATTATTATCTGACCCTGCTCGTCATCGATGAACATTTGAACATCTTGGTCATGTTCTGTTATAATCTCCACTCGACACAGCCAGAAGGGGCCTGGCCACCCCTCATAGCCTGGTTCCTCTCTAGGTTTCTTCCTAGGTTCCGGCCTTTCTAGGGAGTTCTTCCAAGCCACCGTGCTTCTACACCGCATTGCTGTTGGGGGTTTTAGGCTGGGTTTCTGTACAGCACTTTGTGTAAGAAGGGCTTTATAAATACATTTGATTGATTGATTGATTGACAATGCCATCACATGCCTTACTGAATGTTAGATCCTTCTATGCTGGCATCTTGTCCTTCTATGCTAGCATCTTTTCCTTCTATGCTAGCATCTTGTCCTTCTATGCTAGCATCTTGTCCTTCTATGCTAGCATCTTGTCCTTCTATGCTAGCATCTTGTCCTTCTATGCTAACATCTTTACTAATTAAAGACTAGTAAAGTTAGTACAATGGTGGGTCATTTTCAGAGGCACTACGTTCTATCAACATATCAACGTTAGATGAGGCCATATTGTATGACTGCCGTTTTGCAAGCTCATACACTACTTTTATTTTTTTGTGATTCTTTTGGCGTTTACATGTACTTTATTTTCACAAAATGTATCTGCTATTATTTCTTATAACCGGTAAAAACTTTTGAACATAAGATCGTCAGTTACTTTCCTCAATTCCGACTTCAACTTTGAATCATCTGCCCTGGGCTCGTTCTGTAATTACCCAATTTATCGACGGCATTACGGAGGCATGAGAGAGGGAGTCCTGGCGAGATTAAGGCGAAGGGAAAACCGGCCACCTCTTCCCTCCATTCTATTGGCCAATGTATAGTAATTTGATGATACAAATAAAATGGATGACCTCTGATCGCGGGTTCCCTACCAACGGTAACTGCAATAAATGGTCATCAGAATCAGAGATAATGATAAGGACTGCTTTGCTAGTTCTGATAACATCGACGAGCTCACCACCTCCGTCCTTGGCTTCATTAGGAAATGCATTGGCGATGTTGTCCCCATAGTGAAGGTTCGCTGCTTCCCCAATCAAAAGCCCTGGATTAACACAGAGGTTGACGCTAAAATAAAGGACTGGGCTACCGCACACAGGGCTATTGCAGACAACCCTGAGTCTACGGCTGAGGACAGGAACAAGTACAAGAAGTCCTGCATCAACCTACGCAAAGTCATCAAATGAGAAAAAGGACAATATAGGAATAATGTGGAATCATATTACACAGGCACCATCGTCCGCCGCATGTGGCAGGGGCTACAGTCCATTATGGATTACAAAGGAAGACCCAGCCGTGATCTGCCCAATGATGCCTCTCTACCAGACAAACTCAATGTTATGCACGCTTCGACAATAACAACACTGTGCCGTGCTTGAGAGCCCCCACCGATCCAGAGGACTGGATGATCTCGCTCTCAGAGGCCGATGTAAATAAGGTCAACATTCAGATCAACACTCACAAGACCGCGAGGCTCGATGGTATTCCACGGCATGTTCTCAGAGCATGCGCAGAACAGCTGGCAGGCACATTCACAGTCATTTTCAACCTCTCCTTGTCCCAGTCTGTAATCCCCACATTTAAACTGACCACTATCATTCCTGTTCCCAAGGACTCTGAGGCTTCATGCCACAATGACAAATTGGAGTGGCACTAGAGTGCTTGGAATGATGGAGTTGATGTGTGCCATAACCAGGCTTTCAAATCATTTCATGATTACAGATGTGAGTGCTAAATTATTTGAATGCCTGGTTATGGCACACATCAACTCCATCATTCCAGGCACCCTAGAGCCACTCCAATCTGCCCCAACAGATCTATAGACGACACAATCTCAATTGCACTCCAAACTGCCCTCACCTACCTATAGAAATACCTATGTGAGAATGCTGTTCATTGACTACCACTCATCGTTAATCACCATTGTCCCCTCCAAGCTTGTCACACCTCCATCCACATCGACAGGGCTGCAGTGGAACGGGCCGAGAGCTTCAAGTTCCTCTGTGTCTAAATCACTAAGGACTTAAAATCATCCACACGAGCGCACAGTCGTGAAGAAGTATGCCTGTGCCTCTTCCCCCTCAGGAGGTTGAAAAGGTTTGGCATGGGCCCTCAAATCCTCAAAAACTTCCACAGCTACGCAACTGAGAGGATGTTGACAGGCTGCATCACTGCTTGGTATGGTAACAGCACCGCCCTCAATCGCATGGTACAACAGATGGCGGTGTGGACAGCCCAGTACATCACTGGGGCCGAGCTCCCTGCCATCCAGGACATCTATATCAGGCGGTGTGAAAAAGACTCCAGCCACCAAAGCCCATAGACTGTTCTCTCTACTTCTTCATGGCAAGCGTTACCGGTGCATCAAGTCTGACATCAACAGGCTCCTGAACAGCTTCTGTCCCCAAGCCATAAGACTGCTAAATAGCTAACAAAATGGCTATACAGACTATCGGAGTTGACTCTTGTATTTTGTTTGTATTTTTGCGCTGTCTCTATGCACACTCACAGGACTCTACACACTCACGGACACTGACACTCCAACACACACGCACTCACTTAATTTGCTCACACACACATAACCTGCAACACATTTATACTGACTTCACACACACACACACACACACACACACACACACACACACACACACACACACACACACACACACACACACACACACACACACACACACACACACACACACACACACACACACACACACACACACTCATCATATACAGTCTATTCGGAAAATATTCAGACCCTTTGACTATTTCTACATTTTGTTACATTACAGCCTTATTCTAAAAAGGTATTAAATAGTTTTTTTCCCTCATCAATCTACACACAATACCCAATAAAGAAAAAGCAAAAACTGTTTTTTAGACATTGGGCATACCCCATTGGGCATCTTGAAGTATTTTCTAAGATGGCGTAGCAGCAAGACATGTTTGTTTCTTTCCCGTGTAAATATTCCTGCCTTTCCTTTTTTCTGCATACATTTCAATCTCTTTTTCCATTTTCAAATTAAATATGCCTTCCTGCAACCCGCCTCACCCAACGTGGTTTTTAGACCTTATAACTGGACCTCCATCAGAAGTTAGCCAGCTAATTAGCTTCTAGCCATTTAGTCATTGTTAGCCACTGCTAGCAGTCTTTACCTTTAGCACAGACACCAGCCGATTTAGCCTGGATAGCCCGGATGATATCTGCCAGTCTGCACAGAGCGATATCAGCCCTGAGCATATTGGACTGCTTTTTTCCCCCACTACATCACGGGATTCCTGCCACAAGCTCTGGACCATTACAGAGCAGCTAGCTAGCTGCTACTGAGTGGCTATCGCCTTTGTCCAGAAGTAAGCACCAGTTAGCCTCTAGCTAGCCTTGAGCTAGGCCCATTCCCCCGGGCTAGCCTCGAGCTAGGCCCATTCCCCCGGGCTAGCCTTGAGCTAGGCCCATTCCCCCGGGCTAGCAAACGAAGTACACCAACTACAATACCCCTCTTGCCAATTGGCCTTTGACCCTTTGTCGACACGGAGCCCCAACGTATTTCGACAGATGTGCTCTCAACAGGCCTCTGCGTCGTTGATGTTGATGTGGACCCAGCTACTAGCCCCGGCCCTCTAACTCTCTGAGCGCCGTGTCTCCCGCTCGCCAAGCGGCTCCCTGTTTCATCCATTGCTGCTTATTGGACCCTATGATCACTCGGCTACACAGCTGATGCCTACTTGACTGTTCATTAACACGGTACTTCATTTTGTTTATCTGTCAGTCCCAGCCTCGAACTCAGGCCCTGTGTGTAGCTAACTGACCATCTCTGCCGATTCATCGCCATTTACCCATTGTTGTTGTCTTTGCTGTTTACCCATTGTTGTCTTAGCCTTACCAATCAACACCTGTGATTGCTTTATGCTTCTAATGTCAATATGCCTTGTATACTGTTGTTTAGGGTAGCTCTCATTGTTTTGTTTTACTGCGGAGACCCTAGTCCTGCTCTACATCACTCGGTTAGCTCCCTTGTCCAGACAATCTGTACCCTCTCTTCCTAAAATGATCTACCGCCATTGTCGCAACCCCTATTACTAGTCTGTTCAACCTGTCTTTCGTATCATCTGAGATTCCTAAAGATTGGAAAGTGGCCTTGGTCATCCCCCTCTTCAAAGGGGGAGACACTCTAGACCCAAACTGTTACAGACCTATATCCATCCTGCCCTGCCTTTCTAAAGTCTTCGAAAGCCAAGTGAACAAACTGATCACCGGCCATCTCTACTCCCACCGTACCTTCTCCGCTATGCAATCCGGTTTCCGAGCTGGTATCTCAACCACGCTCAAGGTCCTTAGGTCCTAAACGATATCATAACCACCATCAATAAAAAAACAGTATTGTGCAGCTGTCTTCATCGACCTGGCCAAGGCTTTCGACTCTGTCAATCACCGTATTCTTATCGGCAGACTCAACAGTCTTGGTTTCTCTAATGTCTGCCTCCCCTGGTTCACTAACTACATCTCAGATAGAGTTCTGTGTGTCAATTCGGAGGGCCTGTTGTCCAGACCTCTGGCAGTCTCTATGGGCCGACTCTTTTCTCTGTATATATCAATGATGTCGCTCTTGCTGTGGGTGATTCTTTGATCCACCTCTACGCAGACGACACCATTCTGTACACATCTGGCCCTTCTTTGGATACTGTGTTAACAAACCTCCAAACGAGCTTCAATGCCATACAACACTCCTTCTGTGGCCTCCAACTGCTCTTAAACACTAGTAAAACTAAATGCATGCTCTTCAACCAATTGCTGCCCTCACCTGCCCGCCCACCTAGCATCACTACTCTGGACAGTTCTGACTTAGAATATGTGGACAACTACAAATACTTAAGTTTCTGGCTAGACCGAAAACTCTCCTTCCAGACTCATGTTAACATCTCCAATCCAAAATTCAATCCAGAATCGGCTTCCTATTTCACAACAAAGCCTCATTCACTCATGCTGCCAAACATACCCTGGTAAAACTGACTATCCTGCCAATCCTTGACTTCGGCGATGTCATTTACAAAATACCCTCCAACACTCTACTCAGCAAATTGGATGCAGTCTATCACAGTGCCATCCGTTGCTGCACAGCTATTTTCAGGTCTGTCCGGAGATGTTAGATCGGGTTAAAGTTCTGGCTCTGGCCACTCAAGGACATTCAGAGACTTGTCCTGAAGCCACTCATGCTTCACGGAGATGGTTGTCCTCCCTTCTCCATAGAGGAACTCTGGAGCTCTGTCAGAGTGACCTGTCCACTTCTCTGACCAAGACCCTTCTCACCCAATCGCTCAGTTTGGCTGGGCGGCCAGCTTCATGAAGAGTCTTGGTGGTTCCAAACTTCTTCCATTTAAGATTGATGAAGGCCACTGTGTTTTTTGGGACCTTCAATGCTGCAGACATTTTTTTGTACCCTTCCCCAGATCTGTGCCTCAACACAATCCTGTCTCGGCGCTCTACAGACAATTATTTCGACCTCATTGCTTGGTTTTTGCTCTGTCAACTGTGGGACCTTATATAGACAAGTTTGTGCCTTTCCAAATCATGTCCAATCAATTGAATTTACCACAGGTGGACTCCAATCAAGTTATAGAAACATCTCAAGGATGATCAATGGAAACAGGATGCACCTGAGCTCAAATCAAAGGGTCTGAATACTTATGTTAATCTAATATTTCTGTTTTTCATTTTCAATACATTTACAAAAATGTCTAAAAACATGTTTTCGCTTTGTCATTATTGGGTATTGTGTGTAGATTGATGAGGAATATGCTTTATTTTGAAAAGTTTTAGAATAAGGCTGGACGTAACAAATGTGGGAAAAGGGAAGGAGTTTGTACACTGTTAAGGGAATTTTTATCAATCATGACTATTTATGTATACATTTCAATCAGGACTGACTAGTCCAAATGCTATTGTGTACTGTACATGTATGAATTCTCTCTCTTGCTCCCATTCCCAATTGTATATAGTATAGTCAGGAGTTTAGAACAATGCCTTGGTACAAATGAATGAACTATCTCCAGATGGCAGGGACGGACTATCTCCAGACTGTCTAGAATGCTATCTACACTGACTGACCTAGGCTTTAGGCGAGGAGGGAAGGCTCGAGAACTATAGGGCCTCTCTACCAGTGTCAAGAAGAGATAGAACATTTAGAAAACGCTGACGTCATTTACCAGTTTTATACCTGTGGTAAAATGTGAATGAAGGAGTACTCTCTTGAATTAAAGGCTGTTACCTGACTTTTAAGACCGGGGCTCTGTCCATTCTTATAAAATATAGGGCCTTTGGATTGGGAATTAAAACAGAGGAATTTAGAATTCCTTCAACATATACGAATGCACTGTTGCTGCTTCACTGTTTATCATATATCCTGATGACTAGTCAACTTACCCTGTGACTACAGTGCCTTCAGAAAGTATTCGTACCCCGTGACTTAAGTATTACAGCCTGAATTCAAAATGGATTAAACATACTTTTTTTTCTCACACATACTTTTTTTTCCTCACACAATACCCCATAATGACGAAATGAAAACACGTTTTATGAAATTGTTTCACTTTTTTTTAAAAATGTAATACAGAAGAAATGTACGTATTCACACCCTTGAGGCAATATTTTGTAGAAGCACCATTGGCAGCAATTACAGATCCATTCTCAGTTTTCTCCTATCACAGCCAATAAACTGCTTTAAAGTTACCATTGGTCCCATTGTGAAATCTCTGAGCGGTTTCCTTCCTCTCCGACACCTGAGTTGCTATTATAATATCTTCCACAATCCAATGTGAAAACCATGGACAGGAGAGGGGCCTCCCCTCGCAGGGAGGTGCCCAGGACACAGAGTTGGTCGCTCTTGCACAAATCTCAAGTTCTATCCAAGTATATATGTAATGTGCATACTGGACATAAACGATGGGAACGCTCTTCTTTCATAAAAGGGAAGGACCGTAGATGGGAAGCCACAAGCTCCAGGGTCGATACAATTGTAATTGCTGCTGACCGTAGGCATGAAGGCGGGGGTTGTGCAACAAGGAAACCTTGGAAAAACCCTGGACAAACTATAGGCATGAATGCTGAACTGACAATGAATGCAGCTCACTCACTCGTTTTGCGGGGACTTGTGTGACCAGTAAAGCGATCTTAACGGATATGTATTTAATCTCCACATTTTCCAGGGGCTCAATCGGCTGTTGTGAAATAGCCTCAAGCACAATAGACAAATCCCAAGATGAGACTAAAGGCTTGAAAACTGGACCTAAGCAACTCAGCAACTCACCCACTTCATGAAACAACATAACAAGGGGTGTAAGAAGCCTTCCCTCTGTCCATCAGGTCCTACAAAAAGCAAAAAAAACCTCTGATACAGAGCATTGGTAAGGAATAATCTGTTTTTGGTCACAACACTTCTCAAAAAATGCACCACTTGATTCCATACAGTGAGCATGTAGAAGGAGCCCTGGCACTCTGTGTAGTCTCAATGACTCCAAGAGGCACGCCTATCACATACAGATTTAACTTTTCACGGACCAGGCCCAGAGGGCCATAGTTTCTGGGTAAGGGTGGAAAGTATGTTTGTTTGCTTTGGTCAGAAGATCCCTGAGTAACGGGAGTTGCCAGGGTTTGTCATACAGAAGGATAATGATCTCTGCTATCCAGAGCTTGCCTGGCAATCGGGGGGATTAGCTGGGTTTTCAATACATTGTGCAGATAGGAATAAAGAACTCTCTGTGAAGAAGAAAGGCGGAGCTGTATGTTTCATGATGAACTTTTCATGGTGATATTGTGGCAACGTACAGGAACTCAAGTGCTTTTGCTCACCCAACCTAGAATACTTCACAATCAAATGCTGACCACATTACCGCCCTAGATCATTTTCTTTGGTTATCGTCACAGCCGTGCACATTCTCCCTTAAACCGAAACCACGATGACTCTCAAGGAACTACACTGGACCTTGTGCAAACTGGAAACTGCATATCCTGAGGCCAAATGTATTATAGCTGTGGACTTTAACCTCTTAGGGATTACGGATCGCTAGCGGTCCACCTGCGACAACATCCAGGGGAAATTGCTGAATACCAAATTCAACATTCATGAACATACAAGTGTCTTACATCATTTAAAAGCATAACTTCTTGTTAATCCAACCTCATTGTCAGATTTCAAAAAGTCTTTACGGCAAAAGCATACCATGCGATTATCTGAGGACAACGCCCCACATCAAAATGCTTTTTCAACCAGCACCGGCTTCACAAAAATCACAAATAGCGATAAAATAAATCACTTACCTTTTGAAGATCTTCCTCTGTTTCCAATCCCAAAGTTCTCAGCTACACAATGAATGTTCATTTTGTTCAATAAAGTCCTTCTTTATTTCCAAAAAGGATGTTTAGTTGGCGCAATTGATTTCAGTAATCCAGTCCTTCAACATGCATACAAAGGAATCCAGAAAGCTACTGGTAAATTTTGTTCAAACAACGTTTCTAATCAAAAGTCAAACAACGTTTCTAATCAATTCTCAGGTACCCTAATATGTAAATAAATTATAATATTTCAGACAGAAAGCACAGTGTTCAATAGATAATAATAATAATCACAGTAGTTGTCGAGGGTGCAGCAAATCAGCACCTCGGGTGCTGAAAAGTTGAAACTGGAGCATCAGCACAGCCAGGGGGACTGGGGACAGCAAGGAGTCCTCATGCCAGGTAGTCCTGTGGCATAGTCCTCGGGCTCAGGTCCTCCGATAGAGAGAAAGAGAGAAATAGAGAGAGCATATTCAAATTCACACAGGACACCGGATAAGACCGGAGAAGTACTCCAGATATAACAAACTGACCCTAGCCCCCCGACACATAAACTATTGCAGCATAAATACTGGAGGCTGAGACAGGAGGGGTCAGGAGACACTGTGGCAGAGGCAGTGTCAGAGCGGCCAGGCAGAGACAGCAAGGGCGGTCCGTTGCTCCAAAGCCTTTCCGTTCACCTTCACACTCCTGGGCCAGACTACACTCAATCATATGATCCACTGAGGAGATGAGTCTTCAGTAAAGACTTAAAGGTTGAGACCGAGTCTGCGTCTCTCACATGGGCAGGCAGACCATTCCATAAAAATGGAGCTCTATAGGAGAAAGCCCTGCCTCCAGCTGTTTGCTTAGAAATTCTAGGGACAATTAGGAGGCCTGTGTCTTGTGACCGTAGTGTATGTGTAGGTATGTACGGCAGGACCAAATCAGAGAGATAGGTAGGAGCAAGCCCATGTAATACTTTGTAGGTTAGCAGTAAAACCTTGAAATCAGCCCTTGCCTTGACAGGAAGCCAGTGTAGGGAGGCTAGCACTGGAGTAATATGATCACATTTTTTGGTTCTAGTCAGGATTCTAGCAGCCGTATTTAGCACTAACTGAAGTTTATTTAGTACTTTATCCGGGTAGCCGGAAAGTAGAGCATTGCAGTAGTCTAATCTAGAAGTAACAAAAGCATGGATTCATTTTTCTGCATAATTTTTGGACAGAAAGTTTCTGATTTTTGCAATGTTACGTAGATGGAAAAAAGCTGGCCTTGAAACAGTCTTGATATGTTCGTCAAAAGAGAGATCAGGGTCCAGAGTAACGCCGAGTTCCTTCACAGTTTTATTTGAGACGACTGTACAACCATTAAGATTAATTATCAGATTCAACAGAAGATCTCTTTGTTTCTTGGGACCTAGAACAAGCATCTCTGTTTTGTCCAAGTTTAAAAGTAGAATGTTTGCAGCCATCCACTTCCTTATGTCTGAAACACAGACTTCTAGCGAGGGCAATTTTGGGGCTTCACGTGTTTCATTGAAATGTACAGCTGTGTGTCATCTGCATAGCAGTGAAAGTTAACATTATGTTTTCGAATGACATCCCCAAGAGGTAAAATATATAGTGAAAACAATAGTGGTCCTAAAACGGAACCTTGAGGAACACCGAAATGTACAGTTGGTTTGTCAGAGGACAAACCATTCACAGAGACAAACTGATATCTTTCCGACAGATAAGATCTAAACCAGGCCAGAACTTGTCCGTGTAGACCAATTTGGGTTTCCAATCTCTCCAAAAGAATGTGGTGATTGATGGTATCAAAAACAGCACTAAGGTCTAGGAGCACGAGGACAGATGCAGAGCCTCGGTCTGATGCCATTTAAAGGTCATTTACCACCTTCACAAGTGCAGTCTCAGTGCTATGATGGGGTCTAAAACCTGACTGAAGCATTTCGTAAACATTGTTTGTCTTCAGGAAGGCAGTGAGTTGCTGCGCAACAGCCTTTTCTACAATTTTTGAGAGGAATGGAAGATTCGATAAAGGCATATAGTTTTTTATTTTTTTTATGGATCAAGGTTTGGCTTTTTCAAGAGAGGCTTTATTACTGCCACTTTTAGTGAGTTTGGTACACATCCGGTGGATAGAGAGCTGTTTATTATGTTCAACATAGGAGGGCAAGTTGTGACCGGCGTTACCTTAGATTGTAAACTGTCATGGTCAAAACATATAGATTCAATGGTTGCAAAGCTGGGGAGAGGTCTAGCCGTAATAATATCTGCTTTTTTTGACACCACACTCCAAAAAGCAAGTTCTGCAGGCTCTTGTTTTTCTAATCTTGATTATTGTCCAGTCGTGTGGTCCAGTTAAGCTGCAGCTGGCCCAGAACAGAGCAGCATGTTTTGCTCTTAATTGTAATCAGAGGGCTAATATAAATACTACATGACTGTCCTGACCAGGTCAGGTTACAGGAGACCACAACCCTACAGATTATCTCTCAACCCCCACAGAGGAGGAGAGATCTAGGGGTCTGAAGATGTGGGGGGTTTTATGGCCCCTCACGCCCCTGGTAAATCTCAGGCCACAGACAAATTCCTTTGTCCTGTTACTATGGAGAACCAGCCTCAGAACATTAAACATGAAATAAAGGGACTTTGGAACAATGGTTTCCGTCAGCCACACTGGTGGTCATGACGATAGATGGAATATGAAAATGTATGTCATTTTTGTTTTGTTATTAAAGGTTAATAGATGTTATTACGAAAACATTGTAACGTGAAGAGTTTTCCTAGTAGATGTTTGATGTTTATACATTGTACGTTGTATGGAAAATATCCAAATCAAAGAGAATGTTTTGGGGAAGATGAAATGTTAAGTTAGTTGTCTAAAATTGGATTTGAGAAAAATCTGGACCTTGCCTCATTAACTTGGTACGCCCAGAGAATTGCCCTAAAGGCGGCTACGCCCACTTCTGACCCAAGGGTATAAAACCTGTGAGTATAGAATTTACAGGAGGACTACGTGACCCCAGCTGCAGCAAGGTCTAAAAAAGTAAACGAACCCAGAACGCAACGCAAGTTTGAGGACAAAGAAATCCTTTTCTACCCAAGCTACGGATGAGTAGCTGTGTCTAAGGGGGCGAATTCAAGTCGAACCATCTAGCCTCTATCTCCCATAGAATCGTGGTATCTAAAGGGTTTCATTCCTATGCTGTGAGCTCTGAGCTACAGCTGTCTGTCCTCAGAAGACCCCTTCCAGAGAAATGGGTGAGGGAACAGACTCCTAAGTCAAAAAGGACACTGACATCGGGAGGACGAGCAGGGAGGGGCACAGGGAAGTGCGTCTTCGAACAGCTGAACGGTCCACGCAAAGAATCCTCGGAGATCATCCCCACGTAACTACATCATTATATTCTGACCCATATGAGCGGCAGTTTGGGGCAAGGCTAGGGTTAGAATAGCATAGCTGACAAATTCACTCAAATATATATTTCTCTTGTGTACTTTCTTTTTTCTCTCTCTTTTGAAATTCCCATTGTGGGTAACACGCGCCATAGTGTGTTGGCCTGTTATACTAAGTTCTAATCAATAACCTATAATGTGTTTTGTCTATGTGTATCTTTCATCATAATTTTAGCTTTTTAGTAAATAAACATTCAACTAAGATTGGTGTGGTACGAATTCATTGGTGGGACCCGGGTCCGTGCAGATTCAAGGGCTATACGACGTTCAGAACGAGATTGGTAGAGGTAGCTGGTTAATTAGCTGCTGTTGTAAAATCGATATTCTGATATTCTTTGAGTTAATTTGGGAAATAGAAATAGAAACTCAATTAAAACTAGTTTTCCCATGGTGCCCCAGGTTAATGAGTTAATAATTGCTTGATTCAGTTAATCCCGCAATTAGAAACTTGTAATCATTCGATGTGCAACAGTCGTCACATTAGCTAATACGTCACGACACTATGCATGCCAGTCTCTCTTGACTAAGAGTTGAGGAGAGACTGACTGCATCACTCTTTTAGAAAGAAAGAAACATGAATGTGTTGAAAATCCCAAATTGTTTGCACAGTCAACTTACACACAGCTCTGATACACACACTTATCCCACCAAACATGCCACCAGGTGTCTTTTCATAGTCCCAAAATCCAGAACAAATTCAAGAAAACGTACAGTATTATATAGAGCCATTATTGTACGGAACTCCCTTCCATCTCATATTGCTCAAATAACAACGCCTCTCCCCTATTTGACCTAGATAGTTTGTGTGTATGCATTGATATGTAGACCACGTGGGCCTTTTTAAAAATGTACGTAGTTCTGTCCTTGAGCTGTTCTTGTCTAATTCTGTACTATGTTTCATGTTTTGTGTGGACTCCAGGAAGAGTAGCTGCTGCTTTTGCAACAGCTAATAGGGATCCTAATAAAATACCAAATATCAAATACCAAAACTGACAGATTTTTATGGGGATTGTTTTATTATGGCAATTGATTTCCACAGGGGCGCGGACATCAACCTTAGGGTTTTTTAACAAGTCACATAATAAGTTTCATAGACTCACTGTGTGCTATGATAATAGCGTTTAACATGATTTTTGAACGACTCTTCAGGGATTTCACCACGAGGCCATTGGTGACTTTAAAACAGTTACAAAGTTGAATGGCTGTGATAGGAGAAAACTGAGGATGGATCAACAACATTGTAGTTACTCCACAATACTAACCTAGTTGACAGAGTGAAAAGAAGGAAGCCTGTATAATGTATCAAGGCACTAAATAATACTGCAAAAAACGTGGCAAAGCAATTCACTTATTGCCGAGAATACAAATGTTTGGGGCAAATCCAATACATCACAGAGTACCACTCTCCATATTTGCAAGCATAGTGGTGGCATCATGTTATTGTCACGGAATTCTTCCTGGGAAGGAGAGGCGGACCAAAACACAGCGTGGTTATTTTTATACATCTTTAATAAAGATGATAACTTGAACAATGTATAATACAAAATAAGAAACGTGAAAAACCGAAACAGCCCTATCTGGTGCAACAAACACAATTACAGGAACAATCACACACAAAACCCAACACAAAACAGGCTACCTAAATATGGCTCCTAATCAGAGACAATGACTAACACCTTCCTCTGATTGAGAACCATATCAGGTCCAAACACAGAAACAGACAAACAAGACATCCAACATAGAATGCCCACTCAGATCACCCCCTGACCAAACAAAACATAGAACATACAAAGCAAACTATGGTCAGGGTGTGACAGTACCCCCCCAAGGTGCGGACTCCAGCCGCAAAACCTGAACCTATTGGGGAGGGTCTGGGTGGGCATCTGTCCGCGGTGGCGGCTCTGGTGCTGGACGTGGCCCCCACTTCACCATAGTCTTAGTCCGCCCCATTGTCCGCTTCCGTGGCCTCCTAACCACGGCAACCCTTCTAAATGAACCCACTGGACAGAGGGGAAGCTCGGGACAGAGGGCAGCTCGGGACGTACTGGCTGACGACTCTGGCAGATCCTGGCTGACTGGCGGCTCTGGCAGATCCTGGCTGACTGGCGGCTCTGGCAGATCCTGGCTAACTGGCGGCTCTGGCAGATCCTGGCTGACTGGCGGCTCTGGCAGATCCTGGCTGAATGGCGGCTCTGGCAGATCCTGGCTGAATGGCGGCTCTGGCGGATCCTGGCGGCACTGGCGGATCCTGGCTGACTGGCGGCACTGGCGGACTGGCGGCTCTGGCGGATCCTGGCTGACTGGCGGCACTGGCGGATCCTGGCTGACTGGCGGCACTGGCGGATCCTGGCTGACTGGCGGCACTGGCGGATCCTGGCTGACTGGCGGCACTGGCGGATCCTTGCAGACTGGCGGCACTGGCGGCTCCTTGCAGACTGGCGGCCCATGCAGCTCCTTGCAGACTGGCGGCTCTGATGGCGCTGGGCAGGCGGGTAGCTCAGGCGGCGCTGGACAAGCGGGAGACTCCGGCAGCACTGGAGAGGAGGAAGGCTCCGGCAGCACTGGACAGGCGGGAGCACCTGTAGGGATGAGACGGAGAGACAGCCTGGTGCGGGGGGCTGCCACCGGAGGGCTGGTGCGTGGAGGTGGTACTGGATAGACCGGACCGTGCAGGCGCACTGGAGCTCTTGAGCACCGAGCCTGCCCAACCTTACCTGGTTGAATGCTCCCGGTCGCCCTGCCAGTGCGGCAAGGTAGAATAGCCCGCACTGGGCTATGCAAGCTAACCGGGGACACCATGCACAAGGCTGGTGCCATGTAAGCCGGCCCAAGGAGAAGCACTGGAGACCAGATGCGTAGAGCCGGCTTCATGGCACTTGGCTCGATGCCCACTCTAGCCCGGCCGATACGCAGATCTGGTATGTACCGCACCGGGCTATGCACCCGCACTGGGGACACCGTGCGCTTCATAGCATAACACGGTGCCTGCCCGGTCTCTCTAGCCCCCCGGTAAGCAAAGGAAGTTGGCGCAGGTCTCCTACCTGGCTTCGCCACACTTCCTGTGTGCCCCCTCCAATTAATTTTTGGGGCTGACTCTCGGGCTTCCATCCACGCCGCCGTGCTGCCTCCTCATAACAGCGCCTCTCCACCTTCGCCCCCTCCAGCTCTTCTTTGGGGCGGCGATATTCTCCTGGCTATGCCCAGGGTCCTTTACCGTCCAACTCATCCTCCCTGCCTTGCTCCTGCTGCCGCTGCCTGTCACCACGCCGCTTGGTCCTGTTGTGGTGGGTGATTCTGTCACGGAATTCTTCCTGGGAAGGAGAGGCGGACCAAAATGCAGCGTGGTTATTTTTATACATCTTTAATAAAGATGATAACTTGAACAATGTATAATACAAAATAAGAAACGTGAAAAACCGTAACAGCCCTATCTGGTGCAACAAACACAATTACAGGAACAATCACCCACAAAACCCAACACAAAACAGGCTACCTAAATATGGCTCCCAATCAGAGACAATGACTAACACCTGCCTCTGATTGAGAACCATATCAGGCCCAAACACAGAAACAGACAAACAAGACATCCAACATAGAATGCCCACTCAGATCACACCCTGACCAAACAAAACATAGAACATACAAAGCAAACTATGGTCAGGGTGTGACAGTTATGGGTACGCTTGTAGTTGTTAAGGACTGGGATGTTTGTCTGGATAAAGAAGAAACCGAATGGAGCTAGGCACAGGCAAAATCCTAGAGGAAAACCTGGTTCAGTCGGCTTTCCACTAGACACAGAGATTAATTCACCTTTCAGCAGGACAATAATCTAAAACACAAGGCCAAATCTACACTGGAGTTGCTTACCAAGAAGACAGTGAATGTTGCTGAGTGGCCGAGTTACAGTTTTGACTTAAATCTGCATGAAAATATATGGCAAGACTTGAACATGGTTGTCTAGCAATGATCAACAACCAATTTGACAGAGCTTGAAGAATTTTGAAAATAATAATGTACAATCCAGGTGTGCAAAGCTCTTAGAGACTTAGCCAGAAAGAATCACAGCTATAATCGCTGCCAACTGTGAATTTAACATGTATTGACTCAGAGGTGTGAATACTTACACAAATTACATCTTTGTGCATTTCATTTTCATTAAATTGGCAAACATTTCTAAAAACATGTTTTCACTTTGTCATTATGGGGTATTGTGTGTAGGTGGGTGAGAAATAAATATATTTTGAATTCAGGCTGTAGCACAACAAAATGTGAAATAAGTCAAGGGGTATGAATACTTTCTGAAGGCACTGTACCTTTGTCTACCTTTGTCTAAGACGAACTTCGTATTACAAGCCGCTAAAAGTATTGTATGATGCAGGATATGTCGTTTTCATACTAGTAGTCTGGTATGGTTCCAGTGTATGTACTCATCCTCCTGTTAAATATGCATGGCGATCCCACGGCAGCCTCTGAGCCCTCCCACACACAGTACAGAGTAAATAGCATATCTAACAGCTAGTATCTGACGATTGAGGTGACGCCATGTACACAGCCGTTGGGCAAACACCCACGCTATGCGGTTGCCTGAGAGTGTTGTCTCATCAGAGAAAGAATCCAGCATGACATCTACGTCTATTCTATTCTCTGAGTTGGCACCAAAAAGCACTTCATCTGATTGAGCTTTAAACCCTAGCTCGGAGAGGTGAGGTTACAAGGGAAGTTGTGTCTCATACCGCAATCTCAGGGGTGTGAAAGCTGCCTCTACACATTGCTGAACTTTCAGGGAGCTAGTGCTAGCCCGAATGGAAGAGAGAGATAATTGTTGGCTGTTCCTTGAAAAGCAAACCCTAGAAACCTGTGTGTGTCTTAGGAGGATGCTTATATGAAGAAACAAAAAAGTCCAACATTTTGATTGATGTGAACCCATCGCCTCGACAAATAGATCGAGACAGCACATTGAATGTAAACATACGGAATGTGAACTTCTTCAGATAGTCATTGTTCCCAGAACATTTGTTAGGTTGCGGTCAAATGTTCTCGTAACACAACAACTGTCAAGTCGTGCTGATGATTATACAATGTTTGTATAAAACATTTGCCTGATGTCACGAAAACATTCCCAGAACACATTTAATCTTTTCTTTTAAGGTTCCCAGAATGTTTCAATAGGTTGTCATTATTGAAAGAGATTGTGATATCTCACATCTCAAAATAGGGCGACTCAATGTTAGATCCCTCACTTCTAAGGCAGTTATAGTCAATGAACTAATCACTGATCATAATCTTGATTTGACTGGCCTGACTGAAACATGGCCTAAGCCTGATGAATTTACAAGTGAAATGAGGCGTCTTCTCCTGGTTACACTAGTGACACTAGTGTTGCGAACATTTACGATACAAAAAAAAAGACTGTTTTCTTCTTTTGAGCTTCTAGTCATGAAATCTATGCAGCAAACTCAATACATTTTTATAGCTACTGTTTACAGGCTTCATGCCTTGTTATACAGTGTTCCTCACTGAGTTCCCTGAATTCCCATCAGACCTTGTAGTCAAGGCAGATAATATTCACATTTTTGGTAATTTTAATATTCACATGGAAAAGTCTACACACCCACTCCAAAGGCTTTCGGAGTCATGATCAACTCAGTGGGTTTTGTCCAACATGTCTCCTGACCTACTCACTGCCACAGTCATACTCTGGACCTAGTTTTGTCCCGTGGAATAAATATTGTGGATCTTAACGTTTTTCCTCATAGTCCTGGCCTATCGGACCACCAATTTGTTAAGTTTGCAACAACTTAACAAATCGCAACAAATAATCTGCTTAGAGCCCAACCAAGGATCATCAAAAGCCGGCTATAAATTCCCGGACAACCCAAAGATTCCTGGATGCCCTTCCAGACTCCCTTCACCTACTCAAGGACGCCGGAGTACAGAAATTGGTTAACCCCTAACTGAGGAACTCAATTTTACCTTGCGTAATACCCTAGATTCAGTCTCACCCCTAAAAACAAAAAACATTTATCATAAGAAACTAGCTCCCTGGAATACAGAAAAAAAACAGGAGCCTTGAAGAAAGCTTCCAGAAAATTGGAACGGAAATAGTGCTACACCAAACTGGAAGTCTACCCAACTAGCTTGGAAACACAGTACCGTACAATATTGAAGAGCCTCCACTGCTATTTTTGATACTTTCGCAAATATAACTAAAAAGCATTCCCCAAGAGAGGATGGCTTTCACTTCTGCGGTGATAAATTCATTGACTTCTTTGACGAAAAGATCATCATCATTAGAAAGCAAATTACGGACTCCTCTTTAAATCTGCATATTTCTCCAAAGCTCAGTTGACCTGAGTCTGCACAACGCTGCCAGGACCAATCCTAGGATCAAGGGAGACACTCAAGTTTTTTAAATCCTATATCTCTTGACACTAATTAATGAAAATAGTAATTTGTTTAAATGAAAATGGCCTCGAAACCATCAAGCTGCATACAGCACCCTATTCCAACTAAACTACTGAAAGAGCTACTTCCTGTGCTTGGCCCACCTATTTTAATACACCTACATAATAAACGGCTCCCTATCCACCGGATGTGTACCAAACTCACAAAAAGTGGCAGTAATAAAGCCTCTCTTGAAAAAGCCAAACCTTGACCCAGAAAATATAAAAAACTAATGGCCTATATGAAATCTCCCATTCCTCTCACTGCCTTCCTGAAGACCAACAATATTTACCAAACGCTTCAGTCTGGTTTTAGACCCCATCATAGCACTGAGACTGCACTCGTGAAGGTGGTAAATTACCTTTTAATGGTGTCAGACCAAGGCTCAGCATTTGTCCCCGTGCTCCTAGACCTTAGTGCTGCTTTTGACACCATCGATCATGACATTCTTTTGGAGAGATTGGAAACCAAAATTGGTCTACACGGACAAGTTCTGGCCTGGTTTAGATCTTATCTGTTGGAAAGATATCAGTTTGTCTCTGTGGATGGTTTGTCCTCTGACAAATCAACCGTCAGTTTCTGTTCCTCAAGGTTCCGGTTAAGGACCACTATTGTTTTCACTATCTATTTTACCTCTAGGTGATGTCATTCGGAAACATAATGTTAACTTTCACTGCTATGCGAATGATACATAGCTGTACATTTCGATGAAACATGGTGAAGCCCCAAAATTGCCCTGCCTGGAAGCCTGTGTTTCAGACATAAGGACGTTTTTTACTTTTAAACTTGGACAAAACAGAGATGCCAGTTCTAGGTCCCAAGAAACAAAGAGATCTTCTGTTGGATCTGACAATTCATCTTGATGGTTGTACAGTCATTGCAAATAAAACTGTGAAGGACCTCTGTGTTAATCTGGACCCTGATCTCTCTTTTGATTAGACTATTGCAGTTCTCTACTTTCCGGCTTCCAAGATAAAGCATTAAAATCTTCAGTTTGTGCTAAACACGGCTGCTAGAATCTTGACTAGAACCCCCCAAAAATGTCATATTACTCCAGTGCTAGCCTCACTACACTGGCTCCCTGTTAAGGCTTGGGGTAATTTCAAGGTTTTACTGCTAACCTACAAAGCATTACATGGGCTTGCTCCTACTTATCTTTCTGATTTTGTCCTACCGTACATACCTACACGTACGCTAAGGTCACAAGACGCAGTGCCCCCCACGGGGGAGATCTTCGTGGGCTATACTCGGCCTTGTCTTAGGGTAGTAAGTTGGCGGTTTGAAGATATCCCTCTAGTGGTGTGAGGGCTGTGCAAAGTGGGTGGAGTTATATCCTGCCTGGTTGGCCCTGTCTGGGGGTATCGTCGGGCGGGGCCACAGTGTCTCCCGACCCGTCCTGTCTCAGTCTCCAGTATTTATGGTACAATAGTTTATGTGTCGTAGGCTAGGGTCAGTCTGTTATATCTGGAGTATTTCTCCTGTCTTATCCAGTGTCCTGTGTGAATTTTAGTATGCTCCCTCTAATTCTCTCTCTCTGTTTCTCACTTTGTCTCTCTGTCTCTCTCTTTCTCTCTCTCTCAGAGGACCTGAGCCCTAGGACCATGCCTCAACACTACCTGGCCTGATGACTCCTTGCTTTCCCCAGTCCACCTGGTAGTGCTGCTGCTCCAGTTTCAACTGTTCTGCGTGTGGCTATGGAACCTTGACGTGTTCACCGGATGTGCTACCTTGTCCCGGACCTGCTGTTTTCGACTCTCTCTACCGCACCTGCTGTCTCTAACTCTGAATGATCGGCTATGAAAAACCAACTGACATTTACTCCTGAGGTGCTGACCTGTTGCACCCTCTGCAACCACTGTGATTATTATTATTATTTGACCCTGCTGGTCATCTATGAACGTTTGAATATCTTCGCCATGTACACCATGTACTGTTATAATCTCAACCTGGCACACCCAGAAGAGGACTGGCCACCCCTCAGAACCTGGTTGCTCTCTTGTTTTCTCCCTAGGTTCCTGCCTTTCTAGGGAGTTATTCCTAGCCACCGTGCTTCTACATCTGCATTGCTTGCATTTTGGGGTTTTAGGCTGGGTTTCGGTATAGCACTTTGTGACATCGGCTGATGTAAAAAGGGCTTTATAAATTAAATTGGATTGATTGATTGGCTAATGACTTCTCCAAAAGAAAATTCGAGTCAGGAGTTTGCTAACTTGGAGTCCAATCAATGAGACAAGATTGGAGATGTTGGTTAGAGCTGCCCCTCACTACAAAAAAATCACAAAATCTGAGTTTGCTATTCACAAGAATCATTGCCTGATGTGAACCATGCCTCAATCAAAAGAGATCTCAGAAGACCCAAGATTAAGAATTGTTGACTTGCATAAACCTGGAAAAGGTTACACAAATATCTCTAAAAGCCTTGATGTTCATCAGTCCACATTAAAACAAATTGTATATCAAATGGAGAAAGTTCAGCACTGTTGCTACTCTCCCTAGGAGTGGCCATCCTGCAAAGATGACTGCAAGAGCACAGCCCAATGAGATTAAGTAGTATCCCAGAGTGTCAGTTAAAGACTTACAGAAATCACTGGAACATGCTAACATCTCTGTTGACGAGTCCATGATATGTAAAACAAGAATGGTGTTCATGGGGGGACACCACGACAGAAGCCACTGCTGTCCACAAAAAAAACATTGCTGCACGTCTGAAGTTTGCAAAAGAGCATCTGGATGTTCCAAAATATTCCGTTGACAGATTAAACTAAAGTTGAGTTGTTTGGAAGGATGGAACACATAGCACTATGTGTGGAGAAAAAAGGCACAGCACAGCACACCAACATCAAAACCTCATCCCAACTGTAAAGTATGGTGGAAGGAGCATCATGGTTTGGGGCTGCTTTGTTGCCTTAGTGCCTGGACAGCTTGCTATCATCGACGGAAAAATGAATTCCCAAGTTTATCAAGACATTTTGCAGGAGAATGTAAGGCTATCTGTCTGTGAATTGAATCTCAACAGGAGTTGAGTGATGCAACAGGACAATGACCCAAAACACAGAAGTAAATCAACAACAAAATGGCTTCAACAGAAGAAAATATGCCTTCTGGAGTGGCCCAGTCAGAGTCCTGACCTCAACCCGATTGAGATGCTGTGGCATGACCTCAAGAGAGTGGTTCACACTAGACATCCCAAGAATATTGTTGAACTGAAACAGTTTTGTAAAGAGGAATGGTCCAAACTTTCTCCTGACCATTGTGCAGGTCTGATCTGCAACTACAGAAAACATTTGGCTGAGGTTATTGCTGCCAAAGGATGGTCAACCAGTTATTAAATCCAAGGGTTCACATACTTTTTGCACCCTGCACTGTGAATGTTTACACGGTGTGTTCAATAAAGACATGACAACGTATAATTGTTTGTGTGTTATTAGTTAAGGCAGACTGTGTTTGTCTATTGTTGTGACTTAGATGAAGATAAGATCACATTTGAGGACCAATTTATGCAGAAATACAGGTAATTCCAAAGGGTTCACATACTTTTCCTTGCCACTGTATACTGTAGCCAAGAAAGTAATACTAAGTGTATGTTGTGTAGTAAGCTGTTAGTAGCCCATGTGCCTCACCCTAATAATTTGGTCCCTTTCCCCCCTCATAACTTAGCCTACTGTTCTGACTTGGTGGTGCACATGTAGCCTATAGCCTGTTTTCGAGAAATGTAGTCATCAAATTTTGTAAGAGCTTTAATTTTCTGCTTATATGCCCCCTTTATTTATCATACAGTTTTGACTTGGTGTACAGGGAAAATACTGTAAGAACGGCCCATGTTCTGAATTCTGTCACTGTACATTTCAAAAGTGCTGAACAAATAATTATATTGATTACCGTCCGTCCTAGCTCGGATTGCCTCTTATCCGCTCATTTTCCCCTTATGCCATAGTTTGCACATCTCAATTGTCAGTAGACCCCCATTTGTTTAAGCAAGTCAGCAATATCAGTTACGGTTTTTTTAAAGGCAGTAAATGAGGCTGAATGAACTGTTTCGCTGTTAGACAAGGCTCCGTAATGATTAATACCATGGTGCTGAAAAGAAAGCTCTGCTGTTGGGACAACAATTTGTGGGCACCGTTTGTCACCGTTACAGTTGCATTTAATGTATTGTTATAGTGTTGTGTAGTGACTTTGCTGGCATGCATCAAATATATATATATATATATATATATATATATTTTTTTTTTTATATATATATATATATATATATATATATATATATATATATATTTTTTTTTTTTTTGCCCCACCAAGATGTACATGCTAAAATTGCCCTGATGTGTTTTACCATCTCCTGCCTTAGTATACAGTAGGCTCTGAGATTAAATATGTTATGATATCGGCTCCTATCACAAAGCAATACTGTAGCCTACCCATAATGTTCATTGTATTATGCTGCTTTGTGATCTCCCAACCAACGGTAAATGCATCTGTTAGGCCTACATTTTAATGTTTTTATTAGCCCTACCATTATTAGAATTCCCGTGCATTAAAACGCCTCAATTCTCCCCTTTAAATAACAATATTTGCTTGCAGTACAGTTGATCAACCACTAGAAGTTATGTGTTCTGCGTTCTCTGCATGAGTGAGTGCACGTAGTAGATGGACCGTAGAGATCACAGTAGTAAGGCACAGGAAAAATGCAGGAGGCGGGAACAATAAATAAATAAGCCAGTGCCCAGCGCCGGTGGATGCTCAGTGCAACAAGTTCGCTTGTTAGTCAGCCCGAAATGTCATCTACTCGGTGCTCCTGCCTTTGTGTTTGACAGCTCGACAACCGCTTTTCCCCTCTTCCAGTCTTCTCTACCATTTTCCCTTTACCCACGGACTTCTTCCTTTAGAGTACGATTAGGTGGACATTCGACCCTAATTTCTCTTCCCCGAGTCCGCCGCGGAAATGATATACTCGACAGCATATCTACCCAGTTTCCACGGTAGGTTCTTATCCATCTCGAGACCGCAGACATGGTCAACGAGAGGCAGATTTATTTCTGTGTCACTGTATTTATTATTATTATTATTATTATTATTATTTTACAAGATAGGAAAGTTAATTGGTTATATTATATATGACCGACGGTCGAAGGTAATGAGCAGGTGATTCAAGTCGGACAGTAACATTATTATTATGTTATTACATAACGGATAGGTTAGTGCTTGGCCATTCAATTATCCATTTGAGTGACATAATGCACATCTTCGACACTCCTGCCACTGTGCTGTGGTAGTCTATGCACTCATCCTGTCATTCGTCCGTGCCAACTTTGTGCACAGTTCCTCTAGGACAATGGAAAAAGGTGTGCAGAGAGAGATTTCCAGTGTGCTGACAATGTGAAATCATGGCTGCTAAAATAGACTTGCTCGGTTCTCAGTAGTTTCTACTTTGGGAATGGAAACTTGTCACCCAGCACATGATCGCACATGATGTTCCACTCATGGCTATGTCGATTATGTAGTTGGGTTATTATGATTCGTTTAGCCAACAGCCCCATGTACGTTTAGTGTCTGTCTGAAAGGTAATGCCATGCATTTTTCTAATGGTTCGTGTCAAACGGGTCATGCAATTCCAGAGAGTGGTTAATAATTAGACACAAGTGCGTTTGAATCCATTTGGCATACTTTTGTATATGTAGTGTAGTTTCCTCTCTGATCTCCATGCAACCGCTCATAGACTGAACCACGTGATCATTATTCGCCCCATCTGACACAATGTATCATCCAGCTGCAACATGTAGCCTAGTGCTCCCTTGGCCTTGCGTATTATGAAAGACTTCAAATAAACCTCTGTTATGAGTGTCTGAAAGAGATGGATCAATTATTCTGTCCCATTTATAATGGGGAATAGTCCGTTTTATTGTACTTCTATTGGAAATGAAAGGTGCTAATTGAGCACTGCAGGCTATGTTTGGCCAGCCTAATATTCTGAAGTGAAGTAGGTTGGGAGCTTCAAAGAGAACCCATTTATAAAACTGTGGACACGGCTCTCTGCAGCGAGGTAATTTACATCTCAAGGTTCTGTGTCCGCTCGTGTTGTAGATATAACGGCTGTCTGAAAGTCGAAGTTGGACAGAACAGCCTCGACTAAACCAAACAGTAAAATGGACTTCGTGGGCGAAGATGTTACCTTACTAGTAAATGATTGAATTCATTACTACTGACATTGGATCATGTGGATACATTCCTTCTCGCTTGCCATGCAACTTCCTTAGATCTATCCACCACACAATGCCCCCTGTCCATTGGTATGCATCTCCCATAATGACTGATTTACTGTGTGGCCTGGTGTGATGTTGTTTACAGTTTCCGGTCCACTAGGCTTAAGCCAAAATCTTTATCTAGGGGGAAATGGTTCCCCTCCACAGAGTTTGAGACAGGCACACTGTGGCCGTTCCCCCTAGCGTTGTTTGGAATGGACTCCTCGTTTGGGGACAGGGAGCACTGAAGGGATGAGATCACTCAAGGACACTTTTAAACAAGAGACCCATTGAAGGAGGTTTAGAAGCATTCTGGCTCTGATTTGGGGTCAGTAGCAGCACGACACAATATAACTGTTTGTGTTTGTTTAGTTGTAAAACCGCCGCCCCTTGAATGTCTTTTGGACCCCTAAAGTTACAACTCGTTAGAACTCCCGAAGAGCAGCCATGATCTATCGTTCAGGTGAGCACTACTTTATTTTGTCTTCTGGGGGCAACAAGTTATGACGGAAGAGAAGCTGCATGTGTCTAACTATAGTTGACAAACAAATGGCCGACCAAATGTTGGAAATTTGGTATCAAGTCTCGTCTGTTCCTTTTTCTTTTTTTTAAACTTTCGTTTATTTGGTAAATATTTTCTAAACTCTTCTTGAACTGCGCCGTAGGTTAAGTGCTTGTAAGTAAGCATTTCACGGTATTGTCTGCACTTGTTGTGTTATAATATGACCTAATGTCTGAAATGATCAGCGGAAACGTTTCTAAAATAGGGGTGAAAGTAGCCAGTAGGCTTTACAGTCCAGTACAGAGTATCAGCAAAATCCATGATTATGCAATTATTATGGTGGATTTAACTGCGCAGGTGCCCTACTTTTCAAAGTGATTTGTTTGACAATCAGATGAAAACATCACACAACAACCATGCTATGCGAAACTGAGCCACACAAAAACAACAGTAAATGCGCTAAGATGTTTACATGCAACAGTATCCCGTCTAAGACCAGGCATCTTATCCGGGTTTCTCATAACTGGGATACAAGCTTTTTTGGGGGGTTATTGGGATATGATGTTTATATGCGTCAAACTCAAAAGCAGAATACTTGAGTATCCCAAATAATAATGGGACATTGTTGTGCATGTAAACGTGGTCAGTGGCCACCATAATACCCTGCAAGTTACAATCAGCCAATAAAGATCAGGCAGTTGAGCAAAAAATAAAGACATATCTTGAAATAAACATGGACATTAATCCAATTGGTATTTGACCGTTAACTTGCAGTGTTGATGGAGTTGTTGTAGCTTGCTTGCTAGCTTATTCCATCCCCATACACCAAGCTAAATCCAAGTGGGCCAGTTTGTTTTGCCTGGCACGTTTTTAAAAATCATCTACTAGCAACATAACATGACAAAACTCTTTGGGCACTTTAGTACCTACTTCCCTGATTCGCCTCCATCACCGAAGCCACCAGCAGGCTCCTTTCCTGACTTCAAAGCCGCAGTGTATTGTTGGTATACAAGTTTTTGATAAATGTAATTCAAATTGCGAAAACAGAAGTCTTTTTTTTATAAACCTTTGCGTAAAAAAAAACAGTTTTGAAGGAATATAATCAGTCGACGTTGTTTTAGATTTGTGGAATATATATTGTGCAACCTTTCCTTTAACAGCACAAGTGAGGCTGGGTTATTGATAAAATCTCTGAATTAAATATACTTTTGAACATCCAGTGGTTGTTTTTAATATTGTATCTAGATGATTTATAACCATCATCTCAATGCTAGCCTGGTCCTAGATATCTTTCGATCTCTGTGTGACAATGACCATGGGAGTTGGCAAGACAGCACACACAGATCTGGGACCAGGCCATCTCAGTGCACGTTACTCTGATACTGGCGGAGCTAGGACGCCAGACAGCACACACAGATCTGGGACCAGGCCATCTCAGTGCACGTTACTCTGATCCTGGTGGAGGTAGGACGCCAGACAGCACACACAGATCTGGGACCAGGCCATCTCAGTGCACGTTACTCTGATCCTGGTGGAGGTAGGATGCCAGAGAGCCAGTCAGTCACCAAGGGGCTTACTGAACTTCAGAGAACATGATGCTTTGAATAAAAGTGGGAAGAGAAGAGCATGTTTCGCAGATGAAACCAGGAGATACCTGGTCTGGGGAGTCACCGGGCATTCACCTACACTGACCTCAGATCCAGTTCTTCCTACCTGACTGGCAAATTAGGAGAAAGTTCTAGAAAGGACAGATGGAGAGAGCAAAGTTGTGTAACTAATCAAATGAAAATCTTACCAAGCACAGCATATACACAGATTGTACAAAACATTAGGAACACCTTCCTAATATTGAGTTGCACCCCCTTTTGCTCTCAGAACAGCCTCAATTTGTCGGGGCATGGACTCTGGAATGTGTCAAGCTTCCCACAGGGATGCTGGCCCATGTTGACACCAATGCTTCCCACAGTTGTGTTAAGTTGGCTGGACCATTATTGATACACACAGGAAACTGTTGATTAAAGTGGATGTAACAAGTGACATCAATAAGAGAGCATAGCTTTCACCTGGATTCACCTGGTCGGTCTGTCATGGAAAGAGTTCCTAATGTTTTGTACACTCAGTGTATCTAGGACCTCTGCACCAGGCAGTGTCAGAGGAAGGCCCCAAAAATGGTCAAAGACCCCAGCCACCTCAGTCATACATAGACTGTTCTCTCTACTACCGCATGGCAAGCGGTACCGGAGTGCCAAGGCTAGGACAAAAAAGCTTCTCAACAGTTTGTACCCCCAAGCCATAAGATTCCTGAACAGGTAATTAAATAGCTACCCAGACTATTTGCATTGTGTGCCCCCCCCCAACCCCTCTTTTACACTGCTGCTTCTCTCTGTTTATCATATATGCATAGTCACTTTAACTATACATTCATGTACATACTACCTCAATTGGCCTGAACAACCAGTGCCCCCGCACATTGGCTAACCGGACTATCTGCATTGTGTCCCACCACCCACCAACCCCTCTTTTACGCTACTGCTACTCTCTGTTCATCATATATGTATAGTCACTTTAACCATACCTACATGTACATACTACCTCAATCAGCCCGACTAACCGGTGCCTGTATGTAGCCTCGCAACTGTATATAGCCTCGCTACTGTTATTTTTCACTGTCTTTTTACTGTTGTTTTATTTCTTTACTTACCTGTTGTTCACCAAATACCTTTTTTGCACTGTTGGTTAGAGCCTGTAAGTAAGCATTTCCCTGTAAGGTCTTACACCTGTTGTATTCGGCGCACGTGACAAGTAAACTCTGATTTGATTTCTTAAAGGGGAATGCGTTGCTGTAAGCCGTGTATCCGGATTAAATCCGAAGGGAACAGACAGGTGCAGGCACAGACAAGTTGAATGATAGTTTGTTCATGCTAGGGATGTAACAAATGAAAATGTTTAAACCATTTAAAAAATTAAAAAATTTGGTTTTCCACATGAATTCACAATGCAGCTGCGTTTCTGCCAGCAACAGTTTGGGCCTCACGGTGCGTCACTTTCAGGTGGTTACGCATCGAACCTGTACTACCATTACTATACCTCAATTCCACGCGACAACTTTGCACTTCATTCTGATTTACCTTCTCAAAGTATTGTCATACAGGACTTCACCGCTGTCTCTTGCCTTTTTCGGACATTTTCCCAACTGTTAACAACGATGACGTAGAGGTGGAGAGTCGACTCCAATTGAATTGATTTCTCGACTCCTTTCATGCTGACTCCCGGTGTAAACTCTCATTTCTGAGTGTCAAGATTCGATTCCCGCTAGGACTCCACTTCAACGATTCGGTATTTTTGGAACGGAGGAGACTGATTAGTTGCCGTACTTCCGAAAACGGAAACACGTGCATCTTTCATAGCGAGCTAGCGAGGGATGGAGAGAGAGAGGGGAGGGGCCACAAGTATAGGCAGGTAGACCAGTGACCGAGTCAGAACTGTGCATGAGGCTCATCTATGGACAATCAAAAGCTGGTTCTCGCAATGGACAGCTGTATCTCTTGTTTGGCTTGCAATGTCTCGCAACTTCAGTCAAGTAGGGCCTATCATCAGTGAATAGGCCAGGATGTTAAGATGCAACACTTCGCTCTCCCAGTCACACAGAGTATCTGCGTAACGGGTTCGCATTACGCTGATCACTGCGTGGTAGCCAGGACACCAGAGCCTCGTGCTTCGACACTCTTAGTTGCTGCGGTAATTGACCCACTATACTGTTTGCTTTCTGCATCTTCTCTAATCACAGTGGCGTAGGGTGAAGGTGGTTTATTGGTTGATCTGGCCTTGAGTGTGGAGATCTAGGAGAGTGCCTAAGCACGGCTTTATCGATCGCAGCTTCCACAGTCATGTTGCTGGTGATGCAGGTTAACTGACTTGCCTAGTTAAATATAAAAAAGTTTTTTTTTTTTTTTTAGAATAATAATATCGCTGAGTCTACATTTAAATTACGCATCTTTCCTTTTATAGCCTAGTTAGGCAAAAAAAATGAAAATAATATGTTTTGTAATAACGGCACTGTGTTTTTCATTTAGGAATTTTTCTTAACGTTAAGGATCCCAATTTCGTTTTAATGTTCACACCCCTAGTTCCTGTATCGTAGTGATCACACTTCAGTGGTCACACATCAACCTGCATCAGGAAGCTGGGATCGATAAAGCTTAGACACTCTCCTAGATCTCCACACTCAAGGCCAAATGAACCAATAAACCACCTTCACCCTACGCCACTGTGATTAGAGAAGAGAAATGGGGATGAGACTAATTAGATCTATTTATGTTCCCAGCCACATCACAGGAAATGGGTTTCCAAGAATCAGGGAGCCATGGAAACCGTAGTCGTGGTTTGTCTCGATGGAGCTTGTACCTGTCTTCTCAGGCAGTGTGTGTGAACTCCGCAGCTGTTGCAGATAGGATCACGTCAGGAGATGGGTGAAAAGGGTAGCCTGGAGAGAAAGGAAAGGAAGGGAACAGAGAGGCGTCAACTCTTCTTAAAGATGCTGTCCGGGATCTTAAGCACTTACTTCATAACATTTTGTACGGAACATTTCATATGAAATGGATGGCGTAGTACACGATTGTGCACAATTTGTGTGACCTGTTTTTGCTTGTGAGCACTACTTCCAAAACTACTGGGTGACAATATACAAAAGCTCTGGAGCATCACTTCAATGATAGCTGAAGCCAACAGGAACAGGAAACCAGATACACTTATATAGTACGACAACAGACTGACATATATTTTTCACATCTTATCCCATGTTTTTACTCTGAAATACATTTCTGCACATTCACTCTACTATTTCTATCAACACTATCAGAATTCTGTTCCTATGTATTTATTTTTTTCTGTTTAGCCCAGTTTTATATTGTGACTCCCTTTTGAAGGCATTCGTGTTTGTCTAAGGGAACGGAAAGGCTACACTTGCTCACAGATGGTCCGTTTCGCAAACCCTCGCAAGGTCCTCTGTTTTGTGTGCTACCTGACCTTTCGCGAGTTAACCTGCACTCCTCATATAGCCCAGGCTGTGTTTGCACTGGGTTTCTATCGGTTGACCAGGGTAGCCTAGTGGTTAGAGTGTTGGACTAGTAACCGAAAGGTTGCATGTTCAAACCCCCGAGCTGACAAGATACAAATCTGTCGTTCTGCCCCTGAACAGGCAGTTAACCCACTGTTCCTAGGCCGTCATTGAAAATAAGAATTTGTTCTTAACTGACTTGCCTAGTAAAATAAAGGTAAAAAAAAAAAAAAAAAAAACGAGGTGTCTCCTCACTTTAGAACTCGGTAACGAGAAGAAGAAAATGCCCGACTCGAATGGCCTTTTCTCAGGCTGTTGCCATGGCGACTGAGAGAGGAAAATACCTGCGTGCATAGCGGCCGTACGTGACTGTGTGGCAGAGTGAGATTTTGCACTGGGGACAAAAGAAAGCCCACTGACAATATGTGCAAAATGTGTCCAACACTGTCACGGAACTGCCAAGAGCTTTTTTTTTGTGTGTTGATGCATTTGGTCTTTTGTCGAGGGAGGAAGCCTTTGTCTATCCATAGTGCAGGGCCACTGGACAGAGAATAACAAGCCAGGCTTGGCATGCAGTAGAGAGTAAGTTCCTTATATTGCTCCGTTCTCTTTTCACTGCCATTTTTAAAAAACGTCGCCCTCCCGAAACGTGTTGGTGGCCCTGTAATCTAACCTCATCGTCTCCTGTATTATTTCCCTCCCTGGCCGTTTCTCTATCTTTGAGGTCGTGGGGATATAAAACTCCCTTTGTGTCCGGACAGTCCGGGCGGGTAGTATCTGGTGCCAACTCTACCCCATGGCAGTCCCGACTCCCGTCACATTGCAGCTAAAGAAAACACAATGCCAGCTAGTCCTCCGGACCAGCCCTGAGCTTTTCCCTGAGCTGCATTTTGGACATCCTCCAAATGGCACAATGATCTCTTCTTCAGTGTCATTGGCTGAGGTAGCATTGGTGAGGATTGGGAACCCGGCAAGGTATAATTGACTAAGTACAGAATACAGAATATGGGGTTGATAGACCTAGAGCTGCGAATGCCTCGTCTGCCCTGGTTAAAGGGCTGATTCAGCCCTTTGAATTCGAATGTGAGCGTAGTTACTTACTTTTCATATTGAATCGTGTGTGTGTGTGTGTGTGTGTGTGTGTGTGTGTGCATTTGTCCTTCTCTCATCTCATAAGGCTCACACATACAGACTCATCAACCTAGTTACTTTTGGCAACTCATTGTGTCTCTGCTGCCTCTCCGTTTGCTGCCACCACACTATTTACACTCTGCATCACTACCTGTCCCCGTGTTTGTCATCTCCCGTTGTCAACTCACTGTCATGCCATGTACATCCTCTGTCGGCCTATCTGGCTCAATGTAAACTCTCCGCTGCCTGGCATCCCCGGCTGAACCGGTTAACCGTTGTCCTTTGACTGCTTGAAAGAATATCTCGTCAATGGGTGTTTTTATCATGTACACCAATGAAGAATGTGGGGTCTTCAGCATCTTCAGAGGAACAAAGTGGAAGTCCTTGAAAGGTTTTAGGGCAAGAAGGGATTTTGCAGCAGGGGGAGGTTGAAAGACCTGGGCGCCAAGCATGTATGAAACACAGGCTTGAATGGAGACGGGTCAAGCTCAGTGGTGGTCTTATCTCAGATTCACTTCCGTCTTATCAGCCTTCCTCATCTGCATCTGTTCAGCAAACGGGCTCTGTTTTATTCCCTTCAGAACACTGAAGGGAAGTTGAAACAATGGTATTTTGTTTGATGTGCCCGCTAATTACTGTTTCTAAATGTGTTCATTGTTCACCCAGTCGAAGGAGTCTACGTGCTTTGCCAAGCTAACGGTTCTGAAGCCGTGCGAGCGGCCCACGCCTCAACCTTTCTCTCTGCGGTCTTTTAATGATGGTCGAACCTCTATATTTAGTCGTTATCTCCCACACTCCCTCCCTCGCCTCCTTCCCCTTCCCACCTTTTCAATAAGCTGGGCTGTTAGCTGAACTGACAGCCTGATCCTCACATCACTTCTCCGCCCGGCTTGTCAGTTATCACCTACCTTGTCTCTCCGTTCCCAGCCCACCAATCAACTGTCACCTACCTTGTCTCTCCATTCCATGCTAGCCAATCAACTGTTAGCGTGCCTGTCTTCCCTCAGAGAGCCACCCAGTCTGCGGTTGTTATTCTCATTAGTGACTTTCTACTCTCTTGGAGAATGGTATTAGCTAATGAAAGAGGGCTTTCTTGTTTCAGGTCAGGGCCAGTTTAGTGGATTGACAGGAAACCACTAATGACAAGCAGAAAACCACACTCTTGTTGCGGTTGTCTCAACTCGTGAGCAGAACAACTGGAATCCCACAGTTATTAGCGTGTGGATACCCAAAGCTGGTCAATTAATTAGGGGTCCATCAAGGTGTGTGACTCTCACGAAACCAAACGTTTGGTTTGGAGGTGACAAAGCTGAACACAGAAGCATGTCTGTTCTACAAAATATATTCCCAAATAAATGTATTCTCAAATATGGTGTTTTCTCTGTTACGCCGTGTAAACTGAACTGAACTGACATGTACTACCATTCAAAAGTTTCACTTAGAAAAGTCCTTGTTTTTTTAAAGAAAAGCAAAAAAAATTGTCCATTTAAAAAAAACATCAGATTGATCAGAAATACAGTGTAGACATTGTTCATGTTGTAAATGACTATTGTAGCTGTAAACTGCTGATTTTGTTATGGAATATCTGCATAGGCGTAGAGAAGCCCATTATCAGCAACCATCACTCCTGTGTTCCAATGGCACGTTGTGTTAGCTAATCCAAGTTTATCATTTTAAAAGGCTAATTGATCATTAGAAAATCCTTTTGCAATTATGTTAGCACAGCTGAAAACTGTTGTTCTGATTAAAGAAGCAATACAACTGGACTTCTTTAGACTAGTTGAGTATCTGGAGCATCAGCGTTTGTGGGTTCGATTACAGGCTCTTAACGGCTGGAAAAAACAAAACTTTCTTCTGAAACTCGTCAGTCTATTCCTGTTCTGAGAAATGAAAGCTATTCCATGCGATAAATTGCCAAGAAAATGAAGATCTGGTGCAACGTTGTGTACAACTCCCTTCACAGAACAGCGCAAACTGGCTCAAAGCAGAGGCCCCGGTGCACAACTGAGCAAGAGGACAAGTACATTAGAGTGTCTAGTTTGAGAAACAGATGCCTCACAAGTCCTCAACTGGCAGCTTCATTAAATAGTACCCGCAAAACACAAGTCTCAACGTCAACAGTGAAGAGGCAACTCCGGGATGCTGGCCTTCTAGGCAGAGTCCCTCTGTCAAGTGTCTGTGTTCTTTTGCCCATCTTAATCTTTTCTTTTTATTGGCCAGTCTGAGATATGGCTTTTTCTTTGCAACTCTGCCTAATTTGTACATGTAGGTAGGGCTAAAGTGACTATATATAGATAATAAACAGCGAGTAGCAGCAGTGTAAAAACAAATGGGGGGGTCAATGTAAATAGTGCGGCTGGTCATTTTATTAATTGTTCAGCAGTCTTATGGCTTTGGGGTAGAAGCTGTTAAGAAGCCTTTTGGTCCTAGACTTTGGCGCTCCAGTACCGCTTGCTGTGCGGTACCAGAGAGAACAGGCGATGATTTGGGTGACTGGAGTCCTTGACAATTTTTTGGTCTTTCCTCTGACACCACCTAGTATATAGGTCCTGGATGGCAGAAAGCTTGGCCCCGGTGATGTACTGGGCCGTATGCACTACCCTCTGTAGCGCCTTATGATCAGATGCCGACAATTTGCCATATCGGTCAGGATGCTCTCGATGGTGCAGATCAACATTTTGAGAATCTGGGGACCCATTCCAAATCTTTTCAGTCTCCTGAGGTGTTGTCGTGCCCTCTTCAAGACTGTCTTGGTGTGTTTGGAGCATGATAGTTTGTTGGTGATGCGGACACCAAGAAACGTGAAACTCTCCACACGCTCCACTTCAGCCCCGTCAATATTAATGGTGGCATGTTCTGTCCTCCTTTTCCTATTGTCCACGATCAGCTCCCTTGTCTTTCTCTGCCAGGTCTCTGACCTCCTCCGTATAGGCTGTCTCATCGTTGTCGATAATCAGGCCTACCACTGTTGTGTCGTCAGCTAACTTAATGATGGTGTTGGAGTCATGCTTGGCCATGCAGTCGTGGGTGAACAGGGAGTACAGGAGGGGACTAAGCACGCACCCCTGGACCCCAGTGTTGAGGATCAGCGTAGCAGATGTGTTGTTGCCTACCCTTACCACCTGGGGGGCGGCCCTGTCAGGAAGTCCAGGATCCAGTTGCAGAGGGAGGTGTTTAGTCCCAGGGTCCTTAGCTTAGTGATGAGTTTTGTGGGCACTATGGTGTTGAACGCTGAGCTGTAGTCAATGAATAGCATTCTCACATAGGTGTTCCTTTTGTCCAGGTGAGAAAGGGCATTGTGGAGTGCGATTGAGATTGCATCATCTGTGGATCTGTTGGGGCGGTATGCAAATTGGAGTGGGTCTAGGGTATCCGGGATGATGCTGTTGATGTGAGGCATGATCAGCCTTTCAAAGCACTTCATGGCTACCAAAGTGAGTGCTACTCATTTAAGCAGGTTACCTTCGCTTCCTTGGGAACAGGGACTTTGGTTGTCTGCTTGAAACATGTCGGTATTACAGACTCGGTTGAAGGTTGAAAATGTCAGTGAAGACACTTGGCAGTTGGTCCAAAGTAATTCAATGCCTTTAATCTTTTTAATGACTATATCACTTAGGATGCAACTTTCCAGTGATACTATTTATTTTCTACGTAATGTTGTTATTTAAACCAAATCAGACAACCCCATAGTAGAGTAGTTGACCCATTTACCTAGTCAGCTTGTTGTCGTGTGCTCCATGCGAGAAAAATATTCCTCATTGCGAGAGTTGCGAGAGCCATAGATAGGGAGGGAAACATGTAGTCTTTTAGACAAGCAGTCTTGGCTCAACAATTCTTAATACAATGGCGGGAAAACGGTTTTGAAAGCAGTTTTGTTTTTTTGTTAAAAAAAGAGGGGGGATCCCATCATTTTACAAATGCTGTTACAACTAGGGCTGGAGATTTCCAGGGTTCTCACAATATGATATTATCACAATAATTCTGTATGTATTGCAATTCGATACTGTGATTCTATCGTGATTCGATGTTCCAGTCATATTGCTCGCCATATGTCTACTGCAGAGGGACGAGAGAGAGACGAAATGAAACGAGTTTTGATCAGTCATGGGAATAAAATTGTTGAAAACAAATTGCCTCCGGATTGAAAAAGAAGATGGAGAACAAGCTATGAAGGCAAGATACTGGATTTTAGACACAGGTACAGCCAACTAGCGCAAAAATAATATTGTGATGTTGTCAAAACGATGCGACATACTGTTAAAATGAATATCCCGATATGTAACTGATTCCCCCCCTTCACTAATAGTCTTTTGCACAGTGTGACATTTTTCACTGACTTCAGATCTGCTAAGAGTACAGAGAGTACTAAGCCTTTGGAACTGTTTATGAAAGGAAAGGTCCAGGGACAGCAAGGGAAATGAGCAAGTGGGAAATTGTGTCTGGGTACAATTGCATTACCCACACATATTAAGGAGAGTGGGTGTCACTAGCTCTTCCTCAGAAGTGCCTTTCTCGCATTTTTTAGCACCCCTTCCAACTTTCTAAATAGTTATTGGCATCCTTGATAAAGATGAGCATATCAAACAAGTCAACCATTTCTTTGTGGATTTTGATTAGTGCTTGGGGTTATTGTCTTTCTGGAAGATCCACTTGCGGCCAAATGTCAGCATCCTGAGAGAGGCAACCAAAACCTATAGACTCTATGGTTGCTAAAATGGTAAGAGATCTGTCCATGCTCTGCTTTCTTGACATCTCAGTCAACCAGACAGGTCCGACAGGCCTGGTCATGTGCGACAAAGAGGGACATAGGTTTGTTGGTCCAGAACAGGGTAGCACGTATTGCACTTAAATGTTGATGTGTTGAAGGTATCAAACTGTCTGTTCAAGCAGTTGGCACACAGTTCGGACACTTTTCGGCAATCAGAAGTCTCTTCACAGTCTCCAGGTTCAGAACAGAGGCTGGGAAATGCACAGTAATAAATAGAGCCATGTCTACATGGAACTCTCTGCCACCCCAGGTAACTCAAGCTAGCAATAAAAACAGATTCAAAAACCAGATAAAATAACACCTTACGGCACAATAGGGACTGTGAAGAGACTCAGATATTTGTATATATTTTGTATTGTAATTTACACAGTATTATGTATTGTATTATGTAGGTGGGTGGCCTTGCACAAATCCTTGGCTTATGCGAGCCTGAACGGCTCATAGGCCATCTCCTGTTTCTGAAGAGTGAGGCAGAGTCAGGAGATTATGAATATCATGTATTTTATTTGTTGTGTTTTGTTTCCTGTTTGGACTGTTTGGGAACCCAATAAATACTACTACCCGGTTTTTGGCAAAATGTCTTGGTACTTGGTAAAGTTCATGATGCCGTTGACCTTAACAAGGGCCCCAGGACCAGTGGAAGCAAACTAGCCCCATAACATCAAAGATCCACCACCATATTTTACCGTAGATATGAGGTACTTTTCTGCCAATGCTTCTTATTTTCCAACGCCAAACCCACCATAAACATTTTGCAATAGCCATCTCAGTCTCTGGATTGGAACCCCATTGAAAACCTGTGGTTTGAATTGAAGATGGCAGCCAATAAGCGCAGACAAAGGATGTCAAGGATCTGAAAAGACTATGTATTGGGCTAAGGTCTAAGATCCCTCCCAACGTGTTCTCCAATATCACAAAACATTTTAGAAACAGGCTCAGTGTCGTTGTCAAAGGGTAGGGTGCTGGAGTACTGAAAACGGCTGTTGATCATTTTGATCCCTATCTAAAAAACATATGTATATATTTATATATTATATTACTTGTTAAACACAATCTCTTTCTCTGAGAAATTGTATTAATATAAAATACATTTAAAATAGTTTTGAGCATGCAATATATTATTTATTTTACACAGTTTATTTTATACAGTCTTTTTTGCTCATCTTTATCAAGGGTGCAAATAATTATGGACCTAGCTGTAGCTGTGGACTATATCCTGGGAAAGTGGGTTTATAGGCCTTTTCATACCACTGAGCAGAGTGTAACCAAGCTGTACCGAGCTGGCCCTGTTACACATCCAACATTGTAGCTGAAAAATACCATGTCAAAGGAAAATATCATCTGCCAGCAGTTTGTCTCGAGTCAGCACTATAGTTAGAAAAGGGTATGTGTATGTACTTGAGTGAAGTGTTTCTGCTGATAATTTAGTCCGTGTGTGAATGGGTTTTGTGTTTTGTTCTGTCCCCTCAGGCTGAAGATGATGGAACACCAGGAGCAGAGTGATGACATCAGTGTCCTGAGCCCGCTGGAGTTGCTGGCTGAGGCCGCCAAGGAGGATGATGGACACTGCCAACCACAGTTCAGGTGAGGCATCCCCACTACCTATGGCACAGATTTAGGATCATCGAACCCCCTACCCTCTCAATCCTAATCTTAATTGTTGGGTTCTAAAAACACCTCATAAGAACTGAACTAGGACCACTTCAACCTACTCCCTTCCCATACAGGGCTCCTGAGTGGCACAGCGGTCTAAGGCACTGCATCTCATTGCTAGAGGTGTCACTACAGACCTTGGTTCAATTCCAGGCTGTATCACAACCAGCCGGGATTGGGAGTCCCATAGGGCGGTGCACAATTGGTCGTCCGGGTTAGGGTTTGGCCGGGGTAGGCCGTCATTGTAAAAACAAATTTGTTCTGAACTGACTTGCCTAGTTAAATAAAGGTCACAAATAAAATACAGTACACTTATACGGATCCTGGATATGATATACACCATTGCCTTTGAGTGGTCAAAAAAAATGTCTGTCCTCCCTTGTTCTTTTAGCAATTGTTAGGGCAAATAGAAGAGGTTTCTGACTGTTCGCGTGAAAGTTGTCTGCCTCCCTGCAGAACCCAGGGTGCTAAACAGATGGATAATGTCACCTCATGCTGTCATGATGTACACACTCAGTCAGTCATGGTTAATGTGGCTACTCTGGTCACACCGCACCCCCAGCGAGCAAAACTAGTTGCAATGACGTCATCATCATGGTTGTATAGCGGTTGCATAAAGACATGTTGTTATTAACATCTTTTTTTAGCAACCAGAAAATCACATTGTAATCTGTTTATATAACATCTTCTGAATCAGAAAAAACAACAATTCTCAACCAGAAAATCACATTATAATCTGTTTATATAACATCTTCTGAATCAGAAAAAACAACAATTCTCAACCAGAAAATCACATTGTAATCTGTTTATATAACATCTTCTGAATCAGAAAAAACAACAATTCTCAACCAGAAAAGAATGTAATTAAGATGCCATGTGTCATTGCTTGCTGCGCTGACTAAGGACAGGGTTGGCCAATTAGCAACTAGCAGAATGATGATGTACAGTGATATCGCCACCTCTTTTCACCATATTCAACATATTCAACAACTCCTCTTCAGTAGCCTACACGTCCCCACTTGCATTCTGCCCCACCTTGCGGTCTCCTCTGCATACAGGAGTGGTATAATTGCTAATGGCTTAGGATACAATAAAAGTCTGGAAAACGCCGGCAGCCTGGCACACAAAGACAGTTAAAGGTCTCTGCGGTCTATTTAGTTTTACATTGGTGTCGAGTAGAATAGAATCACACCTTGTGATTCAACATTGATGACTAGGTGCGAATGCTGTCTTGAGGTCTGGGACCCACCCTTTTTCCAAAGTGTAATTATAGTGACATTTTCTTTGACTCAGGAGGAGGATTAGCATTCACATGCTTTCCTAGCAATTACTATATATATACACTATACTATACTATATATATACTATATACTATACTATATACTATATAGTATTTCTGGGAAATCTCTCTCTTCCTATTGCTATCTCATTTTTATACGCTACCCATCTGTCAACATGCCGTTTACATCATGGTCTTTTGATACAGCATAGTTGCACTTGTGATGAATCTGAAGTGCACAGAACACACACACACACACACACACACACACACACACACACACACACACACACACACACACACACACACACACACACACACACACACACACACACACACACACACACACACACACACACACACACACACACACACACACACACAGAGAGAGAGAGAGACCGTTACGGAGTAATGTCCTGACATAGACCCGTACCTACCCTGGTTTGTGACTCCCAGTCACTGTCAGACCTGGGGTAACCTCTCACTGGCAGAGACGAACAGACAGACAGCCACATTCTGTCAGGAACACAGCCAACAGAGTCAGAGATCACGTCAGGCCTTTTAACACAGCGTCCTGGTTTTAACTGTCTGTCCAATAATACAGTACATTGCTATGCTATACAATACTATACAACACAATATAATACAATAGAAATCAATGACAATATAACTTTATAAATCCCTCCAGGAGCAATTTTGAAGGCATCATTGAGAGTACAAATTCGCAATGACATAAATTATTGAAACTGTTGGAACTAGAAGCACAAGCATTTCGCTACACTCGCATTAACATCTGATAACCATGTGTATGTGACCAATAAAATTGGATTTGATTTGAATTACATCCTGAACATACAATACAACGCGATAGTCCTACATTCATCCATACCATCAGACCATCATATCATACAGCCTATGTGCTGTGGCTATAGTATACACTGCTTGGAGAACTTGGGCTGTAATATGTATAACCATATTATGAATAATGATATGAACCTTATTTTTAACAGCTATGAAATGAAACATCAGCTCTTTTGCCCCGGTGTTGTTTTGGTTCAGATTCAGTTAGTTTCAGCGAGTTGAGGGAGAATTCATAATGCCAGCCAGACTATTGACTTTCCTTACAGATAACTACCCACTTAGCATCTTAAATGTTAGTAAGCGATGCTATAGGGCTAATTTACCCTTCAGGTGATCTGAGATCTGTCTGAAGCGCTCATAATAACAGCACTAACGGTGAGGCAGCAGTGGTCTGTGCTGTTCTGGGAGTGTGACTGATAAACAGGCTCTCTGGCAGCACATGAAAGCCTAGAAGGGTGCGTGCTGAGGGAGGAAATACAGAGAGAATTAGGATCATTAGATATGAAAATGGAACCCCCCCTCTCCCTCCACCCCATACACACACACACACACACACACACACACACACACACACACACACACACACACACACACACACACTCAAAACATGCACGCTATCATACACACACACACACACACACACACACACACACACAGGCACACACACTCAAAACGCATGCACGCTATCATACACACACAAAGCCGTTGTGTCTCACTCAGATAGTCTCACGTGTAAAGAGAATCCCTGTGGTGATACTGTCTGCTCGCTGCACTGAGCCAAAGAGGGAAAACCAGACCTGGTCAGAGAGACGAGCTAGCTCTTTAAGAGGGAAAATGCTGGAAAATAAGTGGGCAAAACCATTGTCTATGTTGTCTATTGTCTATGATGTCTATTGTCTAGGTAAATATGTTGTCTATGTCTATGTAGTCTATTGTCTATGATGTCTATTGACTTTGTTGTCCATTGTCTATGTTGTCTATGTCTAGGTAAATATGTTGTCTATGTTGTCTATGTCTAGGTAAATATGTTGTCTATGTTGTCTATGTCTAGGTAAATATGTTGTCTATGTTGTCTATGTCTAGGTAAATATGTTGTCTATGTTGTCTATGTCTAGGTAAATATGTTGTCTATGTTGTCTATGTCTAGGTAAATATGTTGTCTATGTTGCGCCTCCGTCGCTCGGTCGCATCGTTGCCATTGTTATCCTCTTGCCTCAGCTTATTGATGTGTGACTGATGGTTAATACCAAGTCTTTCTGAATGGGGGCTAATGGCTGTTTCGTAAAATGTACACTATTGTGGCCTGGAAATATGATCACATTGCTAACATAGAGAAATAAAGAGTAGAAAACAACGTTGCCAGCATTGTGATGTCGTCGAGTTTAATTTAGAGGAGTGGCAATGTTGCTATGAGCTAGCAAAGTTAGTCAGAAATAGCTAGCAATGCTAACGTTAGCGAGCTTACATTTCAGCACTCTGCACTCAATATTAGCTAGCTAGCTAAAGTTATAATGCATCTAAAGTCAGTTTGGAGATATCGCAATGATCACAAAATCTTTTCCTACAAATGATTTGCCTCCTTTTGAAATGTCATCGTGTTTCCAAGCCACAGTAATGCACTTTAGACTAGCACCCATTGAGACTGAATTGAGTAGAATGCTCAGCTGGACATCAGGCCTAAAACGAATGTTCAAAACAATATTATGATGTAATGAGCAACCCATGAATATGTTGTCTATGTAAATACAGGTTACTGCCAAAATAAAGGAAGCACCAACATAAAGTGTCTTAATAGGGTATTGGGTCACCACGGGCCAGGACAGCTTCAATGCACTTTGGCATAGATTCTGCAAGTGTCTGGAACTCTTAGAGGGATGCAACACTATTCTTCCACAAAAAAATCCATAATTTGGTGTTTTGTTGATGGTGGTGGAAAAACGCTGTCTCAAGTGCTCCAGAATCTCCTATAAGTGTTCAATTGGGTTGAGATCTATTGACTGAGATGGCAATGGCATATGGTTTACATTGTTTTCATGCTTTTCAAACCATTCAGTGACCACTGAAGTGTTTCCATTATTTTGGCAGTTACCTGTATGTACAGTGCATTTGGAAAGTATTCAGACCCCTGGAATTTTTCCACATTCTGTTACGTTACAGCCTTATTCTAAAATTGATACAATAGTTTTTTCCCCCCTTCATCAGTCTACACACAATACCCCATAATGACATAGAAAAAAAATACATTTTTGCAAATGTATAAAAAGAAAACTGAAATATCATATTTGAATAAGTATTCAGACCCTTTACTCAGTACTTTGTTGAAGCAACTTTTGCAGCAATTACAACCTCAAGTCTTCTTAGCTATGACGCTACAAGCTTGGCACACCTGTATTGGGGGAGTTTCTCCCATTCTTCTCTGCAGATCCTCTCAAGCTCTGTCAGGTTGGATGGGGAGAGTCGCTACACAGCTATTTTCAGGTCTCCAGAGATGTTCGATCGGGTTCAAGTCTGGGCTCTGGCTGGCCCACTCAAGGACATTCAGAGACTTGTCCCGTAGCCACTCATGCGTTGTCTTGGCTGTGTACTTATGGTCGTTGTCCCATTGGAAGATGAACCTTTGCCTCAGGTCCTGAGTGCTCTGGAGCAGGTTTTCATCAAGGAACTCTGTTCTTTACTTCGTTCATCTTTCCCTCAATCCTGACTAGTCTCACAGTCGCTGCCGCTGAAAAACATCCTGACAGCCTGATGCTGCCACCACCATGCTTTAATGTAGGGATGGTGCCAGGTTTCCTCCAGACGTGATGCTTGGCATTCAGTCCAAAGTCTTCAATCTTGGTAACATCAGACCAGAGACTCTTGTTTCTCATGGTCTGAGTCCTTTAGGTGCTTTTTTTCCAAACTCCAAGTGGGCTGTCTTGCATTTTACTGAGGAGTGGCTTCCGTCTGGCCACTCTACCATAAAGGCCTGATAAAGGCCATCGGGTTCTTGGTCACCTCCCAGACCAAGGCCCTTCTCCTCCGAATTCCTCAGCTTGGCCGGGCGGCCAGCTCTAGGAAGAATCTTGCTGGTTCCAAACTTCTTCCATTTAAGAATGATGGAGGCCACTGTGTTCTTGGGCACCTTCCATATTGCAGACATTTTTTGGTACCCTTCCCCAGATCTGTGCCTCGACACAATCCTGTCTCGGAGCTCTACGGAAAATTCCTTCGACCTCATGTCTTGGTTTTTGCTCTGACATGCACTGTCAACTGTGGGATCTTATATAGACAGGTGTGTGGCTTTCCAAATCATGTCCAATCAATTGAATTGACCACAGGTGGACTCCAATCAAGTTGTAGAAACATCTCAAGGATGATCAATGGAAACAGAATGCACCCGAGCAAAATTTCGAGACTCATAGTAAAGGATCTGAATACTTATGTCAGTAAGGTATTTCAGTTTTTTATTTTATTTTATAAACTAGCAAAAAATGTTAGAACCTGTTTTTGCTTTGTCATTATGGGGTATTGTGTGCAGATTGATGAGGAATAAAAACATTTTGTATCAATTGTACAATAAGGCTGTAATGTTGTCTGTATTGTCTACATCTATTTAAATGTGTATATGTTGTCTGTTGTCTATGTAAATTAGCTAGTAGTTATTGAGAGATGTTTGTGTGCATGCAAGCATATTAGCAGGGCTGAAAGTGTGTGCATACATGCACACTGCACACATATTCTAAAGACAGACAGGAGCCATGTCATCTTCAAGCTGCTCTTCACACTTAAACGCCATATCAGTGCGGCTGTGGTGTGATCTGAACTGGGCCCCAGCAGAGCTCAAAAACACCTCCCTAAGATAGATCCTACCCCTACAAACACACCACACCCACACACACACTCCTCACCCTCTTCTCCTCTCACGCAGCACCCAAGAGGCTGCAGGAGATGCAGAGTGCTGGGAGAGGCAGAGCGAGAGGATCACAGGAAGAGATGGAGAGAGAGAGAGAGTGCTGCAGCCCAGCGCACGTGCAGCCTGCACATGTTTACTAGAGAAGAGCGGAGACCCTGTTATGTAACACATATCTAGGGGGAGGGGGGAGGATAAGAGGAAGAGTTAGATGGAAGAGGGAGAGTGAGATGGATAGAAGGGGATTGAGGTAGAAATAGATGGAAAAGAGAGGGAGAGGAGAGATAAATAATGGGAAGAGTGGGAGGGAGAGGGATTTATGGAAAAGAGGGGCAAGGAGGCAGAAATATATATGGCAAAGAGAGGGAGAAGGAGAGAGAAATACATAAGCATTCACTCCCCTTGACTTTCCACATTTTGTTGAGTTACAGCCTGAATTTTAGATTAAATTTAGATTTTGTGTCACTGGCCTACACACAAATTATGTTTTTCTACATTTTTACAAATGAATTTAAATAAAAATATGAAATGTCAATAAGTATTCAACCCCTTTGTTATGGCGAGCCTATATAAGTTCATGAGTAGGAATTTGCTTAACAAGTCACATAATAAGTTCAATGGACTATGTGTGCAATTATAGTGTTTAACATGATTTTTGAATGACTACCTAATTTCTGTATCCTAAACATACAATTATTTGTATGGTCCCTAAGTCAAGCAGTGACTTTCAAACACAGATTCAACCAGAAATACCAGGGAGGTTTTCCAATGCCTCTCAAAGAAGGGCCCCTATTGGTAGATGGGTAAAAAAAAAGTACATTGACTATCCCTTTGAGCATGAGGAAGTTATCAATTACACTTTGGATGGTGTATCAATACAGTCACTACAAAGATACAGGCGTCTTTCCTAACTCAGTTGCCGGAGAGGAGGGAAACCGCTCAGAAATTTCGCCATGAGGCCAATGGTGACTTTAAAACATTTACAGAGTGTAATGGCTGTGATAGGGGAAATCTGAAGATGGATCAACAACATTGTAGTTACTCCACAATACTAACCTATGTTGTGACTTTACTTTCATTAATCTGATGACTGTTATTTATCTAATCAACTAACTCTTTAAAAGTCAATCGATTAAATACATAATAAACTAATAATAATAAACAAACCACTATTATGGCACCACGAGAGCATTGTTTTAAAGAGTTACCAGGCCCGATTAAACTCTAAAGGTCTTTACCTATCACATCCATAAACAGTCAACTCATTAACCATAACCTCATATCATCCTTCTGAACAGTCGTAACCTCCTGCATCTGCATAAACCCCAGCCTTACTTATGATTCAGTACTACACAAATTGTTTAAATTATTTATTTACTAGCGAACTAAATGATAACACAGGATAAACATACACATTTAATACATTAAAACGGGTCCCTAGAGGACTGACACAATATGGCGTTTTGTTACAAAGGAGATGAAGAGGGCAAGAGAGAGAGAGGGACAGAGACATAATACTTTGGTACATTTAGAAACTACCCTCACAGTAATTATATACTTTTCACACGAACCACTGCCAGTTTGGAGTAAGAAATCATGAATGTATTTACATGTAAATGCCTTGGTTCACCAGGGAATCTCTGTCGGAACCAAGCCTTCTTTGAAAGGTGTTTGGTTGGGACTTTCTGTGGCACGCTTGTAATGCTCTGATTGTCCCGTCTCTTCTACTTTTGCACTCCTCTGCCGTCGCCCGGCATCCGGCGACCCGTCGTGTAGTCCTGAACAGAACAACAGAGCTCACTCTGCTTCCACTCGCTCTGGAAGATGATTCTTTGAAGATAGGCTAGCCAGCCTTATCGATGGTTCTCAGTGGGGCGATGAGAGTAGTAGAATACATACGATGGCTTGAAGAGTAGTAGAATGATCTCAGCTAATCAGCCATACCAGTGATTGTCCGAGAGGTGACGTTATCGTCTCTACCTCGTGTTGAGATTTCAGAGTTGGACGTGAGCTGCAGCTCAATGCCTCTCTGGCCTGGTATGTTAATTCTTAACCCACTGTTTTATACAGTTCATTCAAAAACGCTCTCTGACCTCACTCAAGGGGCGGTGACTTCTCACTTGTACAAAGTTATAGAAACAATTTTCTCTTGTAGTTTCTAAAATCACTTCCCTCTCTTAACAAAAACACTATTTCATAAACAATGTAGAGGATACAGACTTCGTACATGTAGTGTCTATACTTTTCAAGTTACAGTATTTCCTTTATAACATTTTTAATGACATCACAAAATAACAACTGAAATGACACTATTATTATTTAGATCGCCTCTGACCATTCTCCACGTTCCATGTTAGAAATATTGTTCACGCATTCGCTTTAGAACGTGTTACAGTTTCGGCGGGAAAACGTCTGCGAAACAAATTCCATTAAATTTCTGTGTGAATTTGGAGAGGGAGATAGCTGAAAGTTCTAATTCTTGATTTACAACAGGGTTTGAACTGTCATACACCCCCCCCCCCCATCTGTGGGTGCAGAGGGTCTGGTTGAAGCCATCCATTGCCAAGCTGATCTGACCTATTTGAATCCTCACAGGACAGTCATGACACCTAAATGACAGAGTGAAAAGAATGAAGCCTGCACAAAATAAAAATAATTTAAAACATGCATTCTGTTTGCAATAAGGCACTAAAGTCAAATTACAACAAAAATTTGTCAAAAAAATGTACTTTATATCCTGAATAGAAAGTGTTATGTTTGGGCCAAATCCAACCCAACACATCACTTAGTACCACTCTTCATATTTCCAAGGTGGCTGCATTATGTTATGGGTATGCTTGTCATCTGCAAGTTTTTTTTTTTTAAGAAACTGAATACGGCTAAGCACAGACAAAATCCTAGAGGAAAACTTGGTTCAGTCTGCTTTCCACCAGACACATGGGAGACAAATTCACCTTTCAGCAGGACAATAACCAAAAACACAAGGCCAAATATACACAACATTGAATGTTCCTGACTGGCCTAGTTACAGTTTTGACTTAAATTGGCTTGACGATCTATGGCAAGACTTGAAAATGTCTGTCTAGCTATGATCAACAACCAACTTGACAGAGTTTGAGGAATTTAAAAAAGAATAATGTGCAAATATTGTACAATACAGCTCTTAGCGACTTTCCCAGAAAGACTCCGCTGTAATCGCTGCCTAAGGTGATACTAAAATGTGTTGACTCAGGGGTGTAAATACTTATTTCATTTTCAATACATTTGCTAAAAATGTCTAAAAACATGTTTTCACTTTGCCATTATGGGGTATAGTATGTAGATGGGAGAGAGAGAAAAAATATTTAAACCTTCTTGAATTCAGGCTGTAACACAACAGCATGCGGAATAAGTCAAGAGGTATGAATACTTTCTGAAGGCACTGTATATGGGAAAGAGAGAGAATGAGTCACACACACACACACTGCTACCTACCTTTCAAATACAAAGCAAAGAGCCTCCACTCACCGGCTGGTTAGATCTCAGTCAGTGAGAGCTGAGAGCCTGGAGCAATGCCATTGGAGGTAATGATAGCCCTGTCACACACACACACACACACACACACACACACACACACACACACACACACACACACACACACACAGAGACATTAGACACCACAAACACACAGAGATTAGACACCATACACCTGCTTCTAATCCACTGCCAGGGAACACAGAGAACTGCCAGCCTTTGACTCGAGAAGCATGGCTCAGCATCTATATCAGGGGTGCTGGGAAAGCATGGGAACCAAGTACCTTAAGGAAAATCACTTTGACACGTGAAACAGTTTTTTTTCACAGTGAATTCTATAGGACTATTCTATTTTGCATTGGGGAGTTCCCAAAAGTGTCATTTTTCCAATTCCACTCCCGCCGAGAGTCGTCGTCATCAACATCTTTTTTTTGTACTAGCTACTGAATTCTATCAGAGCTGGTATTACTAGTGAACAGCATTGGCTTTGATGTAGGTAAACACTGATTTTCCTGCCAGAATGGTGAGAAAAGGACAGCCATTGGCTGTGTGCGTTTCTCTAATGTTTACCCACACCTGATTTGGTATTATCAGTAGCATTTTGAATGGGGGACTCAAATCCTGGTAGCACACTGTCTATTGTACACCATTTCTAGCACAGTTGACAGTAGCATGAGTGCCGAGAAACATTGTGTACGCTGGCCCAGGTTGCGCTGGTTGTGCCGGGTCTTAATTAAAAGCTGTTTAATAATGGAGGACGATGCAGCTCACTCGTCCCCACGGAGTGCCAGTGTTTTTCTATTAGCAGCCTCGGCGCTGCCTGGGTACTGGCAAGGGGCCTATAGCACTGCCTGTTTACAGCACGGAAGAAATGGAGGCACAAGTGCGCACAGAACACACGCAGGCACAGACCCATTGCGTCAGCGGCAGTGGTCCCTTAGCAGTTGAGGATTACATCAGTCAGGCTGACACACACACACACACACACACACACACACACACACACACACACACACACATGCACGATACTTACAAACCATTTTCTTTCTTTCTTTCGCCCTCCCATCCCTCTTTCACTCTCACACACACAAACCACTCGCCTGTCCCGCACACCCGCACATACATGCCACTTAATCTCTCACACGTCATACATTGGCATTTAAATGTCTCCGTCTACCCCCACGGCTGATTCAGCTCCCGTCTCAAAGTAAGCCACTCCAGATAATGTTCCCAAATTGATTGAAACAAATACATTAGAATGACTTTAATAATGACTCATCGATTTCCCTCCCCTTCCTATTTATAGCCCAGGGGAGAACGACTGCCCCCTCTCATTCAAGGCCGACCGCGGTACTGCAGGCATTGTTAGCAGAAAACAGGATCCCCCATTCTAGTGAATGGAATATCAATTCCCCCAAAATATATATACAGTACCAGTCAAAAGTTTACACACCTACTCATTCCAGGGTTTTTCTTTATTTTTTGACTATTTTCTACATTGTAGAATAATAGGGAAGACATCAAAACTATGAAATAACACATGGAATCATGTAGTAACCAAAAAAAGTGTTAAACAAATCAATATATATTTGAGATTTGAGATTCTTCAAAGTAGCAGGGTACGAGGTAATTGAGGTAGAGAAGTGTTTACTGTGTAGGAAGAGATAAAGTGACTAAGCAACGGGATAGATAATCAAAATGGCAATCTTTGTGGTCAATCTTCGTACCAATAATTGCTTCTTTTACACCAGTTGTATGTCCTTGAACCAATTATTTAAAAAATTGCACACAGAAGGATAATTGAGTTGCTAGCTTGCAGTACCCCGGGAGGCCTTCAACTTGAGTTACTCAATAAGAGGGGACAGCACTGAGCTAGTCTGCAACATCACTTCCTGGAGTAGCTCAAACTGCGCATGCTATGTCTCCATGAGACGCCATCTTAACCGACTTCATTTTGCTTCTAATAAGAGGGGACAGCACTGAGCTAGTCTGCAACATCACTTCCTGGAGTAGCTCAAACTGCGCATGCTATGTCTCCATGAGACGCCATCTTAACCGACTTCATTTTGCTTCTATGCACAATTGAGTCTTCACATAGGAATGAATGGTGTTATGTGATCGATGGCTTTGTCCATTCATATACAGCCATTGCTATACCCCCCCTTCCTCTCCTTTTGACTCTCATCTCCCTCCCTCCTTCCTATACCTCCCCTCTCCCTCCTTTTTCCCTTCCTTTCTCTTTCTCTGTAGTTGTGTGTGGCTGGGTGTCTGTTGGTGTAGTGTCTTTGTACTACCAGGGAGCCAGAGGGCACGCTGCTGCAACGGCCACTCTCTCCCTTTCCCTCTAATGAGAGTGTGCCATAGAGATGGCCACGTGAGACTGGGTCACACACGCGCCCCCGCGCGCGCGCACACACACATACACACCCTCCACACATACTGTACATCAAGTAAAATGTTATTAGTCACATACTTCGTAAAACAACAAGTGTAGACTAACGGTGAAACACTTACTTACACTTACTTGGATCATTCAGAGATCCTCACTGAACTTCTGGAGAGAGTTTGCTGCACTGAAAGTAAAGGGGCTGAATAATTTTGCACCCCAATTTTTCAGTTTTTGATTTGTTAAAAAAGTTTGAAATATCCAATAAATGTCGTTCCACTTCATGATTGTGTCCCACTTGTTGTTGATTCTTCACAAAAAAATACAGTTTTATATCTTTATGTTTGAAGCCTGAAATGTGGCAAAAGGTCACAAAGTTCAAGGGGGCTGAATACTTTCGCAAGGCACTGTATATACGGTGCCCTGGGAAAGTATTCAGACCCCTTGACTTTTTCCACATTCTGTTACTTTACAGCCTTATTCTAAAATGGATTTAATAAAAACATTTCCTCAGCACACTATCCCATAATGACAAAGCAAAAACAGGTTTTTGGACATTTTTGCACATTTATTACAAGTAAAAATAGAAATTCCTTATTTACATAAGTATTCAGACCCTTTGCTATGAGACTCGAAATTGAGCTCAGGAGCATCCTGTTTCCATTGATCATCCAACTTGATTGGAGTCCACCTGTGGTAAATTCAATTGATTGGACATGATTTGGAAAGGCACACACCTGTCTATACAAGGTCCCACAGTTGACAGTGCATGTTGGAGCAAAAACCAAGCCATGAGATCGAAGGAATACTTATGTAAATGTGATATTTCAGTTTTTTAAATTTTTTTATAAATTAGTAAACCTTTCTAAAAACCTTCTTTTGCTTTGTCATTATGGGGTATTGTGTGTATATCAATGAGGAAATCAATTTTAGAATAAGGCTGTAACATAACAAAATGTGGAAAAAGTCAAGGGGTCTGAATACTTTCCGAAGGCACTGTAATTAGAAATAGTGACATGCGGAATGAATAAATGCACTCACACACACTTGCCCACACACACAGACACACACACACACAGACACACACACACACAGACACACAGACACACACACACACAGACACACAGACACACACACACACACACACACACAGACACACACACACACAGACACAAACACACACACACACACACACACACACACACACACACACACACACACACACACACACACACACACACACACACACACAGTGCCATCTCTGTCTCAGTGGGAATTCTGTACTGGACCACAGGGCTAGAGTACAGCCAGTCTCTGTTTGTCTTGGGCCGGCCTGATGCCACTGCCAACAGAAATATCTCCTCTTCTCTTCCTTTGCTCTCTGTCTGCTACTCCCTCATTATAGAAGCCAGCGGGTTGCAGAACTGTAGGACAAACAAACAGTTTGGGATTAACTCTCTCTCATCTCTTTCACCAGACCAGTGCTTTTCAAACCTCTCCTCGGGAACCCTTAAGACATTTCACCATTTTGTTGTAGCCCTTAACTAGCTCAGCCGATTCACCTATTCAAGCGCTTGATGATTATTTGACAAGTTGAATCAGGTGTGCGAGCTGTGGAATTGCTCAAACACATGGAACTCCTGAGGGTGCCTGAGGAGAGGTTTGAAAACCCTTGGACTAGACAAGAGGACTACAGTACTGCGGCCTGTATCCTAGCTAGGTTGTGCAGAGCCGTGGTCGAGTGGGTAACACTACCGGCCCAATCTGCATATGCCTCCCCACTGGAGACTGGGGTTCCATCCCTATATAAATATCCGAGGTAGCTTTTCCCCCTATGTGGTCCCGTGGTCTGGCGTGACCATAATCGAATGCCTCGTTTTCGCTCTGAAAGTTCGACAACCTGGAAATCGAGGTCCAACAAGAAGAAAATCATATGAAATGTGCAAATGCTTGCTATTCCGTTTTTAACCGGTTCAACTGTTGTGTGTCGTTCATCTGTGGTGGAACTCCAACTGAAAGTATACGCAGAAAACGGTACACAGCAGTTTACTGGAAGAGAGTTGTTAATTGCAGGCATTACAGGAGGGACAGTGAGTCTATGAAGGGCAGTGTGAGTGAATGACCTCTCAGTACTCAGGGCTATAGAGCCTCAGTGGATAGGCAGTCGAACAGCTCTAGGGCTGTGTGTGTGTGTGTGCCAGTAATTGTCTCCTGTGAGAACAACATGTAGGCCACCCAAAAGTTCCTGAGGACAACAAATGCTGCATTCACCACTACGGACAAACTGACGCCGCTTACTCACCCACACTCAGGCTGTGGCCTACACACACACACACGCTCGCAGGCACACACGCACGTACACGCACACAGACAAGACAGATAGGCACACACAGACTGACACGCAAACACACATATACACACAAAAACACACACTTCCCCCCCCTCACACCTCTCACAAACACAGGAAAGCAAACACAGAAAAGAGGAGAGTAAATAATTAATACTGAACACAGTTCGATGTGGTGGGAACTAACCTCATTATGCAATGCAGTTTACATCTTGTATAACCCACATAAGAACTGGAGTCATTCTCTCAGACCATCTGACATCAATTCCTTACCTGAGGGTCTGTGTCCAATAACTTAGTCTGTGCACTCCTCCTGTTGACTGTGTCTGAGAACTCTGATCGCGCACACACGCGCACACGCACACACACACACACACACACACACACACACACACACACACACACACACACACTGCCTGGGAACTCTAAAGCTGACGATCTATTCATCCTCTGGTGTTTAGTATTGTTCTGCTTCCATTTTCTCCTGGTCTCTGTTTGCACTAGATTAGAATATTAACTGCGTTTCTGCGTATGAACAAGAGTGTGTGAGTGTGTGTGTGTGTTAGAGAGAGAGAGAACTTCTCTGTTGTGTATATAGACTGTATGTACAGTGCATTCGGAAAGTATTCAGACCTCTTGACTCTTCCCACATTGTTACATTACAGCCTTATTCTAAAATTGAGTAAATTATTTTTTTCCTCATCAATCTACACACAATACCCCATAACGACAAAGTGAAAACAGTTATTTTGACATTTTAGCACATTTATTAAAAACAGAAATACCTTATTTAAATAAATATTCAGACCCTTTGCTATGAGACTCGAAATTGAGCTCAGGAGCATCCTGATTCCATTGGTCATCCTTGAGATGTTTCTACAACTTGGAGTCCACCTGTGGTCAATTCAATTGATTGGACATGATTTGGAAAGGCACACACCTGTCTATACAAGGTCCCACAGTTGACAGTGCATGTCAGAGCAGAAACCAAGACATGAGGTTGAAGGTATTGTCCGTAGAGCTTCGAGACAGGATTGTGTCGAGGCACAGATCTGGGTAAGGGTACCAAAAAATGTCTGCAGCATTGAAGGTCCCCAAGAACACAGTGGCCTCCATCATTCTTAAATTGAAGAAGTTTGGAACCCCCAAGACTCTTCCGAGAGCTGGCCGCCCGCCCAAACTGAGCAATCGGGAGAGGAGGGCCTTGGTCTGGGAAGTGACCAAGAACCCAATGGTCTCTCTGACAGAGCTCCTGAGTGCCTTTGTGGAGATAGGAGAATCTTCCAGAAGGACAACCAATCACTCTGATAGAGTGGCTAGATGGAAGCAACTCCTCAGTAAAAAGCCCATGACAGCCTGCTTGGAGTTTGCCAAAAGCTGCCTAAAGGACCATGCTGAAACCAAGATTGAACTCTTTGAGCTGAATGCCAAGTACCACGTCTGGAGGAAACCTGTCACCATCCCTATGGTGAAGCATGGTGGTGACAGAATGATGCTGTGGGGATGTTTTTCAGTGGCAGGCACTGATAGACTAGTCAGGATCAAGGGAAAGATTAACGGAGCAAAGTACAGAGAGATCCTTGATGAAAACCTGCTCTAGAGTGCTTGGGACCTCAGACTGGGGCGAAGGTTCACCTTCCAACAGGACAACGATCCTAAACACACAGTCAAGACAATGCAGGAGTGTCTTCAGGACAAGTCTCTGAATGTCCTTGAGTGGCCCAGCCAGAGCCCGGACTTTAACCCGATCTAACATCTCTAGCGAGACCTGAAAATAGCTGTGCAGCAACGCTCCCCATCCAACCCGACAGAGCTTGAGAGGATCTGCAGAGAAGAATGGGAGAAACTCCCCAAATACAGGTGTGCCAAGCTTGTAGTGTCATACCCAATAAGAGTTGGGGCTGTAATCTCTGCCAAAGGTGCTTCAACGAAGTACTGAGTAAAGGGTCTGAATACTTATGTAAATGTGATATTGCGGTCCTTTACTTTGACTACATTTGCTAACATTTCTAAAAACCTGTTCTTGCTTTGTCATTATGGGGTATTGTGTGTTGATTGATGAGGGAAAAAAACAACATTTATTCCATTTTAGAATAAGACTAACATAACAAAATGTGGAAAATGTCAAGGGTTGTGAATACATTGAATGTACTGTATATAGTGTGTCTCATAAATGGAGTACATTACAGAGGACCGTGGTGGAAGGAAGCCATTTAATACTGGTTTCAGTTTAGATCAGCCTTCTCTTTTCCCTGAAGGCAGGGAGTGGGGGGAGGTCAGGTCTGGCAATGTTGGCACGGCCCTAGTGGTGTCATCATACCTACCTAGCCTCGTGATCCACAGAAGGCATCTCCTCGAGCAACGAACAAACGGTGGTTGGCCTCAGAAATCCAGGGACTATAGAGAGGCTTTTAGTCACACTTTATGATAATAGCGTTCACAAATAGGCCATTTAAAAGCTCATGAACGTTGTAATGATTATGAATTGTAATGATTTTTAAAAAAGTATAAATGCCTTTGTGTATATTCATGTTTCTAAATAATAGAATACTTAAAGGGCGGCTGAGCTTCCTGATTTAGCCTCTGTTTCAATTCTCCTCATTAGGAAATGCGCCTGAGAATGAGATTTGGGTCTTGGAGCTGTGCTTTGATGTGGGGATCTTTTGTGTGTGTGTTCGAACGTGGGAAGCGTTTGAACTTTCACTCTTCCAAAACAGTACACAGTTACAGTCACTCACCCTTCTTGGTAAACTGAAGCAGTCTAACCAGGTCTTGTGTCTGGAAGTAGCCTAGACTAGCTGGTAAGCTAGCCAACTAATTTTGCCAATTAGCTTCAGCCGGCCGGTGTGCGACTGTGGCAAAGTTGTTTTTTAAAACTTTGAATAGCCTATCTGTGGGGCTAGTTAGGGACAGTCAATAAATAACACAATGTAAATGGGACAATATGGGTAATTATCTCACATTATCTCAAATTCTTTATTTCATATGACAGTACACCTACTTTAATATAAATATGGTATCAAAGCAAGTATTGTTGTTATGCCACACAGTACAATACTGTAAAATGGACTGTATTATACTGTAAAAATTTAAATGCTACCATAATCTGAATGAGTGATTGGATGAATGAATTAAATTCATTGAATTTCACAGTTTTTAACTGTAATTACAAGGGATTGGTGCTAGCAGGTTAGTAGATAGGTAAACTGCTTATACATTATAGCATATTAATTCATATTTGGTGAGGTGAGGTCTTAACATAGGCTTCCATAACTGGCAGCTACTACAGCTACTACAGGGCAAAACAGACCCAAAGGACATGGCAAAATGCTCAATCATTTAAGGTTGAAGACTTGCTGCCACTCCAATCTGTATACATTTTAAGTTGACTATAACCACATAGGGGTTAAATTGGTACAGCATTTTCACTCACGGGTGCAACAAATATAGTGTCTTACAAGGTAGGGCTGGGAATTGCCAGGGACCTCACGATACGATATTATCACAATACTTATGTACTGCTATTCTCACGATTCTATATGTATTGTGATTCGATACTGTGATTTTATTGCAATTCGATGTTCCAAACATATTGCCCACTATGTATCTGCTGCAGAGGGACAAGAGAGACACACGAGAAAACTATTTTTGATCGGTCATGGTCATAAAAGTGCCGAAAACATATCGACTCACCGTTTTTAAAAAATACATGCGTTTTGGAACAGGGACGGCCAACTAGAGCAAAAATGATATTGTGACGTTGCAAAAAAGAATGTTGCGATATATCCTCAAAAATAATATCCCGATTACGTAACTGTGTCGATTTTTTCCCCCATCACTATTACAAGGCACACTTGTAAATATGTTAATGAGACAGAAACAAAAATCAGCCAGGTCACCAGTGATGCAAGTCAGTACTCGACAACCATCCCATGTCTAAGGACGGTGTATTTTTCTGTTGAGAATGCCCCAAATTACAGTATAAATTACAGTTTTCTGTTGCATTGGAACATCAACATGGACACCCCCAAAAACTGTAAATAAATATATATAATATAATAAATATATATAATATAATATATTATATTATATATATATATATATATATATATATATATATATATATATATATATATATATATATATATATATATCCACATTGGATTGGAGCGCTATTTTTAGGGCACTTTTAGGAGTCCGTATTCAAACCCTGGCAGTTATCAAATAGGTTATATAGGGCTTCAACCGAGACCTTGCACGTGACTATGACTTACTGATGTGATTTGATTAGATAATTCATATTAATTAAGCTGTTCCAATTGAAGAAAGACACACATTTTAAAACCATTTGGGATCCAATTCAAAAGGATTATTTACACAGTATTATTCTTATACAGAATCATGTGACCCTGCCTGCCCCTTGCTGGTACCAGAGTCAAATCTCTCCGAATATATATTTTTATATTCTGCATTCTTATTTGTGACTCAGATACAGTGTTCTTGGTTTCAGTCAGAGGTAGACTCAGCCTGTCACCTTGACTATGTTGTCAATCAGCTACTGTTGTGGTCTGACCCCCCCCATTAGACAGCCCCTGCTGTCCTCTCTGTCCCTTGGCTCCTGTCCTCGTTTCTTTCTCTCTGCTCTCCTCTGATAATAATATCATAATACTGTAAATGACTCACTTACAACATACATTGTCGCATTGGTGGTAGAGGGGGCCTCACCTCACCTCCTGGCGGACAGAGAGACAGATGGAGAGAATGACGCCCTGACTGGGTGCATGTGGCCTGACACCAGCTGACTGACAGGTATCTGATGGCACGTGACAGACAGGATTGTCCCAACATGGGGTTAAACACTGTCACTGCTCTTTAGAAGACGCTATTTTGGGGACCGCTTCAGTTGTTGCGGTGGTGAGGGGGAGTGACAGAATTAGACCACAACACTAGCCATATAGGGAAAGGAAAGCTGGACACACAGAGATCTAGGTATTGTATAGTGCTGCTGTTTCCTTAAGAGAGTATATATTATATTATAACCTGGTGGTTTGAGCCCTGAATGCTGATTGGCTGACAGCCGTGGTATATCAGACCGTATACCACAGGTATGACAAATCATTTATTTCTACCGCTCTAATTATGTTAGTAACCAGTTTATAATAGCAAAAAGGCACCGCGTTGCGTCATGCGTATGAACAGTCTTTAGCCGTGGTATATTATATTAGCCATATACCACGCCCCTTTGGGCCTTATTGCTTAAGGATACAGTGTTTGTTTCTATAGTAGCCTACATCTAGTGAACACCAATTATTGTGCAGTTTGTTTTGGTATCATGTAGAAACCATTTAGGGTGTTCTCTGTTTGTATAGACTGTTTGTATAGCTTACTGTAGTGTAATGGACAATACAGTAGGTGGTTCCCTGTCACATTAGATTGTCACTACGATGCTCTAGTCTAGCCACTGAACCACAGTAGAACACCTGGAGAGAGTGATAATGACACAGTGGCCTATCAATGAAAACCAGTCACAACCAGTCTGAAGGCTTCATTGTCCCTCATTGACCACCGTCCAAAATCTATAGAGCTGAAATTATTATTATATATATATTTTTTACAACCAAATCTCTACTTTCAATTTAAATGGTGTGTTATAGAAGGGTCCAGACACCTTTTGTGTGATTTCACGTTTTTGATAAACTTACCCCAAACAGCAAATGACTTCCTCGTCCTCATTGTGTAGTATTGGGGCCCCGAAAGCACAAACAGTACAATATACCAGGCTTGAGCTGTGAATGGGAAGTAGCCTCTCCAAGCCATAATCGGCCCTTGGGGATATTAGAGGATGTCTACTTTGGGCTTTAGTGGTCTGAGTTTAGTATCAATCACTTTAGGTGTGTGTCTGTCTGTGTGTGTGTATTTGTGCCTGTGTGTGTCGGGTCAGGACTTGGCCAATAGAGACATCTGCTAAACTGTTTGTCTTTTACTTGACTTTCACAATCTGACTTTACATAAACAGACTTTTCATATTACCTAAGCATTTACATTCACACCGATGACCTGTTTGAGGTGTGTGTGTGTGTGTTTGCCTGTGTGTGTGTGTCCATTTGCATGTCCCTGTCTTTGATTAATGGTTGTAATGAGACTGTTTAGGTGGTGTGTGTGTGTGTGTGTGTGTGTGTGTGTGTGTGTGTGAGAGAGAAAGAGAAGACTGAGCTTGTGTGTGCCATTCAAATATACGGGTCCTTTTGTCCATCATTAGCAGTTCAACAGTACATGCTATCATAGTCTTCCTCTGCTTAAAGACTATATGGAGGATACATTTGAGGAACAAATGCATCATCACCATCACAGTTTTTGCTCTGTACTGAAAGTGCTCTTATCTTGTAGACTTGGGGGGATTGTACGGACAGTGGACTAGTTAACAAAATACCAGAAACAAAAAATGTTCTGTTAACTATCCGGACTGAGCTGAACATGGCACAACAGTCAGATGATTCTTTCTTTTTTTTCTCCTCGACATATTTAGAAACTTGTGTCACCCCTCCTAAACTTCTCAGTGTTTCTTTCTCCTCCACAGGCTGCAACTGATTGATGACCTGACCTATGAAGATGTCAAGAAATGCTACAGGGGCTCGGTGAGTCGTTGTTTTTTTTACCGCGTCCAGATTCCCACTGTCTGTGGACATTTACACGGTATTGTCAGCATAAGGAAGTAATGGAGGGCTTTGTTCATGCGTAAAAAATTAAATGTCCTACCCACTACAATATTACGTATAGTCCAAGGGGAGACAAAGTAAGGTCGTGTGTAGTTGTACTTGAACCATCACACCGAAATACTGCCTTTACCCGATTTGTAACTCGAGCGTCAGCAAAGGACAATAGAAAACACGCCTCTTTTAACAGGGAAATCCGAATGAGTAAATAGGACACACCTGAGCGCTGTTAATGTCTCTAGGGCGGTCTCTGCCGCCCTCTGGTGACAGGTGGAACCATGACAATTCTAAGTTATAACCCAGGTTGAGGCAAAGAGGGGAAGGGATTGTCTGTGGCACCACTACAGAGGAACAGAGAAGGGAAGGGAACACTGTTAGATGTTACGCAGGATAAACAATTGGGTCAGAACACATTGTGACATAGGAAGTGTGTCTGAGTTATGAAACAACACAGTGTAACAGAGAGGGTGTGGGACTAGTGTATAGTGATTGACCAGCACCAGGAGAACAGGTGTGTGTTTTTTGTGCACAAGTGTGTGGAGAAGAGTGCATTTCTTATGCGTGTGTGTGTGTGTGTGTGTGTGTTTATATTTTATTTTATTTAACTAGGCAAGTCAGTTCAGAACAAATTCTTATTTTCAATGACGGCCTAGGAACAGTGGGTTAACTGCCTGTTCAGGGGCAGAACGACAGATTTGTACCTTGTCAGCTCGGGGATTCGAACTTGCAACGCTCTAACCACTAGGCTACCCTGCCGGGTACCATGCCAAAGCTCCAGCCCCCATAGGGAAAGGACAGGGCAGGATCACGTGGCTGAGAGGAACTTCATTGATTGGAAGGGGTTTTATGCACTTCCAAAATAATAACAGGAGCTGAATCATAATCTGTTACTAAAGATTACTAAAGATTAGGTGATATAGTCACATGGCCATCAACTTTTTTTCAAGATTCCATTTGGGAGAAGTAAAACAGTAACATTTTCTGAAAGGAACCTCACCCACCTCCCCCCGTCTCCCCCTTCTCTCACCCCTGTCTATCCCCGTCTCACCCCTGTCTCCCCCTTACAGACCGTCAGCAAGTACAATTCCCAGTACCATAAGCTGTTCCAGACAGTGCCCAAGGAGGAGATCCTCATGAAAGGTAAGTCAGGGGAAATTGAACACTGTCCACACATCACACACTCTGTCCATAATACGAGAATGCTCCTGTACTTAGAATGCACGCCCAGTACATTGCTTCATACAAAGTGGTATGCCATCTGACGGCTTGGGTTGAATGGGTGCATGACTGTGGGAAGATCAAATACAGTGCAAGAAAACACCATTTGAATTGGGAGTGCTGAACTGCACTGTGCTTGAATGGGGTTTGCATCACTCTAATGTGCATGGGGTTGACTTGACACTAAACTAGATATGGCTGTGCTGCTACAGTACAACAGTTGAGATGTAGGCTATTCATATAACTTGCAATGCCTTGCTTCTTCTGCCCGGCATATGGACATTCACACTGTCATCAACCACGTCAAACTCGCTAAAAAGCCGGCAAAGTGGTATTTTTTAGGTTACAAATTAATTTGGGATTATGTGACTTGAGCCAGAGTCAAATCCATTCCTTTTTCGTTACAAATCACTGCTGGTTGTCAGAATCACGTCGTCAATCTCCTTACAGCAGGCTTCACAGTGCTTCCTAGCCGTCTGCTTTCCACTCCACAGTGTCTTCCTCTCCCTTCTCTCTCACTACTGTTCTCTCTTTCCATCTCTTTCTCTCGCTTTCCGTCTCTCTCGCTCTCTCTCGCTCTCTCTCTTGACCACTCTCCCTTTTCTCCTCTCTGTGGGGAACCCTGTACCAGCCTGCTGCATTCAGCTGGAAATGGAAGTTGGACAACTGAATGCATTCAACCGCCTTTAAGCCAAAAGCCCTCTGAATCAGAGAGGTGCGGGGGGGCCATAATGAGGCCGTGATCAAAAGCCTCTCCAATCACAAGTTGCCATTTTGGACTGTTTGTGTTTTGGTCATGACTCATATTTTGTGACGTTAGTTCATAATCTGTGTTAGAACAGAATTGAGTTTATTTCTGGTTCTTTCATAATTTGTGGGCGTCTAAAGATTGACGTGTTAGTATGCATGCCCTAAAGATAATATTTACGGGGGAAAGGAAAATGACATAATGATGTTGCAAGTTGAGTTGTGTTTCTATACTAAAGGAAATCATCACTAGCCAACGGTATTCCACAGTCCCATACACTTCAGCTGTATCCCACAGCCACAATGTGTAGGTTTGAAGCCAACTCGTATGTATCCCACGCTAGCCTCCAGCTCTGCGGATTCTCCCTCTGGTGTGTGTATTCCCCACAGAATGATATAGAGATACAATATAATAATGTTCTATGGTATTCCCAGTCTTATTTGTGTTTTTTTCTTCTCCCATTTCCAGTCTATTCCTGCGCTCTTCTCCGAGACATCCTACTTCAGGGCCGCCTCTACATCTCCCGCAACTGGCTGTGTTTCTATGCCAACCTCTTTGGGAAGGACATCAAGGTGAGTGTCAAACAGCCTTGGTGATGTGGTGGTTCATTCACTCCAGTGGGTCTTCCGTGGTTAGCAGTTACGCTAATGCTGCCTACTTCACAATGGGAAGGAATTGCAACTGCCCTCAGCCTTGACACAAAATGGCTTCTCTCTTCTAACAATGGGCGCGTTCGTAAATTCACTCTGGCTATCTACTCTGATTTCAGAGCATTCTCGTCTGAGTGTGCCAGAGCGCAAAATAACTTATCCATTTATGAACGCTCAACAACTGTTGTATATGGCCGGTGTCAAGTAAACGTCAGTAAAAAAGTGTTATTAAATTGTTGCCAGCAGCACAGTTACAGTCACCAATGCTCTGGATAACATGAAAACAGCCTAACCAGCTCTGCTCGGGCTGTTAAAATGGTCAGAGTGAGGTGTTCTCTCATTTGTGTCTGGGAGTAGCTTGCAAGCTAGCCAACATTAGCTTGCTAGCGCACTCTGGCACTCCAGATTTAATTTACAAACACACCAAATATGAAGACCTGTGTTGAAAATAAATAATAGGCTTATCATCATACCTATCAATGCTTATATAGCGTTGTTGGTACGGTCATTCCCGTGGATAACAGGCTCTCATTTTTACCTCCACACTGTCCATTGACTAAAGATCATTGAACATAAATGGATGTGATTCGCACTTCATGCAGGTTTCCCTCTATTAATTCCGTCATTGAAACGGCTTATTTGCTCATGTTTCCTAGTTCAGATAGTTGAGCTTGAAAAATTAAAATGGCCTGTTTGATGTGGTTATTGAAAATAAATAAAGTGACACGTTAGTCCGGTTATTTATTGAACAGCAAACCGTTTTCCAAGATGTTGAGTCCATTTACAGTAAAGGAAATTGAGTTGAGCACCAATTTCCTTCTTTACAAATCATTACTTTCCACGACGTCACGTGTAGTGGCGAAAGGGGAAAATACGTTCTGAATAATACAATTGTTGGTCATTCAAGTGTAAAAAATGTTTTCAAGAAGAAAGGGTATTTTGTATTCTATTCCTATGAAATAACCAAATTCTATTGAATGGATAAAGCATAAGCCTAACAAGGCTATTTTAAGCTGAAAGACCCGTTCACCAGCCATTCATTTGAAGTGACTGAAGATTAAGCACGGTGTCAACTCGCCCTGAACCCAGCGATCAATCACTCACTGTGTGTACACTTCCGCTGGCATAGACCTTTACTTGTTCCTTATCTCACACTGTTCCGCTCCCCCTTTCTTTAAATGGGCACAAAGTCCCAAGATTGGGGTGCATAGTTATCTTGCGGAAAGGTCACACAGCTCATTTTTTTGTCATGTGCCGTGTGTCTACTCTTAACTCAGCGAATGGCATCCCAAACACTGTTCTGTACAGAATAAAATGCTTGTTCGAAGTGTTTGCAAGTCATCCGGCTCAGATTCCCCATGTATAAATGGATTGGGTAGAATATAATGTCCATGTTAGTTGCTCTCAATATGCAACAATAATGCCACTGCAATGAGAATGTGCAAATAACAATGTTACCTTAATGTGTCCTTGTTGACTGACTGATCACTAAGGGAGTGAAGGGATGCTACGCTTAACACTAGAAAAAGCCTGGCCTCATTGGACCCCCCTTCGGGCCAATGACGTGTCTTCTCAACGTCAACATTCTAGGAAATACATTTCATATACAGTACCAGTCAAACGTTCGGACACATCTACTCATTCAAGAGTTTTTCTTTATTTTTACTATTTTCTACATTGTAGAATAATAGTGAAGACATCAAAACAATGAAATAACACATATGGAATCATGTAGTAACCAAAAAAAGTGTTAAAGAAATACAAATATATTTTCTATTTGAGATATTTCAAAGTAGCCACCCTTTGCCTTGATGACAGCTTTGCTCACTCTTGGCATTCTCTCAACCAGCTTCATTAGGTAGTCACCTGGAATGCATTTCAATTAACAGGTGTGCCTTGTTAAAAGTTCATTTGTGGAATTTCTTTAATTCTTAATGCGTTTGAGCCAATCAGTTGTGTTGTGACAAAGTAGGGTTGCTATACAGAAGATAGTCCTATTTGGTAAAAGACCAAGTCCATATTATGTCAAGAACAGCTCAAATAAGCAAAGAGAAGTGACAGTCCATCATTACTTTTAAGACACGAGGGTCAGTAAATGGAGAAAATGTCAAGAACTTTGAACGTTTTTTCAAGTGCAGTCACTAAAACAATCAAGCGCTATGAGACTAGTCAAGGACCATATCACCTCCACCCTACCTGACACCTAGACCCACTCCAATTTGCATACCGCCCAAATAGGTCCACAGACGATGCAATCTCAACCACACTGCACACTGCCCTAACCCATCTGGACAAGAGGAATACCTATGTGAGAATGCTGTTCATTGACTACAGCTCGGCATTCAACACCATAGTACCCTCCAAGCTCGTCATCAAGCTCGAGACCCTGGGTCTCGACCCCGCCCTGTGCAACTGGGTACTGGACTTCCTGACGGGCCGCCCCCAGGTGGTGAGGGTAGGCAACAACATCTCCTCCCCGCTGATCCTCAACACTGGGGCCCCACAAGGGTGCGTTCTGAGCCCTCTCCTGTACTCTGTTCACCCACGACTGCGTGGCCATGCACGCCTCCAACTCAATCATCAAGTTTGCGGACGACACAACAGTGGTAGGCTTGATTACCAACAACGACGAGACGGCCTACAGGGAGGAGGTGAGGGCCCTCGGAGTGTGGTGTCAGGAAAATAACCTCACACTCAACGTCAACAAAACTAAGGAGATGATTGTGGACTTCAGGAAACAGCAGAGGGAACACCCCCTATCCACATCGATGGAACAGTAGTGGAGAGGGTAGCAAGTTTTAAGTTCCTCGGCATACACATCACAGACAAACTGAATTGGTCCACTCACACAGACAGCATCGTGAAGAAGGTGCAGCAGCGCCTCTTCAACCTCAGGTGGCTGAAGAAATTCGGCTTGTCACCAAAAGCACTCACAAACTTCTACAGATGCACAATCGAGAGCATCCTGGCGGGCTGTATCACCGCCTGGTACGGCAACTGCTCCGCCCTCAACCGTAAGGCTCTCCAGAGGGTAGTGAGGTCTGCACAACGCATCACCGGGGGCAAACTACCTGCCCTCCAGGACACCTACACCACCCGATGTTACAGGAAGGCCATAAAGATCATCAAGGACATCAACCACCTGAGCCACTGCCTGTTCACCCCGCTATCATCCAGAAGGCGAGGTCAGTACAGGTGCATCAAAGCTGGGACCGAGAGACTGAAAAACTGCTTCTATCTCAAGGCCATCAGACTGTTAAACAGCCACCACTAACATTGAGTGGCTGCTGCCAACACACTGACACTGACTCAACTCCAGCCACTTTAATAATGGGAATTGATGGGAAATGATGTAAATATATCACTAGCCACTTTAAACAATGCTACCTTATATAATGTTACTTACCCTACATTATTCATCTCATATGCATACGTATATACTGTACTCTATATCATCGACTGTATCCTTATGTAATACATGTATCACTTGCCACTTTAACTATGCCACTTGGTTTACATACTCATCTCATATGTATATACTGTACTCGATACCATCTGCTGTATCTTGCCTATGCTGCTCTGTACCATCACTCATTCATATATCCTTATGTACATATTCTTTATCCCCTTACACTGTGTATAAGACAGTAGTTTTGGAATTGTTAGTTAGATTACTTGTTGGTTATTACTGCATTGTCGGAACTAGAAGCACAAGCATTTCGCTACACTCGCATTAACATCTGCTAACCATGTGTATGTGACAAATAAAATTTGATTTGATTTGATGAAACTGGCTCTCATGAGGATCGCCACTGGAAAGGACGTCCCAGAGTTACCTCTGCTACAGAGGATAAGTTCATTAGAGTTAACTGCTACTCAGATTGCAGCTTGAATAAATGCTTCACAGAGTTCAAGTAACAGACACATAACATCTCAACATCAACTTTTCAGGGGAGGCCTTCATGGTCCAATTGCTCCAAAGAAACCACTACTAAAGGACACCAATAAGAAGAAGAGACTTGCTTGTGCCAAGAAACACAATGGACATATATTTTCTAAACGGCATTGTTAGTTAAGGGCTTGTAAGTAAGCATTTCACTGTAAGGTCTACACCTGTTGTATTCAGCGCATGTGACAAATACAATTTGATTTGACAAATATGATTTGATTTGATTAGACCGGTGGAAATCTGTCCTTTGGTCTGATGAGATTTTTGGTTCCAACTGCCGTGTCTTTGTGAGGCACAGAGTAGGTGAACGGATGATGTCCGCATGTGTTGTTTCCACCGTGAAGCAGGGAGGAGGAGGTGTGATGGTGTGGTGGTGCTTTGCTGGTGACACTGTCTGAGATTTACTTAGAATTCAAGGCACACTTAACCAGCATGGCTACCACAGCATTCTGCAGCGATACGCCATCCCATCTGGTTTGCGCTTAGTGGGACTATCATATGTTTTTCAACAGGACAATGACCCAACACACCTCCAGGCTGTGTAAGAGCTATTTTATTATTTAAAAAAAAACACCTTTATTTAACCAGGTAGGCAAGTTGAGAACAAGTTCTCATTTACAATTGCGACCTGGCCAAGATAAATCATTGCAGTTTGACACATACAACGACACAGAGTTACACATGGAGTAAAACAAACATACAGTCAATAATACAGTATAAACAAGTCTATATACGATGTGAGCAAATGAGGTGAGATAAGGGAGGTAAAGGCAAAAAAAAAGGCCATGGTGGCAAAGTAAATACAATATAGCAAGTAAAACACTGGAATGGTAGATTTGCAGTGGAAGAATGTGCAAAGTAGAAATAAAAATAATGGGGTGCAAAGGAGCAAAATAAATAAATAAAATAAATACAGTAAGGAAAGAGGTAGTTGTTTGGGGTAAATTATAGGTGGGCTATGTACAGGTGCAGTAATCTGTGAGCTGCTCTGACAGTTGGTGCTTAAAGCTAGTGAGGGAGATAAGTGTTTCCAGTTTCAGAGATTTTTGTAGTTCGTTCCAGTCATTGGCAGCAGAGAACCGGAAGGAGAGGTGTCCAAAGAAAGAATTGGTTTTGGGGGTGACCAGAGAGATATACCTGCTGGAGCGCGTGCTACAGGTGGGTGATGCTATGGTGACCAGCGAGCTGAGATAAGGGGGGACTTTACCTAGCAGGGTCTTGTAGATGACATGGAGCCAGTGGGTTTGGCGACGAGTATGAAGCGAGGGCCAGCCAACGAGAGCGTACAGGTCGCAATGGTGGGTAGTATATGGGGCTTTGGTGACAAAACGGATTGCACTGTGATAGACTGCATCCAATTTGTTGAGTAGGGTATTGGAGGCTATTTTGTAAATGACATTGCCGAAGTCGAGGATTGGTAGGATGGTCAGTTTTACAAGGGTATGTTTGGCAGCATGAGTGAAGGATGCTTTGTTGCGAAATAGGAAGCCAATTCTAGATTTAACTGTGGATTGGAGATGTTTGATGTGGGTCTGGAAGGAGAGTTTACAGTCTAACCAGACACCTAGGTATTTGTAGTTGTCCACGTATTCTAAGTCAGAGCCGTCCAGAGTAGTGATGTTGGACAGGCGGGCAGGTGCAGGCAGCGATCGGGTTGAAGAGCATGCATTTAGTTTTACTTGTATTTAAGAGCAACTGGAGGCCACGGAAGGAGTGTTGTATGGCATTGAAGCTTGCCTGGAGGGTTGTTAACACAGTGTCCAAAGAAGGACCAGAAGTATACAGAATGGTGTCGTCTGCGTAGAGGTGGATCAGAGACTCACCAGCAGCAAGAGCGACATCATTGATGTATACAGAGAAGAGAGTCGGTCCAAGAATTGAACCCTGTGGCACCCCCAAAGAGACTGACTGCCAGAGGTCCGGACAGCAGACCCTCCGATTTGACACACTGAACTCTATCAGAGAAGTAGTTGGTGAACCAGGCGAGGCAATCATTTGAGAAACCAAGGCTGTCGAGTCTGCCGATGAGTATGTGGTGATTGACAGAGTCGAAAGCCTTGGCCAGATCAATGAATACGGCTGCACAGTAATGTTTCTTATTGATGGCGGTTAAGATATCGTTTAGGACCTTGAGCGTGGCTGAGGTGCACCCATGACCAGCTCTGAAACCAGATTGCATAGCAGAGAAGGTATGGTGAGATTCAAAATGGTCGGTAATCTGTTTGTTGACTTGGCTTTCGAAGACCTTAGAAAGGCACGGTAGGATAGATATAGGTCTGTAGCAGTTTGGGTCAAGAGTGTCCCCCCCTTTGAAGAGGGGGATGACCGCAGCTGCTTTCCAATCTTTGGGAATCTCAGACGACACGAAAGAGAGGTTGAACAGGCTAGTAATATGGGTGGCAACAATTTCGGCAGATCATTTTCGAAAGAAAGGGTCCAGATTGTCTAGCCCGGCTGATTTGTAGGGGTCCAGATTTTGCAGCTCTTTCAGAACATCAGCTGACTGGATTTGGGAGAAGGAGAAATGGGGAAGGCTTGGACGAGTTGCTGTGGGGGGTGCAGTGCTGTTGACCGGGATAGGAGTAGCCAGGTGGAAAGCATGGCCAGCCGTAGAAAAATGCTTATTGAAATTCTCAATTATGGTGGATTTATCAGTGGTGACAGTGTTTCCTATCTTCAGTGCAGTGGGCAGCTGGGAGGAGGTGTTCTTATTCTCCATGGACTTTACAGTGTCTCAGAACTTTTGGAGTTAGTGTTGCAGGAAGCAAATTTCTGCTTGAAAAAGCTAGCCTTGGCTTTTCTAACTGCCTGTGTATAATGGTTTCTAGCTTCCCTGAACAGCTGCATATCACGGGGGCTGTTTGATGCTAATGCAGAACGCCAGAGGATGTTTTTGTGTTGGTTAAGGGCAGTCAGGTCTGGGGAGAACCAAGGGCTATATCTGTTCCTGGTTCTAAATTTCCTGAATGGGGCATGCTTATTTAAGATGGTTAGGAAGGCATTTAAAAAAAAAAAAAAAAACAGGCATCCTCTACTGACGGGATGATATCAATATCCTTCCAGGATACCCCGGCCAGGTCGATTAGAAAGGCCTGCTCGCTGAAGTGTTTCAGGGAGCGTTTGACAGTGATGAGTGGAGGTCGTTTGACCGCTGACCCATTACGGATGCAGGCAATGAGGCAGTGATCGCTGAGATCTTGGTTGAAGACAGCAGAGGTGTATTTAGAGGGCAAGTTGGTTAGGATGATATCTATGAGGGTGCCCGTGTTTAAGGCTTTGGGGAGGTACCTGGTAGGTTCATTGATAATTTGTGTGAGATTGAGGGCATCAAGCTTAGATTGTAGGATGTTAAGCATGTTCCAGTTTAGGTTGCCTAGCAGCACGAGCTCTGAAGATAGATGGGGGGCAATCAGTTCACATATGGTGTCCAGAGCACAGCTGGGGGCAGAGGGTGGTCTATAGCAGGCGGCAACGGTGAGAGACTTGTTTTTAGAGAGGTGGATTTTTAAAAGTAGAAGTTCAAATTGTTTGGGTACAGACCTGGATAGTAGGACAGAACTCTGCAGGCTATCTTTGCAGTAGATTGCAACACCGCCCCCTTTGGCAGTTCTATCTTGTCTGAAAATGTTGTAGTTTGGGATGAAAATTTCAGAATTTTTGGTGGTCTTCCTAAGCCAGGATTCAGACACAGCTAGAACATCCGGGTTGGCAGAGTGTGCTAAAGCAGTGAATAGAACAAACTTTGGCTAAACTTCTAATGTTAACATGCATGAAACCAAGGCTATTACGGTTACAGAAGTCATCAAAAGAGAGCGCCTGGGGAATAGGAGTGGAGCTAGGCACTGCAGGGCCTGGATTCACCTCTACATCGCCAGAGGAACAGAGGAGGAGTAGGATAAGGGTACGGCTAAAAGCGATAAGAATTGGTAGTCTAGAACGTCTGGAACAGAGAGTAAAAGGAGGCTTCTGGGGGCGATAAAATAGCTTCAAGGTATAATGTACAGACAAAGGTATGGTAGGATGTGAATACAGTGGAGGTAAACCTAGGTATTGAGTGATGATGAGAGAGATATTGTCTCTAGAAACATCATTGAAACCAGGAGATGTCATCGCATGTGTGAGTGGTGGAACTAATAGGTTGGATACGGTATAGTGAGCAGAACTAGAGGCTCTACAGTGAAATAAGCCAATAAACACTAACCAGAACAGCAATGGACAAGGCATATTGACATTAAGGAGAGGCATGCTTAGTCGAGTGATCAAAAGGGTCCAGTGAGTAGTGAGGTTGGTTGGGGTCACAGCGATTTAGACAGCTAGCTGGGCCATGGTAGCAAGCTAGCATAGGATGGAGGTCTGTTATTAGCCACCTCGTGCGTTTCCGTTGGTAGGATTAGTGGGGTTCCGTGTGGTAGAGGGGATGAATCCAATTCACACACAAAAAAAACAATAGATATAGTTATAGAGGCCCAAGAAAAAATAAATAATAATGATAATAATAATAATAAATTGTCCGATAGGTCTATTCAGATAGCAGCCGATTAGACAGCTAACGGTTAGCAGACCGCAGATGGGCGTTCAGGTAACGTCGCGACGGAGGAGCCAGCCGGATAACTCCCTCTGGCTAGCTCCGGAATAATTGATGTTTGCTCCGGAATCGATGAAAGCCGACAGTCACACGGATAGCAGCTAGCTAGCTGCGAGATCCAGGTATGAATGTCCAGAGTTAGCGGTTGAAATCCAGGGACACGGAGAGAAAAATAGGTCCGGTATGTTCCGGTCCGAGCCGCACCGTACTAAACTGGCGATAGATTTTCGAGCTAAAGGATAGCTGATGACCACAAACCGTGGTTAGGTGAATACTAACAATTAGCCAGTAAAGAAGCTATCTAGCTTCTGATTAGCTTCAGGCTAACTTCTGGATTAGCTTCTGTGGAGGATTACAGATTTGAGGTAAATAATATTTCTTTTTTATATAAATATAAATTGGTGAGGCGGGTTGCAGGAGAGATTTGAAGATGAGTTTATGGAGAAAAAAATAATAATAATAAAAAGGTATGCGAAAAAAAGTTGTATATATATATTACGGGACACGACAAGACGAGGACAAAAGACGTCTGAACTGCTATGCCATCTTGGAATTTGACCAAGAAGCAGAGTGATTGAGTGATGCATCAGACCTGGCCTCCACAATCACCCAACCTCAAACTGATTGAGATGGTTTTGGATGAGTTGGACCTCAGAGTGAAGGAAACGCAGTCAACAAGTGCTCAGCATATGTTGGAACTCCTTCAAGACTGTTGGGAAAGATAATGCCAAGACTGTACAAAACTGTCATCAAGGCAAAGGGTGGCTACTTTGAAGAATCTCAAATATAAAATATATTTGGATTTGTTTAACAATTATTTGGTTACTACATGATTCCATATGTGTTGTTTCATAGTTTTGATGTCTTCACTATTATTCTACAATGTAGAAAATAGTACAAATAAAGAAAAGTCCTTGAATGAGTAGGTGTGTCCAAACCTTTCAGCGTTGTTGTGCACTTGTCAGCACCCTTTTACGTTTCACAGGGTTGTTAACCCCTTTGACTCTCCACTAAATATTATTTTGGCCCACCCTGAGCAATCCCGTTATACCCCCTGTCATTAGAACTAAGTGAAAAAGCAATAAATACCCCAAAATAAGATAATTTGTCTGAGTAATAATGCATGGTGTAAAATACTTCGGAAAAGTACAGAAAAAACAACAGAATGACATTAGAACTAAACAATTCACTCTGTGATGAAACTGAGACTGGTAGGCCGGCTTTTCCCATAGTCAGGTTTTTGGTCTTATGTTTCGTTGTCGTGCTGACATTTTGAAACAGTAATATCTGTCAATATCGCAAAATGAACTTGCTAACAACCTGTTGTCGTATTCGGGTGGTTGTTGTCGTCAACCAGAAACCGGAAACAGAGTATCCTGTCATTTGACTTTTAAAAGGAAAACAAAATCACTTAATTACTCAAAATAACGGTACTGAAGTGACCACGACTTTTCAATGTGGAAGAGGCTGTATCTATCTTGGTTGGTGATACGGATTCGGACACGTCCTTGCACTTTGAAAGCGATGATGTCGAGGTGAGTGAAATAAGTAAACAGCAGATGTATGTTTGGTGTTGTTGACGTTTAATCTATGAAATTTGGGGAATAGCTATCACATTGGCTTATCCTGTCATGATTACTTGCTTGGTACAGTCGAGCACATCCGCGGTGGCGCAGGAGCTTGAATGATAGCTCTCCCATGGAAATAGTTGCGGTGTATGAATTGAATTTATTTTGGGCAACAGACATATACAACGAAATGAGGATATCACTTGAAGGTATTCATTGAAACGCTTGTTTCCAAAGTGGTCCTCGATTTTCAAGAACAATAACACAAATGATTAAAAGACAAGACAAAATTACAAACAACGACAAATACATACATTTATATTGAGATCCTAAAAAGTGTCACTATTCACTGCACTTCTCCCTAACCTTAAAAAATCAACCATATTAATTTCACATTAAAACAATATTTTAATTGCACATCATACCGATCCTTCAAATAAATACACCTGACCAGCAGTAGGAGGCACAAGTGGAGTGGTTTAGCTGTATATAGTCACCTAACTAATTTGTTGTTATGTCTTGTTTCTACTGATGTAATTGATATGGAAACGGCTCAAGTGGCTTGCTATAGCTAGCTAGCCAGCTAGTCTGTCAGGCAAGAAAAGTTGTTTGTGGCTGTAAATTTGGAAAGCGTCAACCTCAGCTGTCCCTTTCACTAGCTAGCCTTACAGACAACCAACTAACTTCGCATTTATCTGTTGGGTTTATGTCATGGTTTGTCATATTTGCTAGATACAGATATTCATAGGCTATACATTGCCTATTTTTCCTATTATTTGACAGCTTACCTGTCGTGTTAAGGTAGATGCCCGCGCAGTTGAGCTCATATGATATTGAGTTGCAGTGATATCTGTTTACATAGCTAGCTAGCAAGTTGCTTGTTTTGTTGTGTTTCTACCGATACAATTCATTTGGAATCTGTCCCAGCTCCGTAACTAATCAGCTAACATTGGCGAACTCTGTACCACATACTTTGACCTGTTACCATCTATGGAAGGTAATCTGACCATGGGTATGGAAGTGTGTACCCTATATAGCCTTTATGTTTATAATCTGTCCCATCTATGAACATATTCATGAACATCTTTTTCCGTGTACTCTCTCCTGTCTGATTATCCATCAGTCTGATGGACATTCTGACCTAGGAAACAATCTGGCCACTAAGGGCTTCATAAAAAAAAATATATATATATAGTATAGTGTCATGATGATGGTGTGTTTGTGTGTGTGTGTGTGTGTGTGACCCCAATATAATTCTAGAATGCTGCTGTAGATTATTGAGAATTTTCAAAATAATGCACATTTTCTCACACATTTCAAACAAACAGACACAGCTCAAAAACAAAGAACAAATGACAATTACAAGTTACCTTATTTTTAAAGAGCACAACCTCTTATTTAATATTACACCACATGCATGTCAGTAGGAATAAGACTCACTGTGTTAATTGTGTAAAAACATTCACTATCAAAAAACGATTAACACGCAACCCAACAAAAATCTCTAGAGTATTTAAATTGTAGTAAATTTGACTAAATTGCTCCCTCAAAATGTACCAAGTATAATATATTATACTAATACATATTATTTACATATACAAAAAATGTGACCAGAGGACAATATTCAGAAAGTATTTCAAAACTCACACAAAGTAAGCTATTTGATTAACAACTATACCTACTTCTGTAAAAATGCAAACAACTATTCAGAGACTATTTCAAAATGCAGATAAGATTTAAGATAAGATTTAGTACAGACCTGGCTGGACACAAAATTTAGAAATAGTAGCCTACTTTGACAAAAATTCAGTGAATGCAACAAGTATTAGGTAGAGACAAGATACAAAACAACTGTTCAGAGACAATTTTAAAAAGTAAAAAGCCCTTCAAACTTCACCTGCTTTTAAATTATGAGTTACAACTCGGTTCACACACCTTGGTGCCACCCTCTTGGCTCCCCTCTTCCTTCCACTGTAGTCATATCACAAAGTGAATGCACAAGCTGCATTTTGAATGCCTTCAGGGACCAGCACCTGCGGTTTCTGGGAAGGGGCCTTTGCAGGGTCCCGCAAAGAATGTATGCATTTATGATGGACATTTTGAGCATCCCCAAAACATATTCTTCCACCTTTTTTTGCCCGTGGATTCAACACTGTAATAGCTTCTCATTTGGTCAAGATGGTCAACTACACTCCTCATTTTCTTGTTGTAATCCATTATTAAGGCCTGGAAGGTCTGGAAGAGAGAGCCGTTTCTACCACTTTTAAAAACAACTCCAAACCCCCTGCCTTTCACTTTAGGCACATGCTGTGAGGTACAAGCGTGAATCTTGTGACTTGGGTCAGACAAACTCCATGGAAACGTAGGCTACACTCTCGGGTTTTCTCCCTCTTCCTCCTTCTCTCACACTGGATCCTCCTCTACCTCTGCTTCCTCCTCTCCCTCTTCCTCCTTCTGTCCCTTTTCTACCTGCTCTTCCTCCATGTTCCTCTTCAAAACAAAACAACTAGTTAGCTGACTACAGTATATACAGCTAAACACTATTTCAAAGAGACCGAGAGCAATCATTCGAGCTCCACCGCTGATGCTCTCACCTGTACCAACCAAGTTATCATGACATGACTTGCTAATCTGAGAACGAATCCACAAGTTTCACAGCATCAAACATCGACAACACCAAACATATCTGCTGTTTACTTATTTCAATCACCTCGACATCATCGCTTTTCTGCCCCAAATATATAAACATTTAATGACAGAATACCCTGTTTCCGGTTTCTGCTTGGTGACAATAGCCACGCAAATACGACAACAGGTTTATTAGTTAGTAAATTTTGCGATATTGACACAAATATTATTGTTAGATAAGAAAGGCCGTTGACGGCCGCTATGGTTTTTGAGTTAAATATATTACTGTGCTTTGAGTGTTGCGAATTCAAGTATTTTTTGAGGTAAAGTTTAGGTAAAGTTGAGGTAAAGTTGAGGTAAAGTTGAGGTAAAGTTGAGGTAAAGTTTAGGTAAAGTTTAGGAAATGTCCAGGATGGGGCGGGACAGTTTAAAAGTTGTTTTTAGTCAACATGACGCTCTTGGCTCTCCTGCGGGAGTAAAGGGATGCTATGTTATTAGGCTATGAAGTACAGGTGCTTATCATGTTTGCTTTTCCTCTACAGGTGGCCATTCCTGTGGTGTCAGTACGGCTGGTGAAGAAACACAGGACAGCAGGCCTAGTACCTAACGGGTTGGCCATCACTGTGGACACCAGCCAGAAGGTATGGCTCAGCATAGTACAGCAGCACAATGCAATATGGCTCTACCACTCACAGACAGCTAGCATTATCTAGGCGTTAACCCTAACACTTTAAGAGTTTTTTTCTTCATAGAAGAGTTTCGAGCAGGCCGGGTTTTTTCGGGACGCCTATGTCCAAACACTATAAAAAAAATATTTATTAAAATATATATATTGTATATAAATTACCGTTCTAAAGTTTGGGGTAACTTAGAAATGTTCTTGTTTTTGAAAGAAAAGCACATTTTCTGTCCATTTAAAATAACATCAAATTGATCAGAAATACAGTGTAGACATTGTTAATGTTGTAAATGGCTATTGTAGCTATAAAAGGCATATTTTTGTCATGGAATATCTACAGAGGCCCATTATCAGCAACCATCACTCCTGTGTTCCAATGGCACGGTGTGTTAGCTAATCCAAGTTTATAATTTTAGAAGGCTAAATGATCATTAGAAAACCCTTTTGTAATTATGTTAGGACAGCTGAAAACTGTTGTCCTGATCAAAGAAGCAATAAAACTGGCCCTCTTTATACTAGTTGAGTATCTGGAGCATCAACATTTGTGGGTTTGATTACAGGCTCAAAATGGCCAGAAACAAATAACTTTCTTCTGAAAGTCGTCAGTCTATTCTTGTTTTGAGAAATGAAGGCTATTCCATGTGAGAAATTGCCAAGAAACTGAAGATCTCGTACATCGTTGTGTACTACACCCTTCACAGAACAGCGCTAACTGTCTGTAGCCAGGATAGAAAGAGGAGGGGGAGGTTCCGGTGCACAATTGAGCAAGAGGACAAGTACATTAGAGTGTCTAGTTTGAGAAACGGATGCCTCACAAGTCCTCAACTAGCAGCTTCATTAAATAGTACCCGCAAAACACCAGTCTCAACGTCAACAGTGAAGATGGACTCCGGGATGGTGTTTTAAGAAAGTCATACCGAGGATAATTTAGCTATTTTATTTTGAATTTGAAGACCCCTTGAAGTATCAAAATAAATATATACAACAATTATTTAATGGAAAAATTGTATTTGGCCCTATCTGGTAAAGACCAAATACATATTATAGTAAGAACAGCTCAAATAAGCAAAGAGAAATGAGTCCATCATTACTTTAAGACATGGTCAGTCAATGCGGAACATCTCAAGAACTTTGAAAGTTTCTTCACGTGCTGTCACTAAAACCATCAAGCGCTATGATGAAACTGGCTCTCATGAGGACTGCCACATGAAAGGAAGATCCACAGTTACCTCTGCTACAGAGTACAAGTTCATTTGAGTTAGCAGCCCAAATAAATTCTTCAGAGTTCAAGCAACAGACACATCTCAACATCAACTGTTCAGAGGAGACTGCATGAATCAGGCCTTCATGGCCAAATTGCTTACCATAATATGGACTTGGTCTATCACCAAATAGGGCTATCTTCTCTATACCAACCCTACCTTGTCACAACACAACTGATTGGCTCAAACGCATTAAGAAGGAAAGAAACTCCACAAATGTAATTTTAACAAGGCACACCTGTTAATTGAAATGCATTCCAGGTGACTACCTCATAAAGCTGGTTGAGAGAATGACAAGAGTTTGCAAAGCTGTCATCAAGGCAAAGGGTGGCTACTTTGAAGAATCTAAAATCTGAAATATATTTGGACATGTTTAACACTTTTTTTTTTACTGCGTGATTCCATATGTGCTATTGTGTAGTGTTGATGTCTTCACTAGTATTCTACAATGTAGAAGTGACCCTTGAATGAGTAGGGGTGTCCAAACTTTTGACTTGTACTGTACTTCCATAATTGTCTTTTACTGGTACCGGGTGACCTTCAGACGAGTCTTGTGAGGCCTGTGGGCATCCTAGAGCAACATAACCTAGGGGGGATAGTGTGTAGGTCAAACTGTTCGGACGCTGCAGACAGAAGTTGGCAGATCGGCCGTGCCGAATCCCAAAACGCTTGTGGGGGGTCGTAGAGCAAAACGGAGAACACCATCATGTTCGTGAGTCTCGCGATTTCCGCAGGGCGCGGAAATCGACTCTAGGTGGTTAAGACACTTTGTGTCCTTTATTTTGGCAGTTACTGTACCTGTAGTTTGTTCTCAACAGACACTGCTCTGATTTGAGAATATACAACATATCAGGTTAAAGGCCCAGTTCAGTCAAAAACGTGATTTACCTGTATTTCCACACTATGAGGTAGGAATAGTACTGTGAGCATTGGTGTGAAAAAACCGCCTGAAATTTCAGCTTTTTTTGTGGGATGGAGTTTTGGTGACCAGGCATTAAATGTGTTAATATACCAATAAGAAAGTGTTCCGATCCTCTCTGCCAATAATAGCTATGTTTCCCCTCCCCACTCTGACCACTCCCAGACAGTCCTAGCAAAATTCTAGCTTGAGAAATTGCTCTTTGCTCAAAGCTAGTTTTGTTCCTTTTTTACTTTTTTAATGGAAAAACAATCACACTAAGGTTACTCAGAAATTACTTAATATTGAGATAAAAATAGCACTATTGAACCATGAAAGGTCAAAGGTCACATCCATGTTCACCTTATTGACTATATACAGTTCTTCAGAGGTGTTTGCTTTGAGGATATGAGCAGTTTATTTGTAAATGAATTCACTTTTTCTGTACTTCATTTATCTCTGGGTCAGAAGCCCATTTTTCTTGCTGGCCCGACGGCCAGCAAAAAATCTTTCTGTTTGATGGAAGCCTCCACACTCGATGGATCTTAATATTTTTGGATGTGATTTATATGGAGTAGTCTATAGCTTGCATTCATGGAGCTATAGAAGACACGTTGACCCAATGGCTTCTTGCTACTTAATCACTTCGTGATGTATTGCTTTGATTTTTTAAATATATTTTTTATTTAATTAGATCCATTGGGTCCTCAATGGGGTGGGGTGGGGTTGGGGGAGGGGGTTGTAACTTCATTCTGTGCATCTGTATTCTTGTTTGCTAACAGTTATTATTATGAATAAAAACATTTGATTGTAAAAAGGAATGTACAGCGATCAGGGTGCTTGCGTTTTGTTTCAAACGGTAACTCAAGAGTCTGTTCTCGTTCTTCTACAAGTTAGTGGTGTGATGTAACAGGGCTCCTGACACAGCAAACACCTTTTATGGGGTTTTACGGCCCTTAGTGATGATGGCTAAAGGTGCTGACTGCCACCTGGCTTTGTTTTGTCTTTCATGTATTAGAGAAGCTGAGTAGGGGGAGACAGCTCTCACATAACTTCAATGACTAAATGTGTTTTGGGAATAGGGGTCTAAAGCAACAAAAGAAATGGAATGGGTAACACTTACTATACACCTATTGTCTGTTTCGTTTATCTAGTGCACAGCTGGATTGATTGGCTGAAGCTACTCAGTCATTGCATGTCATAAAAATGTCAGTTACCAAGTGAGAAATCTAACTTTGTTGACAACCTGTGCATCTTCACATGTGCTGTAATAGACCGTCAAAGATAGTGGATTTATTTGTATTTTTAACCCAAGTGTCTTTTTCTCTCTTGCAGTATGTGTTTGTGTCCTTGCTGTCCCGAGACAGTGTCTACGATGTCCTCAGGAGGATCTGTACACACCTTCAGGTGCGGAATAACCTCACAATATGCCATTGTCAAAGGGACTTTAGTATACCCGTAGATGCGGTACAAGGTCAGTGGAACGCAGACCTTGGGGGAGAGAAGTTTGCCGGATGGGCGCACACTAACCAAGTTGATATTTGCCAAATCCATCATGATTGCCGTATTGTAACAGGCCCACAATGTGGTTACTAAAGTCCCGTTTGGATACATTTCGCTGTTTTCAGTGCATAACATTTAGAAAGTTGTCCCTTTTTCGGGTTTAGAAAAAGTGGTTGCTAAATGCTAGCTCCCGTTCGTGTGAGCTGATGGCATAGCTAGCATACAGAAATTGTTGGTGGCAGTCAGACGTTATTTTACTGTAATGTAGATGATGATATGTACATGTACTGGGGTTGACATCCATACAAGCATTATACACCGATTTTTACCACCGATTTTTACCTCAACATAGTGTGAAATACACCTAAACAATAGCTTGAATGGGCTAATTTTGCTTGGGGGCAATGAGGCGATTCAGGATCTTTCCCCCCACTCGTTTCCATGGCATTTCCATTGTTTTGGTCGAGATCCATTGGCCTCTTTACCTCATCCATGGTCTGTGAGATTGAGCAGATATCGTGGATATCAATACTGATGTGTTACACAATAGAGAACTACTAATTACTGTATTTACAATGTAACCTTATTTTCCTCCTTAGGTGAATGGGAAGAAAAGCCTTAGCCTGAAGCAGTACTTGGAGGAGCCTAGCTCACTATCTATGGTAAGCCCAGCCAGTACACACAACGACACTACTCTGGATGCAGTACAGTAGGATAGATATGGTAGCCTGGGTGCCAAGCGGTTTCTGCTCTCTTACAAACATGGAAGGAGTGACAAGGAGTTAGCAAGAGATCAAAACACAGTCTCACACCCAGGAAACAGTTGTGGTTTAACCAACCCTGCTTTACACAACAGTCTAGATCCATCTGCTACTGTTTGTTGACTAGCTGCCAAAGACCATAAATTGAACTTGGCAATGTGCAATTTACAGCATCCCTGTACTTTATAGTAAGTGTGTGTAGGGTCAAAGAGATATCTGGGGTCATGTAGTGTAGTGTTAGAATTATGCAAGTCAGAGTTAGGCATTTGTTAAAGATGTCTATTTTTTAAAACTTTTACTGTTGGAAAGCAATATCCCAAGTATGAGCACAGTAAAGTACACACACTTTATGGTAAAAAAAAATGTTTGAGCAAAATAGAGTTTTTTAGACACTACTGCAAGGAGACTGGAGTGGTACTTTAAGTGTTTTGAATATGCCCCTACACATTACTCAACGTGACTCTCATAGTTGTAAATTGCACTACTATACTGAACAAAAATATAAAACGCAACATGCAATCATTTCTAAGATTTTACTGAGTTACAGTTCATACTGTATAAGGAAATCAGTCAATTTAAATGAATTCATTAGGCCCTAATCTATGGATTTTGACTATGTAGGCAGTTTATGGTAGAGAAATTAATATCAAATTATCTGGCAACAGCTCTGGTGGACATTCCTGCAATCAGCATGCCAATTGCACGCTCCCTCAACTTGAGACACCTGTGGCCTTTTATTGTCCCCAGCACAAGGTGCACCTGTGTAATGATCATGCTGTTTAATCAGATTCTTTCTATGCCACACCTGTCAGGTGGATGGATTATCTTGGCAAAGGAGAAATGCTCACTAACAGGGATGTAAACAAATTTGTGCCAAATGAGCTTTTTGTGCGTATGGAAAATGTCTGTGATTTTTTAAAATTCAGCTCATGAAACATGGGACCAACACTTTAATATTTTTTGTTCGGTGTATATACACTGAAGCATGCTTCTGGCCTTCCTTGTCAATTGTAAGTCCTCTTAAGAATAAGATAAGCGGAGTGCCTCAAACTGCTGTTTTTAATCCTTTAGTAGACCCTTTTTTGTTTGATCGCCGTCATCAATGGGTTAAGGGCATCACGGGATATTAAGAAGCTTAGCATGCTGCTATTTTACTCAGGCGAAAGTCATTTTTTTAGAGCTACTAAAGCAATAATAATCCACTCAGTGATGTGAGTGCTTAAAAGGGACCTCAAACTCGAACTGCCCTTCTAGCCTTTTCTCCTCTTGATCTTGTTTTTTACTCACTGGCATAATGGTTCCAATTCGTTTACAAAAAAATACATATCCAAATTAATAACAGCCGCTGGGAAAAAAGGCCAATATATAGAACAAGAGAATGCCCACTCACTGTTTCACTTCTTCGTAATTAAAGATACCTTTTCCTTTCAGCCTCTCTCAACTTCATCTCCTCTCTTCCTCTGTGGGCCTCTCCTCTCTTCCCCTTGCTCCTCTCCTCCCTCATTCAGGATGAGTTCCCTGTGGTCAATGACTTCCCTCCAGTGTTGAAGTGGAGGAGAAAGCCGTCCATTCCGTCCGTGTCCTCCTCTCTCCCAGACCTCCTGGGGAACTCCACCAGCAGCCTGAGTGCAGTGGACACCCCCTACCTACCCACTGAGGTTCCACTGACATTGAAGAGTAAGATCAAAGGTAAGCCCCGCTCAATCATCAATGTTCATGGGGCGACCCATTTCTTGGGTTGGAAAGGATTATTTTGGATAAAGAAATGACTCCAGGCTGCACATAAACGCCTAAAGCCTGATAGAAAGTATGTAGAAATTATAATGGACCTATATATTTGGAAATAACTGCCCTTTTTCCAGTCCACAAATAGATTTTGACAAATCAGTCCAAACAAAAGTATTCGCAACCTTCCTTTTGAGTTTTTCAATCCTTATGTGGTTGAATTCCTCGATGTTGCTTGCCCCTAGAGGTTAGAGAGGTAAACCTGGCCACAAGACAGTTGCCAGTTCGAAACTTTGAATCCCGGGTCTTATGGGGAAAGTCTAAAAGGAAGTGAGCAGGCAACTGGAGGGTTGCTGTTGTCAAGTCCTACAAATGGTGTACATGTTTTAGGACCTCTGTCAGGTCTGAGTTCAAAGCCTAAATCATACAGCAGGTATCCAGTGGACAATAACCTAACCACTGGTCCAAGGTCAGATATTTTCCAGCCCTTTTATGGCCTAGGTTAGGATTGGGATGACGGTAATCTGATCCATAGAGGCAACCTTTCATCCATCACACTGTCAGCACTCTCACAAACAGCCTGTCATGTTTCCTTCCCTCTCACCCACCCCCCAGCCCCCCACACACACACACACACACACACACACAGAGGTGGCAGGCTCTGAATAGACCCAGCTCAGTTGAAGCTTGCATGGGTGCCTGACTGACTGACTTTTTAAAATGTATCCAACAACAGACGGGCAACGACAAGCTAACTAAAACAGAAACAGGCTAACTTAGCTAAATGACTAAATTATACATACTTAATGACTAACATTTAAATGTAAGCTAGGCTCTGTTTTGGTTCTCTGTGCCTGACGGTAGTCTCTCGTGACAGGCGGGCGCCGATATCTCTTCCTTCCTCCACACGCAAGCTGTTTTTGCTAATGTAGCCATTGGAGTCACCTTTTGGGCCACAAGTCACAAGCTATTGACTCACACACTGATAAGTAGGGATCTATGGCTACTAATTACCCAGCCGATAGTCTTTTTCTAACCAGCGTGCATAGAGACACGTACGTTCTCCAATAAACTACCTGAACTCTTGATTTTTGTATGAGCTCAACTTCTTCTTTCCCTTCTACTGGCTAGAGCAGAGATGGACAACTGGTGCCTCCCCACCCCCCTTTTTTTTTAGGCCGGGGAACAATTAATAAAAGGAATATTTATTTTTACATTTGAACTCAACATACTTTTCCTTGAGAGTTAGAGGAATAGAGTACACAAGGTGCAATTTCAAAAATGTGGTTGTGCATCAGCATCAGCAGATTGGTAAATGAGTCTAGTGGCCAGCTATCTAAACTTCTAGTAAGCAGTTTAGATAGGGTGGAGGCAAACGTTTGCAGTTTTCACTATGGCAAAATGTGTAGAATTGCAGCAAATTAGCGGTAAAACTGAAGAAGAAACAATTCTCCGCCCCATGGCAAAATGAGAAGAATTGCTTGAAATGAGTTATAAAATAGCAAAGTCTTCTCTCCGCCCCATGGCAAAATGTGTAGAATAGCAGGATTATAGCATTAATTATTAAGCCAGTGAGGAGTTTATGTATGGGGGGCAATGAGTGTCGAATTTAGTCAAGATAAACTTTTATTGCCATTTTGATATGTGAGGCATATTTACTCTAATAGAAGGAACATAATGCTTAGGTTGTTACAAGTGTACTGATATAAGTGTGATGCACGTGACATCCCGGCAACTTTGAGAAAAAAAGACTTGACATCGGAGTTGTCCCTGTTGAAATTCGAGACGTTCTGTACATATTCGTGAGGCTAGCTTAGCATCTCACTCTCCATTGAATACAGGCGGTTGACGTCAACACCCCTCATCGAAGAGTTCAAAAAATTATTCAAATAACGAGATCTATCCACCAATCCAAAGACAGGAATAGGTGGGAGCTTGACAGCCCACTGTTCTGCTCTGTGGACAACAAATCCCATTGTTAGGGCGAAGACACAAGGTTGTAAATAAGTAAGGTTGTAAATGGATCCCCTGAGTTTCTCCAACTTGTCTGCCTTCAAGTTTAATTCCTGCTGCATTGGTGTCAGACTTGGGATAGGAGACGGACTGTGGTGCATAGCTGTTACATGCTGACCAGACCGGACACGTGTAACGGATGTGAAACGTTAGCGGTGGGGCGCGCTAAATAGTGTTTCAATCGGTGACGTCACTTGCTCTGAGACCTTGAAGTAGTGGTTCCCCTTGCTCTGCAAGGGCCGCGGCCTTTGTGGAGCGATGGGTAACGATGCTTCGTGGGTGACTGTTGTTGATGTGTGCTGAGGGTCCCTGGTTCGCGCCCGGGTATGGGTGAGGGTACAGTCTAAATTTATACTGTTACATTGATGCTGTTGAGCCAGATCTCTGGTTGCTGCGGAAAAGAAGGAGGTCAAAAGGGGGGTGAGTGTAACGGATGTAAAACGCTAGCTTAGTTAGCGGTGGTGCGCGCTAAATGGCGTTTCAATCGGTGACATCACTTGCTCTGAGACCTTGAAGTAGTGGTTCCCCTTGCTCTGCAAGGGCCGCGGCTTTTGTGGAGCGATGGGTAACGATGCTTCGTGGGTGACTGTTGTTGATGTGTGCAGAGGGTCCCTGGTTCACGCCCGGGTATGGGCGAGGGGACGGTCTAAAGTCATACTGTTACGCACGTTGCGTGCGCGAGCGTCGCAATATACAGTTAGAAATCCATGTTATTCAATTATTGCTCGCCAACGAGCGTCTGCGAAAGTCGCCAACGAGCGTCTGCGGAAGTCGCCAACGAGCGTCTGCGGAAGTCGCCAACGAGCGTCTGCGGAAGTCGCCAACGAGCGTCTGCGGAAGTCGCCAACGAGCGTCTGCGGAAGTCGCCAACGAGCGTCTGCGGAAGTCGCCAACGAGCGTCTGCGGAAGTCGCCAACGAGCGTGCGCTGAAAGTCCTGCCTCTCCCATCTCCTCATTGGCTTATAGAAGCAGGTACCCACGTGCCATCTCCTCATTGGTTATACCCACGTGGATGACTGAAGGACGAACTGTTTTGCCGGTAGTTGTGGTAAAACAATGAAAGTTTTACCATATAAGTTAAATGATGAAAAAGCCTGGAAGGAGGAGAGATGACTAGAAACAATTCGGTTGGCCGTTTTATGTGTGGAATAATTGTCGGAGTAGAGGACCTTGTGCATTTCAGGTAAAATAACAACTCAATGTTTATATCCCAGGACAAATTAGCTAGCAACAGTAAGCTAGCTAAATAGGACAAATTAACGTTAGCTAACAAGTGTAAGCTAACTAGCTAAATTGCCATACATGTTTAATGATTTTCAACCTGTCCCCAAATTAATGTCATTGGTTCAGTTTGTTTTGATATTTTAACCTGCGTGTGGTGATCGCGTTTGGTGTGGGGGAGCAAAATAAATGTATGCACGATAGCGCATGCGCACAGCCGGTTTGGGTTCCGTGTTAGCCACCCACATACTCAGCGCTGTGTTGACTGTGTAGTCTTTAGAGAAAGAAAAGCTCAATGATAACACTCAGGCCATTATGCTGTGGTGTGTTGTCTAAAGACGGGTTGGTTGTTTAGCAACAAAACCGGCACTTGCGCAATGTTTATTGAAAACATAAATACATATGTGAGCACTTGTTGTCTCTCAAATATATTGTTACAGTTGTTGGTTAGCTAGCTAGCAATTATTTTACCATATTAGCAAAACAATACATGGTATCAATAACATGATACAACGAGCAGTAGCAACCCACCTACGATTCCCCACATAGCAGCGTCTTTCATTGTTGCTAGCTATCTGACCATTCAGAATCACAATGCCAAACGGCCTTCTGCCTCATCGATGTGCGCGCATCATTTTTTTGTGACGTTGTCAGCCGACCCGTCTATACAGACAGAATAGCTTAATGCTAACGCCTTTTAGCATTGCTCTCTCTTGAGGTGTTGTCTATAGAGAAGCAACAGCTCAACGCTAACGCTAACCCATTTTGGTCTGTTGTGTTGTGTGCAGAGCGGAGTCTGGAGACGGAGAAGATCCTCCTGACAGAGCCAGTGCCAGAGCTGGGCCACATGGAGTACCAGCTGCTCAAGTTCTTCATCCTTCTGTGAGTACTGGACAAACTCACCAGGTGCTGTTTGTGTTCTCGTGGCGTGATGAGCACCATAGGAGTTGGCAAGGCAACCCAAACAGATCTGGGACCAGGCTTCGGACAGACCACAATGCACTCACATCACACACAGGGCTAAGGTCCTGTTACTATGCACTTAGGAAGAATATGAATTGCATTGACTTTCCTGGTGTCACCGCTCCTCACCTCCTTCTCAAAACCCATTGGATGAGAAGGTCAGAGGTCCCTCCCCTCTGACCTTCTCGTCCCATAGGTATTGAGAAACACGAGGAGTGACGACGTGAAGAATCAAGGCAATGCAATTGCGATTTTCCCTTGCTGTCATACTGCCACCTGCTGGTCATAGTAATTTTGACCAGTTCATATTACACTTAGTGTACATATTACACTTGCATCTCTTTACATGAGACATTTTTTTGTAAATGGCATTACGCTGTTATTTTTCATGGCTGTTAAGATTTTTATGGATTTTATAGCATGCTTGGGGGAAAAAAACTATGTTGAATCTCATGGCACTCACTCACATAATGATCCGTAGGCCTTTTACTATAGCTGTCAGTGTACACGTGTGTGGAAAACAATGTGGTGAAAGTGTATGTCTCTTGTCTCCCTCAGTATCATTCTGCTCATCATGTCCTCCTGCTACCTGGCCTTCCGTGTGTGTAGTCTGGAGCAGCAGCTGTCCTTCCTCAATACACACCCGACAGTGCACATGAGAGAGAGGTGAGGGACACGCATGGGCACACACATACACGTGCATTGGTTCACACACACAACCCGAGAGCGAGAGTTGAGTGTGACACACACACACACACACACACACATAAAGACATATTAGTTTATAACGTAGGTGCACAGGTCGAGAGACAAACTGGAGTAATCAAGGTGACCGACAGTGACACACACACACACACACATAAAGACATATTATTATACACACATTCAATACCACCTTGCACACTCTTGCTTGCATCAAGCTGATCTGGAGTGTCATCATTAGTCCAAGCTGTTGCAACTAAAAGGAGAGCTTCTATTGGACAAATTCAGGTTGGTCCCTCCCCTATTAAGATATGACGGTATTTTAGGTTTTTGAATAATACAAGTTCTAAATATGCTTCATGAGTAATGCATAACCCTAGGGTGGCAACACATACATTTGAAATGTTTTTTTTTTAATGGGGATTTCTACATTCTGATTGTTTTATACTGTTCAATCAAACTTCAACCAAACGTTGGAATATATTGGATACAGTGTTGTTTGACATGACAACGAATGAAAAATCCAGGGAGGGGTTATTTTAACTGGGTTGGAACCAAAGTGTTGGTCAGTGTTTCCCGGTGGAAGCTAATTAGAGGTTACATTCTAGGTTGTCTTACTTGATGTAGCTAAAATATTAATGTTTTGCCTATTCCTCTCTGATTTAGAATATGAAGTTACACAAATGACATGCTGATCTAGGTCTACACCAGCACTGGTATCAGACTGTATTTATTTAGCTAGCTAGCTACGTTTGCTCTGAATAAGCACATTTAGCCAGCTAACTATCGATGAGTATTAGTGGCTAACACAATTTATTTTAGCAGACAGTAAGATGCACAAGCAAATAGTGTCATCATAGAAGGCTTGTGGATTTACAGTACGTTAAGAAGCGCCGCTGTCACCATCTTGCTGCATCTGCAGCATTGACCATGCAGACAGTCACTGCGGGTAAACAGCAAGCGAAGTGGCTGTGACTCGTGGTAGAGCACTCTCCTTGGGTGACGGGGGGTGGGGCTTGGCGTGTGTGGAAGGAGAGCGGGAGAGAGACGACTCAAGTAGCAAAAAGAGTGAACTATAAAAAATAAAAAACTGGCATTGCACGCGGTGGAGTGGCGTAACACATTAAACAAACCATACATTGAAATACCGTAATACAAGGTCAAGTAAAAACCCAAACTGGTACGTGCATCAATACCGGTATATAGTCAAATGCGGCATGCCGCCCAGCCCTAGGTCCCTTCGTTCAGAAATGTTTTGCGACAGAATGAATAAATACAACCCAAAAGCTTACCTTGACTTGGAAGAGTTGCAGTGTTGGATAGCCTTAGCCAGCTAGCTAACATAGATAGCATTCCTCTCTGTTTGATTCAGGTCGGTGAATAGGCTAAATTAGCTGCATTATTATTATTATTACTAAGTAGGTGAAAAGTGAACTATGCTTCTTCTCCTGGCGTCACCAGAAAATGCTAACATACGTTTTTCAGGGATACAGTATTTGCAACCTAACTTCTGTTTCCTCTGAAAAACGGAAGCAGGAACTCCGCTCAGGCATCTTTCTACGCCTGCCACATTAGGTTAGTGAAGGGTAAACTAGTTACTATCTCCCTCTCTCTCTGCTGCGTCTCCTTAATTTCTCAAGAAATTAATTTGTTGAAAACTGTTCAACTATTGTCTTTCTCTGTCTGTGAGTCAACTACTCACCACACTTTATGCACTGCAGTGCTAACTAGCTGTAGCTTATGCTTTCAGCACTAGATTCATCCTCTTATCCTTGGGTGGACAAGTTGTTCATTCATACTGCAAGAGCTTTTGATAGATTGAAGAACGTCCTCCGGAAGTCGTCATAATTACTGTGTAAGTCTATGGAAGGGGGTGAGAACCTCCTAGGTTTTGTATTTGAAATCATCAATGTACCCAGAAGACGGAAAACTAATCTTTGTCCCCCAGTCCCTTTGTTCATTTCCTATCTCAAGAGAGTGGTGAATGCTTTGATAAGTCATATTTGCTGCATAGTCATGTTTTACTAGATATAACATTATATTCCCACTTCAAGATCAGATAGTGTTATTGCTATGCCAACGTGCATGTTTGTCTCCTCCCAGGTAACACTTGCTGTATGCTGCGTCCCCATTGGACAGATGTCCTGTCAGTCACGGAGGTTCTCCTGATGATTGGGCAAACAGAGACTCGGTTCATTTACCTGTCCCACCATGTAGGTGTGGAGGAGTGCCCTACTGGTTCAATGAGAAGACAATGACTTGAGAAAAGCCAAGACTGCACTTAAACAGACAGCCTAGTAGGGGGTGCCAGTGAGTCAATAATCCTCTTGTCATTCCCTAGAAAGACTATGGACCCCACGGACAAGAGACTAGGATGGAATGAGGAGAATGGAGGAGGATCGGAAGTAGAGGACTACAGAGTAGATGTCAATAGGGCTGTGCCAACCAAGTTCACCTGACCTTTGACCTCAATGTCCTTATTTTACTGCCAAGGAATTACAATTACAATTCCAGTCGACTGATCAGACACCTTCGCATTCAGGATTTCAGAGACTAGTCTTTTTTTTTTTTTTTTTTTTTTTTTCAGAGACTTTTTCAACAGGAACAGACTGAACCCAGTGGATGTTTTTTGTGTACACTTTTGTGGAGAGTTGCTGCCAGAGAGACTGAAGACCAGGTATTCCATTCCGATAAGGAACTCAACCTGACCTGGTCAAACAGTTCCCACCGCAACCCACCCGGCAATGTTTACTGAGCACCGTCACTAAGGCACGAACTCTCCTGTACCCTAATGAAGAAACTATTTCAATAGACATTATTATCAGAACTTTATCTGCCTGTCAGAATTGTGAGATGATATGCTAGAGTTACGGCTGAATTATAGCGGTCTTGTCATGCAAACTGAAAACATGGTACCGTGTGTGTCAGGTGAGGTCGACAAGTCATGAAGTGAAAGGTGCGCGCGTGTCAGTGTGGGTGCGTGTTTACGTGTGTATGAGTGTTTTCAACATTATGTGTGCAACTTAAACAAGTGACTAGGAATATCTCAAGGTAGCGTGCAGCTTCTCCACCTGACAAACGATGCCTGCATGTAATGTAACACTAGATATTGACCGAATTGTAAAGCCATTGTCTGTGACACTGTTGCATGGATGTTATCGATGGAGTGGAACTAACGCAGAGTAAAGCAGTGAAGGTATCGAGAGAGACGCAGGTTGACAGGGAATGTCGTTGCTGTTCACTGTTCTTTAACGTTCCACGTGGAGGTGTGTACTATAGAGATTGTACAGTACTTGAAACCTAATCATTGCATTTCATAGGAGATTATGTGTGGAAAAATATGGCCTCCACTTCAGCTACTAGGTGCACCTTTTTAAAGCGTATCTGACGCTGGTTCAGAGAGAATTGTGTAGACTAGAGTGTATTTAGTACTAGAGCCTATATGTATTTATTTGTGTGCAATTTTGTACTGAGTCAGAAAGGCATGTTGTTTTTAGTGAGTCGGTATGGGTGTTTGTTCACTGACATATTTCTAACATGGGTCGTGTTCATTTTGCACAAAATGGGGGGGAAACTGATTTTAAATGAACTACTTGGATTTGTCCAATCTTGCCCTAATGAATACGACCCTGTCTTGCAGTAGGGCTGGAGTCAGCAGTGCCGTGCGTAACTGTGAGACAGCAGTGACTAATAAACAGCCTTCCTTGCCTGTGCCTCTTGTGACCTTTGATCTCTTATGCACACACTTCCTTACCCGTGCCTCTTGCGACCTTTCACCTCATATAACTGGATCCCAACACTGGAAATGGAAACATCTGGAAGAAATAATGGAGGACCATCAACAGTAGGTCCTCCCCCTACTGACCTACAGCCTATTTACCATGCAGGGGTTACTTTATTACAAGTGTGTGGGATGTTAGTTTAGTTGGGAGAGACTATGGTAAACACAGTGATGAAATACCCACTCCCTTTCTTATGTATCAGAGGGTTAAATGTATGTTATTGTTTATTGTTTGCAGATGTGTTCTAATACTTACAGTGCATTCGGAAAGTATTCAGACCCCTTGGCTTTTTCCACATTATGTTACGTAACAGCCTTATTCTAAAATTGATTATAAAAAAATGTTTCCCTACACACAATACCCCATAATAACATGGCAATAACAGGTTTTTATACATTTTTGCAAACATATTAAAAGTAAAAGAGTGAAATATCACATTACATAAGTATTCAGACCCTTTACTCAGTACTTTGTTGAAGCACATTTGGCAGTGATTACAGCCTCGAGTCTTCTTGTGTATGATGCTACAAGCTTGGCACACCTGTATTTGGGGAGTTTCTCCCATTCTTCTCTGCAGATCCACTCAAGCTCTGTCAGGTTGGATGGGGAGTGTTGCTGCACAGCTATTTTCAGGTCTCTCCAGAGATGTTCGATCGGGTTCATGTCCAGGCTCTGGCTGGGCCACTCAAGGACATTCAGAGACCTGCATTGTCTTGGCTTTGTGCTTAGGGTTGTCCTGTTGGAAGGTGAACCTTCGCCCCAGTCTGTCCTGAACAGGTTTTCATCAAGGATCTCTCTGTACTTTACTCCGTTAATCTTTGCCTCGATCTTGACTAGTCTCCCAGTCCCTGCTGCTGAAAATCATCCCCACAGCATGATGCTGCCACCATCATGCTTCGCCGTAGGGATGGTGCCAGGTTTCCTCCAGACGTGATGCTGCCACCACCATGCTTCGCCGTAGGGATGGTGCCAGGTTTCCTCCAGACGTGATGCTGCCACCACCATGCTTCGCCGTAGGGATGGTGCCAGGTTTCCTCCAGACATGACGCTTGGCATTCAGGCCAAATAATTCAATCTTGGTTTAATCAGACCAGAGAATCTTATTTCTCATGGTCTGAGAGTCTTTAGGTGCCTTTTGGCAAACTCCAAGCGGGCTGTCATATGCCTTTTACTGAGGAGTGGCTTCCGTCTGGTCACTGTACCATAAAGGCCTGATTGGTGGAGTGTTGCAGAGATGGTTGTCCTTCTGGAAGGTTCTCCCATCTCCACAGAGGAACTCTAGAGCTCTGTCAGAGTGGCGATTGGGTTCTTGGTTACCTCCTTGACCAAGGTCATTCTCCCCCGATTGCTCAGTTTGGCCAGGCCACCAGCTCTAGGAAGAGTCTTGGTGGTTCCAAACTTAATAATAATGGAGGCCACTGTGTTCTTGGGGACCTTCAATGCTGCAGACATTTTTTGGTGCCCCAGATCTGTGCCTCGACACAATTCTGTCTCAGAGTTCTGCGGACGATTATTTCTACCTCATGACTTGGTTTCTGCTCTGACATGCACTGTCAACTGTGGGATCTTATATAGACAGGTGTGTGCCTTTCCAAATCATGTCCAATCAATTGAATTTACCACAGGTGGACTCCAATAAAGTTTGGAAACATCTCAAGGATGATCAATGGAAACAGGATGCACCTGAGCTCAACTTCGAGTCTCATAGCAAAGGGTCTGAATACTTATGTAAATAAGGTATCTGTTTTTTATTTTGAATACATTTGCAAAAAAAATTAAAAACCTGTTTTTGCTTTGTCATTATGGGGTGTTGTGTGTAGATTGCCGAGGAAAATTTTGATTTAATCCATTTTAGAATAAGGCTGTAACGTAACAAAATGTGGAAAAAGTCAAGGTGTCTGAATTCTTTCAAGGCATTGCACATTACTGCTACTAAAGTAGAGTTCATAACGTTGTATGCAATAAATCTGTTTGTGTTACTCAGCAATAAGTTATAGATAAGACAAAGAGCTGATTGTCTATGAGGGGAGGCACATAGGCCGTGTTACTTACTCTGTGTAAAGCAGCCCCCCCACACACACACACACACACCTCAGGTAGCCTAGCGGTAAGAGAGGCAAGCCAGCAACAGGAGAGTTGCCATTTCGAATCCCGGGTACAATTGGAAAAAAATGGTTGGGAAGTGAGCTGGCAACCACAGGGTTGCTGGTATCAAATCCTAGATGCCATTGCCTGCCGTTATGCCCCCCGCACCTCTCCCCCAAAGAATTGTGTGTCTTTTGGAGGGGTTGGGTTAAAAGTGGAAGTTCAATTTCGGGTTGGACCTTGTAAGCAATGACCAATAAAGTGATCTTCACCTCAGTCAATGGGAGCCTTTGATGGGCGATGTACAGAAGGTTTTTTACTGACACACCCATGACACTGGCTACACATTGGGAGAGGCACCACTGACAAAGTAGGGGGGAAATAGCTGGAGTATTGCTATTGGTTACAAAACATTGCATACCCAATGGTAATATGATCCCCATTTTCTGTGGACGTATATTATTATATTATTCAGCAAAAACAGACCCAAACTCAAACTAAGTAGATATAGTTGATATAGATAGTTATTGTTATGTGCTTTTGGAAAGTTCAGTGGTAGATCTAGACTTGGTTGTTGGCTGTTCTATGGTTTCTAGCTGTAGCAAATTCATCGGGAGTCTAGTACAGCTCTGGCTTTTGTGCATTACTTTCTGCAGTCCATTGGTAATACTGCAACAGTATTTGGAGCAAACATTTCCAGCCTACGTGTGTGAAGTTGCTTGTGTCTCTTATCATAGCAAAAAGAACCGCACTATGGCCGGGATTCAGTCAAACCCGTCTTTGTTTACAAACGTCACCCTGTGCACACACTACACGCTAAATTAAAGCATACCTGTGAGGGGAGTCTACCTGGTAGTCGCTGTGAGTGCTCAAGTAGTGGGATTGTACAGTAGAGGCCACTTCATTCAAGCAAGAGGTCATATTTGTTTCCATCCACATAGAAGAAATTACACAGAAATTAGTGACCATCGAAATTGACCCACTAAAATAGATCTTATTCGCCTCAAAGCATTTCTCCAGAAGGATATCTACTTATCTGTGTTTTAGATAAGTAAATGCACTGTGTCCAACAATTGTCATTTTTGTTTTGATGCTCTCTTGTGCTTTCTCCGATCTTGTGTTGCCCGAGCAGTATCAAGATACGTCAAAAATAACTCTCCCTACCTATTAACTATCTTGCGTGACACAACTATTCAACGGGTCATTTTTCTTGGAGGTGAACGAGAGGATACCTCGGGCGCGGTAATCTGCCACTTTTTTTTTGTATAAAGAACGATTATGGAGCATGGTTCGTGGAATGATAGACCTACCACCGGAGAAAGAACAGGATGCGCTGTCTAAGTTTTATACATTAAAAAAAATATATATAAATATGTCAATTAACCTTCTGGGTATTCTCTCCCACTTGCGGTGAGAAATATTTTCAGATATGCACAGGTGAAGCTGAGGTCCACGCCGGTAGATTTATGACGGATGGTGATGTTTATGCTACATTACTAGTCTCCCGTCCAGCAGACTCGAGGCTTCTTTCCATGGTCAACACCTACACATCTCTGCGCAGAGAGGAACTGGAGATGCTGTTATGAACAAGTATCTGCTTCTCTGCTGATAGATCTACAGCAGTCCCATTGCCCCAATTCCAAATTCACCGCTAGACCCCACGCCTGATGCGCGCTTGTGGATGCCGGATGGGATCGGACAACTATAAGCAATACGGTGAAATGTTTTACCATATTGCTTACACACATCAAATCCTCTCGTATCTTCATAGGTGCATAGGTTCTAGGGCTGGATTTGAGATTGCGCAACTCCAGGAACACTCCTACTATCGAAATGATAAGGTGGGTTGAGGCAACTGTACAATCAGAAGGGTCTGTGTGATTTAGTATTTGTATCCACCTTAGCTTTTCGGTAGGAACCAGAGGGTAGCTTAGTCTAATGATCAACAGAAGAAACGTCAACATGACATTCCTGTGTGTGCATGTGTGTATGTGCAAGAAGCTGTGTAATGGGCCTGGGACTGTGTGGGTGGTGATGGGGACAGTATAGGGTTCCGCACCCTCCTTCCTCCTTCTCTCCAGTTAATATATGCACTGGGAGGGAGTTTGACTAGGACATTCCTGCCTGGTGGCTAATGGCTGCTGGGGTTCAGGGGACAGTCTTTATGAGTCTCTCCCCAGGGAGGTGGGGGCGTTCGGGGGGAGAGCAGAGCAAGTGGAGGGCGTGGTGGAGGATGTCTGGGCGGGTGTCCGTGTTCAACCTTCTTTTTCCATTCTTTATAAGACTTGACCAAACGACTAGACAAATCAAATGTTATTTGTCACATGCGCCAAATAACACAGGTATAACCTTACAGTGAAATGCTTACTTACAAGCCCTTAACCAACAATGCTTTAAGAAGTTAAGAAAAAAAGTGTTTATGTAAAAAATTGAAAATAAAAATAAATATTTCAACAGCAGCAGTACAATAACAATAGCGAGGCAGTGGGTGCCGGTACAGAGTCAATGTGCGGGGGCACCAGTTAATCGAGGTAGTTGAGGTAATATGCACATGTAGTTCGAGATAAAGTCACAATGCATAGATAATAAACAGAGTAGCAGCAGAGTAAAAGAGGGTTCTGGGTAGCCCTTTGATTAGCTGTTCAGGAGTCGTATGGCTTGGGGGTAGAAGCTGTTAAGAAGCCTTTTGGACCTTAGTGTTCTTGGGCACTGACCACTGTTGAGAGTCTAGACCTTGAGCTGAGTACCATGGGTCCAGAGTGGTTAGGCCAGATATGCTCCAAACACCGCTGTCCAGGCAAACAGTGAAGCGAAGGAAAAATACCGTGCATGCTGCAGCCAATGTGGCCCTTGGGTGTAATTTGCTGTAGAGCCAGGGGTCACACACACACCTCAGTGTGGGGGGCAGCACGTGCCACAAATTCAATAAAACGGGAAAACAACCAGGGAGGACAACCATGTCTGTGGGTTAACTATCAATGACCTGACAGTGTCTGTTTCCCTGCAGGGAGTCTGTCTGACATGGGATCTGTGTCTGTGTCTATCTATGATGGTATCTATGTAGAAACTAACTGAACTGAGATCCATTTTTGTGTTTGTTGTCGAGCCATAATAGTATCTGTGTGAGGCCTGGCTGTTCCAGGATCAGTGGATAGAGGCAACACAGTGAGGCTCGGGAATGGGGAATGTGATGACTGAGCAGATGGAAGTCTCGACTCGGCCTCTAGCTCTCCCCGGAGTCCCTTCAGCCTCTGGAATGTTCTTCCTGGGACCTTTGCTCTGCTCTGTCTGTCTGTACGAGATGAGGCAGCCGTGGGCGAGACAGCGGATTACAAATGAAATGACTGACACCGTGTCAGTCTTTCTCTTCCATTTAGAACAAGCAGTGAAGAAACAATACACCAGAATGAACCAAATCAGTGCACATATACTACATGACCAAAAGTATGCTCTGCGAACATCTAATTCCAAAATCATGGGCATTAATATGGAGTTGGGTCCCCCTCTGCTGGTATAACAGCCTCCACTCTTCTGGCTTTCCACTAGATGTAGGAACATTGCTGTGGGGACCAGTCAGCCACAAGAGCATTAGTGAGGTTGGGCACTGAGGTTGGGCGATTAGGCCTGGTTCACAGTCAGCGTTCCAATTCATCCCAAAGGTGTTCGATGGGGTTGAGGTCAGGGCTCTGTACAGGCCAGTCAAGTTCTTCCACACCGATCTCAACAAACCATTTCTGTATGGACCTCGCTTTGTGCACGGGGGCATTGTCATGCTGAAAGGAAAGGGCCTTTCCCAAACTGTTCCTATAAAGTTGGAAGCACAGAATACACTAGAATGTAATTGTATGCTGTAGTATTAAGATTTCCTTTCACTGGAACTAAGGGGTCTAGCCCAAACCATCTCCACCAAACTTTACAGTTGGCACTAAGCATTTGGGAAGGTAGCTTTCTCCTGCCATCCGCCAAACCCAGATTTGTCCCTAAGACTGCCAGATGGTGAAGCGTGATTCATCACTCTAGAGAACGCGTTTCCACTGCTCCAGAGTCCAATGGTGACGAGCTTTACACCACTCGAGCCAACGCTTGGCATTGCGCATGGTGATCTTATGCTTGTGTGCGGCTGCTCGGCCATGGAAAGCCGTTTCATGAAGCTCCCGACGAACAGTTCTTGTGCTGACGTTGCTTCTAGAGACAGTTTGGAACTCGGTAGTGAGTGTTACAACCGAGGACAGATGATTTTACAGAGCTACATGCTTCAGCACTCGGCGGTCCCGTTCTGTGAGCTTGTATGGCCTACCACTTCACGGCTGAGCAGTTGTTGCTTCTAGACATTTCCACTTTACAATAACAGCGCTTACAGTTAACCGGGGCTGCTCTGGCAGGGCAGAAATGTGACGAAACGACTTGTTGGAGAGTTGGCATCCTATGACTGTGCCATGTTGAAAGTCACTGAGCTTTTCAGTAAGGCCATCCTACTGCCAGTGTATTTCTATGGAAATTGCATGGCTGTGTGCTCGATTTTATATACCTGTCAGACCCTGAAATTGGCTGATATGGATAGGGCTACATTTAAATGTTTTTTTTTACAGAATAATTATGAAATGCATATGCATAACCATGGTAGCAATTGTACGCTGCTGCTACTCTCTGTTTATCTTATATGCATAGTCACTTTAACCATACATCCATGTACATACTACCTCAATTGGGCCGACCAACCAGTGCTCCTACACATTGGCTAACCGGGCTATCTGCATTGTGTCCCACCACCCGCCAACCCCTCTTTAACACTACTGCTACTCTCTGTTCATCATATATGTATAGTCACTTTAACCATACCTACATGTACATACTACCTCAATCAGCCTGACTAACCAGTGTCTGTATATAGCCTTGCTACTCTTATTTTCAAATGTATTTTTACTGTTGTTTTATTTCTTTACTTATCTACACACACACACACACACCTTTTTTTCGCACTATTGTTTAGAGCCTATAAGTAAGCATTTCACTGTAAGATCTACTACACCTGTTGTATTCCGCGCACATGACAAATAAACTTTGATTTGATTTGAAAGGGAACAGTTTGGAGACCATGGGGAAATGATTATACCAAAGGAGAGGACACAACAGTTCACCTTAAACAAGAAGTCATGTGCATTTTACATATACTGTACTTTTCACCCCATTTATTTCCAAACTAAATCTGAAAATACTCTGGATACATTCAGTAACACGATAAGAATATTCCTGGACCACGTCGGGTAGATGCAACATAAGACCACAAAAATCACAAAGGTTTTTAGTGAGAGGACTAACTGGTGTCTCCAAGTGGCCACACAGCTCTCCAAAGTGGGCACTGATCCTAAGTAATTTCGATGCACTTTTATGACTCAAAGAAGAGTCTTCAACTATAAGGTGCTTTCTTTGAGCTCTCCCAGCTGTGCCGTTGAGGAACTAGAGCGAGCACACTTGTAGTTGTTTTGAATACAACCCTGCATCCCCGCCCTCACACAATTACTGTCGTTGTTTACGCAATCCAAATACGGTCCATTATAAATCACAGTCTGGGTCAGGTGGGCATCATTTGTAAGCCTGTTCTATTGCCAACATGACTGGCTGAGATATCAAATACAATATTACAGTGTTAGGCTTTCACAATGCAATTCAAGGAAACGGATACGCTTGGTGTGCATGGAAAGGAGTCCTGGGTCCATTTAGGTGTGCGTGCCGTGGCAAATGTTCTTCACAATACACAAACATAAGCTCATTCTGTTCAGAACAACCCATGGTGTGATGTCATGTCATCTTGTAACTAACTGTACATCAAACATAGTGATCATAAACGTTGACACTGTTTATGACATGAGTTCTATTATAAGGAAACGTGAAGTGCACATTTGGACTCACGGGTGTTTGGCTTGCTTGCATTGACATCAAAGCAGCATATATTATCAAATCCCATCAAATCCCATTTTATTGGTCACATACATGTGTTTAGCAGATGTTATTGCTGGTGTAGCGAAATGCTTATAATCCTCAATGTCTCATCTTTCAAAATACATAGAGTCCTCTTAATTTCCAACATGTCCCGCACTCCGACAACAACAAATATGCTAAAGTTGCCCAGTTAGTGGGTGGGATGAAGTGCTCAAGTTCAGAACGGCTGTTAGTCAAAACCCATAAAGCGCTGCGAAGAGCAGAGCCAGAGCTCTGACGTCATGTGTAGCGCGTTACTGTACAGGCACTGCGCTCCATTTTCAACCCGTATATGGGTACACATGTAAAGGGTTAGGCCCCTGTAAACTGGCCTCAAAGTGATACATCTGATCAAGGATCAGTATTATAGGGGCACTTGAACTCATTTTGAATGAAGGGTTGTGTAATGGAGGATTTTCTGATAAGCCAGTCGACCGTCAGCTTAAAGACCACCAGGCCAGCAGGGGGTGCTCCATAAAATATATATACGAGGATAAAGGTAGTCAATTCGCACAAGTGTAATGGACACACACAAAGCTTACGGTAAAGTATTTCCTTACTGGTATTCTTGGTGATGGAAAAGCCTCGACTGCTTCAGTCATGCCCTGTTTCTTCTACTCCAAGGATCATCAACTAGATTCAGCCGCGGGCAGATGTATTTCCTTAGCGGATGTTCAGGGGGACATTTTGGAATATAATTACAAATAATTTGTAGGCTGCAAATTTACCGCAAGAAGCCCAAACAGATATAAAATTTGACTAAAACATAATCATTTCAAACCTTGCTTACATGTGTATACGATCCCATATATCTCTGTTATGCGTGGGAATACTTTTGAACAGATTTTCTAAATTAAAATCACTTGGAGCTGATTTGTGTTTTTACAGGGGTTTTTTTTGCTCAGAAAACTTGGCGGGGGGATAAAAAAAATCACCAGTTTGGGGAACCCTGTTCTACTCTATCATTTCCCCCAGGTATACTGCAGACGCTGGGACACTTACGGGCAGCCTAAAAGCTGTAAACCCCCCCCCAGCGCTATGATAAACATTGGTCTTTTCTGGCATATTTATTTTCCTAATGTAGATCTAGCAAGAAGAAGAAGCCTCTCTATCCTCTAGAATGAAGCGTTGCCTTGTCTTACAGTCGAATGTGTGAAAATGAAATAGTGCCTCCGGGATATTTGGGCAGCTTCTTTGTGTTTAAAGCAGTTGTACATCCTTTGTCCACAGTGTTATGCTCTGTGAGTGTAAATTAACCAATCAGATGTCTCAAGCTGGACCATAACAGGAACAGAACACAACTGTTTGATTTGATAGGGGCTCTTGGTTCAGTTACGGGAGCAAAGGTCAAAAAAGGCCTTTCGGTTTTTCTTGGCAGCAGAGGCATGAGAATGAAAAGCATGCGACGACCAAACAGCGGTCTTCAAATGAGGAATCTGTTCTCATGTAATAGACGTTCCCCTAATGTGTGCATGTTATGTGTAGCACGTGTGCACGTGTGTTCAGCCATTGACTATAGCGTCGTCACGTGGTCTCTGAAATGTGTTTTCCATCGGTCGGAGTCTGTACCGTGTTCGCTTCACTCCTCCTGGGGCTCCTCAAGCTCTTCTGAAAGCTCTTCTGAAAGCTCTAAACCCGGCCGAGGCCTTAGGAAAACCAGAGGGCGTCGGGACAGGTGACGTTGAGTGATAAAGTCAGGAGAGAACATGCCTTGCCTCCCGTCCCTCTCAGCGCACACACGCTGCGCATTAGCACATGTGAGTGTGGACACAACACACACACACACACCTCTTCAAGGCACTGGATCATAGCTGAGGTGTGCGTATGTGTGTGTGTGTGTGGTGGGGGGAGGCATAGGGGGGATTGGGACGCACGAAACTGAGTGATAAAGTTATAAAGAACAATTCATTAGGAGAGAACATACCTCCATCAACTCAACACGCACACACACATCTCAAGGCACTTGATCGTAGCTGTGGTGCATTTGTCTGTGTGCGGGGCCCATTTCTGCTGCTTTCGATATGCCTAATGGGGAGAGAAGTTTGGGGGGTCGGCGAGGTAGTCGACGAGTCGTCAGCCGTGGAACTGGACTGTTTCCTCATATTAAAGCTGTCTAATTCTAACCATAATTCACCCGCAGAGAGCTCTACCCTTCAGAGGGCATTAATGACTTTTTTTTCAGCGCTACAGACCCTCTAGTCTGTGTCCCAAATGGGTCCAAAGGGCTCTTGGTCAAATGATGTGCACTAAGTAAGTAAAAGGGTGTAAAAGTAAAAGTAAAATCTCTAGTCCACATCCCTCCACCCCAGACCCCCCCTCCGTCCGTCCGGAGACCGTTGAGGCGCCAAGGCCGCAAGTGGCGACAGAGACAGGGGAACTCGAACCTGCAGCACCTGGTCGCCTGTCACCACATGCTAATGAACACCACCTGCTGGTGAGAGAGAGTGAGAGAGAGCGAGGTGTCGGAAGAGTACATGTCCTAAACAAATTACCTCAGGCAGTGACCCATGGGTGCAATGGAGGTATGTTGTATCACACTCGTGATAGTTACTACATATGACCATAGATAGCTCAGTGTGTGTGTCATTTCTGTCTCTACGTTGGGTTGGTTGCAAAGCAATTCTGAATGTTATTTCCCTTCCTTTTTAGCCTAGGCCTACTGTGCTATATTGTTGTATAAATGAGGAAAATGCAAATGAGATATGCTCAAGGCATTGGAATATACTCAATTCTTTCCACCCATCTTAGAGTGAAGAGAACACGGTACAGACTCCAACAGATACCACCCGTACTTGTCACAACACAACTGATTGGCTCAAACGCATTAAGAAATAAAGAAATTCCACAAATTAACTTTTAACAAGGCACACCTTGTTAATCGAAATGCATTCCATGTGACTACCTCATGAAGCTGGTTGAGATAATGCCAAGAGTGTGCAAAGCTGTCATCAAGGCGAAGGGTGGCTACTTTGTAGAATCTCTAATATAACATATATCTTGATTTGTTTAAGCCTTATTTGGTTGCTACATGATTCCATATGTGTTATTTCATAGCTTTGATGTCGTCACCATTATTTTACAATGTAGAAAATAGTAAAAATAAAGAAAAACCCTTGAATGTGTAGGTGTGTCCAAACTTTATATATATATATATAATAATATATATTTATATATATATAAATAATGGTGTATAGACAGTATGGACAGTATATGAATTGAAACGGCGTTTAGTAATAATTATATAGGATGAGCCATGACTAGTAGAATACAGTATATACATACAGTATCTTCGTAAAGTGGGACTATCATTTGTTTTTCAACAGGACAATTACCCAAAACACACCTCCAGGCTGTGTAAGGGCTATTTGACCAAGAAGGAAAGTGATGGAGTGCAGCATCAGATGACCTGGCCTCCACCCAATCACCCAACCTCAACTCAATTGAGATGGTGTGGGATGGATTGGACCGCAGAGTGAAGAGAAAGCAGTCAGAAATTGCTCAGCATATGTGGGAGCTGAACGTATTCTCTGCAGCAGAGGTAACTCTGGGTCTACCTTTCCTGTGGCGGTCCTCATGAGAGCCAGTTTCATCATATCGCCTGATGGTATTTTGCAACTGCACTTGAAGAAAATGTCAAAGTTCTTGAAATGTTCCCTTTTGACTGACCTTCATATCATAAAGTAATGATGAACTGTTGTTTCTCTTTGCTTGTTTGAGCTCTTCTTGCCATAATACGGACTTGGTCTTTTACCAAATAGGGCTATCTTCTGTATACCACCCGTACTTGTCACAACACAACTGATTGGCTCAAACGCATTAAGAAATAAAGAAATTCCACAAATTAACTTTTAACAAGGCACACCTTGTTAATCGAAATGCATTCCATGTGACTACCTCATGAAGCTGGTTGAGATAATGCCAAGAGTGTGCAAAGCTGTCATCAAGGCGAAGGGTGGCTACTTTGTAGAATCTCTAATATAACATATATCTTGATTTGTTTAAGCCTTATTTGGTTGCTACATGATTCCATATGTGTTATTTCATAGCTTTGATGTCGTCACCATTATTTTACAATGTAGAAAATAGTAAAAATAAAGAAAAACCCTTGAATGTGTAGGTGTGTCCAAACTTTATATATATATATATAATAATATATATTTATATATATATAAATAATGGTGTATAGACAGTATGGACAGTATATGAATTGAAACGGCGTTTAGTAATAATTATATAGGATGAGCCATGACTAGTAGAATACAGTATATACATACAGTATCTTCGTAAAGTATTCAAACCCCTTGACTTTTGCCTCATTTTGTGTATTTGGTTACAGCCTTCTTATAAAATCGATTAAATCGTTTTTGTCACGCATCAATCTACACACAATACCCCATACTGACAAAGCAGAAACAGATTTCTAGAAATGTTTGCTAATTTAAAAATAAATTTAAAAATCACATTTCCATAAGTATTCACACCCTTTACTGGCAGTGAAAATAGCCTTGAGTCTTCTTGGGTATGACGCTACAAGCTTGGCACACCTATATTTGGGGAGTATCTCCAATTCTTCTCTGTAGATCCTCTCAAGCTCTATCAGGTTGGATGGGGAGCGTTGCTGCAAAGCTATTTTCAGGTCTCTTCAGAGATGTTCAATCGGGTTCATGTCCGGGCTCTGGCTGGGCCACTCAAGGCTATTCAGAGACTTGTTCCGAAGCCACTCATGCGTTGTCTTGGATTTGTGCTTAGGGTTGTTGTCCTGACGGAAGGTGAACCTTTGTCCCAGTCTGAAGTCTTGAGCTCTCTGGAGTAGGTTTTCATCAAGGATCTCTCTGTTCTTTGCCCCGTTCATCTTTATAGTGTACAGATTGTATTTATCATCATTAGTCATTTAGGTCAACATTGGATCATTCAGAGATCCTCACTGAACTTCTGGAGAGAGTTTGCTGCACTGAAAGTAAAGGGGCTGAATAATTTTGCACCCCCAATTTTTCAGTTTTTGATTTGTTAAAAAAGTTTGAAATATCCAATAAATGTTGTTCCACTTCATGATTGTGTCCCACTTGTTGTTGATTCTTCACAAAAAAATACAGTTTTATATCTTTATGTTTGAAGCCTGAAATGTGGCAAAAGGTCGCAAAGTTCAAGGGGGCCGAATACTTTTGCAAGGCACTGTACCTCGATCCGGACTAGTTTCCCAGTCTCTGCCTCTGAAGAACATCCCCATAGCATGATACCACCAGCATTCTTCACCGTAGGGATGGTACCAGGTTTCTTCCAGATGTGACACTTGGCATTCAGGCCAAAGAGTTCAATCTTTCTTTCATCAGACCAGAGAATCTTATTTCCCATGGTCTGAGATTCTTTAGGTGCCTTTTGGCAAACAAAGCAGGCTGTCATGTGCCTTTTACTGAGGAGTGGCTTCTGTCTGGCCACTCTACCATAAAGGCCTGATTTTTTAAATAATCCGTGATTGTCTGGAGTCCCTGCCACATACACTACTGTTCAAAAGTTTGGGGTCACTTAGAAATGTCCTTGTTTTTGAAAGAATAGCTCATTTTTTGTCCATTAAAATAACATAAAATTGATCAGAAATACAGTGTAGACATTGTTAATGTAGTAAATTACTATTGTAGCTGGAAACGGCTGATTTTGAATGGAATATATATAGAGTTGCAAAGAAAAATCTCAGACTGGCCAATAAAAATAAAAGATTAAAATGGGCAAAAGAACACAGACACTGGCCAGAGGAACTCTGCCTAGATGGCCAGCACCCCAGACTCGCCTCTTCACTGTTTACAGTGAGACTGGTGTTTTGCAGGTACTATTTAATGAAGTTGCCAGATGAGGAAGTCTGTTAAATGATTCTTTATTACCAACGCAGTATTGTAAACTCATCATTCATGGCCACTGTTTGCTTGTTTGCAGTCTTTTTGTACAGCTTTGACAGTGCTACTGTATCTTTTTTGTGTCACGTCCTGACCTTAGTTCCTTTTTTATGTCTCTGTTTTAGTTTGGTCAGGGCGTGAGTTGGGGTGGGCATTCTATGTTTTTGTTCTAGGTTTTGTATTTCTGTGTTTGGCATGGTATGGTTCCCAATCAGAGGCAGCTGTCGATCGTTGTCTCTGATTGAGAACCATACTTAGGTAGCCTGTTTTCCCACTATGATTTGTGGGTAGTTATTTTCTGGTTAGTGTTTATTGCACCTGTCAGAACTGTTCGTTTATCGTTTTGTTGTTTTTGCTCTTGTAATCATTCTTTATTAAAAGTATTATGGATACGTACAACGCTGCACTTTGGTCCTCCTCTCCTTCTCCCGACGACAATCGTTACATTTTGACACGCAAAGACCCAAACGGCATTCCATAGTATGTATATTGTGAAGCTAATAGCAGTAACGCTATTACTGTGTAACTCCGGTAGGGTAACATCTGAAAAATAGCGCACGTGGTAGTGCGTACCTATGCTCGACCAGTCGGCGAAAGCCAACATCACCCACAACAGAGAATGGTTGATTGTCAAGGGCAATGAATTCCATTATATTGGCTTTAATGGATTCTCGCTGAAAATGTCTTACTATTTCAAATGACTACTAGACTTGTTGACTGCCCGATCCACACAGCAGACATTGTGGGCTAGGTTAGGAATGCTGTGTTGCACGTGTTGCACAACATTTTACGTGGCGTCATTAATGTCACGCCCTGACCTTAGAGCTTTTATGTCTCTATTTTGGTTTGGTCAGTGTGTGAGTTGGGTGGGCATTCTTTGTTCTTTTTTCTATGTTTTTGTATTTCTTTGTTTTGGCCGGGTAGGGTTCTCAATCAGGGACAGCTGTCTATCGTTGTCTCTGATTGGGAACCATACTTAGCTGGCTTTCCCCACGGTTTTTAAGGGTAGTTATTTTCTGTTTTGTGTTTCTTTTTGGTTTTCGTTCATTCACTTTGTCATTCAGTGTTCAGTTGAAATAAAAGTATGAACACTTACCACGCTGCGCTTTGGTCCTCACCTTCTTCAACAGACGATTGTTACAGAACTACCCACCATCAAAGGACCAAGCAGCGTGGAAGAGAGGACTGGACATGGGAGGACATCCTGGACGGCAAGGGATGCTACACATGGAAGGAGATCCTGGCTGGAAGGGATCGCCTCCCATGGGAACAGGTGGCGGCAGCCAGGAGAGCAGAGGCAGCAGGAAAAGGGACCCAGCGTTATGAGGGAACAAAGCTGGCAAGGAAGCCCGAGAGGCAGCCCCCCAAAAAATATTTGGGGGGGGCACACGGGAAGTGTGGTGGAGTCAGGTTGGAGACCTGAGCCCACTCCCCGTGCTTACCGTGGCGAGCAGGTGACTGGTCAGGCCCCGGGCTATGGGGTGATGCGCACTGTGTCTCGGCTGAGCATTCGCAGACCGGTGTGCTCGGTGCCCGCGTCCCGCATTTGCCGGGTGGAAGTGGGCATCCAGCCAGAACGGGTGGTGCCAGCTCTGCGTTCGAGACCACCAGTGCGCCTCCACGGCCCAATGTATCCGGTGCCTCGGCCAAGGAAGAGGCCTCCGGTATGTCTCCCCAGTCTGGTGAGTCCTGTGCCTGCTCCTAGAGCCAGGTCTCCTGTGTGTCGCCCCAGCCTGGTGAGTCCTGTGCCTGCGCTGAGTCCGGAGCGTCCAGAGGCGCCCTTCGGTCCAGAGGTGCCCTTCGGTCCAGAGCGTCCAGAGGCGCCCTTCGATCCAGAGCGTCCAGAAGCGCCCTTCGGTCCGGAGCGTCCAGCGGCGCCCTTCGGTCCGGAGCGTCCAGAGGCGCCCTTCGGTCCGGAGCATCCAGCGGCGCCCTTCGGTCTGGGGAATGCTACGAGGGTCCCCAGTCCGGGGTCGGTGGCGACGGTCCCTGCTCTAGAGGCGCCACCTAAGTGGGCCAAGCCAGAGGTGCAGCGGGGTCTATGTCCCTCACCAGAGCCGCCACCGCGGAGAAATGCCCACCCAGACCCTCCCCTATAGGTTCAGGTTTTGTGGCCGGAGTCCGCACCTTTGGGGGGTACTGTCACGCCTTAACCTTAGAGCTTTTTATGTCTCTATTTTGGTTTGGTCAGGGTGTTAATTAGGTGGCCATTCTATGTTATTTTTTCTATGTTTTTGTATTTCTTTGTTTTGGCCGGGTATGGTTCTCAATCAGGGACAGCTGTCTATCGTTGTCTCTGATTGGGAACCATACTTAGGTAGCTTTTCCCCACAGGGTTTTTGTGGGTAGTTATTTTCTGTTTTGTGTTTCTGCACCTGACGGAACTGTTCCGGTGTTCGTTCATTCTCTATGTTATTCAGTGTTCAGTTGAAATAAGAGTATGAACACTTACCACACTGTGCTTTGGTCCTCACCTTCTTCAACAAACGATCATTACAATTAGGTATGCACAATAGCTTTGACATTGGTTTTTAACGTCGATGTTAAACTAGACATACCGATGTATTAAACTAGACATGCCGATACCGATGTTGGCATTTTTAGCTAATACCAGCTAATCCCTATATGTTCACCGATATATCGTGCATCCCTAAAAATAGATTTTGGGCTGTGAATTTATGTACGGGTTGACAGTTGGGTCTTTAACTAGGGTGTTGATTGGAGAGGCAATGTTTTTTTTTCGGGGGGGGGCAAAGAAAAGGGAAAGGGGGATACGATTAGTACCCATGTCCTCGTGCAAGGGACTCGAGTCCAAGGCACCTGTTTTGTATAAACACCCCTCCATGGGTGTGTTTAACAGGGACAAGGTGCTAGCAGGGGGCAGAGAGTAGCAAGGGAGCAGACCCGAAAATAATTTCAAATACTTGACATGGGCTTGATTGAGCTTTCCTGGCGCAATGGAACCTATAGAATAGTAGCAAATATGCAATCCCTGTCCTTCTGGCACTCCAGGCAGACTTAAGCAAACACTAAAAATATTTGAAAAATATTAAATAGTATTTGAAGACAGGTCTGCAGATGAGAAAGGTCTGTCGTCTCACCCACATTACGGCTTCCCACGATGCTCAGCCATTGGCCGTGACACATGTGGAGTTGATTGGAACGTTTCTTGTCTCTTGGAATGAGCCAATTATTTACACTCCGTGGTTCAAAGCTGGCTGTGTGTTTACTAGACGACAGATCTCAAAGGAAGGAGGACTTTGGTTAAATCAGGCTTCCAGGAAATGTAAATCACATTTAGGAGGAGCCTAACTGATGTCAGCAAGAGCCTTATGATTTTGGTATGAGCCATGTGTTTGAGCCTCAAGTGTGGAGACTGGTTTCCCAGCACACCATCATAAGTGTCAATCTTCACTTAGGTGGTAAATGTCATTAACATAACTCCTGTACAGAACTTAATCTCTTTGTATCCAGCTTCCCTTAGCGCTCTGGGAGAGTTACTGACAGTCTCTTTCATACCGGATATCTCACACTGTCTGTCTGCGGACAACAGGTGTATACTATATCCAAAGCCTGGAGAGTAAATACACAAATGTGAAGCAGCAAAACCCTTGAGGTCTTACAGTGTCAGTTTGGTTGTGGTATTGCTGGGTATCAGTGGCGGTCAGTGCCGTTTATGATGAGAGAGAACACATTTTTTTTCTCATGAGCATGGCCTTATTTCTTTTACAGCATGTTGGATGACTGTCATTCATACAACATTGATAGGTTTAGGTATATGACACTCAAATTTTCCCTATACCCATCATGAGGTTACTACAACCTAGCCTATGAATGAAAGTTTACAATGCAGGTGCACACAGGTCGAGAATGTTTTTGAGATGACAGACAGTGACACATGGACAGACAGTGACACATTCAATACCGTCTTGCACACTCTTGCCTGCTTCTAGCTTATCTAAGGTGTAATCATTAGTCCAACAGTTGCAAACGAGAGTTTTTATTGGACAAATTCAGGTATTTTTATCCACGTTTGATTTGCTTCCATTTAAGAAACGTTTTTTTCCAACAGAATCGGCGGAATGAATACACCCCTGATCACGCAAACACAGTTTACTTTCATAGCAGCCACGTTGTATTCATTCTAGCCTCTATGCACTCTACTCTCTCACCTTTTCGCAATTAATAAATAAAACCAAAAGCTTACCTTGACTTGGAAGAGTTCCAATGTTGTGTTGAATAGTCATAGCCAGCTAGCTAACATAGCATCCCTCTGTTTGAGCCAGGTGTTTCAGTAGGCTAAACTAGCGAGCTGCATTTGTAAGTTAAGTAAGTGAAACTGAAAGGGGAAAAAATACAATCTCTCTCTCAGAAATTAATTTGTTGTTGTCTTTCTCTCTCCGAGTCAACTACTCTCCACATTTTATGCACTGCAGTTCTAGCTAGCTGTAGCTTATGCTTTCAGTACTAGATTAATTCTCGGATCCTTTGATTGGGTGGAGGACATGTCAGTCCATGCTGCAAGCGCTCTGATAGGTTGGAGTACGTCCAAATTAGAAGTTGTCATAATTCATGTGTAAGTCTATGGAAGGGGGTGAGAACCAAGAGCCTCTTAAGTTTTGTATTGAATCAAAAGGAGGATGGAAGCTAGCTGTCCTCCAGCTACACCATGGTGCTACCCTACAGAGTGCTATTAAGGCTACTGTAGACCTTTGCAAAACAATGTGTTTTAAAAGGATAACTTTTTCAATGTTTTACATGTTTTATTTTTATGAAATTCACTGAGAAGGATGGTCCTTACCTTCCTCCTCTGAGGAGCCTCCGTTGCTGGGTATTGTCAATAAGGAGCAGCAACAGTAGACACGGTAGAGTTTAGGGTTGAAAATATCACAGTTGTGATATTGAGTGCTGGGTATGATGAAACAAGTGAAATCCATTAGTCTCACAACTCTCACCAGAGGAACACATCACTCTAGGCCTATGGGGGGTTTCTTATCCTTTCATAGCACTATACACCCCCACCACCAGAGGTCAAAGTGGTCCAGTCCCCTAGTTCACACCTCGTCTTGTAGGAAACAGACATGAGAAGAGAGACACCATGACAGCTTGTTGATGCTCATAGCGCCCTCGGAACATGACGCTAGAAAGCCAGCCGTGTCCTCAACCATCTCGAGTCCCACAAACTCCTGTTACCAAACAACACCAGCGTCACATTGAGAAGACCACCGAACGTGGTCGAGAAGAGGGTGTTTTTGCTCCATAATCCAGCACCATTTTGACATTACCCCACAGCTTCATGTTCCCATAACCATGGTTGTGTAGGGTCAGCCACGTTGTGACCACAGGGGGTTAGTACGCGTGGTTTCCAGGTGTTTGATGCCATTCCATTTGATCCATTGCTCCGGACATTATTATGAGCCGTTCTCCCCTCAGCAGTCTCCACTGGCTGTGCCTGACAAACCCTTGTTGCCGAACCACAGCCGTCTTCAGAAGCATTCCAGAGAAGAGAGTATTTTCCAGCCCTACTTACACAAAATCAAACCCAAGGCCTATTTGTGTCCTTATAACCAGCCTGTGTTTGGGGCTCATGTGCTTTATCCACACAATAAGCCCGGTTCTTTTTATGTAAACGACATGTCAACGTTTGGTAAACTGACCTTGGGACTACCACGAATATTCATATCCTCACATTGTTCTCCTGGGCTGAGATTGGCTGGGAGCCAGGAAGGGGAGGTCCAGATCCACCTCTGCTGCCTGCACAACAATTAACAGCATGTAACTGCTTTGTTTACAGGATGAAAGTGAAAGTGAATAATACATGGGATTTCGATTAGATTTCACAATGTCACGTCGACATTCCGTCAAGCAGGAAGCTAGATACTCTAGTGTATATAGACAGTATTGTCAGTGGAGGAGGAGAGAGAGTGTCAAGTGACACGCGCAGAGCGCTTGATTTTAGCTGCCGTTGACGGGCAGGACTCTCGCGTTGTGCTTGTGAATGAATTTGATCAAGTTATGTAGCCTATTGATTACTTCTTGATGAATAAATACAATTAAAATGTTTTGTTGTTTCTCTGTAATACTAGCCACCTAACAATCTTTATGAAGTTGGCTTTAGCTAGCCGGCTAGACAGATTCCCAATCTCCCAACCTCATAGCTACAAAACCATTTCAGGCTATCAATCAAGTCTTAGCTGGCAATCCTACTGGCAAGGTTGCTAGACTTTTGAAAAAAACTTAAGTTGCTTTAATTCCAACAGAGATTAGATGTCACATTGAAAACTACCATTATGTGACACATTAAGAAATATTCAAATAAGACTCAAAGGAAGAACACTGAAAAAAAAATCTACTCTAATGGAGTTGATTGTTAATTCAAAATTCATTTGAGTTTAATTTAAGTAAGTCTGAGAGTTGGATATTTACTCCATTTAGTATCGTTTTAACTCCAAAAATATCAACACCATGACCAGAGTAGTTAACACAAAATGGGGGTGGGACCATCTAAACTCCAAAATAGTGTTACATTTGACTCCATATGGGTTGAATTAACTCTTGGGATTTTACTGTGTATGTATTACATATAATTTAATTACCCAATTTTGTTAAAGAGAAATTTCACTGCTGCTCTTTCACTGTACATGTCATTAATATAATTATCAATGTATATCATACTTTTTTTTTTCCTCACTACACTCAAAGACGAGCATTTCTGCATCTCACCGGTAGAAATGGGCCATCTATATTTCCTGGTTGTAAGAAAACCACAATATCCAGAATTCATAGCGATTTCATTACATAGTACCGCCCCTGTCGAGGTGGAGTCAGTCAAGAATGGGTGTCAACAGGTAGCTAACGTTACTCAATGGACCAGTCACTCGTTTATAGAACATCAGCTTGCAAATAACTATATATTTTTTATTTTTGTTTCGACAACAACTGTAAAGTATAGTCATGGTGTGGTGCACAGTACCAGGATGTGCAAACTACAAGCAAGCACAGGCTGCTGGAGTAACATTTAAATGTGTTACCTTATTAAGCCAATGAGTCCCACCACGATGCCAGTGCGATTTGGACTTCTAACCCCTTTTAAACATTGTGTGTTTGAGGTACACACTTTTGGGTTATACCATTGGATTTGTCTATTTCTTCTGCATCCGTTGGTACCATTAGTATGTGATTAATGGGGGCTAAGTTAGAGAGGTGTTTGCGAGATAAGGGCTGATCCCGAAGGGGACCGGAGCCAGGTCTTTTTTACAAGAACATCTGTAGAGTGACTCCGTCTTTGCATTATCCACATAGTAAATGTGAACTTGTGAGTCTGAAAATGGACACTGGAGGTTATAATGAACCAATTAGGCACATTTGGGCAGTCTTGATGCAAAATTTTGAACAGAAATGCAATGGTTCATTTGATCAGTCTGATACTTTGCATATACACTGCTGCCATCTAGTGGCCAAAATTGTAATTACGTCTGGGATGGGATAATACATTATGGCCTTTCTCTTGCTTTTCAAAGATGCATATCCTTGCTTCAGGTCTTGAGCTACAGGCAGTTAGATTTGGGTGTCATTTTAGGCGAAAATTGAAAAAAAGGGGCGGATCCTTAAGAGGTTTTAAAGTACAAAAGGGAAAATAAATAAACATAAACGTAGGTTGTATTTACAATGGTGTTTGTTGTTTACTGGTTGCCCTTTTATTGTGGCAACAGGTCACAAATCTTGCTGCTGTGATTGCACTCTGTGGTATTTCACCCAATAGTTTATCAAAATTGTATTTGTTTTCGAATTCTTTGTGTGTCTGTATAATATGAGGAAAATATGTGTCTCTAATATGGTCCTACAATTGGCAGGACGTTAGGGAGTGCAGCTCAGGTTCCACCTCATTTTGTGGGCAGTGTGCACATAGCCTGTCTTCTCCTGAGAGACAGGTCTGCCTTCGACGGGCCTTTCTCAATAGCAAGGCTATGCTCACTGATTCTGTACATAGTCAAAGATTTCCTTAATTTAGGGTCAGTCACATTATTTGGTGTTGTACAGTACATGGAGGATATTTTTGCATAACTTTGCACGCAGTCTCAATTTAGTGATTGTCCCATTCTTCATGTGAATTCATGTGATTGTCCCATTCTTCATTCATGTGAATTCTTGGTTGGTGAGCAGACTCCAGACCTATCAACCATAAAGGACAATGGGTTCTATAACTTTCAAGTATTTTTAGCCAGATCCTAATTGGTATGTCAAACTTTATTTTACTTTTGATGGCGTAGAAGGCCCTTCTTGCCTTGTCTCTCAGATCGTTCACAGCTTTGTGGATGTTAGCTGTGGCGCAGATGTTTAGGTCGAGGTATGTATAGTTTTTTGTGTGCTCTAGGGTAACGGTGTCTAGATGGAATTTGTATTTGTGATCCTGGCAACTGGACCTTTTATGGAACACCATTATTTTGTCTTACTAAGATTTACTGTCAGGACCCAGTTCTGACAAAAACTGTGCAGAAGTTCTAGGTGCTGCTGTAGGTCCTCCTTGGTTGGGGACAGAAGCACCAGATCATCAGCACACCTTAGACATTTGACTTCAGATTCTAGTAGGGTGAGGCCAGTTGCTACAGACTGTTCTAGTGCCCTCACCAATTTGTTGATATACATGTTGAAGAGGGTGGGGCTTAAGCTGCATCCCTGTCTCACACCCCGGCCCTGTGGAAATAAATGTTTTTTTGCCAATTGTAACCGCATACTTGTTGTTTGTGTACATGGATTTCATAATGCCATATGTTTTCCCCCCAACACCATCAATTTATATAGTAGGCCCTCATGCCAAATTGAGTCGAAAGCTTTTTTGAGAAACAAAGCATGAGAAGAATTTGGCTTTGTTTTGGTTTGTTTGTTTGTCAATTAGGGTGTGCATTGTGAATATGTGGTCTGTCATGGTAATTTGGTAAAAAGCCAATTTTGACATTTGCTCAGTACATTGTTTTCGCTCAGGAAATGCTCACTGCTGTTCCCAAGGTTGCTGTTGACGCATATCCCACAGTAGTTATTGGGGTCAAATTTGTTCTAAATATTGGGGAATATGCCAGAGCTGAGGATGATGTTAAAGAGTTTAAGTATAGCCTATTGGAATTTGTGGTCTGTATATTTTATAATTTAGGATACCATCAATCCCACAGGCCTTTTTAGGTTGGAGGGTTTGTATTTTGTCCTTTAGTTCATTCATTGTAATTGGAGAATCTAGTGGGTTGTGGTAGTTTTTAATAGTTGATTGTAATATTTGTATTTGATAATCTATATGTTTTGGCTGTTTGTTCTTTGTTATAGAGCCAAAAAGATTGGTGAAGTAGTTTATCCATACATCTCCGTTTTGGATAGATAACTCTTCGTGTTGTTGTTTGTTTAGAGTTTTCCAATTTTCCCAGAAGTGGTTAGATTCTATGGATTCTTCAATTACATTGAGCTGATTTCTGTATTGTTTTAGCGATTCACCATAATGAAGGCGTAGACTCAGGTTTTCTGGGTCTCTATGCCTAAGTTTGATTGATTTCTCAATTTCTTTCGTAGGTTTTTGCATTCTTCATCCAACCATTTCTCGTACATTTTCTTAGGTTGTCTGCTTGAAATGTTTAGATTTGATAGGGAAGCAGAAACGAATATTGAAATATTTTGTCCAGGAAATTGTCTAGAAGGAATTGAATTTGTTGTTGCCTAATAGTTTTTTGGTACATTTCCACACTACTTTTCTTGCATCTATAGTATTTCTTAATAGTATTCAGTTCCCTTGGCTTTGATGCCTCATGATTGAGCATAGCTCTGTTCAAGTGTGTGATTTTGCTGTGATCTGATAGGGGTGTCAGTGGACTGACTGTGAACCCCTTGAGTTGAGGTCAGTGATTAAGTATTATTTTTTTATTTAACCAGGTAAGTTGACTGAGAACACATTCTCATTTACAGCAACAACCTGGGGAATAGTTACAGGGGAGAGATGAATGAGCCAATTGTAAGGATTAGGTGGCCATGAAGGTATGAATGCCAGAGTGGGAATTTAGCCAGGACACCGGGGTTAACACCCCTATTTTTACGATAAGTGCCATGGGATCTTTAGTGACCACAGAGAGTCAGGACACCCATTTAACGTCCCACCCGAAAGACGGCACCCTACAGTACACCTGACAATACCCGATTCACTTCCCTGGGATACTTATATTATACCAGAGGAAAGGGTGCCTCTTACACCACTTCCAACACCACTGCCTCCAACACCACTTCCAGCAGCATCTGGTCTCCCATCCAGGGACTGACCAGAACCAACCCTGCTTAGCTTCAGAAGCAAGCCAGCAGTGGGATGCAGGCTGGTATACAGTACTACTGCCAAATTGTGTACCTACTAAAGGAGTCCTCTCGAAGCCTACCATTGACTATGTACATACCTAGTGTCCGACAGAGCTGCAGGAGTTGTAACCCATTTCTGTTGGTTATGTTGTCATGGTTGTGTCTAGGGGGGCATATGGGGGAGGGAATGTTGTCACCTCCAGGCAGGTGTTTGTCCCCCTGTGTGTTGAGGGTGTCAGGTTCTTGTCCAGTTCTAGCATTTAGGTTGCCACAGACTAGTACATGTCCCTAGGCCTGGACATTTTTGATCCCCCCTCTTGAATGGAGAAGCTGTCATCGTTAAAGTATGGGGATTCTATTGGTGTGATATAGGTAGCACACATGAGGATATTTCTCTCTGTTGAGGTCATTTCCTTATTAATTTCTAGCCAGATGTAAAATGTTCCTGTTTTGACTAATTTAATAGAGTGGGTTAGGTCTGCTTTGTACCAAATTAGCATACCTCCTGTGTCTCTTCCCTGTTTCACACTTGGTAGATGGGACTACCAGCTCTCTATAACCTAGAGGGCAACCAGTCTCCTTTATACTATGTTTCTTCTCTCTCTCTCTCCACTATGTATATATATATGTATGTATGTATGTATGTATGTATGTATGTATGTATATATGACAAAATAAAGGAAACACTTGAGTAAATGAGAGATACAAAGTATATTGAAAGCAGGTGCTTTTTATTTAAGCTATTAGCATCCCGTCATGCATAAATGATTTTGGCTACCATGGCTAGAAAAAGGGATCTCAGTGACGTTGAAAGGGTGCTCTCAAGGGAGCATAAGGGGTTTAACGTGTGTGTGTCAGTCATTCACCAGATCTCAAACCACTTGAACACTTATGGGAGATCCTGCAACTACGTTTTCCACCACCATCAACAAAACACTAAATTATGGAATTTCTTGTGGAAGAAAATTGTCACATCCCTCCAATAGAGTTCCACTTGTAGAATCTTTGCCAAGGCACATTGAAGCTGTTCTGGTGGCTCGTGGTGGCCCAACGCCCTATTAAGACGTTTTATGTTGGTGTTTAGTTTGGCAGTTACCAGTATATTTTAACATGTACACTGGGGTCCAGAATGATTGGATCCCTTGATAAAGATGAGAAGGAAAAAAACTGTATAAAACAGTATACATATTGTATGGTCAAAATGTTATAAATTATACACTTTTATTGTAATACAATTGCTTAGCGAGAGATTTTGTTTAACAAGTAATATACAGTATATATATTTTTTGAAAGATAAGGGCCAGAATGATTGGCTCCCCTGTTTTCAATATTCCAGCACCCTCCCCTTGCTGTCAGTGTCATTATTCTAGCAAGGGGGTGGTGCTGGAGTATTGAAAACTGAGGATCCAATCATTTTGACCCCTATCTTTTTTTGCCTACATTTTTTGTTACTTGTTAAATATTTCTTTCTCTGAGCAATTGTATTAGTATAAAAGAATACGTAAAAAAATATATATATATTTAGTATACAATACAGCTCAGTGTTTGTATTATTTATTTTATAGTCATTTTTGCTCATATTTATCAACAGAGTTTAAATGTATTTGGCAAAGGTGTATGTAAACATCCGACTTCAACTGTATATCCATGGGGTATCCGTACCGAGTCAATGTGCGGGGTCAAAGGTTAGTCGAGGTAATTTGTACATGTAGGTAGGGGTGAAGTGACTATGCATAGATAGTAAACAGCGAGTAGCAGCAGTGTAAATAACAAATGGGTGGGTGAGTGGTGGACTGGAATCTCTGACAATTTTATGGGCTTTCTTCTGACAACGCCTAGTATATACTAGGGTTTCCACCGATTAATCGGAATGGCCGATTAATTAGGGCCGATTTCAAGATTTTATAACAATCGGTATCTGCATTTTAGGACACAGATTATGGCCGATTACGTTGCACTCTATGAGTAGACTGCGTGGCAGGCTGACTACCTGTTATGCGAGTGCAGCAAGGAACCAAGGTAAGGTGCTAGCTAGCATTAAACTTATCTTAAAAAAAAAAACCTTAACAATCACTAGTTAACTACACATGGTTGATGATATTACTAGTTTATCTAGCTTGTCCTGCGTTGCATATATTCGATGCAGTGCCTGTTAATTTATCATTGAATCCCAGCCTACTTCGCCAAATGGGTGATTTAACAAGCGCATTCACAAAAAAGCACTGTCGTTGCACCAATGTGTACCTAATCATAAACATCAACGCCTTTTTTTAAATCAATACACAAGTATACATTTTTAATATTGCCTGCTAAACATGAAATTATTTTAATTAGAGAAATTGTGTCACTTCTCTTGCGTTCTGTGCAAAAGGGCCTGGCTCATTGCGAACTGTGTGAAGAACATTTCTTCCTAACAAAGACAGCCAACTTCGCCAAACGGGGGATGATTTAACAAAAGCGCATTTGCGAAAAAAGCACAATCGTTGCACGAATGTACATAACCATAAAATCAATACACAGAAGTATATATTTTTAAACCTGCATATTTAGTTAAAAGAAATTCATGTTAGCAGGCAATATTAACTAGGGAAATTGTGTCACTTCCCTTACGTTCATTGCACGCAGAGTCAGTTTATATGCAACAGTTTCGGCCGCCTGGCTCGTTGCGAACTAATTTGCCAGAATATTACATAATTATGACATAACATTGAAGGTTGTGCAATGTAACAGCAATATTTAGACTTATGGATGCCACCAGTTAGATAAAATACGGAACGCTTCCATATTTCACTGAAATAATAAACGTTTTGTTTTGGAGATGAAAGTTTCTGGATTTGACCATATTAATGACGTATTTCTGTGTGTTATTATATTATAATTAAGTCCATGATTTGATAGAGCAGTCTGACTGAGCAGTGGTAGGCAGCAGCAAGCTCATAAGCATTCATTCAAACAGCACTTTCCTGCATTTGCCAGCAGCTGTCACGCCCTGACCTTAGAGAGCCGTTTTATTTCTCTATTTGGTTAGGTCAGGGTGTGATGTGGGGTGGGCAGTCTGTTTTGTTTTCTATGTTTCTTTATTTCTATGTTTTGGCCGGGTATGGTTCTCAATCAGGGACAGCTGTCTATCGTTGTCTCTGATTGGGAATCATACTTAGGTAGCCCTTTTCCCCTCCTTTCAGTGTGGGTAGTTGACTTTTGTTAGTGGCACTATAGCCCTGTAAGCTTCACGGTTGTTTCTTCGTTTGTTGTTTTGTTGGCAACATTTTAAATAAAAAGGAAAATGTACACTAACCACAGCGGCACTTTGGTCCACTTCTTTCGACGGCCGTGACAGCAGCTCTTTGCTGTGCTTCAAGCCTATCAACTCCCGAGATTAGGCTGTCAATACTAAAGTACCTATTAGAACATCCAATAGTCAAAGGTATATGAAATACAAATGGTATAGAGAGAAATAGTCCTAAAATAACTACAACCTAAAACTTCTTACCTGGGAATATTGAAGACTCATGTTAAAACATGGAACCACCAGCTTTCATATGTTCTCATGTCCTGAGCAAGGAATTTAGCTTTTTTACATGGCACATAAGTTAGCATTTTTACATGGCACATATTGCACTTTTACTTTCTTCTCCAACACTTTGTTTTTGCATTATTTAAACCAAATTGAACATGTTTCATTATTTATTTGAGACTAAATTGATTTTATTGATGTATTGTATTAAGTTACAATAAAAATTGTTCATTGTTCATTCAGTATTGTTGTAATTGTCATTATTACAAATATATATATACATACATAAAGATATTGTTTGATTAATCGGTATCAGCTTTTTTTTGGGGTCCTCCAATAATCGGTATCGGCGTGAAAAATCATAATCGGCCGACCTCTAGTATATACAGTTGAAGTCGGAAGTTTACATACACCTTAGCCAAATACATTTAAACTCTGTTTTTCACAATTCCTGACATTTAATCCTAGTAAAAATTCCCTGTTTTAGGGTAGTTAGGATGACCACTTTATTTTAAGAAAGGGAAATGTCAGAATAATAGTAGAGAGAATGATTTATTTCAGCTTTTATTTATTTCGTCACATTCCCAGTAGGTCAGAAGTTTACATACACTCAATTAGTATTTGGTAACATTGCCCTTAAATTGTTTAACTTGGGTCAAATGTTTTGGGTAGCCTTCCACAAGCTTCCCAAAATAAGTTGGGTGAATTTTGGCCCATTCCTCCTGCCAGAGTTGGTGTAACTGAGTCAGGTTTGTAGGCCTCCTTGCTTGCACATGCTTTTTTAGTTCTGCCCACAAATTTTCAATTGGATTAAGGTCAGGGCTTTGTGATGGGCACTCCAATACCTAGACTTTGTTTTCCTTAAGCCATTTTGCCACAACTTTTGGAAGTATGCTTGGGGTCGGAAGCTTTAACTTCCTGACTGATGTCTTTGGATGTTGCTTCAATATTTCAATATATCCACAGAACGTTTTGTTGCTTCTTCCTTGCTGAGCGGCCTTTCAGGATATGTCGATATAGGACTCGTTTTACTATGGATATAGATACTTTTGTACCTGTTTCCTCCAGCATCTTCACAAGGTCCTTTGCTGTTGTTCAGGGATTGATTTGCACTTTTGGCACCAAAGTACATTCATCTCTAGGAGACAGAATGCGTCTCCTTCCTGAGCGGTATGACGGCTGCGTGGTCCCATGATGTTAATACTTGCGTACTATTGTTTGTACAGTTGAATGTGGTACCTTCAGGCATTTGGAAATTGCTCCCAAAGATGAACCAGACTTGTGGAGGTCTACAATTTTGTTTCTGAGGTCTTGGCTGATTTCTTTTCATTTTCCCATGATGTCAAGCAAAGAGGCACTGAGTTTGAAGGTAGGCCTTGAAATACATCCACAGGTACACCTTCAATTGACTCAAATTATGTCAATTAGCCTATCAGAAGCTTCTAAAGCCATGACATAATTTTCTGGATTTTTCCAAGCTGTTTAAAGGTACAATCAACTTAGTGTATGTAAACTTCTGACCAACCGGAATTGTGATACAATGAATTATAAGTGAAATTTTCTGTCTGTAAACAATTGTTGGAAAAATGACTTGTGTCATGCACAAAGTAGATGTCCTAACCGACTTGCCAAAACTATAGTTTGTTAACTATACATTTGTGGAGTGGTTGAAAAATTAGCTTTAATGACTCCAACCTAAATGTATGTAAACTTCCGACTTCAACATAATGATGGCGTTGGAGTCGTGTATGGCCACTCAGTCGGGGACTAAATATACACCCCTGAGGGGCCCCAGTGTTGAGGATCATCATGGCAGACATGTTGTTGCCAACCCTTACCTACCCTACCCTTGTTCTATCTATTCTGGTGGATTAAGCGGAAATTGCAACCAACTTCGAATGGCCTGTTTTTTTTTATTGATAGTTTGGAGATTATTTCATTTTCAAATAACCAAAAGTGAGAGGTTGTATCTAAATAAAGGGAAAAAGGCCTTTCTTGAACATGAGGTGAGACATTCTTACTAATCTGCCAAAGAACTTTTGCATTACTGAAGCCTTTAGTGAGAGGTATAACTCTTTAATATTTAATCATTTCTGCCCTCCGAATTCATATACATGAACAGGCCTTTTAGTTTTTTTTGTCTGGTTTGCCATTCCAAATAAAATGGAGTCGCTAGCTGTAGGCAAGGCCATCAGTGTCACGTTCTGACCTGAGTTCCTTTGTTTTGTCTTTTGTTTTAGTATGGTCAGGGCGTGAGTTGGGTGGGTTGTCTATGTTAGTTTTTCTATGATTTGCTATTTCTGTGTTTGGCCTGGTATGGTTCTCAATCAGAGGTAGCTGTCAATCGTTGTCCCTGATTGAGAACCATATTTAGGGAGCCTGTTTTCTATTGTGTTTCGTGGGTGATTATTTTCTGTTTTCCATCTTTGTGTGTCTGCACCAGACAGAACTGTTCCGGTTGTTTTCCATCTTTGTGTGTCTGCACCAGACAGAACTGTTTCGGTTGTTTCCAGTCTTTGTGTGTCTGCACCAGACAGAACTGTTTCGGTTGTTTCCAGTCTTTGTGTGTCTGCACCAGACAGAACTGTTTTGGTTGTTTTCTGTCTTTGTGTGTCTGCACCAGACAGAACTGTTTCGGTTGTTTTCAGTCTGTGTGTGTCTGCACCAGACAGAACTGTTCCGGTTGTTTCCAGTCTTTGTGTGTTTCTGCACCAGACAGAACTGTTCAGGTTGTTTCCAGTCTTTGTTTGTCTACACCAGACAGAACTGTTCCGGTTGTTTCCAGTCTTTGTGTGTCTCCACCAGACAGAACTGTTCCTGTTGTTTTGTGTGTCTGCAGTCTGTGTTGTTTCCAGTCTTTGTGTGTCACCAGACAGAACTGTTCAGGTTGTTTCCAGTCTTTGTGTGTCTCCACCAGACAGAACTGTTCAGGTTGTTTCCAGTCTTTGTGTGTCTCCACCAGACAGAACTGTTCAGGTTGTTTTCAGTCTTTGTGTGTCTGTACCAGACAGAACTGTTCAGGTTGTTTCCAGTCTTTGTGTGTCTCCACCAGACAGAACTGTTCCGGTTGTTTCCAGTCTTTGTGTGTCTCCACCAGACAGAACTGTTCAGGTTGTTTCCAGTCTTTGTGTGTCTCCACCAGACAGAACTGTTCCGGTTGTTTCCAGTCTGTGTGTTTCTGCACCAGACAGAACTGTTCCGGTTGTTTCCAGTCTTTGTGTGTCTACACCAGACAGAACTGTTCTGGTTGTTTTCAGTCTTTGTGTGTCTGCACCAGACAGAACTGTTCCGGTTGTTTCCAGACTCTGTGTGTCTGCACCAGACAGAACTGTTCCGGTTGTTTCCAGTCTGTGTGTGTCTACACCAGACAGAACTGTTCCGGTTGTTTTCTTTGTTGTTTTGTTATTCAGTGTTCAGTTTACATTAAAAAAGATGAACACTTACCACGCTGCGCATTGGTCCTCACCTTCTTCCCAAGACAGCCGTTACAATCAGCAAATTGGTCACCTGGGATATGACTAAAGAGTTAATCAGGGTGATTATTTTCCACAAATAGACAGGTATATATGGGAGAGATGTGAGATGAGATATGGCTTTTTCTTTGCAACTCTGCCTAGAAGGCCAGCATCCCGGAGTCACCTGTTCACTGTTGATGTTGAGACTGGTGTTTTGCGGGTACTATTTAATGAAGCTGCCAGTTGAGGACTTGTGAGGCGTCTGTTTCTCGAACTAGACACTCTAATGTACTTGTCCTCTTGCTCAGTTGTGCACTGGGGCCTCCCACTCCTCTTTCTACTCTGCTTAGAGCCAGTTTGGTCTGTTCTGTAAAGGGAGTAGCACACAGCGTTGTTCCAGATCTTCAGTTTCTTGTCAATTTCTCGCATGGAATAGCCTTAATTTCGCAGAACAAGAATAGACTGACGAGTTTCAGAAGAAAGTTCTTTGTTTCTGGCCATTTTTAGCCTGTTATCGAACCCACAAATGCTGATGCTCCAGGTACTCAACTAGACTAAAGAAGGACAGTTTTATTGCTTCTTTAAATTAGCACAACAGTTTTCAGCTGTGCTAACATAATTGCAAAAGGGTTTCTAATGAGCAATTAGCCTTTTAAAATTATAAACTTGGATTAGCTAACACAACGTGCCATTGGAACACAGGAGTGATGGTTGCTGATAATTGGCCTCTCTATGCCTATGTAGATATTCCATCAAAATTAAGCCGTTTCCTGCTACAATAGTCATTTACAACATTACCAATGTCTACACTGTATTTCTGATCAATTTGATGTTATTTTAATGGACAAAAAAAAGTGATTTTCTTTCAACAACAAGGACATTTCTATGTGACACCAAACTTTTGGACAGTAGTAATATAAAAAAAATATATATATAATTTCAATGACAACCTCAAGCCAACTATAAATTGTAGAAATTCATATACAAATATTAAAAGCATTAACTAAAAGGTTTGCAACATGAAAATATTGTCCAAATTACATTGTGTAAGTTATTGACAGTCCCTAAATATCCCCACAGATATCCAAAGTGAATCTGTCGATATAATCGAGAACTATTAGAAATCACACAATATGAATCAGACACACGGGCGTAATGCAGTTTCTCTGGACCTCCGCGAGGTCGGAATCCCCCCCCCTAAAAAAATAAATAATGCGTCAGCCAATCACAAAGTCGGCCTATAGACTACCGATCACTGTCCATGGTGCTGAAACGTGTCTATTATGCTGTCTATTATGCTGCATGCCCATCAAATCGATGATAGGCTCTCTGTGTTGCCAGGGTTTATATAGCTTTGCTTTAGCAAATGGATAAATGTTTATTGGTAGGCTTATATGGTCGTAATTTTCTCCATGTTAAGCATAACATTTCACGAAGCTGTAGACTGTGTCGCAATGGTGCCATTGTTAGACTGCTGGCTGGTGTCTTACTTGCTCAGTAATTCAAGTTGGAAATTCCTACATTGCAAATTGTACCTGAGCATGACTAAGCCGTCTGTGGTCGACAATGCACACCTCTTCTCTGAATCGATATTTGGTTTTAATGCAGACGAGAGCACTGAATCCAGCTTTACACAGATATGAGCTGGTGAAGGGTAGCCTACCATGAGTTTTATGGTGCTTTCAAGACCCCTGGAAACTCTGAAAAATACTAGATCAAATCATGATGTCAGTGATCTTTAGGCCGGGAAAGTCTGAGCTCTAGAAACAGGTCGGAGTTCCTGAGTTGGATAATCGTTCAAAAATATTTTTTCCAGTTGGAGCTCGTTTCTTTCAGAGTTCCCAGTCATCTTGAACGCACTGAAGTCAAAGTTCAGAGTTCCAAGTTGTTTTGACAGCAGGGTGTTCTGTTTACTCCTCCGTCATGACCTGTGAATGCGTTCTCTGCAGCATTCGATCAGCTGTTCGATTTCACTTACCGGAATATCAACTGAGCCAGGATCGCAGCCAAATGGATTTGGAAGTAGGTCCCAAATTGCTATTCCAAGCGAGGGAGATGAGCAGTCATCACTTGTGTGGGTCACTTACTGATGCATCTCCCAACATATATAGTGAACAAAAGTCAATGCTTCGGCATCTCTGCCCTCACAGCTAATGTCCATCTGGAGAGCATAAACCAGAGAGTTTGTATTATGTAGGTATTGATGTGAGTTTCTGTGCCTCTGCCTCCCCACACATTGTTTTCACCATGTCACTGTTGACAGTGAAAACAGGTATAAATAAATAATGGGGCAAATGGACGACACCTGGAGGGGGGGGTGGAGACAAGCACAAAGACAGGTGAAACAGATCAGAGTGGGACAGCAATAATGTGTGGTTTCATAGCATAGCGGGCCTAGCCATTTACCGGGGGAATGATTCAAGTGCAACGGACAATTGCAGCCTTTTCCCCATGATCTAATGGCGCTCTCTGATTGAATTTTATCTTTTAGATTTGAATCATTTTCATTTAGATTTTTAAGCGTTCAGTACAAGACCTTGTCTTGTGAAGTATGTCCTGTGATATGTGTTGTATTTTGGGGAAGTGTTGAATGTCATGTGATGTTACATGTGACATTATTCCTAAACAAATGCCGCCATGGAACAATGAAGTATGCTGTTGCCAGGCAGTACGAATGGTCCCAATGCACTCCCCAAGCCTACCCCTCCCCCTTTTAAAGCTATCAGGAGCTATGACTTCAAATTCATGAAAAAAGAAGAGGCAAATCCTGGATCCTATTCTCTGCTGTTGTGATAATGTTGATTAATCTTATGTTATTTTAAACTTTTTTCCAGTAGCTCCTTGTCTTATGCCTCTAGTTTCATAACCCCTCACTGCCCCTCTGGTTGTGACACAATTGAGATAAATCACAGTGGTGAGTCTCTATAAGGGCTGCTTTTTCAATCATCCACAAGATAAAAAGCTGTGTTGGTGGAGCAACATTTTTGTCTGTACCCTTTAATAAAGTATTATGTGCAATTACTCTGATCTGAAAATATTCTTTACTACTTTGTTGTCTTCCTATTGTTTCCTCTAGAACTGATTAGGGAATGAAAGAAGAAAACTGGCCCAGAATCAAGCTGTCTCTCCCCAAAAAATGAAGCTCTACAAATGTAATGTGTCAACCTACAACCTGTTTATGAGGGACCATGGGAAAATGGCATTACAACCTGCCACAAAAGCTCATTACATTAAGGAGGCAGAAGAGCTTCAGGCAGTTGGTCAGGAGTTGGAGAACCTGAAGGCATTAAAAGTCAAGGATTATTTAAGCCGGCTGAAATCAATGGTTGGAATATATACAGTGCATTCGGAAAGTATTCAGACCCCTTGACTTTTTCCACATTTTATTACGTTACAGCCTTATTCTAAAATTGATTCAATAAATGTTTTTCCTCATTAATCTATACACAATACCCTGTAATGATCAAGCGAAAACAGATTTTTTAAAATGTTTGTAAATGTATTCAGTATTTCAGTATTTCAGACCCTTTGCTATTAGACTCAAAATTGAGCTCATGTGGATCCTGTTCCCATTGATCATCCTTGAGATGTTTCTACAACTTGAGTCTACCTGTGGTAAATTAAATTGATTGGAAATGATTTGGAAAGGCACACACCTGTCTATTTAAGGTTGACAGTGCATGTCAGAGCAAAAACCAAGCCATGAGGTCAAAGGAATTGTCCGTAGACCCCCGAGACAGGATTGTGTCGAGACACAGATCTGGGGAAGGGTACAAAAACAATTTGCAGCATTGAAATTCCCCAACAACACAGTGGCCTCCATCAGTCTTAAATGGAAGAAGTTTGGAACCACAGAACAGAGCGTAAACAGCTGAAGTTGGAAGTTTACACACACTTAGGTTGGAGTCATTAAAACTTGTTTTTCAACCACTCCACAAATGTATAGTTAACAAACTAGTTTTGGCAAGTCGGTTAGGACATCTACTTCGTGCATGACACAAGTAACTTTTCCAACAATTGTTTACAGACAGATTATTTCACTTATAATTCACTGTATCACAATTCCAGTGGGTCAGAAGTTTACATACACTAAGTTGACTGTGCCTTTAAAAACAGCTTGGAAAATTCCAGAAAATGTCATTTTAGAAGCTTTAGAAGCTTCTGATAGGCTAATGACACCATTTGAGTCAATTGGAGGTGTACCTTTGGATACATTTAAAGGCCTATCTTCAAACTCAGTGCCTCTTTGCTCGACATCATGGGAAAATCAAAAGAAATCAGCCAAGACCTCAGAAACAAAATTGTAGACCTCCACAAGCCTGGTTAATCATTGGGAGCAATTTCCAAACGCCTGAAGGTACCACATTCATCTGTACAAACAATAGTACGCAAGTGTAAACACCATGGGACTACGCAGCCGTCACACCGCTCAGGAAGGAGACGTGTTCTGTCTCCTAGAGATGAACGTACTTTGGAGCGAAAAGTGCAAATCATTCCCAGAACAACAGCAAATGAACTTGTGAAGATGCTGGAGGAAACAGTTACAAAAGTATCTATATCCACAGTAAAACGAGTCCTATATCGACATATCCTGAAAGGCCACTCAGCAAGGAAGAAGCCACTACTCCAAAACCGCCATAAAAAAAGCCAGACTACGGTTTGCAACTGCACATGGGGACAAAGATCGTACTTTTTGGAGAAATGTCCTCTGGTCTGATGAAACAAAAATAGAACTGTTTGGCCATAATGACCATCTTTATGTTTGGAGGAAAAAGAGGGAGGCTTGCAAGCCGAAGAACACCATCCAAACCGTGAAGCACAGGGGTGGCGGCATAATGTTGTGGGGATGCTTTGCTGCAGGAAGGAGTGGTGCACTTCAAAAAATAGATGGCATCATGAGGGTGGAAAATTACGTGGATATATTGAGGCAACATCTCAAGACATCTGTCTGGAAGTTAAAGCTTGATCACAAATTCATCTTCAAAATGGACAATAACCCCAAGCATACTTCCAAAAGTTGTGGTAAAATGGCTTAAGGACAACAAAGTCAAGTTATTGGAGTGGCCATCACAAAGCCCTGACCTCAATCCTATAGAAAATGTGTGGGCAGAACTTAAAAAGTGTGTGCGAGGAAGGAGGCCTTACAAACCTGACTCAGTTACACCAGCTCTGTCAGGAGGAATGGGCCACAATTCACTCAACTTATTGTGGGATGCTTGTGGAAGGCTACCCGAAACGTTTGAACCAAGTTAATTTAAAGGCAATGCTACCAAATACTAATTGAGTGTATGTAAGCTTCTGACCTACTGGGAATGTGATGAAAGAAATAAAAGCTGAAATAGATCATTCTCTCTACTATTATTCTGACATTTCACATTCTTAAAATAAAGTGGTGATCCTAACTGCCGTAAAACAGGGAATTTTTACTTGGATTAAATGTCAGAAATTGTGAAAAACAGAGTTGAAATGTAATTGGCGAAGGTGTATGTAAACTTCCGACTTCAACTGTATATTTAATAAATAACTCTGGTAATACTTAACCTCAAGCATACAGTACATCTACAGTGCCTTGCGAAAGAAATTCGGACCCCTTGAACTTTGCGACCTTTTGCCACATTTCAGGCTTCAAACATAAAGATATAAAACTGTATTTTTGTGTGAAGAATCAACAACAAGTGGGACACAATCATGAAGTGGAACGACATTTATTGGATATTTCAAACTTTTTTAACAAATCAAAAACTGAAAAATTGGGCGTGCAAAACTATTCAGCCCCTTTACTTTCAGTGCAGCAAACTCTCTCCAGAAGTTCAGTGAGGATCTCTGAATGATCCAATGTTGACCTAAATGACTAATAATGATAAATACAATCCACCTGTGTGTAATCAAGTCTCCGTATAAATGCACCTGCACTGTGATAGTCTCAGAGTTCCGTTATTTGTGACAGGGGAGTAATGTCTTCTTCTTTAAGGTTTTATTGTGCTGTCCTTTGGGTGGTAGACCCTTCCTGATACACACTGGAAACTGTTGAGTGTGAAAAACCCAGGAACATTGCAGTTCTTGACACAGTGCGCCTGGCACCTACTACCATACCCTGTTCAAAGGCACTTAAATCTTTTGTCTTGCCCATTCACCCTCTGAATGGCACACATACACAATCCATGTCTCAATTGTCTCAAGGCTTAAAAATCCTTCTTCATCTACACTGATTGAAGTGGATTTAACAGATGACATCAATAAGGGATCATAGCTTTCACCTGGATTCACCTGGTCAGTCTAAGACAAGTGTATAAAATCGACCACACAGCCATGCAATCTCTATAGACAAACATTTGTAGTAGAATGGCCTTACTGAGGAGCTCAGTGACTTTCTACGTTGCACCGTCATAGGATGCCACCTTTCCAACAAATCAGTTCGTCAGAGCTCTGCCTTGCTAGAGCTTCTCCGGTCAATTGTAAGTGCTGTTATTGTGAGGTGGAAACGTCTAGGAGCAACAACGGCTCAGACGCTCGCAAAGTGGTAGGCCACACAAGCTCACAGAACAGGACCGCCGAGTGCTGAAGCGTGTACGAATCATCTGTCCTCGGTTGCAACACTTACTACAGAGTTCCAAACTGCCTCTGGAAGCAACGTCAGCACAAGAACTGTTTCATCGGGAGCTTCAGGAAATGGGTTTCCATGGCCGAGCAGCCACACACAAGCCTAAGATCACCATGTGCAATGCCAAACGTTGGCTGGAGTGGTGTAAAGCTTGCCGCCATTGGACTCTGGAAAACTGTAAACGTTCTCTGGAGTGATGAATCACGCTTCACCATCTGGCAGTCCGATGCCAGGAGAATGTCACATGCCCCAATGCATAGTGTCAACTGTAAAGTTTGGTGGAAGAGAAAAAGAAATGGTCTCGGGCTGTTTTTAATGGTTTGGGTTAGGTCCCTTAGTACTAGTGAAGGGAAATCTAACGCCACAGCATAAAATGACATTCTAGACGATTCCGTGCTTCCAACTTTGTGGCAACTGTTTGGGGAAGGCTCTTTCTTGTTTCAGCATAACAGTGCCCTCATGCACAAAGCGGTGTCCATACAGAAATGGTTTGTCAAGATCGGTGTGGAAGAACTTGACTGGCCTGCACAGAGACCTGACCTCAACCCCATCAAACACCTTCGGGATGAATTGGAACATCGACTGCGAGCCAGACTTAATCGCCCAACATCAGTGCCCGCCTCACTAATGCTCTTGTGGCTGAATGGAAGCAAGTCTCTGCAGCAATGTTCCAACATCTAGTGGAAAGCCTTCCCAGAAGAGTGGAGGATGTTATAGCAGCAAAGGGGGACCAACTCCACATGAATGGCCATGATTTTGGAATGAGATGTTCGACGAGCAGGTGTCCACATACTTTTAATAATGTGGTATCTATCCTAATTTTTAATAATGTGGTATTTATTTATCTATCTTTAAACAGGACATATCTGAGGGGGCATGTGCCCCCTTTGGAGCTGGAGTAGGAGGTTGGGTTATGGGTGGAACTAGGGTTAGAGGAGGAAGGGGTTGGACTTGGGCTGAGGCTGGAGGTTGGGCTGGACCTATGTCTAATTCTGGAGGTTGGTAACAATGTATGTTATGTAGGTAGGAAGTTGTGTATGTTATGAATGATGCTTAAAGGGATTTCCCAGGACTTTTGAATACTTTTTAGCCTGTAGTTCTGAAGCATGAACCAAAAGTGGTCCTGGACAATTGCGTACTATATCACATATGTACAGATATGTGCGCCACGTCATTGCGCTTTCTCTCGCTCTGCTGTGTGTGATGCTTGCTAGCTGTCACTCAAATGGCGAGGGGCTGAATGTCTTTGGCTGGAACTTGAATTGCTAGGGGGCTGGCCTATGTGGGGGGAAATGTTGGGGAAATGGCATAGAACAGCTTCCAGAAAACAGTGGCTTTCAAACTATTTTGTGGCTAATTGAGGTAAGATAGTAATTCTGCTCATATATTATGCATGTATAAACTACACATTGACACAACCAGCATGAACCTGAAGGTTTAAAAAAATACATACTACTCGTAAAAGTACCAGAGCATGTCTTTAAGACCTATCCAGAGAAATGAGACACAGCCTAGCACCAAAAACAGGAAATGACACAATCCATGGTACCCAGGAAATGTAAAAGCCAAAGACTGCTAATGCAAAATTGCAAATCATGTGAAACTGATAATATATACAAATCGAATTGCACTCAAGAAGTGTTCTCCCCTACTATGGGTCATATTAGCGGGCTTCCCAGGGTAAAAACACTTAGCATTTGGAAATCACAGTTTAAAAACAATGCTATTGGGAACCTTTTTGACTTTTAAAGGGAAAGTCAGAAGATCTTCTAGTTTTTTGTTACAGAACCAAAAAAATGCAATAAAAACTGTCATTACTGCCACCAACTTGTACGGGGTGTAATAGCAGCCAATTTGCTTACTGTAAATATTGCACTCAGAAATTACGATTTGAATAGTTGATTTAAACCTTCTGACCAACTAGTGGGTCAGGCGGCACCCCACTGTCTGATTCAGAGACAGCAGGGTTTCAAACTGTAGATCGCAGTTCCTATATTTGAAAATAAAAATGGGTTTTATCAAACAAAACTATGCTATATTTTATCTCTGGGAAACTCAGGATGACAAATCAGAGCAAGATTACTGAATGTAAGTACATTATTTAACTTCAGAGGTGAATGCATCAAACCAGTTGCTGTGATGAAAGTGGTTTGTTGTTGTGCACTCTCCTCAACCAATAGCATGGCAGTTTTTCACTGTAATAGCTACTGTAAATTGGACAGTTTGCTGTTACTTACAACGTCATTCTAGTCAAATTAGCGCACCTTAGTAACAACCGTCCCGGTATAGGGACACCGATCCCGTAGATCCTTTTATCTTCTTCAGTTGCTTTGACAATGTAAAGATATGTTTCCCCTGCCAATAAATCCCCTTAAATTGAATTGAGAGAGAGAGAATTTATTCGTATGGGCCATTAGGTTGCTTTATTAAAACTCTTTCTTCTTTAACAAACAGCCCTATTGTTGTGACATACTCTGCACAGATGACCTACTAATGTTAGGTGTCCAATTTTCTTCCTTTGGCCTCTTAAATGGTTTGGCATCTCAAAAAGCAGGCTAATGTTGTAACAGTCAGTTGGCTGCCGGTGCAAAGGCTCACTCATTCCCGCTCCAAAGGCTTTTATTGGGCCTATAAACCTTAACGTGTCGGCAGTAGGTGCCGCGTGCTCCTGGTGAAATGTCGAAGCCTGGTGTGGATGGCCACCCATCATCACCCAGAGCGTGGCATGGCTCCAGAGACAGTAAATATGAGAAGTAGACTGCCAGCCCGCTCATACTACTCTGCTCTGCCATGCATGCACTCCCCTTTGTGTGGCTCCACTCCCTAAAGGGCTGTGATATTAAGACACATATTGTTTACTTGTTAACCGTATAAAATGAGGTGGGAGATTACAGGGAATGTATTGTCTTTCCACCTGTATTTGGTAGAAGTTAATCTTTTTGTCTGCTGGGGATGCATTTGCTCCATTTTTATTGGTGAGTTTAACATAATAATATAGTTTAACATGTTTTTTTAATGACTAACTTATTTCAGTACCCCACACATACAATTATCTGTAATGTCCCTCAGTCGAGCAGTGAATATCAAACAGATTCAACCAAAAAGACCAGGGAGGTTTTCCAATGCCACAAAGAAGGGTAGATGGGTAAAAATAAAAAAGCAGACATCGAATATCCATTTGAGCATGGTGAAGTTATTAATTACACTTTGGATAGACCCAGTCACTACAAAGATACAAGTGTCCTTCCTATCCAGGTGTGGAAAGCGCTTAGAGACTTACCTAGAAAGACTCACAGCTGTAATCGCTGCCAAAGGGTGTCAATACTAAGGTATATGTCACGTTCTGATCTTAGTTCCTTTTTTATGTCTTTGTGTTAGGTTGGTCAGGGCGTGAGTTGGGGTGGGTAGTCTATGTTCTTTTTTCTATGTTGTTATATTTCTATGTGTTTGGCCTAGTGTGGTTCTCAATCAGAGGCAGGTGTCGTTCATTGTCTCTGATTGAGAATCATACTTAGGTAGATGGGTGAGACAAAAAATAGAATTAATCCATTTTGAATTCTGGATGTAACAACAAAATGTGGAATAAATTGAGGGGGATGAATACTTTCTGAAGGCACTGTATGTCACAGGGCTTGGCAATCAATCCCTTGAAAAACAGGTGGTATGTCTTCTGAATATTCGAAAAGGCGTTAATTTACCCATACAATCCACATACGGCACTGTATACAAGTGTCAATCTGATGTTGATGGAGGCAAACTTTTCTGTCATAAATCAAATAGATATAAATAGGTAATCAATGCCTTGAGCAGCCCTGGAGCATTTCCTCTAAATCTCCTCAACAATGCTCGCAAGAAGAGGTATGTGTACAGCACGGCATGTGGGCACTGCTTGTAGTAGTGTTAGCCCTTGGTTCACTCCAGATTTGGCTGCCCTTGACCAGCACAAAAACATCCTGAGGCGTACTGCACTAGCATCGAATATCCCCGTGATATGCAACTTTTCCGGGAAGCCAGGAATCAATATACACAGTCAGTTAGGAAAACTAAGGCTATCTTTTTCAAACAGAAATGTGCATCCTGCAGCACTAATTCCAACAAGTTTTGGGACACTGTAAAGTCCATGGAGAATAAGAGTACCTCTTCCCAGCTGCCCACTGAACTGAGGCTAGGAAACACTGTCACCACCGATAAATCCACGATAATTGAGAATTTCAATAAGCATTTCTCTATGGCTGGCCATGCTTTCCACCTGGCTACCTCAACTCCGGCCAACACCCCCCGCAGCAACTGGCCCAATCCCTACAAATCAGCTGGGCTAGACAGTCTGGACCCTCTCTTCCTAAAATGATGCAACCCCTATTACTAGTCTGTTCAACCTCTCTTTCGTATCATCTGAGATTCCTAAAGGTTTGAAATCGGCTGCGGTCATCCCCCTATTCAAAGGGGGAGACACTCTAGGCGCAAACTTTTACAGACTTATGTGCATCCTGCCCTGCCTTTCTAAAGTCTTCGAAAGCCAAGTGAACAAACAGATCATCGACCATTTCGAATCCCACTGTACCTTCTACGCTATGAAATCCGGTTTCCGAGCTGGTCAAGGGTGCACCTTAGCCACGCTCAAGGTCCTAAACTATATCATAACCGCCATCGATAAAAGACAGTACTGTGCAGTCGTCTTCATCAACCTGGCCAAGGCTTTCGACTCTGTCAATCACCGTATTCTTATCGGCAGACTCAACAGCCTTGGTTTCTCTAATGACTGCCTTCCCTGGTTCACTAACTACTTCTCAGAAAGAGTTCAGTGTGTCAAATCGGAGGGCCTGTTGTCAGGACTTCTGGCAGTCTCTATGGGCCGACTCTTTTCTCTGTATATATCAATGATGTCGTTCTTGCTGCAGGTGATTATTTGATCCACCTCTACGCAGACGACACCATTCTGTATACATCTGGCCCTTCTTTGGACACTGTCTTAACAAACCTCTAAACAAGCTTCAATGCCAAACAACACTCCTTCCGTGGCCTCCAACTGCTCTTAAATACTAGTAAAACTAAATGCATGCTCTTCAGCCGATCGCTGTCCGCACCCGCCTGCCCGACTTGCATCACTACTCTGGACATTTCTGACTTAGAATATGTGGACAACTATAAATACCTAGGTGTCTGGCTAGACTGTAAACTCTCCTTCCAGACTCACATTAAATATCTCCAATCCAAAATGAAATCTAGAATCTGCTTCCTATTTCGCAACAAAGCCTCCTTCACTCACATTGCCAAGCATACCCTTGTAAAACTGACTATCCTACCGATCCTTGACTTCAGCGATGTCATTGACAAAATAGCCTCCGACAGTCAACTCAGCAAATTGCATGCAGTCTATCACAGCGCCATTCGTTTTGTCACCAAAGCCCCATATACTACCCACCACTGCGACCTGTATGCTCTCGTTGGCTGGCCCTCGCTACATATTCGTCGCCAAACCCACTGGCTCCAGGTCATCTATAAGTCTCTGCTAGGTAAAGCGCCGCCTTATCTCAGCTCACTGGTCACCATAGCAACACCCACCCATAGCACAGGCTCCAGCAGGTATATTTCACTGGTCATCCCCAAAGCCAACACCTCATTTGGCCCGCCTTTCCTTCTAGTTCTCTGCTGCCATTGACTGGAACGAATTGCAAAAATCATTGAAATTGAAGACTTATATCAAATCAAAATCAAATCAAATGTATTTATATAGCCCTTCGTACATCAGCTGATATCTCAAAGTGCTGTACCCAGCCTAAAACCCCAAACAGCAAGCAATGCAGGTGTAGAAGCACGGTGGCTAGGAAAAACTCCCTAGAAAGGCCAAAATCTAGGAAGAAACCTAGAGAGGAACCAGGCTATGTGGGGTGGCCAGTCCTCTTCTGGCTGTGCCGGGTGGAGATTATAACAGAACATGGCCAAGATGTTCAAATGTTCATAAATGATCAGCATGGTCAAATAATAATAATCACAGGCAGAACAGTTGAAACTGGAGCAGCAGCACGGCCAGGTGGACTGGGGACAGCAAGGAGTCATCATGTCAGGTAGTCCTGAGGCATGGTCCTAGGGCTCAGGGCCTCCAAGAAAGAGAGAAAGAGAGAATTAGAGAGAGCATACTTAAATTCACACAGGACACCGGATAGGACAGGAGAAGTACTCCAGATATAACAAAATGACCCTAGCCCCCCGACACAAACTACTGCAGCATAAATACTGGAGGCTGAGACAGGAGGGATCAGGAGACACTGTGGCCCCATCCGATGACACCCCCGGACAGGGCCAAACAGGAAGGATATAACCCCACCCACTTTGCCAAAGCACAGCCCCCACACCATCAACCACCAACTTACCATCCTGAGACAAGTATAGCCACAAAGATCTCCGCCACGGCACAACCCAAGGGGGGGCGCCAACCCAGACAGGAAGATCACATCAGTGACTCAACCCACTCAAGTGACGCACCCCTCCTAGGGACGGTATGAAAGAGCCCTAGTAAGCCAGTGACTCAGCCCCTGTAATAGGGTTAGAGGCAGAGAATCCCAGTGGAAAGAGGGGAACCGGCCAGGCAGAGACAGCAAGGGCGGTTCGTTGCTCCAGAGCCTTTCCATTCACCTACCTCATCCCCATATTTGTTTTTCTGCTCTTTTGCACACCAGTATTTCTACTTGCACACCCTCATCTGTGTCACACCCTGGCCTTAGTATTTTGTGTTTTCTTTATTATATTGGTTTATAGGCCAGGTTGTGACATGGGTGAATTATGTGTTGTCTTGTCTAGGGGTTTTTGTAGATTGATGGGGTTGTGTTTACTATAGTAGTCAAGGTAAGTCTATGGTTGCCTAGAGTGGTTCTCAGTCAGAGGCAGGTGGTTATCGTTGTCTCTGATTGGGAACCATATATAGGCAGCCAAATTCTTTAGGTATTTTATGGGTGATTGTTCCTGTCTCTGTGTTTGTTGCACCAGATAGGGCTGTTTCGGTTTTCATGGTTCTTGTTTTTTGTGTATTGTTCGTATTTTCATCTTTATTAAAGATGTTTATGAATAACCACGCTGCATTTTGGTCCTCCTCTCCTTCGACAGAAGAAAACCGTAACAATCGGCACATCTATCACACCAGTGTTAATTTTCTAAATAGTAATTACTTTGCCACTATGGCCTATTCATTTGCACACACTGTATAAATATTTTTCTATTGTGTTATTGACTGTACGTGTGTTTATACCATGTTCTTTGTTCTTTGTTGTTTTTGTGGCACTTCATCTTGGCCAGGTCGCAGTTGTAAATAAGAACTTGATCTCAACTGGCCTACCTGGTTTAATAAAGGTGAAATAAAATACATTTTAAAAATCCACTTGAACAGGCATACCTTCCATTACTACACCCTGTGGCTGAAGAAACAAAATAGTGAAATCATAGGATCGGACCCTTTTTGTAATTTTTGCCTAAAATGACATACCCAAATCTAACTGCCTGTAGCTCAGGTCCTGATGCAAGGATATGCATATTCTTGATGCCATTTGAAAGGAAACACTTTGAAGTTTGTTTAAATGCGAAATTCATGTAGGGGAATATAATACATTAGATCTAGTAAAATATTAAAACATAAAAAAATCATGTTTGAAATACAAGAGAAAGGCCACAATGTTTTATTGGAGTTTAGGCGCAATGTACATATTGGCCACTAGATGGCAGCAGTGTATGTGCAAAGTTTTAGACTGAGCCAATGAGCCATTGCAGTACTGTTCAAAATGTTGTATCAAGTCTGCCCAAATGTGCCTAATTGGTTTATTGATACATTTTCAAGTACATAACTGTGCACTTTCCTCAAACAATAGCATGGCATTATTTCACTGTAACAGCTACTGTAAATTCGACAGTGCAGTTTGATTAACAAGAATTTAAGCTTTCTGTCCATATAAGACGTGTATGTCCTGGGAAATGTTCTTGTTACTTAAAACGTAATGCTAATCACATTAGCGCATGTTAGCTCAACCGTCCCGTGGGGGACACACCGATCCCGTAGTTAACACTGAAGTCACCAAGCTCATAAAATAAATTGTTCATTTAATTTTTTAAGTTCATTGTAAAGAAATTGGGCTCTGAGTACCTAGCATATGAATGAAAGTTTACAATGTAGGTGCACAGGTCAAGATACATTTTTGTAATCAAGGTGACAGACATTGACACATTCAATTCCGCCTTGCATACTCTTGCCTGCATCTAGCAAATCTAGGGTGTAATCATTTGTCCAAGAGTTGCAAACAAGAGTTTCCCTTGGACAAATTCAGTTAAGTTTATCCCCATTTGTTTTCCATTTGCTTCCGTTTAAGAAACGCTTAACATAATTGGCAGAATGAATACGCCAAATTATCACACGCAATCACAGTTCACGTTCATAGCAGCCACAATCAAAAAAGTATGATCCCTTTGATCATTGTATAATTCCCTCTCACATCTCACATCACGCTCTCCTCCTCTCACCATTTCCCTTCACTTGTGTACTTCAGTGCACAACACATCAGCTGTCTGTGACCAGACGAAAAAACCTCTTCAGGCCAAACCTTCATACCATAACTGCTAACCGCTACACGTTGTCAACATATTAGTTAACGTCAGGGAGGTAGGTAACCTAGTGGTTGGAGCGTTGGGCTAGTAACCAAAAGGTTGCTGGATTGAATCCCGGAGCTGGCAAGGTAAAAATCTGTCATTCTGCACCTGAACAAGTTAACCCACTGTTCCCCGGTAGTCCGTCATTTTAAATAAGAATTTGTTCTTAACTGACTTGCCTAGTTAAATTAAGCTTAAATGTTCACAAAAATGTCATAGTCAACATAGCTACTAGATCTAACGCTACATTCATGCAGTTTAGCAGTTACACTGTCGGGCCCTGGTGGCAATAAATTAATAAAACCAAAAGCTTACCTTGACTTGGAAGACTTCCAGTGTTGGATATCCATAGCGAGCTAGCTAACATTGCATCCCTCTGTTTGAGCTGGGTGTTTGATTAGGCTAAACTAGCTAGCTGCATTCGCCAGCTAAGTATGTCTAAGTGAAAAAAATACTACAAAATATAGCTAGTACTCTCTCGCTCCTTCTTCATTTTTGAGGAAATACATTTTTTCAAAACTGTTAAACTTTTGTCTTTCTCTCTGAGTCAACTACTCAACACATTTTCTGCACTCCAGTGGTAGCTAGCTGTAGCTTATGCTTTCAGTACTAGATTAATTCTCTAATCCTTTGATTTGGTGGACAACATGTCAGTTCATGCTGCAAGAGCTTTGATAGGTTGTAGGACGTCCTCCGGAAGTTGTCATGATTACTGTGTAAGTCTATGGAAGGAGAAGTGAGAACCATGAGCCTCTTAGGTTTTGTATTGAAGTCAATTTAACCAGAGGACAGAAACTAGCTGTCCAACAGCTACACCATGGTGTTACCCTACAGAGTGCTGTTGAGGCTACTGTAGAATTTCATTGCAAAACAGTGTTTTAATCAATTATTTGGTGACGTGAATATATTTAAATAGTTTTATCTAAAAAGGATCATTTTTAAATGTTTCACTATTTTGAATTTTTATGAAGGATGGTCTTCCCTTCCTCCTTCTGAGGAGCCTCTGCTTATGTCAATACACATCCAAGAGTACAACCAGTTTTTTAGACACTTGCTGCTGATGAGTATTTGCAATTTTTTTTCTAGCTGAGACAGTTTGTTTGGATTACCAATAATAATAATGATTGATAATTGAACTACTATTAGGGGCGGTAGGTACCCCAGCGGCTAGGGAGTTGGACCTGTGGCCAAAAATGTACAATACATTTAAATTGTCCACAACAAATAAGAGTGAGATATAACTTATTAGTCCATACATGATGGACATTTTTCCTCTGCTTTTAACCCAACCACTCCGATATACACACACACATCAGGTTTGGATCACTGGATCAGAAGGCAGCCTCAGTGCACCCACTCTGTAATGATCATGCTGTTTACTTCTTGATATGCCACACCTGTCAAGTGGATGGATTATCAAAGCAAAGGAGAAATGCTCACTAACAGGGATGTAAACAAATCCCGTATCTGTCGCAGAATGTTGCTGCTAACCTTGTGCGACAGCAAGCCTTTTCCTTTTGGACAAAAATTATAAGAATATGGAGAGTTATGAAGTTATGAAAACTGGGTGTTTTGCAAATGTTGAACTTGTAATATGGCTACTAATACTGGAAAAGCTAAATTAAAGTCCAAGTATACAAATTTGACAATATTTTTGCAGAAAATGTAATTAGCTTGTAAATGTCTCCTTCAAGATTTGCCCAAATGTACCCGGGTGACTTCACACTAAATGTCATGTAGTTTGCTCATACTTCAAGTTATCCGTCTGAAACTCTGCACATACACTGCTGCCATCTTGTGGATACCATCAGAATTACAACCAGAGTGATGGCTAGATTTGGGGCCTTTCTGTTGCCTTTCAAAGATGGTGGTAGAACAAAATTAAAACGGTTGGTTTATTCTTTGTATTTTCTTCTACCAGATCTATTGTGTTATATTCTCCTACATTCAATTCACATTTCCACAAACTTCAGTGTTTCCTTTCAAATATGCGTATCCTTGCTTCAGGGCCTGAGATACAGACAGTTAGAAAAAAGGGGGCTATCCCTAAGATGTCATAACGCACATTTTTTGGCATTTTGTAACAGATGTCTATTTCCACTCATTAAATAGCGGGAGTATACAGTACATGCAGTTTGGATGCTGGAATTATTTGGGAGTGGACAAACATGCACTTTTTGAAGTGATTTGTTTGAAAATAGCATGACTGATTATGTTCATGCCAAATGTAAAGGTAATACATTTCTACCGTTTAAATGACATCTTTATTAATAGGCCCATAAAAAAAGAATGTGTGTGCACTCAATAGAGACCCCCAAATCTTATGGTGTAATTAGCACTTCCTCTTTCCTTCAATTCACCATATGGTTCAATTGACATACTTCCACTCCTGGTACGTGGTGCATAATAAGAATTTACACTGCGACGCCAGAGATGACATCTTTTTCTGAAAATTCCCTGAGACACAATACACTTTCCTTTTGTTCTCCTGACGTACAATAAATCAACACCATACCACTCCTGGTCACTGATTGACTCCACCTTCCCAAATGAGCACACCTCATCAATCTATTTGACGGATGGGTTACTGCAGCAGACGGCCACAACGGGTCCCACTCCTATCAGCAAAAAACAAGGAGAAGCGTCTCCAGTGGGCAAGCAATCACCAACACTGGATAGCTGAGGAGTGGAAAAAACAATCACCAGGTCTGATAAATTGCCAGTTCAAATCAAATCAAATGTTATTTGTCACATGCCCGAATAACAGAGAAATGCTTACTTACAAGCCCTTAACCAACAACGCAGTTTTAAGAAAATACCGAAAAGAGATTAAAAAAAAAGAAAAAGTAAGAGACAAGAAAAACAAATAATTAAAGAGCAGCAGTAAAAAACAATAGCGGGGCTAAAAACAGGGGGTTCCGGTTCAGTGTCAATGTGCAGGGGCACCAGTGTCGAGGTAGTTGAGGTAATTATGTACATGCAGGTAGGGTTATTAAAGTAGCTATGCATAGAAGATAACAGAGAGTAGCAGCGGCATTGGGGTGGTGCGGGGGTGCAAATAGTCTGGGTAACCATTTGATTAGCTGTTCGGGAATCTTATGGCTTGGTGGTAGAAGCTGATAGAAGCCTCTTGGACCTAGACTTGGCGCTCCAGTATCTCTTGCCATGTGGTAGCAGAGAGAACAGTCTATGACTACGGTGCCTGGAGTCTTTGACAATTGTTAGGGCCTTCCTCTGACACCGCCTGGTATAGAGGTCCTGGATGGCAGGAAGCTTGGCCCCGGTGATGTACTGGCTGGTAGCACTACCCTCTGTAGTGCCTTGCAGTTGGAGGCTGAGCATTGCCATACCAGGCAGTGATGCAACCCATCAGGATGCTCTCGATGGTGCAGCTGTAAAACCTTTTGAGGATCTGAGGACCCATGCCAAATCTTTTCAGTCTCCTGAGGGGGAATAGGTTTTGTCGTGCCCTCTTCACGACTGTCATGGTGTGCTTGGACCATGATAGTTTGTTGGTGATGTGGATGCCAAGGAACTTGAAGCTCCCAACCTGCTCCACTACAGCCCCGTCGATGAGAATGGGGGCCGTGCTTGGTCCTCCTTTTCCTGTAGTCCACAATCATCTCCTTAGTCTTGATCAAGTTGAGGGGGAGGTTGTTGTCCTTGCACCACCAGGTCAGGTCTCTGACCTCCTCCCTATAGGCTGTCTCATCGTTGTTGGTTGATCAGCCCTACCACTGTTGTGTCATCAGCAAACTTGATGATGGTGTTGGAGTTGTGCCTGGCCACACAGTCATGAGTGAACAGGGAGTGCAGGAGGAGACTGAGCACGCACCCCTGAGGGGCCCCCGTGTTGAGGATCAGTGCGATTTTAATCTTAGTCTTGTATTGACACTTTGCCTGTTTGATGGTTCGTCGGAGGGCATAGTGGGATTTCTTATAAGCTTCTGGGTTAGAGTCCCGCTCCCTAAAAGCTGCAGCTCTATCCTTTAGCTCAGTGCGACTGTTGCCTGTAATCCATGGCATCTGGTTGGGGTATGTGCGTACAGTCACTGTGGGGACAACGTCATCGATGCACTTATTGATAAAGCCAGTGACTGATGTGGTGTATTCCTCAATGCCATCGGAAGAATCCTGGAACATATTCCAGTCTGTGCTAGCAAAACAGTCCTGTAGTTTAGCATCTGCTTCATCTGACCACTTTTTTATACACCGAGTCACTGGTGCTTCCTGCTTAAATTTTTGCTTGTAAGCAGGAATCAGGAGAATAGAGTTATGGTCAGATTTGCCAAATGGAGAGTGAGGGAGAGCTTTGTACGTGTCTCTGTGTGTGGAGTGAAGGTGGTCTAGAATTCTTTCCCCCTCTGGTTGCACATGTAACATGCTGATAGAAATTCGGTAAAACTGATTTAAGTTTCCCTGTATTAAAGTTACTGGCGACTAGGAGCACTGCCTCTGGATGAGCGTTTTCCTGTTTGCTTATGGCGGAATACAGCTCATTGAGTGCGATTTTAGTGCCAACCTCACTGATATGTAGACAGCTAAGAAAAATACAGATAGAAACTCTCTTGGTAGATAGTGTGGTCTACAGCTTATCATGAGCTACTCTACCTCAGGTGAGCAAAACTTGGAGACTTCCTTAGCTATTGTGCACCAGCTGTTGTTTACATATATGCATAGGCCCCCACCCCGTGTCTTACCAGAGGATGCTATTCTGTCCTGCCAATAGAGTGTATAACCCACCAGCTGTATGTTCCTAATGTCGTTGTTCAGCCACGACTCGGTGAAACATAAGATATTACAGTTTTTAATGTCCCGTTGGTAGCATATACATGCTTTCAGTTCACCTCATTTATTTTCCAGCGATTAAACGTTAGCTAGCAGAATGGAAGGTAAAGGCAGATTAGCCACTTATCGCCTGATCCTCGCAAGGCACCCTGATCTTTTGCCTCGAAATCTTTGTTTCCTTCTCCAGCAAATCACTGGAATCGGGGCCTGGTCAGGTGTCTGCAGTATATCCTTCGCGTCCGACTCATTGAAGAACCCCTCGTCCAAATTGAGGTGAATAATCCAAGTTCTGATGTCCAGAAGCTCTTTTCGTTCATAAGCGACAGTAGCAGCAACAAAATGTACAACACAAGTTACGATCAACGCAAAAAAACAAACAAAATCATATGATTGTTTGAGAGCCGATAAGACGGCAGCGCTACCCTCCGGCGCCATCATCATGTTGCGTTAGCTGATGGCAGAGTCAAGATTTGGCTTAAGCAGCACGAGTCCAATGCCCCATCCTGCCTAGTGTCAACGATGCAGGCTGGTGGTGTAATGGTGTGGGAAATGTTTCCCTGGCACACATTAGGTCTCTTGATACCAATTGAGCAACATTTCCATGCCCCTAAGATTTCAGGCTGTTCTGGAGGGGAAGGGGAGTCTGACCTGGTACTAGATGAGTGTACCTAATAAACTGGCCACTGAGTGTATATCTAGTCATATCGCATGCCTGGGATACTATAGGCTACAGCAAAAGCAGAAAGCTTACTCTTAATTTTCAGAATGTATATGATACAGCAGCCTATCTTCAGGTTGTATTACTCTGGAGACCCCTCCCTCGTTGACGCCCATTCCCAGCACAACTCCCTCCCACCAAACTGTAGGCTACCTCCCATAATACGATACAATGAAATGATAAAATAGAGGTCGCTCGCTCACACCTATTAACACGAAAAAGACCAAGCTGTTGGCTGGTGACGTGACACAGAGCTCTCAAATACGCAATATTCTGGAGAAAAAAAGAAAGGAAATTTGGATGATCTACTAGTTGACACCTGAACGGAGTAAGATTTACATTGAAGGAGCTAACCAGGGGTGCCGTTTGGAAAGCAGTCACATTGACATTCGTGGAAAGGGAATTAGTATGGGTTTGAGTGCAGTACTGTATTTGTAAGCAGACGGAACGCACGCCTTCCTCATTAGAAACGGTTGTATCGGGAGCTGGACTACAGGAGTGGAATCAAGCAACAGTGGAGGTAAACCCGTTTGATAACGTTACTCACACTTTACATACGAGGGCATAGATTATATAGTCAATGGCAAGCACCACATCTACCTAACTGTCCCTGTGCAAGGCTATTGACATCAAGTCGAATGTCAAATCGCTCTTGCAAGCTGCTGTCTCGCTGCATAGCGTTGAATGGCACATCTATCGTGGCCGTTCAATTCCAACACACAGACGCTTGAACGGTAGTAACGTTATTACGTCGAGAAAATAACGTGACAACATTCAGGTTATCTTTAGGTTTGCTTTGTGGGGTCGAAGACTACTAGCTCAGTCACCCGAACAGGCTCGAAGAAGCATCATTTTCACCCCTTTGCCTTTGATAATGTCATGGATGCGGTTTTAAAACAGACACGTAACACATTTTCCCCAAACTGTTAGGTACTAGGTCGGTTAGATTTGTTGACCCCACCTATCAAACGTGTAACGTTATAATAAGACATTGTCACATTCTCAATGGACAAGCAACAGTGAACGTGACGCATTTGGTTGAGTTACTTTGTATCTGACTAGTAGCGTTCCATGACGCGGGGAGTGGGGGTGTAATTACTCTTTGACTTGTATTGTTACACATGTAGCCACTGCGTTATTTGCCACTGGTCAACAGGGCTTATTCAGTGAGGTTGCGTTTGGTGTATGGCGATGCTTGCAGGATGGGCATCATAAGCGTTTTGATGAGGGGGAAACGGCACTTTCCAGAGCAACAATGTATTCATTATCTATAGTAACTATATTATACCATCATGCCATTTTATTGTAAGGAACCATGTCCATACTCTACAAAGCACATGAGTTAGTTTAACATTTAAAAAAAATATTAACCTGAACTCCCAAGGAGCCTTAAAGGGGAAACCCATCAAGCTATTCAGCAAAGAGCGCAATAGGTGACTGCAGATGGAGATCTCCAAACTTGGCCTACCTCTATAGGGAATATGGTACCTTAGTCCTAGTTCGTATTCCGCTCTACACTGTGTCAATGTCTCATAGTGAGGGAAGACATGGGCATAGAGACCCACATTCCTCAACAACTCTTAATTTGCCAACATTGAGCAACAGTCCTCTCAAAGCCCATGTCACGAGTTGCTATGGGCCTTGGTCAATCCTCATGAAATACCACATTGATGTTATTCTCAGCAGGGAAGACAGGCTAAAGTTGTTACGGCGTGGAGAGGTGACATCTCAACAAAGGTTGCATGCAACTGTATCTACACTAGGAAAAATGATCTTGGTTGGTCGAGAGTAGTCTGTTCTTTCGACCTATTAGTCAACATTTTTTAACACACATTTTTCCTGAAATAGATACACCCTATGTGTTAATAAAATCAACCAGATGTAGGCTACTGAGCTTGTCTGATGCTTTTAGCACACTGTGATTAAATAATTAAGGCACACCAATGACTCGAGGGAGCCAGAGATCAAGATCGCCTAACCAGAATAAAAAAAACCTGTTCCCATTCCCCCACTTCCCCCTCCTCCAGCAGCTGCTGGCCTTGGCAGATTCTGCCATTTAAGCTCCTGAAGTTGTCGGTAATAGGCTACACCAGGGGTCGGCAACCTTTTTCATTTGAATCCAATTTATCTTAACATTTATACTGATCTGCATGCCAGTTATGATTGTCATATGCACATTTTCGTGGAACAGTTTCTTTTATAATACTCTTCTCAAAATTCCAAAAGTGACTCCTATTGCCATTAGCAACTATGTAAAAATAGCCTACATAAAGCCAACAAATAAAAAACATTGAAGCCTGCAGGTAGAAAAGATCCTGATTGGCTACGCATGGCCTGTCTGCAAGGAACTTGAAACATTGTATCAACTATAAACTTGGTCCTGCCTGAACCTTACACTTGCAAAATTGTATAAAATATTCTGCGCCCTCAGTTTCCAGCGCCATTGATCTCCGGACAGACACAGCTGTAGGCTATTTGAGCAAGGGAAAATAAGTAGTCAGGTAGGCCTGTTTTATGACGTTTCCACCAGATCAGAGTATTACATTTCTTTTCCCTTTCACACCAAGTGGTTATTGAAAGAGCTGGAAAGATTTTTCAAATGGGCTACATTGAGGAACTATTGTCATCCTCAATGGATGTAAAAACATACTTTGTTTACTTTCTGTTTGAGGTGAAGAAAAAATAACTTTGAGAAGCTCCACAGTGGTGGTGTGTTAAGACAATCAGAAATGCTATCAGATCCAAAAATGGGCACATTTACAGGCCTACATTTGGATGCAGGCCAGGTAGCCTAGGCCTACTTCTATGCATAATCAGGTATGCATAGAAGGCCTGTTTTCACCAGACATCACCGGCAACAATGCCGCCTATGGGCACAAACCCACCGTTGCTGGACCAGACAGGACTGGCAAAAAATGCTCTTCACTGACGAGTCGCGGTTTTGTCTCACCAGGGGTGATGGTCAGATTCGCATTTATCGTCAAAGGAATGAGCTTTACACCGAGGCCTATACTCTGGAGCGGGATTGAGGTGGAGGGTCCGTCATGGTCTGGGGCGGTGTGTCACAGTATAATCGGACTGAGCTTGTTGTCATTGCAGGCAATCTCAACACTGTGCGCTACAGGGAAGACATCCTCCTCCATCTTGTGGTACCTGTCCTGCAGGCTTATCCTGACATGACCCTCCAGCATGACAATGCCACTAGCCATAATGCTCGTTCTGTGCGTGATTTCCTGCAAGACAGGAGTGTCAGTGTTCTGCCATGGCCAGCGAAGAGCTCTGATCTCAATCCCATTGAGCACGTCTGGGACCTGTTGGATCGGAGGGTAAGGGCTAGGGCCATTCCCCCCCAGAAATGTACGGGAACTTGCAGGTGCCTTGCTGGAAGAGTGGGGTAACATCTCACAGCAAGAACGGGCAAATCTGGTGCAGTCCATGAGGAGGAGATGCACTGCAGTACTTAATGCAGCTGGTGGCCACACCAGATACTGACTGTTACTTTTGATTTTGATCCCCCCTTTGTTCAGGGACACATTATTCCATTTCTGTTAGTAACATGTCTGTGGAACTTGTTCAGTTTATGTCTCATATGTTGAATCTGGTTATGTTCATACAAATATTTACACATGTTAATTAAGTTTGCTGAAAATAAATGCAGTTTACAGTGAGAGGACATTTATTTTTTTGCTGTGTGTGTGTGTGTGTGTGTATATATACAGTTGAAGTCGGAGGTTTACATACACTTAGGTTGGAGTCATTAAAACTTGTTTTTCAAACACTCCACAAGTTAATTGTTAACAAACTATAGTTTTGGCAAGTCTGTTAGGACATCTACTTTGTGCATGACACACACAAGCAATTTTTCGAACAATTGTTTACAGACAGATTATTCCACCAAGGCACTGTATCACAATTCTAGTGGGTCAGAAGTTTACATACACTAAGTTGACTGTGCCTTTATTCCAGAAAATGATGTCATGGCTTTAGAAGCTTCTGGTAGACTAATTGACATCATTTGAGTCAATTGGAGGTGTACCTGTGAATGTATTTCAAGGCCTACCTTCAAACTCGGTGCTTCTTGGGGATGGGGAATTCAAAAGAAATGAGCCAAGACCTCAGAAAAAAAATTGTAGACCACAAGTCTGGGACATCCTTGGGAGCAATTTCTAAATGCCTGAAGGTACCACATTCTTCTGTACAAACAATAGTACGCAAGTATAAACACCATGGGACCACGTATCCATCATACCGCTCAGGAAGGAGACACGTTGTCTCATACAGATGAATGTAGTTTTGTGCAGAAAGTGCAAATCAATTCCAGAACAACTGCAAAGGACCTTGTGAAGATGCTGGAGGAAACGGGTAAAAAAGTATCTATATCCTCAGTAAAACGAGTCCTATATCAACATAACCTGAAAGGCCACTCAGCAAGGAAGAAGCAACTGCTCAAAAACCGCCATAAAAAAGCCAGACTACGCTTTGCAAATGCACATGGGGACAAAGATGGTACTTTTTGGAGAAATGTCTTCTGATCTGATGAAACAAAAATAACTGTTTGGCCATCGTTATGTTTGGAGGATAAAGGGGGAGGCTTGCAAGCCGAAGAACACCATCCCAACCGTGAAGCACAGGGTGGCATCATCATGTTGTGGGAGTGCTTTGCTGCAGGAGGGACTGGTGCGCTTCCCAAAATAGATGGCATCATGAGGGTGGAAAATTATGTGGATATATTGAAGCAACATCTCAAGACATCAGTCAGGAAGTTAAAGCTTGGTCGCAAATGGGTCTTCCAAATGGACAATGACCCCAAGCATACTTCCAAAGTTGTGGCAAAAATGGCTTAAGGACAACAAAGTCAAGGTATTGGAGTGGCCATCACAAAGCCCTGACCTCAAACCTATTGAACATTTTTGGGCAGAACTTATGCAAGGAAGGAGACCTACAAACCTGACTCAGTTACACCATGTCTGTCAGGAGGAATGGGCTAAAATTGACCCAACTTATTGTGGGAAGCTTGTGGAAGGCTACCCAAAACATTTCACCCAAGTTAAACAATTTAAAGGAAATGCTAACATACTAGTTGAGTGTATATAAACTTCTAACCCACTGGGAATGTGATGAAAGAAATAAGCTGAAATAAATAATTCTGTCTACTATTATTCTGACATTTCACATTCTTAAAATAAAGTGGTCATCCTACCTGACCTAAGACGGGGAATTTTTACTGGGATTAAATGTCAGGAATTGTGAAAAACTGAGTTTAAATGTATTTGGCTAAGGTGTATGTAAACTTCTGACTTCAAGTGTCTGTGTGTGTGTGTGTACAGTACCAGTCAAAGTTTGGACAAACCAAAGGGTTTTTATTTGTGCTATTTCCTTCATTGTAGAATAATAGTGAAGACAAACTATGGAATCATGTAGTAACCCAAAAAATGTTAAACAAATCAAAATGTATTTTATATTGGAAGTCGTCTAAGTAGCCACTTTGCCTTGATGACAGCTTTGCACACTCTTGGCATTCTCTCAACCAGCTTCACGAGGAATACTTTTCCAATAGTCTTGAAGGAGTTCCCACATATGCTGAGCCCTTGTTGGCTGCTTTTCCTTCACTCTGCGGTCCAACTCATCTCAAACCATCTCAATTGGGTTGAGGTCGGAAGATTGTGGAGGCCAGGTCATCTGATGCAGCACTCCACCACTCTCCTTCTTGGTCAAATAACCCTTACACAGCCTGGAGGTGTGTTGGGATCATTGTCCTGTTGAAAAACAAATGATAATCCCACTAAGCGCAAACCAGATGGGATGGCGTATCGCTGCAGAATGCAGTGGTAGTCATGCTGGTTAAGTGTGCCTTGAATTCGAAATAAATCACAAACGATGTCACCAGCAAAGCACCATCATACCATCTCCTCCTCCATGCTTCCCAGTGGGAACCACACATGCAGAGATAATCTGTTCACCTACTCTGCATCTCACAAAGACACTGGTTTGAAGGACAGATTTCCACCGGTCTAATGTCCATTGCTTGTGTTTCTTGGCTCAAGCAAGTCTCTTCTTATTGGTTTCCTTTAGTGGTTTCTTTGCAGCAATTTGACCATTTAGTCCTGATCCACGCAGTCTCCTCTGAACAGTGAGATGTGTCTGTTACTTTAACACTGATGCATTTTTTTGGGTTTCCTTTTCTGAGGCTGGTAACTCTCTTGAACTTATCCTCTGCAGCAGAGGTAACCCTGGGTCTTCCTTTCCTGTGGTGGTCCTCATGAGAGTCAGTTTCATCATAGCGGTTGATGGTTTTTGCGACTGCACTTGAAGAAACTTTCAAAGTTCTTGAAATTTTATTTTCCGGATTGACTTTCCTTCATGGCTTAAAGTAATTGACTGTTATTACTCTTTGCTTATTTGAGCTGTTCTTGACATAATATGGACTTGGTCTTTTACCAAATAGGTCCAATCTGTATACCAATTCTACCTTGTCAGAACACAACTGATTGGCTCATGCATTCAGGAAAGAAATTCCACAAAATAACTTTTAACAAGGCACACCTGTTAATTGAAATGCATTCCAGTTGACTACCACATGAAGCTGGTTGACAGAATGCCAAGAGTGTGCAAATCTGTCAAGGCAAAGGGTGGCTATTTGAAGATTTTTCAATATAAAGTATATTGTGATTTGTTTTTTTGGTTACTACATGATTCCATGTGTTATTTCATAGTTTTGATGTCTTCACTATTATTCTACAATGTAGAAAATAATTTTAAAAAAAACCTTGAATGAGTAGTGGTGTCAACTTTTGACTGGTACTGTATATATTTGCTACTGCTCGGCCCAAAAAATGTTGGTCGACCAACAGTCTATCGACAAACCACGCTCCCTCAATTTGAGACCTCTGTTGCATTGTGTTGTGTGTCAAAACTGCAAATTTTTGTGACCTTCTGTCTCCAGCACAAGGTGCACCTGTGTAATGATCATGTTGTTTAATCAGCTTCTTGATATGCCACACCTGTCAAGTGGGTGGATTATCTTGGCAAAGGAGAAATGCTCATTAACATATGAACATATTTGTACACAAAATTTGCTTTGTATATGGAACATTTCTAGGATCTTTAATTTTAGCTTATGAAACATGGGACCAACACGTCACACATTGCATTTTTATATTTTCAGTATATTTACAGCTCAGCGTTTGTCACAAAAGTTAATTTGTTTCACAAGCCAACCTAACACTGGTGCCTGACAGGGAATGATTCAGAATGTTGGAGTTTGCTGTATTTCTTTGACATTTTATGCAGGTGATTGCATAAGCGAGCAAATGAAAAGCCTTGGAGAAAATAATTGAAACATTGATTTGACAGTGTACTTAAAAATCTTGGAACGAATGCCTAGTACCACATTGTCGCAACAGCAGTGGCTTACCTCGATGGCAGACAGTTTCCCTCCACACCCCTGGTTTTAAATGCCATGTGTTAATTAGCTCAATGACTATCACCTGTGTCAGTGAGCCACTGTTCCAGCTCTGCCAATCGAAACACACAGACAATCGATGCAAAAAGGCTAGTCCTTCACAAATGTTTTTTTGGCGTTTTGTTTTTGATTTGAAAGCATCACCTAGGATCGGGTTTCCCAAACTCTGTCCTTCCCCCCCTGGGTGCACATTTTGGTTTTTGCCCTAGCACTACACACCTGATTCAAATAACCAACTCATCATCAAGCTTTGATTATTTGAATCAGCTGAATAAGCAAGTGAGTTTTTGTGCAGGGCTGAAACAGAAATGTGTGCTGTTGGGGGTTACTTGATGACTGGAATTGGGAAACAGACTTAGGACATGTATTTGTTCACTTATCCCTGGTCACACCCATGCATTCCCAGTTTACACCATATTTATAACATTGAGCAGGGAATGTGAACATATTTGTGGTTGCTTTACTACGTTCCAGTTGGCACTATATCTTGATGCCCATTGCTTTTGCATTTGGCTCATGCAGTCTTTCCAGTTGCAACATTCAAGGCTTGTTGCATAAAACATTACCAGGATGAGTTCCTCTCATACTATAGGCCTACTCTGTCACCAGAGCTAAATGCATCTTATATGAATGTGTATTTATAGGCCTACCCCAATGGAGGGATATCTCAAATAGAACTGTCGTTGTCTTAACATGGCCAAGGGATGTGAGAATATACTATGGTAAGGGTCATTGACGCGTTCAGCCAGCGACAGGGCAATATAACTCGGAGGTGGCGGCAGTTGTATCCTAGTAACCTTCTCGTCCCTGTGCCACGAGCCACAATTCATGTGACAAGTCACAATAGTTGATGAGAGTGGCGATTTGTCGCATCACGATGCACGTATAGCCTGTGCTTTTGACCATGTAGACATTTTCTGAATTGGCCCAACAATAACTGTATGACATTTCGCTTACAGGTAGAAAAACATAAAGGAATTGAATCAAACATGCGTCCGCCCAAGCGATTTATTGAATGTACAAAACCTTATTTATTTTTCTGTAATTCATTTTGTCAGAGTTAGCCCACGTTGCAGTCAAAGCAACATTTTTAAAGGACTATTTCAAGAAGAAGAAAACAAATCTGTTTCCCATCATTGCTGTCCAAGGATATTAGAGGATTTTCCATTTGCGAGAGCGCTCTTCAAAGGACAGTGAGACTGGCACAGATTGTTAGTGTAATATCAGCATTCCGTTTGATTTCGACATGGCCTGATTCTTATTGGGGCCCTTGTTTCTTGTCTGTCTTCAGTGAATCTCTGCATCTATCTACTTGTATTCATAAGTTAACCTGAGTATTATGGTTGCAAGAAGATCAACCAATTGTTATTTTACAGCGGGTAGGCATACTGTTAAACAACAATGTCCCCTCTGCCTATGCTATCATGTGCCAGGCCCGTCTTGCTATGTATGCGCCTGTCTATGGCATCAGGCAGCAGCTGGGGAGGAGGGGTAGAGAGAGGGACTGTCTCATATACACTGCTCAAAAAAATAAAGGGAACACTAAAATAACACATCCTAGATCTGAATGAATGAAATGTTCTTGTTAAATACTTTTTTCTTTACATAATTTCTGTGTGATTTTGTTGTCAGCACATTCAACTATCAATGGAAATCAAATGTTTCAACCGATGGAGGTCTGAATTTGGAGTCACACTCAAAATTAAAGTGGAAAACCACACTACAGGCTAATCCAACTTTGATGTAATATCCTTAAAACAAGTCAAAATTAGGCTCAGTAGTGTGTGTGTGGCCTCCACATGCCTGTTTGACCTCCCTACAACGCCTGGGCATGCTCCTGATGAGATGGCGGATGATCTCCTGAGGGATCTCCTCCCAGACCTGGACTAAAGCATCCGCCAACTCCTGGACAGTCTGTGGCGCAACGTGGCATTGGTGGATGGAGCGAGACATGATGTTCCAGATGTGCTCAATTTGATTCAGGTCTGGGGAACGGGCGGGCCAGTCCATAGCATCAATGCCTTCCTCTTGCAGGAACTGCTGACACACTCCAGCCACATGAGGTCTAGCATTGTCTTGCATTAGGAGGAACCCAGGGCCAACCGCACCAGCATATGGTCTCATAAGGGGTCTGAGGATCTCATCTCGGTACCTAATGGCAGTCAGGCTACTTCTGACGAGCACATGGAGGGCTGTGCGGCCCCCCAAAGAAATGCCACCCCACACCATGACTGACCCACCACCAAACCGGTCATGCTGGAGGATGTTGCAGGCAGCAGAACATTCTCCACGGCGTCTCCAGACTCTGTCACGTCTGTCACATGTGCTCAGTGTGAAGCTGCTTTCATCTGTGAAGAGCACAGGGCGCCATTGGCGAATTTGCCAATCTTGGTGTTCTCCGGCAAATGCCAAACGTCCTGCGCGGTGTTGGGCTGTAAGCACAACCCCCACCTGTGGACGTCGGGCCCTCATACCACCCTCATGGAGTCTGTTTCTGACCGTTTGAGCAGACACATGCACATTTGTGGCCGACTGGAGGTCATTTTGCAGGGCTCTGGCAGTGCTCCTCCTGCACAAAGGCGGAGGTAGCGGTCCTGCTGCTGGGTTGTTGCCCTCCTACGGCCTCCTCCACGTCTCCTGAAGTACTGGCCTGTCTCCTGGTAGTGGCTCCATGCTCTGGACACTACGCTGACAGACACAGCAAACCTTCCTGCCACAGCTCGCATTGATGTGCCATCCTGGATGAGCTGCACTACCTGAGCCACTTGTGTGGGTTGTAGACTCTGTCTCATGCTACTGCTAGAGTGAAAGCACCGCCAGCATTCAAAAGTGACTAAAACATCAGCCATGAAGCATAGGAACTGAGATGTGGTCCACCTGCAGAACCACTCCTTTATTGGGGGTGTCTTGCTAATTGCCTATAATTTCCACCTGTTGTCTATTCCATTTGCACAACAGCATGTGAAATTTATTGTCAGTCAGTGTTGCTTCCTAAGTGGACAGTTTGATATCACAGAAGTGTGATTGACTTGGAGTTACATTGTGTTGTTTAAGTGTTCCCTTTTTGTAGTTGAGCAGTGTATTATCATTACGTAGCCTACCTGAAAGATGCCAAGGGCCTTAACTACGTTGAATTGCAGGAAATGACCTTCAAAACAACACATTAAACAAAATCAAGCTGGTTGTGTTTTTCATTATAGGCTCTCAATAAACAATTTGAAAAAGGGGGCAGGCTGGTAAGCCCTGGTATAGGCCTACTACTATAGATGGCTATGCCATGGAGGTCTGTAGATGCCGCGTTCTACACTGTGTGTACAAACAATAGGAACATCTTCCTGATATTGAGTCCCCCCTTTTGCCCTCAGAACAGCCTCAGATCGTCGGGGCATGGACTACAAGGTGTCAAGCATTCCACAGGGATGCTGGCCCATGTTGACTCCAATGCTTCCCAGAGTTGTCAAGTTAGCTGGTTATCCTTTAGGTGGTGGACCATTTTTAAAACACACAACTGCTGAGCATTAAAAAAAACAGCAGGTTGCAGTTCTTGACACAAATCAGAGCGCCTGGCACCTACTACTATACCCCGTTCACAGGCACTTCAATCTTTTGTCTTGCACATTCACCCTCTGACTGGCACACATATACAATCCATGTCTCAAGGCTTAAAAATGATTATTTAACCCCCCTTCATCTACACTGATTTGAAGTGGATTTGACAAGTGACATCAATAACAGGATCACAGCTTTCACCTGGATTCAGGCGTTCCTAATGTGCAGGCGTTCCTAATGTGCTGTACACCCCGTGTATATCCAGCCATATAAACTCCTGTTGATGTTTACCCACTCAGGAAGCTTCCTTTGATTCTGTTTAGTCCTCGAGTCGGTGGCTTAGCGTCACTTGAAGCCAAATCCCAGCTCGTTTGTTTGGACGGCAGTCTCCCCATAACACACAAGAACAATGGCAGGAGGAGGCTACGAGGATGTGGAGAAAGTCAATAGGGCTTAATGGCCATTGTGACACACAATCACAGTCTACCATTGACTGTAGTGGGAGCTATCTAAGCTAAAGTAATGCTAACAACAAGAAGTTAGCCTAGCCATTCAATGTGATTGGAAAGACTGCTTTGAGATGCTAACGGTAAACTAATATAGCTTCCTTTTTTCATTGGGTGACTCTTAGGATCAGCTTATTCACTGAGGAATTTATTTGTAGGTGGTCTATTTGGTCTTTAGTCTGTCAGTTTGGCAGCTAACGCTGATGTTAGCATTTTTGCTCTCACTCCGTAGCTAGCTGATGGGTAGAGTTGTTGGTGGGATTGACAGTTCTTGTCCAGCGCAGCACTTATGTAAGGCAAACACAATCGTCCCTTTAAAAAAAAAAGTTAGCACCATTTCATTTGGGTTTTGAAGGCAACCAATCATTTTACATTTGTCAGTGTTTTGTGGTGAAGCCTGTACATACGCTGACAGGGTGGTAACATTCTTTAATGCTTGTTTATTTTCCGTTAGTGCTGAATCTCTGTCTGTAATAAGTACTGTCATTTTTCTGCATTACTTGTCTGGCCAGTGTTGGTCAGTCTGTGTTAGTCTGTTTTTTTAATATTAAATAATTCACCAGTGGGTGCTTATTTGTCATATTTCCTTTTTTATTTGATTTGATTTTTTTATCCCAACCCTTCCGGAGACACCTTCTGAGATTGGCGTCACAGCCAGGGTCTGCCATTATCAATGGCGACCCTGGAAAATTAAGGTTAAGTGCCTTGCTCAAGGGCACATCAACATTAATTTAACAACAACAAAAAAAAACAAATTTAGGTTTGGGGATTCGAGCTAGTAACCTTTCAGTTTCTGGCCTAATGCTCTAACTGCTAGGCTACCTAGTGTGGGTAGTCTGGTCTGGTACAGTACAGTCATAGGGGGTGGCAGTTTGTCCCTGTAGCCGAATGACAAACGAGAGAAGGGTGGTGGCTGTCGACAGACAGACACCCCCCTCCTCTAACCCAGTCTCTCTAGCAGTGTATTGGAGGAACAGTATGACAGACAGTGGGAGGGTGGTGGCCAGTCAGTCACCAGGCCTGCGTCACCGAGCTGGCACAATGCAGACCAGTGCCTGGGTGTGGCACCACAGCTTGATGTGGAGCCCTGCTGTCCTAGCGCACTAGGAATGGACAGTCTGTCTCTCTCTCAAACACGTTTGTTTTACAACCAAACAGTTGATTCCTATTTTAAAAATCTGATTTTCCTTTACCTAACTCCTAACGGTAAGCCTAAAATAACCCTTTTCCTTGAAATGGCCCCTATTGTCAGAATATATTGTTATACTATCCTTGTGAGGACTTCTGGTCCCCATAAGGATAGTAAAACACATACAAACATACAGCTCAAGTGACCTTTCTCTCAATTTCTCTGTCCCTGACTCAAACTGTAACACTGTTACTCGCTCATCCCGTCCCTCGTTCAACTTCCCTCTTTCTCTGTACTTCTCTCCCTCTCGTCCCCTTCTCACTCTCTCCTCTCTCTCTCTATCCCCTTCCTCTCTCTTTCTCTCTACCCCCCCATCTTTCTTAATCTCTCTCTTGCTCTCATTACTTCTACACTCAGCTGAGTGGACTCAAAGTATAGTCAAGGTTCTGTGAGGGTTGTTTTGTTCCCTATTACAGGTGTCCTACTTGTGTGAGCAGTGTCGAGGTTAATCTGGGACACTGGACTATAAATATACTAGGTTATGGGTAGAACATAATAATTCCTCCTCACACAGTAGTTAAGAGAGCAATTGTCATGTGTATCATTGTTGAAAGGGCCACTTCTATCAGTTGAAAGATTCCATCTTCCATCTTCCCATTTCACATGGAAAATGTGATGGAAAAGCAGTCAACAGTCAAGTTTGTCAGTCAACAGTCAAGTTTATCTTTAATGATTCTACCATACTTGGCCTACTTCCACAATGCAAAGAGGAACGTATAAGTGCAAGTTAAAGATTTGTGGTGCAGTAGTTTCTGTTTTACTATAGAGTGTACGTCCACACACAAACACACACACTTACCCCCTCCACACATACACCCCTCTAGCTCATCTGTGTCCATGTTTCTCCCATGAAGCTCTCTGTCTGTGGCTCTAGATCATTTGATGTGAGGGATGTTCAAAGGCAGAATACCCACTCACTGTGATCCGTCACTGATCAGAGCTCCAGGCACCCCCCCACACACACACACACACACAGTCACGGGCTGTCTTGGGTACCCTTTTTAATACCGCTTCGCAAATTTATTTAGGCCCTTCACGGTGTCATGTTTGTTTCATACACAATTCACTCCCATTCATTCAGATTCTTGTCCTTTTCAGAAGTTACATGGTACATCAACCTTGTCCGCTACTGGGAAGGAAGGAGCTGTCGCTAGGAGCTCTACAAAATACTTTTATTGCAATGTTTAGCCTGGGTCTGAATGGTAAAACGGGTCACTAATTAGTCTATAGTGTTACCATAGAGATGTATAGTAATATGTCAATTCATGCCAATGTGCCGCATGAAGAGGTAGAGGTGTATAGTGTTCATACGCTCAGCCCGTACATTCTACTTCCTTTCACAAAGAGTGTCACGAAATGGGCAATGGAATATAACTATATGACTGCTGACATTTGAATGAATACATCTATCTCTCCACTCAAAGCGACTATGTTTCAGGGTCTATTTTGAATAAGTGAGTGTAATCTATAGAGCTGATGAAAGCTGCATTGTCTACACCAGCTCCAGACAGAGCTGTCCTATTGGCCGGTGTGCACAGTGGTGGGGCAGATGATTGGCTCGTGGCTGTGATGGCTGGTTGTTCAGTGTTTTCCTGGAGTAGCCAGCCAAATAGAAAAAGTATTTAGCTGAGATGGGGGGGCTTGCTCCCAGCTTGCTCCCCCCATGGGGTAAGACGTTTTTGCAGAACAAGCAATATTTTGCTGGGCTCTGGTACATTCTAATGTTAGATTATATTTCAACCAGCAACTAATGTTTTTACAGTGTTAGTTTCATCAGCTGTTGTACAACAAGGGAAATGTAATTTTGATGACATTGGGTCTTTTAATGAATCCTGTAAATGTATGCTGACTTCCATGGGCTTCATGCTTCTTTTGAAGAGGCATTTTCTCAGCTATCTGCAATACAGGATTGATTGAAGAATGAAGCAAGTGTTTAGACATGGACTTTGTTACACAGAAAGCAGCAGTTGACTACTCTATTGTCAACACTTTGACTGATACTGTAGGTCTACTGATTTAATCAAAGGTTTGGACACACCTACTCATTCAAGGGTTCTTAAAATTAATTCAAATTAATTCATTAAAAATCCTACAATATGATTTTCTGGATTTCAAAAAAATTATTTTGTCTGTCATAGTTGAAGTGTACCTATGATGAAAATTACAGGCCTCATCTTTTTAAGTGGGAGAACTTGCACAATTGGTGGCTGACTAAATATTTTTTTGCCCCACTGTATATACACTGCTCAAAAAAGGGACACTTAAACAACACAATGTAACTCCAAGTCAATCACACTTCTGTGAAATCAATCTGTCCACTTAGGAAGCAAGACACGTCCAATAAAGGAGTGGTTCTGCAGGTGGTGACCACAGACCACTTCTCAGTTCCTATGCTTCCTGGCTGATGTTTTGGTCACTTCTGAATCCTGGCTGTGCTTTCACTCTAGTGGTAGCATGAGATGGAGTCTACAACCCAAACAAGTGGCTCAGGTAGTGCAGCTCATCTAGGATGGTACATCAATGCGAGCTGTGGCAAGAAGGTTTGCTGTGTCTGTCAGCGTAGTGTCCGTGACAGACTTGACAGAGTCTGGAGACACCGTGGAGAACGTTTGTTTTGCTGCCTGCAACATCCTCCAGCATGACCGGTTTGGCGGTGGGTCAGTCATGGTGTGGGGTGGCATTTCTTTGGAGGGCCGCACAGCCCTCCATGTGCTCGTCAGAGGTAGCCTGACTGCCATTAGGTACCGAGATGAGATCCTCAGACCCCTTGTGAGACCATATGCTGGTGCGGTTGGCCCTGGGTTCCTCCTAATGCAAGACAATGCTAGACCTCATGTGGCTGGAGTGTGTCAGCAGTTCCTGCAAGAGGAAGGCATTGACGCTATGGACTGGCCCGCCCGTTCCCCAGACCTGAATCCAATTGAGCACATCTGGGACATCATGACTCGCTGCTTCAGTCCAGGTCTGGGAGGAGATCCCTCAGGAGACCATCCGCCACCACCTCAGGAGCATGCCCAGGCGTTGTAGGGAGGTCATACAGGCACGTGGAGGCCACACAGACTACTGAGCCTCATTTTGACTTGTTTTAAGGACATTACATCAAAGTTAGATCAGCCTGTAGTGTGGTTTTCCACTTTCATTTTGAGTGTGATTCCAAATCCAGACCTCCTTGGGTTGATAAATTTGATTTCCATTGATAATTTTTGTGTGATTTTTGTTGTCAGCATATTCAACTATGTAAAGAAAAAAGTATTTAATAAGAATATTTCATTCATTCAGATCTAGGATTTGTTATTTTAGTGTTCCCTTTATTTTTTTGAGCAGTGTAGATCACACACACACACACACACACACACACACACACACACACACACACAGTACCAGTCAAAAGTTTGGCGACATCGACTCATTCAAGGATTTTTTTTATTTTTTTTACTATTTTCTACATTGTAGAATAATAGTGAAGACATCAAAACTATGAAATAACAAATGGAATCATGTAGTAACCAAAAAAGTGTTTGAACAAATCAAAATATATATTAAATTCTTCAAAGTAGCCACTCTTTGCCTTAATGACAGCTTTGCACATTCTTGGCTTTCTCTCAGCCATCTTCATCGCCCTGGCCAAGGCTTTCGACTCTGTCAATCACTGCATTCTTATCGGCAGACTCAACAGCCGTAGTTTCTCAAATGACTGCCTCGCTTGGTTCACCAACTACTTCTCAGAGTTCAGGGTGTCAAATCGAAGGGCCGGTTGTCAGGAACTCTGGCAGTCTCTATAGGGGTGCCACAGGGTTCAATTCTCGGGCCGATTCTTTTCTCTCTAGACATCAATGATGTCGCTCTGTCTGCTGGTGATTCTCTGATCCACCTTTACGCAGACGACACCATTCTGTATACTTCTGGCCCTTCTTTGGACACTGTGTTAACCACCATAGGGTAGAGGGCAGCATTGGGCATTTTGGATGAAAAGTGTGCCCAAATTAAACTGCCTGCCTGCTACTCAGCCATAAAAGCTAGAATATGCATATTCATAGATTTGGATAGAAAACACTCTGAAGTTTCTAAAACTGTTTGAATGATGTCTGTGAGTATAACAGAACTCATATATATGGCAGGCAGAAACCTGATTTAAAAATATAAAAAATCCAACCAGGAAGTGGGAAATCTGAGGTTTGTAGTTTTTCAACTCATTGCCTATCAAATACACAGTGTCTATGGGGTCATATTGCACTTCCTAAGGCTTCCACTAGATGTCAACAGTCTTTAGAACCTTGTTTGAGGCTTCTACTGTGAAGTGGGGGCGAATGGGAGGGGATTGAGTCCGAGGTCTGCCAGAGAGGCATGAGCTGACCACTCACGTTCACGTGAGAGTTAGCTTGCGTTCCATTGCAAACGAAGACGAAGTCAAAAAGTTCCGTTACAGTTTGTAGAAACATGTCAAACAATGTATAGAATCAGTCTTTAGGATGTTTTTAACATAAATCTTCAATAATGTTTCAACCGGAGAATTCCTTTGTCTGTAGAAATGCAATGGAACGCAGCTACCTCACATGGGCATGCGCCTGACTGAGCTCATGACATTCTGCCAGACCTCTTACTCAATCAGCTCTTATTCTCTCCTCTTTCACAGTAGAAGCCTCAAACAAGGTTCTAATGACTGTTGACATCTAGTGGAAGCCTTGGGAATTGCAATCGGACCAAATGTACACTATATTGGATAGGGAAAGATTTGAAAAACTACAAAACTCAGTTTTCCCATTTCCTGGTTGGAATTTTTCTCGGGTTTTTGCCTGCCATATGAGTTCTGTTATACTCACAGACATCATTCAAATAGTTTTAGAAACTTCAGAGTGTTTTCTATCCAAATCTACTGATAATATGCATATCTTAGCCACTGGGCCTGAGTAGCAGGCAGTTTACTCTTGGCACTTTATTCATCCAAGCTACTCAATACTGCCCCCCAGCCATAAGAAGTTAAAGGGATACTTTAGGATTTTGTCAATGAAGCCCTTTTTAATAGCATTAGCGCAATTGCTAACTAATGTTAGCGCAAGACTGGAAGTCTATGGTAACTGCTAGCAGACTTCCAGTCACTGCGTAACGCTAGTTAGCACTGGCTCATGAAACTACCTCTTAATTTCCTTCATAGTGGATTTATAGACATAAAAATGGTATCCATGAGTTAATCCATGACTCTGGGGAAGTAGATAAAGGGCTTCATTGTCAAAATCTTGAAGTATCCTGAATTTTCCCCAAAATATATTGACATGGCTACAGTAGGCTAGCTAAGATGAATGCTTGGTGTCTTTTTGTAGCTTGCTTTTTTTCAGACTATCAACAGTAGCCAGCATATTGCTGTTATGTTCACTATTGAGGGTTTACTTTTGTATATCACTTCCTCAAATAAATATGCTCAGCGAGTAGATTGATGGGCACATCTTTTTGCTCTGGGCAGCTTGTGTGCTGTGTGAAGGCATGAACTCAAGTCTTGCTCGGAGTTGTGAATCGCGGGAGCGTGGTGGTGCTTGAATGAACGGCCAATCCTATTGCTCAAATACAAAGCATTACATTTATGTGTGTAGTTTTCAATGATAGACTTCAATAGAGCAGGTAAATGTTGAACTGGAAGGACCCTGTCGGACCAGTGACTGACAAGACTGACAATCCACTGGCCCGGCATTTTTTCCCGGGTCCAGACCCTGCACATAAAGAAAATATATGTATGTGCCAGAAAACAATAGGCTAAGTCGATTTTTGTCATCGTTACCACATTATACTCTATGGAATGTGCATATTCACTCATTATATGGGAAGTGCAAATTCATGCTCTCTCTGTAAAGAAATTTGACTACAACCACAGCGCACACACACACCCAGGTACAGAGAGGCAGGACAGACAGCAGACTGTCAAACTAGCAGTGTTTCCTGTCATTGCTCATTTTGTGAGTGACAGGTGCCATATTGTTGAAAATACTGCTGAAAATAAGACTGATCAGCTGTATAACCGACAGCCGGCACTATTGGAAAACACTGGTCGATGTGCCGCTGCTCAGAAATCACTCACTGGGGAGAGTGTGAACATGAACGAGGCTATCAGAGGGTGAGTTTGTGTGTGTGTGTGTGTGTGTGTGTGTGTGTGTATATACAGTGGCTTGTGAAAGTATTCACTCCCTTGGCATTTTTACTATTTTGTTGCCTTACAACCTGGAATTAAAATAGATTTTTGGGGGGTTTGTATCATTTGATTTACACAAAATATTTATGTTGTGAAACAAGCAAGACAAAAAACTGAACTTGAGCGTGCATAACTATTCACCCCCCCAAAGTCAATACTTTGTAGAGCCACCTTTTGCAGCAATTACAACTGCAAGTCTCTTTGGGTCTCTATAAGCTTGGCACGTCTGGGCTTTGACTAGGCCATTCCAAGACATTTAAATGTTTACCCTTAAACCACTCAAGTGTTGCTTTAGCAGTATGCTTAGGGTCATTGTCCTGCTGGAAGGTGAACCTCCATCCCAGTCTCAAATCTCTGGAAGACTGAAACAGGTTTCCCTCAATAATTTCCCTGTATTTAGCGCCATCCATCATTCCTTCAATTCTGACCAGTTTCCCAGTCCCTGCCGATGGCAAAACATCCCCACAACATGATGCCGCCACCACCATGCTTCACTGTGGGGATAGTGTTCTCAGGGTGATGAGAGGTGTTGGGTTTGCGCCAGACATAGCGTTTTCCTTGATGGCCAAAAATCTCAATTTTAGTCTCATCTGACCAGATTACCTTCTTCCATATGTTTGGGGAGTCTCCCACATGCCTTTTTAGCAAACACCAAATGTGTTTGCTTGTTTTTTTCTTTAAGCAATATTTTTTTCCTGGCCATACTCTTCCGTAAAGCCCAGCTCTGTGGAGTGGTCCTATGGACAGATACTCCAATCTCTGCTGTGGCGCTTTGCAGCTCCTTAAGGGTTATCTTTGGTCTCTTTGTTGCCTCTGTGATTAATGCCTTCCTTGCCTGGTCTGCAAGTTTTGGTGGGTGGCCCTCTCTTGGCGGGTTTGTTGTGATGCCATATTCTTTCCATTAATAATAATGGATTTAATGTTGCTCTGTGGGATGTTCAAAGTTTCGGTTATTTTATATAACCCAACCCTTAGTTGTGTTATATATACACTGAGATCATGTGACGCTTAAATTGCACACAGGTGGGCTTTAACTTCTTTAACTTCGGATGTTTTCAATGAGGAGACTCTCAGTTAGATAGCAAATGTTCAGTTTTTCCAAAAAGATTATTTGTGTAGGAGAAATCGCTCTGTTTTGTTCATCACGTTTGGCTAAGAAAAAAAACGAAAATTCAGTCATTACAACGCCAAACTTTTTTCCAAATTAACTCCATAATATTGACAGAAACATGGCAAACGTTGTTTAGAATCAATCCTCAAGGTGTTTTGCACATCTATTCGATGATAAATCATTTGTGGCAGTTTGGTTTCTCCTCTGAACCAAATGGAAAAATACACGCAGCTGGAGATTACGCAATAATTTCGACGGAGGACACCAAGCGAGCACCTGGTAAATGTAGTCTCTTATGGTCAATCTTCCAATTATATGCCTACAAATACGTCACAATGCTGCAGACACCTTGGGGAAACGACAGAAAGTGTAAGCTCATTCCTGGCGCATTCACAGCCATATAAGGAGACATTGGAACACAGCGCCTTCAAAATCTGGGGCATTTCCTGTTTGAAATTTCATCTTGGTTTCGCCTGTAGCATCAGTTCTGTGGCACTCACAGATCTTTTCGTGACAAAATATCTTGTTTAAAATGGGACGTTTTTTATCCAAAAATTAAAAGAGCGCCCCCTATATCGAAGAAGTTAACTAATTATGTGACTTCTGGAGGTAATTGGTTGCATCACATCTTATTTAGGGGACTCATAGCAAAGGGGGTGAAATACATATGCACGCATCACTTTTCAGTTTTTTTTTGTTTGTTTTTCATTTCACCAATTTGGACAATTTTTTTTGTATGTCCATTACATGAAATCCAAATGAAAATCCATTTAAATTACAGATTGTAGTGCAACAAAATAGTAAAAATGCCAAGGGGGATGAATACTTCTGCAAGGCACGCTAGGACTCAAAACTGTGACCAAAACACTCACATTTGTGACCCTTTGACTTGGCAGTCGGACACCAAATTTGAATAAAAAACCTTCCCAATTAAATGTTGATTGCAAGGTGTACAGGTTTGATGATGTGCGTTTCATCTGCTTTCCCATGTCATGCCCCGCGCGGCGAAACACCGATTCCCATTTATTTTCAATGGAAGGAAAGGGGATAGGGCGGGGGACCGATTGGCGGCGCGAACATGGCGTGGGAGGAAGTGGAAAAAGCTCAACATTTCCCAACTTTTTGCAAATCACCACGGGCGACTGCTAGGCGATGACCAATCATATCGAGTGGTTCCCAGGACGAATTTGACGCTTTGTGACCCAAGGCTGGAGACGATCTTCAGCAGATGGCTGACAAAAATACTAGGATGGAAGCAAATGTAAGTAATTATAATGTCATAAAAAATAATTCAAACCATGTACAGTTGAGAGGAATATGTTTAAGTTGTAGACAAACGATTATGCATATTTTTTTTGTCAAAGTTTCATTTACGAAAATCACGATTTAGCACACTAGCTGACTAGCTAACATTAGCCAGCTACGTTAGCTGGTTAGCTTTCTGGGTGTTGTGACGTGAGTATGAAATTGTAAATCTGGTTGTTTTAATATTTTGACGACTTCTGAAACAACCATCAAATATACATGTAGTTATTACCATGCGTGAGATCCCCACATTTAATATATTCACTGACTAAGTACTCTACCTTGGCAAATAAAGATTCTACCCAAAACCAGGAGTATCAAATTCCAGTCTTTGAATGATGCTGTGTGTGCATGCATGTATTACAGTTATACACTTCAACAGTGTTCACCAATCCTGGTCCTGGGACATCAATGGTACACATTGTAACTATGCAATATACCAGAAACATGATTTAACTAGTTAAAGGCTGATTTGTAATTCATACAAAAACCATACACTACACTTCCAATGCATCATGTAAATCTCTAAAATCTCTAATTTCCTTTATCTGCATTAATCTGATCAACACTGGATAGGAGAAATATTTAATCAATTGAGACTTAGTTTCAACCAGTAGAGAATGTGAAATGCTTTATTGAAAGATGTTCATTTTTCAAAGTGTTATAAATACATAATACATGCATTATAAATATTACAATTGTAATATTATAAATACAAGTTCAATCTGTACTTCAATGCACATCTGGTGTGCATTATAAAAACAAGGAAGGAAGAAAGAGGTGGTGAGGGAGGTGTTAAAGACAAAGGGAAAGAGGTAAGCACAGGGAAGATGTTATTATTATTATTGTATCACAGTGCTACCCTATTCTCTCAGTTCATCACAATTACATAATAGTGTCTTTAGTGGTGTCTCCTAACCAGCCTTGGGCTCCCAGTCGACCCAAAGGTTATCTTAAGAGCGGGTGAGGTGGTGGGGGTTGGCATCCTCTCTCACATCAAAACACCATCAGAAAAGAGGGACAGAGCATGTTTAAGCCTTGTTTAATACATTTTAACATTTCCATCATAATTTGCAAATAAATTCATAAAAAATCCTACAATGTGATTTTTCTGGATATTTTTTTTCATTTTGTCTGTCATAGTTGAAGTGTACCTTTTTGATGAAAATTACAGGCCTCATCTTGTTAAGTGGGAGAACTTGCACAATTGGTGGCTGACTAAATATTATTTTGCCCCACTGTAAGTTCAAAGATGAAAAAGCCTTGAAGGAGGAGAGATGACTAGAAACGATTCGGTTGACCGTTTTATGTGTGGATTAATTGTTGGAGTAGAGGACCTTGTGCATTTCAGGTAAAATAACAACTCAATGTTATATCCCAGGACAAATTGGCTAACAACAGCAAGCTAGCTAAATAGGACAAATTAGCTAGCAAGTGCAAGCTAACTAGCTAAATTGCCATAAATGTTTAATGCTTTTTGACCTGTCCCCAAATTAATGTAATTGGTTCAGAGTTTGTTTTGATATTATAACCTGCTTGTCGTGATCGCGTTTGGTTTAGGGGGACAAAATAAATGTATGCGCAATGGCACACGATGGCGCACGTGCACAGCCAGTTTGGGTTCCGTGTAAGTGGCTGCAGAGAACTTTATGCTGAAAAACATGCACAGACACACGAGGACAAACAATATAGCATAGTTATCGAAATAATGACATGTCCTTGCCTATTCTTTTGAAAGTGGAAGGAGCCTCAGTTATACACCTGAGCATGCTTACTGCACAACACAATCAATCAGATTGATACATGTGTGGGTTATAGCTGCCACTTTCAAGGAGTGGGACTCCAACCCGGAAGCTTATAAGAAATCCCACTATGCCCTTCGACGAACAATCAAACCGGCAAAGCGTGAATACAGGACTAAGATTAAATCGTACTACACCGGCTCCGATGCTCGTCTAAATGTGACAGGGCTTGCAAACTATTAGACTACAAAGGGAATCACTGCCTAGAGCTGCCCAGTGACACGAGCCTACCAGAAGAGCTAAATTACTTTTATGATCGCTTCGAGGCCAAGTCACACTGAAACATGTATGAGAGCGTTCCGGACGACTGTGTGATCATGTTCTCCGTAGCCGATGTGAGTAAGACCTTAAAACAGGCCAACATTCACAAGGCCACAGGGACAGACGGATTGCCAGGATGTGTACTCCGAGCATGTGCTGACCAGCTGGCAAGTGTCTTCACTGACATTTTCAACCTGTCCCTGACTGAGTCTGTAATACCAACACGTTTCAAGCAGACCACCATAGTCCCTGTGCCCAAGAACACCAAGGAAATCTGCCTAAATGACTACCGATCCGTAGCACTCACGTCTGTAGCCATGAAGTGTTTTGAAAGGCTGGTCATGGCTCACATCAACACCATTATCCCAGAAACCATAGACCCACTCCAATTTGCATACCGCCCCAACAGATCCACAGATGATGTAATCTCTATTGCACTCCACACTGCCCTTTCCCACCAGGACAAAAGAAACACCTATGTGAGAATGCTATTCATTGACTACAGCTCAGTGCTCAACACCATAGTGCCCTCCAAGCTCATCAATAAGCCAAGGGCCCTGAGACTAAACACCTCCCTCTGCAACTGGACCCTAGACTTCCTGACGGGCAGCCCCCCCAGGTTGTTAGGGTAAGTAACAACAGATACGCCATGCTAATACTCAACACGGGGGCCCCTCATGGGTGCCTGCTCAGTCCCCTCCTGTACTCCCTATTCACTCATGACTGCATGGCCAGGCATGACTCCAACACCCTCATCAATTTGCTGATGACACAACAGTGGTAGGCCTGATCACTGACAACGATGAGACAGCCTATAGGGAGCAGGTCAGAGACCTGGTAGTGTGGTTCCAGGACAACAACCTCTCCCTCAGCTTGATTAAGACAGGAGATGATTTGGGACTACAGGAAAAGGAGGACCGAGCACACCCCCATTCTCATCGACGGGGCTGCAGTGGAGCAAGTTTAGAGCTTCAAGTTCCATGGTGTCCACATCACCAACAAACTATCAAGGTCCAAACGCACTAAGACAGTCGTGAAGAGGGCACGACAAAGCCTATTCCCCCTCAGATTTGGCATGGCTCCTCAGATCCTCAAAAGGTTCTACAGCTGCACCATCGAGAGTATCGTGACGGGTTGTTTCACTGTCTGGTATTGCAACCGCTCGGCCTCTGACTGCAAGGCACTACAGAGGGTATTGTGTACGGCCCTGTACATCACTGGGGCCAAGCTTCCTGCCATCCAGGACCTCTATACCAGGCGGTGTCAGAGGAAGGCCCGGAAAATTGTCAGCCACCCTGGTCATAGACAGTTCTCTCTGCTACTGCATGTCAAGCGGTACCGGACTCAAGTTCCAAAAGGCTTTTTTAACAGCTTCTACCCCCAAGCCATAAGACTCCTAATCAAAGGGCTACCTAGACCCATCTTTTACTCTGCTGCTACTCTCTGTTTATTATCTATGCATAGTCACACTAATGCTACCTTCATGTACATATTACCTCAACTAACCGGTGCCCCCACACATTGACTCTGTACCGGTACCCCCTGTATATAGCCTCCACATTGACTCTGTACCTGTACCCCCTGTATATAGCCTCCTTATTGTTACTTTACTGCTGCTTTTTGATTATTTTATTTATTTGTTTGGAGATCTCCCGCACACGGCTTGCCTCTCTCTTGCTGCGTTTTTGGTCCCCATCCTTGAAACATCCTGCAGAGCAGCGGACTTCTCCTCTGGCACATGGCGGCAACTGGGAATTGAAGAACTGCAGTTGACATAGCTAAGTAAATGGACGAATATAATAAATACTCTTATTGAATATAGGCTATTCACATCGCAGTTCGAGCGGATTCCTTCCACATGTTGTTGGAAGACCAAAGACAAAGTAATGGGACGTTTGGGGACACAAGTTGCTTCTTGATAATCGCAGATGGATTTAACATGAGCATTTTTGTTTAGTCATTTTTTAGTTTATTAGACATTTGGCAATGTGAAACCAGCTTGCCCAAATGAAAAAAAAACTACAATGTAACAAATAGTCAAACTCTGATTCGAACTATAGCTCAGAACGATGTGTGTAGACGCTTTAAGTTTACACTGGAAGAATTAGCGTGAGTGGCAAATGAATTTTGTAGGCACATCTTGCTAACTAGTGTCTTGGAGAGAATAAGTTGGGCAAATGTAATAGTAAAACAGAAAACGTGGATTTGGAAACAAAGTGGAAAAGCAGAATCGTTTTCTCCAACATCTTGTTTGTAAGAATCTGTTTCTACTTGACCGGTACGTTGACTGCATGCGAGTGGTCAAGCCTCAAGCCTTGGTATGTGTGGGAGTTGGGGTGCTGGAGGAGAGCGAGACGACTCACAAGATGCAAGTCGCATATAATGAACAGCGTAAACCCCTCCTCACCCAACACACACTCCTCCTAGCCTTCTGTTCTCTCACGTCAGTGGCTTAAAATCTTATGTTCCTAGCCAGGTCCACAGTCCAAACATCCTCACTGTACATCAGCCTACTGTCTCCATGGATTTCTGTCTATAGACAAGGGCTTAGAAGCAGGAGATTGCCAGGCTTGTGCTTGACTGTACTGTACCGTATGCCTGGGTCTTGTGTGCAGTCAAGTCAATCTCATTAGGGAGTGTATTGGCTGGTGAAAATGACTGGCGGAATAATGAATGGCCCCGTAAGCTCTACAGTTCATGGGTTCATTACAATGGTGTGCGTGTCTGTCTCCTTTGCATGTGCGTGGTCATGTTAGTATGTGTACGTGCCTGCGTTTTATTGCATACTTGTATCTATCCAGACGCCAGGGCAGAAGGGCACCACTCAAGAGCTCCTCAGTCTCATCAACTCCTGCAGTTCCCTACAGATCTCGTCTGTGGCAGTCTAGTCCTTAGCCCAGCCCAGCCTGGCTATGCTTTGATAGTTGTTTAGGGAGAGAGACCGAGGGAGATCCCGATTTTTAAAAGAGAAGAGCAGCTACCATGAGATGAAAAAAAAAATGTGTTACTGTGACTCCAAGTCGTTTTGGTGGATTGGAGGGTAGGGAGAGGTGAGCAGGGGGCATCAAACCAAATCAAATGTTATTTGTCACATACACATGGTTAGCAGATGTTAATGCGAGTGTAGCGAAATGCTAATGCTTCTGGTTCCCGACAGTGCAGTAATATCTAACAAGTAATCAAACAGTTCCCCAACAACTACCTAATACACACAAATCTGAAAGGGTGAATGAGAATATAAATATATGGATGAGCGATGGCTGTGCGACATAGGCAAGGTGCAATAGATGGTATAAAATACAGTATATAAACTCAGCAAAAAAGGAACGTCCCTTTTTCAGGACCCTGTCTTTCAAAGATAATTTATAAAAATACAAATAACTTCACAGATCTTCATTGTAAATGGTTTAAACACTGTTTCCCATTCTTGTTCAATGAACAATAAACAATTAATGAACATGCACCTTTGGAACGGTCGTTAAGACACTAACAGCTTACAGACGGTATTAAATTAACGTCACAGTTATGAAAACATAGGACACTAAAGAGGCCTTTCTACTGACTCTGAAAAACACCAAAATAAAGATTCCCAGGGTCCCTGCTCATCTGCGTAAATGTGTCTTAGGCATGCTGCAAGGAGGCATGAGGACTGCAGATGTGGCCAGGGCAATAGATTGCAATGTCTGTACTGTGAAATGCCTAAGACAGAGCTACAGGGAGACAGAGTGGAGAGCTGATTGTCCTCGCAGTGGCAGACCACGTGTAACAACACCTGCAACAGGATCGGTACATACAAACATCACACCTGCGGGACAGGTACAGGATGGTAACAACTGCCATCCTGTACCAGGAACGCACTGTCTGCAATAGGCTGGACTGAGGGCTTGTAGGCCTGTTGTAAGGCAGGTCCTCACCAGACATCACCGGCAACGACGTCGCGCATAGGCGCAAACCCACCATCGCTGGACCAGACAGGACTGGCAAAAAGTGCTCTTCACCCCTGTCTCACCAGGGGTGATGGTCGGATTAGTGTTTATCGTCGAAGGATTGATTTGGAGGTGGAGGGTTCGTCATGGTTTGGGACAGTGTCACAGCATCATCGGACTGAGCTTGTTGTCATTGCAGGCAAACTCAACACTGTGCGTTACAGGGAAGACCTCCTCCTCCCTCATGTGGTACCTGTTCTGCAGGCTTATCCTGACATGACCCTCCAGCATGACATTGCCACCAGCCATACTGCTCGTTCTGTGCATGATTTCCTGCAAGATAGGAATGTCAGTGTTCTGCCATGACCAGCGAAGAGCCCGGATCTCAATCCCATTGAGCACGTCTTTGACCTGTTGGATCGGAGGGTGAGGGCTAGGGTCATTCCCCACAGAAATGTCTGGGAATTTGCAGGTGCCTTGTTGGAAGAGTGGGGTAACATCTCACAGCAAGAACTGGCAAATCTGGTGCAGTCCATGAAGAGGAGACTCACTGCTGTACTTAATGCAGCTGGTGGCCACGCCAGATACTACTGATTTGCTTTCCACATGTCTGTGGAACTTGTTCATGTATCAGTTGTTGAATCTTGTTATGTTCATACAGATATTTACAAATGTTAAGTTTGCTGAAAATAATTGCAGTTGACAGTAAGAGGACGTTTCTTTTTTTGCAGAGTTTACATATGATTTGAGTAATGTACGATATGCAAAGATTATTTGAAGTGGCGTTGTTTAAGGTGACTAGTGATCCATTTGTTAAAGTGGCCAGGGATTTGGTCTCCATGTAGGCAGCAGAGTTCCATGGAAGGTTGTGTGTGTGTGTGTGTGTGTGTGTGTGTGTCTGTGAGAGCGTAGTATGGCAGTATGTCTGTCTGACGGTTGAGTTTAGTCTGTCTGTACAGTATGTTAGTAAGTGTCTTTTGTGTTGGAAAGAAGATTGGCTTTGTGTGGCATGTGTCTGAAGGTTGTGTGTGCATTGCCAAATAGGCTAGTGTCTGATTTGTTTTCTAGGTCTATGCACGTACCTAAGGGTCAGTGTATGTGCATATGTTACCTAAATGATTGAGCCTACATCCTTTACCTTTACCTTAGACCCCAACTTACGTACAATGTGGAAAAGACAGTGTGGCGTTTCTGGCCCGCGAGAGCGGTTGAGCTTAGAGGAAGTGAGAGGAGCTCTCCCTTTCCCCCCCTCCCCCAGTCTCTCTACCCCCCTTTCTCCCACCCTCTCTCTTTCTCCCTCTTTCTGCATTAGCAGATTAGTTCTGGACTTGCTGTCTCTCGCTAGCAAAAACGGTAAAAGCAACCTAAAAAAAAAATAGTGCACCATAGGGAATAGGCTGCCATTTGGGACGTAGTCATGGACATCATAAACCCATACATTCCGATTTCCAGTGGATCACCCCGTCATAACGGGATTTAATGACATGCATGGGGACCCTAATCATCCTCTTGTCCCTGGCCACACCATGTGTATTATTTTTTCTGTGCGTTGGTGTGCGTGAGACGTGAACCTGTTGTTTGCATTTGCACAGCCATTTGTGTGTGTTCGTCAGGTGTAAATGTATGCATGTCCGTGTGCGTATGTGTTTTCACGATACTAGAATTGATTTCGATACCAGGTTCTGGTATCACGATACTCGATACATCACGATGCCACCACTACAAAAATAAGGCGTATTATCCAAAGTATGGCACTTGATCCGAACAGACGCTCCGCTACTGCTGTGTTCGTCGGGCCTCTTGAGTTCAGTATCATTACATTTGAACATTTTTATGGGTATGTTTGTGAGACAGACGTGTATGCATTAATGACTCAATTATACCATCAAATTGCAGAACAACATAATGGCAATTATTTAATTCAATGGTAAATCTCTACTGATAACCTGTGCAAATCAGGACGTAGCCTCAGTCGTCACAATGATACTGTCCTGTTATTCAATAGGAGTTTGTGCGTGCATTTAGTTATTGAGCTTGTTTTAGCTTCATGGGGCAAGCAGAGTATAAACGATCCCTTCAGTTTATGAATTATCTGCTAGGAGAATATATTATTTGATTGTGCTGATCAGCAATATTTGCGTAGAAGATGCAATCTGTTCTTTAAAAAAAGTGTGCACTGTCTCTTGGGAATCATATCATTACTTTCTTCAAGGCAGAATGTGGCTATGGAATCTAGTGGAAACCATATGGGAAGAGAGGGAGATGAAGGTAATGAGTTTTTGGTGGCGAGGGAGACTAAGTGAATTAATAACGTTTTTTTTTTGTGACAATCTGCTTTGAAATCAGCATATTTTTTTGTTGTATCATGAAGTACCAACGTTTTGGTATACTGTGCAATACTAGTGCATATGTGTGGGATGTGATCACCCGTGCCAGTATAGTATGTACCCCATCCCAGTCTATTGAAGTAGTGTGTATGCCCCCAGGCCAGGCCGTGCTGAGAGAAAGGTTTGGCCTAATGGCTGTATTGTCAGGGTTAAATGGAGTGCGTCTAATCCAGGCCACTGACACACACACACACACAGTCTATCTATCCTTGTTCCTGGGTATTTTTACTGTCTCATCCCCAGGAGTATGACTGGTGGGCTATTGGGCCAGATGCTCCCGAAAGTAAATGTTGCTCACTTCAATGCCACAGTGATACCTCTGAACAAGACAAAATCAGTGTCCAATGGCTGTGGAAGTGAAACCAATTTAGTACATATGCTGGATGTTGGGTAATCACTATTAGGGATGGGAACGGTTATCCAGATATCCAAACAGACGTTAGTATTTGATTACTTGAGTGAGCGTTCATTTTTGGAGAAAAAGATTTTGTAATATCCTGTGTTTCTCGAGTCGTGGTTGAAGGAGGACATGGATATACAGTGCATTTGGAAAGTATTCAGACTCCTTCCCTTTCACATTTTGTTACGTTACAGCCTTATTCTAAAATGGATTAAATAAAATAAAAAACTACAGAAATACCTTATTTACATAAGTATTCAGAACCTTTGCTTTAAGACTCAAAATTGAGCTCCGGTGCATCCTGTTTCTGTTGATAATCATTCAGATGTGTCTACAACTTGATTGGAGTCCACCAGTAGTAAATTCTATTGATTGGACATGATTTGTAAAGGCACATGCCTGTCTATATAAGGTCCCACAGTTGACAGTGCTTGTCAGAGCAAAAACCAAGCCGTGAGGTCGAAGGATTTGTCTGTAGAGCTTCAAGACAGGTTTGTGTCGGGCAACAGATCTGGGGAAGGGTATCAAAACATTTCTGCAGCATTGAAGGTCCCCAAGAACACAGTTGCCTCATCATTCTTAAGTGGAAGAAGTTTGCAATCACCAAGACTCTTCCTAGAACTGTCCGCTTGGCCAATCTGACCAATCAGGGGAGAAGGGCCTTGGTCATGGAGGTGACCAAGAAACCCAATGGTCACTGACAGCGCTCCAGAGTTCCGCTGTGGAGATGGGAGAACCTAACAGATGGACAACCATCTCTGCAGCATTCCACCAATCAGGCCTTTATGGTAGAGTGGCCAGACAGAAGCCACTCCTCAGTAAAAGGCACAAAGATGAACGTATCAATGTACAGAGAGATCCTTGATGAAAACCTGCTCAGGAGCTCGGACTGGGGCGAAGTTTCGCCTTCCAACAGGACAAGGACCTTAAGCACGCAGCCAAGACAACGCAGGAGTGGCTTCGAGACAAGTCTCTGAATGTCCTTGAGTGGCCCTGCCAGAGCCCGGACTTGAACCTGAGCGAACATCTCTGGAGAGACCTGAAAATAGCTCAACAGTGACGCTCCCCATCCAACCTGACAGAGCTTGAGATGCTCTGCAGAGAAGAATGGGAGAAACACCCCAAATACAGTTGTGCCAAGTTTGTAGCGTCATACCCAAGAAGTTTCAAGGCTGTAATCGCTGCCAAAGGTGTTTCAACAAAGTACTGATTAAAGGGTCTGAATAATTATGTAAATGTGAGATTTCCGTTTTTATTTTTAGTAAATGTGCAAAACATTCTGAACCTGTTTTTGCTTTGTAATTATGGAGTATTGTGTGTAGATTGATTGATTTGATGAAAAACAACAATTTAATAAATCTTAAAATAAGGCTGTAACGTAACAAAATGTGGAAAAAGTTAAGGGGTCTGAAATCTTATCCAATGTTGGCTTTTCTATATATTGTCGACTGGAAGGCAGACTCTGGTAAGACGAATGGTGGAGGGGTGTGTCTCCTTTGTTAATAACAGCTGGTGTGCAATTTCTAATATTAAGGAAATCTCTAGTTTTTGTTCGCCTGAGTTAGAATACCTCATGATAAGCTGCAGACCATACTATATACCAAGAGTTTTCATCTATATTTTTTGTAGCTGTTTGTTGACCACCACAAACCGATGCTGGCACTAAGACCACACTCAACGAGCTGTATAGGGCCATAAGCAAACAAGAAAATGACAAATCAGAGGTGCCGCTTCTTGTGGCCGGTGGTTTTTATTGCAAGGAAACTGAAATCCTTTTTACTTCATTTTTACCAGCATGTCACCTGTGCATCTAGAGGCAACAAAACTCTAGATCACCTTAACTCCACACATAGAAATGCATACAAGGCCTTCCCTTTGGCAAATCAGACCATAACTCTACCCTCCTGCTTACAAGCAAAATTTCTAACAGGAAGTACCAGTGACGCGCTCAATATGGAAGTGGTCCGATGAAGCGGATGCTAAACTACAGGACTGTTTCGTTAGCACAGACTGGAATGTGCTCCGGGATTCATCCGATGACAGAGTATACTCCACATCAGCCACTGGCTTCATTAATACACTGAACAGAATTTTAAAAGCAACAATTTCAAAGATTTTACTGAGTTACAGTTCATATAAGGAAATCCCTCAATTGAAATAAGTTCATTAGACCCTAATCTATGGATTTCTGGTAATACAGATATGCATCTATTGGTCACAGATGCCTTTAAACAAATGGTAGGGTTGTGGATAAGAACCAGTCAGTATCTAGTGTGACCACCATTTGCCTCATGCAGTGCAACAAATCTCATTCACATAGAGTTGATCAGGCTGCTGAATTAAGAATTCCTCCTCAATTGCTGTACTAAGTTGTTGGACATTGTAAGGAACTGGAACACACTGTCGTACATGTCAATCCAGAGCATCCCAAACATGCTCACTGGGTGACATGTCTGGTGAGTATGCAGGCCATCGATGAACTGGAACATTTTCAGCTTCCAGGAATTGTGTACAGATCCTTGCTACACGGGGCCATGCGTTATCATGTTCGAACCTGAGGTGATGGTGTCAGATTAATGGCACGATAATGGGCCTCAGGATCTCCTCACGGTATCTCTGTGCATTCAAATTGCCATCAATAAAATGCAATTGTGTTTGATGTTCGTAGCTTATGCCTGCCCAAACCATAACCCCACCGCCACCATGGGGCACTCTGTTCACAACGTTGACATCAGCAAACCGCTTGCCCATACAACGCCATACGTCTGCCATCTGCCCGACACAGTTGAAACCGGGTTTCATCTGTGAAGAGCACACATTGGCAGCGTGCCAGTGGCCATCGAAGGTGAGCATTTGCCCACTGAAGTTGGTTATGACGCCGAACTTCAGTAAGGTCAAGACACTGGTGAAGAAGAGCACACAGATGAGCTTCCCTGAGACTGTTTCTGACAGTTTGTGCAGGTGAAGAAACCGGATGTGGAGGTCCTGTGCTTGCATGGTTACAGTTTGTCTGTGGTTGTGAAGCTGGTTGGATGTACCGCCAAATTCTCTAAAACGGCATTGGAGGCGGCTTATGGTAGAGCAATTAACATTTAAATTCTCTGCTAACAACTCTGGTGGACATTCCTGCAGTCAGCATGTCAATTGCATACTCCCTCAAAACATGAGACATCTGTGAAGAGACACATTTTTATAGTTTATTATTTCAGCTCATGAAACATGGAACCAACACTTTACATGTTGTGTTTTACAATTAATTTTAATTATAAGTACATTGTTGATGTTGTACCCACAGTTGACCGTACTTACATACCCCAACCATAAGCCATGGATTACAGGCAACATCCGCACTGAGCTAGACCTGCCGCTTTTGTGGAGTCTTACACTAAGAAATCCTGCTATGACCTCTGACGAGCGAACAAACAGGAAAAGGGTCAATATAGGACTAAGATCGAGTCATGCTACTCTGGCTCTGATGCTCGATTGATGAGCCAGGGCTTGCTAACTATCATGGATTACAAAGGGAAACCCAACTGCGAGCTGCCCAGCAACGCAAGCCTACCAGATGAGTTAAATGCCTTCTATGCGCACTTCCTAGGCAAGCAACACTGAATCATGCATAAGAGCACCTGCTGTTCCGGACGACTTTGATCTCGCTCTCCATAGCTGATGTGAGTAAAACATTTAAACATACTAACATTCGCAAGGCCGCGGGGTCAGACGAAATGGCAGCATGCGTACTCATAGCATGCGCTAACCAGCTAGCAAGTGTCTTCACTTACATTCTCACCACATTCTCACCACATTCTTCACCAACTTGATTCAAGAACGGGGACTATGGTGGTCCCCTCCAAGCTCACCACCAAGCTCAGGACCCTGGGACTAAACACCTCCCCCTGCAACTGGATCCTGGACCTCCAGGCAGTGAGGTTGGCATTCAACACGGGTGCCCCTCGGATGTATGCTTAGTCCCCTCCCGTATTCTCTGTTCACCCACAACCGTGGCCGTGCACGACTCCAACACCATCAGGTTTGCTGACGACACGATGGTGGTAGGACTGATCAACGACAAGGCAACCTATAGAAAGACCTGCCAGTGTGATGCAAAGAAGACGACCTCTCCCTTAATGTCAGCAAGACATTAGCTGATCGTGGACTACATTAAACAGAGTGGTAAGCACACCCCCATCTACATCGATGGGGCTGTAGTGGAGCGGGTCGAGAGCTTCAAGTTCCTCAGTGTCCACATCACTAAGGAATTAACATGGTCCACATACACCCACACAGCTGTGAAGAGGGCATGACAACGCCTCTTCCCACTCAGGATGCTGAAAAGATTTGTCATGGGCTCTCAGATCCACAAAGTTCTATAGCTGCACCATTGTGAGCATCTTGACTTGCTGCATCACCTCTTGGTACGGCAACGGCAAGGCATCCGACCGACCGCAAGGCATTACAGAGGGTGGTGAGTACAGCCCAGTACATCACTGGTGCCGAGCTTCCTGCTATCCTGAGGGGTAACCTACAAAGCCGATTCAAGCAGTTAGCGAGGTAACTTCGGTCAACTCTGAGTTCAACTCGGGATAACCCGCCTTTTTAAAGTGGCTCCCTTTTTAGCCAGGTACATTTCTATGGCAACAAATGTTTCAGAACTAACCTGCTCCCAGGCAGGCTAACTCCACCATGAATGAATTGACTTCCTTTTGCAAAAATTGTGTCACCACCCCCTTCATTTGAGTAAGACGACTGATTTTAAATATTTAATTAATACAATGTTTTTTTGTTGTCTTAAATGGTGGTGTTAAAATATGACATTTAGTAATGACAAAATGCATGTTAAACTTCACGCAATGTAACACATTTGTATGACCAAAACATCTATAGGAGTGGGGGGAAAAAGAGCCCGGGCATTGATAAGCATCCCAAAGTACACCAATGACGGCATTAACAATAAATAACAAAACAAAGACGGCCCTGTTAAAAGCCTATTTCACACCATAGCCTGCTGAATTTGCAAGATATAACTTTTCTTTCATTTTGATTTCGGCACAAATGAAACTGTGGCACTGACTTACCCAAGGGTTTAGTTCCGCTTTCGACTAGCTATGTGCAACAGGTGGATGAGCAATATCTACCATCTACTGTTAACTGAAGCTTTCCAAGAGCCAGAGTACATACCCCTCTGGACCTCCTATACCAGGCAGTGTCAGAGGCATGGACTGTGCTCTCTGCTACCGCACTGGAGGCGGTAGCAGTGCACCAAGTCTGGAACCAACAGGATCCTGAACAGCTTCTACACCCAAGCCATAACTGCTAAACAAGACTGCTAAATAGCTAATCAAACGGCTACCCGGACTACATGCATTGACTCACACACTACATACGCCCACACACACACACACACAACATCCGCACACATCCATACTGACGCCACGCACGCGGGCGCACATGCACGTGGGCACGCACGCTACAGCTCGGACTATTTACTATCTATGCTGTTGCCTGGTGACTTTAACCCTACCTATATTCACTGTGTATTTATTCCTCGTCTCACTATTTCAATTTATTTATTTTTATCTTTAACTCTGCATTGTTGGGAAAGGACCCGTAAGTCACTGTTAGTCTAAACAAATCCAATACATTTTCATTGCTTGCGTACACAGAGAAATGCTTGTTTCTAGCTCCAGCAGTGCTATACACACACACAATCCAGAAAAATAAAGAATATATATATATATATATATATATATAGTAACAGTCAAAAGTTTGGACACACCTACTCAATCAAGGGTTTTTCTTTATATATACTATTTTCTACATTGTAGAATAATAGTGACGACATCAAAACTATGAATAACACATATGGAATCATGTAGTAACCAAAAAAGTGTTAAACAAATCTAACTGTATTTTATATTTGAGATTCTTCTAGGTAGCCATGCTTTGCCTTGATGACAGCTTCGCACACTCTTGGCATTCTCTCAACCAGCTTCATGAGGTAGTCACCTGGAATGGATTTCAATTAACAGGTGTGCCTTGTAAAAAGTTAATTTGTGGAATTTCTTTACTTGTTAATGCGTTTGGCTCAATCAGTTGTGTTGTAACAAGGTAGGGGTCGGGTCATATGAGTAGGTGTGTCCAAACTTTTTTGACTGGTACTGTAAAGGCATACAGTCAGTCAGTCAGTGTATTCGGAAAGTATTCATATACCCCATGACTTTTTCCACATTTTGTTATGTTAGAGCCTTATTTTCTAAGATGGATGAATCCCCCCACCCATCAATCTACACACAATACTCTATAATGACAAAGCAAAAACAGGTTTTAAGAAATGTTAGCAAATGTATAAAAAAATGATTGAAATATACATTTTGCATAATTATTCAGACTCTTCACTCAGTACTTTGTAGCACCTTTTGCAGCGATTACAGCCTTGAGTCTTCTTGGGTATGACGCTACATGCTTTGCACACCTGTATTTTGGGAGTTTCTCCCCTTCTTGTCTTCAGATCCTCTCAAGCTCTGTCAGGTTGGATGGGGAGCATCGCTGCACAGCTATTTTCAGGTCTCTCCAGAGATGTTAGATCAGGTTCAAGTCCAGGCTCTGGCTAGGCCACTCAAGGACATTCAGAGACTTGTCCCGAAGACACTCCTGCATTGTCTTGGCTGTGTGCTTAGTGTCGTTGTCCTGTTGGAAGGTGAACCTTCGCCCCAGTCTGAGGTCAATTTAAGTTTTATTGGTCACATACACATAGTTCCAACAGTGCACTAATATCTAACACATTTACAATGACTACCTTATACACACAAATGTAAAGGGATGAATAAGAATATGTACATATACATATATGAATGACCGATGGCCGTGTGGCATAGGCAAGATGCAGAAGATGGTATAGAATACAGTATATACATATACAATGAGTAATGTAGGATATGTAGAGATTATTAAAGTGCCATTATTTAAAGTGTCTAGTGATACATTTATTACATGCATTTATTAAAGAGGCCAGAGATTTGAGTCTGTATGTTGGCAGCAGCCACTCTGTGTTAGGGATTCCTGTTTAACAGTCTGATGGCCTTGAGATGGAAGCTGTTTTTCAGTCTCTCGGCCCCAGCTTTGATGCACCTGTACTGACCTCGTCTTCTGGATGATAGTGGGGTGAACAGGCCGTGGCTCGGGTGGTTGTTGTCCTTGATGATCTTTTTGGCCTTCCTGTGACATCGGGTGCTGTAGGTGTCCTGGAAGACCGGTATTTTGCCCCCGGTGATGCGTTGTGCAGACCGCACTACCCTCTGGAAAGCCTTGCGGTTGTGGGCGGAGCAGTTGCCGTACCAGGCTGTGATATAGCCCGACAGGATGCTCTCGATTGTGCATTTATAAAAGTTTGAGGGTTTTAGGTGCCAAGCCAAATTTCATCAGCCTCCCGAGGTTGAAGCGGCGCTGTTGTGCCTTCTTCACCACACTATCTGTGTGGGTGGATCATAGGTCAACCGATTAATTTTTGGATGCCGATTATGGCCGATTTTATATTTCAATCCACAAGGAGACTGCGTGGCAGGCTGACCACCTCTTACGCAAGTGCAGGCAGCAAGGAACATGGTAAGTTGCTAGCTAGCATTAAACTTATCTTATAAAAAACAATAAATCTTAACATAATCAGTTTACTACGCATGGTTGATGATATTACTCGTTTAACTAGCTTGTCCTGCGTTGCATATAATCAATGCGGTGCCTGATATTGTGTCACTTCTCTTGCCTTTAGTGTAAGCGGCGTCAGGGTACAGTTGAAGTCATAAGTTTACATACACTTAGGTTGGAGACCATTAAAACTCATTTTTCAACCACTCCACAAATGTCTTGTTAACAAACTATAGTTTTGGCAAGTTTGTTAGGACATCTACTTTGTGCATGACACACGTCATTTTTCCAACAATTGTTAACAGACAGATTATTTCACTTATAATTCACTGTATCACAATTCCAGTGGGTCAGAAGTTTACATACACTAAAGATGGCTGTGCCTTTAAACAGTTCAAATCAATCCCAGGCAACAGCAAAGGACCTTGTGAAGATGCTGGAGGAAACGGGTACAAAAGTATTTTTATCCACAGGTAAAGGAGTCCTATATCGACAACCTTAAAGGCCGCTAAGCAAAGAAGAAGCCAAAAAACTGCCATAAAAAAGCCAGACTACGGTTTGCATCTGCACATGGGGAAAAAAGTTGTACTTTTTGGAGAAATGTCCTCTGGTATGATGAAACAAAAATAGAACTGTTTGACCATCCATTATGTTTGCAGGAAAAAGGCGGAGGCTTGCAAGCTGAAGAACACCATCCCAACTGTGAAGCATGGTTCACAATATAGATGACTTCATGAGGAAGGAAAATTATGTGGATATATTGAAGCAACTCAAGCATCTCAAGATATCAGTCAGGAAGTTTAAGCTTGGTCGCAAATGGTTTTTCCAAATGGACAATGACCCCAAGAATACTTCCAAAGTTGTGGCAAAATGGCTTAAAGGACAACAAGGTCAAGGTATTCGAGTGGCCATCACAAAGCCCTAGCTTTTCGCAATGATTGAAGCACAGCGCTGTTTATGACTTCAAGCCTATCAACTCTTGAGATTAGGCTGGCAATACTATAGTGCCTATAAGAACATCCAATAGTCAAAGGTCTATGAAATACAAGTGGTATAGAGAGACAGTCCTATAATAACTACTACCTAAAACTTCTTACCTGGGAATATTGAAGACTCATGTTAAAAGGAACCACCAGCTTTCATATGTTCTCATGTTCTGAGCAAGGAACTGAAACGTTAGCTTTCTTACATGGCACATATTGCACTTTTACTTCCTTCTCCAACACTTTGTTTTTGCATTATTTAAACCATGAACATTGAACATGTTTCATTATTTATTTGAGACTAAATATATTTTATTTATGTATTACATTAAGTTAAAACAAGTGTTCATTCAGTATTGTTGTAATTGTTATTGTTTAAAAAAAAATTGGTTCTCCTATAATTGGTATCGGTGTTGAAAAATCGGTTGACCTCTAGTGGACCATTTTCAGTTTGTCCATGATGTGTATGCCGAGGAACTTTCAATCTTTCCACCTTCTCCACTACTGTCCCGTTGATGTGGATAGGGGGCTGCTCCCTCTGCTGTTTCCTGAAGTCCACGATCATCTCCTTCGTTTTGTTGACGTTGAGTGTGAGGTTATTATCCTGACACCACACTCCGAGGGCCCTCACTGTAGGCCGTCTCGTCGTTGTTGGTAATCAAGCCTGCCATTGTAGTGTCGTCTGCAAACTTGATTTGAATTGGAGGCGTGCATGGCCACACAGTCATGGGTGAACAGGGAGTCATGGGTGAACAGTGTCCTTAGTGCTCTGGTGCAGGTTTTCATCAATAATCTCTCTGCACTTTGCTCCATTCATCTTTCCCTTGATCCTGATTATTCTCTGCCGCTGAAAAACATCCCCACAGCATGATGCAGCCACCACCATGCTTCACCGTAGGGATGGTGCAGGGTTTCCTCCAGACGTGAGGCTTGGCATTCAGGCCAAAGAGACTCTCAAAGAGTCAAGATCATCTTGGTTTCATCCGACTAGAGTCATCCCTACGGTGAAGCATGGTGTTCTTGGGGACCGAATGTCTTGTTACCCTTCCCCAGATCGGTTCCTCGACACAATCCCATCTTGGAGCTCTAGGGACAATTCCTTCAACCTCATGGCTTAGTTTATGCTTAGACATGCACTGTCAGCTGCAAAGGGTCTGCATATTTTTGTTTTAAAAAAAAAAGTTTTTCATTTTGTATAAATTTGCCAAAATTTCGAAACCTGATTTCGCTTTGTCATTATGGGATGTAGTGTGTAGATTGAGGAAAAAATATTATTTAATCCATTTTAGAAGAAGTCTGTAATGTAACTAGATGTGGAAAAGGGAAGGGGTCCGAATACTTTCCCGAAGGCACTGCTGTGTTTTGTATGTAAACATCATTATTAAAGTGACCAGTGTTTAAATCACTATGTACATAGGGCAACAACCTCTAAGGCGCAGGGTAGGGTAGCCAGCTAGAACAGTGACTGAGGCTTTTTAAAGTTGCACTATGCAGAAATCACTCCTCCATTTCCTTCTTGTTAAAACTCTAATAGTTGCCTATTTTCAGTTTGTGACGAAATAAGCTAGTATAGTGTAGAGAATCATGGTACCATTCTAAAAAATATATTCTGTGAAATATATTTTTTAGATTTTTTTTTTATATATATATAAATATATATATTTTTATATATATATATATATTCCATAAACAAAAATGTTGTTTCAGCTGTTTTGAAGCTGGTGTACTAACCAAAAGTTTATGACTCGAAAACAAAACTTAAGAATGGGAAGCATTGAAATGGCACACACAGAACAGACTGCTTCCTAGACTTGCTTTCAAGTAAAGTTATATCTATAACATTTCTATGTGAATTTGGTCAGGTCGCCCAAAAAGTTACATATTGCCACTAACTGTTGTTTACGAAGCTTGTGACAAATACTATTAGATTTTTCAATACTTATTTTAATAAAACAACAATCTTTTGTATGTAGTTTTTCTAACTTTTTTTGAGGTAGTGCTGCGCATTTAGCCCTCCCAGTCTCTGCCCTGACATCGGTATGCTATTTTCCCCACTTCAAATATCAGTTACAGGTGTGCACCTAACAGAGTTCCCACAAGACCTAACACAGTTCAATGCAAAACACTCACTTTGTAACAGAGTCGGCGCTATCATGGCAAAAACCAGACTTATCTTTCTTTCACTGTTGCTTTTAGCATGTGCATTTGCATCATTCTGATTGGTAAAGAGAGTCAAGCATTTATTTAATACTTTTTGTTTTGAAGTTAGACCGGGGTTGTCAATCATACGCGAGGGGGTCCAATCCGGCACGCTGGTGGTTTGAGTAATAAAAAAACATAATAACTTGAAATATTGAAAAGCAACTCGACATACTGTACTTTAATATACTTTAAAAAACTAAAACCAGATCGGCACTGTGTAGAAATGATAATGGATCTACATTCATACACTTTCTTGTCCAGCTCACAAGTAGTAATCACTGAAATGAAAGCTAGACTGTCAGGGAGCTTTGAAAATTCAAAAAAACTACTGATCGATTACAATTAATTTTTTTTGCTCATTTTGACGGTGAGAAAATATAACCAATTTTCAGTATAGCCCTCCAGAGAGCGAATGCAGCCCCTGGTGCAAAATGAGTTTGACATCTGTCATTTCAGACTATCTGGATAAAAAATGTCACAATATATTATTTGAATAGTGAAATAATGTAAAATGCCCATCCCTAATCTCTGTTGCGTTCGAGCGTGTTGCAGTATTTACTGTATAATCAATCCTCTCTGTCCACCTCCTTGTCTCTAGCATGGCCCTGTTTGTTCAGACTAAGCACTCTATAGCTAAAGGCTGATTGTGAAGATATCATTACCACTAATGTTTTGGTTTGCAATATGCACACAATTTGTATGTTTATGTGTGACTTGTTTGTACAGTATGGTCTGTTTTTACAGTGCAAACTGTCAGTCCTTTTAGGCTAGCCACCAGCCACCATGATTTCCTGATATTATCCCCCAGGATTAACTTCTTCCTCTGATGGTATATTTAATCTGTGTGGGATTGGGCAGAGGCCCGTTGACACCATGCCGTCTCCACGGTAACCCCAGATGACGGGCCTATAGGATGTGAGCTCTCGGGTTTCAGGGCTAGTGGGTAATATTGTTGAAGTATTTCTATCCGATTTGGAACCTGGCACTTCAGACTTCACCCTTCTTGACCTAATCTAGGAGGTCATTGCATTTACATTGACTTTCAACCAACCCAGCGTTATTGCATCATTGTCCACTGGTTCTAGCGAGAGATGACTCCTTGGTGAGGATTGGTCAATGCTGCTCTGTGTACATGAAACACTGTTTACTGTAATGGTACACTAATGATTCCAGCACATACAGTACAGGACACTGGTGGTGATGGGTATTAGGGGCTTTGTGAGTCAATGGAATCAGCCTTTCACTGTACATGTGATAATAGTTTGATTTAGTACCCAGGCTTCTATGTTAATATAATACAACTGATGAAAGACATCCCTTACAAGAAAAAAAATATGTTTTTAAACTGCAGTAACTGCAGTCGACTGTGGTATTTTGGACACTGCAGTTATATTGCACTGTAACTGCTGTTCCACTGGAAAATTACTGCAGTAGAAACTGTTATTTTGGATGCAGTATTTGCAGCATACTGCATTCTGACTGCAATCATTTTTTCGTAAGGAAAAGGCCAATAGATGGCACAGATATGAGAAAATCCCGTTGTCGTTTAGTTTAATTTTTTTTATGCGATAAAGAACTATGGTTGATTTAATTTATCGATATTGATGAAAAAGTTATACCATCAAAAAAGCTTCATGAGGTAGTCACCAGGAATGCATTTCAATTAACAGATGTGCCTTGTTAATTTGTGGAATTTCTTTCTTAATGTGTTTGAGCCAATCAGTTGAGTTGTGGCAGGGTTGGTATACAGAAGATAGCCCTATTAGGCCTTCATAGTCAAAGAAACCACTACTGAAGGACACCAAAAATAAGACTTGCTTGGACCAAGAAGCACAAGCAATGGACATTAGACCGGTCCTTTTGGTCTGATGAGTCCAAATTTGAGATTTTTGGTTCCAATTGCTGTGTCTTTGTGAGTTGCAGAGTAGGTGAACGGATGATCTCCATGTGTAGTTCCCACGTGAAGCATGGAGGAGGTGGTCTGGGGGTGCTTTGCTGGTGACACTATCTGTGATTTATTTAGAATTCAATGCACACTTGGCTACCACAGCATTCTGCAGTGATACGCCACTCCATCTGGTTTGCGCTTAGTGGGACTATCATTTGTTTTCAACAGGACACCCAACACACCTCCAGGCTGTGTAAGGGCTATTTGACGAAGGAGAGTGATGGAGTGCTGCATCAAATGACCTGGCCTCCACAATCACTTGACCTCAACCCAACTGAGATGGTTTGTAAAGTGTGAAGGAAAAGCTCCCATCAAGTGCCCAACATATGTGGGAATTCCTTCAAGACTGTTGGAAAAGCATTCCTGGTGAAGCTGGTTGAGAGAATGCCAAGAGTGTGCAAAGCTGTCATCAAGGCAAATGGTGGCTACTTTGAAGAATCTAAAATATATTTAACACCTTTTTGATTACTACATGATTCCATGTGTTATTTCATAGTTTTGATGTCTTCAGTATTATTCTACAATGTAGAAAATAATAAAAATAAAGAAAAACCCTTGAATGAGTAGGTCTGTCCAAACTTTTGACTGCTACTGTATATTGTTGATGTATTTTTTTTTAATCCACACATCTGCATTCCCCCACACAGCAGCAGACCTATTTGTCCAGGCCCCTAGCTTCCAGGGTAAGATGATAACAGGGTATTCTACACGGGTTCTTGTGAGCACTCTAACCATCTTACAATGATGGGGTGCGGTAAACTGCTCAATACTGGAGGTGTTCATCTAATAACAGAATCCCTTGGCTGAGAGAAGAGAACCTAACAATGTGTGGAGAGTTATTTGCTCCAGATTCACCCCCCGCTGGCTGTTCTCCTCTGACCCTGAACCTAAACCACTCTGGGTTATCTGACAGCATTATGGTTTATTATCAGAGAGAATTAATGACCAACCGTCAATCTATCGATCTGATTCGATCTTCCGTTTGATGTAGACTTGCTGGTTTCTGCTCCTCTTTTTGCTGTCTGATCGCTCACAGGCCTACTGAATGCTCCAAACGTGTCTAAAACTCAGTCACGCTCATCATACCATGTTGGAATTTTCTGGAAGCCACCCTCTATTTCCCTAAGAGAACTAGATCATCCCACTGTTGGCTTGGACAAGTGAGAGGGAGTGAGGAAGTGAAAGAGAGAAAGTAGCGGGGGGGGGGGCAAGCTACAACGAAATGTTCAGAAATGCAACGTTACTCAATCCAGCTGAACAATGTGCTCATTGAACAGTGGGAGTGCATTCTTTCCTGCTGTGGGGGACCCCAGCGGCGCAGGCACACCACAATGGCCCTTTTTGTTGAGAGCCCCAGTGTCGCAGTTCTACAGATATACGGCCCAGACTGCCGCACAGTCAAACATTGTGCATATCTAACACACTAATGCAGGACATGAGACAGTCATGTCTACAGCTAGAGGCTATGGACGCAGTCAAGTGTTTGTTTTTGGCCCTCCGATGCAGCCGAAGTCTATGAACCCACTTGATAGACTTGGGAGTCGTCGGTGTGGCGTTTTTGTTTGAGTTAGGCGAATTAATCTCTTACGTTCCTCTACGGCGCATACAATTTGACACGCAATAACGGGGAATATTCCTATTTGTCAGCGTAGTCCGAAAACATATTTTTGGTGTGAGATTGTTCTGGCAATTCTTGCAAAACTAGCCTTTTTTGCATTTGCTTATTTTTTTACACGTATTGTTTAGCGATATACTCTTCAAACACTTCAAATTTCCAGAGGGGGCTCTGGTACTTTTTTTAATGATATGACCCAGTTTATGCATAGAAATGTACATTTAACAGTCATTAACCAATCAGATTGGTTCTCCTTTAGGATTACACATTTAGCAAGCCACCAGTAGAGGGAGTTTGCTTTTTAATACATTTAACCATTCACTGTGTTGCTGGTGCTCATGACATGTATCATAACTTCAGAATGAGCAGAGCCCACTCTGGAAATGGTACGTACTTGTAGAGTATATTGTTCCAAACAATATGTCATAAAATGAACTAAATCAAAATGGATTTTTTTTAAAGATCTTAATAAATTGTGTTGAATAAAATGTACACACTCATTAATTTCATCAAGCATCAAGACCTACTACATACTTTAGAGCACACTGTAAGGAGGATAATGTCACCAAGATGTCTGTTTTCATGTACGATTCACAGATCATAGGGTCTTACAGGAGGCATGTACAGCTCAAAAAAGGGCCTAAAATGGCCACTTCCACCATGATTAAAAAAAACATAACGGTTATGCAAATGTAAAAAGCATGTGAAACATCCTTCGCTCCCAATGAAGTTTCCATGTTAAAATTGCCAGAACAATCTGACATGGCCCTAAAAATAAATTCCGGCTACACTGGTACGGAATCGCCAGATTGACTCCAGCGGTGTGATTAGAAGCCAACGCTTCTCAAAACGAGCAGTTTGATGTAGCGCTTCTTTGACGTTTGAAATGGGGCCCTATTCCTCTGTTCCTCTTTCCAATAGACAGTCAGGCTCTTCTGGAGCGGACGTTACCACACCATAATGGGGAGGTTGCGCAACGCAGCAACCCACAGGGCCCCATCATTACCTGGCATTGCAGTGCTGCTGCGTTCAGTATCGGCACTCTCCAGTGCGGGTTTCTCTCCCTGTCTCCTCGCTACCTCTGTTGACCTCGCTGTGGCACAGGAAGAAAGGAAACAACAAAACAGACTGTCTCCTCTGCAAAGGCTGCCTGGCGATGGGAGGTTATATTGTATGTTCAGACAGAGCTCTCTGGTTTCAGAGGCTCAGATATCTGATGCTTCACTTGTACTGTACATGACCTTAGAATAGCTCTTAGTGGTCTAGGCTGGGTTACTGTACAGCACTATGTGACAGCTGTTGAAAAGGACTAAATAAATGTCATTGATAATCAAATGAAAGTCACCGTAGGTCAGAGAAGTCTGAGTATGAGAGCAAGAAGAGGAAGATGGAAAAGTGAAGTAAAGAGTGGATATGATCTTGCTGGGGATCCATTCATAGACCTGGCTAGTACTGTATACCTCACGACCTGGCTAGTACTGTATACCTCACGACCTGGCTAGTACTGTATACCTCACGACCTGGCTAGTACTGTATACCTCACGACCTGGCTAGTACTGTATACCTCACGACCTGGCTGGCTAGTACTGTATACCTCACGACCTGGCTAGTACTGTATACCTCACGACCTGGCTAGTACTGTATACCTCACGACCTGGCTAGTACTGTATACCTCACGACCTGGCTAGTACTGTATACCTCACGACCTGGCTAGTACTGTATACCTCACGACCTGGCTAGTACTGTATACCTCACGACCTGGCTAGTACTGTATACCTCACGACCTGGCTAGTACTGTATACCTCACGACCTGGCTAGTACTGTATACCTCACGACCTGGCTAGTACTGTATACCTCACGACCTGGCTAGTACTGTATACCTCACGACCTGGCTAGTACTGTATACCTCACGACCTGGCTAGTACTGTATACCTCACGACCTGGCTAGTACTGTATACCTCACGACCTGGCTAGCACTGTATACCTCACGACCTGGCTAGCACTGTATACCTCACGACCTGGCTAGCACTGTATACCTCGACCTGGCTACCTGTATACCTCACGACCTGGCTAGCACTGTATGCTAGCACTGTATACCTCACGCCTGGCTAGCACTGTATACCTCACGACCTGGCTAGCACTGTATACCTCACGACCTGGCTAGCACTGTATACCTCACGACCTGGCTAGCACTGTATACCTCACGACCTGGCTAGCACTGTATACCTCTAGCACTGACCTGGCTAGCACTGTATACCTCACGACCTGGCTAGCACTGTATACCTCACGACCTGGCTAGCACTGTATACCTCACGACCTGGCTAGCACTGTATACCTCACGACCTGGCTAGCACTGTATACCTCACGACCTGGCTAGCACTGTATACCTCACGACCTGGCTAGCACTGTATACCTCACGACCTGGCTAGCACTGTATACCTCACGACCTGGCTAGCACTGTATACCTCACGACCTGGCTAGCACTGCACTGTATGTATACCTCACCTGGCTAGCACTGTACCTGGCTAGCACTGTATACCTCACGACCTGGCTAGCACTGTATACCTCACGACCTGGCTAGCACTGTATACCTCACGACCTGGCTAGCACTGTATACCTCACGACCTGGCTAGTACTGTATACCTCACGACCTGGCTAGTACTGTATACCTCACGACCTGGCTAGTACTGTATACCTCACGACCTGGCTGTATACCTCACGACCTGGCTAGCACTGTATACCTCACGACCTGGCTAGCACTGTATACCTCACGACCTGGCTAGTACTGTATACCTCACGACCTGGCTAGTACTGTATACCTCACGACCTGGCTAGTACTGTATACCTCACGACCTGGCTAGCACTGTATACCTCACGACCTGGCTAGTACTGTATACCTCACGACCTGGCTAGTACTGTATACCTCACGACCTGGCTAGTACTGTATACCTCACGACCTGGCTAGTACTGTATACCTCACGACCTGGCTAGTACTGTATACCGGGGTATTTGGAAATGGTGTTTCAATACCGGCGACACTTTCTTTTGAAGTTTTTCCAATACATTTGTATATTTGCAGCTACTTTTTAAGTAAATGCCTGCAGTCAACTCGTGCCACGCATTAGGAGATGAAGCAGATCGCGTTGTTCATTTCACCACAATTATTTTCCATTACGAAGCTTACCTTTAGTTCCCCGGGAACAGTTGAGCCAGCCAAGTGTTTGTTTGTAAATGGCACAACGGGAGAAAGCGGGGAGCAAATGAGTCCAGTTGTGTATTGACTGACGGGTCATGTTTTATATTGAAAGTAATGTTTTTTTTTTTTTTTCTTCAATAAAGTGATCGGGGGCATGTAGCTATAGTTTTCCTTTACAGAAAATACAACACATTCGGCAGAAAATAGCTTCACTTTCATCAGGTGAAAACGGAAGTGCAACACTTTTGGCCGGCAGCCACCCACGTAAAGATGCTTCATTTTTATTGAACCTTTATTTAACTTAGCAAGTTAAGAACAAATTCTTATTTACCACGACGGTCAGACCCGGACGATGCTGGGCCAATTGTGCGCCGCCCTATGGGACTCCCAATTACGGTTGTGATACAGCCCGGGAATCAAACCAGGATGTCTGCAGTGACGCCTCTAGCACTGAGGTGCCGTGTCTTGGACCGCTGCGCCACTCGGGCGCCCAAAAGCAATTTCCTTATTGCAACAAACGATGCATGGCCGTCACACTTCTAATGTTTAGGCCTATCATAGAAGCCAGCTACAAATGTAGCCAGCTACATTTCCTAACGTTTTGTTAAAAGTTAAGTCTTGTGTTTTACGTGACAAAAAATAGGCTTTGTACACTGAGAAAAGTACTGTAGCTACACAAGTCAAAGTGCCGTCTGCTGATAGAATGCCCGCTTAGGGCATTCTCATCCAAGTTTAGAAGTGCAACTGCAGTACAAGATGAGTCTTATGCTGAGCAGAAATTACAATAAGAAGCCTTTTTAGATCTAGGTTTACAAAACGCAGAATTCTGCGTTCACACTGCCCCTAAGTTTAACTTGCTATCTACGTAAGTGGCTGAATTAATAAGGTGACGTGGTATCACATTGTGTTAGCTTTGACTTTGACTTCTCAAACACGGCAGAAAGCGATCTTGATTTTCCTTCAGGTTTTTTCTCTTCTCCGTTCTCCTGTCTGCTCCTCCCCCCTTTTCTCGGAGCAGGGAAGCCCATTGCCCAAGCGACTCCAGACTCCACACAGACGCAGCGTGTAGACATGCTGCTGGAGAGGACTGTCAAAACTTTGCCTTTTAAACTTTGTTCATTTGCACAATGTCTCTCGTTCACATTCATTTGGAAATGTCCACACCAAAAAATGACATTCGGTAGCTCCAACCCATAGATGTATAATTTTATCAGCTGTTTTGCCTGTGTTTGCAATTTTGTATATTTTCGTTTGCGCTCATTAGCATATATCTTGCAGCCACCATGGAAATTTGCTAATTTTATTAACATTCTGGTAATAGACGCACAATGTATTGTTTTTTTTTATGCCCACTATTGTACTAAGCCCGGTAATACCGTAAATCCCTGTGTGAGAGAAGGACGGTATGATGATATGAAAAGCTGGATACCGCCAAAACTCTACTCCCTACCGCCAGATGAGCCAAATGTGTCCCTGTGGTGCTATGCCTGACCATTCAGTGAAAGTGAGTGAGAGAGGTTGACTGTGTCACGCTGTACTAGAAAGAGAAGGGCTCTGAATCGATCTTCCTCTTCCCCTACCGGAGTTATTGTTCTGGGGGATATGGGAAGGTGACCAAAAGGGAATAGCGGAGCCTTAGTACACAATGACTTTGGAGATATTTCCTTAACACACTGTGTTCTTTGTGTCTGTACATTTTGGGTGTGTATTAGAGATGGGGGGAGAGAGGGAACTGCGTTAATAGGCCAGACTAGACCTGGGCCCATTTCCACAAAGCTTCTAAGAGTAGAAAATTGCTCGTAAGTGCTGAGAAGAGACATTTCACTCCTACTTTAGGACCTTTTCTGCGACGCTTTTGTGGATACGAGCCCAGACCCAAATCTCAAATGCAGCACTGTCTCATGTAGGATCAGCTACAGAAAAACAATCCAGACCTGAATGGGATGCCTTTTTTTTTATCTCCCAAAAGTGAATCATACCCTGACCTGTCAACAACTTCTAAAACCTAGCGTTTCCATCCTGACCTGTCAACAACTTCTAAAACCGTTTCCATCCTGTAACGTCCTGTAAAATCCTTTGTGTATAATGAACGAGCCCAAAGCCGAAGGAGTCAGCGGTGTCACCCTGTGCACTGGGATCTTTTGGTGCGTAGAGAGGTCAAGGCCCGGATATTTACCCCATGTTTACAAGGCCATAAACAGGGCCTGTTGGAGCCCTGACGCACCGTCCCTCATATTTCTGCCAGATAATCTCAGCTTTTTGAGGCTCCCACCTTTTTACAAACACAAACCACTGGCCCCACCCTCATGGGAAGGCTGGACAACAAGTCGTGACTTTGGACTTGGTTTGCGTTTGCTAGATGCAGTGCTCCCGCCGTACATAACACAGCCACTGGAAATGCGTCTGTAAGTAGAGTGTAATTTGTATGCGTCAAACGGTTGGATCAGTTGGTGTGTGCAGTGGCTCATGGGGCAACAATGGATGTTTCTCTTGTGCAAGAGGTTTTGCTAAGTGGAATGTCCTCGGGGGTCCATTGCAGTGTAAGAGGGGCATGGTCCGATACCCTCCGAACCCTCTTCACTCCACCTTTGCTGACCACAGAGAAAAAATAGCGTTATATTCCCCCCCGCCCCTCTCGTCTGAAAAGCCGTACTTGAAAACCCATTGTTGCCCTGTCTCGCGTCGTGATTCAAATCAACCAAAGATGGCCTTGGCCTGCTCTTCGCTGTCTATCGCTTCTCGTCAAGGCAGTGGCATGAGCTTTCGCATATGTCCTGCTGCATACTGACTCGCTCTCCTTCCTTCTGTGACGTCCACCCTTCCTTATGTCCTTCCTCCCTTATGTCCTTCCTCCCTTATGTCCTTCCTCCCATGGAGTCTGAAGCGTAAGACAAAGCCCACACACTTTTGACTGGTGCCGTATCTATAGACGGGAGTAATTACACAATTTTGTCCATTTTTTATTTCCTGTTACGTTCCCTATTGGACCCACTGCTATGCGATTTCTCTCCTGTTCTATTGGTTTTCATATCAACTTTCTTTCGTTGTCCAGAAGCCAAAGGAACAGTCCTGGTCATATTAGCAACCCATCCTAGTGGTTGCATCTTTAGAGTTCCCCTCTAACAGAGATTTTCATCTCTGTCACCTGCTATCAGGTGCTCTGTTTAGAATGGTGTTTCCCCGGGAATTATATTTTAGCAAATGTTTTTTTTTTAAGTTAAAAAAAAAAATTTTGTTGGCTGCTTCATTACAAGAGTTGCATGTTCTGTTAAGATGCATTGCCATAATAGAAATGCCACTTCTGTTATGATGCGTCATGACATACATTTCTCAAATGGCTGGTCAATTTAGATCTTTTCGGTCACGTTGTCTGGCGCCACATTTTCCTAACGCAAACCCTGGTCTGAGTGGATGTCACTTCAGATTTCGTTGCGTGTTCGCTCTGCAGTTAAACTGCCCGAAATGTGGGGACAAACACGTAATTTCACATCCCTCTGCTGACTGTCAAATTCCATGCTTTGGAAGGGCACACTGCGGGTAATTCTTGTGGACAGGGTGGTTGTTTTGCTTGTTTTTCCTCTGTACAGTGCCCAATGTTGTTTGAGACCACTGTTTATTGAGGCGCTCTAGCCGTATTTGCAGCAATGGCCTTTTCTTCCCAGAGCCAATGACTTCATCTCAGTGACAAGACTATAGGACAAAAGTCAAACCTGCTTTTCCACTCACGGGCATTAGTTCAGATGCTGACCTGCTTTTGTCCATCCATAACCAAGGAAGGTTGGTTGATGTGGAACTATTCTGTCTGCAGAGACCAGCATAGTCAACCTTCGAAGAGAATGGAGGGTCCAATTGTCTGAAGTGCTGTCTACTATTTATGTAGTGCACCTGTGAGTGATGTGTTGTTTTCACGGGTCGACATTCAGAACTCCGTCCTTCTCAAGCTATGTTACTATCCGCAGAGCCAATGTCAAGTAACTAGTGTTTCAACACTATCCGCAGAGCCAATGTCAAGTAACGACACACACACACCACACACTCCTGCCGGTCGGGACATGTTTGATTCTGCTCTGTCCAACACTGTGAGGTGTCTGTTATTATGGCCAGATTTGCTTCCCTTTGAACTCCCCAAATGGCCTGGTCATTAATTCTAGCATACAATTTGTGTATGAGCAGCTGTCCATCCAAAAGTATTTCTCAGCTCGGGGCTGCATTGGGTCAAAACTAAACAAATGGGGTCCCATACTCAGCCTATTGATTATCAGGGAATGATACCATACCGGACACATGTTTTACAAACAGGAAACTGAATGAGAAATATAATTGTCTCAATGCCGGCGACGTGTCTTGCCATTTTGTTGAAATGACTGTTTTTACAGGATTGTTTTGTTTTATCGTAACTGTGCCTTAATAACAGCATCCACTTTTCTTTTTGACGGCGGTTGGCCAAAGTCAATGAATGTATGCTACGTTGTTGCATTTCTTCGTAGCGTTACGCAGTAGCTTCTCTGGAACCCGGAAGTTCACCCCACGTCACTGACCCAAAGTAGTGGCAAGTTCCTCTCGTGTTTGGGTGGAGAAGTTACAGTAAAGCTACCTTTATTAAAAACACGCTGGTGTTTCTGTTGGCTTGGCTGACCGTGGGTGAGCCGACGTGTCCTTGCCTCTGTCCCAGCTGGGTTTTCATCTGACGGCGTAGGGGCGTGAAAGGCCGTCACGCCTCGATTAGAACACACAAAATCCACCTCGTTAAATGCAATGATGGTTTCGCTTATTCGTAATAAACGGAATCGAAGAACGGTGAAACTTGCACCTTTTTTTGCCTTTGGTCCTGAACCATGTGGCTGATGGTTTACTCCTTTTCCTTCCACCTTCCTGGCCGCAGGTTGATCCAATGTTCTGTACTGGCAGCTTTAGTGAAACATTTCCTTTCTCACCTGCTGCCGATGGCCTGAGTTGAAATGCAGAAACTGCGTTGAGTTCTTCTCTGCAGATGTCGAAGATTCATTATGAGTGTCACGAGCGGCTCGCTCTGAGATCTAGTCTGAGACTGTTTGGGCGCTCTAAGTGGCGCAGCGCTCTAAGGCACTCGGTGCTAGAGGCGTCCCTACAGACCCTGGTTCGAATCCGGGCTGTATCACAACCGGCGCACAATTGGCCCAGTGTCATCTGGGTTCGGCCGGCGGTAGGTGCGTCATTTGTAAGTAACAATTTGTTCTTCACTGACTCTCCTGGTTAAATCAAGGTTAAATACAATAGATGGTGAACCAGAGAGATTATTGAAAGATCTGGGTTGTGAGTTTATTCCCATTCGTGTTCTGCTTATTTTGCTTACGGGTGGTGTTTCTGTACGTATACTACAGCTCCGTCAGGCTAGGCCTCAGGGAGAGTGCTGATCTGAGACCTGTGATGGGACGTGTTCTCAGGCTACATCCGAACGGCTCCGTCAGTCAGACTGAGCCTCAGGGAGAGGGCTGATCTGAGACCTGTGATGGGACGTGTTCTCAGGCTACATCAGAACGGCTCCGTCAGTCAGACTGAGCCTCAGGGAGAGGGCTGATCTGAGACCTGTGATGGGACGTGTTCTCAGGCTACATCAGAACGGCTCCGTCAGTCAGACTGGGGCTCAGGGAGAGCTCTGATGAGATCAAATATCCCCCCTCCCTGAGGATTACATTTTTTTATTTTCTTCTCGTAAGCGCCGATCAATAATGGCTCACTTCACTGCACTCTACTGCACTTATCGATCCGTCAATTCCACCCAGGCAGAGTTGGCTTGTCTGGGCACAGAGGGACGTCAGAGGGAAGAAGTGGAGGCAGGGAAGAGTAAAGCGTAATTCAGAGTTCCCAGACCCGATAGTCCAGTGTCCCATTGTGACATAGCTGCACGGCTCTGAGAGCACCATCAGTGAGGGATGCACAGCCTGAACGCGCACCTTCCCAAAATTCCCAACCAACGCAGATCCGCGTACCGCAGTCTCTCGGGGTCCTATGAACATGCGGCAAAGAGGAAAAATGTGCAGTTTTTATGCCATGGGGCATAATGAAAAATGTGCAGTTTTTATGCCATGGGGAATAATGAAAAATGTGCAGTTTTTATGCCATGGGGCATAATGAAAAATGTGCAGTTTTTATGCCATGGGGCATAATGAAAAATGTGCAGTTTTTATGCCATGGGGCATAATGAAAAATGTGCAGTTGTATAGCAAGTCTCCTGCTCTTCTACTCATTTTGAAATGAGGCTCAGAGAAAATGTTGCAGTTTTCCAGCAAATTTCCTCTAATTCAGATGGCTTATGATGTTCATATGTTATCTCTTCTAGAACACTACCGCGTGTACACTTGTTGGACTATGCGAGATACTTTAGCCTCGGGCCGTTCAGCTGTCTTGTCTAGTACAACATGCTTACTGTCAATCATTATTTTTGAGTCACTGCAACTGCAAGCCGTTCTAAAAGTTTAATGAGTATTTAAAATGTACATTTGGTACGTATACTAGATTGATCTATCGCAGTAAAATAGGTATACTGTACGTGTCATCCAGATGTTGGCTGTGTGTGTAGCAGGCCCCGAGAAAATCTGTTTTTATATTTTTGCCTGATTCCATTTAGTTTTTCCCTAAATTGTGTTTACTCTGTTTATTTTTATTTTTTAAATGCAGGTTTTCACTCTCAATCACACTTTTTAAATAGAAAAACAACAAAATTGGATTTTCTATGTCCACATCAGGGGACCACTTTTGAGGTCTGGGGGAAAAAAATCAAAGCAATTTAAAATGTTGGTGCAGTTACTCTTTAATACAAGTGTGCGCTAGCCAGAGACCGTTGTATTGTTATACATTTTTCTGTCGCGCTCATGTTTTTGGGAAAGCCTTTCCATCTTTACCAGAACACGGTTATCATTAGCATCATTGGTGACTGCGACAAGTTTAAACATACCCACACCCCATACCAAAATAATTCTACATTTTAAAATACCATTTCCAAAGAAAAAAATTGACTAATTACGCTGGTAACCAGTTTGTAATAGCAATAAGGCACCTCGGTGGGGTTGTGGTATATGGCCAACTCCGCGTTGCGTCGTGCCCAAGAACAGCCCTTAGCCGTGGAATATTGGCCATATACCACACCCCCTCGTGCCTTCTTGCTTAAAAGTATACAGTATATCACATTGCATCAGAAAATGTATATGTATTTTAAAAATACATTCTGAAATGTACTGAACAAAAATATAAAAATATGCTACAATGTCAATGATTACAGTTCATATAAGGAAATCAGTCAATTTAATACATTCATTAGGCCCTAATCTATAGCTTTCACATGGCTGGGAATACAGATATGCATCTGTTGGTCACAGATACTTAAATATATTTCCAAAAACACGTTATCTGTGTGTTGAAATAAGGAGTGTTCCCTCATATATCTCACCAAGTAACATTGTGTTGAATCACCATGTTTTTGCTATTGGCATAAGATCTTTGAGCTTAAACATAAAGGACAAATGGCTATGGTCCGTAATTATTCTAGGAATATATACATTCAGAAATGGTCCATCAAAAAACATTTTTCAATAGAAAAGTCCATTCTTGAATATGAGTTGTGGATGTGATAGTAATAGACATATTCTCTTTCAGCTGGATGTTTCTCTCCACAGTTCACATAGACCCATCTCTTTTGATGTTGTGGTTTAATACCTTCGACATGTTAGGAAGAGGACATAGCTGATGACTTGTCTAAAATTGCATCCCGCACACGGTTAAAATCACCCCGCCTCGTATAATATTCCTGTTACATTCAGATAGTGTAAGGTCATTAATGAACTTTGGGTCATCTTCATTTGGGCAGTAAAAAAATCAGTAAAGTTATTTTTTTCCTGTGCCAGGTGTCTTTTTACCATTTTGAAAATACAATTTGGGTCTGTAGTAATTTCTGTAGACTTTAATGGGACTTTTCTTTTATCAATGATAATTGATACCCCTCTGGATCTTGAGGACTAGGCGGAGGAGCAGGCCTATCCATCCCAAGTTCGCCCAAACCTTTCACTTTCTACTGCTGATAGGTGAGTTTCTTAAAAAGATAAAACAGATGTTGGTGTTTTTAATAATTTTTCAAATAAGAAAATACCTTAGTTATTTTGTCAGGCTGCACAATTCCATAGATAATCCATGTCAGATGTTAATGTTTTCACACACTATATATACAAATGAGTGGATTTGGCTATTTCAGCCATCCCCATTGCTGACCGGTGTATAAAATCGAGCACACACAGCCACGCATTCTCCATAGGAATAGAATGGCCTTACTGAAGAGCTCAGTGACTTTCAACGTGGCACCATCATAGGATGCCACCTTTCCAACAAGTCAGTTAGTCAAATTTCTGCCCTACTAGAACTGCCCTGGTCAGCTGTAAGTGCTGTTATTGTGTGGTGGAAACATCTAAGAGCAATAACGGCTCAGCCGCAAAGTTAAGTGCGTAGCGCATCAAAATCATCTGTCCTCGGTTGCAACACTCACGACCGAGTTCCAAACTACCTCCGGAAGCAACGTCAGCACAAAAACCGTTAATCGGGAGCTTCATGAAATGGGTTTCCATGGCCGAGCAGCTGCATACAAGCCTAAGATCACCATGTGCGATGCCAAGCGTCAGCTGGAGTGGTGTACAGCTCGCCGCAATTGGACTCTGGAGCAGTGGAAACGCATTCTTTGAATCACACTTCACCATCTGGCAGTCCGACGGACAAATCTGGGTTTGGCAGATGCCAGGAGAATGCTACCTGTCCAAATGCATAGTGCCAACTGTAAAGTTTGGTGGAGGAGGAATAATGGTCTGAGTTTTTCATGGTTCGGGCTAGGCCCCTTAGTTCCAGTGAAGGGAAATCTTAACGCTACAGCATACAATGACATTCTAGATGATTCTGTGCTTCCAACTTTGTGGCAACAGTTTGGGGAAGGCCCTTTCCTGTTTCAGCATGACAATGCACCCATGCACAAAGGGAGGTCCATAGAGAAATGGTTTGTCGAGCTGGCCTGCACAGAGCCCTGACCTCAACACCATCGAACACCTTTGTGATGAATTGGAACACAGACTGCGAGCCATGCCTAATTTGTCAAACATCAGTGCCTGACCTCACTAATGCTCTAGTGGCTGAGCGGAAGCAAGTCCCTGCAGCAATGTTCCAACATCTAGTTGAAAGCCTTCCCAGAAGAATGGAGGATATAGCAGCAAAGAGGGGGACAAACTCCATATGAACGCCCATGAATTTAGAGTGAGATGTTTGATGAACAGGTGTCCACATACCTTTTGATCATGTAGCACTACATGACTACAAGTATGTGGACACCTTCTCGTCAAACATCTCATTCAAAAGTCATGGGGTGTCCACATCCTTTTGTAGTGTATGTCTTTATAACAGGGTGGGGGCATACAAATGGGTCAACTTGGAGCACCGCTACCTCCTAAATATTCTTGGCATTCAGCTCCAAAAAGTGACTTTCTGACCACTTATACCACGGGCAAATATGTATGAAATGTTTTGTTCAAATCAAAAGGGGTGCGGTCAAAAAGTGATAGAAATCAAACGGAATGACACTTAATCATTACTGTCATTTCACTTTTCCACAGGCTATGGTCGTCAGAGAACCAAACGGTCTGTTTTAAAACTAATCTATTTAAACTAATTGTATACATGACCCATGTTGGGAGTTACTGTATTCTCTCCACCACTATAAGTAGGGGGAGGACTAGACTGGAGAGTAAACAAAGCTAAGGGTTGACTGGACAAGAAACGAGAACCAAGTCTAGAGATGGAGAAAGAGATTGGCTTGCGGTCTGATATGAGACCACGAGAGAGAGAGCGAGGGATGGAGGTCAGAGAAGGAAAGAGAGCTTCTGTGTTGGGCCTTAGAAACAGAGACAGTCTCTGATACTGGGAGGATGAGGAGAGAGGGGGGGGCTTAAATCCATACAATACATCAGTGGGCTTTCCATAAGGGAAACGGCGCCACTCTCCGCCCCCAGCATGTTTTTGTTGTCGTTTTTGTGGGCTAAAAACAATTGCGGTACCTATTCTGCTGTTCTGTTACGCCGGCAATGATGTCGAGTGGGGGGAGGCGAAATCTGTGTTCGCTGATTGCAGTAACTTTTTGTTGTCGTGGCAGTTTCAACGTTAAGGATTTCATCTTTAAGGCGTGGCGGTGTGGGTCTTGTGGTTGAGAGGGAGGGAGTGATTTGTTTGGCTGGAGGTGGATCATGCTGTCGATTTGGGGGGGGCCCTGTGTCAGCCAGTGAGCCGCACAGCCAGGGCTGAGGCCAGACTGGGCCAGGGTGATGTCATATCCCCTGGGGAGTGTGGTACTGTAGCAGCACAGAAGGGAGGCTGCTCTGTTGCTCTGCACCATGTCTTTGTCACACACTCACTCCCCAAGATCTATCGACCCGACTGGGCTGGGGCTCAGTGTGCGTGTGTGCAGACACGCGCGCACGAGCGTGCACACAAACGCACGTGTGCACATTTCTTTGCAAGAACACAAGAAGACGCCCACACACACACACACACACACACACACACACACACACACACACGTGCCACACAATTTCCGTCGTTCCCCCTGTCTTACCCACCCTCAGTCTTTGATAACATCTCTCCTCCATGTCCCTCTCTCTCTCTCTTTGTCTCTCTCACTTTCCTCCTAGTCACACCACGCTTTCTCCCTCACTCTCTCTCTCTGGCTGCGATCAGATTTCAGGAAACAACAGATCTCCCTCCCTCTCATCCCCTCCCCCTCTCCTCTCCTCCCTCTTTCCCTCCAGCTCTGCTGCCAAACCCCACACACAAACGCTCACTTCCCTGTCATTCCCTGGACAGAGGGCTGAGGTAGAGAGAGAAGGAAAGAGGGAGAGAAAAGGAGTGCAGGAGGGACGTGGGGGGAAAAAGGCTGCGTGTCTGTTTTGCAGATGAGTATGTCCTCATGGCGGTCTGATTTTGACCAGTGAGGATCTCTTTTTGTTGTTGTTGTTATTGAAGCAATCTCTCATTTGTACACAATCTGTGCTTCTGGATTTTTGTCATTCTACAAATCTACATTGGACTGGAGTTGGTTAAGGATGTTGACTCCTCTCATACTAAAATTGGAGTTATTGTCTTGAGTTCCTTGGTCGAGAGCTGCGTCAAAGGAGTGTTTGTTCAAGATTCAATGCAAGGTCACTTCATTGACCATCCTCTGTGGATCTCTAGTCACTGCGGACATTCTGAACGAAGCAAGATTGGCTACGGAATCTTCCTTTGGAGATGACACGCATGTACATGCATACTTCAAACACACTCTCCTACTCTGAATGACTCTGCACTCTTTCCTCGCGCACGGAATTCCTGGAAGATGTGTGTGTGTGTGTGCAGTAGTTCCTGTGAACCGTGCTAGTCTGATGGATTCAGGAATTCTCTCCTGCTCACATCCTCATCGGACATTCCCTGGAAGCCTAAGTCTTTTGAAGGCCTTTTTAACCTCTAAAGACCTCCGTAAACTGCACAACCGAACGTCATCTTCCCGTAAACTCCCAACACACTCCCGACAATGTCTGAGGCTGATATCATCACTGCTGTATTCTAGTACGCTCTCATTCCCAACCAACGTCAGACTGCTCTCTGAGACGATTTTCCGTGGAACTCCGGCAGGATTTGCCTTGAGCTGTGTGGTTTGGTTGTAACTGCAGGGTTCACGTTCCTCTTGTTGGCTCATGCCTGTTACCCTGCAGGTCAAAGGGTAAGTGGAGCTGGAACTTTGTCTATTGCTGCCTATCACAAGGCCAAATCATTTTCATGATTCATCTTGATAAGTACTGTATGACCTCACTCAAGGGACAAGTGTAGCAGTTTGCAAGGGCTATAGGACTTTGTTCTTCTTTGAAAACCTGGGTTGGAACCGGTTCAGGGAACAAAACTGGAAAAGAACGTCATTCTTCGAGGAACAGAATGAGAACCGGGAACGACAGTGATCTATAGTGTTCCGGAACAGAACCGTTATTTTGAAGGCATGACAACCAGTTAATAATGTTCTTTTGGGTTCTGGGATATATTTTTGGGGACCCACAAAAAAATGCAACAATGCGCGCCTATGCAAAGCCCTCACTCTGTCACTTATGACAGTCTGCCTGCCAGCTAAACTCTTTTCCTGTGCATGCGTGAAATTAAGGAGAGGGATTTTTATTTAGAGAAGAATGGATTCACTTTTTCAATGCTAGTTAAGGTTACTATAGTTGTCACGTTTCACATTGGATTTATTAACTACAAAAAGGTAAGACGTGTTTTTATTTTCATTCTGGTGTCGCTCTGCACACACTAGCTAGCTAGCTAACGAGCTCTGGTCCAATATTAAGCCTCTGAAGTTGAGACATTCAACGTTCCTTCTTAGAAGGCGCTCCTCCGTAGGTATAATTCTGTGGGCCTAATTCAGATAATGCATGTCATCACAAGATGCCAAGCTTCCTTCACTCTCTCTCGCAAAATTCCAGTCGCATCTCGTCCCCTACACTTGTCTGTCCAATGCATGTTATTAACAACTATAGCTTGCAAACTTCTCTATCCACTCTAATTGGTGAAGTAATTTAATGTTAATGCTAAATGTAAAAAAAGAAATTATTTCAGAGGTTTAAAAAGGAGCAGAAAGGAACAATTTAAACCATTACTCTTTTGGGGTTCGAACCGGTTCCAAACTTTGTTTTTTTTTTGCTGATCGGAATAGTGGAATGAAAAATATTATGGTTCTGTTCGGAACAAAACGATTTGAAAATCATTTTGGTTCCAACCCCTGCTTGAAAATGGGTTTGAAAGGAGAGTTGAAAAGGTTTGGGTTGGAAATCCATCATTTTGGTGTCATGTAGACTAGATGAAGAATACAGTACAGGATATCTGTTTTCGGCAATGTCAGTCTGCATGTTATCAGAAACCACATTTAATTTTTTAGGAGTGCGTGAAAGTACATGAAGATTATTGAAGTGTGTGTGTGTGTGAGATCTTCTGTGGTCAGGGATTTTGATCAAACATTTCAATAAGGAAATGTAAATGTCAACCTTTTAGTGTATTTCACTAAGCGCAAAAGTAGTGTGATGTGTGAGGTTGATGTGTGAGGCTGTGGAATGCAGACGTTGTATGGGTGAGAACACAAACTGAACGGGCTGTTTGCTGATGTTACTGAAGGAGAGGCGGAAGTGCAGGATGACTCTGAATTTCAGTTGGTGGTTTGTTGAAATCTGGATTTTTCTTTGGCCAGACATTCTGGTAACAGCCTAGTGTGGTTGGGGATTCCTGTCTCTCTTTTTCTCTTTCTGTCTATTTCTTTCTTTCTTTCTGTTGGTTGGTCTGTCTCTTTCTGTCGGTCTGTCACACACACACACACACACACACACACACAATGTTCCTTGTGAAAGCAGGACCTGAGCAGCAGCTAAGACACCCCCCCGTGACCTAGTGGTGAACTGACCCTGTCAGTTGTCAGATAAATGGGCTCCTTTTTTCATTAAGAGCTTTCTTTATGTCTCTCGGTTTACGGCCCTCATGCCTACAGCCACATCAATGGGGATCCCCCATCCACATAAGAGCTTCAGCTATGTTATCTACCCCACACTGTCAGCTACATTGACGGAACTGTGACAAAACAAGACAACAACAAAAAACATGTATCCCCCCCGTACCTGTATCAGGTTAGCAGTGAGGTCGTTGTAATCGGCTTGAGCGAGCGCCGTGCTCCGAATCAAATCGAACGTTATTTGTCACATGCTTCGTAAACAACAGGTGTAGACTAACGGTGACATGTGACTTATGGCCCTTTGCAACAATGCAGAGAGAAGAACAAAAAATAGAGTAATAATTACACAAGGAATAAATACACAATGAGTAATGATAACGTGGCTATATAAACGGGGTACTGGTACATAGTCGATGTGCAGGGGTGCAAGGTAATTGAGGTAGATATGTACATGTAGGTAGGGGTAAAGTGACTAGGCAACAGGATAGATAATAAACAGTGTGATGAGTCAAGGGTCAGATCTTATAGCGATTGGTTAACTATTGAGTGGTCTTATATCTTGGGGGTGGAAGCTTCAATCTCCTTGACAAGGTCTTTGTCACCGCGCAGCTTTCGCTGTCCCTCAGGCTTGGGTTGGACCACCACCTGTCCAGCACCAGCACTCCAGGCTGGAGTGACCTCACCTCCACTGCACAGAGCTGGCTACAGAGGTGCCTGACAGTAAATGGAGTAAATCCCAAACAGTGGTGAGCTAGGTGCTATCAACATTGGGAGCCTGTCCGGGCCTGAGCTGGTATGCCCCCTTGGCTCCTTACCCTGACCGCTGACCTTTTGGTCCATCCGTCAACCGCGACCCTGCCAACTGTCCAGACATCTTTTTGTTGGCTCTGGTGACTGCTGCCTGTTTTTCTCAAGGCCCACCAGCCTCCCAGTCTTATCGTATCCGGGTCTATTCAGTCCCCAGCGTCGGACTGACTGTCTCTCTATCCGCCCATGCTGTGGCTCCTGTAGGCAGGAACGGTCAGGCCAACCTCTCTCCAGTCTCCAGGCTAGAGTGGTGTGGTTTACTGTCATATGTGGAGTCTCATGATTTTCTGTTCCCCCACTCCCTGAGGGTGGGCAGCTAGGTTGGCTGGGGTCAGTGTCATCTAATTTCAGGTCACCCAGGAGCCAAGTTTAGGAGTGTGGCTCAATTGACAGATTTTCCTCCTTTTTTTCTTTGCTGCAGGATTGAACTTTGGGTATTTTTTTTCTTTATTTTTCTCTTCGAGAACCCCTTGTCTCTCTTCACGCTCAGGCTTGGGCTTTTTTTGTTACAGCACAATCTCATCACATTTTGCATGAGGCTATATGCTCACCGAACTACACTACTCATCCAAGCTAGCATTTACAACTTCAGAGTAGCCTCCTGAGTGGAGCAGCGGTCTAAGGCACTGCATCGCAGTACTATTCTGGGTTCGAGTCCAGGCTATGTCGCAGCCGGCCGCGACCGGGAGACCCATGGGGTGGCGCACAATTGGCCCAGAGTCGTTAGGGAAGGGTTTGTCCGGCAGGGATGTCCTTGTCCAATCGCGCACTAGCGACTCCTGAGACGGGCCGGGCGCAGTGCACACTGACACCAGGCCAGGTGTACTGTGTTTCCTCCGACACATTGGTGCGGCTGGCTTCCACGTTAAGCGGCATTGTGTCAAGAAGCAGTGCGGCTTGGTTGGGTCGTGTTTCGGAGGACGCACGGCTCTCGACCTTCACCTCTCCCAAGTCCATACGGGAGATGCAGCAATGAGACAAGGCTGTAACTACCAATTGGATACCACGAAATTGGGGAGAAAAAGGGGTACAAAAAAATTAAATAACTTCTGAGTAATTGTGACGTATGCCTGAACAATGAAACACTATGCTTAGACGAGGACAGAGATATGAGTGGTATACCCCAGTTGTTTATCAGTAACCAGCTGCATGCTCTCCCCCTCTCCCCCTTTGTCATCCAGCCTCGTTGACAAATCTCTATCCCCAGTGTGGGGTTCTCCTACTAGCTCAGAGACAACTGGATGTATTGGCAACAGTCACAACTCACTTAGCCCCAGTAATGACTCACTGAGCAGGGTTGATGGAGGCTCTTGACAGGGCCTCCCATGTTACTGCACAGTAGATGGACGTCGTGACGTAGCTTGAGGAGCGCCGTGCGAAGGCAAACCAAACATTTTTTTTGTTTTTAACGAACCAACAACAGAATGGCAGGCTGTCAGTGTGTCTCGTTAGGGGGCCTCTCTTTCACCCTGTTGTCTCCCTTGGGAGACTGCAGCGTGCAACAGGCCCCTGAGGCGAGCAGACGGACTATGTTTTTATGATTCTGTGCTGAAGTGGTCTTCTTTACATCTCCTCACTCTGTTTCAATTCAATTCTAGGGGCTTTTTTGGCATGGGAAACATATGTTAACATTTCCAAAGCAAGTGAAGTAGATCATAAACACAAGTGAAATAAACAATAAAAATGAACAGTAAACATTACACCCACAGAAGTTCCAAAAGAATAAAGACATTACAAATGTCATATGTATATATACAGTGTTGTAACGATGTGCAAAATGGTTCAAGTACAACAAGTAAAAATAAATAAACATAAATATGGGTTGTATTTACAATGGTGGTGTTCTTCACTGGTTGCCCTTTTCTTGTGTCAACAGGTCATATTTCACCCAGTAGATATGGGAGTTTATCTAAATTGGGTTTGTTTTCGAATAATTTGTGGATCTGTGTAATCTGAGGGAAGTATGTGTCTCTAATATGGTCATACATTTGGCAGGAGGTTAGGGAGTGCAGCTCAGTTTCCACCTCATTTTGTGGACAGTGTGCACATAGCCTCTCTTCTCTTGAGAGCCAGGTCTGCCTTCGACGGGCCTTTCTCAATAGCAAGGCTATGCTCACTGAGTCTGTACATAGTCAAAGCTTTCCTTAAGTTTGGGTCAGTCACAGTGGTCAGGTATTCTGCCACTGTGTAGTCTTTTCTGGATTTTGTTAATTAGCGGGTATCGGCCTAATTCTGCTCTGCATGCATTATTTGGTGTTTTACGTTGTACACAGAGGATATTTTTGCAGAATCCCGCATGCAGAGTCTCAATTTGGTGTTTGTCCCCAATTGTTTTTGTGAATTCTTGGTTGGTGAGCGGACCTCAGACCTTACAACCATAAAGGGCAATGGGTTCTATAACTAATTCAAGTATTTTTAGCCAGATCCTAATTCGTATGTCGAATTCTATGTTCCTTTTGATGGCATAGAATGCCCTTTTTGCCTTGTCTCTCAGCTCGTTCACATCTTTGTGGAAGTTACCTGTGCCGCTGATGTTTAGGCCAAGGTATGTATCGATTTTTTTTGTGTGCTTTATGGCAGCAATGTCTAGATGGAATTTGTGGTCCTGGCGACAGGACATTTTTTGGAGCACCATTATTTTGGTCTTACTGATATTTCCTGTCAGGGCCCAGGTCTGGCAAAATCTGTGCAGAAGATCTAGGTACTGCTCTAGGTCCTCCTTGTTTGGTGACAGAAGCACCAGATCATCAGCAAACGGTAGACGTTTGACTTCAGATTCTAGTAGGGTGAGGCCGGGGGCTGCAGACTGTTCTAGCGCCCGCGCCAATTCTGTATCCCTGTCATGTCTCTCTCTCTCTCGCGCGCTATCACTTTCCATTTCTCTCCTCTGCAACTCACTCATTCTACCCTCCTCCCTGTGTATCTCCCTCTCTCATGTTGTCTCTGTTAATCTCCCGCTCACTTTCGCTCTCTCCTCCTGTCTGTGTGATAAAGAGCGGCGACCCGTGAAGCTGCAGACGCAGATCTCTCCAGACAATGGAGACACAGCAGCACAGTTCAGATGAGACGGACAGACAGACAGTCAGACGGACAGGCACCTGAGAGAGCAGCTGGCCTGCTGCCAACTGCAGGAGGCAATTGCAGAGCGAGAAAAGAGGGGGAAGGGGAGGCTAAAACGAAGAGACAAAAGAGGCTGCGAGAGAATCCATACCGTAGAAAGACAAGAGCTAATGCGGAGGGGGGCTTAGTAGTTATGACATCCACTCTACCTTTGAGGCTCAATCTAAAGAAAAGCAGATCAGATCTCTCTCCCCTGAGGATATTTCCATGTACAAATGACACGCTCATTTCTCTCAGCCGAATGAAAACCTACACCTGTAAATAGAAATGGTAGTTCCTGGAAACACGCTGTACTGCTTCGTAGTTGTTGCTTTGAGGCCTAATGTTGTCAGCATGAAACCATTAACCTTTTTGAGTTTGTTCTGATAGTCCGATGCCTGTCCTTTCGAATGTCTTGTTTTTGTGTGGCAAGGGATCAGAATTAGGAGTTTTAATCACTTCATAATTCCTAAATAAAATTGATTTCAGTAAAAATACTGTGCCTAATTGGTCGGTCTACCTTTACTTGTTACTTCTATGGACTTTAATTATCCTCCCTCCTCGTGAGGGAGAGAAAAGATATGTGGGGTTTTGGTAACGGATATACAAGGCCACGTTTCTTAAAAAATGCAGAACTAAATATAAGTGTTGGTAGGGGTCTTCAACATTATTGTGTTTTTGGATGTATTTCTAATTTCTTTTTAGACTTTTCCTGGTAGATGTTGTCTTAACCCCTTTTCCATCTGTTTGACTAGAGAGACTAGTCTTTGACTAGAGAGACTAGTCTTTGACTAGAGAGACTAGTCTTTGCGTGTTCCTCATTTTTAGGATGGAAAATGGTTGAACATTTTATATATGCCTTCATTTAAAAAACATACAGACTGTTCGCTTTCATTTGGCACCTAATTCGACATGCTCCTATAAACTTCACATGTTGGCGCTCATGGATCCTTTTACATGGAAATGCCCTCAGCTAATCAACCATGTGATGAAGATGAAGCGAATCTGATCGAAACTAACGCCCTCAGTCCAAATTCTTCATCTCTCATATTTAATTTAAGGGAACAATTTGCCACAAGTCTTGCATAGTATTTTGCCTAAATGTTGGCTCCATTGATGAGAGATGTCTCGATAGGACTCACCTGGTTAAATAAATTGGATACATAAATGACCGTCGATGTCAGCAATTGTTTTTGACGTTGGTCTCTGTCGCCTTGGAGCTGTGGAGTTAGAATATTTTCTTTTGACATGCTAAGAGTAGCTTAGTCTCTGTACTTGTACAGTGTTCTCTGTGGTGAATGGTGGCCCGTGGAGAGCACTCGGTCTATCCAGTATCAACAGGGAAGTGGTGAATTAAGCCATTGTGTTCTCATTAGAGACACTTCTGTGTGGACACTGGCAGCTGTTAATCTTGGCACACGGACACTGGGATTAGCACACACACGGTCCATGGCTCAGATAAACAAGGGCCCAGTGGCTTAGAAATTTGTAACACTCATACTGTCTGGAGTTTTTTACATTTTTTTTATAAGGCGTTACTTGGTTTTGCTCTCTGTTTTGTGACTTTCTCTAGAACAAGATAGCAGTTATTTTGAATATGACACACAAAGCCCGTGACACATAAAATGTACAATCTGTAACCTCTCCCCTCATGTTGTTCATCTGCCTCTAACTTCTCTCTCTTCTTTCCTATATATATTTATATATTTTTTTCTTCTTCTCTTCTCAGCTGGAATGTCCTGAGTCAGTCCCCCGGGCCCAGAGAAGAACTCCCAGCAGCAGCAGCGGCAGCCAGTGCTGATGGGACCTGCTGCTCCAGTATGAGCCTTCAAGATGCAGGCTGCGGCTATGCTAGCACCAACGCTAACGCCAATGTGGCGGCTAACACGGCTAGCGGCAGCATGCGGCGGCGCCTGGAGGACCAGGAGTTCACCCTGCGCGTCTACCCGGGCGCCCTGGCCGAGGGAACCATCTACTGCCCCGTGGGCGCCCGCAAGAGCACCACGGCTGCCGAGGCCATCGAGCATCTGCTGGAGCGCCTGAGCCTGGACAGCACCAAATGCTACGTGTTAGCCGAGGTGAAGGAGTTCGGCGGGGAGGAGTGGATACTTAACCCCAGCGACTGCCCCGTCCAGCGGATGATGCTGTGGCCCCGCAACGCCCTGGAGAACCGCTGCGGCCTGGGCAGTGGCGAGGACTACCGCTTCCTGCTCCGCGAGAAGAACCTGGACGGCTCCATCTATTATGGGGGGAGTCTCCAGATGTGGCTGCTTGTGACCGAGGAGCGCCGCCGCATGGTGGAACGGGGTTTCCTGCCCCAGCCCGCAGGGGGCGAGCACCCTTCTGACCTGTGCGCGCTCCCCGAGCTGACAGAGCGCGCCCTGCTGGAGAGCCTGCGCGCGCGTTTCCGCCAGGAGAAGATCTACACCTACGTCGGCTCCATCCTCATCGTCATTAACCCTTTCCAGTTCCTACCCATCTACAACCCCAAGTATGTCAAGATGTACGACAACCATGCGCTGGGCAAGCTGGAGCCGCACATCTACGCGGTGGCGGACGTGGCGTACCACGCCATGCTGCAGCGGCGGAGGAACCAGTGCATCGTCATATCCGGCGAGAGCGGCTCGGGGAAGACCCAGAGCACCAACTTCCTGATTCATCACCTGACCGCCCTCAGCCAGAAGGGATTTGCCAGCGGGGTGGAGCAGATCATCCTGGGGGCGGGGCCTGTGTTAGAGGTAAGGACTTGATTGGTTTGTTGACTGGTTGTGGGGTTTTAATATTGTGTTTGTGTGTGGGGGAGAGGCTCCAACTCTACATACACAAGTGCGAATGTGATCGATGTTTTGTGAAATACAGGTCACGGCTGCTGACTGGGTGGTGGTAGAAAGGCAGGTGGAGGGGCTACATATCATATGAAAGTGAGGATAAACTAGCGGTCGCGACTTTAGCCTAAATTCTCATGTCTTACTGTCTCGTCCTTCTTTATCCCATCCTTGGCCTCATGTCGTGATCTTCCTTGTTACTTGAATTAATGCCAGGTATACACTTCATGATTTCGCCACCCATGTTTTTGCCGTCCCAGATTAATTTTCATGATCGGGGTGAAATCCTATGAACTTTGGCTAGGATCAGTATGTTGGGATCAGTATGTTGGGATCAGTATGTTGGGACTCATGTTTGAGTGGGTCATGGACACACCGATAATGGCTGTTCAGTTTTCCAGACCCCTGTCGGATGTCCCGATTTTTAGAAAAATGCTGGTTGTGCATCTTGTAGTATGAGCAGTGCTACGACGCGATTGGGCAAGGACTACTGCCAATGGGCAATGAGCACTCAGCAAGACCAAAACAATGATGGCGAAGAGGAAAGCAGCCACAACAACACGTGCCGTGTGGGCCGAGGTGATGGAAGACAGATTGGTGAAGCTGCGACCTATTTGTTTAATTATATTTATTTAACCAGGTAGGCCAGTTGAGAACAAGTTCTCATTTACAACTGTGACCTGACCTGACGTACCAAATGCAGGGCAGGATCAGCTGGAGAATCATTGTGTAACGTGAGCGCCCACATCCTGGGGTTGAGTGAAAGACAATCTGGAAATGTGAGCACGTCCCAAGTTAAGATTTTAGAAGTCGTAGAGTATATGCTGTCCAGCGTAACTGTAAATGAGACAAATGACAGCTTGCTGTGACAGTAAGACATAGGGAAGTGGTGGGGGGGTGGTGCTCACTGTGCTACATACAGAAGTACAAACGCGGAACTATGTGTTGTGAATTATAGGTCATGGTTACAGGGAGGAAGTGCGACATGAAAGCCCAGTATAATATGTTATTTCACTAGCAGCCGTGTGTATTTAGCCATGAGACGAAGCATGTCACAGTGGATTATAGACATGTTTTAAATAGAGATTGGAATGCCTCGACATGCGGAACCTATATTTATCTGCTATCGGAACATATGAGCTGATGCTTATATACGTTATTGACCTAGAAACCGTGCTTGGACATTTTTATAGCTCTTCAGAAAGCCTTAATGCGGCATGGCCTACTCAAGATGGGATTAGGAGTCAATTTATGCATTTAGATTTTGATGTATAAAAAAAGCCATTGACTACTAAAGGGCACTACTTTTACTCAAGTCTGATTTGTGACTGCCTTTCAGTGCTCGTTACAAAGTGATTGGCTGCAACAGGAGCCTCTTTGTGGAGTTTGTTGTTTTCCAGCGGCCATTTTGTCTGCCACGAGTCACGACACAAGAACACTGCTGCACATACAGCGGGGTCATGGTAGAATGTGCACACTCACCATGTGCTTCACATGTGGACCCTGCAAAGCAGGCCTCGGATCTGGTTAGTTAGGGATAAGGGGGCCGGTAGTCCTCAGGAAATCATAAATACATATTTTTGTAAAACCTTATTCGAGTCTTCCGTTGAAAGAGAATAGAGAGAAATGTACCTTTTTTTTATCATTTAAAAGGGCTTTGAACTTTGAATCTTGTGTTGGATAACAACAGAGTTATGAGCTAAGGCTAGTTCACCAGTTCTGATATCCTCCAGGCAAGTAATACGTCAGCGTGAACCAGTTACTAGGTGTAGATATTTGACATGGATGAATCTGAACACCTGTCCGGCTCTCAATTCCAATGTGGCAGTTCTTCTGTTTTTTTTGTTTTCTACAGTATGCTTTTGTAGGCTGTCGGTCTCCTACTTCTAGTCTATAAGCAGAAGATAACAGACCTTGAATAAATACCTTGAAGTCGATAGTAATGACAGGCAATTTTTTTCTCTTAACCAGCTGAACATCCCAGTCTCTCTTTGATATGAGTAGCAGCGGTATCGAGTGGAGAATGTATCGCTCTGGTCGGAAGTTTCCCCAAGTTTCCCCAAGGTACAGATCTAGGATCAGCTTCCCCTCCACCAATCCTAATCTTAACCACCAGTGGGGGAAATGTAAAACTGATCCAAGATCAGCGTCTAGGGGAAACTTCCCCTCCCTATTCCAGGAGGTATCAATGGCTAACTGTGAATACTTTGAGGCCTGACATTCTTTGTCCCGCTGAGCTGGACCGGTGTCGAGCAGTTTGTGGTAAAAAAAGGTTACCGATTTACAATCTGAGCCGTAGAAGCGGAACTACTAGACTGACTCTTCTGGCCGGCCTCCAGTATAATCATGCCAATTACAGACCCGTTTGCCTCGGTCAGATGCTCAGACGGGTCTAGTTAATCTAGCTGCTGGTGGTGCATTGTTGAAGTGGCTTGTCAAGTGGCCTGGGCTAACATTGAATTGTTTGCCCTGTGAGATTGCTTATCGGCCACTGCCTTTGGTAGGCTGTGGGAGTTTGGGGAGAGCGGTTGCTCTGTTAGCTGGATGCTAGCAACTCGTGTTGCCCAGTGGCGCTTGCTATGGCTCCTCCTGTACTCGGACACATGTACATAAGCATGTGTCCAAGTTAAGATAAAGATGACTATCTGTGGGAATAATGGCTACTCTGGTTTCTAGGAACAACGGAACAGAGATTCAGGCGCGCGCGCACACACACACATGTTTGTATCCACGCATACATGCACAGATGAAGGCACACATACACTTCACTGCGTATGTACACACACTGTGCCTTTTGATGTTGCCTTGACCTGACGCTTGCGCTTCTGCTGCGGAGGCAAAAAATCTGCTGCCATTTCACTCCTGAGAGAACAATACGCCTCTGGTCTTCATTCCAGCACATGGACACCCTGGTGAGAGCAGCCTGCCCTCCTCTCGCTCTCTTCCCAAATGTCCTGCAGTGCAGTGTATCCCCCCCCCCACACACACACACGCATCACATTCTGTTACCGTGTAGTGTGGGTTAACGGCATCTCAGGTTGATGCCAAGTTAGTCATCTTTATCTTATCTGTGGGAATGCTGGCTACTCTGGTTTCCAGGAAAAACAGAGCAGAGATTCAGACACGCGCACACACCACACACACTCACACACACACACACACACACATGTTTGTAACCATGGCCTGAATCTGTTTTACACTGTGGGTAAACCTTTTACCCACCTTGCTGTGGGTAAACCATAGCGGTAGACTAGAGACACTAACTCACTGTTTGACATTGACTTTGCTTATCGGTGAAGGGCACCATAGCCTGCACTCCAAAAACAACTAAAACCGCAATCTCCAGTCTAATCTTCTCCACCAATGCAACATCGCCATGACCGACAGCATGACATCATGCCAGCAGTATCATCTAACAGCTCGCTTCACCCCAAATGTCCCAGTAATCATTACTTACCATAAAAAAAACCTTTTAATGTGTCACCGTAGAGGCCAGTAACTGCCGCCGTGCGTAATATGACCTGCGTTCAGAGCAAGCATTCAATAGCATTCATTCCATCGTTAGTTTCCTGTCCCTGATTACTTCTAGGAGAATAAAAGTATATCCCGACATTGATTTGAGCCCTCCAAGATGGCACCGTTTGACTGAGAACTGCGCTGCAGATGTGGTATTGTTCCTATCATGTAGCTTGGCTACGATTTTGAAGTTGCCCTCTATGCAGACGGTATGCAGACAGCCGATAGACTATAGTAGGGATCCAGTATCAGTTAGCATTCGCTTAGCTCTCCTGGAAGGACTCCCCAGGGTGACAACCAGCTAATCTCTACTTCAGACAGACCCTACTTCAGGAGGTCGAATCTAGTTGGGATCAGACCACGCTAATTGGTCAGGCTCGCACTTGAAGGAAAGTGCTCAATTTACCCAACGCGGGGCAATCTCCTCATGCAAATCACCTGACGTTCCCAAGATTTACGCATCTCGCTACCTCATTTTTACACGGACCCTTGACTCGTCAGAACACCGTCGGTATCTATATGCCCCGCATCCTTCCAATGACAGCCTAATGTTCCAAAGTTTTTTTTTTGTTTTAAAGAAGAGGGAAAAAAAATCTAAATGGCTGCCCAACTCTTTCTTCGTACTGTGTTGGCCAACCACAAACCCTTCCCAGTCTGAATAAGCTAACACACTGACCTTAGCTGTGGGCTGTGTGTCTGGGGGCTGAATCTGGGGTTCTTCCGCTGGGGCTCTAGGGGACAGATTGTAGCCTGCTTTGATCTCGTGGTGTTCCAGCAGACGTGCCTGCCTACGGATTAGTAATAGGCCTAATAGTAGAGGGTGTGTGTGTGTGTGGGTCTGTGAGGTGCTGTTCCGGTGCTTCTGAGCTTAAGATCAGAGATGGCCTTATCGCTTGAAATCCCATATAGCCAGGCATATGGATGCACTTACAGTAGACACCAGGCTTGTATCCAGCTGTATAGCTACATTTGCTCTGACTCTGTACATTTATTAGCTAGCTATGTTGCTAGGTATTTATTAGATAGCCAGCAACATGCAACCCTGCATCCCACATCCCTCTTCTGATGGGAGACCAGATGCTGCTGGAAGTGGTATTGGAGGGCCAGTAGAAGGCACTCTTTCCTATGGTCTAAAATAAATATTCCAATGCCCCAGGGCAGTAATTGGGGACATTGCCCTGTGTAGGGTGTAGTCTTTGGGCTGGGACGTTAAACGGGTCTCCTGACTCTCTGTGGACACTAAAGATCCCATGGCAGTTATCGTAAGAGTAGGGGTGTTCACCCTGGTGTCCTGGCTGAATTCCCAATTTGGCTCTCATACCATCATGGCCACCTAATCGTCCTACGCTTCCAAATGGCTTATTCATCCCCCCTCCTCCCTGTAACTATTATCCAGGTCGTTGCTGTAAATGAGGATGTGTCCTCAGTCAACTTACCTGGTCAAATAAGGGTTAAAATAATAATAAAAACTAGCGATTAACGGCTTACACGACCACAACTTGCTAAGAAAAGGCAATAAATAAAAAATATAAACGCAACATATTACAGTTACAGTTCCTTCAAGGAATTCAATCAATTGAAATACGTTCATTACAAGGAATTAAGATATACATCTGTTGCTCACTGATACCTTACAATAAGGTAGGGGCGTGGATCAGAAAACAAGTATTTGGTGTGACCACCATTTGCCTCGTGCAGCGGGACACATCTGCTTCGCATAGAGTTGATCAGGTTGTTTGTGGCCTGGGAATGTTGTCCCACTCGTCTTCAATGGCTGTGCGATTGACATTCAATTCTCTGGCAACAGCTCTGGTGGACATTCCTGCAGTCATCACGCCAATTGCACGCTCCCTCAACTTTAGACATCTGTGGCATTGTGTCGTGTGACAGAACTACACATTTTAGAATGGCCTTTTATTGTCCCCAGCACAAGGTGAACCTGTGTAATGATCATGTTGTTTAATCAGCTTCTAGATATGCCACACCTGTCGGGTGGATAGATTATCTTGGCAAAAGAGAGATGCTTACTAACAGGCACGTAAACAAATTTGTGCACAACATTTGAGAGAAGATTTTTGTGCGTATTGAACATTTCTGTGATCTTTTTATTTCAGCTCATGAAACAAATGATAGATGAGGCAGATATGCATACAATCAGGGGTAAATAAAATATATAATAAATAAAAAGCAACATATGGAGAGAGTCATGTGAATAGAGGCACTGCAGATAGTGCTGATTACTGGTCCTTCCGAACCACGCATGAACAAGGGAATCTATATTCGGAGAGCCTGTTTCTGTCCTGCCCTTGACTTTGGTGCAGGGCATGTGATGTCCATAGCCTCTTCGTCGCAAAACTCCCCGATCTTCTCAAAAAGATACGTTTGTCAAGCTGTGTCCAGTCCAGGCGTTGCTTGTACAGGCAAACCATCTATGGGAGGAAGGATGTCAGCGTTGCACAGCAGCTGAAACCTGGTCCCGACTGAGTCTGAACGCTTGGCGACGACGACACCAGGCTCCAGAGCATTGAAGCTGTAATACAGGAAATAACTAAAAAGATTGGGAAGACATTACAATCTTACACAACATCAATTCACCTCCCAAGTATAGATTAGAAGAATAACCTCATACAATACAGTGAAAATGATATTCAGTGCTAGTCCTGCTTGATCTATGGCAGCGCCATGAAGTCAGGTGTTGTTGCCAGCCATAGCTTTCCACCAGCACCGTACCATCCTCCAGTCCAACCAGCTGTGGGATGTTGACCCCTGTCACAGTGCTGTCCTTGGCAACACCAGCAATCTCTGACAAAATGCCAGTCGTATTGGAGGTCAATTAAATAATCATAACATGTTGTTTATGCTTTACATACCAAGGTTTGTAATTGATTCCTTGTAGAGCTGCTTTTGTCACATGGCAGCAGCAGCTTTCCACCAAGTGTTTTTTTCCTAGGTGGCGTCCTGATAATACTATTGCATTATCCCCTGCGTAGTCGTTGAAGGTCACGCTCCTCATGCTTCAGGTGTAACCTGTGCTTGCTTGGGCCAGCTCTCTTTTTGATGGGAGGAATTAGACCATTCTCCTTCTATGACTGGTGGAGGAGAGTCAGGTGTGTTCTACAGGTCTTTCTGATGGGAGACATTAGACCATTCTCCTTCTATGATTGGTGGAGGAGAGTCCGGTGTGTTCTACTGATGCTGAAAGACACACATTCCTGATGCAAATATTTTAGCATTATTATACAATAGATGGCCGTAATCACCGTCAGACACCTGGCTAACTTGATGGGTCGTCAGCTAGCTAGCTAAAAGTGAGCTTTAACTTGGGGTCTTTTGTTTAGACAAAAGTTTATCTAGCTAAACAATGAACCATAATCCCAATCCATAAAATGCTAGCAATACAAACCGATTGTCATTGCTAGCTAAAATTATATAACTAGCGATGCGAAATGGCATTCCGAGAGAACATCATACACATAACGTTAGCTAGCGAGCCAGTCATCTCACGTCAGCTAGCTAGCTAACAGTACGCTTTAACTTGCAATGAAATCAACTTTCTGACAAAATTAGAAAAGTATAATATCTGAAACTGTAGCTAGACTCTTACCGGTATACATGGATAAATGTTTCACAGCAGACTTCAACCCCTTTCATTAAATAAGACGTCCTGTGAACGTTTCTGTTTTGTCTGTTTTGTTTGTACAGATTGCTTGGCCCGTTGTGTCAAGTCACTCTGGTTCACACTGACCGTGTGCAATGCCATAATAATCATCTTAAACTTTAACCCCCACCCAAACTCTGACCATTTTACCAGCCCTGGCAGAGCTGTTTAGGCTGTTGTCATGTTATCCAGAGCGTTGGTGACTGTAACTGTGCTCCTGGCAGCAATTTAATTCCGCTTTTCTGCTGACATTTACTGACACCAGCCATATTCAATGGGTGTTCAGCGTTCGTAAATTCATCAGTTATTCTGCACTCTGGCACACTCAGATGTTTACAACTCTCCTATGAAGTAGTGACCCGCAACATACGCCTAGTTTCCTAAAATAGGTCACATATTTCCTTCTATGTTGCCAGCTATTGTGGCAGACCCAAGGACTCTTAACAGGTTATTGGGTTTGTTATGCTAGCCTTTCTAGGATAGCTTTCATAACGTTGGACTAATTACAGCAGGCGGTCTACCTGAGAGCTAGCGTTAGCATGTTTCTGTCTAATCATGAGCTCCTGTTAGCACATCTCTCTCCATAATCCATATCCCCAGCTCACTGCACACTCTCCAATGGGCTCCCAACATCTGTTCCCTGGATTATACTCATCCCGCGTCTCTCCTATCTCTTGCTCTCTCTTTCTCACTCTCTTTTTCTGGAACATTCCCCTTTTCCCCCCTCTCAGGAAATTGTACAGGATGCATGTACCTTAGCAGACAGCTGTACATGGTATACGAAGACAGTTGTTACGTTAGTTAGTCAACAGGAAAGACCATGTTCAATACGTATCATTGTCTCTTTTGGCTGTCCGCTGTCTCGTTGCTCTTCTACATGACAGTTGAAGTCTGATTTCTGGACACTTAGCCATTTGTGTAGCCTCACTTTAAACTAGGGCTGGCACAATTACCGTGTAACCGTGTAACCAACGGTTATTGATGAAGACCATCAAAAGAAAATAACGGGTGTCTTCGGAAAGTATTCAGACCCCTTGGCTTTTTCCACTTTTTGTTACGTTACAGCCTTATTCTAAAATGAATTAAATCAATTCAAATCCTCAGCAATTTACACAATATCCCATAATGACAAAGTGAAAACAACATGTTTTTAGACAATTTTGCAAATGTATTAAAATTAAAAAACTGATACCGTATTTACAATAGATGGCCGTAATCACCGTCAGACACCTGGCTAACTTGATGGGTATTCAGACCCTTTGGTATGAGACTTGAAATTGAGCTCAGGTGCTTCCTGTTTCCATTGATCATCCTTGAGATGTTTCTACAACTTGATTGGAGTCCACCTGTGGTAAATGAAATTGGAAAGGCACACACCTGTCTATATAACGTCCCACAGTTGACAGTGCATGTCGGAGCAAAACCAAGCCATGTGGTCGAAGTAATTGTCCGTAGAGCTCCGAGACAGGATTGTGTCAAGGCAGAGATCTGGGGAAGGATATCAAAACATTTCTGCATCAGTGAAGGTCCCCAAGAACACAATGGCCTCCATTCTTAAATGTAAGAAGTTTGGAACCACCAAGACTCTTCCTAGAGCTGGCTACCCGGCCAAATTGAGCAATCGGGAGAGAAGGGCGGGAGGTAACAGAGCTCCAGAGTTCCTCTGTTGAGATGGTTGTCCTTTTGGAAGGTTCTCCTATATCAGGCAGCACTCCACCAATCAGGCCAATATGGTGGCCAGACAGAATCCACTCCTCAGTAAAAGGCACATGACAGCCCACTTAGAGTTTGCCAAAAGGCACCTAAAGACTCTCAGATCATGAGGAACAATCATGCTGTGGGGATGTTTTTCAGTGGCAGAGACTGGGAGACTAGTCAGGATCGAGGCAAAGATGAATGGAGCAAAGTGGAGAGATCCCTGATGAAAACCTGCTCAACGACCTTAAGCACACAGCCAGGACAACGCAGGAGGGGCTTCGGGACAGTTCTCAATGTCCTTGAGTGGCCCAACCAGAGCCTGGACTTGAATACGATCAAACATCACTGGAGAGACCTGAAAATACCTGAGCAGCAATGCTCCCCATCCAACCAGACAGGGCTTGAGAGGATCTGCAGAGAAGAATAGATAGAGACCCGGAAAACCTGAGTCTACGCCTTCACTATGGTGAATCCCTAAAACAATACAGAAATACACTACGGAAAAAGAAGGAACAGCATGTCAGAAATCAGCTCAATGCAATTGAAGAATTCATAGACTCTAACCACTTCTGGGAAAATTGGAAAACACTAAACAAACAACAACACGAAGAATTATCTATCCAAAATGGAGATGTATGGGTAAACCACTTCTCCAATCTTTTTGGCTCTATAACAAAGAATAAAGAGCAAAAACATATACATGATCAAATACAGATCTTAGAATCAACTATTAAAGACTACCAGAACCCACTGGATTCTCCAATTACATTGAAAGAGTTACAGGACAAAATAAAAACCCTCCAACCCAAAAAGGCCTGTGGTGTTGATGGTATCCTCAATGAAATGATCAAATATACAGACAACAAATTCCAATTGGCTATACTAAAACTCTTTAACATCATACTTAGCTCTGGCATCTTCCCCAATATTTGGAACCAAGGACTGATCACCCCAATCCACAAAAGTGGAGACAAATTTGACCCCAATAACTACCGTGGAATATGTGTCAACAGTAACCTTGGGAAAATCCTCTGCATTATTATTAACAGCAGACTCGTACATTTCCTCAATGAAAACAATGTACTGAGCAAATGTCAAATTGGCTTTTACCAAATTACCGTACAACAGACCATGTATTCACCCTGCACACCCTAATTGACAACCAAACAAACCAAAACAAAGGCAAAGTCTTCTCATGCTTTGTTGATTTCAAAAAGCCTTTGACTCAATCTGGCATGAGGTTCTGCTATACAAACTGATGGAAAGTGGTGTTGGGGGTAAAACATACGACATTATAAAATCCATGTACACAAACAACAAGTGTGTGGTTAAAATTGGCAAAAAACACACACATTTCTTCACACAGGGTCATGGGGTTAGACAGGGATGCAGCTTAAGCCCCACCCTCTTCAACATATATATCAACAAATTGGCGCGGGCACTAGAAGAGTCTGCAGCACCCAGCCTCCCCTGCTAGAATCCGAAGTCAAATGTCTGCTGTTTGCTGATGATCTGGTGCTTCTGTCACCAACCAAGGAGGGCCTACAGCAGCACCTAGATCTTATGCACAGATTCTGTCAGACCTGGGCCCTGACAGTAAATCTCAGTAAGACCAAAATAATGGTGTTCCAAAAAGGTCCAGTCACCAGGACCACAAATACAAATTCCATCTAGACACTGTTGCCCTAGAGCACACAAAAAACTATACATACCTTGGCCTAAACATCAGCACCACAGGTAACTTCCACAAAGCTGTGAACGATCTGAGAGACAAGGCAAGAAGGGCATTCTATGCCATCAAAAGAAACATACATTTCAACATACCAATTAGGATCTGGCTAAAAATACTTGAATCAGTCATAGAGCCCATTGCCCTTTATGGTTGTGAGGTCTGGGGTCCGCTCACCAACCAAGACTTCACAAAATGGGACAAACACCAAATTGAGACTCTGCACGCAGAATTCTGCAAAAATATACTCTGTGTACAACGTAGAACACCAAATAATGCATGCAGAGCAGAATTAGGCCAATACCCACTAATTATCAAAATCCAGAAAAGAGCTGTTAAATTCTACAACCACCTAAAAGGAAGCGATTCACAAACCTTCCATAACAAAGCCATCACCTACAGAGAGATGAACCTGGAGAAGAGTCCCCTAAGCAAGCTGGTCCTGGGGCTCTGTTCACAAACACAAACACACACTACAGACCCCCAGGACAGCAGCACAATTAGACCCAAACAAATCATGAGAAAACAAAAAGATAACTACTTAACACATTGGAAAGAATTAACAAAAAAACAGAGCAAACTAGAATGCTATTTGGCCCTACACAGAGAGTACCTGACCACTGTGACTGACCCAAAATTAAGGAAAGCTTTGACTATGTACAGACTCAGTGAGCATAGCCTTGCTATTGAGAAAGGCCGCCGTAGGCAGACATGGCTCTCAAGAGAAGACAGGCTATGTGCTCACTGCCCACAAAATGAGGTGGAAACTGAGCTGCACTTCCTAACCTCCTGCCCAATGTATGACCATATTAGAGAGACATATTTCCCTCAGATTACACAGATCCACAAAGAATTCGAAAACAAATCCAATTTTGAAAAACTCCCATATCTACTGGGTGAAATTTCACAGTGTGCCATCACAGCAGCAAGATTTGTGACCTGTTGCCACGAGAAAAGGGCAACCAGTGAAGAACAAACACCATTGTAAATACATCCACATTTATGCTTATTTATTTTATCTTGTGTCCTTTAACCATTTGTACATTGTTAAAACACTGTATATATATATAATATGACATTTGTAATGTCTTTACTGTCTTGAAACTTCTGTATGTGTAATGTTTACTGTTAATTTGTTGTTTTTCACTTTATATATTCACTTTGTATGTTGTCTACCTCACTTGCTTTGGCAATGTTAACACATGTTTCCCATGCCAATAAAGCCCTTGAATTGAATTGAACTCCCCAAATACAGTGCCAAGCTTGTAGCGTCATACTCGAGGCTGTAATCACTGCCGAAGGTGCTTCAACAAAGTACTGAGTAAATTATCGGAATACTTACGTAAATGTGATATTTCAGCTTTAGAATTTTTTAAATAAATGAGTAAAAATGTCTAAACCTCTTTTTGCTTCGTCATTATTGTGTGTAGGTTAAGGGGGTAAAAAAAAATGTCAATAAATTTTTTAACAATGCTATAACTTAACAAAATGTGGAAAAAGTCAAGCGGTCTGAATACTTTCCGAAAGGCACTGTATATGTCTATTAGCAGGGTTTCCCATCCCTCTCCTAGCCCCCCCCAAACGTTTCACATTTTAGCTTTAACGCTAAACTGGCACACCTGATTTCAAATGATTTAAACTAATCACCCTTTGGCTCAAAATTACCTCAACTTTACAAAGCACTGGTGGTGATTTATATAATCTAATATCTAATCTAATATATAATATAATAATATATAATATATCATTTTATTAACTTAGTTGTTCGTCCTCCAAACAAACGACTGAGGACTGTGTGGCGGGGAATTCGTGAGGTTGAGTCTTTTTTTCTTTGTCTTGTCAAGTGAGTCTAATCAACAAATCACAGCATATATTGATGTGTACATATATTGATCCTGCTTTTACTTCATACTTTGCTGCTGTGGGCAGAGCCGGAAGAAGAACTGTGACATCCCACTCCCTCATTTCTTTCAGTTTAAATGGAAATCAATGAACAAAGTAGACCCCCAGCTGCTATCGAATTAGTGTCTATTGGAGAGCCACCGCCCTTACGTTGACCATTTTTTTTTTCTCCAATGGTAAACGGCCCGAGTCTATGGGTACAGTCGCAATGGCTGCCAGTCAACCCACCTGCCGTCGTTGATTTGAATGGGGACGCCCATGCTATTCGTTCTATTTCTATGCAGTCAGGAGCATTTCTGTGTTTTTTGTTGTTGTTGTTGCTATTTGAACGGTGAACTCTGTCAGCTGGCCAATGACGGTCATCCAAAATGCCATGACCGTCACAGCCCTACTTTAAACTCTACCTTTTCATTTTGACTGGGCTATTATGTCCGGTGCGAAAAACTCTTATGTCGACAACACAGTGCACCAAAAAAAAAAAAAAAAATTGTCCTTGCTATCACTCAAGACATGCTATCTCGACATCACTCGTACTGTACACAGTTGTCTTGATTGTATAATGTACTGCCTGTACAGTATACACGCTCCTCCTTGTCAGTCTCTGCATGTGTTGCGCAACTGGCATGAATTAAACAAACGTGTTATCCCAGTTGATTTCTCCCACGGCCGCTGCTGTGTTGTGTAATGCTCGGTGTGGGAGTTCAGTATCTCTAAAGATGTGGTGTGTATTAACACACTACATGTGTGTTCTGTTCATTTCCATTTTCAGTAAAAGTCAGGCCTTGGCCTTGTTGCTATGCTCAGACTCATTTTATTCAGGGCTATGTTGTGTTCAGTACAGATTAGTTTAACTCAGACCAGTCACCTGTATTTGCACAAGTCACCTATCTTTGCACATGATACCACGTTATACCTAAGCAAGTTAAACATGTCTTCGTGTCATAGACTGCACAACTGCAGCACACCCACACACAAAGCCAGAATGAAATGGCCTAGCGCAGGAAATGTATTGTCCAAATGGGCTTGATTCAATCGGGCCCTGCTAACTTGGTGACCGGCCAATCAGATTTAGATGAGATTGAAGTCATTAGGCATTTTAATTGGAGGTCAGTTCCATCATGGGCTGAGCCAGTGAATCGGATCTGCACTCTGCAGCAGTGACCTCACCAACTTGATCTAGTTAGCCTAGCTAGCTATCATCTATCAAACTAATACTTTATCTAGTCAAGAAGAGTACACAAAACATTAGGAACACCTTTCCTAATATTGAATTGCACCAGCGTTTCTGCTGCTCCAGAGTCCAATGGCGGCGAGCTTTCCACCACCCCTCCCGACGCTTGTGTGCTATGGAAACCCATTTCATTAATCTCCCGACGAACAGTTCTTGTGCTGACGTTGTAGTTAGGAACTCGGTTTAGAGTTTCGTAACCCGAGGACAGACAATTAAACATTTTAGATTTTTTTAATCTTGTGTGGCCAACCACTTTGCGGTTGAGCTGTTGTTGCTCCTAGGCGTTGTCACGTCATAATAACAGCACTTACAGTTGACCGGGGCAGCTCTAGCAGGGCAGAAATGTAACAAACTGACAGGTGGCATCCTATGACAGTGCCACGTTGAAAGTCACTGAGCTCTTCAGTAAGGCCATTCTACTGCCTATGTATTACTATGGAGATTGAATGGCTGTGTGCTCGATTGTATACACCTGTCAACATCGGGTATGGCTGAAATAGCCGAATCCACTAATTTGATGGGGTGCCGCTCTTCGGACCTCGTTGAAGACCGAATGAGTCCGAAACCCCTGAGCTAGACCTTGCTGGTTGGCCAGCAGAACCAGTTAGACTTGTGGTCTCCAACCTTTTTTTGTATAGCTTTCAAATAGGCACATTCTTCTCTTCTCTACCCTGCAACTCTTCCCCGGGTCCTTTGTGTACAAGATATGTGTTTTCTGGAAACAAGGGCAGGAAGTACTGCTGAATGATTAACCAAAATGTTTATTTTTCCGTTGTTGTCTGTGTGCTCAATGCCCAGTTTCTCCAGATATTAATCAGATCAAGCCCAAACTTTGCAGTGTAGTAGGGAGTTGTAGTTTCCATAAGGCCAATATTCTACATAGTTTAGCGCAATTGTTTTCATAAGTAACTACAGTGACCACAATCCATTGCGCGCCTACTTGTCTGGTCTGTGTGTGGCAGACGCAGAGAGGGAGAGAAGACACTAAAGACATGAGATCGAGTAGGATAGAGAAGTTGCTTCAAGGTGTCTCTACATGAAAATACTTGATCTAGGGGGTTGATAGTTGGTATTCAGCAGTCATAAATGTAGGCCTTGTTTAGAAGAACTACAGAAATAGCGATTTTTGTCAGACGGCATAAGCAGCAGCTCTGTAGAGATGAATTATAAAGTCACCAAATCAATACACAACTGAAATATTTTATTAAAGTTATGTGAATAAATTATGGTTAGTAAGTGATAAGCAATAAAGGGAAGTCACTACCATCATGGGAATTGTATTAATGATTTTATTCTGCGTTACAGAAAACCGTGATTTTTTTTTTTCTTCTTCCCATAACCGAACCGACTTCAAATAGGAAGTGTGTCATTTTTTGCAAAGATTTGTGATTGGTTCACTCGAGTGAGCCTTGCGGGTCAGTCACAGCACGTAAGAGTGTAGTGCATGCCAATGCCACCTTTTAGGATCACCGCTATGTTTTCACAGAGATGCGGGCAGAGTTTAAAAAAGAAAGAACCAATCATAACTAGCTCACTAGGTGGGTTTAACTGTACCACGATTTTTACTGCCCACACCTTTCAGATATAAACAAAAGGAGGTATAAAGAATAAGGTATGGTAAAGGTTGCGGGGTTTCGTCGAGCTATAACTGGTTCCATTCCATCTCCAGAAAGCACAAGAAAGAGGATTTCATACACTTCCCATCTTCGATTTTGTTTTCAAATGTTTCTGTAGTTAGAAACCGAGAAGGTTTAGCCTTCCTGGTACAATATTTGGCTGAAAGATAATCTGAGAAATGAAGCTAATTGATTGCACTCAAATGTCATTGTTTAGCTTAATTTATCAGCATCTGTTTCTAACTACGGAAACCATTTCGGGAACAATCTGAGATGGTGGGTGTCATGCCTTGCTGAAAATGAAATGTAACGACCCTGGAGTCCAGTACAAATGCAGCTTCCTTACCAAGTGTCTGCTTCCTCCCTTTGTGCCTCGATCGATAACAGGAACTGAGATCCTAATTACCGTGGCAGATATTGCAGCATTCTAACACAAGATGGCATCAGAAGGGCTACGTTGCCTCAGGTGGAGTACTGTAGATTCCAGAAATCCTTTGGATGCTATGGTGGATCTCGCAGCATCCTACACACTAGCTAGCACAATAAAGGGCCACAGCAAGAGAAAGAGTAGAATAGCATTAGCTTAGCATAGTTTTAGTGTAGCCTCAGGCGGTAGTGCTGTTCCATAGATTCCATTAGCCTAGCTACGCTATCTCTGGTGGCTGTTCCCCCTCACAGTGAGACCCCCAGTTGGGATACAGCCTGCAGCAGACTTATTCCATCACTTCACTGTGACAGTAATTAAAGCTTTGAGTCTCTCTCTACCTCCCTCCCCCCTACTCTTTCAGTTTTTGTCTACTTTGTCGTTCTGCATGTCGCTCCCTTTGGAAAGAGATCAGTGTCATCTGTTTGAAAAAAAAGATTGCTTTTGGTTAAAATGATGATTTACAGTACTGTTGCTAAATGGCACAGGGTTGCTTGGCAGGCATTTTGCTTGAGTGAAGAAAATACCGTAGCTATGTTTTGACTTCTATTGATGTCAATTAGAAACAGTGGGCCGTCACCGACGATGAGAAATGAGAACGAATGGGGCTGGCACACTTAATTATTGCTCCAGAAAGGTGTTTGATGTGCACACGCTATCTGAGCTAAAACATGTTGTCATATTGCCAGGTCGGTCAGATCAGTTAAGCCCAGCTAGACATGCTAGGATAGACATTGATTCATATTTCTGGCATCAGTTTTTTTTTTTTTTCGCAAGCGGATTCAGTGGGGATTATCCCGGTCATTGAAAAGACTTGTCAGTTCCTTTTCCCACATGGGGCTTTTGAATACAAATAAGATGTCACAATCTGAATCAACGTGTCTTTATTCACTATTCGTTGCTTGTAAATTGCTTGTAAATTGCTTGTAAAAACACAAGTCTTTGTACGCGTTAGGGAAACCATCAGGTTGGAACAGGTCTCTAAAGAACTGCCCTTACCCAGCGCAAACACAAGGCCTCTCAAACGAAACGCATTAGATAGAGTCCAATTCACAGTCTGTAGCCTTTTTGAAACGAGGCCGTGTCGTGAACCACACAGGTGTGCTATTGAGATTCGCCCCTTTTCTGAATGGTTCGAGAGGGGGAAAATATAAAGCAGGGGAGTGTTTGGCTGAAGTTTGAACTTGCCCATGGAGTTATCTTAGCTCCACACACAGCCCTGGCCCAACAGGTGTTGCCATTCCAAGGATGTGTCATATTAGAGGGAAGTGTGTGCGTCTGTGCATGCGTACATGTCTGTGTGGGCTGTGTATACTACACGTGTGGGCTGTGTATACTACACGTGTACGTCTGTGTGGGCCGTGTATACTACACGTGTACGTCTGTGTGGGCTGTGTATACTACACGTGTGGGCCGTGTATACTACACGTGTACGTCTGTGTGGACTGTGAATACTACACGTGTGGGCTGTGTATACTGCACGTGTACGTCTGTGTGGGCTGTGTATACTACACGTGTACGTCTGAGTAGCTCGAGTGGCTCACAGCTTGCTTACCCATACTCCCATGCAGGGTGTCTCTCCTAATAGTCTTTCTTCCCTCCAAACCCTCTGTAACTCTCTCTCCCCCGTGTCAAACTCTCTCCCTCATAAATGAACAGTAGCCCGTGTTGCCCTCGTTCCCCTGGCAGTGAGTATGCCGCAGGTTGAGTTAGAATAGAACAATGTCCGCTGTAATAGGCCACCATGAATGCGCTGTAGCACCATACAGCTGTACGTCTTGACTGTGTCTTCCTTTCTAGCAGCAGCAGCAGAGAAGAGATCAAAGAGCCCTGTTACAGCGCCCGCTCCCTTCTCCAATCATCTTCCTCCCATTCCCTCTCTCCTCTCCTCTCCTCTGTTTCTGGGTTGGCACAGTGCTACAGGGGCATGTGGGATAGGACTTGTACGAGCAAGGAGAAGGGTGGGATAGAGAGCGAGAAGGAGAGGGGAGAAAGAGATATAAGGGATTGAGCCTTAATAAGAGAGATAGGGAGTGGAGCTCTGATGAGACTGGAAGGGGGGGTTCCAATTATAGGGGGTTGTTTTTAATGTAGTCCAATTCACTTGTTTTTATTGTAGTCCAATTCACTCTTATACTGTGCATTTGAAAAGTATTAAGTATTACTTTGTTGAAGCACCTTTGGTAGTGATTACAGCCTCAACTCTTATTGGGTATGACACTACAAGCTTGGCACACCTGTTTTTGGGGAGTTTCTCCCATTCGTCTCTGAAGATCCTCTCAAGCTCTGTCAGGTTGGATGGGGAGTGTCGCTGCACAGTTATTTTCAGGTTTCTTCTGAGATGTTTGATCGGGCTCATGTCCGTGCTCTGGCTGGGCCACTCAAGGACATTCAGAGACTTGTCTCGAAGCCACTCCTGCATTGTCTTGGCTGTGTGCCTAGGGTCATTGTCCTATTGGAAGGTGAACTTTCACCACAGTCTGAGAACCTGATCCAGAGCGCTCAGGACTTCATTAAGGATATCTCTGTACTTTGCTCCGTCCATCTTTCCCACGATCCTGACTAGTCTCCCAGTCCCTGCTGCTGAAAACATCCCTACTGCATGATAATGCCACCATGCTTCACCGTAGGGATTTTGCCAGGTTCCTTCCAGACGTGACGCTTGGCATTCAGGCCAAATAGTTCAATCTTGGTTTCATCAAACCAGAGAATCTTTTTTCTCATGGTCTGAGAGTCCTTTAGGTGCCTTTTTGGCAGCAAACGCCAAGTAGGCTGTCATGTGCCTTTTACTGAGGAGTGGCTTCCATCTGGCCACGCCACCATAAAGGCCTGATTTGTTGGAGTGCTGCAGAGATGGTTATCTTTTTGGAAGATTCTCCCATCTCCACAGAGGATCTCTGAAGCTCTGTCAGAGTGACCATCGGGTTCTTGGTCACCTCCATGACCCAAGGCCCTTCTCCCGTGGTTCCAAACTTCTTCCATTTAAGAATGATGGAGGACACTGTGTTCTTGAGGACCTTCAATGCTGCAGAAATGTTTTGGTACCTTTCCCCAGATCTGTGACTCGACACAATCCTGTCCCGGATTTCTACGGACAATTCCTTCGACCTCATGGCTTGGGTTTTTGCTCTGACATGCACTGTCAACTGTGGGACCTTATATAGACAGGTGTGTGCCTTTCCAAATCATGTCCAATCAATTGAATTTACCACAGGTGGACTCCAATCTAGTTGTAGAAACATTGGAAACAGGATTCACCTGTGCTCAATGTTGAGTGTCATAGCCAAGGGTCTGAATACTTATGTAAATAAGGTATTTCTTCTTTTTTTTTCATGAATTTGCAAAACGGTTTCAAAATTAGTTTTCTCTTTGTCATTATGGGGTATAGTGTGTAGATTGATGAGGGAAAAAATAATTGTATCATTTTTAGAAGGCTCTAACGTAACAAAATGTGGAAAAGTCCAGTGGTCTGAATACTTTCCGAATGCACTGGAAGTCCACTTTGTGACCAACTAGAACCTTGGCTTGCCTTTCCTTTCAGACTCAATGGCTTTTTGATAGACCCCCTTTATCATGTTATTGTATTCAAATAAGGATCCTCCTCCCCCTCCTCCTTGCCCCATCACCTCTCACCGTTTAACCCGCCCCAGCACCTTGTAAACAAAAAAAGCTTGGAATGTCTTTGGAGGGTTGACTTTCATCGCTCCATAAAGGGCTTTAACAAGCCAAGTCTGTTTTTGTCTGTGCCTTTACTACTTCCTAGTACTTTATCCTAGTGAACACAAACCATTTTAAAACACCGGGTCCCTCGCAATGGCTTTTCTGACCCCCGAGGCAGAGCAGTGTCAGTAATATCTCCTGTCACATTGGAGGCCTGCACATTCACTCACAGGATGCATCCCCTGTTTTGAGGCTAATGGCTATTCCGGACTAAGAGACACGTGTGTCATATGCTTTGCTCACTGGCACTGCATCCGTCCCCTTGATGTGGATCTATTTGGATCAATAAATATTTTGGGTGGATAGATATATATATATATTTTTTTATCATATTTTGGGTGGATCGATTTATTATTGTTGCTCCTTAATTATTATTATTTTTTGTAATTTTTCTATTTTTAAATGTTTTACTTCAGTTTTTTTTTTGTAAATACTTCCCACTTGTTTTTCTTAACTGCATTGTTGGTTAAGAGTTTGAGTTTAGTTTATTTTTACAGGGACAGTGCACATTAATCAACGTTTCAGTAAAAGTGCAGGTTTTAGCCAGCCGGCTAATTTTCAACCTCAGTCCCTGGGCAGGTTATTAAAAACAATTACAATATAGACAATCATTGAGCAGTGAGCACACGCAGAGCAACATAGGACAAACAAGACATAGCATACAGACAGAGCAACACAGGACAAGCAAGACATAGCATACAGACAGAGCAATATAGAACAAGCAAGACATAGCATACAGACAGAGCAACATAGAACAAGCAAGACATAGCATACAGACAGAGAAACAGAACAAGCAAGACATAGCATACAGACAGAGAAACATAGAACAAGCAAGACATAGCATACAGACAGAGCAATATAGAACAAGCAAGACATAGCATACAGACAGAGCAATATAGAACAAGCAAGACATAGCATACAGACAGAGCAATATAGAACATGCAAGACATAGCATACAGACAGAGCAATATAGAACAAGCAAGACATAGCATACAGACAGAGCAATATAGAACATGCAAGACATAGCATACAGACAGAGAAACAGAACAAGCAAGACATAGCATACAGACAGAGAAACATAGAACAAGCAAGACATAGCATACAGACAGAGCAATATAGAACAAGCAAGACATAGCATACAGACAGAGCAATATAGAACAAGCAAGACATAGCATACAGACAGAGCAACAGAGGACAAAAAGCAGCAAGTAAGTAAGCATTTCACTGTAAGGTGAACACCTGTTGTATTCAGCGCATGTGACAAATAAAATGTGAATTTATTTGGATTTGATATTTGGGCGTGGATTTATATCATTGAGTGTACTTGTATGGTTTGACCCTAATGTGTATTACAGGGATCCAGTTTTTTTCAGCACAGCATTCTATTTTGCTCCATTGTACCAATTTCCGCCTTGCCTGTGCAATTACAAATCCATGCGACTCTAAATACCCAGTTAGACGCTGTTTGTGTGTGTGTGTGTGCATTTTTGGGGGGGATTACGTGAGATAGATTGACACTGCGAGTGTGCTGTTAGGATCTGAGTGGGCTCTGTGTATGTGTGTGTGTTGGTTTTGGGATTACAGTTGTAATGTCACGTCGGAGCTGTGCACTGGTAGCCCTGATGTAACAATAGGCTGCGCTGTTGAAACAAACGGGGCTGCACCCAGAGTATTGGTCCCTCCATAGAGAGTTGGAAAGAGACACAGAGAGGTAGACAGACGGATACATTTCAGAAGGACACATTTCAGACAGACAGCTGGACACGTTTCTGACAGACAGGAAATCCTGACTATTTACAGGAAGGGAAAAAAAGAGAGGAGTAGAGTCTCAGATGAAGGAAATCCGGTTTCTTCCTTCGCTCCCTAAACGTTTCTCAGTTTCCACCTTCCCCGCTAGACGGAGATAAGACGACAAGAAGCCGAGGCTTCTTATTAAATCAACTTGAGTAAATCCACCATTCCAACCGCTTGCTAATTCAACTTCCATCTCTCTTCCCCAGCGGTTTGGGTAACACAATACCAAGCTATGGAGGAAAGAGACTGACCGATAACTCCTCCGCCATTTTGGCTTTAGCCATGCGACCGTTGCTAAATGAGTTAATGGAAATCAGACTTCCTGTTAAAAGTATAGGTTATTTATACGTAGTGGAGGTATTAGTGTAATGCCAATAAATCTGGCCAGTCTCGTAAACTGTGAAACTCTCCTGTTATTGAGTGAGCTCACCTTTTTAGAGAAAGATATTCTATACATAAACACAAGTATGTTGGCACCCATTCAAATGAGTGGATTTGGCTATTTCAGCCACACCCGTTGCTGACAGGTTTATAAAATCCAGCACACACAGATTGAGCAGTCTCCATAGACACAATTTTGCAGTAGAATGGCCTTACTGAATAGCTCAGTGACTGTCAACGTGGCACCGTCATAGGACGCCACCTTTCCAACAAGTCAGTTTGTCGATTTTTCTTCCCTGCTAGAGCTGCCTCGGTCAATTGTGAGTGCTGTTATTGTGAAGTGGGAAACGTCTCGGAGCAACAACGGCTCAGCCGCGAAGTGGTAGGCCACACATGCTCACAGAACGGGACCGCTGAAGTGCTGAAGCGTGTAAAAATCGTCTGTCCTCGGTTACAACACTCACTACCAAGTTTTAAATTGCCTCTGAAAGCAACGTCAGCACAATAACGGTTTGTTGGGCGCTTCAGAAAATTGGTTTCCATGGCCGAGCAGCCGCATGCATGCCTAAGATCACCGTGCACAATGCCAAGCGTCGTATGGGGTGGTGTGGACTCTGGAGCTGTGGAAACGCTTTCTCTGGAGTGATGAATCACACTTCACCATCTGGCAGAATCTGGGTATGGCGGATACCAGGAGAACGCTACCTGCCCCAAAGTATAGTGCCAACTGTAAAGTTTGGTGGAGGAGGAATAATGGTCTGGGGCTGTTTTTCATGATTAGTTATTAATGCCCATGATTTTGGAATGAGATGGTCGACGAGCAGGTGGCCACATACTTTTGGTCATGTACTGTTATTCCTTCTGAATCAAAAAATAAATTGCCAAACTCACAGCCCTGGTTAGTAATAGTATGCCATCTCCAAATCGCCACACTTCCATCCCTGGATATTAAGGATGCATGGCGGAACACCACACCTCAGGTTAACGCTGTGGACTCAACATATGCTTAACCCTATGGGGCCTATTGAAACAGTGTTTCGTAACCCATTCCCTATTGAACATCACATTATATTTTGTAATTTCAGTCATTGTATTCAGGATTTAGCCTAATAATATACCTTTTGGGGTGATTTCTTCACGCTACCAATTTGCCTCTTGGTGTAAAGTCCCTCGATGCTACCTGCTACTTCATAGTCATAACCAACACAAACACAGCTACACCTACCCAAGCTAGCATCTACCTTTCATCACTCAACCGCCTCAGCTATTGTATCAATGTTTGTTACATTCCTGGCCCATGTAAAAACCGCTGTGTTGATGCAGACAAGCCAAGCCTCTCTACGATGAAAGCTGGTGTTATGGTCTATTCTGTATTCCAAATGGCACCTTTTCCACTATATAGTGTACTACTTTTGACCAGGTTGTGTGTTTCAGGGAATAGGGTGCCGTTTGAAACACACACTGCAACTTCTATTGTAATCAGATGGTGTTTTTGTTCTTTTGGGGCCGTCTGAGTTCAGATCAGTCCGGCTGCAGGTATCAGTGCCTGGTCTGCTGGACTGACTTTGGCACTGACAGCCGCTCTTTCACATCCAGAATAAGCAGTTTTCCAGAGCAGAGAGGTCTCTCCCTCTTTCTCTCTTTCTTTCCTGCTCTCTCCCTCTTTCTCTCACTCACACACTGTGACACAGTATGCATGTCACGCAACACAAATTCTGACCCGTAACTTTTCTGGCTCTTCTTTTTCACATTACCAACTCTCTCACACAGACACGTGCTAGAGCGCACACACTTGAATTCGCAAATCGTTTAGCAATTCATAAATCGCTCGGAGCCTCTCTCCTCGCATATGTAAATGCACGCGCGTGCACACACACCGCTGACTTGGCTTCAGTAGATCTGCTGGTGGAATGTTCTTCACAAGCTAAGGTTAGAACCACTGCGCCGTCTTACCATCAGCAGCGTAGCTTTGGGTAATGAAATCACCATTTACCATTCCTTTAGTGCTATTTTAGGGGGGGAATTTATGCATTTGCGTTTCCGACCTTACATTTCAAAGCATTTATGCACAACCCTATATATTTACACACACACACACACACACACACACACACACATATTGATTCATATATATATATATATACATACATACATACATACATACATACATACATACATACATACATACATACATACATACATACATACATACATACATACATACATACATACATACATACAGTGGGGCAAAAAAGTATTTAGTCAGCCATCAATTGTGCAAGTTCTCCCACTTAAAAAGATGAGAGGCCTGTAATTTTCATCATAGGTACACTTCAACTATGACAGACAAAATTAGAAAAAAAAATCCAGAAAATCACATTGTAGGATTTTTTTATTTATTTATTTGCAAATTATGGTGGAAAATAAGTATTTGTACCATGCAACCGGTCAGGATGCTCTCTCTGGTACAGCTGTAGAACCTTTTGAGGATCTGAGGACCCATGCCAAATCTTTTCAGTCTCCTGAGGGGGAATAGGCTTTGTCGTGCCCTCTTCACCACTGTCTTGGTGTGTTTGGACCATGATAGTTGTTGGTGATGTGGACACCAAGGAACTTGATGCTCTCAACCCGCTCCACTACAGCCTCGTCAATGTTAATGGGGGCCCGGTCTCTGACCTCCTCCCTATAGGCTATCTCATCATTGTCTGTGATCAGTCCTACCACTGTTGTGTCGTCAGCAAACTTAATGATGGTGTTGGAGTCATGTTGGCCACGCAGTTGTGGGTGAACAGTGAGTACAGAAGGGGGCTGAGCACACACCCCTGAGGGGCCCCTGTGTTGAGGATCAATGTAGTAGATATGTTGTTGCCTACCCATACCACCTGGGGGTGGCCTGTCAGGAAGTCCAGGATCCAGTTGCAGAGGGAGGTGTTTAGTCCCAGGGTCCTTAGCTTAGTGATGAGCTTTGTGGGCACTATGGTGTTGAATGCTGAGCTGTAGTCAATGAACAACATTCTCGCGTAGGTGTTCCTTTTGTCCGGGTGGGAAAGGGCAGCGTGGCGTGTGATTGAGATTGCGTCATCTGTGGATCTGTTGGGGCGGTATGCACATGTTTTTTAAATATATTTTTTTAACCTTTTATTTACCTAGGCAAGTCAGTTAAGACTGGTGTAGTAGGATTCAATCTGAATCTTATATATATAAAATATTGACACTTTGCTTGTTTGATTGTTCGTCTGATGGCATCGCGGGATTTCTTAGAAGCGTCCGGATTAGTGTCCCGCTCCTTGAAAGCGGTAGCTCTAGCCTTTAGCTCAGTGTGGATGTTGCCTGTAATCCATGGCTTCTGGTTATGATATGTACGTACGGTCACTGTGGGGATGACGTCGTCAATGCCATTGAATGAATCCCGGAACATATTCCAGTCTGCTAGCAAAACAGTGATGTAGCGTAGCATTTGACCTCTTCCGTATTGAGTGAGTCACTGGTACTTCCTGCTTTAGTTTTTGGTTGTCAGCAGGAATCAGGGGGATAGAATTATGGTCAGATTTGCAAATTGAGGGCGAGGGAGAGCTTTGTATGCATCTCTGTGTTTGTAGTAAAGGTGTTCTAGAGTATTTTTTTTCTCTCTGGTTGCACATGTGACATGCTGGTAGAAATGAGGTCAAAGGGATTTAAGTTTGCCTGCATTAAAGTCCCAGGCCACTAGGAGCGCCGCATCTGGATGAGCATGTTCTTGTTTGCTTATGGCCTTATACACAAACACATGCATACGCACGCACTGGTACCAACATGAACTAAGAGGTATGTGTAACAGTGTAACAGTGCAACTTCAACCATAAATGAGTTACTTATCTTACTGTATGTCGTGTTCTGTTATTTAACCCATCAATGTGAAGAATTCCATTGCACGAGGCCAGTCACGTTACTGAACACACACTACAGACTCTGTCTGCATAGCAACAGTCTTGCCAACCCCGATGTCGTAAAGCCATCAGGGCCCGTAATGAGATTAGGCATAATCTCATCGATTTTAAACTGTATTATGATTTATGGGCCTTTGTGTGTTTATGTTGGTATTTGGGAGATTGTGTGTGTGTTTTTATATGTGTGTCTCTGTGTGTGTGTGTCTCTCGCGCTCTCTCTCTCGCTCTCTCTCTCTGTCTCTGTCTCTGTCTGTCTCTCTCTGTGTGTGCTCTGGCACTTACGTGTGTGTGTGACGCCTCTGTCATACAGTACACACGCACACACTGGAAAGAGGCCCCGTGTTCAACAGCAGAGTCTCTCAGGATTAACACTTCAAAATAGTGAAGTAGGCTCTTCTCAAAAGGCATTGGGCATGTGAAATGGTTCACTAGATTATTAACGTTCTGTGTCAGTCACACTTAGTAACTTGACACGTTATTCTTTCTGTGATTAGACAGAGGCATCACACACACACACACACACAGTGACTAGAACCAGAGCGGTAAGCCTAACACTAGGCTAACCGCTAACTGCTAGCCCCACTGATGATTGGTAAAGGAACTCACGACTGCAGTCAGGGCTATACTGTACTTATGTCCGGAACAGCACACACAAACCACCCTTCCACACTCTCCCAACTTGGCACACGGCCACAGCCCCTCAGTTCCTGTCAGAGCCAGTTGGGTAATTAACTTTTCATCAGGTGGAGTTAAACCCAGTCTACAGCCCTGTATCCCCCCCCCCCTCCCTCCCTCTTCATACTGCAGGCTGACGCTGACAGTCAGAGTGGCTGATGTTGAAAAGAGGCTGGCCGGAGCATTTTATTGGAGCCCCGCAGCGCACAACCCTTTCTGAGCCCAATAGGATCCAGATGTGGCTTTTCAAGCCTGATGACAATCACAATTTGGGGGCGGGGGGGGGGCGGGATTCAGGAGTCACTGCCAGACACACACATCCGTGCACACGTTCACATTCAGACACAGACACACACAGATACTTTAACATGTGCAACACCAATATACACTGACACAGACACACACAGATACTTTAACATGTGCAACACCAATATACACTGACACAGGCACACACAAATTCCAACACGCAAACATGCAAGCGCACACACACACTCACAGGAGAGAAAACACTGAAACACACCCACCCATTCATTACAGTGTAGATCTAGTGTGCCCATATGCATTACATACTAGATTGTGTCAGATTAAGTGTTTGTGATACAAACATGTAGAATTTAGAATGCTAAAGTGATTCATAAGAGGTATTTCAGATCATGTCTTCGCATGGTCTCCGAAACAGGACACTGTTCACTGGTGTCCTAGCTAGCTAGCTACTTCCCTCGCCGTAACGTAACAGGACTGCGTGAAAGCAGTGCTCGGCAGGCCGGGACGAAGGACACTGCACCGGTGTTCTAGCTAGCTCTTTCCCTCGCCATAACGTTAACAGAAGTCCAGACTCTCGTGGTGGCTACCCCATAGTTTATGCTAAGGTAGCCACGCAGAGCGACATACCTATCAATATCACATCATTCGTCACTATGGGCTGACAGAACTTTGTAACAATGGACCCCGTGCGAATTGGGCAGCCCGTGATAATTGGATAGCCACCCATGCAGAGACATACACATGGTTTCATCTGACTCTGGGTTAGTAGTAACGGGGCTTGATTGCCAAAATCTCTCACTATTCCTTTATTACATTTTTTTTGGAGCGGCAGAAACGATTTAGCAGTGACTGCCTGCCGCTGCTAAATTAATGTAGGAGAAATACTATTTCATAACACTCTGCCTACATCACATTAAGCCCTGAGGGTCCCTCTTTCAGACACAGCGTGTTAGCCGCCGTCTCTGTCTGTATTCCAAATGGCACCCTATTCCCTTTATAGTGCACTACTTTTGACCAATTTCCATAGGACTGTGGTCAAAAGTAGGGCACTATATAGAGAATCGGGTGCCATTTGGGATGCACTCTGTGTACGAGCCCTAATCAGCGATGGCATTTCACACAAAGGTAATGCTGTGGGATTTTCTGAACAAGTCTGAGTGGAGGTGATGGCTCAGAGCCATTATAATTCTCTCCCACAGCAGGCTTTGATCCAGGATGACATGTTTTCTATGTGGGAGAGTTTCAGAAAAGCAAACTACAGTGGTTCGTCCTTTAAATGTTGCAGCGTACTGCGGCGCAGCTTGCATGGTGCCGCAGAATTCTATTGCACGTTATTTAAGTGTGAACCACTGGTCCCATTTAATGCTAGTTAGTGCTAGTTTGACCACCAGAGGGCATCTTTGAGAAGCATTTAATAGCCTTCAATCGTGGCTGTACTAGAGAATTTGAAAACTTTTTTTTGTAAGAACATAGTTTATGGGACTGATTTTGCTTAATATTATGGTGTTTCTATTCCAAGAAAAATGAAAATCCTCTGGGTTTCCGTTAGGATGAAACAGAAAATATGGCACTATACAATGTGGCGGTCGGGAGTACAGTACTGGGGTATTTAGCTAAAGAATCCCCGTGTCGTGCAGGCACGTGGTAGACCGGGGTTCAATTCCCCGATGGGGAGGAAGGAGTAGGCTGTCCTTGTTAATAAGAATTTGTTCTTAACTTACGTGCCTAGTTAAATAAAGGTTACACTAAGAGCATAACATTTCCACACCCTAATTTTCTAATTCTAGTCTAACCAATACCCAAATGGAGATTCCGTGAAAATAAAAATCTCATTGATTTATCAAGACCAGTCCCCATGCTTGTCTCAGAGCAGTGCAAAATAGTTGTAGGCTATTGCTTCAAATCCTATTGCTTCTAACTTCAATACGCTCTTTAAATAAATAAGACCTACACCACTTTTAACAGCACATTACTCAACACTTGTGAGACTCAAGTCGCCTACAGTTTATCGAGAGAAAAAAAATCACGTGACTCTCCGCCAATAATTACATATTGAGGATTGGAGGATATTTCTGTAATTCAGTGATATTTATTCCCATAGTATTTCGTTATGGATCCATAACTAAATTAACATCGGCATTTTGAAAGCATTTTTATCATTCTTTTATTAACAAAAACATAAAGATGCCATTATTATTTATATTGTTTTAGTTTGAACATGCAGACTGGCGCTAAGAACAGCGGGAGTGTTTCCCTAGTCAGCTCCGTTTCCCTAGTCAGCTCCATTAGTAGTGCAATGCTCCTTAAAGTGTTGCCAGTGTGGCGGGGTGGGGGTCAACCCCCCAAATCAAATAAAAACATTAGTGTAACAACAGTTTTGGTAAGTAATACTGATGTTGTGCACAATTATCCATTTCTAATTCTATTTAGGTTTATGTTGCTCATTCATTGTCAGTTAGAGACACAGTAGGACCCAAAATCATAATCAGTGCTCATACTAAAACCACAAATTACCTCTAAATCCCGCAGCATAATCGCAAAACTTTTAGTGGAGCTACCACTGTACATCACACTAGATGCATATTCTGTAGTCATCGCTGATGTCATATGTCCAGTAGCTAACTTGAATCTTACGCAAATAAGAGTAAATGGCCATTGGGAGAGCAATGCAAACACACACACACACTATAACAAGAGAGCGGGGCGGGGGTGAAAAAGTAGGCCCTGTCATTTTCATAGGTTACTGTAAAAGTGATGTTAATACTATCACACAATGAGTGTGTAATGCAAATGAATGTCCTCCCCCTACATTCAGGCGGAGATCCTTCTGACTTGTATAATTACGGCCCAATCTCCCAAGTTATCTTTCCTAGCCAAGGTACTAAAATTATTGCACTGACTGTTGACCAATAGGTTTGAAGCTTATTTCCTAGGGTGCAAACAAAATGTTGTGGTTTTTAAATTTCCTTGCAATTCTATAGGCGGAGAAACCTGAATATAAAAACATGTTGATCTGGACATTTCTGCCAAGTTAGAAATAGCTCTCTAACATGACCAGAGGAAATGATGATGCACTACCCAATTTACAAATTGCACCTCGTGCAGTCTACTAGTAAAACTTTCAAGAGGAAGTTTAAAGTCGGACTGAGTTCCCTACTGATCCCTCCCACAGTTTGGAAATCACTGCTCTAAACTCACGATCACATGTCTGATGGGCTACATACTCACTCATTGGATGGCTCTGTCATCGAACGGGTACCCGCCTATAAATATCTGGGCGTTTGGAATGATAAATATCTGGGCGTTTTGGAATTGATAAAGATCTAACGTTTTATAGAAAACATACTGATGAGCTAGTTAAAAAGCTAAGAATTTATTGTAGGCTTCTTTTTTTAGAAATAGATTTAGCCTCTCCCTGAACAGCAGGAAGCAGATTGTGCAGTCAACTTTCCTGCCAGTTCTTGACTATGGTGACAGCTTTTACCAGAATGTAGCAAAAAGATAACTACCAAGACAGCTATAAATACGTTACATTACATCTTAAACCATTGGATGCCGTCTACCGTAGCGCCCACAGTTGTAATACTCACTACTGCATCCTGTATCAGAATGTCGGCTGAGCTAAAGTCCTGTAGATCACTTCATTACTCCCTTCTTGTTTACAAAGCTCTGCTCCACAAGCTTTCAACATACCTCACTTCCCTGTTCAAATATACAAATATGAGATAGCAAATCCGTTTGCAGGGTTGGTTAACCCTTGAGGTCCTGCTCGTCTCCAGAAAGTTTGGTAAATCTGCCTATAGTTTTTAACGCACCGCAGTTAGGGAATACCAGAAAATACAAATTACACCTGGATTTCCTGGTGCTGATAGGGCAGTTTACTGAAGTGTGCAATTGTTTCAATTGACTCTTATAACTTGTTGTAATAACCTGATGTAATTTATGTATTTATGATGTATTTATAGCTGTCTTGGTAGTTATCTTTTTGTTGTATGTGTTGATGGAATTTTTGTCCTCAGGGCACCATTGTAAATGAGACGCTGGTCTCAATTGGGCTTCCCTGAGTAAATAAATAATAAATGATAACCGAGTGAAAGCTTGTCTTGTCGTTTTAGTATTCTACAGACGGTATTGGTCCAACATTCAAAATGTTTTTTTTTTTCTGAAATGCAGGCATATACACCAACTGTCATTTTGCACAGAAGAAAGCATGCGATGTTGAGAGAAGCCACAGGAAAACTGGTAGCCCAAGATGCGTCACCTCGGAGCATAACCAATAGGCTACATTGGTCATTGACCTTATACCCGTCAAATAACGCAAAGAATCACAGATACCTTTTAAAAGGCCTAAACTATACATTACGATAATTAGCCAAACAACCAGTAGGCTTACATGAGGGAAAGACAATGAATTCATTATTCTTGCACGGTGGCCAGGGGCCGTAAAGGTTGTAGCTTACCATTTAGGCAAGTTGCAGCCTCCTCCATGCTGTGTTGAACCTCATGAGAAGTTTCTGATTCCAGTCTCCTTCCTGGCAGAATGTACTTGTCCGGTCCCCCTAAAATGCCAGCTGGAACAGCTGGGCTTTTCGTTGATGTAACAAGCTGTGTCTGTGTTCACTAAACAACCTTCTTCAGAGTGGAGAAGGAATTTCCGCACATTGCCGTCGATGTCCCAAATGTAATCCAAATTCACGTTTCGGTGCCAACCACATTGAGGCCCGCCGTACCTTTTGAAGAAAACTGAGTGGGGTCCATTTGTTGTTGCTGGCTGTGGTTGCGATTTCGCTTTGCAAGAATCAATAAACTCTGCTTCCACTTGTTCAGTTTTGCTTAGGTCCAACAGGTTGTCAGGTGCTAGTGGCTGGGGGTAACGGAGATGCAGGTGCTTGCTGTGATGTTGTCCTTGTGCTGTTGGTGCCATGCCCTGGTGCTTCTCAAACGAATTGGCCACCAGGTAGCGCGGGAAATGGGCGGCTATTACATTTTCTGCCTGGCTCCTCAATCTCGTGGTGCGGTCAGCCAGCTGCTCGGTGAGCTCGGCAGAACACTCAACATGGTGGACCTCCGTGTTTTGTTCTTGGCAGTGCCAAGATTAGCCAGCTAATATTATTCAGCTCTACTCTACCAAAACTTAAGATTATAGCTTCTAGCTAGCCTATTATTAGCTAGCCTATTATTAGCTGTCCCCTCTGTGAGGAGAAAAAACTGTCAATTTGACCCAGCCATGGGTGGGATCCAATGAGCTTCCTAAACATGGTAATAAAGTCAGTACCTTATGACATTGCATGGCTAGTTGCCCAATCGGAATGCATTTTTGGATTTTAACTACTAAATATTACATCTCATCAGTTCTATCTTTTTCTTGTTCGTTCGTTCTGTCTCGTTGAATGATACTTGACATACTGTAGATGTGCATTAGAACCGCTTTTCTTCAATCTGAGCTTCTTTTTCTGTCTGTGTCACGTGTTTGGAATGAAATGGCCTGCAAGGCTGTCCGTGACATACCCCTAATGGGCATGTTGCTCTTTTTGGGTGTGGTCAGAGATTAGCCAATAGTTGAGTGCTAAATTTCCCAGAATAGGAGAACTTGATTCACTGACGGGGTGAATAACCACTCTTTTCTGTGGCACACACCATGTTTGAGGCTACAATAAGCCTAAGGACCAAGTACGAGTGGTATTAGGGTCTTCTATGTTCAATATAAAAGACCATCATATATTGAGTATATAATCGTTTGAGTCTTTACTCTTATTGATTGATATGGAGTTCTACTTGGGGCTTAAATACCCTGCTTTGGTCTTAAATACTCCAGACGTATGGTAACTTCAAGTTGTTGGGGATACATTTCATGTAGCAGATGGTGTGCATTTAATTAGCTGGGGCTGGGCCCTATCCGATAGTCATTGAGAAGTCCTTCACTTTATTGCAGCGCTCTCATGAAGCACCAATGACTACCCCGTGATGCTTTCACCACATGAAAGGGCTATCCTCCATTTAAAATGTGTGATCTAATGGCAGCGTGATATTAGCCATTAACCAAGCCCACATGTGTTAGGGGAATGAATGAGTCGGTTGAAGATGCAGCCGGTCCCAATTGACTCCCTACGTCTTGCCCTTGGCCCTAATGCTTCGATGTGTTTGCCGTACAGATCTAGAGAATAGAAGGGCTGGGGGCAATTTGAATTGAAGGGGTAGATGGCGACTTGGGACTGGCTGTGGAAGTCAGTGGAAAGACTAGCCTGTAGGCTTTGGTGACACTTTATTTAGATAGTCACCCTGTGATGCTTCATGATGCTCATCAAGTTCACCAACTGCATGTTACTGTACATGATAAATGGCCCCTGTAGATGTCAATACAATCGCAGTTGACCGTTGTCAATACAGTCGCTTAAATACACCTAAATGACAGTTTGCGGAGGGTTTTTGAGCAAATATACGCTACCGTTCAAAAGTTTGGGGTCACTTAGAAATGTCCTTGTTATTGAAAGAAAAGCAAAAAAAAGTGTCCATTAAAATAACATCAAATTTATCAGAAATACAGTGTAGACATTGTTAATGTTGTAAATGACTATTGTAGCTAAACGTTGTTAGCTAATCCACGTTTATAATTTTAAAAAGCTAATTGAAAATTAGAAAACACTTTTGCAATTATGTTAGCACAGCTGAAAACTGTTGTGCTGATATAAAGAAGCAATAAAACTGGCTTTCTTCAGACTAGTTGAGTATCTGGAGCGTCAGCATTTGTGGGTTCAATTACAGGATCAACACGGCCAGAAACAAATAACTTTCTTCTGAAACTCGTCAGTCTATTCTTGTTCTGAAAAATGAAGGCTATTCCATGCGAGAAATTGCCAATAAACTCAAGATCTCGTACAACGCTGGGTACTACTCCCTTCACAGAACAGCGCAAACTGGCTCTAACCAGAATCGAAAGAGTGGGAGGCCCCGGTGCACAACTGAGCAAGAGGACAAGTACATTGGAGTGTCTAGTTTGAGAAACAGACGCCTCACAAGTCCTCAACTGGCAGCTTCATTATATAGTACCCGCAAAACACCAGTCTCAACGTCAACAGTGAAGAGGTAACTCTGAGATGCTTGCCTTCAGTGTGTAGTCAGTGTGTGGAAGCCAGGAGATGCCAAATGTGTTTTATTTTAATCTACGGTTTATTACCGTGAGACTGGCAGTTATTTGCATGACAATTAGAGGCTGAAAAAATGTCATGACCGACACTGCCCTAGTTGGAGGAGTGTGTAAGAGTGGTGTGTGTCACTTTTCCATAAAGTCAGTCGGTCATTGGTCCCACACACAGAGTCTGGAGCAGCAGAACAGAACTATACACCGAGTGTACAAAACAGGAACACCTTCCTAATATTGAGTTGCACCCCCTTTTGCCCCCAGAACAGCCTCAATTCGTCAGGGCATGGCATTCCACAGGGATGCTGGCCCATGTTGACTCCAATGCTTCCCACAGTTGTGTCAAGTTGTCTGGATGTCCCTTGGGTGGTGGACCATTCTTGATACACACGGGATACTCTTGAGCATAAAAAATCCAGCAGTGTTGCAGTTCTTGACACACCAAGCCCGGTGCGCCTGGCACCTACCACCATGCCCCGTTCGAAGGCACTTAAATCTTTTGTCTTGTCCATTCACCTTCTAAATGACATGCATACACAATTCATGTCTCCAGTTTTCTCAAGGCTTAAAAATCCTTCTTTAACCTGTCTCTTAACATTCATCTATACTGATTGAAGTGGATTTAACAGGTGACATCAATAAGGGATCATGGCTTTCACCTCGTCAGTCTGTCATGGAAAGAGCAGTTGTTCCTAATGTTTTGTGATCTCAGTGTAGTTTAACGCTGAAGAGTCTATAGTGGGAGGAACCCACCCAGCCTGACCCAGAGTGATTTCACTAAATGAAAACATCTTCCAATTTTACCTCAGACCACCCCATACAGCCTTGAACTGTGTCGGTCTCACTGCTTTACATTATAGTGGAACAACTATCTAGGGTACACACTCATCCATGTACTATGTCTGTGCATGTAGCTATGTACTTATGCTGTGTGTGTGTGTGTGTGTGTGTGTGTGTGTGTGTGTGTGTGTGTGTGTGAGAGAATGTCAGATACCACTAAGGCTCATCTCTATATGCTGCACTGCTGTATAAACTATCCCATATTATTTATAGCATACTGTAAACGACATTAAACACAGGCTATCTTTTCTATGTGGCGGCCTCAGTGTGACCTCCACTCCTTGGTCTTGTTCATTTCTCCTCCGCCTGGCCCCCCTTAAGAGGAGTGCGTGGCTCGTCCCAGTCCTTCGAGCTCTTCCTTCAAGGTACGAGATGAGGAGACACTCTCTACAGTGCCCCCCCCTCCCCAAGGAAGAAAACGCTGGCCCTGTTCTCAGAGAGATCGCGAGGGAGAGCGTGGGGGCATACCACGAGGAGATGGAGAGACTTTGAAGGAAGAGTTGATGATAAGAATTTAGGAGAGAGGGAAGCATATGAAGGTTTGGTGAGGGGGAAAAAAAGAGGACAGACCTATCCAGTTCCCATTGGGGTGAAATAAGTTCACCTTCAAGCCAGATGTGAGGATGATTACAGTAGAAGTGTTCTTCTAGCACAGGCTACACACAGGATTACTTTCGCGCTCAAACAGGAAATGCTGATAGGAGAATGCAGCCAAGGCAAACACATACCGGGCCCAAACTTGCCATCTGTTGAGGGCCTGCACCTGCTACCAAAATAATGTGATGTCATTCTCCTGAAAGAAAGCCACACGTGGGCTGAGTTGTTAGTCAGTTACGCACTGAACGATTCTAAAACTATCCTCAAAGGAAGACCGAAGCTACATCCTGTGATTACAGCAGTAAAGTCTCCACAGACTGTCTCCTTCGAAAAAGGTTTTAAATAAGCCTATTGAACTGCACACAGGCAGCAGCACAGTTCAGACTAATCACTTTGAATGTGGAAGGCTTTGATTTGAGGACAAGACTCCCAGTAAGAGTTGATGTGTTTTGAACCAATCAGTTGTGTTGTGACAAAGGTAGCTTGCGGGTATAGGTAGGGGGGGTATACAAATCAAATCAAATCAAATTTATTTATATAGCCCTTCGTACATCAGCTGATATCTCAAAGTGCTGTACAGAAACCCAGCCTAAGACCCCAAACAGCAAGCAATGCAGGTGTAGAAGCACGGTGGCTAGGAAAAACTCCCTAGAAAGGCCAAAACCTAGGAAGAAACCTAGAGAGGAACCAGGCTATGTGGGGTGGCCAGTCCTCTTCTGGCTGTGCCGGGTGGAGATTATAACAGAACATGGCCAAGATGTTCAAATGTTCATAAATGACCAGCATGGTCGAATAATAATAAGGCAGAACAGTTGAAACTGGAGCAGCAGCACAGTCAGGTGGAAGTTGAAACTGGAGCAGCAGCATGGCCAGGTGGACTGGGGACAGCAAGGAGTCATCATGTCAGGTAGTCCTGGGGCATGGTCCTAGGGCTCAGGTCAGTTGAAACTGGAACAGCAGCATGGCCAGGTGGACTGGGGACAGCAAGGAGTCATCATGTCAGGTAGTCCTGGGGCATGGTCCTAGGGCTCAGGTCCTCCGAGAGAGAGAAAGAAAGAGAGAAGGAGAGAATTAGAGAACGCACACTTAGATTCACACAGGACACCGAATAGGACAGGAGAAGTACTCCAGATATAACAAACTGACCCCAGCCCCCGACACATAAACTACTGCAGCATAAATACTGGAGGCTGAGACAGGAGGGGTCAGGAGACACTGTGGCCCCATCCGAGGACACCCCGGACAGGGCCAAACAGGAAGGATATAACCCCACCCACTTTGCCAAAGCACAGCCCCCACACCACTAGAGGGATATCTTCAACCACCAACTTACCATCCTGAGACAAGGCTGAGTATAGCCCACAAAGATCTCCGCCACGGCACAACCCAAGGGGGGGGGGCGCCAACCCAGACAGGATGACCACAACAGTGAATCAACCACTCAGGTGACGCACCCCCTCCAGGGACGGCATGAGAGAGCCCCAGTAAGCCAGTGACCAGCCCATGTAATAGGGTTAGAGGCAGAGAATCCCAGTGGAAAGAGGGGAACCGGCCAGGCAGAGACAGCAAGGGCGGTTCGTTGCTCCAGAGCCTTTCCGTTCACCTTCCCACTCCTGGGCCAGACTACACTCAATCATATGACCCACTGAAGAGATGAGTCTTCAGTAAAGACTTAAAGGTTGAGACCGAGTTTGCGTCTCTGACATGGGTAGGCAGACCGTTCCATAAAAATGGAGCTCTATAGGAGAAAGCCCTGCCTCCAGCTGTTTGCTTAGAAATTCTAGGGACAATTAGGAGGCCTGCGTCTTGTGACCGTAGCGTACGTATAGGTATGTACGGCAGGACCAAATCAGAGAGATAGGTAGGAGCAAGCCCATGTAATGCTTTGTAGGTTAGCAGTAAAACCTTGAAATCAGCCCTTGCTTTGACAGGAAGCCAGTGTAGAGAGGCTAGCACTGGAGTAATATGATCAAATATTTTGGTTCTAGTCAGGATTCTAGGAGCCGTATTTAGCACTAACTGAAGTTTATTTAGTGCTTTATCCGGGTAGCCGGAAAATAGAGCATTGCAGTAGTCTAACCTAGAAGTGACAAAAGCATGGATTAATTTTTCTGCATCATTTTTGGACAGAAAGTTTCTGATTTTTGCAATGTTACGTAGATGGAAAAAAGCTGTCCTCTTTATTTGAGACGACTGTACAACCATTAAGATTAATTGTCAGATTCAACAGAAGATCTCTTTGTTTCCTGGGACCTAGAACAAGCATCTCTGTTTTGTCCGAGTTTAATAGTAGAAAGTTTGCAGCCATCCACTTCCTTATGTCTGAAACACATGCTTCTAGCGAGGGCAATTTTGGGGCTTCACCATGTTTCATTGAAATGTACAGCTGTGTGTCATCCGCATAGCAGTGAAAGTTTACATTATGTTTTTGAATAACATCCCCAAGAGGTAAAATATATAGTGAAAACAATAGTGGTCCTAAAACGGAACCTTGAGGAACACCGAAATTTACAGTTGATTTGTCAGAGGACAAACCATTCACAGAGACAAACTGATATCTTTCCGACAGATAAGATCTAAACCAGGCCAGAACATGTCCGTGTAGACCAATTTGGGTTTCCAATCTCTCCAAAAGAATGTGGTGATCGATGGTATCAAAAGCAGCACTAAGGTCTAGGAGCACGAGGACAGATGCAGAGCCTCAGTCCGATGCCATTAAAATGTCATTTACCACCTTCACAAGTGCCGTCTCAGTGCTATGATGGGGTCTAAAACCAGACTGAAGTATTTCGTATACATTGTTTGTCTTCAGGAAGGCAGTGAGTTGCTGAGCAACAGCCTTCTCTAAAATTTTTGAGAGGAATGGAAGATTCGATATAGGCCGATAGTTTTTTATATTTTCTGGGTCAAGGTTTGGCTTTTTCAAGAGAGGCTTTATTACTGCCACTTTTAGTGAGTTTGGTACACATCCAGTGGATAGAGAGCCGTTTATTATGTTCAACATAGGAGGGCCAAGCACAGGAAGCAGCTCTTTCAGTAGTTTAGTTGGAATAGGGTCCAGTATGCAGCTTGAAGGTTTAGAGGCCATGATTATTTTCATCATTGTGTCAAGAGATATAGTACTAAAACACTTGAGCGTCTCTCTTGATCCTAGGTCCTGGCAGAGTTGTGCAGACTCAGGACAACTGAGGTTTGGAGGAATACGCAGGTTTAAAGAGGAGTCCGTAATTTGCTTTCTAATAATCATAATCTTTTCCTCAAAGAAGTTCATGAATTTATCACTGCTAAAGTGAAAGTCATCCTCTCTTGGGGAATGCTGCTTTTTAGTTAGCTTTGCGACAGTATCAAAAAGGAATTTCGGATTGTTCTTATTTTCCTCAATTAAGTTAGAAAAATAGGATGATCGAGCAGCAGTAAGGGCTCTTCGGTACTGCACGGTACCGTCCTTCCAAGCTAGTCGGAAGACTTCCAGTTTGGTGTGGCGCCATTTCCGTTCCAATTTTCTGGAAGCTTGCTTCAAAGCTCGGGTATTTTCTGTGTACCAGGGAGCTAGTTTCTTATGAGAATTTTTGTTTTGTTTTTAGGGGTGCAACTGCATCTAGGGTATTGCGCAAGGTTAAATTGAGATCCTCAGTTAGGTGGACAGAATAAGTATACAGAAGGAAGCCCTATTTGGTAAAAGACCAAGTCCATATTATGGCAAGAACAGCTCAAATAAGCAAAGAGAAACGACAGTCCGTTATTACTTTAAGACATGAAGGTCAGTCGATCCGGAAAAAGTTTCTTCAAGTGCCAGTCGCAAAAACCATCAAGCTCTATGATGAAACTGGCTCTCATGAGGAACGCCACAGGAAAGGAAGACCCAGAGTTACCTCTGCTGCAGAGGATAAGTGTATATGATATATTATACAATAAATCATCCCAGTAGTTTTACAAACCGGATGATTTAACCTCCGCCCACTAATGAAACTCAGTTTTCCTCCTATAGTGTCTGAAATTTGCATGTTTGATATCAGCTACAGAATCACGGATCTACAGTTCCAATCATCTTGCAGTACAATAGCTCGCTACACGTTATGTGAAGATTAGTGATTCTGCGCCTCCCCTGGCTCAAATCTCCTCAAACATGCTGAAAATCTTGTGTAGGTTGTAGCAACTATATGAGCAGGCTTTGTAAACTCTACTGCCATGAGTGTTTTTTCCTGTGGAGGTAGTGGCAGTAGTGGGTTAGGACTCCCCGGTGAGCAAAATTGGTTGAAAAGACATTGTAAATGTATTTTCAACCAAAACGTTTCAGGTCTTTGCCGCAGCGTGAGGAGTGTGAGTCACACCTAATCCCCCACCAGCCCCCCCCTAGCAGTATCCGGATAAACAGCAAACATGGAGGCCAACATGTGGACAGGAAGGTTAGCGGGCAGCCAACATGAATCATTTGAGACTTTACATTACAGATTTGTCCAAACAAACGTATTGTCAATGTGTCGCAAATGGGTGACAGTACGTTGGTGGTGTTTGTCAAGCCAGTAGGTCACCTGTTAGTGTTTTCCCGAGGACAATGAGGAAATTAGGCTAGGAGAAGAGTATTGGGTCCCAGGCTCTGAAAAAACGAGTGGGAACCAACAGCAGCTAGCTAGCTGGAGTGGTAGAGATACTCTTAATGATCGGCTATGAAAAGCCAACTGACATTTACTCCTGAGGTGCTGACTTGATGCACCCTCGACAACTACTGTGATTATTATTATTTCACCCTGCTGGTCCTTTATGAACATTTGAACATCTTGGCCATGTTCAGTTATAATCTGCACCCGGCACAGCCAGAAGAGGACTGGTCACCCCTCATAGCCTGGTTCCTCTCTAGGTTTCTTCCTAGGTTTAGGCCTTTCTAGGGAGTTTTTCCTAGCCACCGTGCTTCTACACCTGCATTGCTTGCTGTTTGGGGTTTTAGGCTGGGTTTCTGTACAGCACTTTGAGATATCAGCTGATGTACGAAGGGCTATATAAATACATTTGATTTGATTTTGATTTAGCTAATGATGCTAACTTGTGTTAGACCGAACAGGGCTTGACTGGGCTGCAGTACATTCACATGAAGGTTCACTAGCCATTAGCCGTAGCCTAGCGCTGAAGTTTCACTAGCATTTGCCATCGTCTACTGCTGAAGTTACACTAGCATCGGCCGTAGCTTAGGGCTGAAGAGGTCCTGACAGGCAATTAGCGGGTCGTGCGCTGTGCCACCTCAGAGGGTGTGAAATTGTGCTATGTCTGCAGGGGTGGTCATGCTAACAAGCTAACACCAACTGACAGCGTGGAACAGCCCTCAGGGTACTGGCTCCAACCGGACATTATCATTCCGCTATTACTGAGCTAATTTAGAGATGGCTAATAGAGCACTGCTGTTACACTTACACACACACAAGCACACATACACACATGTAACAACACATACACATACACTGTACAGTAGAGTGAGTACAGGCCAGCGCAGTGTGCGGTACAGTGAGTTTGTTTTCCTCTCCTGTCCCTCTGCAGTGTCTAGTCCCAGTGGAGGTGACTGCTCTGAAGAGGTCACCGCTAGATCAACCTGATACAGTCCCACTCATTAATCATAGACACACGCGCACGCACAGTGCCATCGGGAAATATTCAGACTCCCCCCCCCCATTTTCCCTCCTTGTTACTTATTCCAAAATGTATTTTAAAAAGCATTTATCCTCAGCAATCTACACACAATATCCCATAATGAAAGCTAAACACAGGTTTTTAGACATTTTAGCAAATGTTTTAAGAATAATAGACAGATCCCTTATATACATAATTATTCAGACCCTTTGCTCTGAGACCTGAAATTGAGCTCCGGTGCATCCTGTTTCCATTGATCATCCTTGATGTTTCTACAACTTGATTGGAGTCCACCTGTGGAAAATTCAATTCAATTGATTGGACCTGATTTGGAAAGGCACACACCTGCCTATATAAGGTCCCACAGTTGACAGTGCATGTCAGAGCAAAAACTAAGCCAGGAGGTCGAATGAATTGTCCGTAGAGCTCCGAGACAGGAATGTGTCGAGGCACAGATCTGGGGAAGGGTACCAAAACATTTCTGCAGTATTCAAGATCCCCAAGAACACAGTGGCCTCCATAGTTCTTAAATGGAAGAAGTTTGAAACCCCCAAGACTCTTCCTAGAGCTGGCCGCCCAGCCTAACTGAGAAGGGCCTTGGTCAGGGAGGTGACCAAGGACACGATGGTCACTCTGACAGAGCTCTAGAGTTCCTCTGTGGAGATGGGAGAATAATGCTGTAACCGAACAAAATGTGTCAAAAGTCAAAGGGTCTGAATACTTTCTGAAGGCACCCGTATGTACAGACATATAAACGTGCGCGCACACACACTCATACAGTTGTCCCGCTGAGCGCAGTTCACCTCAGGATTTAGTCCATTAGCCCACCACATGAGGCTATTGCTCTGAGACAGCGTTAGCTGTGAACACGGAATGTCTCGTGAATGTTTTATGTCTTGTTTATTTTGCCCTTTCCTCCCTCCAGAGTCCAAATCAAGTTGCGTTGGTCACATACACATATTTAGCAGATGTTGTTGCAGGTGTAGCCCTCCCTTTTCTGGCTTCTGTCATGCGATCTCTAGTCATCCCTCTTTCCTTCTCTACCTTTCTCTGTTTCTTTTCTTTTTTAAAACTTTTTTTTTCTCTTTCGCCTCACTCCCTCCTGGTGTTTCAGGGGCCAATTCAGTAAGAATAACACTGGGCTGGTTGGTTTGTCGTCTCCAGTGCAGGACTGCCCAGGGTTCCAGCTCATAAAGTGCAAATTAAAATCTGGCCTCTTGGAATTTGCCTGCTTAATTACCACCATGCTCATCTACAGCAGTGGAGAGAGGGAGGGAGGAAACGAGTGAGTGTTTTAGCAGCAGGGGAGACCTACTCCCCTTGATTATCACCGATTGGAGTGTGTGTTTTGTGCGTATGTGTGCGGGTTGGTTGTGTACTGTAGACCGGGGTCACACACCAGCGGTCCCGCGGATTAATAACTTTGCTCAAGCAAGAGTAAACTTTTTGTGTTAGAGGTTGGTAAAGTCAGAGGACTAGGATGTGAACAGGCCTGATCACCGACCGATTAGTCTGTGTCACTCTCTCTTTTTCCCCTTCTATCGCTCCCTACTGATTTGGTTTGAAAAGGCATGGCATGCCTGCTTAATGCCCCTTTTTAAAAAGGGGAATTGGAAACCTCTCATTTCCATGATCAAAGGGGCATTTTGAGTATGAATGCTGTCTCATAAATAGTAATGATATGTCCATATACTCAGTACACATGTAACATGGAAATACACTTGTAGCAACTGTACACAAGCCAACACACACACACACACACACACACACACACACACACACACACACACACACACACCATCCACAATCACTCCACCAACCCCCACTCACTTCCCACACCTGTTAATAAAGCCTCAGCACAGTATGCACTCGTCTCAGATTACCCATAGTGCTGCAGGAGTTTGGTCTCTTTCACTACCTTCCCGCACTTCCAACTGACTCCACTCGGCCCCGTCTGTCTCCTAATGACCCATAATGGCAAACTCTTAAGACCCTTAATGGGCAACTGAATCTCCTCTGGCCCTCTAGCACTCCCGATTCCATTCATATAATCAGATTAACTACTCTCTCGTGTGTGTGTGAGTGTGTGTGCGTGAGAGAACAGATAACTGGACAGTGGTAAAGTTAGCTTAGATAAGAGGCATCACTGTGACATTGACCTGAGGCAACGCCATACCTTTTCATAACCCGATATTTGTCACAGTCTACCCCCCATGTAGCCCACTGCTATTGGCCCACCTGCTGTGATTTTACAGATAGCAGAGGCATACATGATGGGTATTAGGATCTGTGGTGGGTGATGATTGACTGTGTTTGGCTTTAACAGTGAGTGCACTGTACTCCCTGACTCTGAGACCTAGCCAACAGAAAAGTGACCTGTGAGAAGCTATCACACTGTAAAGGGGTTGAGTGTTTTTTTGTTGTGTGTGTTGGGTGCAGGGAAGGGGAATGAGTAAAAACCTGAGCTTTTGTATGTGTGCGTGCTTGCATTTGCACGCTACATGTTTGTTTCATATGTACAACGATCCTAAATAAACCTTAACATATATCCTCCTCTTCTCCCCAGGCATTTGGGAACGCCAAGACAGCTCACAACAACAACTCCAGCCGCTTTGGCAAGTTCATCCAGGTCAACTACCAGGAGAGTGGTACCGTCCGGGGGTGAGACATCTACACCTTCTTTATCCAGCCTCGCCTTCCTTCCTCATTCTCTCTCTCGCTCTCATACACTGCCTTTCTATTCTCTCTCTCATACACTGCCTTTTTCTATTCTCTCTCTCTCACACACACACACAGCTTATTTTGGATATTTACAACAAAAAAATTAGAATCAAAATTGTCAATGGGACATCTCAATCTCTGTATGTAGTAAATCTTGTCTAAAGTCATTCCTGTGTGTGTGTTCAGAGCGTACGTGGAGAAGTACCTTCTAGAGAAGTCACGCCTGGTCTACCAGGAGCACAATGAAAGGTAAGGGGGGGAAAGTATTTACATATTTACCTACAGCTTAAATGAAATACATGCAAGTATATAATATTACATAACTTATAAGGTTGTTTATCTAGTATTGATTCAGTATTGTGAAGTCAGCTTGATTCAGTGGTAAGTAATCCAATCCAAGTGCCTTGGTTGTGTACACAGTTTAGTATACGTTATAGTTGATGCAGAGAAATGCTCCGTTACTGGCTCCTAACAGTGCGGTAAAATGTCAAACGAGTACACAAATATCATAAACAATAAATCAAGACAAATCCAATTTAACAACCTTAATACAGTCATTCAAACTCAATATATGTGTATGTACACATATGTACACAACAATATATACTAAGACTGATAGCAGTAGATAAATTAGGGAATCCATGATCAAGAATCCAGTATATGAATACGCTGTGTGTTAAAGCAGTGTAACAAAAATGCAATGTACAGTAGTAGATATTAGAATTAGCTATGTCGAATACAGTATGTATCCACTACCATTAGCTATGTCAAATACAGTAGGTATCCACTACCATTAGCTATGTCGAATACAGTATGTATCCACTACCATTAGCTATGTCGAATACAGTATGTATCCACTACCATTAGCTATGTCAAATACAGTATGTATCCACTACCATTAGCTATGTCAAATACAGTAGGTATCCACTACCATTAGCTATGTCGAATACAGTATGTATCCACTACCATTAGCTATGTCGAATACAGTATGTATCCACTACCATTAGCTATGTCAAATACAGTAGGTATCCACTACCATTAGCTATGTCGAATACAGTATGTATCCACTACCATTAGCTATGTCGAATACAGTATGTATCCACTACCATTAGCTATGTCGAATACAGTAGGTATCCACTACCATTAGCTATGTCGAATACAGTATGTATCCACTACCATTAGCTATGTCGAATACAGTATGTATCCACTACCATTAGCTATGTCGAATACAGTATGTATCCACTACCATTAGCTATGTCGAATACAGTATGTATCCACTACCATTAGCTATGTCGAATACAGTATGTATCCACTACCATTAGCTATGTCGAATACAGTAGGTATCCACTACCATTAGCTATGTCGAATACAGTATGTATCCACTACCATTAGCTATGTCGAATACAGTATGTATCCACTACCATTAGCTATGTCGAATACAGTATGTATCCACTACCATTAGCTATGTCGAATACAGTATGTGTCCACTACCATTAGCTATGTCAAATACAGTAGGTATCCACTACCATTAGCTATGTCGAATACAGTAGGTGTCCACTACCATTAGCTATGTCGAATACAGTACGTATCCACTACCATTAGCTATGTCGAATACAGTATGTATCCACTACCATTAGCTATGTCGAATACAGTATGTATCCACTACCATTAGCTATGTCGAATACAGTATGTATCCACTACCATTAGCTATGTCGAATACAGTATGTATCCACTACCATTAGCTATGTCGAATACAGTAGGTATCCACTACCATTAGCTGTCGCATACAGTAGGTATCCACTACCATTAGCTGTCGCATACAGTAGGTATCCACTACCATTAGCTATGTCGAATACAGTAGGTATCCACTACCATTAGCTATGTCGAATACAGTAGGTATCCACTACCATTAGCTATGTCGCATACAGTAGGTATCCACTACCATTAGCTATGTCGAATACAGTATGTATCCACTACCATTAGCTATGTCGCATACAGTAGGTATCCACTACCAGTCAAAAGTTTGGACACGCCTACTCATTCAAGGGTTTTTCTTTATTTTTACTATTTTATACATTGTAGAAGAATAGTGAAGATAACAAAAATATGAAATAACACATACAGTGGGGCAAAAAAGTATTTAGTCAGCCACCAATTGTGCAAGTTATCCCACTTAAAAAGATGAGAGAGGCCTGTAATTTTCATCATAGGTACACTTCAACTCTGACAGACAAAATGAGAAAAAAAATCCAGAAAATCACATTTGTAGGATTTTTTATGAATTTATGTGCAAATTATGGTGGAAAATAAGTATTTGGCCAATATCAAAAGTTAATCTCAATACTTTGTTATATACCCTTTGTTGGCAATGACAGAGGTCAACTGTTTTCTGTAAGTCTTCACAAGGTTTTCACACACTGTTGCTGGTATTTTGGCCCATTCCTCCATGCAGATCTCCTCTAGAGCAGTGATGTTTTGGGGCTGTTGCTGAGCAACACGGACTTTCAACTCCCTCCAAAGATTTTCTATGGGGTTGAGATCTGGACACTGGCAAGACCACTCCAGGACCTTGAAAATCTTCTTACGAAGCCACTCCTTTGTTGCCCGGGCGGTGTGTTTGGGATCACTGTCATGCTGAAAGACCCAACCACGTTTCATCTTCAATGCCCTTGCTGATGGAAGGAGGTTTTCACTCAAAATCTTTGGAGTGTGACTGTTTGAGGTTGTGGAAAGGTGTTTTTTATACTGATAACAAGTTCAAACCGGTGCCATTAATACAGGTAACGAGTGGAGGACAGAGGAGCCTCTTAAAGAAGTTGTTACAGGTCTGTGAGAGCCAGAAATCTTGCTTGTTTGTAGGTGACCAGAAACTTATTTTCCACCATAATTTGCAAATAAATTCATGAAAAATCCTACAATGTGATTTTCTGGATTTTTTTCCCCCTTCATTTTGTCTGTCATAGTTGAAGTGTACCTATGATGAAAATTACAGGCCTCTCTCATCTTTTTAAGTGGGATAACTTGCACAATTGGTGGCTGACTAAATACTTTTTTGCCCCACTGTATGGAATCATGTAGTTACCAAAAAAGTGTTTAAACAAATCAAAATATATTTTAGATTCTTCAAAGTAGCCACCATTTGCCTTGATGGCAGCTTTGCACGCTCTTGGCATTCTCTCAACCAGCTTCATGAGAAATGCTCTTCCAAAAGTCTTGAAGGAGTTCCCACATATGCTGAGCACTTGTTGGCTGCTTTTCCTTCACTCTGCAGTCCAACTCATCCCAAACCATCTCAATTGGGTTGAGGTCGGGTGATTGTGGAAGCCAGGTCACCTGATGCAGCACTCCATCACTCTCATTGGTCAAATAGCCCTTACACAGCCTGGAGGTGTGTTTTGAGTCATTGTACTGTTGAAAAACAAATGATAATCCCACTAAGCGCAAACCAAAACCAGATGGGATGGCGTATCGCTGCGGAATGCTGTGGTAGCCATGCTGGTTAAGTGTGCCTTGTATTCTAAACAAATCACTGACAGTGTCACCAGCAAAGCACCATCACACCTCCTCCTCCATGCTTCATGGTGGGGACCACACATGCGAAGATCATCCGTTCACCTACTTGGAATCTCACAAAGACACGGCGGTTGGAACAAAAAATCTCAAATTTGGACTCATCAGACCAAAGGACAGATTTCCACTGGTCTAATGTCCATTGCTCGTGTTTCTTGGCCCAAGCACGTCTCTTCTTCTTATTGGTGTCCTGTAGTAGTGGTTTCTTTGCAGCAATTCGACCATGAAGGCCTGATTCACGCAGTCTCCTCTGAACAGTTGATGTTGAGATGTGTCTGTTACTTGAACTCTGTGTTGCATCTGTTTGGGCTGCAGTTTCTGGGGCTGGTAACTCTCTTGAACTTATCCTCTGCAGCAGAGGTAACTCTGGGTCTTTCTTTCCTGTGGCGGTCCTCCTGAGAGCCAGTTTCATCATAGTGCTTGATGGTTTTTGCGACTGTGCTTTCGAGGTCTTGAAATTTTCCAAATTGACTGACCTTCATGTCTTAATGTAATAGACTGTTGTTTCACACATTAAGAAGGAAAGAAATTCCACCAATGAACTTTTAACAAGGCACACCTGTTAATTGAAATGCATTCCAGGTGACTACCTCATGAAGCTGGTTGGAAGAATTCCACGAGTGTGCAAAGCTGTCATCAAGGCAAATGGTAGCTATTTTGAAGAATCTCATATATTGTGTGTGTGTGTGTGTGTGTGTGTGTGTGTATACACACACACACACACACACACCAGTGTTTTAATGTTTCTATATACTGTACATGGGACAGCCTGGACAATTAAGGCCTGTAGGTCAGGAGCCATTCTCTTGTTTCTGTAGCGTGACGCAGGTTGATATATATTGGGTCCCATTATTTCCGTCTTTGGTATGACTCGACCTGGGATCACATCCCCAATCTTCCAATCTCACTCTAACCGATCAGGCCACTGAGTTGCTATTCCAAGTAACTTTCAGTTTTTCTTGTCTCGGTTGTTCTCTGACACTCAATTACCCGTAAGCCATCTTCATTTCCTCAAACTCCACACAGGATATCTGATGTACATCCGGAATAGACCAGAATAGCTGTCAGAATAACGGCCTCTCTCATTGCTTGCTCATAATGAGTGTTATATTTTTCCCCTCAAGTTGAATCATTATCATTATTGTGGTTATGTAATATCATATATGTAGGCTATTAACTACATAACCAGTATAGTTGAACTTTTTATTTCTTTTTTTACATTAATGTTCATAAACATGTTGTTGACAGAACCAGAATACTCAGACACATACACGTACATACACACCACCTCATCGCTAAATCACTAAATCCCTAATAGGTTTAAAACAGTGGTTGTTTTATCCCCCAAGCCCTGAATTTGGCCCCGCTGGCCACCAAGGTTTCCATTTCACCGTGATGACAGCACAGGCGGCCATATTGATGCGACTCAAACCAGACCTCCCAGCCTTCTCCTTTAGACCTGTGTGTGTGTGTGTGTGTGTGTGTGTGTGTGTGTGTGTGTGTGTGAGAGAGAGAACTGTTAACCACAGTGTCCACTCCAATAAGTGTTATGTTTTAGACCAAGTCTTGAACCTACCGAAGTACAAATTTACAGTTCTTTATCTTGGACGCACGTAGACACACACACTTGAAAGCTCCCAGTCTTTGTCACACCTAATCATGGTTTAATACTTGGGCAACGTACTGTTTGTTTTCACTGGAAATGCAACCTCTCGCTGTCTATAATGTGTTGCGCGGATTGAGTCTCTACAGGGTTTGCCTATTGCTTTCACGGTCGTAAGAGACCACACTTTTGCTTTGGGAGATATCAGATGGGCTCCATGTGCGTGTCGCACATTTTAAATTCCGATTTTCGTCTCTAGTCATGCGTTGCTGTCAACAGGATAGCTCTGTACTTAAGCTAAGTGTGTGTACAACACTGTATTGTGTTGACAGCAATGCGTGGCATCAAACAAGTCTGACTTAGGCTGGAGTTTATGGTGCTAAATCCACTTGTGACAAGTCAATGTGGTCAAGACTCAGTTCAATCATCCGTCTGGTTCTTCTTTCTAACCCATTGGCCCACTCAGCAGAACTCTCTTATTCTATACTGTGTCAGAAAGTCTCATGTTAAATATGTCAATCTGGCAAACCTGTTTTTACCTCCATCTGGGTTGTGTTCATTGGGCATCAAACATAAGAAAACAGACTGAAACAGGGGAAGGGACGACATGGACCAGTCCGATAAGAAACGCTTTTCTCTTTCCGTTGCAAATAGTTTTAAAACGTGTTCGGCCGTATTGAACACGACCGTGGCAACCCTGTGTCTCCCTCTCTCCAGGAACTACCATGTGTTCTACTACCTGTTAACTCTGTCTCCAGGAACTACCATGTGTTGTACTACCTGTTAACTCTGTCTCCAGGAACTACCATGTGTTCTACTACCTGTTAACTCTCTCTCCAGGAACTACCATGTGTTCTACTACCTGTTAACTCTCTCTCCAGGAACTACCATGTGTTCTACTACCTGTTAACTCTGTCTCCAGGAACTACCATGTGTTCTACTACCTGTTAACTCTGTCTCCAGGAACTACCATGTGTTCTACTACCTGTTAACTCTCTCTCCAGGAACTACCATGTGTTCTACTACCTGTTAACTCTGTCTCCAGGAACTACCATGTGTTCTACTACCTGTTAACTCTGTCTCCAGGAACTACCATGTGTTCTACTACCTGTTAACTCTCTCTCCAGGAACTACCATGTGTTCTACTACCTGTTAACTCTGTCTCCAGGAACTACCATGTGTTCTACTACCTGTTAACTCTGTCTCCAGGAACTACCATGTGTTCTACTTCCTGTTAACTCTCTCTCCAGGAACTACCATGTGTTCTACTACCTGTTAACTCTGTCTCCAGGAACTACCATGTGTTCTACTACCTGTTAACTCTGTCTCCAGGAACTACCATGTGTTCTACTACCTGTTAACTCTGTCTCCAGGAACTACCATGTGTTCTACTACCTGTTAACTCTGTCTCCAGGAACTACCATGTGTTCTACTACCTGTTAACTCTGTCTCCAGGAACTACCATGTGTTCTACTACCTGTTAACTCTGTCTCCAGGAACTACCATGTGTTCTACTACCTGTTAACTCTGTCTCCAGGAACTACCATGTGTTCTACTACCTGTTGGCTGGAGCCAGTGAGGAGGAGAGGAAGGCCTTCCACCTGCTCAAACCTGAGGAGTACCACTACCTCAACCAGGTGGGCTCTCCACACACACACACACACACACACACACACACACACACACACACACACACACACGGAATCAGGATGTAGTATGGGTGTATTCGTGTGTGTGTATCCTGTGGACACATGTAATAGCGAGAGAGCTGTTTAGACTGCAGGTGATGCTAATGGTTGCACTTCAGTTGGATGTTTGTCTCGCGCTTCAGTTCTTAAATGGAGCCTGTCTCGACACCTCTGGCTGCTGATTGCTTTGACCCACATTCCGAGTGTGCGTCTGTTCACAGCACCACTACTGTGTGTGTGCGTTCGCGTGCGTGTGTGTGTGCTCGTGCGTGTGTGTACACATCTGCCTACTTTGGCAACAGATGCATATTCAGATTCACAGGACACTGGTGAAAATCTGCATCCTTTGTTCCTTGGTTATTTTTTGGCATCCCAAAAAAGTATTTTATTTTTTTTCTTCTTCTCCCAAAACACCCCTAATCCCCACGACAACAAACCCAGCTCCACACCGTCTGTTACTCTGCACCGCTGTTTCCATGGCGACAGCAGGAGTGGAGGGTTAATCTCGATTCCTGGCGTGTGCAGCGGAGCTGGCAGTGTGTGTGCGCGCGTGACGATGGCATGTGTGTTCATGGTGTGTAAAGCGGTCTGTGTTTTTGTGTCTCTGTTGCTCTTTCTGTCTTTCTCTCGCTCTGTATGACCGGGACCGTATACCTGTCTGCGAAACGCGATACAAAGGACATTCTCCGAAACAGATTGCTGTTGTCTTTTCTCCTTTTTTTTTTTTAGTAAAGAATATAAGCTGTCATGTGCAATGCATGGCAGTATTTGCATGTGTCTGTCTATGTAGCCCATCCCCGGTGAACACTCCTAACCCTATCTGGGAGCAGGGTGTGAATTCCTCCCATAGCTGAGCAGTTCTGTTACTCTTGCGTCCTTCCTGTGTCCATGTGTCCACAGAGAGAGAGAGAGAGTGAGTCTGGAGTGTGTCACCCTCTGTTCTCTGTTCTCTTTCGCTTGAAATGTTCTTGGAAAGACTGAGATCTTTCTCCCGCAATTCAAACCAGTTGAGTCATTCATTTTTTTTAGGTCATTGCTAAATGGATTTAATTATCGCAGCTTTGGGGATTTGTGGTGTGTGTGTGTGTGTGTGTGTGTGTGTGTGTGTGTTTAGACCAGTTTAGTGAATCTTCCCCCGTGTATTAACAGTATGCGTCATCTCCGAGTCAGTTGAGTGAGTGTGTTTTGAGTGTGTGTATACATACCTCTCTCTAACCCCCTCTACCTTACTTCCAGATGACAAAGAAATCTCACAGACTCCACTGGGAAAATTACTATGAGAGCGAGCTGGTCAGTATTGTGTGTGTGTGTGTTTAGTTGTGCATACCTCTTTTGCGTGCGCGTGTGTCTGTGTACATGTGGGGTCGATTTGGTGCTGGGTTGGGCCTCGGCTCTTGTCACGTCTTCACACACATGAGAGCACAATCCTGTTTGTTTTTGGAGTGTGTGTGTGTTGATATCTTTCAGTGTGTTGTTGTCTCTCTGCCGTTGTCTGCACAGCCTTCACTTATAGTGGTCTATGTAGTGGTCATTGTGATGTCCTGTATCTGAGTGTCTGTTTACATGGCATGTCTCAGGGGTGAGTCTATGACCTCCCTGTCCTTTCGTCTGCAATCCCTGACCCCTGAGTCAGAGGAGATGATGTCAGAGTCTGTCTGTCGCGCTGTGCCTCCCAACGCTTCCTGACAGCTTGGCTGTACTCTTTCTCTCTCTTTTCTACTTACTCACTCACACGCTCTGAAACATAAACAAACACAAGGGAGCGTCTGACACAAGATCACAATGACCAAACATGCCGTTTTAAAAAATTTGGGATGTGGTATGTTTCTGGCTTGGTGGCTGTGGGTGTATTTCCGTGGGATCACTTTGGTCGAATTGCTTTGGTGTGAGAAGCATGCTGTCGTGGTACACATTTTGAATGATGAGCACTTTCTCACACAACATCGGTGGCCTGTCAAAAGGCATTTACCGCTTAAGTCTGTGTTTAGGACAAGGGGCCAATCCTAACTTGGAATATTTCTCGCACTGATATCAATGTGTGATTTTTAAATGAATCTTTTGAGATACGCGCACAGACAGTATCTCAAGTCAGAATTCGGCCCCAAGTGGGAACATTGCTAAAAGCTATATGACATATGTATCGAATTTTATCCCAAACATTTTCACCATGTACATTTTAGCATTAACTTAATGACAAGGCGTGGTAAGTAAACCGTAGCGTATGTGCTGAATAAAATACCTTTCTCTGTTTGAGACGGTAAAAAGAACAGGAGGGAGCTTTCTTCAGTCATTCCCTCAGTCTCTAAACCGATTTGTTTTGATTAGAGGAGTACCAGAGTTAAGGGTTTGGTGTAGGCCCAGAGATTCCAAGTTGGAACTGTCCGACAATAATCTCTCTTTGTTTTCTCAACTTCCTTTGACATATCGCATTGCGCTGTTTGGCATTTGAAAAAAAAACGAACAACGAACCCAGCAATTCAGACATTCTCTTTTTTTTACCCAAGTGCTTGTGAAGCCTCAAATCTCATGTTGGAGAAAGTGCACATTTTCACCTCAGAAATTGCCCGTCACCCACTGTACCCTGGAAACGGTGAAGAAATCCAAACGGCAGGGAAGAATGTTCAATGGTTTTAGAAGCTGATCCTGTTTCGTGTGTGTGTTTGCTCTCTGCCCCATCATTAGAACTGAGAGGAAGGCCGCTCTCTATTAGCCCTGCCAGTGGCCACCAGGCTCCGAGCACGGCAGGACAACCGTGTGTGTGTGTTTTGGCTTGACCACCTCCCTTAGAACAACAACCAAACACTCCTATGCCACAAGGCATCCCTGTTGTATAAAGCAGGCTTATTCAGTTCCTGGCCTGGAGGGCCAAAGTAGTTCAGTTAAAAATATATATATTTTTTGTAAATGATTGATTCATGATTATCAATCAACACTGAATTAGGGGAGAATGAAAACCAGAGCTCCAGGACCGAAATGGACTATCCCCAACTTTTGGGGGGGGGGATAGATTCAGTAAATCAGATAAGATGTGAACTAGAAAAAAGATGTGGTAGGGTGGATGAGTCAAAAGTAGTGTCAGAGTTTGTAAGACATGCCTAATAGTTAGTGTGTGTGGTATTCTACGGTACAGGTGTACATTGTATTGTCTGTTGATAGCGGTACTCGTTACTTCAGCAGGACTGCTTCACTGTGGAAGGGGAGGACCTGAAGCACGACTTTGAGCGGCTGCAGTTGGCTATGGAGATGGTGGGGTTCCTGCCTGCCACACGCAAACAGTAAGTACATTAAACACATGTACTCACACACACATACACACACACACACACACACACACACATGCCCCGCATGTCTGTCTCTTTCTCCCTTTCTTTCTCCATCTTTTCCACACCATCATTTCTAATGCAGGTTTATCCTCATCTTAACTCGTATTTGACTCCCTCCCTCTCTCCCTCTCTGTCTGGTAGGATCTTCTCCCTGCTGTCTGCTATCCTCCACCTTGGCAACATCCGCTACAGGAAGAAGTCCTACAGGGACGACTCCATAGACATCTGTAACCCAGAGGTGCTGCCCACCGTCTCGGAGCTGCTCGAGGTGTGTACCTCCTTGTCAATTAGTCCTTCGTTCACTCGTTTGCTTGACCCGCCCATCTTTGGTGCTTTATGATGTCACTTTTGTTTTTTTTCCCCTCTCTCTCTCCTTCACATTTCACCCGTCGAGGTAACGGAGTGCCTTCTGTTGTGTCGACAGGCAATGTTGAGAGCTACTTCAGATCCCTAAAAGCCACTGAGCAATGCTACAGCAGTTATTAGCATAAGGACTGTTCTCAGGTCTGCGACGGTATGGTTGAGCTGCAATATTATGACCTGCGGCTGAAGTCGGAAGTTTACAAACACTTAGGTTGGAGTCATTGAACCTCGTTAAATCATTTTGCGACGCGTTTCGTCTTTATTGGTGGAGTCATCCCCGCTGGACACGGACGTCAGTTTAACGTCTTGTTTTGATTGACATTTGTTTGAGTTGTCGACGAGCGTAAAGTCGGCGTGAAGTCAACAGCAAATGTCACCACGTCATTGGATTTAGGTTAAAAGTTTGAAGAAAGTACTAATCCCTTACTTTTTGCGAATCCAATCAGTTTTCCACGTTGATTTCGACGTCATCATATTTTGTTGAAATTGCGTGGAAACGACGTTGATTTCAACCCGTTTTTGCCCAGTGGGATAAGACTTGTTTTCATTTTCGACATTGAGATGTCTTATGACAACTGGGTGACTAGAGCTCATGACAGCCATAATATTGTGCAACACACACACACACACACACACACGCAATAAATTGTGGCATGGCATCCATAATTCGTCACTGAAATGTTTTCAAATGTTTGCGTAGACTGCAAATCGTTTTTATGGTTTTGATCGCCACAGGCCAGCGACGAGGCCAATGCAAGGGTACTAGTCCAAAGAAATCCCTCGTAAATCAAATACTTCCACTGAGATACACACCACTCTTAACGAATCACATCCTACTCCTGACAGTTTGTTGGAGTGTTGTCACCCCCAAAAAGATGACACTGTTGAAATGGTTGTTTGAGCAGAGCTGGCTGAACTTGCACTGTAAATACATGGTTAGGACCAGCGCGCGCGGAGACACACACACACAAGCTAAGCTAAGCTAGACATTATACTGTAGGACTAACATGATTGGACAATGACCATGTTCCATTTGAGGAACTCAAGTGGGAGACATAATGGGAAGAAAAAGCATGGCAGATGCGTGAACTAGAATATCTATTTCTATTCACAAGTTGTTCATGTGCTGAGAAGAGTGTCCTTATTTTTGGGGTCCGGATCACGTTCTCCTTACAAAGGAGACTTCTTGACCCTTTTCACACGGAACTACGCAACTGAACCAAATTGGCCCATGGGAAACTGTACCGCAACCAGCCTGTATACACCACAGTTGCTGGAACCATGCTGAAAAGGAAAACATCTGAGCCAGCACCGTACGGTTCTGATCAGCTCGATCAGTGTGAAAAGGGCATCGGATTTGGATGTATTGTAGCCCCAGTTCTCTGACTCACGCTTCCACTGCAGTGCTAACGAACCAACACAAGTGCCTTGTGGGAATGGGCTTGCATTAGACACGCCCGCCTCCTTAACCACAGCTCTTCCACTCTGTGCCCTGCTGCATCTCCCTCCTACAGTCGAACCGCAATACCTCATCACTCTCCGCTGTAGTTCCACAGCTACGGCGTCTGACTGCTAATGCTGGCAGCCAACTAACTGAGCAATTCTCCTGTACCTCAGAATGTAGCCTGTCATTGTCACAGTTGACACATCTAATTGTGCTGTGCTTTAAATACCAAAATATGTTAGAGGAGGGCATCAAGGTAGCTTTCTACACTACTTAAGCAAAACTGACTGACATAAAGTCTACATCACGCTATCATAACCATGACGTAACCGCTAGCTGAGGTCAACTTACTGTAGAAACTCTGACCGGAGCCCAACTCCACGGTGGGCACATGCTGTTTTCATTTATCTCAGAAGTGAGGGATTGCGTCGCTCTACCCTTCGGACACAAACCACAAGGATTACGCAGTCTACCCTGTTGAGTCACTGATAAAACAATGATCAAAGTGTGTTGGAAAGTCTGACAACTGTGCCACAGGGTATTATGCAGGAAGGGGAACCAGTTGGGTGTTTTAAAGGAAGAGAGTCGTTTTGTGCCGCGAGTACTATGTGATTTATGTGGACGTGAGATGAGGCACATGCTCACCACATGTTCAGGGTCGGAGAGAGTAGAAGCACCATCGAAAAGGAAATACTGGGGTTTCCCAATGCTCTGGTACAGTAGTCCCGTTGTCACATTATTCAAACAAGGCAGGGTTTTGCTGAATTAATGGGATAGTTTGCCTAAATGATTAGATACTATGCCATTAATTTATACAGCGGAGTGACAGCCCGCAACTAAAGATTTGGGTTTGCTTACTTGGCTCGGGATAAGCTTTTGGCACTTGTGTCTGCTGCAAAACAATGGGCGTGATAGCTGTTAACCCCTGTCTAAAAGCCTAAATCACCTCAAAACCACTAACATAAGCAGCAAATATCTAGAACATAAACATGTATCATATCATACCACGGGTGAACTATCGGTCACCAATTCACCATCTTTGCGTTTACTACATTGTGGTGTCACGTGAGCAGCACTTTCCACAGGGATAGCTAATTGGCCGTGGTGTAGACTGATGCATGAATGGGAATATGACTGGCTCGGACTTCCTGTTTCTTGTGGGGGGGGGGCAGAACAGGAAGAGGAAGTGGAGCAGGGTCAGATGGTAGAGTTGACAGACTGGTTCCTCTGGCTGGACCACAGGGTCCCAATAGGGCTAGGTGGAGCTAGGACAGTGTTAGGTGATGGGACTGTGACAGTAAAAGAGTTCCAGGGTCAGTTTGGGCTTTGCTTCAGGGCACATCTCCCATTAGCTTGATTGAGAAATGTATTCATATACAGTAACAGCACAGATGTATTTTTTTATGTATTAAAAACCGTGCAAGAGAATGGAATCTAAGCGTGGTTACCAGGCGACAGTCGCAAAGCACAGACCAATCGGTGAGCAGTAGAATTAGCTCCGCACCCAGTGGGGGATTACCAAGAAGTACGAATTTAAATCTAATTAGTGACCCTCACAAATGCTGCTGTTTACATCAAAGACCATTTATAAAGGAAACAACTGAAAAAAACATACAGCCATGATGGTGTTTAAGATCACACACGCACACACACACACACACACACACACACACACACAGGGTACCCTCTGCCGCGTCCTCAGCAGCAGCTGTCAGCATAATCCCAGTGGATGGATGAGTGGTCAGATGTGTGTGCAGTGACATCTGTCTCTCTCAATGGGTTGTCTGCTGAGGCCAAGGCTAGCATGCGCGTGAGCGCGTGCGTGTCTGTGTCCTGCTCTACACAAGGAAGCTAATCTCAGCTAACCATGTCAGTGTCACTTAGAAAGAGGGGATTGAGTAGAGCATTGGCTAACCGCTATCTGTTATTATCTAAAGTATGTATACAACTAATAGCTATGCGCTCTATTCAGAGTGACTTCCTGTCTCTACTTTCTGACTGACCTTGTGCTTGTCTATGTCCGCAGGTGAAGGAGGAGATGCTGTTCGAGGCTCTGACCACCAGGAAGACTGTCACGGTGGGAGAGCGGCTGATCGTGCCATACAAACTGGCAGAGGTGACCGCCACATTTCCTGTTCTTTTTATAATAACAAACATCATAACACAACTGCACCAGACCACACAGGCAGCTTTGAACCCTAGCTGACCCCCACAGTGACAACAACAACAGCCTCAGAGCTTCAGAACTCTCCAAGATATTTCATCTTGTATAAAGTCTAGGGACTTCGTTGATAGAGTCGTGTTTATGAATTGTTGACAGCCGGAATTCTTAAGGACACTACTTTGTTTGCTTGGATTTGCTTTCCTTCCGCCGAAACTCAAAAGGCTTTTGTACAACAGGGGAGGGCGTACAATACATTCCTAAAGGCCTCGAGAAGCGGAGTCGCTTTGTTTGGCCGCAGAGTGCGTCAGTGGTCAGGGATTATAAGGGGCCGTCTCAGGAGGGTTTGTTGTGGTGGCGCTGACACCCCCCAGCGCCAAAAAGCATAATTGTCGCGCATGTATGCCGAATCTCACAGAGAGCCTATTTGAAATACAA